>NC_092005.1:4328205-5729918 GCF_044704955.1 Pristiophorus japonicus | reverse complement strand
TTAATGTACTCTGCAGGTCAGTTTTTATTGTACTCTCCAGATCAGTATTTATTGCCCTCTCCAGGTCAGTATTTATTGTACTGTCCAGGTTAGCTTTTATTGTATTCTACAGGTCAATATTTATTGTGCTCTCCAGGTCTGTATATATTAAACTCTCCAGGTCGTTATTTATTACCCTCTCCAGGTCAGTATTAATTGTACTCTCCAGGTCAGTATTTATTGTACTCTCCAGGTCAGTATTTTTTGTACTCTCCAGGTCAGCATATATTGCACTCTCCAGGTCAGTATTTATTGTACTCTCCAGGTCAGTATTTATTGTACTCTCCAGGTCAGTATTTATTGTACTCTCCAGGTCAGTATTTTTTGTACTCTCCAGGTCAGCATATATTGCACTCTCCAGATCAGTATTTATTGTACTCTCCAGGTCAGTATTTATTGCACTCTCCTGGTCAATATTTATTACCCTCTCCAGTTCAGTATTTATTGCCCTCTCCAGCTGAATATCTATTGTACCCTCCAGGTCAATATTTATTATGCTCTCCTGGTCAGTATTTATTATACTCTCCAGGTCAGTGTTTATTGTACTCTCCATGTCAGTATTTATTGCCCTCGCCAGGTCAGTGCATATTGTACTCTCCAGGTCAGTATTCATTACCCTCTCCAGGTCATTTTTTATGGTACTCTCCAGGTCGGTATTTATTGCACTCTCCAGGTCAGTATTTGTTGTATTTATTGTACTCTCCAGGTCAGTATTTATTGTACTCTCCTGGTCAGTATTTAATGTACTCTCCAGGTCAGTCTTCATTGTACTCTCCAGGTCAGTAATTATTGCACTCTCCTGGTCAATATTTATTGCCCTCTCCAGGTCAGTATTTATTGCCCTCTCCAGGTGTGTATTTATTGTACTCTCCAGGTCAGTATTTATTGTACAATCCAGGTCAGTATTTATTACCCTCTCCAGGTCATTTTTTATGGCACTCTCCAGGTCAGTTTTTATTGTACTCTCCAGGTCAGTATTTATTGTATTTATTGCACTCTCCAGATCAGTATTTATTGTATTCTCCAGGTCAGTATTTATTGCCCTCTCCAGGTCAGTATTTATTGTACTCTCCAGGTCAGTATTTATTGTACTCTCCAGGTCAGTTTTATTGTACAATCCAGGTCAGTATTTATTGTACTCTCCAGGTCAGTATTTATTGTACTCTCCAGGTCAGTATTAATTGTACTCTCCAGGTCAGTGTGTATTGTACTGTCCAGGTTAGTATTTATTGTCCTCTCCAGGTCAGTATTAATTGTAATCTCCAGGTCAGTATTTATTGTACACTCCAGGTCAGTATTTATTGTACACTCCAGGTCAGTATTTATTGTACTATCTAGGTCAGTTTTTATTGTACTCTCCAGGTCAGTGTTTATTGTACTGTCCAGGTCAATATTTATTGTCCTCTCCAGGTCAACATTTATTGCACTCTCCAGGTTAGTATTTATTGTATTCTCCATGTCAGTATTGATTGTACCATCCAGGTCAGTATTTATTGTACTTTCCAGGTCAGTATTTATAGTACTCTCCAGGGCAGTATTTATTATATTCTCCAGGTCATTATTTATTGCACTCTCCAGGTCAGAAATTATTGCACTCTTCAGGGAATTATTTATTGTACTCTCCAGGTCAGCATTTATTGTACTCTCCAGGTCAGTATTTATTGTAGTCTCCAGGTCAGCATTTATTGCACTCTCCTGTTCAATATTTATTGCCCTCACCAGGTCAGTATTTATTGTACCCTCCAGGTCAGTATTTATTACTATCTCCAAGATGTATTCATTGTACTCACCAGGTCAGTATTTATTGTACTCTCCAGGTCAGTATTTAATGGAGTCTCCAGGTCAGTATTTATTGTACTCACCAGGTCAGTATTTAATGTACTCTCCAGGTCAGTATTCATTACTATCTCCAAGATGTTTTCATTGTACTCTCCAGGTCAGTATTTATTGTACTCTCCAGGTCAGTATTTAATGTACTCTCCAGGTCAGTATTTATTGTACTCACCAGGTCAGTATTTAATGTACTCTCCAGGTCAGTATTCATTACTATCTCCAAGATGTTTTCATTGTACTCTCCAGGTCAGTATTTATTGTACTCTCCAGGTCAGTATTTAATGTACTCTCCAGGTTAGTATTTATTGTACTCACCAGGTCAGTATTTAATGTACTCTCCAGGTCAGTATTTATTGCACTCTCCTGGTCAGTATTTATTGTACTCTCCAGGTCAGTATTTATTGTACTCTCCAGGTCAGTATTTATTACTATCTCCAATTCCGTATTTATTGTACTCTCCAGGTCAGTATTTATTGTACTCTACAGGTCAGTATTTAATGTACTCTCCAGGTCAGTATTTATATTACTCATCAGGTCTGTATTTAATGTACTCTCCAGGTCAGTATTTATTGTACTCACCAGGTCAGTATTTATTGTACTCTCCAGGTCAGTATTTATTGCCCTCTCCAGGGCAGTATGTATTGCTCTCTCCAGGTCAGCATTTATTGTACCCTCCAGGTCAGTATTTATTGTACCAACCAGGTCACTATTTATTGTACTCTCCAGGTCAGTATTTATTGTACTCTCCAGGTCACTATTTATTGTACTCTCCAGGTCATTATTTATTGCACTCTCCATGTCAGTATTTATTGCACTCTCCAGGGCAGTATTTATTGTACTCTCCAGTTCAGCATTTATTGTACTCTCCAGGTCAGTATTTATTGTACTCTCCAGGTCACTTTTTATTGTACTCTCAAGTTCAGTATTTATTGTCCTCTCCGGGTGTGTATTTATTGTAATCTCCAGGTCAATATTTATTGTGCTCTCCAGGTCAGTATTTATTCCCCTTTGCAGGTCATTTATTATGGCACTCTCGAGGTCAGTATTTATCGTACTCTCCAGGTCAGTAATTATTGTATTTATTGTACTCTCCAGGTCAGTATTTATTGTACTTTCCGGGTCAGTGTTTATTGTCCCGTCCAGGTTAGTATTTATTGTCCTCTCCAGGTCAGTATTAATTGTACTCTCCAGGTCAGTATTTATTGTACACTCCAGATCAATATTTAATGTACTCTCCAGGTCAGTATTTATTGTACTCTCCAGATCAGTACTTATTGTACTTTCCAGGTCAGTATTTATTGCACTCTCCTGGTCAGTATTTATTGCACTCTCCTGGTCAATATTTATTGCCCTCTCCAGGTCAGTATTTATTGTACTCTCCAGGTCAGTATTTATTGTACTCTCCAGGTCAGTATTTATTGTACACTACAGGTTAGTATTTATTGCCCTCTCCAGGTCAGTACTTATTGTACTCTCCAGGTCAGTATTTATTGTACTCTCAAGTTCAGTATTTATTGTACTCTCCAGATCAGTATTTATTGTACTCTCCAGGTCAGTATTTATTGCACTCTCCTGGTCAATATTTTTTGCTCTCTCCAGGTCAGTATTTATTGCCCTCTCCAGGTGAGTATTTAATGTACTCTCCAGGTCAATATTTAATGTGCTCTCCAGATCAGTATTGATTGTACTCTCCAGGTCAGTATTTATTGCACTCTCCAGGTCAGTATTTATTGCCCTCTCCAGGTCCGTGTTTATTGTACTCTCCAGGTCAGTATTTATTGCCCTCTGCAGGTCAGTGTTTATTGTACTCTCCAGGTCAGTATTTATTGTCCTCTCCATGTCAGTATTTATTGCCCTCTGCAGGTCAGTGTTTATTGTACTCTCCAGGTCATATTTATTACTCTCTTCAGGTCATTTTTTATGGTACTCTCCAGCTCAGTATTTATTGTACTCTCCAGGTCAGTATTTATTGTATTTATTGTACTCTCCAGGTCAGTATTTAATGCCCTCTCCAGGTGAGTATTTATTGTACTCTCCAGGTCAATATTTAATGTGCTCTCCAAGTCAGTATTTATTGTACTCTCCAGGTCAGTATTTATTGTACACTCCAGGTCAGTATTTATTGCCCTCTCCAGGTCAGTATTTATTGTACTCTCCAGGTCAGTATTTATTGTACTCTCAAGTTCATTTTTTATGGTACTCTCCAGGTCAGTATTTATCGTACTCTCCAGGTCAGTATTTATTGTATTTATTGTACTCTCCAGGTCAGTATTTATTATACTCTCCAGGTCTGTATTTAATGTACTCTCCAGGTCAGTATTTATTGTACTCTCCAGGTCAGTGTTTATTGCCCTCTCCAGGTCAGTATTTATTGTACTCTCCAGGTTAGTATTTATTGTATTCTCCAGGTCAGTATTGATTGTACCCTCCAGGTCAGTATTTATTGTACTTTCCAGGTCAATATTTATAGTACTCTCCAGGTCAGTATTTATTATATTCTCCAGGTCATTATTTATTGCACTCTCCAGGTCAGAAATTATTGCACTCTTCAGGGCAGTATTTATTGTACTCTCCAGTTCAGCATTTATTGTACTCTCCAGGTCAGTATTTATTGTTCTCTCCAGGTCAGCATTTATTGCACTCTACTGGTCAATATTTATTGCCCTCTCCAGGTCAGTATTTATTGCCCTCTCCAGGTCAGTATTTATTGTACTCTCCAGGTCAGTAGTTATTGTATTCTCCAGCTCAGTATTTATTGTACTCTGCAGGTCAGTATTTATTGTAATAACCTGGTCAGTATTTATTGTACTCTCCAGGTCAGTATTTATTGTACTCTCCAGGTCAGTATTTATTGTACTCTCCAGGTCAGTGTTTGTTGTACTGTCCAGGTTAGTATTTATTGTCCTCTCCAGGTCAGTATTAATTGTACTCTCCAGGTCAGTATTTATTGTACACTCCAGGTCTGTATTTATTGTACTCTCCAGGTCAGTATTTATTGTACTGTCCAGGTCAGTTTTTATTGTACTCTCCAGGTCAGTGTTTATTGTACTGTCCAGGTCAGTATTTATTGTCCTCTCCAGGTCAGTATTTATTGTACTCTCCAGGTTAGTAATTATTGTATTCTCCAGGTCAGTATTGATTGTACCCTCCAGGTCAGTATTTATTGTACTTTCCAGGTCAGTATTTATAGTACTCTCCAGGTCAGTATTTATTATATTCTCCAGGTCATTATTTATTGCACTCTCCAGGTCAGAAATTATTGCACTCTTCAGGGCAGTATTTATTGTACTCTCAAGATCAGCATTTATTGTACTCTCCAGGTCAGTATTTATTGTACTCTCCAGGTCAGCATTTATTGCACTCAGCTGGTCAATATTTATTGCCCTCTCCAGGTCAGTATTTATTGTACTCTCCAGGTCAGTAGTTATTGTATTCTGCAGCTCAGTGATTATTGTAATCTCCAGCTCACTATTTATTGTACTCTCCTGGTCAGTATTTATTGTACTCTCCAGGTCAGTATTTATTGTACTCTCCAGGTCAGTATTTATTACCCTCTCCAAGTCCGTATTCATTGTACTCTCCAGATCAGTATTTATTGTACTCTCCAGGTCAGTATTTATTGTACTCTCCAGGTTAGTATTTATTGCCCTCTACAGGTCAGTATTTATTATACTCTCCAGGTCAGTATTTATTGCCCTCTCCAGGTGAGTATTTAATGTACTCTCCAGGTCAATATTTAATGTGCTCTCCAGATCAGTATTGATTGTACTCTCCAGGTCAGTATTTATTGCACTCTCCAGGTCAGTATTTATTGCCCTCTCCAGGTCCGTGTTTATTGTACTCTCCAGGTCAGTATTTATTGCCCTCTGCAGGTCAGTGTTTATTGTACTCTCCAGGTCAGTATTTATTGTACTCTCCATGTCAGTATTTATTGCCCTCTGCAGGTCAGTGTTTATTGTACTCTCCAGGTCATATTTATTACTCTCTTCAGGTCATTTTTTATGGTACTCTCCAGCTCAGTATTTATTGTACTCTCCAGGTCAGTATTTATTGTATTTATTGTACTCTCCAGGTCAGTATTTAATGCCCTCTCCAGGTGAGTATTTATTGTACTCTCCAGGTCAATATTTAATGTGCTCTCCAAGTCAGTATTTATTGTACTCTCCAGGTCAGTATTTATTGTACACTCCAGGTCAGTATTTATTGCCCTCTCCAGGTCAGTATTTATTGTACTCTCCAGGTCAGTATTTATTGTACTCTCAAGTTCATTTTTTATGGTACTCTCCAGGTCAGTATTTATCGTACTCTCCAGGTCAGTATTTATTGTATTTATTGTACTCTCCAGGTCAGTATTTATTATACTCTCCAGGTCTGTATTTAATGTACTCTCCAGGTCAGTATTTATTGTACTCTCCAGGTCAGTATTTATTGCCCTCTCCAGGTCAGTATTTATTGTACTCTCCAGGTTAGTATTTATTGTATTCTCCAGGTCAGTATTGATTGTACCCTCCAGGTCAGTATTTATTGTACTTTCCAGGTCAATATTTATAGTACTCTCCAGGTCAGTATTTATTATATTCTCCAGGTCATTATTTATTGCACTCTCCAGGTCAGAAATTATTGCACTCTTCAGGGCAGTATTTATTGTACTCTCCAGTTCAGCATTTATTGTACTCTCCAGGTCAGTATTTATTGTTCTCTCCAGGTCAGCATTTATTGCACTCTACTGGTCAATATTTATTGCCCTCTCCAGGTCAGTATTTATTGCCCTCTCCAGGTCAGTATTTATTGTACTCTCCAGGTCAGTAGTTATTGTATTCTCCAGCTCAGTATGTATTGTACTCTGCAGGTCAGTATTTATTGTAATAACCTGGTCAGTATTTATTGTACTCTCCAGGTCAGTATTTATTGTACTCTCCAGGTCAGTATTTATTGTACTCTCCAGGTCAGTGTTTGTTGTACTGTCCAGGTTAGTATTTATTGTCCTCTCCAGGTCAGTATTAATTGTACTCTCCAGGTCAGTATTTATTGTACACTCCAGGTCTGTATTTATTGTACTCTCCAGGTCAGTATTTATTGTACTGTCCAGGTCAGTTTTTATTGTACTCTCCAGGTCAGTGTTTATTGTACTGTCCAGGTCAGTATTTATTGTCCTCTCCAGGTCAGTATTTATTGTACTCTCCAGGTTAGTAATTATTGTATTCTCCAGGTCAGTATTGATTGTACCCTCCAGGTCAGTATTTATTGTACTTTCCAGGTCAGTATTTATAGTACTCTCCAGGTCAGTATTTATTATATTCTCCAGGTCATTATTTATTGCACTCTCCAGGTCAGAAATTATTGCACTCTTCAGGGCAGTATTTATTGTACTCTCAAGATCAGCATTTATTGTACTCTCCAGGTCAGTATTTATTGTACTCTCCAGGTCAGCATTTATTGCACTCAGCTGGTCAATATATATTGCCCTCTCCAGGTCACTATTTATTGTACTCTCCAGGTCAGTAGTTATTGTATTCTGCAGCTCAGTGATTATTGTAATCTCCAGCTCACTATTTATTGTACTCTCCTGGTCAGTATTTATTGTATTCTCCAGGTCAGTATTTATTGTACTCTCCAGGTCAGTATTTATTACCCTCTCCAAGTCCGTATTCATTGTACTCTCCAGAACAGTATTTATTGTACTCTCCAGGTCAGTATTTATTGTACTCTCCAGGTTAGTATTTATTGCCCTCTACAGGTCAGTATTTATTATACTCTCCAGGTCATTATTTATTGTACTCTGCAGGTCAGTATTTATTGTAATCTCCAGGACAGTATTTATTACCCTCTCCAGGTCAGTATTTATTGCACTCTCCAGGTCAGTATTTATTGTACTCTCAAGGTCAGTATTTATTGTATTCTCCAGATCAGTATTTATTGCACTCTCCTGGTCAATATTTATTGCCCTCTCCAGGTCAGTATTTATTGCCCGCTCCAGGTGTGTATTTATTGTACTCTCCAGGTCAATATTTAATGTGCTCTCCAGGTCAGTATTTATTGTACTCTCCAGGTCAGTATTTATTGTACTCTCCAGGTCAGTATTTATTGCCCTCTGCAGGTCAGTGTTTATTGTACTCTCCAGGTCATATTTATTACCCTCTCCAGGTCATTTTTTGTGGTACTCACCTGCTCAGTATTTATTGTACTCTCCATGTCAGTACTTATTGTATTTATTGTACTCTCCAGGTCAGTATTTATTGTGCTCTCCAGGTCAGTATTTATTGCCCTCTCCAGGTGAGTATTTATTGTACTCTCCAGGTCAATATTTAATGTACTCTGCAGTTAATTTTTTATGGTACTCTCCAGGTCAGTATTTATCGTACTCTCATGGTCAGTATTTATTGTATTTATTGTACTCTCCAGGTCAGTATTTATTATACTCTGCAGGTCTGTATTTAATGTACTCTCCAGGTCAGTATTTATTGTACTCTCCAGGTCAGTATTTGTTGCCCTCTCCAGGTCAGTATTTATTGTCCTCTCCAGGTCAGTATTGATTGTACTCTCCAGGTTAGTATTTATTGTATTCTCCAGGTCAGTATTGATTGTACCCTCCAGGTCAGTATTTATTGTACTCTCCAGCTCAGTATTGATTGTACTCTCCAGGTCAATATTTATAGTACTCTCCAGGTCAGTATTTATTATATTCTCCAGGTCATTATTTATTGCACTCTCCAGGTCAGAAATTATTGCACTCTTCAGGGCAGTATTTATTGTACTCTCCAGGTCAGCATTTATTGTACTCTCCAGGTCAGTATTTATTGTTCTCTCCAGGTCAGCATTTATTGCACTCTACTGGTCAATATTTATTGCCCTCTCCAGGTCAGTATTTATTGCCCCCTCCAGGTCAGTATTTATTGTACTCTCCAGGTCAGTATTTATTGTACTCTCCAGATCAGTATTTATTGTACTTTCCAGGTCAGTATTTATTGCACTCTCCTGGTCAGTATTTATTGCACTCTCCTGGTCAATATTTATTGCCCTCTCCAGGTCAGTATTTATTGTACTCTCCAGGTCAGTATTTATTGTACTCTCCAGGTCAGTATTTATTGTACACTACAGGTTAGTATTTATTGCCCTCTCCAGGTCAGTACTTATTGTACTCTCCAGGTCAGTATTTATTGTACTCTCAAGGTCAGTATTTATTGTACTCTCTAGGTCAGTATTTATTGTACTCTCCAGATCAGTATTTATTGTACTCTCCAGGTCAGTATTTATTGCACTCTCCAGGTCAGTATTTATTGTACTCTCCAGGTCATTACTTATTTTACTCTCCACGTCAGTATTTATTACCCTCTCCATGTCATTTTTTATGGTACTCTCCAGGTCAGTATTTATTGTACTCTCCAGATCAGTATTTATTGTATTTATTGTACTCTCCAGGTCAGTATTGATTGTACTCTCCAGGTCAGTATTTAATGTACTCTGCAGGTCAGTTTTTATTGTACTCTCCAGATCAGTATTTATTGCCCTCTCCAGGTCAGTATTTATTGTACTGTCCAGGTTAGCTTTTATTGTATTCTACAGGTCAATATTTATTGTGCTCTCCAGGTCTGTATATATTAAACTCTCCAGGTCGTTATTTATTACCCTCTCCAGGTCAGTATTAATTGTACTCTCCAGGTCAGTATTTATTGTACTCTCCAGGTCAGTATTTTTTGTACTCTCCAGGTCAGCATATATTGCACTCTCCAGGTCAGTATTTATTGTACTCTCCAGGTCAGTATTTATTGTAATCTCCAGGTCAGTATTTATTGTACTCTCCAGGTCAGTATTTTTTGTACTCTCCAGGTCAGCATATATTGCACTCTCCAGATCAGTATTTATTGTACTCTCCAGGTCAGTATTTATTGCACTCTCCTGGTCAATATTTATTACCCTCTCCAGTTCAGTATTTATTGCCCTCTCCAGCTGAATATCTATTGTACCCTCCAGGTCAATATTTATTATGCTCTCCTGGTCAGTATTTATTATACTCTCCAGGTCAGTGTTTATTGTACTCTCCATGTCAGTATTTATTGCCCTCGCCAGGTCAGTGCATATTGTACTCTCCAGGTCAGTATTCATTACCCTCTCCAGGTCATTTTTTATGGTACTCTCCAGGTCGGTATTTATTGCACTCTCCAGGTCAGTATTTGTTGTATTTATTGTACTCTCCAGGTCAGTATTTATTGTACTCTCCTGGTCAGTATTTAATGTACTCTCCAGGTCAGTCTTCATTGTACTCTCCAGGTCAGTAATTATTGCACTCTCCTGGTCAATATTTATTGCCCTCTCCAGGTCAGTATTTATTGCCCTCTCCAGGTGTGTATTTATTGTACTCTCCAGGTCAGTATTTATTGTACAATCCAGGTCAGTATTTATTACCCTCTCCAGGTCATTTTTTATGGCACTCTCCAGGTCAGTTTTTATTGTACTCTCCAGGTCAGTATTTATTGTATTTATTGCACTCTCCAGATCAGTATTTATTGTATTCTCCAGGTCAGTATTTATTGCCCTCTCCAGGTCAGTATTTATTGTACTCTCCAGGTCAGTATTTATTGTACTCTCCAGGTCAGTTTTATTGTACAATCCAGGTCAGTATTTATTGTACTCTCCAGGTCAGTATTTATTGTACTCTCCAGGTCAGTATTAATTGTACTCTCCAGGTCAGTGTGTATTGTACTGTCCAGGTTAGTATTTATTGTCCTCTCCAGGTCAGTATTAATTGTAATCTCCAGGTCAGTATTTATTGTACACTCCAGGTCAGTATTTATTGTACACTCCAGGTCAGTATTTATTGTACTATCTAGGTCAGTTTTTATTGTACTCTCCAGGTCAGTGTTTATTGTACTGTCCAGGTCAATATTTATTGTCCTCTCCAGGTCAACATTTATTGCACTCTCCAGGTTAGTATTTATTGTATTCTCCATGTCAGTATTGATTGTACCATCCAGGTCAGTATTTATTGTACTTTCCAGGTCAGTATTTATAGTACTCTCCAGGGCAGTATTTATTATATTCTCCAGGTCATTATTTATTGCACTCTCCAGGTCAGAAATTATTGCACTCTTCAGGGAATTATTTATTGTACTCTCCAGGTCAGCATTTATTGTACTCTCCAGGTCAGTATTTATTGTAGTCTCCAGGTCAGCATTTATTGCACTCTCCTGTTCAATATTTATTGCCCTCACCAGGTCAGTATTTATTGTACCCTCCAGGTCAGTATTTATTACTATCTCCAAGATGTATTCATTGTACTCACCAGGTCAGTATTTATTGTACTCTCCAGGTCAGTATTTAATGGAGTCTCCAGGTCAGTATTTATTGTACTCACCAGGTCAGTATTTAATGTACTCTCCAGGTCAGTATTCATTACTATCTCCAAGATGTTTTCATTGTACTCTCCAGGTCAGTATTTATTGTACTCTCCAGGTCAGTATTTAATGTACTCTCCAGGTCAGTATTTATTGTACTCACCAGGTCAGTATTTAATGTACTCTCCAGGTCAGTATTCATTACTATCTCCAAGATGTTTTCATTGTACTCTCCAGGTCAGTATTTATTGTACTCTCCAGGTCAGTATTTAATGTACTCTCCAGGTTAGTATTTATTGTACTCACCAGGTCAGTATTTAATGTACTCTCCAGGTCAGTATTTATTGCACTCTCCTGGTCAGTATTTATTGTACTCTCCAGGTCAGTATTTATTGTACTCTCCAGGTCAGTATTTATTACTATCTCCAATTCCGTATTTATTGTACTCTCCAGGTCAGTATTTATTGTACTCTACAGGTCAGTATTTAATGTACTCTCCAGGTCAGTATTTATATTACTCATCAGGTCTGTATTTAATGTACTCTCCAGGTCAGTATTTATTGTACTCACCAGGTCAGTATTTATTGTACTCTCCAGGTCAGTATTTATTGCCCTCTCCAGGGCAGTATGTATTGCTCTCTCCAGGTCAGCATTTATTGTACCCTCCAGGTCAGTATTTATTGTACCAACCAGGTCACTATTTATTGTACTCTCCAGGTCAGTATTTATTGTACTCTCCAGGTCACTATTTATTGTACTCTCCAGGTCATTATTTATTGCACTCTCCATGTCAGTATTTATTGCACTCTCCAGGGCAGTATTTATTGTACTCTCCAGTTCAGCATTTATTGTACTCTCCAGGTCAGTATTTATTGTACTCTCCAGGTCACTTTTTATTGTACTCTCAAGTTCAGTATTTATTGTCCTCTCCGGGTGTGTATTTATTGTAATCTCCAGGTCAATATTTATTGTGCTCTCCAGGTCAGTATTTATTCCCCTTTGCAGGTCATTTATTATGGCACTCTCGAGGTCAGTATTTATCGTACTCTCCAGGTCAGTAATTATTGTATTTATTGTACTCTCCAGGTCAGTATTTATTGTACTTTCCGGGTCAGTGTTTATTGTCCCGTCCAGGTTAGTATTTATTGTCCTCTCCAGGTCAGTATTAATTGTACTCTCCAGGTCAGTATTTATTGTACACTCCAGATCAATATTTAATGTACTCTCCAGGTCAGTATTTATTGTACTCTCCAGATCAGTACTTATTGTACTTTCCAGGTCAGTATTTATTGCACTCTCCTGGTCAGTATTTATTGCACTCTCCTGGTCAATATTTATTGCCCTCTCCAGGTCAGTATTTATTGTACTCTCCAGGTCAGTATTTATTGTACTCTCCAGGTCAGTATTTATTGTACACTACAGGTTAGTATTTATTGCCCTCTCCAGGTCAGTACTTATTGTACTCTCCAGGTCAGTATTTATTGTACTCTCAAGTTCAGTATTTATTGTACTCTCCAGATCAGTATTTATTGTACTCTCCAGGTCAGTATTTATTGCACTCTCCTGGTCAATATTTTTTGCTCTCTCCAGGTCAGTATTTATTGCCCTCTCCAGGTGAGTATTTAATGTACTCTCCAGGTCAATATTTAATGTGCTCTCCAGATCAGTATTGATTGTACTCTCCAGGTCAGTATTTATTGCACTCTCCAGGTCAGTATTTATTGCCCTCTCCAGGTCCGTGTTTATTGTACTCTCCAGGTCAGTATTTATTGCCCTCTGCAGGTCAGTGTTTATTGTACTCTCCAGGTCAGTATTTATTGTCCTCTCCATGTCAGTATTTATTGCCCTCTGCAGGTCAGTGTTTATTGTACTCTCCAGGTCATATTTATTACTCTCTTCAGGTCATTTTTTATGGTACTCTCCAGCTCAGTATTTATTGTACTCTCCAGGTCAGTATTTATTGTATTTATTGTACTCTCCAGGTCAGTATTTAATGCCCTCTCCAGGTGAGTATTTATTGTACTCTCCAGGTCAATATTTAATGTGCTCTCCAAGTCAGTATTTATTGTACTCTCCAGGTCAGTATTTATTGTACACTCCAGGTCAGTATTTATTGCCCTCTCCAGGTCAGTATTTATTGTACTCTCCAGGTCAGTATTTATTGTACTCTCAAGTTCATTTTTTATGGTACTCTCCAGGTCAGTATTTATCGTACTCTCCAGGTCAGTATTTATTGTATTTATTGTACTCTCCAGGTCAGTATTTATTATACTCTCCAGGTCTGTATTTAATGTACTCTCCAGGTCAGTATTTATTGTACTCTCCAGGTCAGTGTTTATTGCCCTCTCCAGGTCAGTATTTATTGTACTCTCCAGGTTAGTATTTATTGTATTCTCCAGGTCAGTATTGATTGTACCCTCCAGGTCAGTATTTATTGTACTTTCCAGGTCAATATTTATAGTACTCTCCAGGTCAGTATTTATTATATTCTCCAGGTCATTATTTATTGCACTCTCCAGGTCAGAAATTATTGCACTCTTCAGGGCAGTATTTATTGTACTCTCCAGTTCAGCATTTATTGTACTCTCCAGGTCAGTATTTATTGTTCTCTCCAGGTCAGCATTTATTGCACTCTACTGGTCAATATTTATTGCCCTCTCCAGGTCAGTATTTATTGCCCTCTCCAGGTCAGTATTTATTGTACTCTCCAGGTCAGTAGTTATTGTATTCTCCAGCTCAGTATTTATTGTACTCTGCAGGTCAGTATTTATTGTAATAACCTGGTCAGTATTTATTGTACTCTCCAGGTCAGTATTTATTGTACTCTCCAGGTCAGTATTTATTGTACTCTCCAGGTCAGTGTTTGTTGTACTGTCCAGGTTAGTATTTATTGTCCTCTCCAGGTCAGTATTAATTGTACTCTCCAGGTCAGTATTTATTGTACACTCCAGGTCTGTATTTATTGTACTCTCCAGGTCAGTATTTATTGTACTGTCCAGGTCAGTTTTTATTGTACTCTCCAGGTCAGTGTTTATTGTACTGTCCAGGTCAGTATTTATTGTCCTCTCCAGGTCAGTATTTATTGTACTCTCCAGGTTAGTAATTATTGTATTCTCCAGGTCAGTATTGATTGTACCCTCCAGGTCAGTATTTATTGTACTTTCCAGGTCAGTATTTATAGTACTCTCCAGGTCAGTATTTATTATATTCTCCAGGTCATTATTTATTGCACTCTCCAGGTCAGAAATTATTGCACTCTTCAGGGCAGTATTTATTGTACTCTCAAGATCAGCATTTATTGTACTCTCCAGGTCAGTATTTATTGTACTCTCCAGGTCAGCATTTATTGCACTCAGCTGGTCAATATTTATTGCCCTCTCCAGGTCAGTATTTATTGTACTCTCCAGGTCAGTAGTTATTGTATTCTGCAGCTCAGTGATTATTGTAATCTCCAGCTCACTATTTATTGTACTCTCCTGGTCAGTATTTATTGTACTCTCCAGGTCAGTATTTATTGTACTCTCCAGGTCAGTATTTATTACCCTCTCCAAGTCCGTATTCATTGTACTCTCCAGATCAGTATTTATTGTACTCTCCAGGTCAGTATTTATTGTACTCTCCAGGTTAGTATTTATTGCCCTCTACAGGTCAGTATTTATTATACTCTCCAGGTCAGTATTTATTGCCCTCTCCAGGTGAGTATTTAATGTACTCTCCAGGTCAATATTTAATGTGCTCTCCAGATCAGTATTGATTGTACTCTCCAGGTCAGTATTTATTGCACTCTCCAGGTCAGTATTTATTGCCCTCTCCAGGTCCGTGTTTATTGTACTCTCCAGGTCAGTATTTATTGCCCTCTGCAGGTCAGTGTTTATTGTACTCTCCAGGTCAGTATTTATTGTACTCTCCATGTCAGTATTTATTGCCCTCTGCAGGTCAGTGTTTATTGTACTCTCCAGGTCATATTTATTACTCTCTTCAGGTCATTTTTTATGGTACTCTCCAGCTCAGTATTTATTGTACTCTCCAGGTCAGTATTTATTGTATTTATTGTACTCTCCAGGTCAGTATTTAATGCCCTCTCCAGGTGAGTATTTATTGTACTCTCCAGGTCAATATTTAATGTGCTCTCCAAGTCAGTATTTATTGTACTCTCCAGGTCAGTATTTATTGTACACTCCAGGTCAGTATTTATTGCCCTCTCCAGGTCAGTATTTATTGTACTCTCCAGGTCAGTATTTATTGTACTCTCAAGTTCATTTTTTATGGTACTCTCCAGGTCAGTATTTATCGTACTCTCCAGGTCAGTATTTATTGTATTTATTGTACTCTCCAGGTCAGTATTTATTATACTCTCCAGGTCTGTATTTAATGTACTCTCCAGGTCAGTATTTATTGTACTCTCCAGGTCAGTATTTATTGCCCTCTCCAGGTCAGTATTTATTGTACTCTCCAGGTTAGTATTTATTGTATTCTCCAGGTCAGTATTGATTGTACCCTCCAGGTCAGTATTTATTGTACTTTCCAGGTCAATATTTATAGTACTCTCCAGGTCAGTATTTATTATATTCTCCAGGTCATTATTTATTGCACTCTCCAGGTCAGAAATTATTGCACTCTTCAGGGCAGTATTTATTGTACTCTCCACTTCAGCATTTATTGTACTCTCCAGGTCAGTATTTATTGTTCTCTCCAGGTCAGCATTTATTGCACTCTACTGGTCAATATTTATTGCCCTCTCCAGGTCAGTATTTATTGCCCTCTCCAGGTCAGTATTTATTGTACTCTCCAGGTCAGTAGTTATTGTATTCTCCAGCTCAGTATGTATTGTACTCTGCAGGTCAGTATTTATTGTAATAACCTGGTCAGTATTTATTGTACTCTCCAGGTCAGTATTTATTGTACTCTCCAGGTCAGTATTTATTGTACTCTCCAGGTCAGTGTTTGTTGTACTGTCCAGGTTAGTATTTATTGTCCTCTCCAGGTCAGTATTAATTGTACTCTCCAGGTCAGTATTTATTGTACACTCCAGGTCTGTATTTATTGTACTCTCCAGGTCAGTATTTATTGTACTGTCCAGGTCAGTTTTTATTGTACTCTCCAGGTCAGTGTTTATTGTACTGTCCAGGTCAGTATTTATTGTCCTCTCCAGGTCAGTATTTATTGTACTCTCCAGGTTAGTAATTATTGTATTCTCCAGGTCAGTATTGATTGTACCCTCCAGGTCAGTATTTATTGTACTTTCCAGGTCAGTATTTATAGTACTCTCCAGGTCAGTATTTATTATATTCTCCAGGTCATTATTTATTGCACTCTCCAGGTCAGAAATTATTGCACTCTTCAGGGCAGTATTTATTGTACTCTCAAGATCAGCATTTATTGTACTCTCCAGGTCAGTATTTATTGTACTCTCCAGGTCAGCATTTATTGCACTCAGCTGGTCAATATATATTGCCCTCTCCAGGTCACTATTTATTGTACTCTCCAGGTCAGTAGTTATTGTATTCTGCAGCTCAGTGATTATTGTAATCTCCAGCTCACTATTTATTGTACTCTCCTGGTCAGTATTTATTGTATTCTCCAGGTCAGTATTTATTGTACTCTCCAGGTCAGTATTTATTACCCTCTCCAAGTCCGTATTCATTGTACTCTCCAGATCAGTATTTATTGTACTCTCCAGGTCAGTATTTATTGTACTCTCCAGGTTAGTATTTATTGCCCTCTACAGGTCAGTATTTATTATACTCTCCAGGTCATTATTTATTGTACTCTGCAGGTCAGTATTTATTGTAATCTCCAGGACAGTATTTATTACCCTCTCCAGGTCAGTATTTATTGCACTCTCCAGGTCAGTATTTATTGTACTCTCAAGGTCAGTATTTATTGTACTCTCCAGATCAGTATTTATTGCACTCTCCTGGTCAATATTTATTGCCCTCTCCAGGTCAGTATTTATTGCCCGCTCCAGGTGTGTATTTATTGTACTCTCCAGGTCAATATTTAATGTGCTCTCCAGGTCAGTATTTATTGTACTCTCCAGGTCAGTATTTATTGTACTCTCCAGGTCAGTATTTATTGCCCTCTGCAGGTCAGTGTTTATTGTACTCTCCAGGTCATATTTATTACCCTCTCCAGGTCATTTTTTGTGGTACTCACCTGCTCAGTATTTATTGTACTCTCCATGTCAGTACTTATTGTATTTATTGTACTCTCCAGGTCAGTATTTATTGTGCTCTCCAGGTCAGTATTTATTGCCCTCTCCAGGTGAGTATTTATTGTACTCTCCAGGTCAATATTTAATGTACTCTCCAGTTAATTTTTTATGGTACTCTCCAGGTCAGTATTTATCGTACTCTCATGGTCAGTATTTATTGTATTTATTGTACTCTCCAGGTCAGTATTTATTATACTCTGCAGGTCTGTATTTAATGTACTCTCCAGGTCAGTATTTATTGTACTCTCCAGGTCAGTATTTGTTGCCCTCTCCAGGTCAGTATTTATTGTCCTCTCCAGGTCAGTATTGATTGTACTCTCCAGGTTAGTATTTATTGTATTCTCCAGGTCAGTATTGATTGTACCCTCCAGGTCAGTATTTATTGTACTCTCCAGCTCAGTATTGATTGTACTCTCCAGGTCAATATTTATAGTACTCTCCAGGTCAGTATTTATTATATTCTCCAGGTCATTATTTATTGCACTCTCCAGGTCAGAAATTATTGCACTCTTCAGGGCAGTATTTATTGTACTCTCCAGGTCAGCATTTATTGTACTCTCCAGGTCAGTATTTATTGTTCTCTCCAGGTCAGCATTTATTGCACTCTACTGGTCAATATTTATTGCCCTCTCCAGGTCAGTATTTATTGCCCTCTCCAGGTCAGTATTTATTGTACTCTCCAGGTCAGTAGTTATTGTTTTCTCCATCTCAGTGATTATTGTAATCTCCAGGTCACTATTTATTGTACTCTCCTGGTCAGTATTTATTGTACTCTCCAGGTCACTATTTATTGTACTCTCCAGGTCAGTATTTATTACCCTCTCCAAGTCAGTATTTATTGTTCTCTCCAGGTCAGTATTTATTGCCCTCTCCAGGTCAGTATTTATTATACTATCCAGGTCATTATTTATTGTACTCTGCAGGTCAGTATTTATTGTAATCTCCAGGTCTGTATTTATTACCCACTCCAGGTCAGTATTTATTGTACTCTCCAGGTCAGTATTTATTGTACTCTCAAGGTCAGTATTTATTGTACTCTCCAGGTCAATATTTATTGTACTCTCCATTTCAGTATTTATTGTACTCTCCAGGTCAGCATTTATTGTACTCTCCAGGTCAGTATTTATTGTTCTCTCCAGGTCAGCATTTATTGCACTCTACTGGTCAATATTTATTGCCCTCTCCAGGTCAGTATTTATTGCCCTCTCCAGGTCAGTATTTATTGTACTCTCCAGGTCAGTAGTTATTGTTTTCTCCATCTCAGTGATTATTGTAATCTCCAGGTCACTATTTATTGTACTCTCCTGGTCAGTATTTATTGTACTCTCCAGGTCAGTATTTATTGTCCTCTCCAGGTCAGTATTAATTGTACTCTCCAGTCCAGCAATTATTGTACACTCCAGGTCAGTATTTATTACCCACTCCAGGTCAGTATTTATTGTACTCTCCAGGTCAGTATTTATTGTACTCTGCAGGTCAGTATTTATTGTAATCTCCAGGTCTGTATTTATTACCCACTCCAGGTCAGTATTTATTGTACTCTCCAGGTCAGTATTTATTGTAGTCTCAAGGTCAGTATTTATTGTACTCTCCAGGTCAATATTTATTGTACTCTCCATTTCAGTATTTATTGTACTCTCCAGGTCAGTATTTATTGTACAATCCAGGTCAGTATTTATTATACTCTCCAGGTCAGTATTTATTGTACTCTCCAGGTCAGTATTTATTTCACTCTCCAGGTCAGTGTTTATTGTACTGTCCACGTCAGTATTTATTGTCCTCTCCAGGTCAGTATTAATTGTACTCTCCAGTCCAGCAATTATTGTACACTCCAGGTCAGTATTTATTACCCACTCCAGGTCAGTATTTATTGTACTCTCCAGGTCAGTATTTATTGTACTCTGCAGGTCAGTATTTATTGTAATCTCCAGGTCTGTATTTATTACCCACTCCAGGTCAGTATTTATTGTACTCTCCAGGTCAGTATTTATTGTACTCTCAAGGTCAGTATTTATTGTACTCTCCAGGTCAATATTTATTGTACTCTCCATTTCAGTATTTATTGTACTCTCCAGGTCAGTATTTATTGTACAATCCAGGTCAGTATTTATTATACTCTCCAGGTCAGTATTTATTGTACTCTCCAGGTCAGTATTTATTTCACTCTCCAGGTCAGTGTTTATTGTACTGTCCACGTCAGTATTTATTGTCCTCTCCAGGTCAGTATTAATTGTACTCTCCAGTCCAGCAATTATTGTACACTCCAGGTCAGTATTTATTGTACTCTCCAGGTCAGTATTTATTGTAATCTCCAGGTCAGTTTTTATTGGACTCTCCAAGTCAGTGTTTATTGTACTGTCCAGGTCAGTATTTATTGTCCTCTCCAGGTCAGTATTTATTGTACTCTCCAGGTTAGTATTTATTGTATTCTCCAGGTCAGTAGTGATTGTACCCTCCAGGTCAGTATTTATTGTACTTTCCAGGTTCAGTATTTATAATACTCTCCAGGTCAGTATTTATTATATTCTCCAGGTCATTATTTATTGCACTCTCCAGGTCAGAAATTATTGCACTCTTCAGGGCAATATTTATTGTACTCTCCAGGTCAGCATTTATTGTACTCTCCAGGTCAGTATTTATTGTACTCTCCAGGTCAGCATTTTTTTCACTCTCCTGGTCAATATTTATTGCCCTCTCAAGGTCAGTATTTATTAACCTCTCCAGGTCAGTATTTATTGTACTCTCCAGCTCAGTATTTATTGTACTCTCCTGGTCAGTATTTATTGTAATCTCCAGGTCAGTATTTATTACCCTCTCCAGGTCAGTATTTATTGTACTCTCCAGGTCAGTATTTATTGTACGCTCATGGTCAGTATTTATTGTACTCTCCAGATCATTATTTATTGTACTCTCCAGGTCATTATTTATTGCACTCTTCTGGTCAATATTTATTGCCCTCTCCAGGTCAGTATTTATTTCCCTCTCCAGATGAGTATTTATTGTACTCTGCAGGTCAACATTTATTGTGCTTTCCAGGTCAGTATTTATTGTACTCTCCATGTCAGTATTTATTGTATTTTTTGTACTCTCCAGGTCAGTATTTATTGTACACTCCAGGTCAGTATTTAATGTACTCTCCAGGTCAGTATTTATTGTACTCTCCAGGTCAGTGTTTATTGCACTGTCCAGGTCAGTATTTATTGTCCTTTCCAGGTCAGTATTAATTGTACTCTCCAGGTCAGTATTTATTTTACACTCCAGGTCAGTATTTATTGTACTCTCCAGGTCAGTATTTATTGTACTCTCCAGGTCAGTATTTATTGTACTCTCCAGGTCAGTAATTATTACCCTCTCCAAGTCCTTATTCATTGTACTCTTAGGTCAGTATTTATTGTACTCTCCAGGTCAGTATTTATTGTACTCTCCAGGTCAGTATTTCCTGCCCTTTCCATGTCAGTATTTATTATACTCTCCAGGTCATTATTGATTGCAATCTGCAGGTCAGTATTTATTGTCATCTCCAGGTCAGTATTTATTACCCTCTTCAGTTCAGTATTTATTGTACTCTCCAGGTCAGTATTTATTGTACTCTCATGGTCAGTATTTATTGTACTCTCCAGATCAGTATTTATTGTACTCTCCAGGTCATTATTTATTGCACTCTTCTGGTCAATATTTATTGCCCTCTCCAGGTCAGTATTTATTGCCCTCTCCAGATGAGTATTTATTGTACTCTGCAGGTCAACATTTATTGTGCTTTCCAGGTCAGTATTTATTGTACTCTCCAGGTCAGTATTTATTGTATTTTTTGTACTCTCCAGGTCAGTATTTATTGTACACTCCAGGTCAGTATTTAATGTACTCTCCAGGTCAGTATTTATTGTACTCTCCAGGTCAGTATTTATTGCCCTCTCCAGGTCACTATTTATTGTACTCTCCAGGTCAGTATTTATTGTACTCTCCAGGTCAGTATTTATTGTACACTCCAGGTCAGTATTTATTGTAATCTCCAGGTCAGTATTTATTACCCACTCCAGGTCAGTATTTATTGTACTCTCCAGGTCAGTATTTATTGTACTCTCAAGGTCAGTATTTATTGTACTCTCCAGGTCAATATTTATTGTACTCTCCATTTCAGTATTTATTGTACTCTCCAGGTCAGTATTTATTGTACAATCCAGGTCAATATTTATTATACTCTCCAGGTCAGTATTTATTGTACTCTCCAGGTCAGTATTTATTTCACTCTCCAGGTCAGTGTTTATTGTACTGTCCACGTCAGTATTTATTGTCCTCTCCAGGTCAGTATTAATTGTTCTCTCCAGTCCAGCAATTATTGTACACTCCAGGTCAGTATTTATTGTACTCTTTGGGTCAGTATTTATTGTACTCTCCAGGTCAGTTTTTATTGGACTCTCCAAGTCAGTGTTTATTGTACTGTCCAGGTCAGTATGTATTGGACACTCGAGGTCAGTATTTATTGTACTCTCCAGGTCAGTATTTATTTCACTCTCCAGGTCAGTGTTTATTGTACTGTCCACGTCAGTATTTATTGTCCTCTCCAGGTCAGTATTAATTGTACTCTCCAGTCCAGCAATTATCGTACACTCCAGGTCAGTATTTATTGTACTCTCCAGGTCAGTATTTATTGTAATCTCCAGGTCAGTTTTTATTGGACTCTCCAAGTCAGTGTTTATTGTACTGTCCAGGTCAGTATTTATTGTCCTCTCCAGGTCAGTATTTATTGTACTCTCCAGGTTAGTATTTATTGTATTCTCCAGGTCAGTAGTGATTGTACCCTCCAGGTCAGTATTTATTGTACTTTCCAGGTTCAGTATTTATAATACTCTCCAGGTCAGTATTTATTATATTCTCCAGGTCATTATTTATTGCACTCTCCAGGTCAGAAATTATTGCACTCTTCAGGGCAATATTTATTGTACTCTCCAGGTCAGCATTTATTGTACTCTCCAGGTCAGTATTTATTGTACTCTCCAGGTCAGCATTTTTTTCACTCTCCTGGTCAATATTTATTGCCCTCTCAAGGTCAGTATTTATTAACCTCTCCAGGTCAGTATTTATTGTACTCTCCAGCTCAGTATTTATTGTACTCTCCAGGTCAGTATTTATTGTAATCTCCAGGTCAGTATTTATTACCCTCTCCAGGTCAGTATTTATTGTACTCTCCAGGTCAGTTTTTATTGTACGCTCATGGTCAGTATTTATTGTACTCTCCAGATCAGTATTTATTGTACTCTCCAGGTCATTATTTATTGCACTCTTCTGGTCAATATTTATTGCCCTCTCCAGGTCAGTATTTATTTCCCTCTCCAGATGAGTATTTATTGTACTCTGCAGGTCAACATTTATTGTGCTTTCCAGGTCAGTATTTATTGTACTCTCCATGTCAGTATTTATTGTATTTTTTGTACTCTCCAGGTCAGTATTTATTGTACACTCCAGGTCAGTATTTAATGTACTCTCCAGGTCAGTATTTATTGTACTCTCCAGGTCAGTGTTTATTGCACTGTCCAGGTCAGTATTTATTGTCCTCTCCAGGTCAGTATTAATTGTACTCTCCAGGTCAGTATTTATTGTACACTCCAGGTCAGTATTTATTGTACTCTCCAGGTCAGTATTTATTGTACTCTCCAGGTCAGTTTTTATTGTACTCTCCAGGTTAGTATTTATTGTATTCTCCAGGTCAGTATTGATTGTACCCTCCAGGTCAGTATTTATTGTACTTTCCAGGTCAGTATTAATAGTACTCTTCAGGTCAGTATTTATTATAAAATCCAGGCCATTATTTATTGCACTCTCCAGGTCAGCATTTATTGTACTCTCCAGGTCAGTATTTATTGTACTCTCCAGGTCAGCATTTAATGCACTCTCCTGGTCAATATTTATTGTCCTCTCCAGGTCAGTATTTATTGCCCTCTCCAGGTCAGTATTTATTGTACTCTCCAGGTCAGTATTTATTGTACTCTCCAGGTCAGTATTTATTGTACTCTCCAGGTCAGTAATTATTACCCTCTCCAAGTCCTTATTCATTGTACTCTTAGGTCAGTATTTATTGTACTCTCCAGGTCAGTATTTATTGTACTCTCCAGGTCAGTATTTCCTGCCCTTTCCATGTCAGTATTTATTATACTCTCCAGGTCATTATTGATTGCAATCTGCAGGTCAGTATTTATTGTCATCTCCAGGTCAGTATTTATTACCCTCTTCAGTTCAGTATTTATTGTACTCTCCAGGTCAGTATTTATTGTACTCTCATGGTCAGTATTTATTGTACTCTCCAGATCAGTATTTATTGTACTCTCCAGGTCATTATTTATTGCACTCTTCTGGTCAATATTTATTGCCCTCTCCAGGTCAGTATTTATTGCCCTCTCCAGATGAGTATTTATTGTACTCTGCAGGTCAACATTTATTGTGCTTTCCAGGTCAGTATTTATTGTACTCTCCAGTCCAGCAATTATTGTACACTCCAGGTCAGTATTTATTGTACTCTTTGGTCAGTATTTATTGTACTCTCCAGGTCAGTTTTTATTGGACTCTCCAGGTCAGTATTTATTTTACTCTCCAGGTTAGTATTTATTGTATTCTCCACGTCAATATTGATTGTACCCTCCAGGTCAGTATTTATTGTACTTTCCAGGTTCAGTATTTATAATACTCTCCAGGTCAGTATTTATTATATTCTCCAGGTCATTATTTATTGCACTCTCCAGGTCAGAAATTATTGCACTCTTCAGGGCAATATTTATTGTACTCTCCAGGTCAGCATTTATTGTACTCTCCAGGTCAGTATTTGTTGTACTCTCCAGGTCAGCATTTTTTTCACTCTCCTGGTCAATATTTGTTGCCCTCTCAAGGTCAGTATTTATTAACCTCTCCAGGTCAGTATTTATTGTACTCTCCAGCTCAGTATTTATTGTACTCTCCAGGTCAGTATTTATTGTAATCTCCAGGTCAGTATTTATTACCCTCTCCAGGTCAGTATTTATTGTACTCTCCAGGTCAGTATTTATTGTACGCTCATGGTCAGTATTTATTGTACTCTCCAGATCAGTATTTATTGTACTCTCCAGGTCATTATTTATTGCACTCTTCTGGTCAATATTTATTGCCCTCTCCAGGTCAGTATTTATTGCCCTCTCCAGGTCAGTATTTATTGTACTCTGCAGGTCAACATTTATTGTGCTTTCCAGGTCAGTATTTATTGTACTCTCCATGTCAGTATTTATTGTATTTTTTGTACTCTCCAGGTCAGTATTTATTGTACACTCCAGGTCAGTATTAAATGTACTCTCCAGGTCAGTATTTATTGTACTCTCCAGGTCAGTGTTTATTGCACTGTCCAGGTCAGTATTTATTGTCCTCTCCAGGTCAGTATTAATTGTACTCTCCAGGTCAGTATTTATTGTACACTCCAGGTCAGTATTTATTGTACTCTCCAGGTCAGTATTTATTGTATTCTCCAGGTCAGTATTGATTGTACCCTCCAGGTCAGTATTTATTGTACTTTCCAGGTCAGTATTAATAGTACTCTTCAGGTCAGTATTTATTATATTCTCCAGGTCATTATTTATTGCACTCTCCAGGTCAGCATTTATTGTACTCTCCAGGTCAGTATTTATTGTACTCTCCAGGTCAGCATTTAATGCACTCTCCTGGTCAATATTTATTGTCCTCTCCAGGTCAGTATTTATTGCCCTCTCCAGGTCAGTATTTATTGTACTCTCCAGGTCAGTATTTATTGTACTCTCCAGGTCAGTATTTATTGTACTCTCCAGGTCAGTATTTATTGTACTCTCCAGGTCAGTATTTATTGTACTCTCCAGGTCAGTAATTATTACCCTCTCCAATTCCTTATTCATTGTACTCTTAGGTCAGTATTTATTGTACTCTCCAGGTCAGTATTTATTGTACTCTCCAGGTCAGTATTTCCTGCCCTTTCCATGTCAGTATTTATTATACTCTCCAGGTCATTATTGATTGCAATCTGCAGGTCAGTATTTATTGTCATCTCCAGGTCAGTATTGATTGTACCCTCCAGGTCAGTATTTATTGTACTTTCCAGGTCAGTATTAATAGTACTCTTCAGGTCAGTATTTATTATAAACTCCAGGCCATTATTTATTGCACTCTCCAGGTCAGCATTTATTGTACTCTCCAGGTCAGTATTTATTGTACTCTCCAGGTCAGCATTTAATGCACTCTCCTGGTCAATATTTATTGTCCTCTCCAGGTCAGTATTTATTGCCCTCTCCAGGTCAGTATTTATTGTACTCTCCAGGTCAGTATTTATTGTACTCTCCAGGTCAGTATTTATTGTACTCTCCAGGTCAGTAATTATTACCCTCTCCAAGTCCTTATTCATTGTACTCTTAGGTCAGTATTTATTGTTCTCTCCAGGTCAGTATTTATTGTACTCTCCAGGTCAGTATTTACTGCCCTTTCCATGTCAGTATTTATTATACTCTCCAGGTCATTATTGATTGCAATCTGCAGGTCAGTATTTATTGTAATCTCCAGGTCAGTATTTATTACCCTCTTCAGTTCAGTATTTATTGTACTCTCCAGGTCAGTATTTATTGTACTCTCATGGTCAGTATTTATTGTACTCTCCAGATCAGTATTTATTGTACTCTCCAGGTCATTATTTATTGCACTCTTCTTGTCAATATTTATTGCCCTCTCCAGGTCAGTATTTATTGCCCTCTCCAGATGAGTATTTATTGTACTCTGCAGGTCAACATTTATTGTGCTTTCCAGGTCAGTATTTATTGTACTCTCCAGGTCAGTATTTATTGTATTTTTTGTACTCTCCAGGTCAGTATTTATTGTACACTCCAGGTCAGTATTTAATGTACTCTCCAGGTCAGTATTTATTGTACTCTCCAGGTCAGTATTTATTGCCCTCTCCAGGTCACTATTTATTGTACTCTCCAGGTCAGTATTTATTGTACTCTCCAGGTCAGTATTTATTGTACACTCCAGGTCAGTATTTATTGTAATCTCCAGGTCAGTATTTATTACCCACTCCAGGTCAGTATTTATTGTACTCTCCAGGTCAGTATTTATTGTACTCTCAAGGTCAGTATTTATTGTACTCTCCAGGTCAATATTTATTGTACTCTCCATTTCAGTATTTATTGTACTCTCCAGGTCAGTATTTATTGTACAATCCAGGTCAGTATTTATTATACTCTCCAGGTCAGTATTTATTGTACTCTCCAGGTCAGTATTTATTTCACTCTCCAGGTCAGTGTTTATTGTACTGTCCACGTCAGTATTTATTGTCCTCTCCAGGTCAGTATTAATTGTACTCTCCAGTCCAGCAATTATTGTACACTCCAGGTCAGTATTTATTGTACTCTTTGGTCAGTATTTATTGTACTCTCCAGGTCAGTTTTTATTGGACTCTCCAAGTCAGTGTTTATTGTACTGTCCAGGTCAGTATTTATTGTCCTCTCCAGGTCAGTATTTATTTTACTCTCCAGGTTAGTAGTTATTGTATTCTCCACGTCAATATTGATTGTACCCTCCAGGTCAGTATTTATTGTACTTTCCAGGTTCAGTATTTATAATACTCTCCAGGTCAGTATTTATTATATTCTCCAGGTCATTATTTATTGCACTCTCCAGGTCAGAAATTATTGCACTCTTCAGGGCAATATTTATTGTACTCTCCACGTCAGCATTTATTGTACTCTCCAGGTCAGTATTTGCTGTACTCTCCAGGTCAGCATTTTTTTCACTCTCCTGGTCAATATTTATTGCCCTCTCAAGGTCAGTATTTATTAACCTCTCCAGGTCAGTATTTATTGTACTCTCCAGCTCAGTATTTATTGTACTCTCCAGGTCAGTATTTATTGTAATCTCCAGGTCAGTATTTATTACCCTCTCCAGGTCAGTATTTATTGTACTCTCCAGGTCAGTATTTATTGTACGCTCATGGTCAGTATTTATTGTACTCTCCAGATCAGTATTTATTGTACTCTCCAGGTCATTATTTATTGCACTCTTCTGGTCAATATTTATTGCCCTCTACAGGTCAGTATTTATTGCCCTCTCCAGATGAGTATTTATTGTACTCTGCAGGTCAACATTTATTGTGCTTTCCAGGTCAGTATTTATTGTACTCTACATGTCAGTATTTATTGTATTTTTTGTACTCTCCAGGTCAGTATTTATTGTACACTCCAGGTCAGTATTTAATGTACTCTCCAGGTCAGTATTTATTGTACTCTCCAGGTCAGTGTTTATTGCACTGTCCAGGTCAGTATTTATTGTCCTCTCCAGGTCAGTATTAATTGTACTCTCCAGGTCAGTATTTATTGTACACTCCAGGTCAGTATTTATTGTACTCTCCAGGTCAGTATTTATTGTATTCTCCAGGTCAGTATTGATTGTACCCTCCAGGTCAGTATTTATTGTACTTTCCAGGTCAGTATTAATAGTACTCTTCAGGTCAGTATTTATTATATTCTCCAGGTCATTATTTATTGCACTCTCCAGGTCAGCATTTATTGTACTCTCCAGGTCAGTATTTATTGTACTCTCCAGGTCAGCATTTAATGCACTCTCCTGGTCAATATTTATTGTCCTCTCCAGGTCAGTATTTATTGCCCTCTCCAGATCAGTATTTATTGTACTCTCCAGGTCAGTATTTATTGTACTCTCCAGGTCAGTATTTATTGTACTCTCCAGGTCAGTAATTATTACCCTCTCCAAGTCCTTATTCATTGTACTCTCCAGGTCAGTATTTATTGTACTCTCCAGGTCAGTATTTATTGTACTCTCCAGGTCAGTATTTCCTGCCCTTTCCATGTCAGTATTTATTATACTCTCCAGGTCATTATTGATTGCAATCTGCAGGTCAGTATTTATTGTAATCTCCAGGTCAGTATTTATTGTACTCTCATGGTCAGTATTTATTGTACTCTCCAGATCAGTATTTATTGTACTCTCCAGGTCATTATTTATTGCACTCTTCTGGTCAATATTTATTGCCCTCTCCAGGTCAGTATTTATTTCCCTCTCCAGGTCAGTATTTCTTGTACTCTCCAGGTCAGTATTTATTGTACTCTCCAGGTCAGTATTTATTGAACTCTCCAGGTCAGTATTTATTACCCTCTCCAAGTCCTTATTCATTGTACTCTCCAGGTCAGTATTTATTGTACTCTCCAGGTCAGTATTTATTGTACTCTCCAGGTCAGTATTTCCTGCCCTTTCCATGTCAGTATTTATTATACTCTCCAGGTCATTATTGATTGCAATCTGCAGGTCAGTATTTATTGTAATCTCCAGGTCAGTATTTATTACCCTCTTCAGTTCAGTATTTATTGTACTCTCCAGGTCAGTATTTATTGTACTCTCATGGTCAGTATTTATTGTACTCTCCAGATCAGTATTTATTGTACTCTCCAGGTCATTATTTATTGCACTCTTCTGGTCAATATTTATTGCCCTCTCCAGGTCAGTATTTATTGCCCTCTCCAGATGAGTATTTATTGTACACTGCAGGTCAACATTTATTGTGCTTTCCAGGTCAGTATTTATTGTACTCTCCAGGTCAGTATTTATTGTATTTTTTGTACTCTCCAGGTCAGTATTTATTGTACACTCCAGGTCAGTATTTAATGTACTCTCCAGGTCATTATTTATTGTACTCTCCAGGTCAGTATTTATTGCCCTCTCCAGGTCACTATTTATTGTACTCTCCAGGTCAGTATTTATTGTACTCTCCAGGTCAGTATTTATTGTACACTCCAGGTCAGTATTTATTGTATTCTCCAGGTCAGTATTTATTGTACTCTCCAGGTCAGTATTTATTGTACTCTCCAGGTCAGTAATTATTACCCTCTCCAAGTCCTTATTCATTGTACTCTCCAGGTCAGTATTTATTGTACTCTCCAGGTCAGTATTTATTGTACTCTCCAGGTCAGTATTTCCTGCCCTTTCCATGTCAGTATTTATTATACTCTCCAGGTCATTATTGATTGCAATCTGCAGGTCAGTATTTATTGTAATCTCCAGGTCAGTATTTATTGTACTCTCCAGGTCATTATTTATTGCACTCTTCTGGTCAATATTTATTGCCCTCTCCAGGTCAGTATTTATTGCCCTCTCCAGATGAGTATTTATTGTACTCTGCAGGTCAACATTTATTGTGCTTTCCAGGTCAGTATTTATTGTACTCTCCAGGTCAGTATTTATTATATTTTTTGTACTCTCCAGGTCAGTATTTATTGTACACTCCAGGTCAGTATTTAATGTACTCTCCAGGTCAGTATTTATTGTACTCTCCAGGTCAGTATTTATTGCCCTCTCCAGGTCACTATTTATTGTACTCTCCAGGTCAGTATTTATTGTACTCTCCAGGTCAGTATTTATTGTACACTCCAGGTCAGTATTTATTGTATTCTCCAGGTCAGTATTTATTGTACTCTCCAGGTCAGTATTAATTGTACTCTCCAGGTCAGTGTTTATTGCACTGTCCAGGTCAGTATTTATTATCCTCTCCAGGTCAGTATTAATTGTACTCTCCAGGTCAGTATTTATTGTACACTCCAGGTCAGTATTTGTTGTACTCTCCAGGTCAGTATTTATTGTACTCTCCAGGTCAGTTTTTATTGTACTCTCCAGGTTAGTATTTATTATATTCTCCAGGTCAGTATTGATTGTATCCTCCAGGTCAGTATTTATTGTACTTTCCAGGTCAGTATTAATAGTACTCTTCAGGTCAGTATTTATTATATTCTCCAGGTCATTATTTATTGCACTCTCCAGGTCAGCATTTATTGTACTCTCCAGGTCAGTATTTATTGTACTCTCCAGGTCAGCATTTAATGCACTCTCCTGGTCAATATTTATTGCCCTCTCCAGGTCAGTATTTATTGTACTCTCCAGGTCAGTATTTATTGTACTCTCCAGGTCAGTATTTATTGTACTTCCAGGTCAGTAATTATTACCCTCTCCAAGTCCTTATTCATTGTACTCTCCAGGTCAGTATTTATTGTACTCTCCAGGTCAGTATTTATTGTACTCTCCAGGTCAGTAATGATTACCCTCTCCAAGTCCTTATTCATTGTACTCTCCAGGTCAGTATTTATTGTACTCTCCAGGTCAGTATTTATTGTACTCTCCAGGTCAGTATTTCCTGCCCTTTCCATGTCAGTATTTATTATACTCTCCAGGTCATTATTGATTGCAATCTGCAGGTCAGTATTTATTGTAATCTCCAGGTCAGTATTTATTACCCTCTTCAGGTCAGTATTTATTGTACTCTCAAGGTCAGTATTTATTGTACTCTCCAGGTCAGTATTTATTGTACTCTCCAGATCAGTATTTATTGTACTCTCCAGGTCAGTATTTATTGAACTCTTCTGGTCAATATTTATTGCCCTCTCCAGGTCAGTATTTATTTTACGCTCCAGGTCAGTATTTAATGTACTCTCCAGGTCAGTATTTATTGTACTCTCCAGGTCAGTATTTATTGCCCTCTCCAGGTCACTATTTATTGTACTCTCCAGGTCAGTATTTAATGTGCTCTGCAGGTCAGTATTTATTGTACTCAACAGGTCAGTATTTATTGTACACTCGAGGTCAGTATTTACTGTACTCTCCAGGTCAGTATTTATTGCCCTCTCCAGGGCAGTATGTATTGCTCTCTCCAGGTCAGTATTTATTGTACCCTCCAGGTCAGTATTTATTGTACCAACCAGGTCACTATTTATTGTACTCTCCAGGTCAGTATTTATTGTACTCTCCACGTCACTATTTATTGTACTCTCCAGGTCATTATTTATTGCACTCTCCATGTCAGTATTTATTGCACTCTCCAGGGCAGTATTTATTGTACTCTCCAGTTCAGCATTTATTATCCTCTCCAGGTCAGTATTTATTGTACTCTCCAGGTCACTATTCATTGTACTGTCCAGGTCAGTATTTATAGTAAGCTCCAGGTCAGTATTTATGACCCTCTCCAGGTCAGTATTTATTGTACTCTCCAGGTCAGTATTTATTTTACTCTCAAGGTCAGTATTTATTGTACTCTCCAGATTAGTATTCATTGTACTCTCCAGGTCAGTATTTATTGCACTCTCCTGGTCAATATTTATTGCCCTCTCCTGGTCATTCATTATTTCCCTCTCCAGGTGAGTATTTATTGTACACTCCAGGTCAATATTTATTGAGCTCTCCAGGTCAGTATTTATTGTACTCTCCAGGTCAGTATTTATTGTACTCTCCAGGTCAGTATTTATTGCCCTCTCCAGGTCAGTGTTTATTGTACTCTCCAGGTCAGTATTTATTGCCCTCTCCAGGTCAGTTTTTATTGTAATCTCCAGGTTAGTATTTATTGTAATTTCCCGGTCAGTATTGATTGTACCCTCCAGGTCAGTATTTATTGTACTTTCCAGGTTAGTATTAATAGTACTCTTCAGGTCAGTATTTATTATATTCTCCAGGTCATTATTTATTGCACTCTCCAGGGCAGATATTATTGCACTCTTCAGGGAAATATTTATTGTACTCTCCAGCACAGCATTTATTGTACTCTCCAGGAGAGTATTTATTGTACTCTCCAGGTCAGCATTTATTGCACTCTCCTGGTCAATATTTATTGCCCTCTCCAGGTCAGTATTTATTTCCCTCTCCAGGTCAGTATTTCTTGTACTCTCCAGGTCAGTATTTATTGTACTCTCCAGTTCAGTATTTATTGAACTCTCCAGGTCAGTATTTATTACCCTCTCCAAGTCCTTATTCATTGTACTCTCCAGGTCAGTATTTATTGTACTCTCCAGGTCAGTATTTATTGTACTCTCCAGGTCAGTATTTCCTGCCCATTTCATGTCAGTATTTATTATACTCTCCAGGTCATTATTGATTGCAATCTGCAGGTCAGTATTTATTGTAATCTCCAGGTCAGTATTTATTACCCTCTTCAGTTCAGTATTTATTGTACTCTCCAGGTCAGTATTTATTGTACTCTCATGGTCAGTATTTATTGTACTCTCCAGATCAGTATTTATTGTACTCTCCAGGTCATTATTAATTGCACTCTTCTGGTCAATATTTATTGCCCTCTCCAGGTCAGTATTTATTGCCCTCTCCAGATGAGTATTTATTGTACACTGCAGGTCAACATTTATTGTGCTTTCCAGGTCAGTATTTATTGTACTCTCCAGGTCAGTATTTATTGTATTTTTTGTACTCTCCAGGTCAGTATTTATTGTACACTCCAGGTCAGTATTTAATGTACTCTCCAGGTCAGTATTTATTGTACTCTCCAGGTCAGTATTTATTGCCCTCTCCAGGTCACTATTTATTGTACTCTCCAGGTCAGTATTTATTGTACTCTCCAGGTCAGTATTTATTGTACACTCCAGGTCAGTATTTATTGTATTCTCCAGGTCAGTATTTATTGTACTCTCCAGGTCAGTATTTATAGTACTCTCCAGGTCAGTAATTATTACCCTCTCCAAGTCCTTATTCATTGTACTCTCCAGGTCAGTATTTATTGTACTCTCCAGGTCAGTATTTATTGTACTCTCCAGGTCAGTATTTCCTGCCCTTTCCATGTCAGTATTTATTATACTCTCCAGGTCATTATTGATTGCAATCTGCAGGTCAGTATTTATTGTAATCTCCAGGTCAGTATTTATTACCCTCTTCAGGTCAGTATTTATTGTACTCTCCAGGTCAGTATTTATTGTACTCTCATGGTCAGTATTTATTGTACTCTCCAGATCAGTATTTATTGTACTCTCCAGGTCATTATTTATTGCACTCTTCTGGTCAATATTTATTGCCCTCTCCAGGTCAGTATTTATTGCCCTCTCCAGATGAGTATTTATTGTACTCTGCAGGTCAACATTTATTGTGCTTTCCAGGTCAGTATTTATTGTACTCTCCAGGTCAGTATTTATTGTATTTTTTGTACTCTCCAGGTCAGTATTTATTGTACACTCCAGGTCAGTATTTAATGTACTCTCCAGGTCAGTATTTATTGTACTCTCCAGGTCAGTATTTATTGCCCTCTCCAGGTCACTATTTATTGTACTCTCCAGGTCAGTATTTATTGTACTCTCCAGGTCAGTATTTATTGTACACTCCAGGTCAGTATTTATTGTATTCTCCAGGTCAGTATTTATTGTACTCTCCAGGTCAGTATTAATTGTACTCTCCAGGTCAGTGTTTATTGCACTGTCCAGGTCAGTATTTATTATCCTCTCCAGGTCAGTATTAATTGTACTCTCCAGGTCAGTATTTATTGTACACTCCAGGTCAGTATTTGTTGTACTCTCCAGGTCAGTATTTATTGTACTCTCCAGGTCAGTTTTTATTGTACTCTCCAGGTTAGTATTTATTATATTCTCCAGGTCAGTATTGATTGTATCCTCCAGGTCAGTATTTATTGTACTTTCCAGGTCAGTATTAATAGTACTCTTCAGGTCAGTATTTATTATATTCCCCAGGTCATTATTTATTGCACTCTCCAGGTCAGCATTTATTGTACTCTCCAGGTCAGTATTTATTGTACTCTCCAGGTCAGCATTTAATGCACTCTCCTGGTCAATATTTAATGCCCTCTCCAGGTCAGTATTTATTGTACTCTCCAGGTCAGTATTTATTGTACTCTCCAGGTCAGTATTTATTGTACTTCCAGGTCAGTAATTATTACCCTCTCCAAGTCCTTATTCATTGTACTCTCCAGGTCAGTATTTATTGTACTCTCCAGGTCAGTATTTATTGTACTCTCCAGGTCAGTAATGATTACCCTCTCCAAGTCCTTATTCATTGTACTCTCCAGGTCAGTATTTATTGTACTCTCCAGGTCAGTATTTATTGTACTCTCCAGGTCAGTATTTCCTGCCCTTTCCATGTCAGTATTTATTATACTCTCCAGGTCATTATTGATTGCAATCTGCAGGTCAGTATTTATTGTAATCTCCAGGTCAGTATTTATTACCCTCTTCAGGTCAGTATTTATTGTACACTCCAGGTCAGTATTTATTGTAATCTCCAGGTCAGTATTTATTGTACTCTCCAGATCAGTATTTATTGTACTCTCCAGGTCAGTATTTATTGAACTCTTCTGGTCAATATTTATTGCCCTCTCCAGGTCAGTATTTATTTTACGCTCCAGGTCAGTATTTAATGTACTCTCCAGGTCAGTATTTATTGTACTCTCCAGGTCAGTATTTATTGCCCTCTCCAGGTCACTATTTATTGTACTCTCCAGGTCAGTATTTAATGTGCTCTCCAGGTCAGTATTTATTGTACTCAACAGGTCAGTATTTATTGTACACTCGAGGTCAGTATTTACTGTACTCTCCAGGTCAGTATTTATTGCCCTCTCCAGGGCAGTATGTATTGCTCTCTCCGGTCAGTATTTATTGTACCCTCCAGGTCAGTATTTATTGTACCAACCAGGTCACTATTTATTGTACTCTCCAGGTCAGTATTTATTGTACTCTCCACGTCACTATTTATTGTACTCTCCAGGTCATTATTTATTGCACTCTCCATGTCAGTATTTATTGCACACTCCAGGGCAGTATTTATTGTACTCTCCAGTTCAGCATTTATTGTCCTCTCCAGGTCAGTATTTATTGTACTCTCCAGGTCACTATTCATTGTACTGTCCAGGTCAGTATTTATAGTAAGCTCCAGGTCAGTATTTATGACCCTCTCCAGGTCAGTATTTATTGTTCTCTCCAGGTCAGTATTTATTTTACTCTCAAGGTCAGTATTTATTGTACTCTCCAGATCAGTATTTATTGTACTCTCCAGGTCAGTATTTCCTGCCCTTTCCATGTCAGTATTTATTATACTCTCCAGGTCATTATTGATTGCAATCTGCAGGTCAGTATTTATTGTAATCTCCAGGTCAGTATTTATTACCCTCTTCAGGTCAGTATTTATTGTACACTCCAGGTCAGTATTTATTGTAATCTCCAGGTCAGTATTTATTGTACTCTCCAGATCAGTATTTATTGTACTCTCCAGGTCAGTATTTATTGAACTCTTCTGGTCAATATTTATTGCCCTCTCCAGGTCAGTATTTATTTTACGCTCCAGGTCAGTATTTAATGTACTCTCCAGGTCAGTATTTATTGTACTCTCCAGGTCAGTATTTATTGCCCTCTCCAGGTCACTATTTATTGTACTCTCCAGGTCAGTATTTAATGTGCTCTCCAGGTCAGTATTTATTGTACTCAACAGGTCAGTATTTATTGTACACTCGAGGTCAGTATTTACTGTACTCTCCAGGTCAGTATTTATTGCCCTCTCCAGGGCAGTATGTATTGCTCTCTCCAGGTCAGTATTTATTGTACCCTCCAGGTCAGTATTTATTGTACCAACCAGGTCACTATTTATTGTACTCTCCAGGTCAGTATTTATTGTACTCTCCACGTCACTATTTATTGTACTCTCCAGGTCATTATTTATTGCACTCTCCATGTCAGTATTTATTGCACTCTCCAGGGCAGTATTTATTGTACTCTCCAGTTCAGCATTTATTGTCCTCTCCAGGTCAGTATTTATTGTACTCTCCAGGTCACTATTCATTGTACTGTCCAGGTCATTATTTATAGTAAGCTCCAGGTCAGTATTTATGACCCTCTCCAGGTCAGTATTTATTGTTCTCTCCAGGTCAGTATTTATTTTACTCTCAAGGTCAGTATTTATTGTACTCTCCAGATTAGTATTCATTGTACTCTCCAGGTCAGTATTTATTGCACTCTCCTGGTCAATATTTATTGCCCTCTCCTGGTCATTCATTATTTCCCTCTCCAGGTGAGTATTTATTGTACACTCCAGGTCAATATTTATTGAGCTCTCCAGGTCAGTATTTATTGTACTCTCCAGGTCAGTATTTATTGTACTCTCCAGGTCAGTATTTATTGCCCTCTCCAGGTCAGTGTTTATTGTACTCTCCAGGTCAGTATTTATTGCCCTCTCCAGGTCAGTTTTTATTGTAATCTCCAGGTTAGTATTCATTGTATTCTCCAGGTCAGTATTGATTGTACCCTCCAGGTCAGTGTTTATTGTACTTTCAAGGTTCGTATTAATAGTACTCTTCAGGTCAGTATTTATTATATTCTCCAGGTCATTATTTATTGCACTCTCCAGGGCAGATATTATTGCACTCTTCAGGGAAATATTTATTGTACTCTCCAGCACAGCATTTATTGTACTCTCCAGGTCAGTATTTATTGTACTCTCCTGGTCAATATTTATTGCCCTCTCCAGGTCAGTATTTATTTCCCTCTCCAGGTCAGTATTTCTTGTACTCTCCAGGTCAGTATTTATTGTACTCTCCAGGTCAGTATTTATTGAACTCTCCAGGTCAGTATTTATTACCCTCTCCAAGTCCTTATTCATTGTACTCTCCAGGTCAGTATTTATTGTACTCTCCAGGTCAGTATTTATTGTACTCTCCAGGTCAGTAATTCCTGCCCATTCCATGTCAGTATTTATTATACTCTCCAGGTCATTATTGATTGCAATCTGCAGGTCAGTATTTATTGTAATCTCCAGGTCAGTATTTATTACCCTCTTCAGTTCAGTATTTATTGTACTCTCCAGGTCAGTATTTATTGTACTCTCATGGTCAGTATTTATTGTACTCTCCAGATCAGTATTTATTGTACTCTCCAGGTCAGTATTTATTGTACTCTCCAGGTCAGTATTTATTGCCCTCTCCAGGTCAGTATTTATTGCCCTCTCCAGATGAGTATTTATTGTACACTGCAGGTCAACATTTATTGTGCTTTCCAGGTCAGTATTTATTGTACTCTCCAGGTCAGTATTTATTGTATTTTTTGTACTCTCCAGGTCAGTATTTATTGTACACTCCAGGTCAGTATTTAATGTACTCTCCAGGTCAGTATTTATTGTACTCTCCAGGTCAGTATTTATTGCCCTCTCCAGGTCACTATTTATTGTACTCTCCAGGACAGTATTTATTGTACTCTCCAGGTCAGTATTTATTGTACACTCCAGGTCAGTATTTATTGTATTCTCCAGGTCAGTATTTATTGTACTCTCCAGGTCAGTATTAATTGTACTCTCCAGGTCAGTGTTTATTGCAGTGTCCAGGTCAGTATTTATTGCAATCTCCAGGTCAGCATTTATTGTACTCTCCAGGTCAGTATTTATTGTACTCTCCAGGTCAGCATTTAATGCACTCTCCTGGTCAATATTTATTGCCCTCTCCAGGTCAGTATTTATTGTACTCTCCAGGTCAGTATTTATTGTACTCTCCAGGTCAGTATTTATTGTACTCTCCAGGTCAGTAATTATTACCCTCTCCAAGTCCTTATTCATTGTACTCTCCAGGTCAGTATTTATTGTACTCTCCAGGTCAGTATTTATTGTACTCTCCAGGTCAGTAATTATTACCCTCTCCAAGTCCTTATTCATTGTACTCTCCAGGTCAGTATTTATTGTACTCTCCAGGTCAGTATTTATTGTACTCTCCAGGTCAGTATTTCCTGCCCTTTCCATTTTAGTATTTATTATACTCTCCAGGTCATTATTGATTGCAATCTGCAGGTCAGTATTTATTGTAATCTCCAGGTCAGTATTTATTACCCTCTTCAGGTCAGAATTTATTGTACTCTCCAGGTCAGTATTTATTGTACTCTCCAGGTCAGTATTTATTGTACTCTCCAGATCAGTATTTATTGTACTCTCCAGGTCAGTATTTATTGAACTCTTCTGGTCAATATTTATTGCCCTCTCCAGGTCAGTATTTATTTTACGCTCCATGTCAGTATTTAATGTACTCTCCAGGTCAATATTTATTGTACTCTCCAGGTCAGTATTTATTCCCCTCTCCAGGTCACTATTTATTGTACTCTCCAGGTCAGTATTTAATGTGCTCTCCAGGTCAGTATTTATTGTACTCAACAGGTCAGTATTTATTGTACACTCGAGGTCAGTATTTACTGTACTCTCCAGGTCAGTATTTATTGACCTCTCCAGGGCAGTATGTATTGTTTCTCCAGGTCAGTATTTATTGTACCCTCCAGGTCAGTATTTATTGTACCAACCAGGTCACTATTTATTGTACTCTCCAGGTCAGTATTTATTGTACTCTCCACGTCACTATTTATTGTACTCTCCAGGTCATTATTTATTGCACTCTCCATGTCAGTATTTATTGCACTCTCCAGGGCAGTATTTATTGTACTCTCCAGTTCAGCATTTATTGTCCTCTCCAGGTCAGTATTTATTGTACTCTCCAGGTCACTATTCATTGTACTGTCCAGGTCAGTATTTATAGTAATCTCCAGGTCAGTATTTATGACCCTCTCCAGGTCAGTATTTATTGTGCTCTCCAGGTCAGTATTTATTTTACTCTCAAGGTCAGTATTTATTGTACTCTCCAGATCAGTATTCATTGTACTCTCCAGGTCAGTATTTAGTGCACTCTCCTGGTCAATATTTCTTGCCCTCTCCTGGTCATTCATTATTTCCCTCTCCAGGTGAGTATTTATTGTACACTCCAGGTCAATATTTATTGAGCTCTCCAGGTCAGTATTTATTGTACTCTCCAGGTCAGTATTTATTGTACTCTCCAGATCAGTATTTATTGCCCTCTCCAGGTCAGTGTTTATTGTACTCTCCAGGTCAGTATTTATTGCCCTCTCCAGGTCAGTTTTTATTGTAATCTCCAGGTTAGTATTTATTGTATTCTCCAGGTCAGTATTGATTGTACCCTCCAGGTCAGTGTTTATTGTACTTTCCAGGTTAGTATTAATAGTACTCTTCAGGTCAGTATTTATTATATTCTCCAGGTCATTATTTATTGCACTCTCCAGGGCAGATATTATTGCACTCTTCAGGGAAATATTTATTGTACTCTCCAGCACAGCATTTATTGTACTCTCCAGGTCAGTATTTATTGTACTCTCCAGGTCAGCATTTATTGCACTCTCCTGGTCAATATTTATTGCCCTCTCCAGGTCAGTATTTATTGCCCTCTCCAGGTCAGTATTTATTGTACTCTCCAGGTCAGTATTTATTGTACGCTCCAGGTCAGTATTTATTGAACTCTCCAGGTCAGTATTTATTACCCTCTCCAAGTCCTTATTCATTGTACTCTCCAGGTCAGTATTTATTGTACTCTCCAGGTCAGTATTTATTGTACTCTCCAGGTCAGTATTTCCTGCCCTTTCCAGGTCAGTATTTATTATACTCTCCAGGTCATTATTGATTGTAATCTGCAGGCCAGTATTTATTGTAATCTCCAGGTCAGTATTTATTACCCTCTTCAGGTCAGTATTTATTGTACTCTCCAGGTCAGTATTTATTGTATTCACCAGGTCAGTATTTATTGTACTCTCCAGATCAGTATTTATTATACTCTCCAGGTCAGTATTTATTGCCCTCTCCAGGTCACTATTTATTGTACACTCCAGGTCAGTATTTAATGTGCTCTCCAGGTCAGTATTTATTGTACTCAACAGGTCAGTATTTATTGTACACTCGAGGTCAGTATTTATTGTACTCTCCAGGTCAGTATTTATTGCCCTCTCCAGGGCAGTATGTATTGCTCTCTCCAGGTCAGTATTTATTGTACCCTCCAGGTCAGTATTTATTGTACCAACCAGGTCACTATTTATTGTACTCTCCAGGTCAGTATTTATTGTACTCTCCAGGTCACTATTTATTGTGCTCTCCAGGTCATTATTTATTGCACTCTCCATGTCAGTATTTATTGCACTCTCCAGGGCAGTATTTATTGTACTCTCCAGTTCAGCATTTATTGTCCTCTCCAGGTCAGTATTTATTGTAATCTCCAGGTCACTATTCATTGTACTCTCCAGGTCAGTATGTATTGTAATCTCCAGGTCAGTATTTATTACCCTCTCCAGGACAGTATTTATTGTACTCTCCAGGTCAGTATTTATATGACTCTCAAGTTCAGTATTTATTGTACTCTCCAGATCAGTATTCATTGTACTCTCCATGTCAGTATTTATTGCACTCTCCTGGTCAATATTTATTGCCCTCTCCTGGTCATTCATTATTTCCCTCTCCAGGTGAGTATTTATTGTACACTCCAGGTCAATATTTATTGAGCTCTCCAGGTCAGTATTTATTGTACTCTCCAGGTCAGTATTTATTGTACTCTCCAGGTCAGTATTTATTGCCCTCTCCAGGTCAGTGTTTATTGTACTCTCCAGGTCAGTATTTATTACCCTCTCCAGGTTATTTTTATGGTACTCTCCAGGTCAGTATTTATCGTACTCTCCAGGTCAGTATTTATTGTATTTATTGTACTCTCCAGGTCAGTATTTATTATACTCTCCAGGTCTGTATTTAATGTACTCTCCAGGTCAGTATTGATTGTACTCTCCAGGTCACTATTTATTGTACTCTCCAGGTCAGTTTTTATTGTACTCTCCAGGTCAGTGTTTATTGTACTGTCCAGGTCAGTATTTATTGTCCTCTCCAGGTCAGTATTTATTGTACTCTCCAGGTTAGTATTTATTGTATTCTCCAGGTCAGTATTGATTGTAACCTCCAGGTCAGTATTTATTGTACTTTCCAGGTTCAGTATTAATAATACTCTCCAGGTCAGTATTTATTATATTCTCCAGGTGACTATTTATTGCACTCTCCAGGTCAGAAATGATTGCACTCTTCTGGTCAATATTTATTGCCCTCTCCAGGTCAGTATTTATTATACACTCAAGGTCAGTATTTAATGTACTCTCCAGGTCAGTATTTATTGTACTCTCCAGGTCGGTATTTATTGCCCTCTCCAGGTCACTATTTATTGTACTCTCCAGGTCAGTATTTAATGTACTCTCCAGGTCAGTATTTATTGTACTCAACAGGTCAGTATTTATTGTACACTCGAGGTCAGTATTTATTGTACTATCCAGGTCAGTGTTTATTACCCTCTCCAGTGCAGTATGTATTGCTCTCTCCAGGTCAGTATTTATTGTACCCTCCAGGTCAGTATTTATTATACCAACCAGGTCACTATTTATTGTACTCTCCAGGCCAGTATTTATTGTACTCTCCAGGTCACTATTTATTGTACTCTCCAGGTCATTATTTATTGCACTCTCCATGTCAGTATTTATTGCACTCTCCAGGGCAGTATTTATTGTACTCTCCAGTTCAGCATTTATTGTCCTCTCCTGGTCAGTATTTATTGTACTCTCCAGGTCACTATTCATTGTACTCTCCACGTCAGTATTTATTGTAATCTCCAGGTCAGTATTTATTACCTTCTCCAGGTCAGTATTTCTTTTACTCTCAAGATCAGTATTTATTGTACTCTCCAGATCAGTATTCATTGTACTCTCCAGGTCAGTATTTATTGCACTCCCTGGTCAATATTTATTGCCCTCTCCTGGTCATTCATTATTTCCCTCTCCAGGTGAGTATTTATTGTACACTCCAGATCAGAATTTATTGTACTCTCCAGGTCAGTATTTATTGCCCTCTCCAGGTCAGTGTTTATTGTACTCTCCAGGTCAGTATTTATTACCCTCTCCAGGTAATTTTTTATGGTACTCTCCAGGTCAGTATTTATCGTGCTCTCCAGGTCAGTAGTAATTGTATTTATTGTACTCTCCAGGTCAGTATTTATTATACTCTCCAGGTCTGTATTTAATGTACTCTCCAGGTCAGTATTGATTGTACTCTCCAGGTCACTATTTATTGTACTCTCCAGGCCAGCAATTATTGTACACTCCAGGTCAGTATTTATTGTAATCTCCAGGTCAGTATTTATTACCCTCTCCAGGTCATTTTTTATTGTACTCTCCAGGTCAGTATTTATTTTACTCTCAAGGTCAGTATTTATTGTACTCTCCAGATCAGTATTCATTGTACTCTCCAGGTCAGTATTTATTGCACTCTCCTGGTCAATATTTATGGCCCTCTCCTGGTCATTAATTATTTCCCTCTCCAGGTGAGTATTTATTGTACACTCCAGGTCAATATTTATTGAGCTCTCCAGGTCAATATTTATTGTACTCTCCAGGTCAGTATTTATTGTACTCTCCAGGTCAGTATTTATTGCCGTCTCCAGGTCAGTGTTTATTGTACTCTCCAGGTCAGTACTTATTACCCTCTCTAGGTCATTTTTTATGGTACTCTCCAGGTCAGTATTTATCGTACTCTCCAGGTCAGTATTTATTGTATTTATTGTACTCTCCAGGTCAGTATTTATTATACTCTCCAGGTCTGTATTTAATGTACTCTCCAGGTCAGTATTAATTGTACTCTCCAGGGCAGTATTTATTGTACTCTCCAGGTCAGTATTTATTGTACAATCCAGGTCAGTATTTATTGTACTCTCCAGGTCAGTATATATTGTACTCTCTAGGTCAGTATTTATTTTACTCTCCAGGTCAGTGTTTATTGTACTGTCCAGGTCAGTATTTATTGTCCTCTCCAGGTCAGTATTAATTGTACTCTCCAGGCCAGCAATTATTGTACACTCCAGGTCAGTATTTATTGTACTCTCCAGCTCAGTATTTATTGTACTCTCCAGGTCAGTTTTTATTGTACTCTCCAGGTCAGTGTTTATTGTACTGTCCAGGTCAGTATTTATTGTCCTCTCCAGGTCAGTATTTATTGTACTCTCCAGGTTAGTATTTATTGTATTCTCCAGGTCAGTATTGATTGTACCCTCCAGGTCAGTATTTATTGTACTTTCCAGGTTCAGTATTAATATTACTCTCCAGGTCAGTATTTATTATATTCACCAGGTCATTATTTATTGCACTCTCCAGGTCAGAAATTATTGTTCTCTTCAGCTCAGTATATATTGTACTCTCCAGGTCATTATTTATTGTAATCTCCAGGTCAGTATTTATTGCCCTCTCCAGGTCAGTATTTATTATACTCTCCAGGTCATTATTTATTGTACTCTGCAGGTCAGTATTTATTGTAATCTCCAGGTCAGTATTTATTACCCTCTCCAGGTCAGTATTTATTGTACTCTCCAGGTCAGTATTTATTGTACTCTCAAGGTCAGTATTTATTGTACTCTCCAGATCAGTATTTATTGTACTCTCCAGGTAATTATTTATTGCACTCTTCTGGTCAATATTTATTGCCCTCTCCAGGTCAGTATTTATTGCCCTCTCCAGATGAATATTTATTGTACTCTGCAGGTCAACATTTATTGTGCTCTCCAGGTCAGTATTTATTGTACTCTCCAGGTCAGTATTTATTGTATTTTTTGTACTCTCCAGGGCAGTATTTATTGTACACTCCAGGTCAGTATTTAAGGTACTCTTCAGGTCAGTATTTATTGTACTCTCCAGGTCAGTATTTATTGCCCTCTCCAGGTCACTATTTATTGTACTCTCCAGGTCAGTATTTATTGTACTCTCCAGGTCAGTATTTATTGTACACTCCAGTTCAGTATTTATTGTATTCTCCAGGTCAGTATTTATTGTACTCTCCAGGTCAGTATTAATTGTACTCTCCAGGTCACTGTTTATTGCACTGTCCAGGTCAGTATTTATTGTCCTCTACAGGTCAGTATTAATTGTACTCTCCAGGTCAGTATTTATTGTACACTCCAGGTCAGTATTTATTGTACTCTCCAGGTCAGTATTTATTGTACTCTCCAGGTCAGTTTTTATTGTACTCTCCAGGTCAGTGTTTATTGTACTGTCCAGGTCAGTATTTATTGTCCTCTCCAGGTCAGTATTTATTGTACATTCCAGGTTCGTATTTATTGTATTCTCCAGGTCAGTATTTATTGTACCCTCCAGGTCAGTATTTATTGTACTTTCCAGGTCAGTATTTATAGTACTCTGCAGGTCAGTATTTATTATATCCTGCAGGTCATTATTTATTGCACTCTCCAGGTCAGAAATTATTGCACTCTTCAGGGCAGTATTTATTGTACTCACCAGGTCAGCATTTATTGTACTCTCCACGTCAGTATTTATTGTCCTCTCCAGGTCAGCATTTATTGTACTCTCCTGGTCAATATTTATTGCCCTCTCCAGGTCAGTATTTATTGCCCTCTCCAGCTGAGTATTTATTGTACTCTCCATGTCAGTATTTATTGCCCTCTCCAGGTCAGTATTTATTATACTCTCCAGGTCATTATTTATTGTACTTTGCAGGTCAGCATTTATTGTACTCTCCAGGTTAGTATTTATTGTACTCTCAAGGTCAGTATTTATTGTACTCTCCAGATCAGTATTTATTGTACTCTCCAGGTCAGTATTTATTGCACTCTCCTGGTCAATATTTATTGCCCTCTCCAGTTCAGTATTTATTGCCCTCTCCAGGTGAATATCTATTGTACTCTCCAGGTCAATATTTATTGTGCTCTCCTGGACAGTATTTAAAATGCTCTCCAGGTCAGTATTTATTGTACTCTGCAGGTCAGTATTTATTGCCCTCTCCAGGTCACTGCATATTGTACTCTCCAGGTCAGTTTCTATTACCCTCTCCAGGTCATTTTTTATGGTACTCTCCAGGTCAGTATTTATTGTACTCTCCAGGTCAGTATTTGTTGTATTTATTGTACTCTCCAGGTCAGTATTTATTGTACTCTCCAGGTCAGTATTTAATGTACTCTCCAGGTCAGTATTCATTGTACTCTCCTGGTCAATATTTATTGCCCTCTCCAGGTCAGTATTTATTGCCCTCTCCAGATGTGTATTTATTGTACTCTCCAGGTCAGTATTTATTGTACAATCCTGGTCAGTATTTATTACCCTCTCCATGTCATTTTTTATGGCACTCTCCAGGTCATATTTATTGTACTCTCCAGGTCAGTATTTATTGAATTTATTGTACCCTCTAGGTCAGTATTTATTGTACTCTCCAGGTCAGTATTTATTGCCCTCTCCAGGTCTTATTTATTGTACTCTACAGGTCAGTATTTATTGTACTCTCCAGGTCAGTATTTATTGTACAATCCAGGTCAGTATTTAATGTACTCTCCAGGTCAGTGTTTATTGTACTGTCCAGGTTAGTATTTATTGTCCTCTCCAGGTCAGTATTAATTGTAATCTCCAGGTCAGTATTTATTGTACACTCCAGGTCAGCATTTATTGTACACTTCAGGTCAGTTTTTATTGTACTCTCCAGGTCAGTGTTTATTGTACTGTCCAGGTCAGTATTTATTGTCCTCTCCAGGTCAACATTTATTGCACTCTCCAGGTTAGTATTTATTGTACTCTCCATGTCAGTATTGATTGTACCATCCAGGTCAGTATTTATTGTACTTTCCAGGTCATTATTTATTGCACTCTCCAGGTCAGAAATTATTGCACTCTTCAGGGCAGTATTTATTGTACTCTACAGGTCAGCATTTATTGTACTCTCCAGGTCAGTATTTATTGTACTCTCCAGGTCAGCATTTATTGCACTCTCCTGTTCAATATTTATTGCCCTCTCCAGGTCAGTATTTATTGTACCCTCCAGGTCTGTATTTATTGTACTCTCCAGGTCAGTATTTATTGCACTCTCCAGGTCAGTGTTTATTGCACTCTCCTGGTCAGTATTTATTGTACTCCACAGGTCAGTATTTATTGTACTCTCCAGGTCAGTATTTATTACTATCTCCAAGATGTATTCATTGTACTCTCCAGGTCAGTATTTATTGTTCTCTCCAGGTCAGTATTTAATGTACTCTCCAGGTCAGTATTTATTGTACTCTCCAGGTCAGTATTTATTGCACACTCCAGGTCAGTATTTATTGTATTCTCCAGGTCAGTATTTATTGTACTCTCCAGGTCAGTATTAATTGTACTCTCCAGGTCAGTGTTTATTGCACTGTCCAGGTCAGTATTTAATTCCTCTACTGGTCAGTATTAATTGTACTCTCCAGGTCAGTATTTATTGTACACTCCAGGTCAGTATTTATTGTACTCTCCAGGTCAGTATTTATTGTACTCTCCAGGTCAGTTTTTATTGTACTCTCCAGGTCAGTGTTTATTGTACTGTCCAGGTCAGTATTTATTGTCCTCTCCAGGTCAGTATTTATTGTACACTCCAGTTTCGTATTTATTGTATTCTCCAGGTCAGTATTTATTGTACCCTCCAGGTCAGTATTTATTGTACTTTCCAGGTCAGTATTTATAGTACTCTCCAGGTCAGTATTTATTATATCCTGCAGGACATTATTTATTGCACTCTCCAGGTCAAAAATTATTGCACTCTTCAGGGCAGTATTTATTGTACTCACCAGGTCAGCATTTATTGTACTCTCCACGTCAGTATTTATTGTACTCTCCAGGTCAGCATTTATTGCACGCTCCTGGTCAATATTTATTGCCCTCTCCAGGTCAGTATTTATTGCCCTCTCCAGCTGAGTATTTATTGTACTCTCCATGTCAGTATTTATTGCCCTCTCCAGGTCAGTATTTATTATACTCTCCTGGTCATTATTTATTGTACTCTGCAGGTCAGCATTTATTGTAATCTCCAGGTCAGTATTTATTACCCTCTCCAGGTCAGTATTTATTGTACTCTCCAGGTCAGTATTTATTGTACTCTCAAGGTCAGTATTTATTGTACTCTCCAGATCAGTATTTATTGTACTCTCCAGGTCAGTATTTATTGTACTCTCCAGGTCAGTATTAATTGTTCTCTCCAGGTCAGTGTTTATTGTCCCGTCCAGGTTAGTATTTAATGGCTTCTCCAGATCAGTATTAATTGTACTCTCCAGTTCAGTATTTATTGTACACTCCAGGTCAGTATTTATTGTACTCTCCAGGTCAGTATTTATTGTACACTCCAGGTCAGTATTTAATGTATTCTCCAGGTCAGTATTTATTGTTCTCTCCAGGTCAGTATTTATTGTACTCTCCAGGTCAGTATTTATTACTATCTCCAAGTCCTTATTCATTGTACTCTCCAGGTCAGTATTTATTGCACTCTCCAGGTCAGTATTTAATGTACTCTCCAGGTCAATATTTATTGTACTCACGAGGTCAGTATTTATTGTACTCTCCAGGTCAGTATTTATTGTACTTTCCAGGTCAGTATATATAGTACTCTCCAGGTCAGTATTAATTATATTCTCCAGGTCATTATTTATTGCAGCTCGAGGTCAGTATTTATTGTACTCTCCAGATCAGTATATATTGTACTCTCCAGGTCAGTATTTATTGCACTCTCCAGGTCAGTATTTATTGCCCTCTCCAGGTGAGTATTTAATGTACTCTCCAGGTCAATATTTAATGTGCTCTCCAGGTCAGTATTTATTGTACTCTCCAGGTCAGTATTTAATGTACTCTCCAGGTCAGTATTTTTTGTACTCACCAGGTCAGTATTTAATGTACTCTCCAGGTCAGTATTTATTGTACTCACCATGTCAGTATTTATTGTACACTCGAGGTCAGTATTTATTGTACTCTCCAGGTCAGTATTTATTGTACTTTCCAGGTCAGTATATATAGTACTCTCCAGGTCAGTATTAATTATATTCTCCAGGTCATTATTTATTGCAGCTCGAGGTCAGTATTCATTGTACTCTCCAGATCAGTATTTATTGTACTCTCCAGGTCAGTATTTATTGCTCTCTCCAGGTGAGTATTTAATGTACTCTCCAGGTCAACATTTAATGTGCTCTCCAGGTCAGTATTTATTGTACTCTCCAGGTCAGTATTTATTGCCCTCTCCAGGTCAGTGTTTATTGTACTCTCCAGGTCAGTATTTATTACCCTCTCCAGGTCATTTTTTATGGTACTCTCCAGGTCAGTATTTATTGTACTCTCCAGGTCTGTATTTATTGTATTTATTGTACTCTCCAGGTCAGTATTTATTGTACTCTCCAGGTCAGTATTTATTGCCCTCTCCAGGTCATTATTATTGTACTCTCCAGGTCAGTATTTATTGTACTCTCCAGGTCAGTATTTATTGTACTGTCCAGGTTAGCATTTATTGTATTCTACAGGTCAATATTTATTGTGCTCTCCAGGTCTGTATATATTACACTCTCCAGGTCGTTATTTATTACCCTCTCCATTCAGTATTTATTGTACTCTCCAGGTCAGTATTTATTGTGCTCTCCAGGTCAGTATTTTTTGCACTCTCCAGGTCAGCATATATTGCACTCTCCAGGTCAGTATTTATTGTACTCTCCAGGTCAGTATTTATTGTACTCTCCAGGTCAGTATTTATTGTATTTATTTTACTCTCCAGATCACTATTTATTGTACTCCCCAGGTCAGTATTTAATGTACTCTCCAGGTCAGTATTTATTGTACTCTCCAGGTCAGTATTTATTGCCCACTCCAGGTCAGTATTTATTGTACCCTCCAGGTCAGGATTTATTCTACCAACCAGGTCATTATTTATTGTACTCTCCAGGTCAGTATTTATTGTACTCACCAGGGCAGTATTTATTGTACTCTCCTGTTCAGCATTTATTGTACTCTCCAGGTCAGTATTTATTGCAATCTCCAGGTCAGTATTTATTACCCTCTCCAGGTCTGTATTTATTGTACTCTCAAGGTCAGTATTTATTGTACTCTCCAGATCAGTATTCATTGTACTCTCCAGGTCAGTATTTATTGCACTCTCCTGGTCAATATTTATTGCCCTCTCCAGGTCAGTATTTATTGCCCTCTCCAGGTGAGTATTTATTGTACTCTCCAGGTCTATATTTATTGTGCTCTCCAGGTCAGTATATTTGTACTCTCCAGGTCAGTATTTATTGCCCTCTCCAGGTCAGTGTTTATTGTACTCTCCAGGTCAGTATTTATTACCCTCACAAGGTCATTTTTTATGGCACTCTCCAGGTCAGTATTTATCGTACTCTCCAGGTCAGTATTTATTGTATTTAATGTACTCTCCAGGTCAGTATTTATTGTACTTCCTGGTCAGTATTTATTGCCCTCTCCAGGTCAGTATTTATTGTACTCTACAGGTCAGTATTTATTGTATTCTCCAGGTCAGTATTTATTGTACAATCCAGGTCAGTATTTATTGTACTCTCCAGGTCAGTATTTATTGTACTCTCCAGGTCAGTATTTATTGTACTCTCCAGTTCAGTGTTTGTTGTACTGTCCAGGTTAGTATATATTGACCTCTGCAGGACAGTATTAATTGTACTCTCCAGGTCAGTATTTATTGTACACTCCAGGTCTGTATTTATTGTACTCTCCATGTCAGTATTTATTGTACTATCCAGGTCAGTTTTTATTGTACTCTCCAGGTCAGTGTTTATTGTACTGTCCAGGTCAGTATTTATTGTCCTCTCCAGGTCAGTATTTATTGTACTCTCCAGGTTAGTATTTATTGTATTCTCCAGGTCAGTATTGATTGTACCCTCCAGGTCAGTATTTATTGTACTTTCCAGGTCAGTATTTATAGTACTCTCCAGGTCAGTATTTATTATATTCTCCAGGTCATTATTTATTGCACTCTCCAGGTCAGAAATTATTGCACTCTTCAGGGCAGTATTTATTGTACTCTCCAGTTCAGCATTTATTGTACTCTCCAGGTCAGTATTTATTGTACTCTCCAAGTCAGCATTTATTGCACTCAGCTGGTCAATATTTATTGCCCTCTCCAGGTCAGTATTTATTGTACTCTCCAGGTCAGTAGTTATTGTATTCTCCAGCTCAGTGATTATTGTAATCTCCAGCTCACTATTTATTGTACTCTCCTGGTCAGTATTTATTGTACTCTCCAGGTCAGTATTTATTGTACTCTCCAGGTCAGTATTTATTACCCTCTCCAAGTCCGTATTCATTGTACTCTCCAGATCAGTATTTATTGTACTCTCCAGGTCAGTATTTATTGTACTCTCCAGGTTAGTATTTATTGCCCTCTACAGGTCAGTATTTATTATACTCTCCAGGTCATTATTTATTGTACTCTGCAGGTCAGTATTTATTGTAATCTCCAGGTCAGTATTTATTACCCTCTCCAGGTCAGTTTTTATTGTACTCTCCAGGTCAGTATTTATTGTACTCTCAAGGTCAGTATTTATTGCCCTCTCCAGGTCATTATTTATTGCACTCTCCAGGTCAGTATTTATTGTACTGTCCAGGTCAGCAGTTATTGTATTCTCCAGCTCAGTGATTATTGTAATCTCCAGGTCACTATTTATTGTACTCTCCTGGTCAGTGTGTATTGTACTCGTCACGTCAATATTTATTGTACTCTCCAGGTCAGTATTTATTACCCTCTCCAGGTCCGTATTCATTGTACTCTCCAGGTCAGTATTTATGTATTATCCAGGTCAGTATTTATTGTCCTCTCCCGGTCAGTATTTATTGCCCTCTCCAGGTCAGTATTTATTATACTCTCCAGGTCATTATTTATTGTACTCTCCATGTCAGTATTTATTGTACTGTCCATGTCAGCATTTGTTGTCCTCTCCAGGTCAGTATTTATTGTACTCTCCAGGTCATTATTTATTGCACTCTCCAGGTCAGTACTTATTATACTCTCCAGGGCAGTATTTATTGTACTGTCCAGGTCAGCATTTATTGTCGTCTCCAGGTCAGTATTTTTTGTACTCTCCAGGTCACTATTTATTGTACTCTCCAGTTCAGTATTTATTGTAAACTCTAGGTCAGTTTTTATTGTACTCTCCAGGTAAGTATTTATTGTACTCTCCAGGTCAGTATTTATTGTCCTCTCCAGGTAAGTATTTATTGTACTCTCCAGGTTAGTATTTATTATGCTCTCCAGGTCATTTTTTTATTGTATTCTCCTGGTCAGTGTTTATTGCACTCTCCAGGTCAGTCTTTATTGTACTCTCCAGGTCAGTTTTTATTTTACTCTCCAGGTCAGTGTTTATTGTATTCTCCAGCTCAGTGAATATTGTAATCTCCAGGTCACTATTTATTGTACTCTCCTGGTCAGTATTTATTGTACTCTCCAGGTCAGCATTTATTGTACTCTCCAGGTCAGTATTTATTGTACTCTCCAGGTCAGCATTTATTGCAATCTCCTGGTCAATATTTATTGCCCTCTCCAGGTCATTATTTATTGCACTCTCCAGGTCAGTATTTATTGTACTCTCCAGGTCAGTAGTTATTGTATTCTCCAGCTCAGTGATTATTGTAATCTCCAGGTCACTATTTATTGTACTCTCCTGGTCGGTATGTATTGTACTCGTCACGTCAGTATTCATTGTGCTCTCCAGGTCAGTATTTATTACCCTCTCCAGGTCCGTATTCATTGTACTCTCCAGGTCAGTATTTATTGTATTATCCAGGTCAGTATTTATTGTCCTCTCCCGGTCAGTATTTATTGCCCTCTCCAGGTCAGTATTTATTATACTCTCCAGGTCATTATTTATTGTACTCTCCAGGTCAGTATTTAGTGTACTGTACGTGTCAGCATTTGTTGTCCTCTTCAGGTCAGTATTTATTGTACTCTCCAGATTAGTATTTATTGCCCTCTCCAGGTCAGTATTTATTATACTCTCCAGGTCATTATTTATTGTACTCTGCAGGTCAGTATTAATTGTAATCTCCAGGTCAGTATTTATTGCACTCTGCTGGTCAATATTTATTGCCCTCTCCAGGTCAGTATTTATTGCACTCACCTAGTGAGTATTTATTGTACTCTCCAGGTCAATATTTAATGTGCTCTCCAGGTCAATATTTATTGTACTCTCCAGGTCAGTATTTATTGTACTCTCCAGGTCAGTATTTATTGCCCTCTCCAGGTCAGTGTTTATTGTACTCTCCAGGTCAGTATTTATTACAATCTCCAGGTCATTTCTTTGGTACTCTCCAGGTCAGTATTTATTGTACTCTCCAGGTCAGTATTTATTGTATTTATTGTATTCTCCATGTCAGTATTTATTGTACTCTCCAGGTCAGTATTTAATGTACTCTCCAGGTCTGTATTTATTGTCCTCTCCAGGTCAGTATTTATTATCCTCTCCACGTCAGTATTTATTGTCCTCTCCAAGTCAGTATTTATTGTACTCTCCAGGTTAGTATTTATTGCATTCTCCAGGTCAGTATTTATTGTATTCTCCAGCTCAGTGAATATTGTAATCTCCAGGTCACTATTTATTGTACTCTCCTGGTCAGTATTTATTGTACTGTCCAGGTCAGCATTTATTGTACTCTCCAGGTCAGTATTTATTGTACTCTCCAGGTCAGCATTTATTGCAATCTTCTGGTCAATATTTATTGCCCTCTCCAGGTCATTATTTATTGCACTCTCCAGGTCAGTATTTGTAGTACTCTCCAGGTCAGTAGTTATTGTATTCTCCAGCTCAGTGATTATTGTAATCTCCAGGTCACTATTTATTGTACTCTCCTGGTCAGTATGTATTGTAATCGTCAGGTCAGTATTTATTGTAATCTCCAGGTCAGTATTTATTACCCTCTCCAGGTCCGTATTCATTGTACTCTCCAGGTCAGTATTTATTGTATTATTCAGGTCAGTATTTATTGTACTCTCCAGGTCAGTATTTATTGCCCTCTCCAGGTCAGTATTTATTATACTCTCCAGGTCATTATTTATTGTGCTCTGCATGTCAGTATTTATTGTACTCTCCAGGTCAGTATTCACTGTACTCTCCAGGTCATTATTTAGTGTACAGTCCATGTCAGCATTTGTTGTCCTCTCCAGGTCAGTATTTATTGTACTCTCCAGGTCATTATTTATTGCACTCTCCAGGTCATTATGTATTGTACTCGTCAGGTCAGTATTTATTGTACTCTCCAGGTCAGTATTTATTACCCTCTCCAGATCCGTATTCATTGTACTCTCCAGGTCAGTATTTATTGTATTATCCAGGTCAGTATTTATTGTCCTCTCCAGGTCAGTATTTATTGCCCTCTCCAGGTCAGTATTTATTATACTCTCAAGGTCATTATTTATTGTACTCTCCAGGTCAGTATTTATTGTACTGTCCATGTCAGCATTTGTAGTCCTCTCCAGGTCAGTATTTATTGTACTCTCCAGTTCATTATTTATTGCACTCTCCAGGTCATTACTTATTATACTCTCCAGGGCAGTATTTATTGTACTCTCCAGGTCAGTATTTATTATGCTCTCCAGGTCAGTATTTATTGTACTCTCCAGGTTAGTATTTATTGCCCTCTCCAGGTCAGTATTTATTATACTCTCCAGGTCATAATTTATTGTACTCTGCAGGTCAGTATTTATTGTAATCTCCAGGTCAGTATTTATTGCCCTCTCCAGGTCAGTATTTATTATACTCTCCAGGTCATAATTTATTGTACTCTGCAGGTCAGTATTTATTGTAATCTCCAGGTCAGTATTTATTGCACTCTGCTGGTCAATATTTATTGCCCTCTCCAGGTCAGTATTTATTGCACTCACCAGGTGAGTATTTATTGTACTCTCCAGGTCAATATTTAATGTGCTCTCCAGGTCAGTATTTATTGTACTCTCCAGGTCAGTATTTATTGTACTCTCCAGGTCAGTATTTATTGACCACTCCAGGTCAGTGTTTATTGTACTCTCCAGGTCAGTATTTATTGTACTCTCCAGGTCAGTATTTATTGTATTTATTGAATTCTCCAGGTCAGTATTTATTGTACTCTCCAGGTCAGTATTTAATTTACTCTCCAGGTCAGTATTTATTGTACTCTCCAGGTCAGTGTTTATTGTATTCTCCAGCTCAGTGAATATTGTAATCTCCAGGTCACAATTTATTGTACTCTACTGCTCAGTATTTATTGTACTCTCCAGGTCAGCATTTATTGTACTCTCCAGGTCAGTATTTATTGTACTCTCCAGGTCAGCATTTATTGCAATCTCCTGGTCAATATTTATTGCCCTCTCCAGGTCATTATTTATTGCACTCTCCAGGTCAGTATTTATTGTACTCTGCAGGTCAGTAGTTATTGTATTCTCCAGCTCAGTGATTATTGTAATCTCCAGGTCACTATTTATTATACTCTCCTGGTCACTATGTATTGTACTCGTCAGGTCAGTATTTATTGTACTATCCAGGTCAGTGTTTATTACCCTCTCCAGGTCCGTATTCATTGTACTCTCCAGGTCAGTATTTATTGTATTATCCAGGTCAGTATTTATTGTACTCTCCAGGTCAGCATTCATTGCCCTCTCCAGGTCAGTATTTATTATACTCTCCAGGTCATTATTTATTGTACTCTGCAGGTCAGTATTTATTGTACTCTCCAGGTCTGTATTCACTGTACTCTCCAGGTCAGTATTTATTGTACTGTCCATGTCAGCATTTGTTGTCCTCTCCAGGTCAGTATTTATTGTACTCTCCAGGTCATTATTTATTGCACTCACCAGGTGAGTATTCATTGTACTCTCCAGGTAAATATTTAATGTGCTCTCCAGGTCAGTATTTATTGTACTCTCCATGTCAGTATTTATTGTACTCTCCAGGTCAGTATTTATTGCCCTCTCCAGGTCAGTGTTTATTGTACTCTCCAGGACAGTATTTATTACAATCTCCAGGTCATTTCTTTGGTACTCTCCAGGTCAGTATTTATTGTACTCTCCAGGTCAGTATTTATTTTATTTATTGTATTCTCCAGGTCAGTATTTATTGTACTCTCCATGTCAATATTTAATGTACCCTCCAGGTCACTATTTATTGTACTCTCCAGGTCAGTGTTTATTGCACTGTCCAGGTCAGTATATATTGTCCTCTCCAGGTCAGTATTTATTGTACTATCCATGTCAGTATTTATTGTATTCTCCAGGTCAGTTTTTATTGTACACTCCAGGTCAGTGAATATTGTAATCTCCAGGTCACTATTTATTGTACTCTCCTGGTCAGTATTTATTGTACTCTCAAGGTCAGCATTTATTGTACTCTCCAGGTCAGTATTTATTGTACTCTCCAGGTCAGCATTTATTGCAATCTCCTGGTCAATATTTATTGCCCTCTCCAGGTCATTATTTATTGCACTCTCCAGGTCAGTATTTATAGTACTCTCCAGGTCAGTAGTTATTGTATTCTCCAGCTCAATGATTATTGTAATCTCCAGGTCACTATTTATTGTACTCTCCTGGTCAGTATGTATTGTACTCGTCAGGTCAGTATTTATTGTACTCTCCAGGTCAGTATTTATTACCCTCTCCAGGTCCGTATTCATTGTACTCTCCAGGTCCGTATTCATTGTACTCTCCAGGTCAGTATTTATTGTACTCTCCAGGTCAGTATTTATTGCCCTCTCCAGGTTAGTATTTATTATACTCTCCAGGTCATTATTTATTGTACTCTGCAGGTCAGTATTTATTGCACTCTCCAGGTCAGTATTCACTGTACTCTCCAGGTCAGTATTTATTGTACTGTCCATGTCAGCATTTGTTGTCCTCTCCAGGTCAGTATTTATTACACTCTCCAGGTGCGTATTCATTGTACTCTCCAGGTCAGTATTTATTGTATTATCCAGGTCAGTATTTATTGTCCTCTACAGGTCAGTATTTATTGCCCTCTCCAGGTCAGTATTTATTATACTCTCCAGGTCATTATTTATTGTACTCTCCAGGTCAGTATTTATTGTACTCTCCATGTCAGCATTTGTTGTCCTCTCCAGGTCAGTATTTATTGTACTCTCCAGGTCATTATTTATTGCACTCTCCAGGTCAGTACTTATTATACTCTCCAGTGCAGTATTTATTGTACTCTCCAGGTCAGCATTTATTGTCGTCTCCAGGTCAGTATTTTTTTGTACTCTCCAGGTCACTATTTATTGTACTCTCCAGGTCAGTATTTATTGTAAACTCCAGGTCAGTTTTTATTGTACTCTCCAGGTAAGTATTTATTGTACTCTCCAGGTCAGTATTTATTGTACTCTCCATGTCAGTATTTATTGCCCTCTCCATGTCAGTATTTATTATACTCTCCAGGTCATTTTTTATTGTACTCAGCAGGTCAGTATTTATTGTACTCTCCAGGTCAGTATTCACTGTACTCTCCAGGTCAGTATTTATTGTACTGTCCATGTCAGCATTTGTTGTCCTCTCCAGGTCAGTATTTATTACCCTCTCCAGGTCCGTATTCATTGTACTCTCCAGGTCAGTATTTATTGTATTATCCAGGTCAGTATTTATTGTCCTCTCCAGGTCAGTATTTATTGCCCTCTCCAGGTCAGTATTTATTATACTCTCCAGGTCATTATTTATTGCACTCTCCAGGTCAGTACTTATTATACTCTCCAGGGCAGTATTTATTGTACTCTCCAGGTCAGCATTTATTGTCGTCTCCAGGTCAGTATTTTTTGTACTCTCCAGGTCACTATTTATTGTACTCTCCAGGTCAGTATTTATTGTAAACTCCAGGTCAGTTTTTATTGTACTCTCCAGGTTAGTATTTATTGCCCTCCAAAGGTCAGTATTTATTATACTCTCCAGGTCATTATTTATTGTACTCTGCAGGTCAGTATTTATTGTAATCTCCAGGTCAGTATTTATTGCACTCTGCTGGTCAATATTTATTGCCCTCTCCAGGTCAGTATTTATTGCACTCACCAGGTGAGTATTTATTGTACTCTCCAGGTCAATATTTAATGTGCTCTCCAGGTCAGTATTTATTGTACTCTCCAGGTCAGTATTTATTGTACTCTCCAGGTCAGTATTTATTGCACGCTCCAGGTCAGTGTTTATTGCACTCTCCAGGTCAGTATTTATTACAATCTCCAGGTCATTTCTTTGGTACTCTCCAGGTCGGTATTTATTGTACCTCCAGGTCAGTATTTATTGTATTTATTGTATTCTCCAGGTCAGTATTTATTGTACTCTCCAGGTCAGTATTTATTGTACTCTCCAGGTCAGTGTTTATTGCACTGTCCAGGTCAGTATTTATTGTCCTGTCCAGGTCAGTATTTATTGTACTCTCAAGGTCAGTATTTATTGTACTCTCCAGGTCAGTATTTATTGTACTCTCCAGGTCAGTAGTTATTGTATTTATTGTACTGTCCATGTCAGCATTTGTTGTCCTCTCCAGGTCACTATTTATTGTACTCACCAGTTCATTATTTATTGCACTCTCCAGGTCAGTACTTATTATACTCTCCAGGGCAATATTTATTGTACTCTCCAGGTCAGCATTTATTGTCGTCTCCAGGTCAGTATTTTTTGTACTTTCCAGGTGAATATTTATTGTACTCGCCAGGTCAGTATTTATTGTAAACTCCAGGTCAGTTTTTTTGTACTCTCCAGGTAAGTATTTATTGTAATCTCCAGGTCAGTATTTATTGCCCTCTCCAGGTCAGTATTTATTATACTCTCCAGGTCATTATTTATTGTACTGTGCAGGTCAGTATTTATTGTACTCTCCAGGTCTGTATTCACTGTACTCTCCAGGTCAGTATTTATTGTACTGTCCATGTCAGCATTTGTTGTCCTCTCCAGGTCAGTATTTATTGTACTCTCCAGGTCATTATTTATTGCACTCACCAGGTGAGTATTTATTGTACTCTCCTGGTCAATATTTAATGTGCTCTCCAGGTCAGTATTTATTGTACTCTCCAGGTCAGTATTTATTTTACTCTCCAGGTCAGTATTTATTGCCCTCTCCAGGTCAGTGTTTATTGTACTCTCCAGGTCAGTATTTATTACAATCTCCAGGTCATTTATTTGGTACACTCCAGGTCAGTATTTATTGTACTCTCCAGGTCAGTATTTATTGTATTTATTGTATTCTCCAGGTCAGTATTTATTGTATTCTCCAGGTCAGTATTTAATGTAACCTCCAGGTCAGTATTTATTGTACTCTCCAGGTCAATGGTTATTGCACAGTCCAGGTCAGTATTTATTGTACTCTCCAGGTCAGTTTTTATTGTACACTCCAGGTCAGTGAATATTGTAATCTCCAGGTCACTATTTATTGTACTCTCCTGGTCAGTATTTATGGTACTCTCCAGGTCAGCATTTATTGTACTCTCCAGGTCAGTATTTATTGTACTCTCCACGTCAGCATTTATTGCAATCTCCTGGTCAATATTTATTGCCCTCTCCAGGTCATTATTTATTGCACTCTCCAGGTCAGTATTTATAGTACTCTCCAGGTCAGTAGTTATTGTATTCTCCAGCTCAGTGATTATTGTAATCTCCAGGTCACTATTTATTGTACTCTCCTGGTCAGTATGTATTGTACTCGTCAAGCAGTATTTATTGTACTCTCCAGGTCAGTATTTATTACTCTCTCCAGGTCCGTATTCATTGTACTCTCCAGGTCCGTATTCATTGTACTCTCCAGGTCAGTATTTATTGTACTCTCCAGGTCAGTATTTATTGCCCTCTCCAGGTCAGTATTTATTATACTCTCCAGGTCATTATTTATTGTACTCTGCAGGTCAGTATTTATTGTACTCTCCAGGTCAGTATTCACTGTACTCTCCAGGTCAGTATTTATTGTACTGTCCATGTCAGCATTTGTTGTCCTCTCCAGGTCAGTATTTATTGTACTCTCCAAGTCATTATTTATTGCACTCTCCAGGTCAGTATGTATTGTACTCGTCAGGTCAGTATTTATTGTACTCTCCAGGTCAGTATTTATTACCCTCTCCAGGTCCGGATTCATTGTACTCTCCAGGCCCGTATTTATTGTATTATCCAGGTCAGTATTTATTGTCCTCTCCAGGTCAGTATATATTGCCCTCTCCAGGTCAGTATTTATTATACTCTCCAGGTCATTATTTATTGTACTCTCCAGGTCAGTATTTATTGTACTGTCCATGTCAGCATTTGTTGTCCTCTCCAGGTCAGTATTTATTGTACTCTACAGGTCATTATTTATTGCACTCTCCAGGTCAGTACTTATTATACTCTCCAGGGCAGTATTTATTGTACTCTCCAGGTCAGCATTTATTGTCGTCACCAGGTCAGTATTTTTTGTACTCTCCAGGTCACTATTTATTGTACTCTCCAGGTCAGTATTTATTGTAAACTCCAGGTCAGTTTTTATTGTACTCTCCAGGTAAGTATTTATTGTACTCTCCACGTCAGTACTTATTATGCTCTCCAGGTCAGTATTTATTGTACTCTCCAGGTTAGTATTTATTGCCCTCTCCAGGTCAGTATTTATTATACTCTCCAGGTCATTATTTATTGTACTCTCCAGGTCAGTATTTATTGCACTCTGCGGGTCAATATTTATTGCCCTCTCCAGGTCAGTATTTATTGCACTCACCAGGTGAGTATTTATTGTACTCTCCAGGTCAATATTTAATGTGCTCTCCAGGTCAGTATTTATTGTACTCTCCAGGTCAGTATTTATTGTACTCTCCAGGTCAGTATTTATTGCCCACTCCAGGTCAGTGTTTATTGTACTCTCCAGGTCAGTATTTATTACAATCTCCAGGTCATTTCTTTGGTACTCTCCAGGTCGGTATTTATTGTACTCTCCAGGTCAGTATTTATTGTATTTATTGTATTCTCCAGGTCAGTATTTATTGTACTCTCCAGGTCAGTATTTAATGTACTCTCCAGGTCAGTATTTATTGTACTCTCCAGGTCAGTGTTTATTGCACTGTCCAGGTCAGTATTTATTGTCCTCTCCAGGTTAGTATTTATTGTACTCTCCAGGTCAGTATTTATTGTACTCTCCAGTTCAGTATTTTTTGTACTCTCCAGGTCAGTAGTTATTGTATTCTCCAGCTCAGTGATTATTGTAATCTCCAGGTCACTATTTATTGTACTCTCCTGATCACTATGTATTGTACTCGTCAGGTCAGTATTTATTGTACTCTCCAGGTCAGTATTTATTACCCTCTCCAGGTCCGTATTCATTGTACTCTCCAGGACAGTATTTATTGTATTATCCAGGTAAATATTTATTGTACTCTCCAGGTCAGTATTTATTGCCCTCTCCAGGTCAGTATTTATTAAACTCTCCAGGTCATTATTTATTGTACTCTGCAGGTCAGTATTTATTGTACTCTCCAGGTCAGTATTCACTGTACTCTCCAGGTCAGTATTTATTGTACTGTCCATTTCAGCATTTGTTGTCCTCTCCAGGTCACTATTTATTGTACTCTCCAGGTCATTATTTATTGCACTCTCCAGTTCAGTACTTATTATACTCTCCAGGGCAATATTTATTGTACTCTCCAGGTCAGCATTTATTGTCGTCTCCAGGTCAGTATTTTTTGTACTCTCCAGGTGACTATTTATTGTACTCGCCAGGTCAGTATTTATTGTAAACTCCAGGTCAGTTTTTATTGTACTCTCCAGGTAAGTATTTATTGTACTCTCCAGGTCAGTATTTATTCTGCTCTCCAGGTCAGTATTTATTATACTCTCCAGGTTAGTATTTATTGCCCTCTCCAGGTCAGTATTTATTATACTCTCCAGGTCAGTATTTATTATACTCTCCAGGTCATTATTTATTGTACTCTGCAGGTCAGTATTTATTGTAATCTCCAGGTCAGTATTTATTGCACTCTGCTGGTCAATATGTATTGCCCTCTCCAGGTCAGTATTTATTGCACTCACCAGGTGAGTATTTATTGTACTCTCCAGGTCAATATTTAATGTGCTCTCCAGGTCAGTATTTATTGTACTCTCCAGATCAGTATTTATTGTACTCTCCAGGTCAGTATTTATTGCACTCTCCAGGTCAGTGTTTATTGTACTCTCCAGGTCAGTATTTATTACAATCTCCAGGTCATTTCTTTGGTACTCTCCAGGTCAGTATTTATTGTACTCTCCAGGTCAGTATTTATTGTATTTATTGTATTCTCCAGGTCAGTATTTATTGTTCTCTCCAAGTCAGTAGTTATTGTACTCTCCAGGTCAGTATTTATTGCCCTCTCCAGGTCAGTATTTATTGTATTCTCCAGGTCAGTATTTATTGTACTCTCCATGTCAGTATTTATTCTACACTCCAGGTCAGTATTTATTGTACTCTCCAGGTCAGTATTTATTGTACTCTCCAGGACAGTATTTATTATACTCTCCAGGTCAGTGTTTATTGCATTGTACACGTCAGTATTTATTGTCCTCTACAGGTAAGTATTAATTGCCCTCTCCATGTCAGTATTTATTGCCCTCTCCAGGTAAGTATTTAGTGTACTCTCCAGGTCAGTTTTTGTTGTACACTCCAGGTCAGTATTTATTGAACTCTCCAGGTCAGTATCTATTGTACTCTCCAGGTCAGTATTTATTGTACTCTCCAGGTTAGTATTTAGTGTACTCTCCTGGTCAGTTTTTATTGTACACTCCAGGTCAGTGTTTATTGTACTGCCCAGGTCAGTATTTATTGTCCTCTCCAGGTCAGTATTTATTGTACTCTCCAGGTTAGTATTTATTGTATTCTCCAGGTTAATATTTATTGGACTCTCCAGGTCTGTATTCATTACCCTCTCCAGGTCGGTATTTTTTACCCTCTCCAGGTCAGTATTTATTGTACTCTCCAGGTCAGTATTTTTTGTACTCTCCAGGTCAGTATTTATTGTACTCTCCAGGTCAGCACATATTGCACTCTCAAGGTCAATATTCATTGCCCTCTCCATGTCAGTATTTATTGCCCTCTCCAGGTCAGTATTTATTGTATTCTCCAGGTCAGTTTTTATTGTACTCTCCAGGTCGGTATTTATTACCCTCTCCAATCAGTATTTATTGTACTCTCCAGGTCAGTATTTATTGTACTCTCCAGGTCAGTATTTATTGCCCTCTCCAGGTCAGTATTTATTGTATTCTCCAGGTCAGTATTTATTGTACTCTCCAGGTCAGTATTTATTCTACTCTCCAGGACAGTATTTATTGTACTCTCCAGGTCAGTGTTTTTTGTACTGTCCACGTCAGTATTTATTGTCCTCTACAGGTAAGTATTAATAGTAATCTCCAGGTCAGAATTTATTGTACACTCCAGGTCAGTATTTATTGTACTCTCCAGGTTAGTATTTATTGTACTCTCCTGGTCAGTTTTTATTGTACTCTCCAGGTCAGTGTTTATTGTACTGTCCAGGTCAGTATTTATTGTCCTCTCCAGGTCAATATATATTGTACTCTCCAGGTTAGTATTTATTGTATTCTCCAGGTCAATCTTTATTGTACTCACAAGGTCTGTATTTGTTACCCTCTCCAGATCGGTATTTATTACCCTCTCCAGGTCAGTATTTATTGTCCTCTACAGGTAAGTATTAATTGTACTCTCCAGGTCAGAATTTATTGTACACTCCAGGTCAGTATTTATTGTACTCTCCAGGTTAGTATTTATTGTACTCTCCTGGTCAGTTTTTATTGTACTCTCCAGGTCAGTGTTTATTGTACTGTCCAGGTCAGTATTTATTGTCCTCTCCAGGTAAGTATTTATTGTACTCTCCAGGTTAGTATTTATTGTATTCTCCAGGTCAATCTTTATTGTACTCTCCAGGTCTGTATTTGATACCCTCTCCAGATCGGTATTTATTGCCCTCTCCAGGTCAGTATTTATTGTAATCTCCAGGTCAGTATTTATTGTACTCTCCAGATCAGTATTTATTGTACTCTCCAGGTCAGCATATATTGCACGCTCAAGGTCAATATTTATTGCCCTCTCCATGTCAGTATTTATTGCCGTCTCCAGGTCAGTATTAATTGTACTCTCCAGGTCAGTATTTATTGTACACTCCAGGTCAGTATTTATTACCCTCTCCAGGTCTGTATTTATTACCCTCTCCAGTTCAGTATTTATTGTACTCTCCAGGTCAGTATTTATTGTACTCTCCAGTTCAGTATTTATTGTTCTCTCCAGTTCAGCATATATTGCACTCTCAAGGTCAATATTTATTGCCCTCTCCATGTCAGTATTTATTGCCCTCTCCAGGTCAGTATTTATTGTACTCTCCAGGTCAGTTTTTATTGTACATTCCAGTTCAGTATTTATTGTACTCTCCAGGTCAGTATTTATTGTACTCTCCAGGTCATTTTTTATTGTACTCTCCAGGTCAGTGTTTATTGCACTGTCCTGGTCAGTATTTATTGTCCTCTCCAGGTCAGTATTACTTGTACTCTCCAGGTCAGCATATATTGCACTCTCAAGGTCAATATTTATTGCCCTCTCCATGTCAGTATTTATTGCCCTCTCCAGGTCAGTATTTATTGTACTCTCCAGGTCAGTTTTTGTTGTACACTCCAGGTCAGTATTTATTGAACTCTCCATGTCAGTATCTATTGTACTCTCCAGGTCAGTATTTATTGTACTCTCCAGGTTAGTATTTATTGTACTCTCCTGGTCAGTTTTTATTGTACACTCCAGGTCAGTGTTTATTGGACTCTCCAGGTCTGTATTCATTACCCTCTCCAGGTCGGTATTTATAACCCTCTCCAGGTCAGTATTTATTGTACTCTCCAGGTCAGTATTTATTGTACTCTCCAGGTCAGTATTTATTGTACTCTCCAGGTCAGCATATATTGCACTCTCAAGGTCAACATTCATTGCCCTCTCCATGTCAGTATTTATTGCCCTCTCCAGGTCAGTATTTATTGTACTCTCCAGGTCAGTTTTTATTGTACAATCCAGGTCAGTATTTATTGTACTCACCATGTCAGTATTTATTGTACACTCGAGGTCAGTATTTATTTTACTCTCCAGGTCAGTATTTATTGTACTCTCCAGGACAGTATTTATTGTACTCTCCAGGTCAGCATATATTTCACTCTCAAGGTCAATATTTATTGCCCTTTCCATGTCAGTATTTATTGCCCTCTCCATGTCAGTATTTATTGTACTCTCCAGGTCAGTTTTTATTGTACACTCCAGGTCAGTATTTATTGTTCTCTCCAGGTCAGTATTTATTGTACTCTCCAGGTCATTATTTATTGCACTCACCAGGTCAGTATGTATTGTACTCGTCAGGTCAGTATTTATTGTACTCTCCAGGTCAGTATTTATTACACTCTCCAGGTCCGTATTCATTGTACTCTCCAGGTCAGTATTTATTGTATTATCCAGGTCAGTATTTATTGTCCTCTCCAGGTCAGTATTTATTGCCCTCTCCAGGTCAGTATTTATTATACTCTCCAGGTCATTATTTATTGTACTCTCCAGGTCAGTATTTATTGTCCTGTCCATGTCAGCATTTGTTGTCCTCTCCAGGTCAGTATTTATTGTACTCTCCAGGTCATTATTTATTGCACTCTCCAGGTCAGTACTTATTATACTCTCCAGGGCAGTATTTATTGTACTCTCCAGATCAGCATTTATTGTCGTCTCCAGGTCAATATTTTTTGTACTCTCCAGGTCACTATTTATTGTACTCTCCAGGTCAGTATTTATTCTAAACTCCAGGTCAGTTTTTATTGTACTCTCCAGGTAAGTATTTATTGTACTCTGCAGGTCAGTATTTATTATGCTCTCGAGGTCAGTATTTATTGTACTCTCCAGGTTAGTATTTATTGCCCTCTCCAGGTCAGTATTTGTTATACTCTCCAGGTCATTATTTATTGTACTCTGCAGGTCAGTATTTATTGTAATCTCCAGGTCAGTACTTATTGCACTCTGCTGGTCAATATTTATTGCCCTCTCCAGGTCAGTATTTATTGCACTCACCAGGTGAGTATTTATTGTACTCTCCAGGTCAATATTTAATGTGCTCTCCTGGTCAGTATTTATTGTACTCTCCAGGTCAGTATTTATTGCCCTCTCCAGGTCAGTGTTTATTGTACTCTCCAGGTCAGTATTTATTACAATCTCCAGGTCATTTCTTTGGTACTCTCCAGGTCAGTATTTATTGTACTCTCCAGGTCAGTATTTATTGTATTCATTGTAATCTCCAAGTCAGTATTTATTGTACTCGTCAGGTCAGTATTTATTGTACTCTCCAGGTCAGTATTTATTACCCTCTCCAGGTCCGTATTCATTGTAATCTCCAGGTCAGTATTTATTGTATTATCCAGGTCAGTATTTATTGTCCTCTCCAGGTCAGTATTTATTGCCCTCTCCAGGTCAGTATTTATTATACTCTCCAGGTCATTATTTATTGTACTCTCCAGGTCAGTATTTATTGTACTGTCCATGTCAGCATTTGTTGTCCTCTCCAGGTCAGTAGTTATTGTACTCTCCAGGTCATTATTTATTGCACTCTCCAGGTCAGTACTTATTATACTCTCCAGGGCAGTATTTATTGTACTCTCCAGGTCAGCATTTATTGTCGTCTCCAGGTCAGTATTTTTTGTACTCTCCAGGTCACTATTTATTGTATTCTCCAGGTCAGTATTTATTGTAGTCTCCAGGTCAGTATTTAATGTACTCTCCAGGTCAGTATTTATTGTACTCTCCAGGTCAGTATTTATTGTCCTCTCCAGGTCAGTATTTATTGTACTCTCCAGGTCAGTTTTTATTGTACTCTCCAGGTCAGTGTTTATTGTACTGTCAGGTCAGTATTTATTGTCCTCTCCAGGTCAGTATTTATTGTAATCTCCAGGTTAGTATTTATTGCATTCTCCAGATCAGTATTTATTGTATTCTCCAGCTCAGTGAATATTGTAATCTCCAGGTCACTATTTATTGTACTCTCCTGGTCAGTATTTATTGAACTCTCCAGGTCAGAATTTATTGTACTCTCCAGGTCAGTATTTATTGTACTCTCCAGGTCAGCATTTATTGCAATCTCCTGGTCAATATTTATTGCCCTCTCCAGGTCATTATTTATTGCACTCTCCAGGTCAGTATTTATAGTACTCTCCAGGTCAGTAGTTATTGTATTCTCCAGCTCAGTGATTATTGTAATCTCCAGGTCACTATTTATTGTACTCTCCTGGTCAGTATGTATTGTACTCGTCAGGTCAGTATTTATTGTACTCTCCAGGTCAGTATTTATTACCCTCTCCAGGTCCGTATTCATTGTACTCTCCAGGTCAGTATTTATTGTATTATCCAGGTCAGTATTTATTGTACTCTCCAGGTCAGTATTTATTGCCCTCTCCAGGTCAGTATTTATTATACTCTCCAGGTCATTATTTATTGTACTCTGCAGGTCAGTATTTATTGTACTCACCAGGTCAGTATTCACTGTACTCTCCAGGTCAGTATTTATTGTACTGTACATGTCAGCAGTTGTTGTCCTCTCCAGGTCAGTATTTATTGCACTCTCCAGGTCATTATTTATTGCACTCTCCAGGTCAGTATGTATTGTACTCGTCAGGTCAGTATTTATTGTACTCTCCAGGTCAGTATTTATTACCCTCTCCAGGTCCGTATTCATTGTACTCTCCAGGTCATTATTTATTGTATTATCCAGGTCAGTATTTATTGTCCTCTCCAGGTCAGTATTTATTGCCCTCTCCAGGTCAGTATTTATTATACTCTCCAGGTCATTATTTATTGTACTCTCCAGGTCAGTATTTATTGTACTGTCCATGTCAGCATGTGTTGTCCTCTCCAGGTCAGTATTTATTGTACTCTCCAGGTCATTATTTATTGCACTATCCAGGTCAGTACTTATTATACTCTCCAGGGCAGTATTTCCTGTACTCTCCAGGTCAGCATTTATTGTCGTCTCCAGGTCAGTATTTTTTGTACTCTCCAGGTCACTATTTATTGTACTCTCCAGGTCAGTATTTATTGTAAACTCCAGGTCAGTTTTTATTGTACTCTCCAGATAAGTATTTATTGTACTCTCCAGGTCAGTATTTATTATGCTCTCCAGGTCAGTATTTATTGTACTCTCCAGGTTAGTATTTATTGCCCTCTCCAGGTCAGTATTTATTATACTCTCCAGGTCATTATTTATTGTACTCTGCAGGTCAGTATTTATTGTACTCTCCAGGTCAATATTTAATGTGCTCTCCAGGTCAGTATTTATTGTACTCTCCAGGTCAGTATTTATTGTACTCTCCAGGTCAGTATTTATACCCACTCCAGGTCAGTGTTTATTGTACTCTCCAGGTCAGTATTTATTACAATCTCAAGGTCATTTCTTTGGTACTCTCCAGGTCAGTATTTATTGTACTCTCCAGGTCAGTATTTATTGTATTTATTATATTCTCCAGGTCAGTATTTATTGTAATCTCCAGGTCAGTATTTAAAGTACTCTCAACTTCAGTATTTATTGTTCTCTCCAGGTCAGTGTTTATTGCACTGTCCAGGTCAGTATTTATTGTCCTCTCCAGGTCAGTATATATTGTACTCTCCAGGTCAGTATTTATTGTACTCTCCAGGTCAGTTTTTATTTTGTTCTATCCAGGTCTGTGTATATTGTACTGTCAGGTCAGTATTTATTGTCCTCTTCAAGTCAGTATTTATTGCATTCTCCAGGTCAGTATTTATTGTATTCTCCAGCTCAGTGAATATTGTAATCTCCAGGTCACTATTTATTGTACTCTCCTGGTCAGTATTTATTGTACTCTCCAGGTCAGCATTTATTGTACTCTCCAGGTCAGTATTTATTGTACTCTCCAGGTCAGCATTTATTGCCATCTCCTGGTCAATATTTATTGCCCTCTGCAGGTCATTATTTATTGCACTCTCCAGGTCAGTATTTGTTGTACTCTCCAGCTCAGTAGTTATTGTATTCTCCAGCTCAGTGATTATTGTAATCTCCACGTCACTATTTATTGTAATCTCCTGGTCACTCTGTATTGTACTCGTCAGGTCAGTATTTATTGTACTCTCCATGTCAGTATTTATTACCCTCTCCAGGTCCGTATTCACTGTACTCTCCAGGTCAGTATTTATTGTATTATCCAGGTCAGTATTTATTGTACTCTACAGGTCAGTATTTATTGCCCTCTCCAGGTCAGTATTTATTATACTCTCCAGGTCATTATTTATTGTACTCTGCAGGTCAGTATTTATTGTACTCTCCATGTCAGTATTGACTGTACTCTCCAGGTCAGTATTTATTTACTCTCCATGTCAGCATTTGTTGTCCTCTCCAGGTCAGTATTTATTGTACTCTCCAGGTCAGTATATATTGTACTCTCCAGGTTAGTATTTATTGTACTCTCCAGGTCAGTTTTTATTTTGTACTCTCCAGGTCTGTGTTTATTGTACTGTCAGGTCAGTATTTATTCTCCTCTCCAAGTCAGTATTTATTGTACTCTCCAGGTTAGTATTTATTGCATTCTCCAGGTCAGTATTTATTGTATTCTCCAGCTCAGTGAATATTGTAATCTCCAGGTCACTATTTATTGTACTCTCCTGGTCAGTATTTATTGTACTCTCCAGGTCAGCATTTATTGTACTCTCCAGGTCAGTATTTATTGTACTCTCCAGGTCAGCATTTATTGCCATCTCCTGGTCAATATTTATTGCCCTCTCCAGGTCATTATTTATTGCACTCTCCAGGTCAGTATTTATTGTACTCTCCTGGTCAGTAGTTATTGTATTCTCTAGCTCAGTGATTATTGTAATCTCCACGTCACTATTTATTGTAATCTCCTGGTCACTATGTATTGTACTCGTCAGGTCAGTATTTATTGTACTCTCCAGGTCAGTATTCATTGTACTCTCCATGTCAGTATTCACTGTACTCTCCAGGTCAGTATTTATTGTACTGTCCATGTCAGCATTTGTTGTCCTCTCCAGGTCAGTATTTATTGTACTCTCCAGGTCAGTTTTTATTTTGTACTCTCCAGGTCTGTGTTTATTGTACTGTCAGGTCAGTATTTATTCTCCTCTCCAAGTCAGTATTTTATGTACTCTCCAGGTTAGCATTTATTGCATTCTCCAGGTCAGTATTTATTGTATTCTCCAGCTCAGTGAATATTGTAATCTCCAGGTCACTATTTATTGTACTCTCCTGGTCAGTATTTATTGTACTCTCCAGGTCAGCATTTATTGTACTCTCCAGGTCAGTATTTATTGTACTCTCCAGGTCAGAATTTATTGCCATCTCCTGGTCAATATTTATTGCCCTCTCCAGGTCATTATTTATTGCACTCTCCAGGTCAGTATTTATTGTACTCTCCAGGTCAGTAGTTATTGTATTCTCCAGCTCAGTGATTATTGTAATCTCCACGTCACTATTTATTGTAATCTCCTGGTCACTATGTATTGTACTCGTCAGGTCAGTATTTATTGTACTCTCCAGGTCAGTATTTATTACCCTCTCCAGGTCCGTATTCATTATACTCTCCAGGTCAGTAATTATTGTATTATCCAGGTCAGTATTTATTGTTCTCACCAGGTCAGTATTTATTGCCCTCTCCAGGTCAGTATTTATTATACTCTCCATGTCATTATTTATTGTACTCTGCAGGTCATTATTTATTGTACTCTCCAGGTCAGTATTCACTGTACTCTCCAGATCAGTATTTATTGTACTGTCCATGTCAGCATTTGTTGTCCTCTCCAGGTCAGTATTTATTGTACTCTCCAGGTCATTATTTATTGCACTCTCCAGGTCAGTACTTATTATACTCTCCAGGGCAATTTTTATTGTACTCTCAAAGTCAGTATATATTGTACTCTTCAGGTCAATTTTTATTGTACTCTCCAGGTCAGTATTTATTGTAAACTCCAGGTCAGTTTTTATTGTACTCTCCAGGCAAGTATTTATTGCACTCTACAGGTCAGTATTTATTCTGCTCTCCAGGTCAGTATTTATTGTACTCTCCAGGTTAGTATTAATTGCCCTCTCCAGGTCAGTATTTATTATACTCTCCAGGTCATTATTTATTGTACTCTGCAGGTCAATATTTATAGTAATCTCCAGGTCAGTATTTATTACACTCTCCTTGTCAATATTTATTGACTATCCAGGTCAGTATTTATTGCACTCTCCAGGTGAGTATTTATTGTACTCTCCAGGTCAATATTTAATGTGCTCTCCAGGTCAGTATTTATTGTACTCTCCAGGTCAGTATTTATTGTACTCTCCAGGTCAGTATTTATTGCCCTCTCCAGGTCAGTGTTTATTGTACTCTCCAGGTCAGTATTTATTACAATCTCCAGGTCATTTTTTTGGTACTCTCCAGGTCAGTATTTATTGTACTCACCAGGTCAGTATTTATTGTATTTATTGTATTCTCCAGGTCAGTATTTATTGTACTCTCCAGGTCAGTCTTTAATGTACTCTCCAGGTCAGTATTTATTGTACTCTCCAGGTCAGTATTTATTGCCCACTATAGGTCAGTATTTATTGTACTATCCAGGTCAGTATGTATTGTACTCTCCAGGTCAGTATTTATTGTACTCTCCAGGGCAGTATTTATTGTACTCTCCAGGTCATTATTTATTGCACTCTCCAGGTCAGTACTTATTACACTCTCCAGGGCAGTATTTATTGTACTCTCCAGGTCAGCATTTATTGTACTCTCCAGGTCAGTATTTTTTGTATTCTCCAGGTCACTATTTATTCTACTCTCCAGGTCAGTATTTATTGTAAACTCCAGGTCAGTTTTTATTGTACTCTCCAGGTAAGTATTTATTGCACTCTAAGGTCAGTATTTATTATGCTCTCCGGGTCAGTATTTATTGTATTTATTGTATTCTCCAGGTCAGTATTTATTGTACTCTCCAGGTCAGTCTTTAATGTACTCTCCAGGTCAGTATTTATTGTACTCTCCAGGTAAGTATTTATTGCCCACTATAGGTCAGTATTTATTGTACTCTCCAGGTCAGTATGTATTGTACTCTCCAGGTCAGTTTATTGTACTCTCCAGGACAGTATTTACTGTACTCTCCAGGTCAGTGTTTATTGTACTCTCCAGGACAGTATTTACTGTACTCTCCAGGTCAGTGTTTATTGTACTCTCCAGGTTAGTATTTATTGCCCTCGCCAGGTCAGTATTTATTATACTCTCCAGGTCATTATTTATTGTACTCTGCAGGTCAATATTTATAGTAATCTCCAGGTCAGTATTTATTACACTCTCCAGGTCAGTATTTATTGCCTTCTCCAGGTCAGTGTTTATTGTACTCTCCAGATCAATATTTATTGTACTCTCCAGGTCAGTATTTATTGCCCTCTCCAGGTCAGTGTTTATTGTACTCTCCAGGTCAGTATTTATTACAATCTCCAGGTCATGTTTTTGGTACTCTCCAGGTCAGTATTTATTGTACTCACCAGTTCAGTATTTATTGTATTTATTGTATTCTCCAGGTCAGTATTTATTGTACTCTCCAGGTCAGTCTTTAATGTACTCTCCAGGTCAGTATTTATTGTACTGTCCATGTCAGCATGTGTTGTCCTCTCCAGGTCAGTACTTATTATACTCTCCAGGGCAGTATTTATTGTACGCTCCAGGTCAGCATTTATTGTCGTCTCCAGGTCAGTATTTTTTGTACTCTCCAGGTCACTATTTATTGTACTCTCCAGGTCAGTATTTATTGTAAACTCCAGGTCAGTTTTTATTGTACTCTCCAGATTAGTATTTATTGTACTCTCCAGGTCAGTATTTATTATGCTCTCCAGGTCAGTATTTATTATACTCTCCAGGTCATTATTTATTGTACTCTGCAGGTCAGTATTTATTGTACTCTCCATGTCAGTATTGACTGTACTCTCCAGGTCAGTATTTATTTACTCTCCATGTCAGCATTTGTTGTCCTCTCCAGGTCAGTATTTTTTGTACTCTCCAGGTCAGTATATATTGTACTCTCCAGGTTAGTATTTATTGTACTCTCCAGGTCAGTTTTTATTTTGTACTCTCCAGGTCTGTGTTTATTGTACTGTCAGGTCAGTATTTATTCTCCTCTCCAAGTCAGTATTTATTGTACTCTCCAGGTTAGTATTTATTGCATTCTCCAGGTCAGTATTTATTGTATTCTCCAGCTCAGTGAATATTGTAATCTCCAGGTCACTATTTATTGTACTCTCCTGGTCAGTATTTATTGTACTCTCCAGGTCAGCATTTATTGTACTCTCCAGGTCAGTATTTATTGTACTCTCCAGGTCAGCATTTATTGCCATCTCCTGGTCAATATTTATTGCCCTCTCCAGGTCATTATTTATTGCACTCTCCAGGTCAGTATTTATTGTACTCTCCTGGTCAGTAGTTATTGTATTCTCTAGCTCAGTGATTATTGTAATCTCCACGTCACTATTTATTGTAATCTCCTGGTCACTATGTATTGTACTCGTCAGGTCAGTATTTATTGTACTCTCCAGGTCAGTATTCATTGTACTCTCCATGTCAGTATTCACTGTACTCTCCAGGTCAGTATTTATTGTACTGTCCATGTCAGCATTTGTTGTCCTCTCCAGGTCAGTATTTATTGTACTCTCCAGGTCAGTTTTTATTTTGTACTCTCCAGGTCTGTGTTTATTGTACTGTCAGGTCAGTATTTATTCTCCTCTCCAAGTCAGTATTTTATGTACTCTCCAGGTTAGCATTTATTGCATTCTCCAGGTCAGTATTTATTGTATTCTCCAGCTCAGTGAATATTGTAATCTCCAGGTCACTATTTATTGTACTCTCCTGGTCAGTATTTATTGTACTCTCCAGGTCAGCATTTATTGTACTCTCCAGGTCAGTATTTATTGTACTCTCCAGGTCAGAATTTATTGCCATCTCCTGGTCAATATTTATTGCCCTCTCCAGGTCATTATTTATTGCACTCTCCAGGTCAGTATTTATTGTACTCTCCAGGTCAGTAGTTATTGTATTCTCCAGCTCAGTGATTATTGTAATCTCCACGTCACTATTTATTGTAATCTCCTGGTCACTATGTATTGTACTCGTCAGGTCAGTATTTATTGTACTCTCCAGGTCAGTATTTATTACCCTCTCCAGGTCCGTATTCATTATACTCTCCAGGTCAGTAATTATTGTATTATCCAGGTCAGTATTTATTGTTCTCACCAGGTCAGTATTTATTGCCCTCTCCAGGTCAGTATTTATTATACTCTCCATGTCATTATTTATTGTACTCTGCAGGTCATTATTTATTGTACTCTCCAGGTCAGTATTCACTGTACTCTCCAGATCAGTATTTATTGTACTGTCCATGTCAGCATTTGTTGTCCTCTCCAGGTCAGTATTTATTGTACTCTCCAGGTCATTATTTATTGCACTCTCCAGGTCAGTACTTATTATACTCTCCAGGGCAATATTTATTGTACTCTCAAAGTCAGTATATATTGTACTCTTCAGGTAAATTTTTATTGTACTCTCCAGGTCAGTATTTATTGTAAACTCCAGGTCAGTTTTTATTGTACTCTCCAGGCAAGTATTTATTGCACTCTACAGGTCAGTATTTATTCTGCTCTCCAGGTCAGTATTTATTGTACTCTCCAGGATAGTATTAATTGCCCTCTCCAGGTCAGTATTTATTATACTCTCCAGGTCATTATTTATTGTACTCTGCAGGTCAATATTTATAGTAATCTCCAGGTCAGTATTTATTACACTCTCCTTGTCAATATTTATTGACTATCCAGGTCAGTATTTATTGCACTCTCCAGGTGAGTATTTATTGTACTCTCCATGTCAATATTTAATGTGCTCTCCAGGTCAGTATTTATTGTACTCTCCAGGTCAGTATTTATTGTACTCTCCAGGTCAGTATTTATTGCCCTCTCCAGGTCAGTGTTTATTGTACTCTCCAGGTCAGTATTTATTACAATCTCCAGGTCATTTTTTTGGTACTCTCCAGGTCAGTATTTATTGTACTCACCAGGTCAGTATTTATTGTATTTATTGTATTCTCCAGGTCAGTATTTATTGTACTCTCCAGGTCAGTCTTTAATGTACTCTCCAGGTCAGTATTTATTGTACTCTCCAGGTCAGTATTTATTGCCCACTATAGGTCAGTATTTATTGTACTATCCAGGTCAGTATGTATTGTACTCTCCAGGTCAGTATTTATTGTACTCTCCAGGGCAGTATTTATTGTACTCTCCAGGTCATTATTTATTGCACTCTCCAGGTCAGTACTTATTACACTCTCCAGGGCAGTATTTATTGTACTCTCCAGGTCAGCATTTATTGTACTCTCCAGGTCAGTATTTTTTGTATTCTCCAGGTCACTATTTATTCTACTCTCCAGGTCAGTATTTATTGTAAACTCCAGGTCAGTTTTTATTGTACTCTCCAGGTAAGTATTTATTGCACTCTACAGGTCAGTATTTATTATGCTCTCCGGGTCAGTATTTATTGTATTTATTGTATTCTCCAGGTCAGTATTTATTGTACTCTCCAGGTCAGTCTTTAATGTACTCTCCAGGTCAGTATTTATTGTACTCTCCAGATAAGTATTTATTGCCCACTATAGGTCAGTATTTATTGTACTCTCCAGGTCAGTATGTATTGTACTCTCCAGGTCAGTTTATTGTACTCTCCAGGACAGTATTTATTGTACTCTCCAGGTCAGTGTTTATTGTACTCTCCAGGTTAGTATTTATTGCCCTCGCCAGGTCAGTATTTATTATACTCTCCAGGTCATTATTTATTGTACTCTGCAGGTCAATATTTATAGTAATCTCCAGGTCAGTATTTATTACACTCTCCAGGTCAGTATTTATTGCCTTCTCCAGGTCAGTGTTTATTGTACTCTCCAGATCAGTATTTATTGTACTCTCCAGGTCAGTATTTATTGCCCTCTCCAGGTCAGTGTTTATTGTACTCTCCAGGTCAGTATTTATTACAATCTCCAGGTCATGTTTTTGGTACTCTCCAGGTCAGTATTTATTGTACTCACCAGTTCAGTATTTATTGTATTTATTGTATTCTCCAGGTCAGTATTTATTGTACTCTCCAGGTCAGTCTTTAATGTACTCTCCAGGTCAGTATTTATTGTACTGTCCATGTCAGCATGTGTTGTCCTCTCCAGGTCAGTACTTATTATACTCTCCAGGGCAGTATTTATTGTACGCTCCAGGTCAGCATTTATTGTCGTCTCCAGGTCAGTATTTTTTGTACTCTCCAGGTCACTATTTATTGTACTCTCCAGGTCAGTATTTATTGTAAACTCCAGGTCAGTTTTTATTGTACTCTCCAGATTAGTATTTATTGTACTCTCCAGGTCAGTATTTATTATGCTCTCCAGGTCAGTATTTATTGTACTCTCCAGGTTAGTATTTATTGCCCTCTCCAGGTCAGTATTTATTATACTCTCCAGGTCATTATTTATTGTACTCTGCAGGTCAGTATTTATTGTAATCTCCAGGTCAGTATTTATTGCACTCTGCTGGTCAATATTTATTGCCCTCTCCAGGTCAGTATTTATTGCACTCAACAGGTGAGTATTTATTGTACTCTCCAGGTCAATATTTAATGTGCTCTCCAGGTCAGTATTTATTGTACTCTCCAGGTCAGTATTTATTGTACTCTCCAGGTCAGTATTTATACCCACTCCAGGTCAGTGTTTATTGTACTCTCCAGGTCAGTATTTATTACAATCTCAAGGTCATTTCTTTGGTACTCTCCAGGTCAGTATTTATTGTACTCTCCAGGTCAGTATTTATTGTATTTATTATATTCTCCAGGTCAGTATTTATTGTAATCTCCAGGTCAGTATTTAATGTACTCTCAAGGTCAGTATTTATTGTTCTCTTCAGGTCAGTGATTATTGCACTGTCCAGGTCAGTATTTATTGTCCTCTCCAAGTCAGTATTTATTGTACTCTCCAGGTTAGTATTTATTACATTCTCCAGGTCAGTATTTATTGTATTCTCCAGCTCAGTGAATATTGTAATCTCCAGGTCACTATTTATTGTACTCTCCTGGTCAGTATTTATTGTACTCTCCAGGTCAGCATTTATTGTACTCTCCAGGTCAGTATTTATTGTACTCTCCAGGTCAGCATTTATTGCCATCTCCTGGTCAATATTTATTGCCCTCTCCAGGTCATTATTTATTGCACTCTCCAGGTCAGTATTTATTGTACTCTCCTGGTCAGTAGTTATTGTATTCTCCAGCTCAGTGATTATTGTAATCTACACGTCACTATTTATTGTAATCTCCTGGTCACTATGTATTGTACTCGTCAGGTCAGTATTTATTGTACTCTCCAGGTCAGTATTTATTGTACTCTCCATGTCAGTATTCACTGTACTCTCCAGGTCAGTATTTATTGTACTGTCCATGTCAGCATTTGTTGTCCTCTCCAGGTCAGTATTTATTGTACTCTCCAGGTCAGTATATATTGTACTCTCCAGGTCAGTATTTATTGTACTCTCCAGGTCAGTTTTTATTTTGTACTCTCCAGGTCTGTGTTTATTGTACTGTCAGGTCAGTATTTATTCTCCTCTCCAAGTCAGTATTTTATGTACTCTCCAGGTTAGTATTTATTGCATTCTCCAGGTCAGTATTTATTGTATTCTCCAGCTCAGTGAATATTGTAATCTCCAGGTCACTATTTATTGTACTCTCCTGGTCAGTATTTATTGTACTCTCCAGGTCAGCATTTATTGTACTCTCCAGGTCAGTATTTATTGTACTCTCCAGGTCAGAATTTCTTGCCATCTCCTGGTCAATATTTATTGCCCTCTCCAGGTCATTATTTATTGCACTCTCCAGGTCAGTATTTATTGTACTCTCCAGGTCAGTAGTTATTGTATTCTCCAGCTCAGTGATTATTGTAATCTCCACGTCACTATTTATTGTAATCTCCTGGTCACTATGTATTGTACTCGTCAGGTCAGTATTTATTGTACTCTCCAGGTCAGTATTTATTACCCTCTCCAGGTCCGTATTCATTATACTCTCCAGGTCAGTAATTATTGTATTATCCAGGTCAGTGTTTATTGTTCTCTCCAGGTCAGTATTTATTTCCCTCTCCAGGTCAGTATTTATTATACTCTCCATGTCATTATTTATTGTACTCTGCAGGTCATTATTTATTGTACTCTCCAGGTCAGTATTCACTGTACTCTCCAGATCAGTATTTATTGTACTGTCCATGTCAGCATTTGTTGTCCTCTCCAGGTCAGTATTTATTGTACTCTCCAGGTCATTATTTATTGCACTCTACAGGTCAGTATTTATTATGCTCTCCAGGTCAGTATTTATTGTACTCTCCAGGTTAGTATTAATTGCCCTCTCCAGGTCAGTATTTATTATACTCTCCAGGTCATTATTTATTGTACTCTGCAGGTCAATATTTATAGTAATCTCCAGGTCAGTATTTATTACACTCTCCTTGTCAATATTTATTGACTATCCAGGTCAGTATTTATTGCACTCTCCAGGTGAGTATTTATTGTACTCTCCAGGTCAATATTTAATGTGCTCTCCAGGTCAGTATTTATTGTACTCTCCAGGTCAGTATTTATTGTACTCTCCAGGTCAGTATATATTGCCCTCTCCAGGTCAGTGTTTATTGTACTCTCCATGTCAGTATTTATTACAATCTCCAGGTCATTTTTTTGGTACTCTCCAGGTCAGTATTTATTGTACTCACCAGGTCAGTATTTATTGTAAACTCCAGGTCAGTTTTTATTGTACTCTCCAGGTATGTATTTATTGCACTCTACAGGTCAGTATTTATTATGCTCTCCAGGTCAGTATTTATTGTATTTATTGTATTCTCCAGGTCAGTATTTATTGTACTCTCCAGGTAAGTATTTATTGCCCACTATAGGTCAGTATTTATTGTACTCTCCAGGTCAGTATGTATTGTACTCTCCAGGTCAGTTTATTGTACTCTCCAGGACAGTATTTATTGTACTCTCCAGGTCAGTGTTTATTGTACTCTCCAGGTTAGTATTTATTGCCCTCTCCAGGTCAGTATTTATTATACTCTCCAGGTCATTATTTATTGTACTCTGCAGGTCAATATTTATAGTAATCTCCAGGTCAGTATTTATTACACTCTCCAGGTCAGTATTTATTGCCCTCTCCAGGTCAGTGTTTATTGTACTCTCCAGGTCAGTATTTATTGTACTCTCCAGGTCAGTATTTATTGCCCTCTCCAGGTCAGTGTTTATTGTACTCTCCAGGTCAGTATTTATTACAATCTCCAGGTCATGTTTTTGGTACTCTCCAGGTCAGTATTTATTGTACTCACCAGGTCAGTATTTATTGTATTTATTGTATTCTCCAGGTCAGTATTTATTGTACTCTCCAGGTCAGTCTTTAATGTACTCTCCAGGTCAGTATTTATTGTACTGTCCATGTCAGCATGTGTTGTCCTCTCCAGGTCAGTACTTATTATACTCTCCAGGGCAGTATTTATTGTACTCTCCAGGTCAGCATTTATTGTCGTCTCCAGGTCAGTATTTTTTGTACTCTCCAGGTCACTATTTATTGTACTCTCCAGGTCAGTATTTATTGTAAACTCCAAGTCAGTTTTTATTGTACTCTCCAGATAAGTATTTATTGTACTCTCCAGGTCAGTATTTATTATGCTCTCCAGGTCAGTATTTATTGTACTCTCCAGGTTAGTATTTATTGCCCTCTCCAGGTCAGTATTTATTATACTCTCCAGGTCATTATTTATTGTACTCTGCAGGTTAGTATTTATTGTAATCTCCAGGTCAGTATTTATTGCACTCTGCTGGTCAATATTTATTGCCCTCTCCAGGTCAGTATTTATTGCACTCACCAGGTGAGTATTTATTGTACTCTCCAGGTCAATATTTAATGTGCTCTCCAGGTCAGTATTTATTGTACTCTCCAGGTCAGTATTTATTGTACTCTCCAGGTCAGTATTTATACCCACTCCAGGTCAGTGTTTATTGTACTCTCCAGGTCAGTATTTATTACAATCTCAAGGTCATTTCTTTGGTACTCTCCAGGTCAGTATTTATTGTACTCTCCAGGTCAGTATTTATTGTATTTATTATATTCTCCAGGTCAGTATTTATTGTAATCTCCAGGTCAGTATTTAATGTACTCTCAAGGTCAGTATTTATTGTTCTCTCCAGGTCAGTGTTTATTGCACTGTCCAGGTCAGTATTTATTGTCCTCTCCAAGTCAGTATTTGTTGTACTCTCCAGGTTAGTATTTATTGCATTCTCCAGGTCAGTATTTATTGTATTCTCCAGCTCAGTGAATATTGTAATCTCCAGGTCACTATTTATTGTACTCTCCTGGTCAGTATTTATTGTACTCTCCAGGTCAGCATTTATTGTACTCTCCAGGTCAGTATTTATTGTACTCTCCAGGTCAGCATTTATTGCCATCTCCTGGTCAATATTTATTGCCCTCTCCAGGTCATTATTTATTGCACTCTCCAGGTCAGTATTTATTGTACTCTCCTGGTCAGTAGTTATTGTATTCTCCAGCTCAGTGATTATTGTAAACTCCACGTCACTATTTATTGTAATCTCCTGGTCACTATGTATTGTACTCGTCAGGTCAGTATTTATTGTACTCTCCAGGTCAGTATTTATTGTACTCTCCATGTCAGTATTCACTGTACTCTCCAGGTCAGTATTTATTGTACTGTCCATGTCAGCATTTGTTGTCCTCTCCAGGTCAGTATTTATTGTACTCTCCAGGTCAGTATATATTGTACTCTCCAGGTCAGTATTTATTGTACTCTCCAGGTCAGTTTTTATTTTGTACTCTCCAGGTCTGTGTTTATTGTACTGTCAGGTCAGTATTTATTCTCCTCTCCAAGTCAGTATTTTATGTACTCTCCAGGTTAGTATTTATTGCATTCTCCAGGTCAGTATTTATTGTATTCTCCAGCTCAGTGAATATTGTAATCTCCAGGTCACTATTTATTGTACTCTCCTGGTCAGTATTTATTGTACTCTCCAGGTCAGCATTTATTGTACTCTCCAGGTCAGTATTTATTGTACTCTCCAGGTCAGTTTATTGTACTCTCCAGGACAGTATTTATTGTACTCTCCAGATCAGTGTTTATTGCACTGTCCACGTCAGTATTTATTGTCCTCTCCAGGTAAGTATTAATTGTACTCTCCAGGTCAGTTTTTATTGTACTCTCCAGGTCAGTGTTTATTGCCCTGTCAGGTCAGTATTTATTGTCCTCTCCAAGTCAGTATTTATTGTACTCTCCAGGTTAGTATTTATTGTATTCTCCAGGTCAGTATTTATTGTATTCTCCAGCTCAGTGAATATTGTAATCTCCAGGTCACTATTTATTGTACTCTCCTGGTTAGTATTTATTGTACTCTCCAGGTCAGCATTTATTGTCCTCTGCAGGTCAGTATTTATTGTACTCTCCAGGTCAGTATTTATTGTACCCTCCAGGTCTGTATTTATTGTACTAACCAAGCCAGTATTTATTGTACTCTCCAGGTCAGTATTTATTGTACTCTCCAGGTCAGTATATATTGTACTCTCCAGGTCAGCATATATTGCACTCTCAAGGTCAAAATTTATTGCCCTCTCCATGTCAGTATTTATTGCCCTCTCCAGCTCAGTATTTATTGTACTCTCCAGCTCAGTTTTTAATGTACACTCCAGGTCAGTATTTATTGTACTCTCCAGGTCAGTATTTATTGTACTCTCCAGGTCATTTTTTATTGTACTCTACAGGTCAGTGTTTATTGCACTGTCCAGGTCAGTATATATTGTCCTCTCCAGGTCAGTATTAATTGTACTCTCCAGATCAGTATTTATTGTACTCTCCAGGTCAGCATATATTGCACTCTCAACGTAAATATTTATTGCCATCTGCATGTCATTATTTATTAACCTCTCCAGGTCAGTATTTATTGTACTCTCCAGGTCAGTTTTTATTGTACACTCCAGGTCAGTATTTATTGTACTCTCCAGGTCAGTATTTATTGTACTCTTCAGGTCAGTATTTATTGCACTCTCCAGGTCAATGTTTATTGCACTGTCCAGGTCAGTATTTCTTGTCCTCTCCAGGTCAGTATTTATTGTACTCTCCAGGTCAGTATTTTTTGTACTCTCCAGGTCACTATTTATTGTACTCTCCAGGTCAGTATTTATTGTAAACTCCAGGTCAGTTTTTATTGTACTCTCCAGGTAAGTATTTATTGTACTCTCCAGGTCAGTATTTATTATGCTCTCCAGCTCAGTGTTTATTGTCCTGTCCAGATCAGTATTTATTGTCCGCTCCAGGTCAGTATTTATTGTACTCTCCAGGTCTGTATTTATTACCATATCCAGGTCGATATTTATTACCCTCTCCAGATCAGTATTTATTGTAAACTCCAGGTCAGTTTTTATTGTACTCTCCAGGTAAGTATTTATTGTATTCTCCAGGTCAATATTTATTGTACTCTCCATGTCTGTATTTATTACCCTCTCCAGGTCGGTATTTATTGTACTCTCCAGGTCAGTATTTATTGTACTCTCCAGGTCAGTATTTATTGTACTCTCCAGGTCAGCATATATTGCACTCTCAAGGTCAATATTTATTGCCCTCTCCATGTCAGTATTTGTTGCCCTCTCCAGGTCCGTATTTATTGTACTCTCCAGGTCAATTTTTATTTTACACTCCAGGTCAGTATTTATTGTACTCTCCAGGTCAATATTTATTGTACTCTCCAGGTCATTTTTTATTGATCTCTCCAGGTCAGTGTTTATTGCACTGTCCAGGTCAGTATTTTTGTCCTCTCCAGGTCAGTATTAATTGTACTCTCCAGGTCAGTATTTATTGTACTCTCCCGGTCAGCATATATTGCACTCTCAAGGTCAATATTTATTGCCCTCTCCATGTCAGTATTTATTGCCCTCTCCAGGTCAGTATTTATTGATCTCTCCAGGTTAGTTTTTGTTGCACAATCCAGGTCAGTATTTATTGTACTCTCCAGGTCAGTATTTCTTGTACTCTCCAGGTCATTATTTATTGTACTCTCCAGGTTAGTATTTATTGTACTCTCCTGGTCAGTTTTTATTGTACTCTCCAGGCCAGTGTTTATTGTACTGTCCAGGTCAGTATTTATTGTCCTCTCCAGGTCAGTATTTATTGTACTTTCCAGGTTAGTATTTATTGTATTCTCCAGGTCAATATTTATTGTACTCTCCAGGTCTGTATTTATTACCCTCTCCAGGTCGGTATTTATTACCCTCTCCATGTCAGTATTTATTGTACTCTCCAGGTCAGTATTTATTGTACTCTCCAGGTCAGTATATATTGTACTCTCCAGGTCAGCATATATTGCACTCTCAAGGTCAAAATTTATTGCCCTCTCCATGTCAGTATTTATTGCCCTCTCCAGCTCAGTATTTATTGTACTCTCCAGCTCAGTTTTTATTGTACACTCCAGGTCAGTATTTATTGTACTCTCCAGGTCAGTATTTATTGTACTCTCCAGATCATTTTTTATTGTACTCTACAGGTCAGTGTTTATTGCACTGTCCAGGTCAGTATATATTGTCCTCTCCAGGTCAGTATTAATTGTACTCTCCAGATCAGTATTTATTGTACTCTCCAGGTCAGCATATATTGCACTCTCAACGTAAATATTTATTGCCCTCTGCATGTCATTATTTATTCCCCTCTCCAGGTCAGTATTTATTGTACTCTCCAGGTCAGTTTTTATTGTACACTCCAGGTCAGTATTTATTGTACTCTCCAGCTCAGTATTTATTGTACTCTTCAGGTCAGTATTTATTGCACTCTCCAGGTCAATGTTTATTGCACTGTCCAGGTCAGTATTTCTTGTCCTCTCCAGGTCAGTATTTATTGTACTCTCCAGGTCAGTTTTTATTGTACTCTCCAGGTCAGTGTTTATTGTACTGTCAGGTCAGTATTTATTGTCCTCTCCAAGTCAGTATTTATTGTACTCTCCAGGTTAGTATTTGTTGCATTCTCCAGATCAGTATTTATTATGCTCTCCAGCTCAGTGAATATTGTAATCTCCAGGTCACTATTTATTGTACTCTCCTGGTCAGTATTTATTGTACTCTCCAGGTCAGCATTTATTGTACTCTCCAGGTCAATATTTATTGTACTCTCCAGGTCAGCATTTTTTGCAATCTCCTGGTCAATATTTATTGCGCTCTCCATGTCATTATTTATTGCACTCTCCAGGTCAGTATTTATAGTACTCTCCAGGTCAGTAGTTATTGTATTCTCCAGCTCAGTGATTATTGTAAGCTCCAGGTCACTATTTATTGTACTCTCCTGGTCAGAATGTATTGTACTCGTCAGGTCAGTATTTATTGTACTCTCCAGGTCAGTAGTTATTCCCCTCTCCAGGTCCGTATTCATTGTACTCTCCAGGTCAGTATTTATTGTATTATCCAGGTCAGTATTTATTGTACTCTCCAGGTCAGTCTTTATGGTACTGTCCATGTCAGCATTTGTTGTCCTCTCCAGGTCAGTATTTATTGTACTCTCCAGGTCATTATTTATTGCACTCTCCAGTTCAGTATGTATTGTACTCGTCAGATCAGTATTTATTGTACTGTCCAGGTCAGTATTTATTACCCTCTCCAGGTCCGTATTCATTGTACTCTCCAGGTCAGTATTTATTGTATTATCCAGGTCAGTATTTATTGTCCTCTCCAGGTCAGTATTTATTGCCCTCTCCAGGTCAGTATTTATTATACTCTCCAGGTCATTATTTATTGTACTCTCCAGGTCAGTATATATTGTACTCTCCAGGTCAGCATATATTGCACTCTCAAGCTCAAAATTTATTGCCCTCTCCATGTCAGTATTTTTTGCCCTCTCCAGCTCAGTATTTATTGTACTCTCCAGCTCAGTTTTTATTGTACACTCCAGGTCAGTATTTATTGTACTCTCCAGGTCAGTATTTATTGTACTCTCCAGGTCATTTTTTATTGTACTCGACAGGTCAGTGTTTATTGCACTGTCCAGGTCAGTATATATTGTCCTCCCCAGGTCAGTATTAATTGTACTCTCCAGGTCAGTATTTATTGTACTCTCCAGGTCAGCATATATTGCACTCTCAAGGTCAATATTTATTGCCCTCTGCATGTCATTATTTATTGCCCTCTCCAGGTCAGTATTTATTGTACTCTCCAGGTCAGTATTTATTGTATTATCCAGGTCAGTATTTATTGTCCTCTCCAAGTCAGTATTTATTGCCCTCTCCAGGTCCGTATTCATTGTACTCTCCAGGTCAGTATTTATTGTATTATCCAGGTCAGTATTTATTGTCCTCTCCAGGTCAGTATTTATTGCCCTCTCCAGGTCAGTATTTATTATACTCTCCAGGTCATTATTTATTGTACTCTCCAGGTCAGTATTTATTGTACTGTACATGTCAGCATTTGTTGTCCTTTCCAGGTCAGTATTTATTGTACTCTCCAGGTCATTATTTATTGCACTCTCCAGGTCAGTACTTATTATACTCTCCAGGGCAGTACTTATTGTACTCTCCAGGTCACTATTTATTGTACTCTCCAGGTCAGTATTTATTGCACTCTCCAGTTCAGTGTTTATTGCACTGTCCAGGTCAGTATTTATTGTCCTCTCCAGGTCAGTATTTATTGTACTCTCCAGGTCCGTATTCATTGTACTCTCCAGGTCAGTATTTATTGTATTATCCAGGTCAGTATTTATTGTACTCTCCAGGTCAGTCTTTATGGTACTGTCCATGTCAGCATTTGTTGTCCTCTCCAGGTCAGTATTTATTGTACTCTCCAGGTCATTATTTATTGCACTCTCCAGTTCAGTATGTATTGTACTCGTCAGATCAGTATTTATTGTACTGTCCAGGTCAGTATTTATTACCCTCTCCAGGTCCGTATTCATTGTACTCTCCAGGTCAGTATTTATTGTATTATCCAGGTCAGTATTTATTGTCCTCTCCAGGTCAGTATTTATTGCCCTCTCCAGGTCAGTATTTATTATACTCTCCAGGTCATTATTTATTGTACTCTCCAGGTCAGTATATATTGTACTCTCCAGGTCAGCATATATTGCACTCTCAAGCTCAAAATTTATTGCCCTCTCCATGTCAGTATTTATTGCCCTCTCCAGCTCAGTATTTATTGTACTCTCCAGCTCAGTTTTTATTGTACACTCCAGGTCAGTATTTATTGTACTCTCCAGGTCAGTATTTATTGTACTCTCCAGGTCATTTTTTATTGTACTCGACAGGTCAGTGTTTATTGCACTGTCCAGGTCAGTATATATTGTCCTCCCCAGGTCAGTATTAATTGTACTCTCCAGGTCAGTATTTATTGTACTCTCCAGGTCAGCATATATTGCACTCTCAAGGTCAATATTTATTGCCCTCTGCATGTCATTATTTATTGCCCTCTCCAGGTCAGTATTTATTGTACTCTCCAGGTCAGTATTTATTGTATTATCCAGGTCAGTATTTATTGTCCTCTCCAAGTCAGTATTTATTGCCCTCTCCAGGTCCGTATTCATTGTACTCTCCAGGTCAGTATTTATTGTATTATCCAGGTCAGTATTTATTGTCCTCTCCAGGTCAGTATTTATTGCCCTCTCCAGGTCAGTATTTATTATACTCTCCAGGTCATTATTTATTGTACTCTCCAGGTCAGTATTTATTGTACTGTACATGTCAGCATTTGTTGTCCTTTCCAGGTCAGTATTTATTGTACTCTCCAGGTCATTATTTATTGCACTCTCCAGGTCAGTACTTATTATACTCTCCAGGGCAGTACTTATTGTACTCTCCAGGTCACTATTTATTGTACTCTCCAGGTCAGTATTTATTGCACTCTCCAGTTCAGTGTTTATTGCACTGTCCAGGTCAGTATTTATTGTCCTCTCCAGGTCAGTATTTATTGTACTCTCCAGGTCAGTTTTTATTGTACTCTCCAGGTCAGTGTTTATTGTACTGTCAGGTCAGTATTTATTGTCCTCTCCAAGTCAGTATTTATTGTACTCTCCAGGTTAGTATTTATTGCATTCTCCAGGTCAGTACTTATTGTATTCTCCAGCTCAGTGTATATTGTAATCTCCAGGTCATTATTTATTGTACTCTCCTGGTCAGTATTTATTGTACTCTCCAGGTCAGCATTTATTGTACTCTCCAGGTCAATATGTATTGTACTCTCCAGGTCAGCATTTTTTGCAATCTCCTGGTCAATATTTATTGCCCTATCCAGGTCACTAATTATTGTACTCTCCTGGTCAGTATGTATTGTACTCGTCAGGTCAGTATTTATTGTACTCTCCAGGTCAGTATTTATTACCCTCTCCAGGTCCGTATTCATTGTACTCTCCAGGTCAGTCTTTATTGTATTATCCAGGTCAGTATTTATTGTACATTCCAGGTCAGTATTTATTGCCCTCTCCAGGTCAGTATTTATTATACTCTCCAGGTCATTATTTATTGTACTCTGCAGGTCAGTATTTATTGTCCTCTCCAGGTCAGTATTTACTGCCCTCTCCAGGTCAGTATTTATTATACTCTCCAGGTCATTATTTATTGTACTCTCCTGGTCAGTATTTATTGTACTGTCCATGTCAGCATTTGTTGTCCTCTCCAGGTCAGTATTTATTGTACTCTCCATGTCATTATTTATTGCACTCTCCAGGTCAGTACTTATTATAATCTCCAGGGCAGTATTTATTGTATTCTCCAGGTCAGCATTTATTGTCGTCTCCAGGTCAGTAATTTTTTGTACTCTCCAGGTCACTATTTATTGTACTGACCAGGTCAGTATTTATTGTAAACTCCAGGTCAGTTTTTATTGTACTCTCCAGGTAAGTATTTATTGTACTCTCCAGGTCAGTATTTATTATGCTCTCCAGGTCAGTATTTATTGTACTCTCCTGGTTAGTATTTATTGCCCTCTCCAGGTCAGTATTTATTATACTCTCCAGGTCATTATTTATTGTACTCTGCAGGTCAGTAATTATTGTAATCTCCAGGTCAGTATTTATTGCACTCTGCTGGTCAATATTTATTGCCCTCTCCAGGTCAGTATTTATTGCACACACCAGGTGAGTATTTATTGTACTCTCCAGGTCAATATTTAATGTGCTCTCCAGGTCAGTATTTATTGTACTCTCCAGGTCAGTATTTATTGTACTCTCCAGGTCACTATTTATTGCCCACTCCAGGTCAGTGTTTATTGTACTCTCCAGGTCAGTATTTATTACAATCTACAGGTCATTTCTTTGGTACTCTCCAGGTCAGTATTTATTGTACTCTTCAGGTCAGTATTTACTGTGTTTATTGTATTCTCCAGGTCAGTATTTATTGTACTCTCCAGGACAGTATTTATTGTACTCTCCAGGTCAGTGTTTATTGCACTGTCCACGTCAGTATTTATTGTCCTCTACAGGTAAGTATTAATTGTACTCTCCTGGTCAGTATTTATTGTACACTCCAGGTCAGTATTTATTGTACACTCCAGGTTAGTATTTATTGTACTCTCCTGGTCAGTTTTTATTGTACTCTCAAGATCAGTGTTTATTGTACGGTCCAGGTCAGTATTTATTGTCCTCTCCAGGTCAGTATTTATTGTACTCTCCAGGTTAGTATTTATTGTATTCTCCAGGTCAATCTTTATTGTACTCTCCAGGTCTGTATTTATTACCCTCTCCAGATCGGTATTTATTATCCTCTCCAGGTCAGTATTTATTGTAATCTCCAGGTCAGTATTTATTGTACTCTCCAGGTCAGTATTTATTGTACTCTCCAGGTCAGCATATATTGCACGCTCAAGGTCAATATTTATTGCCCTCTCCATGTCAGTATTTATTGCCCTCTCCAGGTCAGAATTAATTGTACTCTCCAGGTCAGTATTTATTGTCCACTGCAGCTCAGTATTTATTGTACTCTCCAGGTCTGTATTTATTACCCTCTCCAGGACAGTATTTATTACCCTCTCCAGTTCAGTATTTATTGTACTCTCCAGGTCAGTATTTATTGTACTCTCCAGGTCAGTATTTTTTGTTCTCTCCAGTTCAGCATATATTGCACTCTCAAGGTCAATATTTATTGCCCTCTCCATGTCAGTATTTATTGCCCTCTCCAGGTCAGTATTTATTGTACTCTCCAGGTCAGTTTTTATTGTACTCTCCAGGTCAGTATTTATTGTATACTCCAGGTAAGTATTTATTGTACTCTCCTGGTCTGTATTTATTACCCTCTCCAGGTCGGTATTTATTGTACTCTCCAGTTCAGTATTTATTGTACTCTCCAGGTCAGTATTTATTGTTCTCTCCAGTTCAGCATGTATTGCACTCTCAAGGTCAATATTTATTGCCCTCTCCATGTCAGTATTTATTGCCCTCTCCAGGTCAGTATTTATTGTACTCTCCAGGTCATTTTTTATTGTACTCTCCAGTTCAGTGTTTATTGCACTGTCCAGGTCAGTATTTATTATCCTCTCCAGGTCAGTATTAACTGTACTCTCCAGGTCAGTATTTATTGTACTCTCCAGGTCAGCATATATTGCACTCTCAAGGTCAATATTTATTGCCCTCTCCATGTCAGTATTTATTGCCCTCTCCAGGTCAGTATTTATTGTACTCTCCAGGTCAGTTTTTGTTGTACACTCCAATCAGTATTTATTGAACTCTCTAGGTCAGTATCTATTGTACTCTCCAGGTCAGTATTTATTGTACTCTCCAGGTTAGTATTTATTGTACTCTCCGGGTCAGTTTTTATTGTACACTCCAGGTCAGTGTTTATTGTACTGTCCAGGTCAGTATTTATTGTCCTCTCCAGGTCAGTATTTATTGTACTCTCCAGGTTAGTATTTATTGTATTCTCCAGGTCAATATTTATTGGACTCTCCAGGTCTGTATTCATTACCATCTCCAGGTCGGTATTTATTACCCTCTCCAGGTCAGTATTTATTGTACTCTCCAGGTCAGTATTTATTGTACTCTCCAGGTTAGTATTTATTGTATTCTCCAGGTCAATCTTTATTGTACTCTCCAGGTCTGTATTTATTACCCTCTCCAGATCGGTATTTATTATCCTCTCCAGGTCAGTATTTATTGTAATCTCCAGGTCAGTATTTATTGTACTCTCCAGGTCAGTATTTATTGTACTCTCCAGGTCAGCATATATTGCACGCTCAAGGTCAATATTTATTGCCCTCTCCATGTCAGTATTTATTGCCCTCTCCAGGTCAGAATTAATTGTACTCTCCAGGTCAGTATTTATTGTACACTGCAGCTCAGTATTTATTGTACTCTCCAGGTCTGTATTTATTACCCTCTCCAGGACAGTATTTATTACCCTCTCCAGTTCAGTATTTATTGTACTCTCCAGGTCAGTATTTATTGTACTCTCCAGGTCAGTATTTTTTGTTCTCTCCAGTTCAGCATATATTGCACTCTCAAGGTCAATATTTATTGCCCTCTCCATGTCAGTATTTATTGCCCTCTCCAGGTCAGTATTTATTGTACTCTCCAGGTCAGTTTTTATTGTACTCTCCAGGTCAGTATTTATTGTATACTCCAGGTAAGTATTTATTGTACTCTCCTGGTCTGTATTTATTACCCTCTCCAGGTCGGTATTTATTGTACTCTCCAGTTCAGTATTTATTGTACTCTCCAGGTCAGTATTTATTGTTCTCTCCAGTTCAGCATGTATTGCACTCTCAAGGTCAATATTTATTGCCCTCTCCATGTCAGTATTTATTGCCCTCTCCAGGTCAGTATTTATTGTACTCTCCAGGTCATTTTTTATTGTACTCTCCAGTTCAGTGTTTATTGCACTGTCCAGGTCAGTATTTATTATCCTCTCCAGGTCAGTATTAACTGTACTCTCCAGGTCAGTATTTATTGTACTCTCCAGGTCAGCATATATTGCACTCTCAAGGTCAATATTTATTGCCCTCTCCATGTCAGTATTTATTGCCCTCTCCAGGTCAGTATTTATTGTACTCTCCAGGTCAGTTTTTGTTGTACACTCCAATCAGTATTTATTGAACTCTCTAGGTCAGTATCTATTGTACTCTCCAGGTCAGTATTTATTGTACTCTCCAGGTTAGTATTTATTGTACTCTCCGGGTCAGTTTTTATTGTACACTCCAGGTCAGTGTTTATTGTACTGTCCAGGTCAGTATTTATTGTCCTCTCCAGGTCAGTATTTATTGTACTCTCCAGGTTAGTATTTATTGTATTCTCCAGGTCAATATTTATTGGACTCTCCAGGTCTGTATTCATTACCATCTCCAGGTCGGTATTTATTACCCTCTCCAGGTCAGTATTTATTGTACTCTCCAGGTCAGTATTTATTGTACTCTCCAGGTCAGTATTTATTGTACTCTCCAGGTCAGCATATATTGCACTCTCAAGGTCAATATTTATTTCCCTCTCCATGTCAGTATTTATTGTACTCTCCAGGTCAGTATTTATTGTACTCGCCAGGTCAGTGTTTATTGCACTGTCCAGTCAGTATTTATTGTCCTCTCCAGTTCATTATTTATTGTACTCTCCAGGTTAGTATTTATTGTACTCTCCTGGTCAGTTTTTATTGTACTCTCCAGGTCAGTGTTTATTGTACTGTCCAGGTCAGTATTTATTGTCCTCTCCAGGTCAGTATTTATTGCAATCTACAGGTTAGTATTTATTGTATTCTCCAGGTCAATATTTATTGTACTCTCCAGGTCTGTATTTATTACCCTCTCCAGGTCGGTATTTATTACCCTCTCCAGGTCAGTATTTATTGTACTCTCCAGGTCAGTATTTATTGTGCTCTCCAGGTCAGTATTTATTGTACTCTCCAGGTCAGCATATATTGCACTCTCAAGGTCAATATTTATTGCCCTCTCCATGTCAGTATTTATTGCCCTCTCCAGGTCAGTATTTATTGTACTCTCCAGGTCAGTATTTATTGCCCTCTCCAGGTCAGTATTTATTATACTCTCCAGGTCATTATTTATTGTACCCTGCAGGTCAGTATTTATTGTACTCTCAAGGTCAGTATTCACTGTACTCTCCAGGTCAGTCTTTATTGCACTGTCCATGTCAGCATTTGTTGTCCTCTCCAGGTCAGTATTTATTGTACTCTCCAGGTCATTATTTATTGCACTCTCCAGGTCAGTATGTATTGTACTCGTCAGGTCAGTATTTATTGTACTGTCCAGGTCAGTATTTATTACCCTCTCCAGGTCCGTATTCATTGTACTCTCCAGGTCATTATTTATTGTATTATCCAGGTCAGTATTTATTGTCCTCTCCAGGTCAGTATTTATTGCCCTCTCCAAGTCAGTATTTATTATACTCACCAGGTCATTATTTATTGTACTCTCCAGGTCAGTATTTATTGTACTGTCCATGTCAGCATTTGTTGTCCTCCCCAGGTTAGTATTTATTGTACTCTCCAGGTCATTATTTATTGCACTCTCCAGGTCAGTACTTATTATACTCTCCAGGGCAGTATTTATTGTACTCTCCAGGTCAGCATTTATTGTCGTCTCCAGGTCAGTATTTTTTGTACTCTCCAGGTCACTATTTATTGTACTCTCCAGGTCAGTATTTATTGCACTCTCCAGTTCAGTGTTTATTGCACTGTCCAGGTCAGTATTTATTGTCCTCTCCAGGTCAGTATTTATTGTACTCTCCAGGTCAGTTTTTATTGTACTCTCCAGGTCAGTGTTTATTGTACTGTCAGGTCAGTATTTATTGTCCTCTCCAAGTCAGTATTTATTGTACTCTCCAGGTTAGTATTTATTGCATTCTCCAGGTCAGTATTTATTGTATTCTCCAGCTCAGTGAATATTGTAATCTCCAGGTCACTATTTATTGTACTCTCCTGGTCAGTATTTATTGTACTCTCCAGGTCAGCATTTATTGTACTCTCCAGGTCATTATTTATTGCACTCTCCAGGTCAGTATTTATAGTACTCTCCAGGTCAGTAGTTATTGTATTCTCCAGCTCAGTGATTATTGTAATCTCCAGGTCACTATTTATTGTACTCTCCTGGTCAGTATGTATTGTACTCGTCAGGTCAGTATTTATTGTACTGTCCAGGTCAGTATTTATTACCCTCTCCAGGTCCGTATTCATTGTACTCTCCAGGTCAGTATTTATTGTATTATCCAGGTCAGTATTTATTGTCCTCTCCAGGTCAGTATTTATTGCCCTCTCCACGTCAGTATTTATTATACTCTCCAGGTCATTATTTATTGTACTCTCCAGGTCAGTATTTATTGTACTGTCCATGTCAGCATTTGTTGTCCTCTCCAGGTTAGTATTTATTGTACTCTCCAGGTCATTATTTATTGCACTCTCCAGGTCAGTACTTATTATACTCTCCAGGGCAGTATTTTTTGTATTCTCCAGGTCAGCATTTATTGTCGTCTCCAGGTCAGTATTTTTTGTACTCTCCAGATCACTATTTATTGTACTCTCCAGGTCAGTATTTATTATAAACTCCAGGTCAGTTTTTATTGTACTCTCCAGGTAAGTATTTATTGTACTCTCCTGGTTAGTATTTATTGCCCTCTCCAGGTCAGTATTTATTATACTCTCCAGGTCATTATTTATTGTACTCTGCAGGTCAGTATTTATTGTAATCTCCAGGTCAGTATTTATTGCACTCTGCTGGTCAGTATTTATTGTACTCTCCAGTTCACTATTTATTGCCCACTCCAGGTCAGTGTTTATTGTACTCTCCAGGTCAGTATTTATTACAATCTCCAGGTCAGTATTTATTGTACTCTCCAGGTCAGTATTTATTGTACTCTCCAGGTCACTATTTATTGCCCACTCCAGGTCAGTGTTTATTGTACTCTCCAGGTCAGTATTTATTACAATCTCCAGGTCATTTCTTTGGTACTCTCCAGGTCAGTATTTATTGTACTCTCCAGGTCAGTATTTAGTGTATTTATTGTATTCTCCAGGTCAGTATTTATTGTACTCTCCAGGTCAGTATTTAATGTACTCTCCAGGTCAGTATTTATTGTACTCTCCAGGTCAGTGTTTATTGCACAGTCCAGGTCAGTATTTATTGTCCTCTCCAGGTCAGTATTTATTGTACTCTCCAGGTCAGTATTTATTGTACTCTCCAGGTCAGTTTTTATTGTACTCTCCAGGTCAGTGTTTATTGTACTGTCAGGTCAGTATTTATTGTCCTCTCCAAGTCAGTATTTATTGTACTCACCAGTTTAGTATTTATTGCATTCTCCAGGTCAGTATTTATTGTATTCTCCAGCTCAGTGAATATTGTAATCTCCAGGTCACTATTTATTGTACTCTCCTGGTCAGTATTTATTGTACTCTACAGGTCAGCATTTATTGTACTCTCCAGGTCAGTATTTATTGTACTCTCCAGGTCAGCATTTATTGCAATCACCTGGTCAATATTTATTGCCCTCTCCAGGTCATTATTTATTGAACATTCCAGGTCAGTATTTATTGTACTCTCCAGGTCAGTATTTATTGTATTTATTGTATTCTCCAAGTCAGTATTTATTGTACTCTCCTGGTCAGTATTTAATGTTTTCTCCAGGTCAGTATTTATTGTACTCTCCAGGTCAGTATTTATTGCCCTCTCCAGGTCAGTATTAATTGTATTCTCCAGGTCAGTATTTATTGTACTCTCCAGGTCAGAATTTATTCTACACTCCAGGTCAGTATTTATTGTACTCTCCAGGTCAGTATTTAATGTACTCTCCAGGTCAGTATTTATTGTATTTATTGTATTCTCCAAGTCAGTATTTATTGTACTCTCCTGGTCAGTATTTAATGTTTTCTCCAGGTCAGTATTTATTGTACTCTCCAGGTCAGTATTTATTGCCCTCTCCAGGTCAGTATTTATTGTATTCTCCAGGTCAGTATTTATTTTACTCTCCAGGTCAGAATCTATTCTACACTCCAGGTCAGTATTTATTGTACTCTCCAGGTCAGTATTTATTGTACTCTCCAGGACAGTATTTATTGTACTCTCCAGGTCAGTGTTTATTGCACTGTCCACGTCAGTATGTATTGTCCTCTACAGGTAAGTATTAATTGTACTCTCCAGGTCAGTATTTATTCTACACTCCATGTCAGTATTTATTGTACTCTCCAGGATAGTATTTATTGTACTCTCCTGGTCAGTCTTTATTGTACTCTCCAGGTCAGTGTTTATTGTACTGTCCAGGTCAGTATTTATTGTCCTCTCCAGGTCAGTATTTATTGTACTCTCCAGGTTAGTATTTATTGTATTCTCCAGGTCAATCTTTATTGTACTCTCCAGGTCTGTATTTATTACCCTCTCCAGATAGGTATTTATTACCCTCTCCAGGTCAGTATTTATTGTAATCTCCAGGTCAGTATTTATTGTACTCTCCAGGTCAGTATTTAATGTACTCTCCAGGTCAGCATATATTGCACGCTCAAGGTCAATATTTATTGCCCTCTCCATGTCAGTATTTATTGCCCTCTCCAGGTCAGAATTAATTGTACTCTCCAGGGCAGTATTTATTGTACTCTCCAGGACAGTATTTATTGCACTCTCCAGTTCAGTGTTTATTGCACTGTCCAGGTCAGTATTTATTGTACTCTCGAGGTTAGTATTTATTGTACTCTCCGGGTCAGTTTTTATTGTACACTCCAGGTCAGTGTTTATTGTACAGTCCAGGTCAGTATTTATTGTCCTCTCCAGGTCAGTATTTATTGTACTCTCCAGGTTAGTATTTATTGTACTCTCCAGGTCAGCATTTATTGTCGTCTCCAGGTCAGTATTTTTTGTACTCTCCAGGTCACTATTTATTGTACTCTCCAGGTCAATATTTATTGGACTCTACAGGTCTGCATTCATTACCCTCTCCAGGTCGGTATTTATTCCCCTCTCCACGTCAGTATTTATTGTACTCTCCAGGTCAGTATTTATTGTACTCTCCAGGTCAGTATTTATTGTACTCTCCAGGTCAGCATATATTGCACTCTCAAGTTCAATATTTATTGCCCTCTCCATGTCAGTATTTATTGCCCTCTCCAGGTCAGTATTTATTGCACTCTCCAGGTCAGTATTTATTGTCCTCTCCAGGTCAGTATTTATTGTACTCTCCAGGTTAGTATTTATTGTACTCTCCTGGTCAGTTTTTATTGTACTCTCCAGGTCAGTGTTTATTGTACTGTCCAGGTCAGTATTTATTGTCCTCTCCAGGTCAGTATTTATTGCACTCTACAGGTTAGTATTTATTGTATTCTCCAGGTCAATATTTATTGTACTCTCCAGGTCTGTATTTATTACCCTCTCCAGGTCGGTTTTTATTACCCTCTCCAGGTCAGTATTTATTTTACTCTCCAGGTCAGTAATTATTGTACTCTCCAGGTCAGTATTTATTGTACTCTCCAGGTCAGCATATATTGCACTCTCAAGGTCAATATTTATTGCACTCTCCATGTCAGTATTTATTGCCCTCTCCAGGTCAGTATTTATTGTACTCTCCAGCTCAGTTTTTATTGTACACTCCAGGTCAGTATTTATTGTACTCTCCAGGTCAGTATTTATTGTACTCTCCAGGTCATTTTATATTGTACTCTCCAGGTCAGTGTTTATTGCACTTTCCAGGTCAGTATTTATTGTCCTCTCCAGGTCAGTATTTATTGTACTCTCCAGGTCAGTATTTATTGTACTCTCCAGGTCAGTGTTTATTGTATTCTCCAGCTCAGTGAATATTGTAATCTCCAGGTCACTATTTATTGTTCTCTCCTGGTCAGTATTTATTGTACTCTCCAGGTCAGCATTTATTGTACTCTCCAGGTCAGTATTTATTGTACGCTCCAGGTCAGCATTTATTGACCTCTCCAGGTCATTATTTATTGCAATCTCCAGGTCAGTATTTATTGTACTCTCCAGGTCAGTAGTTATTGTATTCTCCAGCTCAGTGATTATTGTAATCTCCAGGTCACTATTTATTGTACTCTCCTGGTCAGTATGAAATGTACTCGTCAGGTCAGTATTTATTGTACTCTCCAGGTCAGTATTTATTACCCTCTCCAGGTCCGTATTTATTGCCCTCTCCAGGTCAGTAGTTATTATACTCTACAGGTCATTATTTATTGTACTCTGCAGGTCAGTATGTATTGTATTATCCAGGTCAGTATTTGCTGTACTCTCCAGGTCAGTATTTATTGTACTGTCCATGTCAGCATTTGTTGCCCTCTCCAGGTCAGTATTTATTGTACTCTCCAGGTCAGTATTTATTGTACCCTCCAGGTCTGTATTTATTGTATTAACCAAGCCAGTATTTATTGTACTCTGCAGGTCAGTATTTAATGTCGTCTCCAGGTCACTATTTATTACTCTCCCAGTCATTATTTATTGCACTCTCCAGGTCAGTACTTATTACACTCTCCAGGGCAGTATTTATTGTACTCTCCAGGTCAGCATTTATTGTACTCTCCAGGTCAGTATTTTTTGTACTCTCCAGGTCACTATTTATTCTACTCTCCAGGTCAGTATTTATTGTAAAATCCAGGTCATTTTTTATTGTAATCTCCAGGTAAGTATTTATTGTACTCCACAGGTCAGTATTTATTATGCTCTCCAGGTCAGTATTTATTGTACTCTCCAGGTCATTATTTATTGTAGTCTGCATGTCAATATTTATAGTAATCTCCAGGTAAGTATTTATTACATACTCCTGCTCAATATTTATTGCCCTATCCAGGTCAGTATTTATTGCACTCTGCTGATCAGTATTTATTGTACTCTCCAGGTCAGTATTTATTGCCCTCTCCAGGTCAGTGTTTATTGTACTCTCCAGGTCAGTATTTATTACAAACTCCAGGTCATTTTTTGGTACTCTCCAGGTCAGTATTTATTATACTCACCAGGTCAGTATTTATTGTATTTATTGTATTCTCCAGGTCAGTATTTATTGTACTCTCCAGGTCAGTATTTAATGTACTCTCCAGGTCAGTATTTATTGTACTCTCCAGGTCAGTATTTATTGCCCTCTCCAGGTCAGTATTTATTGTACTCTCCAGGTCAGTATTTATTGTACTCTCCAGGTCAGTATTTATTGTACTCTCCAGGACAGTATTTAGTGTACTCTCCAGGTCAGTGTTTATTGCACTGTCCACGTCAGTATTTATTGTCCTCTCCAGGTAAGTATTAATTGTACTCTCCAGGTCAGTGTTTATTGTACTGTCCAGGTCAGTATTTATTGTCCTCTCCAGGCCAGTATTTATTGTACTCTCCAGGTTAGTATTTATTGTATTCTCCAGGTCAATATTTATTGTACTCTCCAGGTCAGCATATATTGCACTCTCAAGGTCAATATTTATTGCCCTCTCAATGTCAGTATTTATTGCCCTCTCCAGGTCAGTATTTATTGTACTCTCCAGGTCAATTTTTATTTTACACTCCAGGTCAGCATTTATTGTTCTCTCCAGGACAGTATTTATTGTACTCTCCAGGTCATTTTTTATTGTACTCTCCAGGTCAGTTTTTATTGCACTGTCCAGGTCAGTATTTATTGTCCTCTCCAGGTCAGTATTAATTGTACTCTCCAGGTCAGTATTTATTGTACTCACCCGGTCAGCATATATTGCACTCTCAAGGTCAGTATGTATTGCCCTCTCCATGTCAGTATTTATTGCCCTCTCCAGGTAAGTATTTATTGATCTCTGCAGGTCAGTTTTTGTTGTACAATCCAGGTCAGTATTTATTGTACTCTCCAGGTCAGTATTTATTGCAATCTCCAGGTCAGTATTTATTGTACTCACCAGGTTAGTATTTATTGTTCTCTCCTGGTCAGTTTTTATTGTACTCTCCAGGTCAGTGTTTATTGTACTGTCCAGGTCAGTATTTATTGTCCTCTCCAGGTCAGTATTTATTGTACTTTCCAGGTTAGTATTTATTGTATTCTCCAGGTCAATATTTATTGTACTCTCCAGGTCAGTATATATTGTACTCTCCAGGTCAGCATATATTGCATTCTCAAGGTCAAAATTTATTGCCCTCTCCATGTCAGTATTTATTGCCCTCTCCAGGTCAGTATTTATTGTACTCTGCAGGTCAGATTGTATTGTACACTCCAGGTCAGTATGTATTGTACTCTCCAGGTCAGTATTTATTGTACTCTCCAGGTCATTTTTTATTGTACTCTGCAGGTCAGTGTTTATTGCACTGTCCAGGTCAGTATATATTGTCCACTCCAGGTCAGTATTAATTGTACTCTCCAGGTCAGGATTTATTGTTTCTCCAGGTCAGCACATATTGCACTTTCAAGTTCAATATTTATTGCCCTCTCCATGTCAGTATTTATTGCCCTCTCCAGGTCAGTATTTATTGTACTCTCCAGGTCAGTTTTTATTGTATACTCCAGGTCAGTATTTATTGTACTCTCCAGGTCAGTATTTATTGTACTCTTCAGGTCAGTATTTATTGCACTCTCCAGGTCAGTGTTTATTGCACTGTCGAGGTCAGTATTTATTGTCCTCTCCAGGTCAGTATTTATTGTACTTTGCAGGTCAGTATTTATTGTACTCTCCAGGTCAGTTTTTATTGTACTCTCCAGGTCAGTGTTTATTGTCCTCTCAGGTCAGTATTTATTGTCCTCTCCAAGTCAGTATTTATTGTACTCTCCAGGTTAGTATTTATTGTATTCTCCAGGTCAGTATTTATTGTATTCTCCAGCTCAGTGAATATTGTAATCTCCAGGTCACTATTTATTGTACTCTCCTGGTCAGTATTTATTGTACTCTCCAGGTCAGCATTTATTGTACTCTCCAGGTCAGTGTTTATTGGACTCTCCAGGTCAGCATATATTGCAATCTCCTGGTCAATATTTATTGCCCTCTCCAGGTCACTATTTATTGCACTCTACAGGTCAGTATTTATTGTACTCTCCAGGTCAGTAGTTATTGTATTCTCCAGCTCAGTGATTATTGTACTCTCCAGGTCACTATTTATTGTACTCTCCTATTCATTATGTATTGTACTCGTCAGGTCAGTATTTATTGTACTCTCCAGGTCAGTATTTATTACCCTCTCCAGGTCCGTATTCATTGTACTCTGCAGGTCAGTATTTATTGTATTATCCAGGTCAGTTTTTATTGTACTATCCATGTCAGTATGTATTGCCCTCTCCAGGTCAGTATTTATTGTACTCTCCAGGTCATTATTTATTGCACTCTCCAGGTCAGTATTTATTACACTGTCCAGGGCAGTATTTATTGTACTCTCCAGGTTCGCATTTATTGTACTCTCCAGGTCAGTATTTTTTGTACTCTCCAGGTCACTATTTATTGTACTCTCCAGGTCAGTATTTATTGTAAACTCCAGGTCAGTTTTTATTGTACTCTCCAGGTAAGTATTTATTGTACTCTCCAGGTCAGTATTTATTATGCTCTCAAGCTCAGTGTTTATTGTCCTGTTCAGATCAGTATTTATTGTCCGCTCCAGGTCAGTATTTATTGTACTCTCCAGGTCAGTATTTATTACAATCTCCAGGTCATTTTTTTGGTACTCTCCAGGTCAGTATTTATTGTACTCACCAGGTCAGTATTTATTGTATTTATTGTATTCTCCAGGTCAGTATATATTGTTCTCTCCAGGTCAGTATTTAATGTACTCTCCAGGTCAGTATTTATTGTACTCTCCAGGTCAGTATTTATTGCCCGCTCCAGGTCAGTATTTATTGTACTCTCCAGGTCAATATTTATTGTACTCTCCAGGTCTGTATTTATTACCCTCTCCAGGTCGGTATTTATTACCCTCTCCATGTCAGTATTTATTGTACTCTCCAGGTCAGTATTTATTGTACTCTCCAGGTCAGAAGATATTGTACTCTCCAGGTCAGCATATATTGCACTCTCAAGGTCAAAATTTATTGCACTTTCCATGTCAGTATTTATTGCCCTCTCCTGGTCAGTATTTATTGTAGTCTGCAGGTCAGTTTTTATTGTACACTCCAGGTCAGTATGTATTGTACTCTCCAGGTCAGTATTTATTGTACTCTCCAGGTCATTTTTTATTGTACTCTACAGGTCAGTGTTTATTGCACTGTCCAGGTCAGTATATATTGTCCTCTCCAGGTCAGTATTAATTGTACTCTCCAGGTCAGTATTTATTGTACTCTCCAGGTCAGCATATATTGCACTCTCAAGTTCAATATTTATTGCCCTCTCCATGTCAGTATTTATTGCCCTCTCCAGGTCAGTATTTATTGTACTCTCCAGGTCAGTTTTTATTGTATACTCCAGGTCAGTATTTATTGTACTCTCCAGGTCAGTATTTATTGTACTCTTCAGGTCAGTATTTATTGCACTCTCCAGGTCAGTGTTTATTGCACTGTCCAGGTCAGTATTTATTGTCCTCTCCAGGTCAGTATTTATTGTACTCTGCAGGTCAGTATTTATTGTACTCTCCAGGTCAGTTTTTATTGTACTCTCCAGGTCAGTGTTTATTGTCCTGTCAGGTCAGTATTTATTGTCCTCTCCAAGTCAGTATTCATTTTACTCTCCAGGTTAGTATTTATTGTATTCTCCAGGTCAGTATTTATTGTATTCTCCAGCTCAGTGAATATTGTAATCTCCAGGTCACTATTTATTGTACTCTCCTGGTCAGTATTTATTGTACTCTCCAGGTCAGCATTTATTGTACTCTCCAGTTCAGTGTTTATTGGACTCTCCAGGTCAGCATATATTGCAATCTCCTGGTCAATATTTATTGCCCTCTCCAGGTCACTATTTATTGCACTCTCCATGTCAGTATTTATTGTACTCTCCAGGTCAGGAGTTATTGTATTCTCCAGCTCAGTGATTATTGTACTCTCCAGGTCACTATTTATTGTACTCTCCTGGTCAGTATGTATAGTACTCGTCAGGTCAGTATTTATTGTACTCTCCAGGTCAGTATTTATTACCATCTCCAGGTCCGTATTCATTGTACTATGCAGGTCAGTATTTATTGTATTATCCAGGTCAGTTTTTATTGTACTCTCCATGTCAGTATTTATTGCCCTCTCCAGGTCAGTATTTATGATACTCTCCAGGTCATTATTTATTGTACTCTGCAGGTCAGTATTTATTGTACTCTCCAGGTCAGTGTTTACTGTACTCTCCAGGTCAGTATTTATTGTACTCTCCATGTCAGTATTTATTGTACCCTCCAGGTCTGTATTTATTGTACTAACCAAGCCAGTATTTATTGTACTCTCCAGGTCAGTATTTATTGTCCTCTCCAGATCACTATTTATTGTATTCTCCAGGTCATTATTTATTGCACTCTCCAGGTCAGTATTTATTACACTCTCCAGGGCAGTATTTATTGTACTCTCCAGGTCAGCATTTATTGTACTCTCCAGGTCAGTATTTTTTGTACTCTCCAAGTCACTATTTATTGTACTCTCCAGGTCAGTATTTATTGTAAACTCCAGGTCAGTTTTAATTGTACTCTCCAGGTAAGTATTTATTGTACTCTCCTGGTCAGTATTTATTATGCTCTCCAGCTCAGTGTTTATTGTCCTGTCCAGATCAGTATTTATTGTCCGCTCCAGGTCAGTATTTATTGTACTCTCCAGGTCAGTATTTATTACAATCTCCAGGTCATTTTTTTGGTACTCTCCAGGTCAGTATTTATTGTACTCACCAGGTCAGTATTTATTGTATTTATTGTATTCTCCAGTTCAGTATTTATTGTACTCTCCAGGTCAGTATTTAATGTACTCTCCAGGTCAGTATTTATTGTACTCTCCAGGTCAGTATTTATTGCCCTCTCCAAGTCAGTATTTATTGTACTCTCCAGGTCAGTATTTATTGTACTCTCCAGGTCAGTATTTATTGTACTCTCCAGGACAGTATTTAGTGTACTCTCCAGGTCAGTGTTTATTGCAATGTCCACGTCAGTATTTATTGTCCTCTCCAGGTAAGTATTAATTGTACTCTCCAGGTCAGTGTTTATTGTACTGTCCAGGTCAGTATTTATTGTCCTCTCCAGGCCAGTATTTATTGTACTCTCCAGGTTAGTATTTATTGTATTCTCCAGGTCAATGTTTATTGTACTCTCTAGGTCAGCATATATTGCACTCTCAAGGTCAATATTTATTGCCCTCTCCATGTCAGTATTTATTGCCCTCTCCAGGTCAGTATTTATTTTACTCTCCAGGTCAGTATTTATTGTACTCTCCAGGTCATTTTTTATTGTACTCTCCAGGTCAGTGTTTATTGCACTGTCCAGGTCAGTATTTATTGTCCTCTCCAGGTCAGTATTAATTGTACTCTCCAGGTCAGTATTTATTGTACTCTCCCGGTCAGCAAATATTGCACTCTCAAGGTCAATATTTATTGCCCTCTTCATGTCAGTATTTATTGCCCTCTCCAGGTCAGTATTTATTGATCTCTGCAGGTCAGTTTTTGTTCTACAATCCAGGTCAGTATTTATTGAACTCTCCAGGTCAGTATTTATTGTACTCTCCAGGTCAGTATTTATTGTACTCACCAGGTTAGTATTTATTGTACTCCCCTGGTCAATGTTTATTGTACTGTCCAGGTCAGTATTTATTGTCCTCTCCAGGTCAGTATTTATTGTACTTTCCAGGTTAGTATTTATTGTATTCTCCAGGTCAATATTTATTGTACTCTCCAGGTCTGTATTTATTACCCTCTCCAGGTCGGTATTTATTACCCTCTCCATGTCAGTATTTATTGTACTCTCCAGGTCAGTATTTATTGTACTTTCCAGGTCAGTATATATTGTACTCTCCAGGTCAGCATATATTGCACTCTCAAGGTCAAAATTTTTTGCCCTCTCCATGTCAGTATTTATTGCCCTCTCCAGGTCAATATTTATTGTACTCTGCAGGTCAGTTTTTATTGTACACTACAGGTCAGTATGTATTGTACTCTCCAGGTCAGTATTTATTGTACTCTCCAGGTCATTTTTTATTGTACTCTACAGGTCAATGTTTATTGCACTGTCCAGGTCAGTATATATTGTCCTCTCCAGGTCAGTATTAATTGTACTCTCCAGGTCAGTATTTATTGTACTCTCCAGGTCAGCATATATTGCACTCTCAAGTTCAATATTTATTGCCCTCTCCATGTCAGTATTTATTGCCCTCTCCAGGTCAGTATTTATTGTACTCTCCAGGTCAGTTTTTATTGTACACTCCAGGTCAGTATTTATTGTACTCTCCAGGTCATTATTTATTGTACTCTTCAGGTCAGTATTTATTGCACTCTCCAGGTCAGTGTTTATTGCACTGTCCAGGTCAGTATTTATTGTCCTCTCCAGGTCAGTATTTATTGTACTCTGCAGGTCAGTATTTATTGTACTCTCCAGGTCAGTTTTTATTGTACTCTCCAGGTCAGTATTTATTGTCCTCTCCAAGTCAGTATTTATTGTACTCTCCAGGTTAGTATTTATTGTATTCTCCTGGTCAGTATTTATTGTATTCTCCAGCTCAGTCAATATTGTAATCTCCAGGTCACTATTTATTGTACTCTCCTGGTCAGTATTTATTGTACTCTCCAGGTCAGCATTTATTGTACTCTCCAGGTCAGTGTTTATTGGACTCTCCAGGTCAGCATTTATTGCAACCTCCTGGTCAATATTTATTGCCCTCTCCACGTCACTATTTATTGCACTCGCCAGGTCAGTATTTATTGTACTCTCCAGGTCAGTAGTTATTGTGTTCTCCAGCTCAGTGATTATTGTACTCTCCAGGTCACTATTTATTGTACTCTCCTGGTCAGTATGTATTGTCCTCGTCAGGTCAGTATTTATTGTACTCTCCAGGTCAGTATTTACTTCCCTCTCCAGGTCCGTATTCATTGTACTCTGCAGGTCAGTATTTATTGTATTCTCCAGGTCAGTTTTTATTGTACTCTCCATGTCAGTATTTATTGCCCTCTCCAGGTCAGTATTTATGATACTCTCCAGGTCATTATTTATTGTACACTGCAGGTCAGTATTTATTGTACTCTCCAGGTCAGTGTTTACTGTACTCTCCAGGTCAGTATTGATTGTACTCTCCAGGTCAGTATTTATTGTACCCTCCAGGTCTGTATTTATTGTACTAACCAAGCCAGTATTTATTGTATTCTCCAGGTCAGTATTTATTGTATTCTCCAGCTCAGTGAATATTGTAATCTCCAGGTCAATATTTATTGTACGCTCCTGGTCAGTATTTATTGTACTCTCCAGGTCAGTGTTTATTGGACTCTCCAGGTCAGCATTTATTGCAATCTCCTGGTAAATATGTATTGCCCTCTCCACGTCACTATTTATTGCACTCTCCAGGTCAGTATTTATTGTACTCTCCAGGTCAGTATTTATTGTACTCTGCAGTTCAGTATTTATTGTACTCTCCAGGTCAGTTTTTATTGTACTCTCCAGGTCAGTGTTTATTGTCCTGTCAGGTCAGTATTTATTGTCCTCTCCAAGTCAGTATTTATTGTACTCTCCAGGTTAGTATTTATTGTATTCTCAAGGTCAGTATTTATTGTATTCTCCAGCTCAGTGAATATTGTAATCTCCAGGTCACTATTTATTGTACTCTCCTGGTCAGTATTTATTGTACTCTCCAGGTCAGCATTTATTGTCCTCTCCAGGTCAGTATTTATTGTACTCTCCAGGTCAGTATTTATTGTACCCTCCAGGTCTGTATTTATTGTACTAACCAAGCCAGTATTTATTGTACTCTCCAGGTCAGTATTTACTGTCCTCTCCAGGTCACTATTTATTGTACTCTCCAGGTAATTATTTATTGCACTCTCCAGGTCAGTATTTATTACACTCTCCTGGGCAGTATTTATTGTACTCTCCAGGTCAGCATTTATTGTACTCTCCAGGTCAGTATTTTTTGTACTCTCCAGGTCACTATTTATTGTACTCTCCAGGTCAGTATTTATTGTAAACTCCAGGTCAGTTTTTATTGTACTCTCCAGGTAAATATTTATTGTACTCTCCAGGTCAGTATTTATTATGCTCTCCAGCTCAGTGTTTATTGTCCTGTCCAGATCAGTATTTATTGTCCGCTCCAGGTCAGTATTTATTGTACTCTCCAGGTCTGTATTTATTACCATATCCAGGTCGATATTTATTACCCTCTCCAGATCAGTATTTATTGTACTCTCCAGCTCAGTATTTATTGTACTCTCCAGGTCAGTATTTATTGCCCTCTCCAGGTCAGTATTTATTGTACTCTCCAGGTCAGTATTTATTGTACTCTCCAGGTCAGTTTTTATTGTACTCTCCAGGTCAGTGTTTATTGTACTGTCAGGTCAGTATTTATTGTCCTCTCCAAGTCAGTATTTATTGTATTCTCCAGGTTAGTATTTATTGTATTCTCCAGGTCAGTATTTATTGTATTCTCCAGCTCAGTGAATATTGTAATCTCCAGGTCACTATTTATTGTACTCTCCTGGTCAGCATTTATTGCAATCTCCTGGTCAATATTTATTGTCCTCTTAGGGCATTATTTATTGCAATCTCCAGGTCAGTATTTATTGTACTCTCCAGGTCAGTAGTTAATGTATTCTCCAGCTCAGTGATTATTGTAATCTCCAGGTCACTATTTATTGTACTCTCCTGGTCAGTATGAATTGTACTCGCCAGGACAGTATTTATTGTATTATCCAGGTCAGTATTTATTGTACTGTCCATGTCAGCATTTGTTGCCCTCTCCAGGTCAGTATTTATTGTACTCTCCAGGTCAGTATTTATTGTACCCTCCAGGTCTGTATTTATTGTACTAACCAAGCCAGTATTTATTGTACTCTGCAGTTCAGTATTTATTGTCGTCTCCAGGTCACTATTTATTGTACTCTCCAAGTCATTATGTATTGCACTCTCCAGGTCAGTACTTATTACACTCTCCATGGCAGTATTTATTGTACTCTCCAGGTCAGCATTTATTGTACTCTCCAGGTCAGTATTTTTTGAACTCTCCAGGTCACTATTTATTCTACTCTCCAGGTCAGTATTTATTGTAAACTCCAGGTCAGTTTTTATTGTACTCTCCAGGTAAGTATTTATTGTACTCTACAGGTCAGTATTTATTATGCTCTCCAGGTCAGTATTTATTGTACTCTCCAGGTTAGTATTTATTGCCCTCTACAGGTCAGTATTTATTATACTCTCCAGGTCATTATTTATTGTACTCTGCAGGTCAATATTTATAGTAATCTCCAGGTCAGTATTTATAACACTCGCCTGGTCAATATTTATTGCCCTATCCAGGTCAGTATTTATTGCACTCTCCAGGTGAGTATTTATTGTACTCTCCAGGTCAATATTTAATGTGCTCTCCAGGTCAGTATTTATTGTACTCTCCAGGTCAGTATTTATTGTAATCTCCAGGTCAGTATTTGTTGCCCTCTCCAGGTAGGTGTTTATTGTACTCTCCAGGTCAGTATTTATTACAATCTCCAGGTCATTTCTTTGGTACTCTCCAGGTCAGTATTTATTGTACTCACCAGGTTAGTATTTATTGTATTTATTGTATTCTCCAGGTCAGTATTTATTGCACTCTCCAGGTCAGTATTTAATGTACTCTCCAGGTCAGTATTTATTGTACTATCCAGGTCAGTAGTTATTGCCCTCTCCAGGTCAGTATTTATTGTACTCTCCAGGTCAGTATTTATTGTACTCTCCAGGTCAGTATTTATTGTATTCTCCAGGAAAGTATTTAGTGTACTCTCCAGGTCAGTGTTTATTGCACAGTCCACGTCAGTATTTATTGTCCTCTCCAGGTAAGTATTAATTGTACTCTCCAGGTCAGTGTTTATTGTACTGTCCAGGTCAGTATTTATTGTCCTCTCCAGGTCAGTATTTATTGTAATCTCCAGGTTAGTATTTATTGTATTCTCCATGTTAATATTTATTGTACTCTCCAGGTCTGTATTTATTACCCTCTCCAGGTCGGTATTTATTACACTCTCCAGGTCAGTATTTATTGTACTCTCCAGGTCAGTATTTATTGTACTCTCCAGGTCAGTATTTATTGTACTCTCCAGGTCAGCATATATTGCACTCTCCAGGTCAGTATTTATTGTACTCACCAGGTCATTTTTTATTGTACTCTCCAGGTCAGTGTTTATTGCACTGTCCAGGTCAGTATTTATTGTCCTCTCCAGGTCAGTATTAATTGTACTCTCCAGGTCAGTATTTATTGTACTCTCCCGGTCAGCATATATTGCACTCTCAAGGTCAATATTTATTGCCCTCTCTATGTCAGTATTTATTGTCCTCTCCAGGTCAGTATTTATTGATCTCTCCAGGTCAGTTTTTGTTGTACATTCCAGATCAGTATTTATTGTACTCTCCAGGTCAGTATTTATTGTCCTCTCCAGGTCAGTATTTATTGTACTCACCAGGTTAGTATTTATTGTACTCTCTTGGTCAATTATTATTGTACTCTCCAGGTCAGTGTTTATTGTACTGTCCAGGTCAGTATTTATTGTCCTCTCCATGTCAGTATTTATTGTACTTTACAGGTTAGTATTTATTGTATTCTCCAGGTCAATATTTATTGTACTCTCCAGGTCTGTATTTATTACCCTCTACCGGTCGGTATTTATTACCCTCTCCATGTCAGTATTTATTGTACTCTCCAGGTCAGTATTTATTGTACTCTCCAGGTCAGTATATATTGTACTCTCCAGGTCAGCATATATTGAACTCTCAAGGTCAAAATTTATTGCCCTCTCCATGTCAGTATTTATTGGCCTCTCCAGGTCAATATTTATTGTACTCTGCAGGTCAGTTTTTATTGTACACTCCAGGTCAGTATTTATTGTACTCTCCAGGTCAGTATTTATTGTACTCTCCATGTCATTTTTTATTGTACTCAACAGATCAGTGTTTATTGCACTGTCCAGGTCCGTATTCATTGTACTCTCCAGGTCAGTATTTATTGTATTATCCAGGTCAGTATTTATTGTACTCTCCAGGTCAGTATTTATTGCCCTCTCCAGGTCAGTATTTATTATACTCTACAGGTCATTATTTATTGTAATCTGCAGGTCAGTATGTATTGTATTATCCAGGTCAGTATTTGCTGTACTCTTCAGGTCGGTATTTATTATACTGTCCATGTCAGCATTTGTTGCCCTCTCCAAGTCAGTATTTATTGTACTCTCCAGGTCAGTATTTATTGTCCCCTCCAGGTGTGTATTTATTGTACTAACCAAGCCAGTATTTATTGTACTCTGCAGGTCAGTATTTATTGTCGTCTCAAGGTCACTATTTATTGTACTCTCCAAGTCATTATTTATTGCACTCTCCAGGTCAGTACTTATTACACTCTCCAGGGCAGTATTTATTGTACTCTCCAGGTCAGCATTTATTGTACTCTCCAGGTCAGTATTTATTGCCCTCTCCACCTCACTATTTATTGCACTCTCCAGGTCAGTATTTATTGTACTCTCCAGGTCAGTAGTTATTTTATTCTCCAGCTCAGTGATTATTGTACTCTCCAGGTCACTATTTATTGTACTCTCCTGGTCAGTATGTATTGTACTCGTCAGGTCAATATTTATTGTACTCTCCAGGTCAGTATTTATAACCCTCTCCAGGTCCGTATTCATTGTACTCTGCAGGTCAGTATTTATTGTATTCTCCAGGTCAGTTTTTATTGTACTCTCCTTGTCAGTATTTATTTCCCTCTCCAGGTCAGTATTTATGATACTCTCCAGGTCATTATTTATTGTACTCTGCAGGTCAGTATTTATTGTACTCTCCAGGTCAGTGTTTACTGTACTCTCCAGGTCAGTATTTATTGTACTCTCCAGGTCAGTATTTATTGTACCCTACAGGTCTGTATTTATTGTACTAACCAAGCCAGTATTTATTGTATTCTCCAGGTCAGTATTTATTGTATTCTCCAGCTCAGTGAATATTGTAATCTCCAGGTCACTATTTATTGTACTCTCCTGGTCAGTATTTATTGTACTCTCCAGGTCAGCATTTATTGTACTCTCCAGGTCAGTGTTTATTGGACTCTCCAGGTCAGCATTTATTGCAATCTCCTGGTCAATATTTATTGCCCACTCCACGTCACTATTTATTGCACTCTCCAGGTCAGTATTTATTGTACTCTGCCGGTCAGTAGTTATTGTATTCTCCAGCTCAGTGATTATTGTACTCTCCATGTCACTATTTATTGTACTCTCCTGGTCAGTATGTATTGTACTCGTCAGGTCAGTATTTATTGTACTCTCCAGGTCAGTATTTATTACCCTCTCCAGGTCCGTATTCATTGTACTCTGCAGGTCAGTATTTATTGTATTCTCCAGGTCAGTTTTTATTGTACTCTCCATGTCAGTATTTATTGCCCTCTCCAGGTCAGTATTTATGATAATCTCCAGGTGATTATTTATTGTAATCTGCAAGTCAGTATTTATTGTACTCTCCAGGTCAATGTTTACTGTACTCTCCAGGTCAGTATTTATTGTACTCTCCAGGTCAGTATTTATTGTACCCACCAGGTCTGTATTTATTGTACTCACCATCCAGTATTTATTGTATTCTCCAGGTCAGTATTTATTGTCCTCTCCAGGTCTCTATTTATTGTACTCTCCAGGTCATTATTTATTGCACTCTCCATGTCAGTATTTATTACACTCTCCAGGGCAGTATTTATTGTACACTCCAGGTCAGCATTTATTGTACTCTCCAGGTCAGTATTTTTTGTACTCTCCAGGTCACTATTTATTGTACTCTCCAGGTCAGTATTTATTGTAAACTCCAGGTCAGTTTTTATTGTACTCTCCAGGTAAGTATTTATTGTACTCTCCAGGTCAGTATTTATTATGCTCTCCAGCTCAGTGTTTATTGTCCTGTCCAGATCAGTATTTATTGTCCGCTTCAGGTCAGTATTTATTGTACTCTCCAGGTCTGTATTTATTACCCTCTCCAGGTCGATATTTATTAACCTCTCCAGATCAGTATTTATTGTACTCTCCAGGTCAGTATTTATTGTACTCTCCAGGTCAGTATTTATTGCCCTCTCCAGGTCAGTATTTATTGTACTCTCCAGGTCAGTATTTATTGTACACTCCAGGTCAGTTTTTATTGTACTCTCCAGGTCAGTGTTTATTGTACTGTCAGGTCAGTATTTATTGTCCTCTCCAAGTCAGTATTTATTGTACTCTCCAGGTTAGTATTTATTGTATTCTCCAGGTCAGTATTTATTGTATTCTCCAGCTCAGTGAATATTGTAATCTCCAGGTCACTATTTATTGTACTCTCCTGGTCAGTATTTATTGTACTCTCCAGGTCAGCATTTATTGTACTCTCCAGGTCAGTATTTATTGTACTCTCCAGGTCAGCATTTATTGCAATCTCCTGGTCAATATTTATTGTCCTCTTACGGCATTATTTATTGCAATCTCCAGGTCAGTATTTATTGTACTCTCCAGGTCAGTAGTTATTGTATTCTCCAGCTCAGTGATTATTGTAATCTCCAGGTCACTATTTATTGTACTCTCCTGGTCAGTATGAATTGTACTCGTCAGGTCAGTATTTATTGTACTCTCCAGGTCAGTATTTATTACCCTCTCCAGGTCCGTATTCATTGTACTCTCCAGGTCAGTATTTATTGTATTATCCAGGTCAGTATTTATTGTACTCTCCAGGTCAGTATTTATTGCCCTCTCCAGGTCAGTATTTATTATACTCTACAGGTCATTATTTATTGTAATCTGCAGGTCAGTATGTATTGTATTATCCAGGTCAGTATTTGCTGTACTCTTCAGGTCAGTATTTATTATACTGTCCATGTCAGCATTTGTTGCCCTCTCCAAGTCAGTATTTATTGTACTCTCCAGGTCAGTATTTATTGTCCCCTCCAGGTCTGTATTTATTGTACTAACCAAGCCAGTATTTATTGTACTCTGCAGGTCAGTATTTATTGTCGTCTCAAGGTCACTATTTATTGTACTCTCCAAGTCATTATTTATTGCACTCTCCAGGTCAGTACTTATTACACTCTCCAGGGCAGTATTTATTGTACTCTCCAGGTCAGCATTTATTGTACTCTCCAGGTCAGTATTTTTTGAACTCTCCAGGTCACTATTTATTCTACTCTCCAGGTCAGTATTTATTGTAAACTCCATGTCAGTTTTTATTGTACTCTCCAGGTCAGTATTTATTGTACCCTCCAGGTCTCTATTTATTGTACTAACCATGCCAGTATTTATTGTACTCTGCAGGTCAGTATTTATTGTCGTCTCCAGGTCACTATTTATTGTACTCTCCAAGTCATTATTTATTGCACTCTCCAGGTCATTACTTATTACACTCTCCAGGGCAGTATTTATTGTACTCTCCAGGTCAGCATTTATTGTACTCTCCAGGTCAGTATCTTTTGAACTCTCCAGGTCACTATTTATTCTACTCTCCAGGTCAGTATTTATTGTAAACTCCAGGTCAGTTTTTATTGTACTCTCCAGGTAAGTATTTATTGTACTCTACAGGTCAGTATTTATTATGCTCTCCAGGTCAGTATTTATTGTACTCTCCAGGTTAGTATTTATTGCCCTCTCCAGGTCAGTATTTATTATACTCTCCAGGTCATTATTTATTGTACTCTGCAGGTCAATATTTATAGTAATCTCCAGGTCAGTATTTATTACACTCTCCTGGTCAATATTTATTGCCCTATCCAGGTCAGTATTTATTGCATTCTCCAGGTGAGTATTTATTGTACTCTCCAGGTCAATATTTAATGTGCTCTCCAGGTCAGTATTTATTGTACTCTCCAGGTCAGTATTTATTGTACTCTCCAGGTCAGTATTTATTGCCCTCTCCAGGTAGGTGTTTATTGTACTCTCCAGGTCAGTATTTATTACAATCTCCAGGTCATTTCTTTGGTACTCTCCAGGTCAGTATTTATTGTACTCACCAGGTCAGTATTTATTGTATTTATTGTATTCTCCAGGTCAGTATTTATTGCACTCTCCAGGTCAGTTTTTAATGTACTCTCCAGGTCAGTATTTATTGTACTCTCCAGGTCAGTATTTATTGTACTCTCCAGGTCAGTATTTATTGTACGCTCCAGGACAGTATTTAGTGTACTCTCCAGGTCAGTGTTTATTGCACAGTCCACGTCAGTATTTATTGTCCTCTCCAGGTAAGTATTAATTGTACTCTCCAGGTCAGTGTTTATTGTACTGTCCAGGTCAGTATTTATTGTCCTCTCCAGGTCAGTATTTATTGTACTCTCCAGGTTAGTATTTATTGTATTCTCCAGGTTAATATTTATTGTACTCTCCAGGTCTGTATTTATTACCCTCTCCAGGTCGGTATTTATTACCCTCTCCAGGTCAGTATTTATTGTAATCTCCAGGTCAGTATTTATTGTACTCTCCAGGTCAGTATTTATTCTACTCTCCAGGTCAGCATATATTGCACTCTCAAGGTCAATATTTATTGCCCTCTCCATGTCAGTATTTATTGCCCTCTCCTGGTAAGTATTTATTGTACTCTCCAGGTCAATTTTTATTTTACACTCAAGGTCAGTATTTATTGTACTCTCCATGTCAGTATTTATTGTACTCTCCAGGTCATTTTTTATTGTACTCTCCAGGTCAGTGTTTATTGCACTGTCCAGGTCAGTATTTATTGTCCTCTCCAGGTCAGTATTAATTGTACTCTCCAGGTCAGTATTTATTGTACTCACCAGGTTAGTATTTATTGTACTCTCTTGGTCAGTTATTATTGTACTCTCCAGGTCAGTGTTTATTGTACTGTCCAGGTCAGTATTTATTGTCCTCTCCAGGTCAGTATTTATTGTACTTTACAGGTTAGTATTTATTGTATTCTCCAGGTCAATATTTATTGTACTCTCCAGGTCTGTATTTATTACCCTCTCCAGGTTGGTATTTATTACCCTCTCCATGTCAGTATTTATTGTACTCTCCAGGTCAGTATTTATTGTACTCTCCAGGTCAGTATATATTGTACTCTCCAGGTCAGCATATATTGAACTCTCAAGGTCAAAATTTATTGCCCTCTCCATGTCAGTATTTATTGCCCTCTCCAGGTCAATATTTATTGTACTCTGCAGGTCAGTTTTTATTGTACACTCCAGGTCAGTATTTATTGTACTCTCCAGGTCAGTATTTATTATACTCTCCAGGTCATTTTTTATTGTACTCTACAGGTCAGTGTTTATTGCACTGTCCAGGTCAGTATATATTGTCCTCTCCAGGTCAGTATTAATTGTACTCTCCAGGTCAGTATTTATTGTACTCTCCAGGTAAGCATATATTGCACTCTCAAGGTCAAAATTTATTGCCCTCTCCATGTCAGTATTTATTCCCCTCTCCAGGTCAGTATTTATTGTACTCTCCAGGTCAGTTTTTATTGTACTCTTCAGGTCAGTATTTCTTGCACTCTCCAGGTCAGTGTTAATTGCACTGTCCAGGTCAGTATTTATTGTCCTCTCCAGGTGAGTATTTATTGTACTCTGCACGTCAGTATTTATTGTACTCTCCAGGTCAGTTTTTATTGTACTCTCCAGGTCAGTGTTTATTGTCCTGTCAGGTCAGTATTTATTGTCCTCTCCAAGTCAGTATTTATTGTACTCTCCAGGTTAGTATTTATTGTATTCTCCAGGTCAATATTTATTGTATTCTCCAGCTCAGTGAATATTGTAATCTCCAGGTCAATATTTATTGTACTCTCCTGGTCAGTATTTATTGTACTCTCCAGGTCAGCATTTATTGTACTCTCCAAGTCATTGTTTATTGTACTTTCCAGCTCAGCTTTTATTGCAATCTCCTGGTCAATATTTATTGCCCTCTCCAGGTCACTATTTATTGCACTCTCCAGGTCAGTATTTATTGTACTCTCCAGGTCAGTAGTTATTGTATTCTCCAGCTCAGTGATTATTGTACTCTCCAGGTCACTATTTATTGTACTCTCCTGGTCAATATGTATTGTACTCGTCAGGTCAGTATTTATGGTACTCTCCACGTCAGTATTTATTACCCTCTCCAGGTCTGTATTCATTGTACTCTGCAGGTCAGTATTTATTGTATTATCCAGGTCAGTTTTTATTGTACTCTCCATGTCAGTATTTATTGCCCTCTCCAGGTCAGTATTGATGATACTCTCCAGGTCATTAATTATTGTACTCTGCAGGTCAGTATTTATTGTACTCTCCAGGTCAGTATTTACTGTACTCTCCAGGTCAGTATTTATTGTACTCTCCAGGTCAGTATTTATTGTACCCTCCAGGTCTCTATTTATTGTACTAACCAAGCCAGTATTTATTGTACTCTCCAGGTCAGTATTTATTGTCCTCCCCAGGTCACTATTTATTGTACTCTCCAGGTCATTATTTATTGCACTCTCCAGGTCAGTATTTATTACACTCTCCAGGGCAGTATTTATTGTACTCTCCAGGTCAGCATTTATTGTACTCTCCAGGTCAGTATTTTTTGTACTCTCCAGGTCACTATTTATTGTACTCTCCAGGTCAGTATTTATTGTAAACTCCAGAGCAGTTTTTATTGTACTCTCCAGGTAAGTATTTATTGTACTCTCCAGGTCAGTATTTATTATGCTCTCCAGCTCAGTGTTTATCTCCTGTCCAGATCAGTATTTCTTGTCCGCTCCAGGTCAGTATTTATTGTACTCTCCAGGTCTGTATATATTACCGTCTCCCGGTCCGTATTTATTACCCTCTCCAGATCAGTATTTATTGTACTCTCCAGGTCAGTATTTATTGTACTCTCCAGGTCAGTATTTATTGTACTCTCCAGGTCAGTGTTTATTGCACAGTCCAGGTCAGTATTTATTGTCCTCTCCAGGTCAGTATTAATTGTACTCTCCAGGTCAGTATTTATTGTACACTCCACGTCAGTATTTATTGTACCCTCCAGGTCAGTATTTATTGTACTCTCCATGTCAGTTTTTATTGTACTCTCCATGTCAGTGTTTATTGTACTGTCCAGGTCAATATTTATTGTCCTCTCCAGGTCAGTAGTTATTGTACTCTCCAGGTTAGTATGTATTGTATACTCCAGGTCAGTATTTATTGTATTCTCCAGCTCAGTGAATATTGTAATCTCCAGGTCACTATTTATTGTACTCTCCTGGTCACTATTTATTGTACTCTCCAGGTCAGCATTTATTGTACTCTCCAGGTCAGTATTTATTGTACTCTCCAGGTCAGCATTTATTGCACTCTCCTCGTCAATATTTATTGCCCTCTCCAGGTCAGTATTTATTGCCCTCTCCAGGTCAGTATTTATTGTACTCTCCAGGTCAGTAGTTATTGTATTCTCCAGCTCAGTGAGTATTGTAATCCCCAGGTCACTATTTATTGTACTCTCCTGGTCAGTATGTATAGTACTCTTGAGGTCAGAATTTGTTGTACTCTCCTGGTCAGTATTTATTACCCTCTCCAGGTCTTTATGCATTGTACTCTCCAGGTCAGTATTTATTGTATTATCCAGGTCAGTATTTATTGTACTCTCCAGGTCTGTATTTATTGCCCTCTCCAGGTCAGTATTTATTATACTCTCCAGGTCATTATTTATTGTACTCTGCAGGTCAGTGTTTATTGTACACTCCAGGTCAGTATTACTGTACTCTCCAGGTCAGTATTTATTGTACTGTCCTAGTCAGCATTTGTTGTCCTCGCCAGGTCAGTATTTATTGTACTCTCCAGGTCAGTATTTATTGTACCCTCCAGGTCAGTATTTATTGTACTAACCAACCCAGTATTTATTGTACTCTCCATGTCATTATTTATTGTACTCTCCAGGTCACTATTTATTGTACTCTCCAGGTCATTATTTATTGCACTCACCAGGCCACTATTTATTGTACTCTCCAGGTCATTATTTATTGCATTCTCCAGGTCAGTATTTATTACACTCTCCAGGGCAGTATTTATTGTACTCTCCAGGTCAGCATTTATTGTACTCTTCAGGTCACTATTTAATGTAATCTCCAGGTCAGTATTTATTGTAAACTCCAGGTCAGTTTTTATTGTACTCTCCAGGTCAGTATTTATTGTACTGTCCATCTCCGCATTTGTTGTCCTCTCCAGGTCAGTATTTATTGTACTCTCCAGGTCAGTATTTATTGTCCCCTCCAGGTCAGTATTTATTGTACTAAACAAGCCAGTATATATTGTACTCTCCAGGTTACTATTTATTGTACACTCCAGGTCACTATTTATTGTACTCTCCAGGTCACTATTTATTATACTCTCCAGGGCAGTATTTATTGTACTCTCCAGGTCAGCATTTATTGTACTCTCCAGGTCAGTATTCTTTGTACTCTCCAGTTCACTATTTATTGTCATCTCCAGGTCAGTATATATTACCCTCTCCAGGTCAGTATATATTCCCCTCTCCAGGTCAGTATTTATTGTACTCTCCAGGTCAGTATTTATTGTTTTGTCCAGGTCAGTATTTATTACCCTCTCCAGGTCAGCATTTAATGTACTCCCCAGGTCAGTATTTATTGTACTCACCAGGTCGATATTTACTGTACTCTCCAGGTCAGTATTTACTATACTCCCCAGGTCAGTATTTAATGCTCTCTCCAGGGCAGCATTTATTGCCCTGTCCAGGTCAGTATTTATTATACTCTCCAGGTCATTATTTCTTGTACTCTGCAGGTCAGGAGATATTGTACTCTCCAGGTCAGTATTTAATCTACTCTCCAGGGCAGTATTTATTGTACTCTCCAGGTCAGCATTTATTGTACTCTTCAGGTCACTATTTAATGTAATCTCCAGGTCAGTATTTATTGTAAACTCCAGGTCAGTTTTTATTGTACTCTCCAGGTCAGTATTTATTGTACTGTCCATCTCCGCATTTGTTGTCCTCTCCAGGTCAGTATTTATTGTACTCTCCAGGTCAGTATTTATTGTACCCTCCAGGTCAGTACTTATTGTACTAAACAAGCCAGTATATATTGTACTCTCCAGGTTACTATTTATTGTACACTCCAGGTCACTATTTATTGTACTCTCCAGGTCACTATTTATTATACTCTCCAGGGCAGTATTTATTGTACTCTCCAGGTCAGCATTTATTGTACTCTCCAGGTCAGTATTCTTTGTACTCTCCAGTTCACTATTTATTGTCATCTCCAGGTCAGTATATATTACCCTCTCCAGGTCAGTATATATTCCCCTCTCCATGTCAGTATTTATTGTACTCTCCAGGTCAGTATTTATTGTACTGTCCAGGTCAGTATTTATTACCCTCTCCAGGTCAGCATTTAATGTACTCCCCAGGTCAGTATTTATTGTACTCACCAGGTCGATATTTACTGTACTCTCCAGGTCAGTATTTACTGTACTCTCCAGGTCAGTATTTAATGCTCTCTCCAGGGCAGCATTTATTGCCCTGTCCAGGTCAGTATTTATTATACTCTCCAGGTCATTATTTCTTGTACTCTGCAGGTCAGTATATATTGTACTCTCCAGGTCAGTATTTAATCTACTCTCCAGGACAGTATTTATTGTACTGTCCAGGTCAGTTTTTATTGTCCTCTCCAGGTCAGTAATTATTGTACCCTCCTGGTCAGTATTTATTGTACTAACCAGGTCAGTATTTATTGTACTCTCCAGGTCAGTATTTATTGTACTCTCAAGGTGAGTATTTATTGTAGTCTCCAGATCAGTATTTATTGCACACTCCAGGTCAGTATTTATTGCACTCTCCTGGTCAGAAATTATTGTACTCTCCAGGTCATTATTTATTGTACTCTCCAGGTCAGTATTTATTGTAAACTCCAGGTCAGTTTTTATTATACTCTCCAGGTCAGTATTTATTGTACTGTCCATGTCAGCATTTGTTGTCCTCTCCAGGTCAGTATTTATTGTACTCTCCAGGTCAGTATTTATTGTACCCTCCAGGTCAGTATTTATTGTACTCTCCAGGTCAGTATTTATTGTACACTCCAGGTCAGTATTTATTGAACTCACCAGCTTAGTATTTATTGTACTCTCCTGGTCAGTTATTATTGTACTCTCCAGGTCAGTGTTTATTGTACTGTCCAGGTCAGTATTTATTGTCCTCTCCAGGTCAGTATTTATTGTACTTTACAGGTTAGTATTTATTGTATTCTCCAGGTCAATATTTATTGTACTATCCAGGTCTGTATTTATTACCCTCTCCATGTCAGTATTTATTGTACTATCCAGGTCAGTATTTATTGTATCCTCCAGGTGAGTATATATTGTACTCTCCAGGTCAGCATATATTGAACTCTCAAGGTCAAAATTTATTGCCCTCTCCATGTCAGTATTTATTGCCCTCTCCAGGTCTATATTTATTGTACTCTGCAGGTCAGTTTTTATTGTAAACTCCAGGTCAGTATTTATTGTACTCTCCAGGTCAGTATTTATTGTACTCTCCAGGTCATTTTTTATTGTACTCTACAGGTGAGTCTTTATTGCACTGTGCAGGTCAGTATATATTGTCCTCTCCAGGTCAGTATTTATTGTACTGTCCAGGTCGGTATTTATTACGCTCTCCAGGTCAGTATTTATTGTACTCCCCAGGTCAGTATTTATTGTACTCACCAGGTCAATATTTACTGTACTCTCCAGGTCAGTATTTACTCTACTCTCCAGGTCAGTATTTAATGCTCTCTCCAGGGCAGCATTTATTGCCCTGTCCAGGTCAGTTTTTATTGTCCTCTCCAGGTCAGTAATTATTGTACCCTCCTGGTCAGTATTTATTGTACTCTCCACGTCAGTATTTATTGAAAACTCCAGGTCAGTGTTTATTATACTCTCCAGGTCAGTATTTATTGTACTGTCCATGTCAGCATTTGTTGTCCTCTCCAGGTCAGTATTTATTGTACTCTCCAGGTCAGTATTTATTGTACCCTCCAGGTCAGTATTTATTGTACTCTCCAGGTCAGTATTTATTGTACACTCCAGGTCAGTATTTATTGAATTCACCAGGTTAGTATTTATTGTACTCTCCTGGTCAGTTATTATTGTACTCTCCAGGTCAGTGTTTATTGTACTGTCCAGGTCAGTATTTATTGTCCTCTCCAGGTCAGTATTTATTGTACTTTACAGGTTAGTATTTATTGTATTCTCCAGGTCAATATTTATTGTACTCTCCAGGTCTGTATTTATTACCCTCTCCATGTCAGTATTTATTGTACTCTCCAGGTCAGTATTTATTATACTCTCCAGGTCAGTATATATTGTACTCTCCAGGTCAGCATATATTGAACTCTCAAGGTCAACATTTATTGCCCTCTCCATGTCAGTATTTATTGCCCTCTCCAGGTCAATATTTATTGTACTCTGCAGGTCAGTTTTTATTGTACACTCCAGGTCAGTATTTTTTGTACTCTCCAGGTCAGTATTTATTGTACTCTCCAGGTCATTTTTTATTGTACTCTACAGGTGAGTGTTTATTGCACTGTCCAAGTCAGTAGATATTGTCCTCTCCAGGTCCGTGTTAATTGTACTCTCCAGGTCAGTATTTATTGTACTCTCCAGGTCAGTATTTATTGCACTCTCAAGGTCAATATTTCTTGCCCTCTCCATGTCAGTATTTATTGCCCTCTCCAGTTCAGTATTTATTGTACTCTCCAGGTCAGTTTTTATTGTACACTCCAGGTCTGTATTTGTTGTACTCTCCAGGTCAGTATTTATTGTACTCTTCAGGTCAGTATTTATTGCACTCTCCAGGTCAGTGTTTATTGCACTGTCCAGGTCAGTATTTATTGTCCTCTCCAGCTCAGTATTTATTTTACTCTGCAGGTCAGTATTTATTGTACCCTCCAGGTCAGTTTTTATTGTACTCTCCAGGTCAGTGTTTATTGTCCTGTCAGGTCAGTATTTATTGTCCTCTCCAAGTCAGTATTTATTGTACTCTCCAGGTTAGTGTTTATTGTATTCTCCAGGTCAGTATTTATTGTATTCTCCAGCTCAGTGAATATTGTAATCTCCAGGTCACTATTTATTGAACTCTCCTTGTCAGTATTTATTGTACTCTCCAGGTCAGCATTTATTGTACTCTCCAGGTCAGTGTTTATTGTACTTTCCAGCTCAGCTTTTATTGCAATCTCCTGGTCAATATTTATTGCCCTCTCCAGGTCACTATTTATTGCACTCTCCAGTTCAGTATTTATTGTACTCTCCAGGTCAGTAGTTATTGTATTCTCCAGCTCAGTGATTATTGTACTCTCCAGGTCACTATTTATTGTACTCTCCTGGTCAGTATGTATTGTACTCATCAGGTCAGTATTTATTGTACTCTCCAGGTCAGTATTTATTACCCTCTCCAGGTCCGTATTCATTGTACTCTGCAGGTCAGTATTTATTGTATTATCCAGGTCAGTTTTTATTGTACTCTCCATGTCAGTATTTATTGCCCTCTCCAGGTCAGTATTGATGATACTCTCAAGGTCATTAATTATTGTACTCTCCAGGTCAGCATTTATTGCACTCTCAAGGTCAATATTTCTTCCCCTCTCCATGTCAGTATTTATTGCCCTCTCCAGGTCAGTATTTATTGTACTCTCCAGGTCAGTTTTTATTGTACACTCCAGGTCAGTATTTATTGTACTCTTCAGGTCAGTATTTATTGCACTCTCCAGGTCAGTGTTTATTGCACTGTCCAGGTCATATTTATTGTCCGCTCCAGGTCAGTATTTATTGTACTCTGCAGGTCAGTATTTATTGTATTATCCAGGTCAGTTTTTATTGTACTCTCCAGGTCAGTATTTATTGTACTCTCCAGGTCAGTATATATTGTACTTTACAGGTTAGTATTTAGTGGATTCTCCAGGTCAATATTTATTGTACTCTCCAGGTCTGTATTTATTACCCTCTCCAGATCGGTATTTATTACCCTCTCCATGTCAGTATTTATTGTACTCTCCAGGTCAGTATTTATTGTACTATCCAGGTCAGTATATATTGTACTCTCCAGGTCAGCATATATTGAACTCTCAAGGTCAAAATTTATTGCCCTCTCCATGTCAGTATTTATTTCCCTCTCCAGGTCAATATTTATTGTACTCTGCAGGTCAGTTTTTATTGTATTCTCCAGGTCAATATTTATTGTACTCTCCAGGTCTGTATTTATTACCCTCTCCATGTCAGTATTTATTGTACTCTCCAGGTCAGTATTTATTATACTCTCCAGGTCAGTATATATTGTACTCTCCAGGTCAGCATATATTGAACTCTCAAGGTCAACATTTATTGCCCTCTCCATGTCAGTATTTATTGCCCTCTCCAGGTCAATATTTATTGTACTCTGCAGGTCAGTTTTTATTGTACACTCCAGGTCAGTATTTTTTGTACTCTCCAGGTCAGTATTTATTGTACTCTCCAGGTCATTTTTTATTGTACTCTACAGGTGAGTGTTTATTGCACTGTCCAAGTCAGTAGATATTGTCCTCTCCAGGTCCGTGTTAATTGTACTCTCCAGGTCAGTATTTATTGTACTCTCCAGGTCAGTATTTATTGCACTCTCAAGGTCAATATTTCTTGCCCTCTCCATGTCAGTATTTATTGCCCTCTCCAGTTCAGTATTTATTGTACTCTCCAGGTCAGTTTTTATTGTACACTCCAGGTCTGTATTTGTTGTACTCTCCAGGTCAGTATTTATTGTACTCTTCAGGTCAGTATTTATTGCACTCTCCAGGTCAGTGTTTATTGCACTGTCCAGGTCAGTATTTATTGTCCTCTCCAGCTCAGTATTTATTTTACTCTGCAGGTCAGTATTTATTGTACCCTCCAGGTCAGTTTTTATTGTACTCTCCAGGTCAGTGTTTATTGTCCTGTCAGGTCAGTATTTATTGTCCTCTCCAAGTCAGTATTTATTGTACTCTCCAGGTTAGTGTTTATTGTATTCTCCAGGTCAGTATTTATTGTATTCTCCAGCTCAGTGAATATTGTAATCTCCAGGTCACTATTTATTGAACTCTCCTTGTCAGTATTTATTGTACTCTCCAGGTCAGCATTTATTGTACTCTCCAGGTCATTGTTTATTGTACTTTCCAGCTCAGCTTTTATTGCAATCTCCTGGTCAATATTTATTGCCCTCTCCAGGTCACTATTTATTGCACTCTCCAGTTCAGTATTTATTGTACTCTCCAGGTCAGTAGTTATTGTATTCTCCAGCTCAGTGATTATTGTACTCTCCAGGTCACTATTTATTGTACTCTCCTGGTCAGTATGTATTGTACTCATCAGGTCAGTATTTATTGTACTCTCCAGGTCAGTATTTATTACCCTCTCCAGGTCCGTATTCATTGTACTCTGCAGGTCAGTATTTATTGTATTATCCAGGTCAGTTTTTATTGTACTCTCCATGTCAGTATTTATTGCCCTCTCCATGTCAGTATTGATGATACTCTCAAGGTCATTAATTATTGTACTCTCCAGGTCAGCATTTATTGCACTCTCAAGGTCAATATTTCTTCCCCTCTCCATGTCAGTATTTATTGCCCTCTCCAGGTCAGTATTTATTGTACTCTCCAGGTCAGTTTTTATTGTACACTCCAGGTCTGTATTTATTGTACTCTTCAGGTCAGTATTTATTGCACTCTCCAGGTCAGTGTTTATTGCACTGTCCAGGTCATATTTATTGTCCGCTCCAGGTCAGTATTTATTGTACTCTGCAGGTCAGTATTTATTGTATTATCCAGGTCAGATTTTATTGTACTCTCCAGGTCAGTATTTATTGTACTCTCCAGGTCAGTATATATTGTACTTTACAGGTTAGTATTTAGTGGATTCTCCAGGTCAATATTTATTGTACTCTCCAGGTCTGTATTTATTACCCTCTCCAGATCGGTATTTATTACCCTCTCCATGTCAGTATTTATTGTACTCTCCAGGTCAGTATTTATTGTACTATCCAGGTCAGTATATATTGTACTCTCCAGGTCAGCATATATTGAGCTCTCAAGGTAAAAATTTATTGCCCTCTCCATGTCAGTATTTATTTCCCTCTCCAGGTCAATATTTATTGTACTCTGCAGGTCAGTTTTTATTGTACACTCCAGGTCAGTATTTATTGTACTCTCCAGGTCAGTATTTATTGTACTCTCCAGGTCATTTTTTATTGTACTCTACAGGTCAGTGTTTATTGCACTGTCCAGGTCAGTATATATTGTCCTCTCCAGTTCAGTATTAATTGTACTCTCCAGTTCAGTATGTATTGTACTCTCCAGGTCAGCATTTATTGCACTCTCAAGGTCAATATTTCTTGCCCTCTCCATGTCAGTATTTATTGCCCTCTCCAGGTCAGTATTTATTGTACTCTCCAGGTCAGTTTTTATTGTACACTCCAGGTCAGTATTTATTGTACTCTCCAGGTCAGTATTTATTGTACTCTTCAGGTCAGTATTTATTGCACTCTCCAGGTCAGTGTTTATTGCACTGTCCAGGTCAGTATTTATTGTCCTCTCCAGGTCAGTATTTATTGTACTCTGCAGGTCAGTTTTTATTGTACTCTCCAGGTCAGTGTTTATTGTCCTGTCAGGTCAGTATTTATTGTCCTCTCTAAGTCAGAATTTATTGTACTCTCCAGGTTAGTATTTATTGTATTCTCCAGGTAAGTATTTATTGTATTCTCCAGCTCAGTGAATATTGTAATCTCCAGGTCACTATTTATTGAACTCTCCTGCTCAGTATTTATTGTACTCTCCAGGTCAGCATTTATTGTACTCTCCAGGTCCGTGTTTATTGTACTTTCCAGCTCAGCTTTTATTGCAATCTCCTGGTCAATATTTATTGCCCTCTCCAGGTCACTATTTATTGCACTCTCCAGTTCAGTATTTATTGTACTCTCCAGGTCAGTAGTTATTGTATTCTCCAGCTCAGTGATTATTGTACTCTCCAGGTCACTATTTATTGTACTCTCCTGTTCAGTATGTATTGTACTCGTCAGGTCAGTATTTATTGTACTCTCCAGGTCAGTATGTATTACCCTCTCCAGGTCCGTATTCATTGTACTCTGCAGGTCAGTATTTATTGTATTATCCAAGTCAGTTTTTATTGTACTCTCCATGTCAGTATTTATTGTACTCTCCAGGTCAGTATTTATTGTTCCCTCCAGGTCTCTATTTATTGTACTCACCAAGCCAGTATTTATTGTACTCTCCAGGTCAATATTTATTGTCCTCTCCAGGTCACTATTTATTGTACTCTCCAGGTCATTATTTATTGCACTCTCCAGGTCAGTATTTATTACACTCTCCAGGGCAGTATTTATTGCACTCTCCAGGTCAGCATTTATTGTACTCTCCAGGTCAGTATTTTTTGTACTCTCCAGGTCACTATTTATTGTACTCTCCAGGTCAGTATTTATTGTAAACTCCAAGTCCGTTTTTATTGTACTCTCCAGGTAAGTATTTATTGTACTCTCCAGGTCAGTATTTATTATGCTCTCCAGCTCAGTGTTTATCTCCTGTCCAGATCAGTATTTATTGTCCGCTCCAGGTCAGTATTTATTGTACTCTCCAGGTCTGTATTTATTACCCTCTCCAGGTCGGTATTTATTACCCTCTCCAGATCAGTATTTATTGTACTCTCCAGGTCAGTATTTATTGTACTCTCCAGGTCAGTATTTATTGTACTCTCCAGGTCAGTATTTATTGTATACTCCAGGTCAGTATTTATTGTACTCTCCAGGTCAGTATTTATTGTACTCTCCAAGCCAGTATTTATTGTACTCTCCAGGTCAGTGTTTATTGCACAGTCCAGGTCAGTATTTATTGTCCTCTCCAGGTCAGTATTAATTGTACTCTCCAGGTCAGTATTTAATGTACACTCCACGTCAGTATTTATTGTACTCTCCAGGTCAGTATTTATTGTACTCTCCATGTCAGTTTTTATTGTACTCTCCATGTCAGTGTTTATTGTACTGTCCAGGTCAATATTTATTGTCCTCTCCAGGTCAGTATTTATTGTACTCTCCAGGTTAGTATTTATTGTATACTCCAGGTCAGTATTTATTGTATTCTCCAGCTCAGTGAATATTGTAATCTCCAGGTCACTATTTATTGTACTCTCCTGGTCACTATTTATTGTACTCTCCAGGTCAGCATTTATTGTACTCTCTAGGACAGTATTTATTGTACTCTCCAGGTCAGCATTTATTGCAATCTCCTGGTCAATATTTATTGCCCTCTCCAGGTCACTATTTATTGCACTCTCCAGGTCAGTATTTATTGTACTCTCCAGGTCAGTAGTTATTGTATTCTCCAGCTCAGTGATTATTGTACTCTCCAGGTCACTATTTATTGTACTCTCCTGGTCACTATGTATTGTACTCGTCAGGTCAGTATTTATTGTACTCTCCAGGTCAGTATGTATTACCCTCTCCAGGTCCGTATTCATTGTACTCTGCAGGTCAGTATTTATTGTATTATCCAGGTCAGTTTTCATTGTACTCTCCATGTCAGTATTTATTGCCCTCTCCAGGTCAGTATTGATGATACTCTCCAGGTCATTAATTATTGTACTCTGCAGGTCAGTATTTATTGTACTCTCCAGGTCAGTATTTACTGTACTCTCCAGGTCAGTATTTATTGTACTCTCCAGGTCAGTATTTATTGTACCCTCCAGGTCTCTATTTATTGTACTAACCAAGCCAGTATTTATTGTACTCTCCAGGTCAGTATTTATTGTCCTCTCCAGGTCACTATTTATTGTACTCTCCAGGTCATTATTTATTGCACTCTCCAGGTCAGTATTTATTACACTCTCCAGGGCAGTATTTATTGTACTCTCCAGGTCAGCATTTATTGTACTCTCCAGGTCAGCATTTTTTGTACTCTCCAGGTCACTATTTATTGTACTCTCCAGGTCAGTATTTATTGTAAACTCCAGGTCCGTTTTTATTGTACTCTCCAGGTAAGTATTTATTGTACTCTCCAGGTCAGTATTTATTATGCTCTCCAGCTCAGTGTTTATCTCCTGTTCAGATCAGTATTTATTGTACTCTCCAGGTCAGCATTTATTGTACTCTCCAGGTCAGTATTTATTGTACTCTCCAGGTCAGCATTTATTGCACTCTCCTGGTCAATATTTATTGCCCTCTCCAGGTCAGTATTTATTGCCCTCTCCAGGTCAGTATTTATTGTACTCTCCAGGTCAGTATTTATTGTACTAACCAAGCCAGTATTTATTGTACTCTCCATGTCAGTATTTATTGTACTCTCCAGGTCACTATTTATTGTACTCTCCAGGTCATTATTTATTGCACTCACCAGGTCACTATTTATTGTACTCTCCAGGTCATTATTTATTGCATTCTCCAGGTCAGTATTTATTACACTCTCCAGGGCAGTATTTATTGTACTCTCCAGGTCAGCATTTATTGTACTCTGCAGGTCACTATTTATTGTATTATCCAAGTCAGTTTTTATTGTACTCTCCATGTCAGTATTTATTGTACTCTCCAGGTCAGTATTTATTGTACCCTCCAGGTCTCTATTTATTGTACTCACCAAGCCAGTATTTATTGTACTCTCCAGGTCAATATTTATTGTCCTCTCCAGGTCACTATTTATTGTACTCTCCAGGTCATTATTTATTGCACTCTCCAGGTCAGTATTTATTACACTCTCCAGGGCAGTATTTATTGCACTCTCCAGATCAGTATTTATTGTACTCTCCAGGTCAGTATTTATTGTACTCTCCAGGTCAGTAATTATTGTACTCTCCAGGTCAGTATTTATTGTATACTCCAGGTCAGTATTTATTGTACTCTCCATGTCCGTTTTTATTGTACTCTCCAGGTAAGTATTTATTGTACTCTCCAGGTCTGTATTTATTACCCTCTCCAGGTCGGTATTTATTACCCTCTCCAGATCAGTATTTATTGTACTCTCCAGGTCAGTATTTATTGTACTCTCCAGGTCAGTAATTATTGTACTCTCCAGGTCAGTATTTATTGTATACTCCAGGTCAGTATTTATTGTACTCTCCAGGTCAGTATTTATTGTACTCTCCAGGTCAGTATTTATTGTACTCTCCAGGTCAGTGTTTATTGCACAGTCCAGGTCAGTATTTATTGTCCTCTCCAGGTCAGTATTATTTGTACTCTCCAGGTCAGTATTTAATGTACACTCCACGTCAGTATTTATTGTACTCTCCAGGTCAGTATTTATTGTACTCTCCATGTCAGTTTTTATTGTACTCTCCATGTCAGTGTTTATTGTACTGTCCAGGTCAATATTTATTGTCCTCTCCAGGTCAGTATTTATTGTACTCTCCAGGTTAGTATTTATTGTATACTCCAGGTCAGTATTTATTGTATTATCCAGCTCAGTGAATATTGTAATCTCCAGGTCACTATTTATTGTACTCTCCTGGTCACTATTTATTGTACTCTCCAGGTCAGCATTTATTGTACTCTCCAGGACAGTATTTATTGTACTCTCCAGGTCAGCATTTATTGCAATCTCCTGGTCAATATTTATTGCCCTCTCCAGGTCACTATTTATTGCACTCTCCAGGTCAGTATTTATTGTACTCTCCAGGTCAGTAGTTATTGTATTCTCCAGCTCAGTGATTATTGTACTCTCCAGGTCACTATTTATTGTACTCTCCTGGTCACTATGTATTGTACTCGACAGGTCAGTATTTATTGTACTCTCCAGGTCAGTATTTATTACCCTCTCCAGGTCCGTATTCATTGTACTCTGCAGGTCAGTATTTATTGTATTATCCAGGTCAGTTTTCATTGTACTCTCCATGTCAGTATTTATTGCCCTCTCCAGGTCAGTATTGATGATACTCTCCAGGTCATTAATTATTGTACTCTGCAGGTCAGTATTTATTGTACTCTCCAGGTCAGTATTTATTGTACCCTCCAGGTCTCTATTTATTGTACTAACCAAGCCAGTATTTATTGTACTCTCCAGGTCAGTATTTATTGTCCTCTCCAGGTCACTATATATTGTACTCTCCAGGTCATTATTTATTGCACTCTCCAGGTCAGTATTTATTACACTCTCCAGGGCAGTATTTATTGTACTCTCCAGGTCAGCATTTATTGTACTCTCCAGGTCAGCATTTTTTGTACTCTCCAGGTCACTATTTATTGTACTCTCCAGGTCAGTATTTATTGTAAACTCCAGGTCCGTTTTTATTGTACTCTCCAGGTAAGTATTTATTGTACTCTCCAGGTCAGTATTTATTATGCTCTCCAGCTCAGTGTTTATCTCCTGTCCAGATCAGTATTTATTGTACTCTCCAGGTCAGCATTTATTGTACTCTCCAGGTCAGTATTTATTGTACTCTCCAGGTCAGCATTTATTGCACTCTCCTGGTCAATATTTATTGCCCTCTCCAGGTCAGTATTTATTGCCCTCTCCAGGTCAGTATTTATTGTACTCTCCAGGTCAGTATTTATTGTACTAACCAAGCCAGTATTTATTGTACTCTCCATGTCAGTATTTATTGTACTCTCCAGGTCACTATTTATTGTACTCTCCAGGTCATTATTTATTGCACTCACCAGGTCACTATTTATTGTACTCTCCAGGTCATTATTTATTGCATTCTCCAGGTCAGATTTATTACACTCTCCAGGGCAGTATTTATTGTACTCTCCAGGTCAGCATTTATTGTACTCTTCAGGTCACTATTTAATGTAATCTCCAGGTCAGTATTTATTGTAAACTCCAGGTCAGTTTTTATTGTACTCTCCAGGTCAGTATTTATTGTACTGTCCATCTCCACATTTGTTGTCCTCTCCAGGTCAGTATTTATTGTACTCTCCAGGTCAGTATTTATTGTACCCTCCAGGTCAGTCTTTATTGAACTAAACAAGCCAGTATATATTGTACTCTCCAGGTTACTATTTATTGTACACTCCAGGTCACTATTTATTGTACTCTCCAGGTCACTATATATTATACTCTCCAGGGCAGTATTTATTGTACTCTCCAGGACAGCATTTATTGTACTCTCCAGGTCAGTATTCTTTGTTCTCTCCAGGTCACTATTTATTGTAATCTCCAGGTCAGTATATATTACCCTCTCCAGGTCAGTATTTATTATACTCTCCAGGGCAGTATTTATTTTAATCTCCAGGGCAGTATTTATTACCCTCTCCAGGTCAGTATTTATTGTATTTCCAGGTCAGTATTTATTGCACACTACAGGTCAGTATTTATTGCACTCTCCTGGTAAATAATTATTGCCCTCTCCAGTTCAGTATGTATTGCCCTCACCAGGTGAGTATTTATTGTACTCTCCAGGTCAATATTTATTGTGCTCTCCAGGTCAGTATTTATTGTACTCTCCAGGTCAGTATGTATTGCCCTCACCAGGTGAGTATTTATTGTACTCTCCAGGTCAATATTTATTGTGCTCTCCAGGTCAGTATTTAATGTACTCTCCAGGTCAGTATTTATTGTACTCACCAGGTCAGTATTTATTGTACACTCGAGATCCGTATTCATTGTACTCTCCAGGTCAGTATTTATTGCCCTCTCCAGGGCAGTATGTATTGCACTCTCCAGGTCATTATTTATTATACTCGCCAGGTCATTATTTATTGTACTCTGCACGTCAGTATTTATTGTACTCTCCAGGTCAGTATTTACTGTACTCTCCATGTCAGTATTTATTGTACTGTCCAGGTCAATATTTTTTGTCCTCTCCAGGTCAGTATTAATTGTACCCTCCAGGTCAGTATTTATTGTACTCACCAGGTCAGTATTTATTGTACTCTCCAGGTCAGTTTTTATTGTCCTCTCCAGTTCACAATTTATTGTACCCTCCAGGTCATTATTTCTTGCACTCTCCAGGTCAGTATATTTTGAACTCTCCAGTTCTGTATTTATTGTACTCTCCAGGTCAGTTTTTATTGTCCTCTCCAGGTCATTATTTATTGTACTCTCCAGGTCACTATTTATTGTATTCACCAGGTCAGTATTTATTGTAATCTCCAGGGCAGTATTTATTACCCTCTCCAGGTCAGTATTTATTGTACTCTCAAGGTCAGTATTTATTGTATTCTCCAGATCAGTATTTATTGCACACTACAGGTCAGTATTTATTGCACTCTCCTGGTCAACATTTATTGCCCTCTCCAGGTCAGTATTTATTGCCCTCTCCAGGTGAATATTTATTGTACTCTCCAGGTCAATATTTATTGTGCTCTCCAGGTCTGTATTTATTGTACTCTCCAGGTCAGTATTTATTGTACTCTCCAGATCAGTATTTATTGCCCTCTCCAGGTCAGTGCATGTTGCACTCTCCAGGTCAGTATTTATTACCCTCTCCATGTCAATATTTATTGCATTCTACAGGTGAATATTTATTGTATTCTCCAGGTCAATATTTATTGTGCTCTCCAGGTCAGTATTTATTGTACTGTCCAGGTGAGTATTTATTGTACTCTCCAAGTCAGTATTTATTGCCTTCTCCAGGTCAGTGTTTATTGTACTCTTCAGGTCAGTATATATTACTCTCTCCAGGTCATTTTTATGTTACTCTCCAGATCAGTATTTATTGTACTCTCCAGGTCAGTATTTATTGCCCCCTCCAGGTCAGTATTTATTGTACTCTCCAGGTCAGTATTTATTATATTTATTGAACACTCCAGGTCAGTATTTATTGTACTCTCCAGGTCAGTATTTAATGTACTCTCCTGTTCAGTATGTATTGTACTCTGTAGGTCAATATTTATTGCCCTCTCCTGATCCATATTTATTGTACCCTCCAGGTCATTATTTATTGCACTCTCCAGGTCAGTATATATTGCACTCTCCAGGTCAGTATTTATTGTACTCTCCAGGTCAGTTTTTATTGTCCTCTCCAGGTCACTATTTATTGTACTCTCCAGGTCACTATTTATTCTATTCACCAGGTCAGTATTTATTGTAATTTCCAGGGCAGTATTTATTACCCTCTCCAGGTCAGTATTTATTGTACTCTCCAGGTCAGTATTTATTGTACTCTCAAGGTCAGTATTTATTGTACTCTCCAGATCAGTATTTATTGCACACTACAGGTCAGTATTTATTGCACTCTCCTGGTCAATATTTATTGCCCTCTCCAGGTCAGTATTTATTGCCATCTCCAGGTGAATATTTATTGTACTCTCCAGGTCAATATTTATTGCCCTCTCCAGGTGAGTATTTATTGTACTCTCCAGGTCAATATTTATTGTACTCTCCAGGTCAATATTTATTGCCCTCTTCAGTTCAGTATTTATTGTACTCTCCAGGTCAGTATTTATAGTACTCTCCAGGTCAATATTTATTGTACTCTCCTGGTCACTATTTATTGAACTCTCCAAGTCACTATTTATTGTACTCACCAGGTTAGTATTTATTGTAATCTCCAGGGCAGTATTTATTACCCTCTCCAGGTCAGTATTTATTGTACTCTCCAGGTCAGTATTTATTGTACTCTCAAGGTCAGTATTTATTGTACTCTCCAGATCTGTATTTATTGCACACTACAGGTCAGTATTTATTGCACTCTCCTGGTAAATATTTATTGCCCTCTCCAGTTCAGAATTTATTGCCCTCTCATGGTGAGTAATTATTGTACTCTCCAAGTCAATATTTATTGTGCTCTCCAGGTCAGTATTTATTGTACTCTCCAGGTCAGTATTTATTGGACTCTCCAGGTCAGTATTTATTGCCCTCTCCAGGTCAGTGCATATTTTACTCTCCAGGTCAGTATTTATTACCCTCTCCAGGTCAATATTTATTGCCCTCTCCAGGTGAGTATTTATTGTACTCTCCAGGTCAATATTTATTGTGCTCTCCAGGTCAGTATTTATTGTACTCTCCAGGTCAGTATTTATTGTACTCTCCAGGTCAGTATTTAATGTACTCTCCAGCTCAGTATTTATTGTATTCTCCAGGTCAGTATTTTATGTACTCTCCAGTTCAGTATGTATTGTACTCTCCAGGTCAATATTTATTGCCCTCTTCAGTTCAGTATTTATTGTACTCTCCAGGTCAGTATTTATAGTACTCTCCAGGTCAATATTTATTGTACTCTCCTGGTCACTATTTATTGTACTCTCCAAGTCACTATTTATTGTACTCACCAGGTCAGTATTTATTGTCATCTCCAGGGCAGTATTTATTACCCTCTCCAGGTCAGTATTTATTGTACTCTCCAGGTCAGTATTTATTGTACTCTCAAGGTCAGTATTTATTGTACTCTCCAGATCTGTATTTATTGCACACTACAGGTTAGTATTTATTGCACTCTCCTGGTAAATATTTATTGCCCTCTCCAGTTCAGAATTTATTGCCCTCTCATGGTGAGTAATTATTGTACTCTCCAGGTCAATATCTATTGTGCTCTCCATGTCAGTATTTATTGTACTCTCCAGGTCAGTATTTATTGTACTCTCCAGGTCAGTATTTATTGCCCCTCCAGGTCAGTATTTATTGTAATCTCCAGGTCAGTATTTATTGTATTTATTGTACTCTCCAGGTCAGTATTTATTGTACTCTCCAGGTCAGTATTTAATGTACTCTCCAGTTCAGTATGTATTGTACTCTCCATGTCAATATTTATTGCCCTCTCCAGGTCAGTATTTATTGTACTCTCCAGGTCAGTATTTATAGTACTTTCCAGGTCAATATTTATTGTACTCTCCTGGGCAATATTTATTGCCCTCTCCAGGTCAGTATCTTTTGTACTCTCCAGGTCAGTATTTAATGTTCTCTCCAGGTCAGTATTTATTGTACTCTCCAGGTCAGTATTTATAGTACTTTCCAGGTCAATATTTATTGTACTCTCCTGGGCAATTTTTATTGCCCTCTCCAGGTCAGTATCTTTTGTACTCTCCAGGTCAGTATTTAATGTTCTCTCCAGGTCAGTATTTATTGTACTCACCAGGTCAGTATTTATTGTACACTCGAGGTCAGTATTTATTGTACTATCCAGGTCATTATTTATTGCCCTCGCCAGGACAGTATGTATTGCACTCTCCAGGTCAGTATTTATTGTACTCTCCAGGTCAGTATTTACTGTACTCTCCATGTCAGTATTTATTGTACTGTCCTAGTCAGTATTTATTGTCCTCTCCAGGTCAGTATTTATTGTAACCTCCAGGTCAGGATTTATTGTACTCACCAGGTCAGTATTTATTGTGCTCTCCAGGTCAGTTTTTATTGTCCTCTCCAGGTCACTATTTATTGTACCCTCCAAGTCATTATTTATTGCACTCTCCAGGTCAGTATATTTTGCACTCTCCAGGTCAGTATTTATTGTACCCTCCAAGTCATTATTTATTGCACTCTCCAGGTCAGTATATTTTGCACTCTCCAGGTCAGTATTTATTGTACTCTCCAGGTCAGTTTTTATTGTCCTTTCCAGGTCACTATTTATTTTACTCTCCAGGTCACTATTTATTGTATTCACCAGGTCAGTATTTATTGTAATCTCCAGGGCAGTATTTATTACCCTCTCCAGGTCAGTATTTATTGTACTCTCCAGGTCAGTATTTATTGTACTCTCAAGGTCAGTATTTATTGTACTCTCCAGATCAGTATTTATTGCACACTACAGGTCAGTATTTATTGCACTCTCCTGGTCAATATTTATTGCCCTCTCCAGGTCAGTATTTATTGTCCTCTCCAGGTGAATATTTATTGTACTCTCCAGGTCAATATTTATTGTGCTCTCCAGGTCAGTATTTATTTTACTCTCCAGGTCAGTATTTATTGTACTCTCCAGATGAGTATTTATTGCCCTCTCCAGGTCAGTGCATATTGTACTCTCCAGGTTAGTATTTATTACCCTCTCCAGGTCAATATTTATTGGCCTCTCCAGGTCAATATTTTTTGCCCTCTCCAGGTGAGTATTCATTGTGCTCTCCAGGTCTGTATTTATTGTACTCTCCAGGTCGGTATTTATTGTACTCTCCAAGTCAGTATTTATTGCCCTCTCCAGGTCAGTTTTTATTGTACTCTTCAGGTCAGTATATATTACCCTCTCCAGGTCATTTTTATGGTACTCTCCAAGTCAGTATTTATTGTACTCTCCAGGTCAGTATTTATTGTACTCTCCAGGCCAGTATTTCATGTACTCTCCAGGTCAGTATTTATTGTACTCTCCAGGTCAGTATTTCTTGCCCCCTCCAGGTCAGTATTTATTGTACGCTCCAGGTCAGTATTTATTGTATTTATTGTACTCTCCAGGTCAGCATTTATTGTACTCTCCAGGTCAGTATTTAATGTACTCTCTAGTTCAGCATGTATTGTACTCTCCAGGTCAATATTTATTGCCATCTCCAGGTCCATATTTATTGTACCCTCAAGGTCATTATTTATTGCACTCTCCAGGTCAGTTTGTATTGCGCTCTCCATGTCAGTATTTATTGTACTCTCCAGGTCAATATTTATTGCCCTCTCCAGGTCAGTTTTTATTGCCCTCTCCAGGTGAATATTTATTGTACTCTCCAGGTCAATATTTATTGTGCTCTCCAGGTCAGTATTTATTGTACTCTCCAGGTCAGTATTTATTGTACTCTCCAGGTCAGTATTTATTGCCATCTCCAGGTCAGTGCATATTGTACTCTCCAGGTCAGTATTTATTACCCTCTCCAGGTCAATATTTATTGCCCTCTCCAGGTGAGTATTTATTGTATTCTCCAGGTCAATATTTATTGTGCTCTCCAGGTCAATATTTATTGTACACTCCAGGTCAGCATTTATTGGACTCTCCAGATCAATATTTATTGCCTTCTCCAGGTCAGTGTTTATTGTGCTCTACAGGTCAGTATAAATTACCATCTCCAGGTCATTTTTATGGTACTCTCCAGGTCAGTATTTATTGTACTCTCCAGGTCAGTATTTATTGTACTCTCCAGGTCAGTATTTAATGTACTCTCCAGGTCAGTATTTATTGTACTCTCCAGGTCAGTATTTATTATATTTATTGAACACTCCAGGTCAGTATTTATTGTACTCTCCAGGTCAGTATTTAATGTACTCTCCTGTTCAGTATGTATTGTACTCTGTAGGTCAATATTTATTGCCCTCTCCAGATCCATATTTATTGTACCCTCCAGGTCATTATTTATTGCACTCTCCAGGTCAGTATATATTGCACTCTCCAGGTCAGTATTTATTGTACTCTCCAGGTCAGTTTTTATTGTCCTCTCCAGGTCACTATTTATTGTACTCTCCAGGTCACTATTTATTCTATTCACCAGGTCAGTATTTATTGTAATTTCCAGGGCAGTATTTATTACCCTCTCCAGGTCAGTATTTATTGTACTCTCCAGGTCAGTATTTATTGTACTCTCAAGGTCAGTATTTATTGTACTCTCCAGATCAGTATTTATTGCACACTACAGGTCAGTATATATTGCACTCTCCTGGTCAATATTTATTGCCCTCTCCAGGTCAGTATTTATTGCCATCTCCAGGTGAATATTTATTGTACTCTCCAGGTCAATATTTATTGCCCTCTCCAGGTGAGTATTTATTGTACTCTCCAGGTCAATATTTATTGTACTCTCCAGGTCAATATTTATTGCCCTCTTCAGTTCAGTATTTATTGTACTCTCCAGGTCAGTATTTATAGTACTCTCCAGGTCAATATTTATTGTACTCTCCTGGTCACTATTTATTGAACTCTCCAAGTCACTATTTATTGTACTCACCAGGTCAGTATTTATTGTAATCTCCAGGGCAGTATTTATTACCCTCTCCAGGTCAGTATTTATTGTACTCTCCAGGTCAGTATTTATTGTACTCTCAAGGTCAGTATTTATTGTACTCTCCAGATCTGTATTTATTGCACACTACAGGTCAGTATTTATTGCACTCTCCTGGTAAATATTTATTGCCCTCTCCAGTTCAGAATTTATTGCCCTCTCATGGTGAGTAATTATTGTACTCTCCAAGTCAATATTTATTGTGCTCTCCAGGTCAGTATTTATTGTACTCTCCAGGTCAGTATTTATTGGACTCTCCAGGTCAGTATTTATTGCCCTCTCCAGGTCAGTGCATATTTTACTCTCCAGGTCAGTATTTATTACCCTCTCCAGGTCAATATTTATTGCCCTCTCCAGGTGAGTATTTATTGTACTCTCCAGGTCAATATTTATTGTGCTCTCCAGGTCAGTATTTATTGTACTCTCCAGGTCAGTATTTATTGTACTCTCCAGGTCAGTATTTAATGTACTCTCCAGCTCAGTATTTATTGTATTCTCCAGGTCAGTATTTTATGTACTCTCCAGTTCAGTATGTATTGTACTCTCCAGGTCAATATTTATTGCCCTCTTCAGTTCAGTATTTATTGTACTCTCCAGGTCAGTATTTATAGTACTCTCCAGGTCAATATTTATTGTACTCTCCTGGTCACTATTTATTGTACTCTCCAATTCACTATTTATTGTACTCACCAGGTCAGTATTTATTGTCATCTCCAGGGCAGTATTTATTACCCTCTCCAGGTCAGTATTTATTGTACTCTCCAGGTCAGTATTTATTGTACTCTCAAGGTCAGTATTTATTGTACTCTCCAGATCTGTATTTATTGCACACTACAGGTCAGTATTTATTGCACTCTCCTGGTAAATATTTATTGCCCTCTCCAGTTCAGAATTTATTGCCCTCTCATGGTGAGTAATTATTGTACTCTCCAGGTCAATATCTATTGTGCTCTCCATGTCAGTATTTATTGTACTCTCCAGGTCAGTATTTATTGTACTCTCCAGGTCAGTATTTATTGCCCCTCCAGGTCAGTATTTATTGTAATCTCCAGGTCAGTATTTATTGTATTTATTGTACTCTCCAGGTCAGTATTTATTGTACTCTCCAGGTCAGTATTTAATGTACTCTCCAGTTCAGTATGTATTGTACTCTCCATGTCAATATTTATTGCCCTCTCCAGGTCAGTATTTATTGTACTCTCCAGGTCAGTATTTATAGTACTTTCCAGGTCAATATTTATTGTACTCTCCTGGGCAATATTTATTGCCCTCTCCAGGTCAGTATCTTTTGTACTCTCCAGGTCAGTATTTAATGTTCTCTCCAGGTCAGTATTTATTGTACTCTCCAGGTCAGTATTTATAGTACTTTCCAGGTCAATATTTATTGTACTCTCCTGGGCAATTTTTATTGCCCTCTCCAGGTCAGTATCTTTTGTACTCTCCAGGTCAGTATTTAATGTTCTCTCCAGGTCAGTATTTATTGTACTCACCAGGTCAGTATTTATTGTACACTCGAGGTCAGTATTTATTGTACTATCCAGGTCAGTATTTATTGCCCTCGCCAGGACAGTATGTATTGCACTCTCCAGGTCAGTATTTATTGTACTCTCCAGGTCAGTATTTACTGTACTCTCCATGTCAGTATTTATTGTACTGTCCTAGTCAGTATTTATTGTCCTCTCCAGGTCAGTATTTATTGTAACCTCCAGGTCAGTATTTATTGTACTCACCAGGTCAGTATTTATTGTGCTCTCCAGGTCAGTTTTTATTGTCCTCTCCAGGTCACTATTTATTGTACCCTCCAAGTCATTATTTATTGCACTCTCCAGGTCAGTATATTTTGCACTCTCCAGGTCAGTATTTATTGTACCCTCCAAGTCATTATTTATTGCACTCTCCAGGTCAGTATATTTTGCACTCTCCAGGTCAGTATTTATTGTACTCTCCAGGTCAGTTTTTATTGTCCTTTCCAGGTCACTATTTATTTTACTCTCCAGGTCACTATTTATTGTATTCACCAGGTCAGTATTTATTGTAATCTCCAGGGCAGTATTTATTACCCTCCCCAGGTCAGTATTTATTGTACTCTCCAGGTCAGTATTTATTGTACTCTCAAGGTCAGTATTTATTGTACTCTCCAGATCAGTATTTATTGCACACTACAGGTCAGTATTTATTGCACTCTCCTGGTCAATATTTATTGCCCTCTCCAGGTCAGTATTTATTGTCCTCTCCAGGTGAATATTTATTGTACTCTCCAGGTCAATATTTATTGTGCTCTCCAGGTCAGTATTTATTTTACTCTCCAGGTCAGTATTTATTGTACTCTCCAGATGAGTATTTATTGCCCTCTCCAGGTCAGTGCATATTGTACTCTCCAGGTTAGTATTTATTACCCTCTCCAGGTCAATATTTATTGGCCTCTCCAGGTCAATATTTTTTGCCCTCTCCAGGTGAGTATTCATTGTGCTCTCCAGGTCTGTATTTATTGTACTCTCCAGGTCGGTATTTATTGTACTCTCCAAGTCAGTATTTATTGCCCTCTCCAGGTCAGTGTTTATTGTACTCTTCAGGTCAGTATATATTACCCTCTCCAGGTCATTTTTATGGTACTCTCCAAGTCAGTATTTATTGTACTCTCCAGGTCAGTATTTATTGTACTCTCCAGGTCAGTATTTATTGTACTCTCCAGGTCAGTATTTATTACCCTCTCCAGGTCAATATTTATTGTACTCTCCAGGTCAGTATTTATTGTACTCTCCAGGTCAGTATTTATTGCCATCTCCAGGTCAGTGCATATTGTACTCTCCAGGTCAGTATTTATTACCCTCTCCAGGTCAATATTTATTGCCCTCTCCAGGTGAGTATTTATTGTATTCTCCAGGTCAATATTTATTGTGCTCTCCAGGTCAATATTTATTGTACACTCCAGGTCAGCATTTATTGGACTCTCCAGATCAATATTTATTGCCTTCTCCAGGTCAGTGTTTATTGTGCTCTACAGGTCAGTATAAATTACCATCTCCAGGTCATTTTTATGGTACTCTCCAGGTCAGTATTTATTGTACTCTCCAGGTCAGTATTTATTGCACTCTCCAGGTCAGTATATATTGCACTCTCCAGGTCAGTATTTATTGTACTCTCCAGGTCAGTTTTTATTGTCCTCTCCAGGTCACTATTTATTGTACTCTCCAGGTCACTATTTATTCTATTCACCAGGTCAGTATTTATTGTAATTTCCAGGGCAGTATTTATTACCCTCTCCAGGTCAGTATTTATTGTACTCTCCAGGTCAGTATTTATTGTACTCTCAAGGTCAGTATTTATTGTACTCTCCAGATCAGTATTTATTGCACACTACAGGTCAGTATTTATTGCACTCTCCTGGTCAATATTTATTGCCCTCTCCAGGTCAGTATTTATTGCCATCTCCAGGTGAATATTTATTGTACTCTCCAGGTCAATATTTATTGCCCTCTCCAGGTGAGTATTTATTGTACTCTCCAGGTCAATATTTATTGTACTCTCCAGGTCAATATTTATTGCCCTCTTCAGTTCAGTATTTATTGTACTCTCCAGGTCAGTATTTATAGTACTCTCCAGGTCAATATTTATTGTACTCTCCTGGTCACTATTTATTGAACTCTCCAAGTCACTATTTATTGTACTCACCAGGTCAGTATTTATTGTAATCTCCAGGGCAGTATTTATTACCCTCTCCAGGTCAGTATTTATTGTACTCTCCAGGTCAGTATTTATTGTACTCTCAAGGTCAGTATTTATTGTACTCTCCAGATCTGTATTTATTGCACACTACAGGTCAGTATTTATTGCACTCTCCTGGTAAATATTTATTGCCCTCTCCAGTTCAGAATTTATTGCCCTCTCATGGTGAGTAATTATTGTACTCTCCAAGTCAATATTTATTGTGCTCTCCAGGTCAGTATTTATTGTACTCTCCAGGTCAGTATTTATTGGACTCTCCAGGTCAGTATTTATTGCCCTCTCCAGGTCAGTGCATATTTTACTCTCCAGGTCAGTATTTATTACCCTCTCCAGGTCAATATTTATTGCCCTCTCCAGGTGAGTATTTATTGTACTCTCCAGGTCAATATTTATTGTGCTCTCCAGGTCAGTATTTATTGTACTCTCCAGGTCAGTATTTATTGTACTCTCCAGGTCAGTATTTAATGTACTCTCCAGCTCAGTATTTATTGTATTCTCCAGGTCAGTATTTTATGTACTCTCCAGTTCAGTATGTATTGTACTCTCCAGGTCAATATTTATTGCCCTCTTCAGTTCAGTATTTATTGTACTCTCCAGGTCAGTATTTATAGTACTCTCCAGGTCAATATTTATTGTACTCTCCTGGTCACTATTTATTGTACTCTCCAAGTCACTATTTATTGTACTCACCAGGTCAGTATTTATTGTCATCTCCAGGGCAGTATTTATTACCCTCTCCAGGTCAGTATTTATTGTACTCTCCAGGTCAGTATTTATTGTACTCTCAAGGTCAGTATTTATTGTACTCTCCAGATCTGTATTTATTGCACACTACAGGTCAGTATTTATTGCACTCTCCTGGTAAATATTTATTGCCCTCTCCAGTTCAGAATTTATTGCCCTCTCATGGTGAGTAATTATTGTACTCTCCAGGTCAATATCTATTGTGCTCTCCATGTCAGTATTTATTGTACTCTCCAGGTCAGTATTTATTGTACTCTCCAGGTCAGTATTTATTGCCCCTCCAGGTCAGTATTTATTGTAATCTCCAGGTCAGTATTTATTGTATTTATTGTACTCTCCAGGTCAGTATTTATTGTACTCTCCAGGTCAGTATTTAATGTACTCTCCAGTTCAGTATGTATTGTACTCTCCATGTCAATATTTATTGCCCTCTCCAGGTCAGTATTTATTGTACTCTCCAGGTCAGTATTTATAGTACTTTCCAGGTCAATATTTATTGTACTCTCCTGGGCAATATTTATTGCCCTCTCCAGGTCAGTATCTTTTGTACTCTCCAGGTCAGTATTTAATGTTCTCTCCAGGTCAGTATTTATTGTACTCTCCAGGTCAGTATTTATAGTACTTTCCAGGTCAATATTTATTGTACTCTCCTGGGCAATTTTTATTGCCCTCTCCAGGTCAGTATCTTTTGTACTCTCCAGGTCAGTATTTAATGTTCTCTCCAGGTCAGTATTTATTGTACTCACCAGGTCAGTATTTATTGTACACTCGAGGTCAGTATTTATTGTACTATCCAGGTCAGTATTTATTGCCCTCGCCAGGACAGTATGTATTGCACTCTCCAGGTCAGTATTTATTGTACTCTCCAGGTCAGTATTTACTGTACTCTCCATGTCAGTATTTATTGTACTGTCCTAGTCAGTATTTATTGTCCTCTCCAGGTCAGTATTTATTGTAACCTCCAGGTCAGGATTTATTGTACTCACCAGGTCAGTATTTATTGTGCTCTCCAGGTCAGTTTTTATTGTCCTCTCCAGGTCACTATTTATTGTACCCTCCAAGTCATTATTTATTGCACTCTCCAGGTCAGTATATTTTGCACTCTCCAGGTCAGTATTTATTGTACCCTCCAAGTCATTATTTATTGCACTCTCCAGGTCAGTATATTTTGCACTCTCCAGGTCAGTATTTATTGTACTCTCCAGGTCAGTTTTTATTGTCCTTTCCAGGTCACTATTTATTTTACTCTCCAGGTCACTATTTATTGTATTCACCAGGTCAGTATTTATTGTAATCTCCAGGGCAGTATTTATTACCCTCTCCAGGTCAGTATTTATTGTACTCTCCAGGTCAGTATTTATTGTACTCTCAAGGTCAGTATTTATTGTACTCTCCAGATCAGTATTTATTGCACACTACAGGTCAGTATTTATTGCACTCTCCTGGTCAATATTTATTGCCCTCTCCAGGTCAGTATTTATTGTCCTCTCCAGGTGAATATTTATTGTACTCTCCAGGTCAATATTTATTGTGCTCTCCAGGTCAGTATTTATTTTACTCTCCAGGTCAGTATTTATTGTACTCTCCAGATGAGTATTTATTGCCCTCTCCAGGTCAGTGCATATTGTACTCTCCAGGTTAGTATTTATTACCCTCTCCAGGTCAATATTTATTGGCCTCTCCAGGTCAATATTTTTTGCCCTCTCCAGGTGAGTATTCATTGTGCTCTCCAGGTCTGTATTTATTGTACTCTCCAGGTCGGTATTTATTGTACTCTCCAAGTCAGTATTTATTGCCCTCTCCAGGTCAGTGTTTATTGTACTCTTCAGGTCAGTATATATTACCCTCTCCAGGTCATTTTTATGGTACTCTCCAAGTCAGTATTTATTGTACTCTCCAGGTCAGTATTTATTGTACTCTCCAGGTCAGTATTTATTGTACTCTCCAGGTCAGTATTTATTACCCTCTCCAGGTCAATATTTATTGTACTCTCCAGGTCAGTATTTATTGTACTCTCCAGGTCAGTATTTATTGCCATCTCCAGGTCAGTGCATATTGTACTCTCCAGGTCAGTATTTATTACCCTCTCCAGGTCAATATTTATTGCCCTCTCCAGGTGAGTATTTATTGTATTCTCCAGGTCAATATTTATTGTGCTCTCCAGGTCAATATTTATTGTACACTCCAGGTCAGCATTTATTGGACTCTCCAGATCAATATTTATTGCCTTCTCCAGGTCAGTGTTTATTGTGCTCTACAGGTCAGTATAAATTACCATCTCCAGGTCATTTTTATGGTACTCTCCAGGTCAGTATTTATTGTACTCTCCAGGTCAGTATTTATTGTACTCTCCAGGTCAGTATTTAATGTACTCTCCAGGTCAGTATTTATTGTACTCTCCAGGTCAGTATTTATTGTACTCTCCAGATGAGTATTTATTGCCCTCTCCAGGTCAGTGCATATTGTACTCTCCAGGTTAGTATTTATTACCCTTTCCAGGTCAATATTTATTGCCCTCTCCAGGTCAATATTTTTTTCCCTCTCCAGGGGAGTAGTTATTGTGCTCTCCAGGTCAGTATTTATTGTACTCTCCAGGTCAGTATTTATTGTACTCTCCAAGTCAGTATTTATTGCCTTCTCCAGGTCAGTGTTTATTGTACTCTTCAGGTCAGTATATATTACCCTCTCCAGGTCATTTTTATGGTACTCTCCAAGTCAGTATTTATTGTACTCTCCAGGTCAGTATTTATTGTACTCTCCAGGCCAGTATTTAATGTACTCTCCAGGTCAGTATTTATTGTACTCTCTCTGTCAGTATTTATTGCCCCCTCCAGGTCAGTATTTATTGTATTTATTGTACTCTCCAGGTCAGTATTTAATGTACTCTCCAGTTCAGTATGTATTGTACTCTCCAGGTCAATATTTATTGCCATCTCCAGGTCCATATTTATTGTACCCACCAGGTCATTATTTATTGCACTCTCCAGGTCAGTTTTTAATGCGCTCTCCAGGTCAGTATTTATTGTACTCTCCAGGTCAATATTTATTGTCCTCTCCAGGTCAGTTTTTATTGCCCTCTCCAGGTGAATATTTATTGTACTCTCCAGGTCAATATTTATTGTGCTCTCCAGGTCAGTATTTATTGTACTCTCCAGGTCAGTATTTATTGTACTCTCCAGGTCAGTATTTATTGCCTTCTCCAGGTCAGTGCATATTGTCCTCTCCAGGTCAGTATTTATTACCCTCTCCAGGTCAATATCTATTGCCCTCTCCAGGTGAGTATTTATTGTATTCTCCAGGTCAATATTTATTGTGCTCTCCAGGTCAATATTTATTGCACACTCCAGGTCAGCATTTATTGTACTCTCCAGATCAGTATTTATTGTACTCTCCAGGTCAGTATTTATTGTACTCTCCAGGTCAGTATTTAATGTACTCTCCAGGTCAGTATTTATTGTACTCTCCAGGTCAGTATTTATTGCTCCCTCCAGGTCAGTATTTATTGTACTCTCCAGGTCAGTATTTATTGTATTTATTGTACTCTCCAGGTCAGTATTTATTGTACTCACCAGGTCAGTATTTAAAGTACTCTCCAGTTCAGTGTGTATTGTACTCTCCAGGTCAATATTTATTGCCCTCTCCAGGTCACTATTTATTGTACCCTCCAGGTCATTATATATTGCACTCTCCAGGTCAGTATATATTGCACTCTCCAGGTCAGTATTTATTGTACTCTCCAGGTCAGTTTTTATTGTCCTCTCCAGGTCACTATTTATTGCACTCTCCAGGTCACTATTTATTGTACTCACCAGGTAAGTATTTATTGTAATCTCGAGGGCAGTATTTAGTACCCTCTCCAGGTCAGTATTTATAGTACTCTCCAGGTCAGTATTTATTGTACTCTCAAGGTCTGTATTTATTGTACTCTCCAGATCACTATTTATTGCACACTAGAGGTCAGTATTTATTGCACTCTCCTGGTCAATATTTATTGCCCTCTCCAGGTCAGTATTTATTGCCCTCTCCAGGTGAGTATTTATTGTACTCTCCAGGTCAATATTTATTGTGCTCTCCAGGTCAGTATTTATTGTACTCTCTAGGTCAGTATTTATTGTACTCTCCAGGTCAGTATTTATTGCCCCATCCAGGTCAGTATTTATTGTACTCTCCAGGTCAGTATTTAATGTATTTATTGTACTCTACAGGTCAGTATTTATTGTACTCTCCAGGTCAGTATTTAATGTACTCTCCAGTTCAGTATTTATTGTATTCTCCAGGTCAATATTTATTGCGCTCTCCAGTTCAGTATTTATTGTAATCTCCAGGTCAGTATTTATTGTACTCTCCAGGTCAGTATTTATTGTACATTCCAGGTTAGTATTTATTGTACTCTCCAGGTCAGTATTTATTGTACTCTCCAGGTCAGTATTTATATTACTCTCCAGGTCAGTGTTTATTGTACTGTCCAGGTCAGTTTTTATTGTCCTCTCCAGGTCACTATTTATTGTACTCTCCAGGTCAGTATTTATAGTACTTTCCAGGTCAATATTTATTGTACTCTCCTGGGCAATATTTATTGCCCTCTCCAGGTCAGTATCTTTTGTACTCTCCAGGTCAGTATTTAATGTTCTCTCCAGGTCAGTATTTATTGTACTCTCCAGGTCAGTATTTATAGTACTTTCCAGGTCAATATTTATTGTACTCTCCTGGGCAATATTTATTGCCCTCTCCAGGTCAGTATCTTTTGTACTCTCCAGGTCAGTATTTAATGTTCTCTCCAGGTCAGTATTTATTGTACTCACCAGGTCAGTATTTATTGTACACTCGAGGTCAGTATTTATTGTACTATCCAGGTCAGTATTTATTGCCCTCGCCAGGACAGTATGTATTGCACTCTCCAGGTCAGTATTTATTGTACTCTCCAGGTCAGTATTTACTGTACTCTCCATGTCAGTATTTATTGTACTGTCCTAGTCAGTATTTATTGTCCTCTCCAGGTCAGTATTTATTGTAACCTCCAGGTCAGTATTTATTGTACTCACCAGGTCAGTATTTATTGTGCTCTCCAGGTCAGTTTTTATTGTCCTCTCCAGGTCACTATTTATTGTACCCTCCAAGTCATTATTTATTGCACTCTCCAGGTCAGTATATTTTGCACTCTCCAGGTCAGTATTTATTGTACCCTCCAAGTCATTATTTATTGCACTCTCCAGGTCAGTATATTTTGCACTCTCCAGGTCAGTATTTATTGTACTCTCCAGGTCAGTTTTTATTGTCCTTTCCAGGTCACTATTTATTTTACTCTCCAGGTCACTATTTATTGTATTCACCAGGTCAGTATTTATTGTAATCTCCAGGGCAGTATTTATTACCCTCTCCAGGTCAGTATTTATTGTACTCTCCAGGTCAGTATTTATTGTACTCTCAAGGTCAGTATTTATTGTACTCTCCAGATCAGTATTTATTGCACACTACAGGTCAGTATTTATTGCACTCTCCTGGTCAATATTTATTGCCCTCTCCAGGTCAGTATTTATTGTCCTCTCCAGGTGAATATTTATTGTACTCTCCAGGTCAATATTTATTGTGCTCTCCAGGTCAGTATTTATTTTACTCTCCAGGTCAGTATTTATTGTACTCTCCAGATGAGTATTTATTGCCCTCTCCAGGTCAGTGCATATTGTACTCTCCAGGTTAGTATTTATTACCCTCTCCAGGTCAATATTTATTGGCCTCTCCAGGTCAATATTTTTTGCCCTCTCCAGGTGAGTATTTATTGTGCTCTCCAGGTCTGGATTTATTGTACTCTCCAGGTCGGTATTTATTGTACTCTCCAAGTCAGTATTTATTGCCCTCTCCAGGTCAGTGTTTATTGTACTCTTCAGGTCAGTATATATTACCCTCTCCAGGTCATTTTTATGGTACTCTCCAAGTCAGTATTTATTGTACTCTCCAGGTCAGTATTCATTGTACTCTCCAGGCCAGTATTTAATGTACTCTCCAGGTCAGTATTTATTGTACTCTCCAGGTCAGTATTTCTTGCCTCCTCCAGGTCAGTATTTATTGTACCCTCAAGGTCATTATTTATTGCACTCTCCAGGTCAGTTTGTATTGCGCTCTCCATGTCAGTATTTATTGTACTCTCCAGGTCAATATTTATTGCCCTCTCCAGGTCAGTTTTTATTGCCCTCTCCAGGTGAATATTTATTGTACTCTCCAGGTCGATATTTATTGTGCTCTCCAGGTCAGTATTTATTGTACTCTCCTGGTCAGTATTTATTGTACTCTCCAGGTCAGTATTTATTGCCATCTCCAGGTCAGTGCATATTGTACTCTCCAGGTCAGTATTTATTACCCTCTCCAGGTCAGTATTTATTGTACTCTCCAGGTCAGTATTTATATTACTCTCCAGGTCAGTGTTTATTGTACTGTCCAGGTCAGTTTTTATTGTCCTCTCCAGGTCACTATTTATTGTACTCTCCAGGTCAGTATTTATAGTACTTTCCAGGTCAATATTTATTGTACTCTCCTGGGCAATATTTATTGCCCTCTCCAGGTCAGTATCTTTTGTACTCTCCAGGTCAGTATTTAATGTTCTCTCCAGGTCAGTATTTATTGTACTCTCCAGGTCAGTATTTATAGTACTTTCCAGGTCAATATTTATTGTACTCTCCTGGGCAATATTTATTGCCCTCTCCAGGTCAGTATCTTTTGTACTCTCCAGGTCAGTATTTAATGTTCTCTCCAGGTCAGTATTTATTGTACTCACCAGGTCAGTATTTATTGTACACTCGAGGTCAGTATTTATTGTACTATCCAGGTCAGTATTTATTGCCCTCGCCAGGACAGTATGTATTGCACTCTCCAGGTCAGTATTTATTGTACTCTCCAGGTCCGTATTTACTGTACTCTCCATGTCAGTATTTATTGTACTGTCCTAGTCAGTATTTATTGTCCTCTCCAGGTCAGTATTTATTGTAACCTCCAGGTCAGTATTTATTGTACTCACCAGGTCAGTATTTATTGTGCTCTCCAGGTCAGTTTTTATTGTCCTCTCCAGGTCACTATTTATTGTACCCTCCAAGTCATTATTTATTGCACTCTCCAGGTCAGTATATTTTGCACTCTCCAGGTCAGTATTTATTGTACCCTCCAAGTCATTATTTATTGCACTCTCCAGGTCAGTATATTTTGCACTCTCCAGGTCAGTATTTATTGTACTCTCCAGGTCAGTTTTTATTGTCCTTTCCAGGTCACTATTTATTTTACTCTCCAGGTCACTATTTATTGTATTCACCAGGTCAGTATTTATTGTAATCTCCAGGGCAGTATTTATTACCCTCTCCAGGTCAGTATTTATTGTACTCTCCAGGTCAGTATTTATTGTACTCTCAAGGTCAGTATTTATTGTACTCTCCAGATCAGTATTTATTGCACACTACAGGTCAGTATTTATTGCACTCTCCTGGTCAATATTTATTGCCCTCTCCAGGTCAGTATTTATTGTCCTCTCCAGGTGAATATTTATTGTACTCTCCAGGTCAATATTTATTGTGCTCTCCAGGTCAGTATTTATTTTACTCTCCAGGTCAGTATTTATTGTACTCTCCAGATGAGTATTTATTGCCCTCTCCAGGTCAGTGCATATTGTACTCTCCAGGTTAGTATTTATTACCCTCTCCAGGTCAATATTTATTGGCCTCTCCAGGTCAATATTTTTTGCCCTCTCCAGGTGAGTATTTATTGTGCTCTCCAGGTCTGTATTTATTGTACTCTCCAGGTCGGTATTTATTGTACTCTCCAAGTCAGTATTTATTGCCCTCTCCAGGTCAGTGTTTATTGTACTCTTCAGGTCAGTATATATTACCCTCTCCAGGTCATTTTTATGGTACTCTCCAAGTCAGTATTTATTGTACTCTCCAGGTCAGTATTTATTGTACTCTCCAGGCCAGTATTTAATGTACTCTCCAGGTCAGTATTTATTGTACTCTCCAGGTCAGTATTTCTTGCCCCCTCCAGGTCAGTATTTATTGTACGCTCCAGGTCAGTATTTATTGTATTTATTGTACTCTCCAGGTCAGCATTTATTGTACTCTCCAGGTCAGTATTTAATGTACTCTCTAGTTCAGCATGTATTGTACTCTCCAGGTCAATATTTATTGCCATCTCCAGGTCCATATTTATTGTACCCTCAAGGTCATTATTTATTGCACTCTCCAGGTCAGTTTGTATTGCGCTCTCCATGTCAGTATTTATTGTACTCTCCAGGTCAATATTTATTGCCCTCTCCAGGTCAGTTTTTATTGCCCTCTCCAGGTGAATATTTATTGTACTCTCCAGGTCGATATTTATTGTGCTCTCCAGGTCAGTATTTATTGTACTCTCCAGGTCAGTATTTATTGTACTCTCCAGGTCAGTATTTATTGCCATCTCCAGGTCAGTGCATATTGTACTCTCCAGGTCAGTATTTATTACCCTCTCCAGGTCAATATTTATTGCCCTCTCCAGGTGAGTATTTATTGTATTCTCCAGGTCAATATTTATTGTGCTCTCCAGGTCAATATTTATTGTACACTCCAGGTCAGCATTTATTGGACTCTCCAGATCAATATTTATTGCCTTCTCCAGGTCAGTGTTTATTGTGCTCTACAGGTCAGTATAAATTACCATCTCCAGGTCATTTTTATGGTACTCTCTAGGTCAGTATTTATTGTACTCTCCAGGTCAGTATTTATTGTACTCTCCAGGTCAGTATTTAATGTACTCTCCAGGTCAGTATTTATTGTACTCTCCAGGTCAGTATTTATTGTACTCTCCAGATGAGTATTTATTGCCCTCTCCAGGTCAGTGCATATTGTACTCTCCAGGTTAGTATTTATTACCCTTTCCAGGTCAATATTTATTGCCCTCTCCAGGTCAATATTTTTTTCCCTCTCCAGGGGAGTAGTTATTGTGCTCTCCAGGTCAGTATTTATTGTACTCTCCAAGTCAGTATTTATTGCCTTCTCCAGGTCAGTGTTTATTGTACTCTTCAGGTCAGTATATATTACCCTCTCCAGGTCATTTTTATGGTACTCTCCAAGTCAGTATTTATTGTACTCTCCAGGTCAGTATTTATTGTACTCTCCAGGCCAGTATTTAATGTACTCTCCAGGTCAGTATTTATTGTACTCTCTCTGTCAGTATTTATTGCCCCCTCCAGGTCAGTATTTATTGTATTTATTGTACTCTCCAGGTCAGTATTTAATGTACTCTCCAGTTCAGTATGTATTGTACTCTCCAGGTCAATATTTATTGCCATCTCCAGGTCCATATTTATTGTACCCACCAGGTCATTATTTATTGCACTCTCCAGGTCAGTTTTTAATGCGCTCTCCAGGTCAGTATTTATTGTACTCTCCAGGTCAATATTTATTGTCCTCTCCAGGTCAGTTTTTATTGCCCTCTCCAGGTGAATATTTATTGTACTCTCCAGGTCAATATTTATTGTGCTCTCCAGGTCAGTATTTATTGTACTCTCCAGGTCAGTATTTATTGTACTCTCCAGGTCAGTATTTATTGCCTTCTCCAGGTCAGTGCATATTGTCCTCTCCAGGTCAGTATTTATTACCCTCTCCAGGTCAATATCTATTGCCCTCTCCAGGTGAGTATTTATTGTATTCTCCAGGTCAATATTTATTGTGCTCTCCAGGTCAATATTTATTGCACACTCCAGGTCAGCATTTATTGTACTCTCCAGATCAGTATTTATTGCCTACTCCAGGTCAATGTTTATTGTGCTCTACAGGTCAGTATAAATTACCATCTCCAGCTCATTTTTATGGTACTCTCCAGGTCAGTATTTATTGTACTCTCCAGGTCAGTATTTATTGTACTCTCCAGGTCAGTATTTAATGTACTGTCCAGGTCAGTATTTATTGTACTCTCCAGGTCAGTATTTATTGCTCCCTCCAGGTCAGTATTTATTGTACTCTCCAGGTCAGTATTTATTGTATTTATTGTACTCTCCAGGTCAGTATTTATTGTACTCACCAGGTCAGTATTTAAAGTACTCTCCAGTTCAGTGTGTATTGTACTCTCCAGGTCAATATTTATTGCCCTCTCCAGGTCACTATTTATTGTACCCTCCAGGTCATTATATATTGCACTCTCCAGGTCAGTATATATTGCACTCTCCAGGTCAGTATTTATTGTACTCTCCAGGTCAGTTTTTATTGTCCTCTCCAGGTCACTATTTATTGCACTCTCCAGGTCACTATTTATTGTACTCACCAGGTAAGTATTTATTGTAATCTCGAGGGCAGTATTTAGTACCCTCTCCAGGTCAGTATTTATAGTACTCTCCAGGTCAGTATTTATTGTACTCTCAAGGTCTGTATTTATTGTACTCTCCAGATCACTATTTATTGCACACTAGAGGTCAGTATTTATTGCACTCTCCTGGTCAATATTTATTGCCCTCTCCAGGTCAGTATTTATTGCCCTCTCCAGGTGAGTATTTATTGTACTCTCCAGGTCAATATTTATTGTGCTCTCCAGGTCAGTATTTATTGTACTCTCTAGGTCAGTATTTATTGTACTCTCCAGGTCAGTATTTATTGCCCCATCCAGGTCAGTATTTATTGTACTCTCCAGGTCAGTATTTAATGTATTTATTGTACTCTACAGGTCAGTATTTATTGTACTCTCCAGGTCAGTATTTAATGTACTCTCCAGTTCAGTATTTATTGTATTCTCCAGGTCAATATTTATTGCGCTCTCCAGTTCAGTATTTATTGTAATCTCCAGGTCAGTATTGATTGTACTCTCCAGGTCAGTATTTATTGTACATTCCAGGTTAGTATTTATTGTACTCTCCAGGTCAGTATTTATTGTACTCTCCAGGTCAGTATTTATATTACACTCCAGGTCAGTGTTTATTGTACTGTCCAGGTCAGTTTTTATTGTCCTCTCCAGGTCACTATTTATTGTACTCTCCAGGTCACTATTTATTGTATTCACCAGGTCAGTATTTATTGTAATCTCCAGGGCAGTATTTATTACCCTGTCCAGGTCAGTATTTATTGTGCTCTCCAGGTCAGTATTTATTGTACTCTCCATGTCAGTATTTAATGTACTCTCCAGGTCAGTATTTATTGTACTCTCCAGGTCAGTATTTATTGCCCCCTCCAGGTCAGTATTTATTGTACTCTCCAGGTCAGTATTTATTGTATTTATTGTACTCTCCAGGTCAGTATTTATTGTACTCACCAGTTCAGTATTTAAAGTACTCTCCAGTTCAGTGTGTATTGTAATCTCCAGGTCAATATTTATTGCCCTCTCCAGGTCACTATTTATTGTACCCTCCAGGTCATTATATATTGCACTCTCCAGGTCAGTATATATTGCACTCTCCAGGTCAGTATTTATTGTACTCTCCAGGTCAGTTTTTATTGTCCTCTCCAGGTCACTATTTATTGCACTCTCCAGGTCAGTATTTATTGTACTCTCAAGGTCTGTATTTATTGTACTCTCCAGATCACTATTTATTGCACACTAGAGGTCAGTATTTATTGCACTCTCCTGGTCAATATTTATTGCCCTCTCCAGGTCAGTATTTATTGCCCTCTCCAGGTGAGTATTTATTGTACTCTCCAGGTCAATATTTATTGTGCTCTCCAGGTCAGTATTTATTGTACTCTCCAGGTCAGTATTTATTGTACTCTCCAGGTCAGTATTTATTGCCCCATCCAGGTCAGTATTTATTGTACTCTCCAGGTCAGTATTTAATGTATTTATTGTACTCTACAGGTCAGTATTTATTGTACTCTCCAGGTCAGTATTTAATGTACTCTCCAGTTCAGTATTTATTGTATTCTCCAGGTCAATATTTATTGCGCTCTCCAGTTCAGTATTTATTGTACTCTCCATGTCAGTATTTATTGTACTCTCCAGGTCAGTATTTATTGTACATTCCAGGTTAGTATTTATTGTACTCTCCAGGTCAGTATTTATTGTACTCTCCAGGTCAGTATTTATATTACTCTCCAGGTCAGTGTTTATTGTACTGTCCAGGTCAGTTTTTATTGTCCTCTCCAGGTCACTATTTATTGTACTCTCCAGGTCACTATTTATTGTATTCACCAGGTCAGTATTTATTGTAATCTCCAGGGCAGTATTTATTACCCTGTCCAGGTCAGTATTTATTGTGCTCTCCAGGTCAGTATTTATTGTACTCTCCAGATCAGTATTTATTGCACACTACAGGTCAGTATTTATTGCACTCTCCTGGTCAATATTTATTGCCTTCTCCAGGTCAGTATTTATTGCCCTCTCCAGGTGAATATTTATTGTAGTCTCCAGGTCAATATTTATTGTGCTCTCCAGGTCAGTATTTATTGTACTCTCCAGGTCACTATTTATTGTACTCTCCAGGTCAGTATTTATTGCCCTCTCCAGGTCAGTGCATATTGTACTCTCCAGGTCAGTATGTATTACCCTCTCCAGGTCAATATTTATTCCCCTCTCCAGGTGAGTATTTATTGTACTCTCCAGGTCAATATTTATTGTGCTCTCCAGGTCAGTATTTATTGTACTCTCCAGGTCAGTATTTATTGTACTCTCCAGGTCAGTATTTAATGTACTCTCCAGGTCAGTATTTATTGTACTCTCCAGGTCAGTATTTATTGCCCCCTCCAGATCAGTATTTATTGTACTCTCCAGGTCAGTATTTATTGTATTTATTGTACTCTCCAGGTCAGTATTTATTCTCCTCTCCAGGTCAGTATTTTATGTACTCTCCAGTTCAGTATGTATTGTACTCTCCAGGTCAATATTTATTGCCCTCTCCAGGTCAGTATTTATTGTACTCTCCAGGTCAGTATTTATAGTACTCTCCAGGTCAATATTTATTGTACTCTCCTGGTCATTATTTATTGCACTCTCCTGGGCAATATTTATTGCCCTCTCCAGGTCAGTATTTATTGCTCTCTCCAGGGCAGTATTTATTGCCCTCTCCGGGTCAGTATCTATTGTACTCTCCAGGTCAGTATTTAATGTACTCTCCAGGTCAGTCTTTATTGTACTCACCCGGTCAGTATTTATTGTACACTCGAGGCCAGTATTTATTGTACTCTCCAGTTCAGTATTTATTGTCCTCTCCAGGGCAGTATGTATTGCACTCTCCAGGTCAGTATTTATTATACTCGCCAGGTTATTATTTATTGTACTCTGCAGGTCAGTATATATTGTACTCTCCAGGTCAGTATTTACTGTACTCTCCATGTCAGTATTTATTGTACTGTCCAGGTCAGTATTTATTGTCCTCTCCAGGTCAGTATTTATTGTACCCTCCAGGTCAGTATTTATTGTACTCACCAGGTCAGTATTTATTGTGCTCTCCAGGTCAGTTTTTATTGTCCTCTCCAGGTCAATATTTATTGTACCCTCCAGGTCATTATTTATTGCACTCTCCAGGTCAGTATATTTTGCACTCTCCAGGTCAGTATTTATTGTACTCCCCAGGTCAGTTTTTATGGTCCTCTACAGGTCACTATTTATTGTACTCTCCAGGTCACTATTTATTGTATTCACCAGGTCAGTATTTATTGTAATCTCCAGGGCAGTATTTATTACCCTCTCGAGGTCAGTATTTATTGTAATCTCCAGGTCAGTATTTATTGTACTCTCAAGGTCAGTATTTATTGAACTCTCCAGATCAGTATTAATTGCACACTACAGGTCAGTATTTATTGCACTCTCCTGGTCAATATTTATTGCCCTCTCCAGGTCAGTATATTTTGCACTCTCCAGGTTAGTATTTATTGTACTCTCCAGGTCAGTTTTTATGGTCCTCTCCAGGTCACTATTTATTGTACTCCCCAGGTCACTATTTATTGTATTCACCAGGTCAGTATTTATTGTAATCTCCAGGGCAGTATTTATTACCCTCTCGAGGTCAGTATTTATTGTAATCTCCAGGTCAGTATTTATTGTACTCTCAAGGTCAGTATTTATTGTACTCTCCAGATCAGTATTTATTGCCCTCTCCAGGTCATTTTTATGGTACTCTCCAAGTCAGTATTTATTGTACTCTCCAGGTCAATATTTATTGTACTCTCCAGGTCAGTATTTAATGTACTCTCCAGGTCAGTATTTATTGTACTCTCCAGGTCAGTATTTATTGCCGCCTCCAGGTCAGTATTTATTGTATTTATTGTACTCTCCAGGTCAGTATTTATTGCCCTCTCCAGGTCAGTGCATATTGTACTCTCCAGGTCAGTATTTATTACCCTCTCCAGGTCAATATTTTTTGCCCTCTCCAGGTGAGTATTTATTGTGCTCTCCAGGTCAGTATTTATTGTACTCTCCAGGTCAGTATTTATTGTACTCTCCAAGTCAGTATGTATTGCCTTCTCCAGGTCAGTGTTTATTGTACTCTTCAGGTCAGTATATATTACCCTCTCCAGGTCATTGTTATGGTACTCTCCAAGTCAGCATTTATTGTACTCTCCAGGTCAGTATTTATTGTACTCTCCAGGTCAGTATTTAATGTACTCTCCAGGTCAGTATTTATTGTACTCTCCAGATCAGTATTAATTGCACACTACAGGTCAGTATTTATTGCACTCTCCTGGTCAATATTTATTGCCCTCTCCAGGTCAGTATATTTTGCACTCTCCAGGTCAGTATTTAATGTACTCTCCAGGTCAGTTCTTATGGTCCTCTCCAGGTCACTATTTATTGTACTCTCCAGGTCACTATTTATTGTATTCACCAGGTCAGTATTTATAGTAATCTCCAGGGCAGTATTTATTACCCTCTCCAGATCAGTATTTATTGCCCTCTCCAGGTCATTTTTATGGTACTCTCCAAGTCAGTATTTATTGTACTCTCCAGGTCAGTATTTATTGTACTCTCCAGGTCAGTATTTGATGTACTCTCCAGGTCAGTATTTATTTTACTCTCCAGGTCAGTATTTATTGCCGCCTCCAGGTCAGTATTTATTGTATTTATTCTACTCTCCAGGTCAGTATTTACTGCCCTCTCCAGGTCAGTGCATATTGTACTCTCCAGGTCAGTATTTATTACCCTCTCCAGATCAGTATTAATTGCACACTACAGGTCAGTATTTATTGCACTCTCCAGGTCACTATTTATTGTATTCACCAGGTCAGTATTTATTGTAATCTCCAGGGCAGTATTTATTACCCTCTCGAGGTCAGTATTTATTGTAATCTCCAGGTCAGTATTTATTGTACTCTCAAGGTCAGTATTTATTGTACTCTCCAGATCAGTATTAATCGCACACTACAGGTCAGTATTTATTGCACTCTCCTGGTCAATATTTATTGCCCTCTCCAGGTCAGTATATTTTGCACTCTCCAGGTTAGTATTTATTGTACTCTCCAGGTCAGTTTTTATGGTCCTCTCCAGGTCACTATTTATTGTACTCCCCAGGTCACTATTTATTGTATTCACCAGGTCAGTATTTATTGTAATCTCCGGGGCAGTATTTATTACCCTCTCGAGGTCAGTATTTATTGTACTCTCCAGATCAGTATTTATTGCCCTCTCCAGGTCATTTTTATGGTACTCTCCAGGTCAGTATTTATTGCCCTCTCCAGGTCAGTGCATATTGTACTCTCCAGGTCAGTATTTATTACCCTCTCCAGGTCAATATTTTTTGCCCTCTCCAGGTGAGTATTTATTGTGCTCTCCAGGTCAGTATTTATTGTACTCTCCAGGTCAGTATTTATTGTACTCTCCAAGTCAGTATGTATTGCCTTCTCCAGGTCAGTGTTTATTGTACTCTTCAGGTCAGTATATATTACCCTCTCCAGGTCATTTTTATGGTACTCTCCAAGTCAGCATTTATTGTACTCTCCAGGTCAGTATTTATTGTACTCTCCAGGTCAGTATTTAATGTACTCTCCAGGTCAGTATTTATTGTACTCTCCAGATCAGTATTAATTGCACACTTCAGGTCAGTATTTATTGCACTCTCCTGGTCAATATTTATTGCCCTCTCCAGGTCAGTATATTTTGCACTCTCCAGGTCAGTATTTAATGTACTCTCCAGGTCAGTTCTTATGGTCCTCTCCAGGTCACTATTTATTGTACTCTCCAGGTCACTATTTATTGTATTCACCAGGTCAGTATTTATAGTAATCTCCAGGGCAGTATTTATTACCCTCTCGAGGTCAGTATTTATTGTAATCTCCAGGTCAGTATTTATTGTACTCTCAAGGTCAGTATTTATTTACTCTCCAGATCAGTATTTATTGCCCTCTCCAGGTCATTTTTATGGAACTCTCCAAGTCAGTATTTATTGTACTCTCCAGGTCAGTATTTATTGTACTCTCCAGGTCAGTATTTGATGTACTCTCCATGTCAGTATTTATTGTACTCTCCAGGTCAGTATTTATTGCCGCCTCCAGGTCAGTATTTATTGTATTTATTCTACTCTCCAGGTCAGTATTTATTGCCCTCTCCAGGTCAGTGCATATTGTACTCTCCAGGTCAGTATTTATTACCCTCTCCAGATCAGTATTAATTGCACACTACAGGTCAGTATTTATTGCACTCTCCAGGTCACTATTTATTGTATTCACCAGGTCAGTATTTATTGTAATCTCCAGGGCAGTATTTATTACCCTCTCGAGGTCAGTATTTATTGTAATCTCCAGGTCAGTATTTATTGTACTCTCAAGGTCAGTATTTATTGTACTCTCCAGATCAGTATTAATCGCACACTACAGGTCAGTATTTATTGCACTCTCCTGGTCAATATTTATTGCCCTCTCCAGGTCAGTATATTTTGCACTCTCCAGGTTAGTATTTATTGTACTCTCCAGGTCAGTTTTTATGGTCCTCTCCAGGTCACTATTTATTGTACTCCCCAGGTCACTATTTATTGTATTCACCAGGTCAGTATTTATTGTAATCTCCAGGGCAGTATTTATTACCCTCTCGAGGTCAGTATTTATTGTAATCTACAGGTCAGTATTTATTGTACTCTCAAGGTCAGTATTAATTGTACTCTCCAGATCAGTATTTATTGCCCTCTCCAGGTCATTTTTATGGTACTCTCCAAGTCAGTATTTATTGTACTCTCCAGGTCAGTATTTATTGTACTCTCCAGGTCAGTATTTAATGTACTCTCCAGGTCAGTATTTATTGTACTCTCCAGGTCAGTATTTATTGCCGCCTCCAGGTCAGTATTTATTGTATTTATTGTACTCTCCAGGTCAGTATTTATTGCCCTCTCCAGGTCAGTGCATATTGTACTCTCCAGGTCAGTATTTATTACCCTCTCCAGGTCAATATTTTTTGCCCTCTCCAGGTGAGTATTTATTGTGCTCTCCAGGTCAGTATTTATTGTACTCTCGAGGTCAGTATTTATTGTACTCTCCAAGTCAGTATGTATTGCCTTCTCCAGGTCAGTGTTTATTGTACTCTTCAGGTCAGTATATATTACCCTCTCCAGGTCATTTTTATGGTACTCTCCAAGTCAACATTTATTGTACTCTCCAGGTCAGTATATTTTGCACTCTCCAGGTCAGTATTTAATGTACTCTCCAGGTCAGTTCTTATGGTCCTCTCCAGGTCACTATTTATTGTACTCTCCAGGTCACTATTTATTGTATTCACCAGGTCAGTATTTATAGTAATCTCCAGGGCAGTATTTATTACCCTCTCGAGGTCAGTATTTATTGTAATCTCCAGGTCAGTATTTATTGTACTCTCAAGGTCAGTATTTATTTACTCTCCAGATCAGTATTTATTGCCCTCTCCAGGTCATTTTTATGGAACTCTCCAAGTCAGTATTTATTGTACTCTCCAGGTCAGTATTTATTGTACTCACCAGGTCAGTATTTGATGTACTCTGCATGTCAGTATTTATTGTACTCTCCAGGTCAGTATTTATTGCCGCCTCCAGGTCAGTATTTATTGTATTTATTCTACTCTCCAGGTCAGTATTTATTGCCCTCTCCAGGTCAGTGCATATTGTACTCTCCAGGTCAGTGTTTATTACCCTCTCCAGATCAGTATTAATTGCACACTACAGGTCAGTATTTATTGCACTCTCCAGGTCACTATTTATTGTATTCACCAGGTCAGTATTTATTGTAATCTCCAGGGCAGTATTTATTACCCTCTCGAGGTCAGTATTTATTGTAATCTCCAGGTCAGTATTTATTGTACTCTCAAGGTCAGTATTTATTGTACTCTCCAGATCAGTATTAATCGCACACTACAGGTCAGTATTTATTGCACTCTCCTGGTCAATATTTATTGCCCTCTCCAGGTCAGTATATTTTGCACTCTCCAGGTTAGTATTTATTGTACTCTCCAGGTCAGTTTTTATGGTCCTCTCCAGGTCACTATTTATTGTACTCCCCAGGTCACTATTTATTGTATTCACCAGGTCAGTATTTATTGTAATCTCCAGGGCAGTATTTATTACCCTGTCCAGGTCAGTATTTATTGTGCTCTCCAGGTCAATATTTATTGCACACTCCAGGTCAGCATTTATTGTACTCTCCAGATCAGTATTTATTGCCTACTCCAGGTCAATGTTTATTGTGCTCTACAGGTCAGTATAAATTACCATCTCCAGCTCATTTTTATGGTACTCTCCAGGTCAGTATTTATTGTACTCTCCAGGTCAGTATTTATTGTACTCTCCAGGTCAGTATTTAATGTACTCTCCAGGTCAGTATTTATTGTACTCTCCAGGTCAGTATTTATTGCTCCCTCCAGGTCAGTATTTATTGTACTCTCCAGGTCAGTATTTATTGTATTTATTGTACTCTCCAGGTCAGTATTTATTGTACTCACCAGGTCAGTATTTAAAGTACTCTCCAGTTCAGTGTGTATTGTACTCTCCAGGTCAATATTTATTGCCCTCTCCAGGTCACTATTTATTGTACCCTCCAGGTCATTATATATTGCACTCTCCAGGTCAGTATATATTGCACTCTCCAGGTCAGTATTTATTGTACTCTCCAGGTCAGTTTTTATTGTCCTCTCCAGGTCACTATTTATTGCACTCTCCAGGTCACTATTTATTGTACTCACCAGGTAAGTATTTATTGTAATCTCGAGGGCAGTATTTAGTACCCTCTCCAGGTCAGTATTTATAGTACTCTCCAGGTCAGTATTTATTGTACTCTCAAGGTCTGTATTTATTGTACTCTCCAGATCACTATTTATTGCACACTAGAGGTCAGTATTTATTGCACTCTCCTGGTCAATATTTATTGCCCTCTCCAGGTCAGTATTTATTGCCCTCTCCAGGTGAGTATTTATTGTACTCTCCAGGTCAATATTTATTGTGCTCTCCAGGTCAGTATTTATTGTACTCTCTAGGTCAGTATTTATTGTACTCTCCAGGTCAGTATTTATTGCCCCATCCAGGTCAGTATTTATTGTACTCTCCAGGTCAGTATTTAATGTATTTATTGTACTCTACAGGTCAGTATTTATTGTACTCTCCAGGTCAGTATTTAATGTACTCTCCAGTTCAGTATTTATTGTATTCTCCAGGTCAATATTTATTGCGCTCTCCAGTTCAGTATTTATTGTAATCTCCAGGTCAGTATTGATTGTACTCTCCAGGTCAGTATTTATTGTACATTCCAGGTTAGTATTTATTGTACTCTCCAGGTCAGTATTTATTGTACTCTCCAGGTCAGTATTTATATTACACTCCAGGTCAGTGTTTATTGTACTGTCCAGGTCAGTTTTTATTGTCCTCTCCAGGTCACTATTTATTGTACTCTCCAGGTCACTATTTATTGTATTCACCAGGTCAGTATTTATTGTAATCTCCAGGGCAGTATTTATTACCCTGTCCAGGTCAGTATTTATTGTGCTCTCCAGGTCAGTATTTATTGTACTCTCCATGTCAGTATTTAATGTACTCTCCAGGTCAGTATTTATTGTACTCTCCAGGTCAGTATTTATTGCCCCCTCCAGGTCAGTATTTATTGTACTCTCCAGGTCAGTATTTATTGTATTTATTGTACTCTCCAGGTCAGTATTTATTGTACTCACCAGTTCAGTATTTAAAGTACTCTCCAGTTCAGTGTGTATTGTAATCTCCAGGTCAATATTTATTGCCCTCTCCAGGTCACTATTTATTGTACCCTCCAGGTCATTATATATTGCACTCTCCAGGTCAGTATATATTGCACTCTCCAGGTCAGTATTTATTGTACTCTCCAGGTCAGTTTTTATTGTCCTCTCCAGGTCACTATTTATTGCACTCTCCAGGTCAGTATTTATTGTACTCTCAAGGTCTGTATTTATTGTACTCTCCAGATCACTATTTATTGCACACTAGAGGTCAGTATTTATTGCACTCTCCTGGTCAATATTTATTGCCCTCTCCAGGTCAGTATTTATTGCCCTCTCCAGGTGAGTATTTATTGTACTCTCCAGGTCAATATTTATTGTGCTCTCCAGGTCAGTATTTATTGTACTCTCCAGGTCAGTATTTATTGTACTCTCCAGTTCAGTATTTATTGCCCCATCCAGGTCAGTATTTATTGTACTCTCCAGGTCAGTATTTAATGTATTTATTGTACTCTACAGGTCAGTATTTATTGTACTCTCCAGGTCAGTATTTAATGTACTCTCCAGTTCAGTATTTATTGTATTCTCCAGGTCAATATTTATTGCGCTCTCCAGTTCAGTATTTAATGTACTCTCCAGGTCAGTATTTATTGTACTCTCCAGGTCAGTATTTATTGTACATTCCAGGTTAGTATTTATTGTACTCTCCAGGTCAGTATTTATTGTACTCTCCAGGTCAGTATTTATATTACTCTCCAGGTCAGTGTTTATTGTACTGTCCAGGTCAGTTTTTATTGTCCTCTCCAGGTCACTATTTATTGTACTCTCCAGGTCACTATTTATTGTATTCACCAGGTCAGTATTTATTGTAATCTCCAGGGCAGTATTTATTACCCTGTCCAGGTCAGTATTTATTGTGCTCTCCAGGTCAGTATTTATTGTACTCTCCAGATCAGTATTTATTGCACACTACAGGTCAGTATTTATTGCACTCTCCTGGTCAATATTTATTGCCTTCTCCAGGTCAGTATTTATTGCCCTCTCCAGGTGAATATTTATTGTAGTCTCCAGGTCAATATTTATTGTGCTCTCCAGGTCAGTATTTATTGTACTCTCCAGGTCACTATTTATTGTACTCTCCAGGTCAGTATTTATTGCCCTCTCCAGGTCAGTGCATATTGTACTCTCCAGGTCAGTATGTATTACCCTCTCCAGGTCAATATTTATTCCCCTCTCCAGGTGAGTATTTATTGTACTCTCCAGGTCAATATTTATTGTGCTCTCCAGGTCAGTATTTATTGTACTCTCCAGGTCAGTATTTATTGTACTCTCCAGGTCAGTATTTAATGTACTCTCCAGGTCAGTATTTATTGTACTCTCCAGGTCAGTATTTATTGCCCCCTCCAGATCAGTATTTATTGTACTCTCCAGGTCAGTATTTATTGTATTTATTGTACTCTCCAGGTCAGTATTTATTCTCCTCTCCAGGTCAGTATTTTATGTACTCTCCAGTTCAGTATGTATTGTACTCTCCAGGTCAATATTTATTGCCCTCTCCAGGTCAGTATTTATTGTACTCTCCAGGTCAGTATTTATAGTACTCTCCAGGTCAATATTTATTGTACTCTCCTGGTCATTATTTATTGCACTCTCCTGGGCAATATTTATTGCCCTCTCCAGGTCAGTATTTATTGCTCTCTCCAGGGCAGTATTTATTGCCCTCTCCGGGTCAGTATCTATTGTACTCTCCAGGTCAGTATTTAATGTACTCTCCAGGTCAGTCTTTATTGTACTCACCCGGTCAGTATTTATTGTACACTCGAGGCCAGTATTTATTGTACTCTCCAGTTCAGTATTTATTGTCCTCTCCAGGGCAGTATGTATTGCACTCTCCAGGTCAGTATTTATTATACTCGCCAGGTTATTATTTATTGTACTCTGCAGTTCAGTATATATTGTACTCTCCAGGTCAGTATTTACTGTACTCTCCATGTCAGTATTTATTGTACTGTCCAGGTCAGTATTTATTGTCCTCTCCAGGTCAGTATTTATTGTACCCTCCAGGTCAGTATTTATTGTACTCACCAGGTCAGTATTTATTGTGCTCTCCAGGTCAGTTTTTATTGTCCTCTCCAGGTCAATATTTATTGTACCCTCCAGGTCATTATTTATTGCACTCTCCAGGTCAGTATATTTTGCACTCTCCAGGTCAGTATTTATTGTACTCCCCAGGTCAGTTTTTATGGTCCTCTACAGGTCACTATTTATTGTACTCTCCAGGTCACTATTTATTGTATTCACCAGGTCAGTATTTATTGTAATCTCCAGGGCAGTATTTATTACCCTCTCGAGGTCAGTATTTATTGTAATCTCCAGGTCAGTATTTATTGTACTCTCAAGGTCAGTATTTATTGAACTCTCCAGATCAGTATTAATTGCACACTACAGGTCAGTATTTATTGCACTCTCCTGGTCAATATTTATTGCCCTCTCCAGGTCAGTATATTTTGCACTCTCCAGGTCAGTATTTAATGTACTCTCCAGGTCAGTATTTATTGTACTCTCCAGGTCAGTATTTATTGCCGCCTCCAGGTCAGTATTTATTGTATTTATTGTACTCTCCAGGTCAGTATTTATTGCCCTCTCCAGGTCAGTGCATATTGTACTCTCCAGGTCAGTATTTATTACCCTCTCCAGGTCAATATTTTTTGCCCTCTCCAGGTGAGTATTTATTGTGCTCTCCAGGTCAGTATTTATTGTACTCTCCAGGTCAGTATTTATTGTACTCTCCAAGTCAGTATGTATTGCCTTCTCCAGGTCAGTGTTTATTGTACTCTTCAGGTCAGTATATATTACCCTCTCCAGGTCATTGTTATGGTACTCTCCAAGTCAGCATTTATTGTACTCTCCAGGTCAGTATTTATTGTACTCTCCAGGTCAGTATTTAATGTACTCTCCAGGTCAGTATTTATTGTACTCTCCAGATCAGTATTAATTGCACACTACAGGTCAGTATTTATTGCACTCTCCTGGTCAATATTTATTGCCCTCTCCAGGTCAGTATATTTTGCACTCTCCAGGTCAGTATTTAATGTACTCTCCAGGTCAGTTCTTATGGTCCTCTCCAGGTCACTATTTATTGTACTCTCCAGGTCACTATTTATTGTATTCACCAGGTCAGTATTTATAGTAATCTCCAGGGCAGTATTTATTACCCTCTCCAGATCAGTATTTATTGCCCTCTCCAGGTCATTTTTATGGTACTCTCCAAGTCAGTATTTATTGTACTCTCCAGGTCAGTATTTATTGTACTCTCCAGGTCAGTATTTGATGTACTCTCCAGGTCAGTATTTATTTTACTCTCCAGGTCAGTATTTATTGCCGCCTCCAGGTCAGTATTTATTGTATTTATTCTACTCTCCAGGTCAGTATTTACTGCCCTCTCCAGGTCAGTGCATATTGTACTCTCCAGGTCAGTATTTATTACCCTCTCCAGATCAGTATTAATTGCACACTACAGGTCAGTATTTATTGCACTCTCCAGGTCACTATTTATTGTATTCACCAGGTCAGTATTTATTGTAATCTCCAGGGCAGTATTTATTACCCTCTCGAGGTCAGTATTTATTGTAATCTCCAGGTCAGTATTTATTGTACTCTCAAGGTCAGTATTTATTGTACTCTCCAGATCAGTATTAATCGCACACTACAGGTCAGTATTTATTGCACTCTCCTGGTCAATATTTATTGCCCTCTCCAGGTCAGTATATTTTGCACTCTCCAGGTTAGTATTTATTGTACTCTCCAGGTCAGTTTTTATGGTCCTCTCCAGGTCACTATTTATTGTACTCCCCAGGTCACTATTTATTGTATTCACCAGGTCAGTATTTATTGTAATCTCCGGGGCAGTATTTATTACCCTCTCGAGGTCAGTATTTATTGTACTCTCCAGATCAGTATTTATTGCCCTCTCCAGGTCATTTTTATGGTACTCTCCAGGTCAGTATTTATTGCCCTCTCCAGGTCAGTGCATATTGTACTCTCCAGGTCAGTATTTATTACCCTCTCCAGGTCAATATTTTTTGCCCTCTCCAGGTGAGTATTTATTGTGCTCTCCAGGTCAGTATTTATTGTACTCTCCAGGTCAGTATTTATTGTACTCTCCAAGTCAGTATGTATTGCCTTCTCCAGGTCAGTGTTTATTGTACTCTTCAGGTCAGTATATATTACCCTCTCCAGGTCATTTTTATGGTACTCTCCAAGTCAGCATTTATTGTACTCTCCAGGTCAGTATTTATTGTACTCTCCAGGTCAGTATTTAATGTACTCTCCAGGTCAGTATTTATTGTACTCTCCAGATCAGTATTAATTGCACACTTCAGGTCAGTATTTATTGCACTCTCCTGGTCAATATTTATTGCCCTCTCCAGGTCAGTATATTTTGCACTCTCCAGGTCAGTATTTAATGTACTCTCCAGGTCAGTTCTTATGGTCCTCTCCAGGTCACTATTTATTGTACTCTCCAGGTCACTATTTATTGTATTCACCAGGTCAGTATTTATAGTAATCTCCAGGGCAGTATTTATTACCCTCTCGAGGTCAGTATTTATTGTAATCTCCAGGTCAGTATTTATTGTACTCTCAAGGTCAGTATTTATTTACTCTCCAGATCAGTATTTATTGCCCTCTCCAGGTCATTTTTATGGAACTCTCCAAGTCAGTATTTATTGTACTCTCCAGGTCAGTATTTATTGTACTCTCCAGGTCAGTATTTGATGTACTCTCCATGTCAGTATTTATTGTACTCTCCAGGTCAGTATTTATTGCCGCCTCCAGGTCAGTATTTATTGTATTTATTCTACTCTCCAGGTCAGTATTTATTGCCCTCTCCAGGTCAGTGCATATTGTACTCTCCAGGTCAGTATTTATTACCCTCTCCAGATCAGTATTAATTGCACACTACAGGTCAGTATTTATTGCACTCTCCAGGTCACTATTTATTGTATTCACCAGGTCAGTATTTATTGTAATCTCCAGGGCAGTATTTATTACCCTCTCGAGGTCAGTATTTATTGTAATCTCCAGGTCAGTATTTATTGTACTCTCAAGGTCAGTATTTATTGTACTCTCCAGATCAGTATTAATCGCACACTACAGGTCAGTATTTATTGCACTCTCCTGGTCAATATTTATTGCCCTCTCCAGGTCAGTATATTTTGCACTCTCCAGGTTAGTATTTATTGTACTCTCCAGGTCAGTTTTTATGGTCCTCTCCAGGTCACTATTTATTGTACTCCCCAGGTCACTATTTATTGTATTCACCAGGTCAGTATTTATTGTAATCTCCAGGGCAGTATTTATTACCCTCTCGAGGTCAGTATTTATTGTAATCTACAGGTCAGTATTTATTGTACTCTCAAGGTCAGTATTAATTGTACTCTCCAGATCAGTATTTATTGCCCTCTCCAGGTCATTTTTATGGTACTCTCCAAGTCAGTATTTATTGTACTCTCCAGGTCAGTATTTATTGTACTCTCCAGGTCAGTATTTAATGTACTCTCCAGGTCAGTATTTATTGTACTCTCCAGGTCAGTATTTATTGCCGCCTCCAGGTCAGTATTTATTGTATTTATTGTACTCTCCAGGTCAGTATTTATTGCCCTCTCCAGGTCAGTGCATATTGTACTCTCCAGGTCAGTATTTATTACCCTCTCCAGGTCAATATTTTTTGCCCTCTCCAGGTGAGTATTTATTGTGCTCTCCAGGTCAGTATTTATTGTACTCTCGAGGTCAGTATTTATTGTACTCTCCAAGTCAGTATGTATTGCCTTCTCCAGGTCAGTGTTTATTGTACTCTTCAGGTCAGTATATATTACCCTCTCCAGGTCATTTTTATGGTACTCTCCAAGTCAACATTTATTGTACTCTCCAGGTCAGTATATTTTGCACTCTCCAGGTCAGTATTTAATGTACTCTCCAGGTCAGTTCTTATGGTCCTCTCCAGGTCACTATTTATTGTACTCTCCAGGTCACTATTTATTGTATTCACCAGGTCAGTATTTATAGTAATCTCCAGGGCAGTATTTATTACCCTCTCGAGGTCAGTATTTATTGTAATCTCCAGGTCAGTATTTATTGTACTCTCAAGGTCAGTATTTATTTACTCTCCAGATCAGTATTTATTGCCCTCTCCAGGTCATTTTTATGGAACTCTCCAAGTCAGTATTTATTGTACTCTCCAGGTCAGTATTTATTGTACTCACCAGGTCAGTATTTGATGTACTCTGCATGTCAGTATTTATTGTACTCTCCAGGTCAGTATTTATTGCCGCCTCCAGGTCAGTATTTATTGTATTTATTCTACTCTCCAGGTCAGTATTTATTGCCCTCTCCAGGTCAGTGCATATTGTACTCTCCAGGTCAGTGTTTATTACCCTCTCCAGATCAGTATTAATTGCACACTACAGGTCAGTATTTATTGCACTCTCCAGGTCACTATTTATTGTATTCACCAGGTCAGTATTTATTGTAATCTCCAGGGCAGTATTTATTACCCTCTCGAGGTCAGTATTTATTGTAATCTCCAGGTCAGTATTTATTGTACTCTCAAGGTCAGTATTTATTGTACTCTCCAGATCAGTATTAATCGCACACTACAGGTCAGTATTTATTGCACTCTCCTGGTCAATATTTATTGCCCTCTCCAGGTCAGTATATTTTGCACTCTCCAGGTTAGTATTTATTGTACTCTCCAGGTCAGTTTTTATGGTCCTCTCCAGGTCACTATTTATTGTACTCCCCAGGTCACTATTTATTGTATTCACCAGGTCAGTATTTATTGTAATCTCCAGGGCAGTATTTATTACCCTCTCGAGGTCAGTATTTATTGTAATCTCCAGGTCAGTATTTATTGTACTCTCAAGGTCAGTATTAATTGTACTCTCCAGATCAGTATTTATTGCCCTCTCCAGGTCATTTTTATGGTACTCTCCAAGTCAGTATTTATTGTACTCTCCAGGTCAGTATTTATTGTACTCTCCAGGTCAGTATTTAATGTACTCTCCAGGTCAGTATTTATTGTACTCTCCAGGTCAGTATTTATTGCCGCCTCCAGGTCAGTATTTATTGTATTTATTGTACTCTCCAGGTCAGTATTTATTGCCCTCTCCAGGTCAGTGCATATTGTACTCTCCAGGTCAGTATTTATTACCCTCTCCAGGTCAATATTTTATGCCCTCTCCAGGTGAGTATTTATTGTGCTCTCCAGGTCAGTATTTATTGTACTCTCCAGGTCAGTATTTATTGTACTCTCCAAGTCAGTATGTATTGCCTTCTCCAGGTCAGTGTTTATTGTACTCTTCAGGTCAGTATATATTACCCTCTCCAGGTCATTTTTATGGTACTCTCCAAGTCAACATTTATTGTACTCTCCAGGTCAGTATTTATTGTACTCTCCAGGTCAGTATTTAATGTACTCTCCAGGTCAGTATTTATTGTACTCTCCAGATCAGTATTAATTGCACACTACAGGTCAGTATTTATTGCACTTTCCTGGTCAATATTTATTGCCCTCTCCAGGTCAGTATATTTTGCACTCTCCAGGTCAGTATTTAATGTACTCTCCAGGTCAGTTCTTATGGTCCTCTCCAGGTCACCATTTATTGTACTCTCCAGGTCACTATTTATTGTATTCACCAGGTCAGTATTTATAGTAATCTCCAGGGCAGCATTTATTACCCTCTCGAGGTCAGTATTTATTGTAATCTCCAGGTCAGTATTTATTGTACTCTCAAGGTCAGTATTTATTGTACTCTCCAGATCAGTAATTATTGCACACTACAGGTCAGTATTTATTGCACTCTCCTGCTCAATATTTATTGCCCTCTCCAGGTAAGTATTTAATGCTCTCTCCAGGTGAATATTTATTGTACTCTCCAGGTCAATATTTATTGTGCTCTCCAGGTCATATTTATTGTACTCTCCAGGTCAGTATTTATTGTACTCTCCAGATCAGTATTTATTGCCCTCTCCAGGTCAGTGCATATTGTACTCTCCAGGTCAATATTTTTTGCCCTCTCCAGGTGAGTATTTATTGTATTCACCAGGTCAATATTTATTGTGCTATCCAGGTCAGTATTTATTGTACTCTCCAGGTCAGTATTTATTGTACTCTCCAAGTCAGTATTTATTGCCTTCTCCAGGTCAGTGTTTATTGTACTCTTCAGTTCAGTATATATTACCCTCTCCAGGTCATTTTTATGGTACTCTCCAAGTCAGTATTTATTGTACTCTCCAGGTCAGTATTTATTGTACTCTCCAGTTCAGTATTTATTACCCCCTCCAGGTCAGTATTTATTGTACTCTCCAGCTCAGTATTTATTGTATTTATTGTACTCTCCAGGTCAGTATTTAATGTACTCTCCAGGTCAGTATTTATTGTACTCTCCAGGTCAGTATTTCTTGCCCCCTCCAGGTCAGTATTTTTTGTACGCTCCAAGTCAGTATTTATTGTATTTATTGTACTCTCCAGGTCAGTATTTATTGTACTCTCCAGGTCAGTATTTAATGTACTCTCCAGTTCAGTATGTATTGTACTCTCCAGGTCAATATTTATTGCCCTCTCCAGGTCCATATGTATTGTACCCTCCAGGTCATTATTTATTGCACTCTCCAGGTCAGTATATATTGTACTCTCCAGGTCACTATTTATTGTCTTCACCAGGTCAGTATTTATTGTAATCTCCAGGGCAGTATTTATTACCCTCTCCAGGTCAGTATTTATTGTAATCTCCAGGTCAGTATTTATTGTACTCTCAAGGTCAGTATTAATTGTACTCTCCAGATCAGTATTTATTGCCCTCTCCAGGTCATTTTTATGGTACTCTCCAAGTCAGTATTTATTGTACTCTCCAGGTCAGTATTTATTGTACTCTCCAGGTCAGTATTTAATGTACTCTCCAGGTCAGTATTTATTGTACTCTCCAGGTTAGTATTTATTGCCGCCTCCAGGTCAGTATTTATTGTATTTATTGTACTCTCCAGGTCAGTATTTATTGCCCTCTCCAGGTCAGTGCATATTGTACTCTCCAGGTCAGTATTTATTACCCTCTCCAGGTCAATATTTTTTGCCCTCTCCAGGTGAGTATTTATTGTGCTCTCCAGGTCAGTATTTATTGTACTCTCCAGGTCAGTATTTATTGTACTCTCCAAGTCAGTATGTATTGCCTTCTCCAGGTCAGTGTTTATTGTACTCTTCAGGTCAGTATATATTACCCTCTCCAGGTCATTTTTATGGTACTCTCCAAGTCAGCATTTATTGTACTCTCCAGGTCAGTATTTATTGTACTCTCCAGGTCAGTATTTAATGTACTCTCCAGGTCAGTATTTATTGTACTCTCCAGATCAGTATTAATTGCACACTTCAGGTCAGTATTTATTGCACTCTCCTGGTCAATATTTATTGCCCTCTCCAGGTCAGTATATTTTGCACTCTCCAGGTCAGTATTTAATGTACTCTCCAGGTCAGTTCTTATGGTCCTCTCCAGGTCACTATTTATTGTACTCTCCAGGTCACTATTTATTGTATTCACCAGGTCAGTATTTATAGTAATCTCCAGGGCAGTATTTATTACCCTCTCGAGGTCAGTATTTATTGTAATCTCCAGGTCAGTATTTATTGTACTCTCAAGGTCAGTATTTATTTACTCTCCAGATCAGTATTTATTGCCCTCTCCAGGTCATTTTTATGGAACTCTCCAAGTCAGTATTTATTGTACTCTCCAGGTCAGTATTTATTGTACTCTCCAGGTCAGTATTTGATGTACTCTCCATGTCAGTATTTATTGTACTCTCCAGGTCAGTATTTATTGCCGCCTCCAGGTCAGTATTTATTGTATTTATTCTACTCTCCAGGTCAGTATTTATTGCCCTCTCCAGGTCAGTGCATATTGTACTCTCCAGGTCAGTATTTATTACCCTCTCCAGATCAGTATTAATTGCACACTACAGGTCAGTATTTATTGCACTCTCCAGGTCACTATTTATTGTATTCACCAGGTCAGTATTTATTGTAATCTCCAGGGCAGTATTTATTACCCTCTCGAGGTCAGTATTAATTGTAATCTCCAGGTCAGTATTTATTGCACTCTCCTGGTCAATATTTATTGCCCTCTCCAGGTCAGTATATTTTGCACTCTCCAGGTTAGTATTTATTGTACTCTCCAGGTCAGTTTTTATGGTCCTCTCCAGGTCACTATTTATTGTACTCCCCAGGTCACTATTTATTGTATTCACCAGGTCAGTATTTATTGTAATCTCCAGGGCAGTATTTATTACCCTCTCGAGGTCAGTATTTATTGTAATCTCCAGGTCAGTATTTATTGTACTCTCAAGGTCAGTATTAATTGTACTCTCCAGATCAGTATTTATTGCCCTCTCCAGGTCATTTTTATGGTACTCTCCAAGTCAGTATTTATTGTACTCTCCAGGTCAGTATTTATTGTACTCTCCAGGTCAGTATTTAATGTACTCTCCAGGTCAGTATTTATTGTACTCTCCAGGTCAGTATTTATTGCCGCCTCCAGGTCAGTATTTATTGTATTTATTGTACTCTCCAGGTCAGTATTTATTGCCCTCTCCAGGTCAGTGCATATTGTACTCTCCAGGTCAGTGTTTATTACCCTCTCCAGATCAGTATTAATTGCACACTACAGGTCAGTATTTATTGCACTCTCCAGGTCACTATTTATTGTATTCACCAGGTCAGTATTTATTGTTATCTCCAGGGCAATATTTATTACCCTCTCGAGGTCAGTATTTATTGTAATCTCCAGGTCAGTATTTATTGTACTCTCAAGGTCAGTATTTATTGTACTCTCCAGATCAGTATTAATCGCACACTACAGGTCAGTATTTATTGCACTCTCCTGGTCAATATTTATTGCCCTCTCCAGGTCAGTATATTTTGCACTCTCCAGGTTAGTATTTATTGTACTCTCCAGGTCAGTTTTTATGGTCCTCTCCAGGTCACTATTTATTGTACTCCCCAGGTCACTATTTATTGTATTCACCAGGTCAGTATTTATTGTAATCTCCAGGGCAGTATTTATTACCCTCTCGAGGTCAGTATTTATTGTAATCTCCAGGTCAGTATTTATTGTACTCTCAAGGTCAGTATTAATTGTACTCTCCAGATCAGTATTTATTGCCCTCTCCAGGTCATTTTTATGGTACTCTCCAAGTCAGTATTTATTGTACTCTCCAGGTCAGTATTTAATGTACTCTCCAGGTCAGTATTTATTGTACTCTCCAGGTCAGTATTTATTGCCGCCTCCAGGTCAGTATTTATTGTATTTATTGTACTCTCCAGGTCAGTATTTATTGCCCTCTCCAGGTCAGTGCATATTGTACTCTCCAGGTCAGTATTTATTACCCTCTCCAGGTCAATATTTTTTGCCCTCTCCAGGTGAGTATTTATTGTGCTCTCCAGGTCAGTATTTATTGTACTCTCCAGGTCAGTATTTATTGTACTCTCCAAGTCAGTATTTAATGTACTCTCCAGGTCAGTATTTATTGTACTCTCCAGGTCAGTATTTATTGCCGCCTCCAGGTCAGTATTTATTGTATTTATTGTACTCTCCAGGTCAGTATTTATTGCCCTCTCCAGGTCAGTGCATATTGTACTCTCCAGGTCAGTGTTTATTACCCTCTCCAGATCAGTATTAATTGCACACTACAGGTCAGTATTTATTGCACTCTCCAGGTCACTATTTATTGTATTCACCAGGTCAGTATTTATTGTAATCTCCAGGGCAGTATTTATTACCCTCTCGAGGTCAGTATTTATTGTAATCTCCAGGTCAGTATTTATTGTACTCTCAAGGTCAGTATTTATTGTACTCTCCAGATCAGTATTAATCGCACACTACAGGTCAGTATTTATTGCACTCTCCTGGTCAATATTTATTGCCCTCTCCAGGTCAGTATATTTTGCACTCTCCAGGTTAGTATTTATTGTACTCTCCAGGTCAGTTTTTATGGTCCTCTCCAGGTCACTATTTATTGTACTCCCCAGGTCACTATTTATTGTATTCACCAGGTCAGTATTTATTGTAATCTCCAGGGCAGTATTTATTACCCTCTCGAGGTCAGTATTTATTGTAATCTCCAGGTCAGTATTTATTGTACTCTCAAGGTCAGTATTAATTGTACTCTCCAGATCAGTATTTATTGCCCTCTCCAGGTCATTTTTATGGTACTCTCCAAGTCAGTATTTATTGTACTCTCCAGGTCAGTATTTATTGTACTCTCCAGGTCAGTATTTAATGTACTCTCCAGGTCAGTATTTATTGTACTCTCCAGGTCAGTATTTATTGCCGCCTCCAGGTCAGTATTTATTGTATTTATTGTACTCTCCAGGTCAGTATTTATTGCCCTCTCCAGGTCAGTGCATATTGTACTCTCCAGGTCAGTATTTATTACCCTCTCCAGGTCAATATTTTTTGCCCTCTCCAGGTGAGTATTTATTGTGCTCTCCAGGTCAGTATTTATTGTACTCTCCAGGTCAGTATTTATTGTACTCTCCAAGTCAGTATGTATTGCCTTCTCCAGGTCAGTGTTTATTGTACTCTTCAGGTCAGTATATATTACCCTCTCCAGGTCATTTTTATGGTACTCTCCAAGTCAACATTTATTGTACTCTCCAGGTCAGTATTTATTGTACTCTCCAGGTCAGTATTTAATGTACTCTCCAGGTCAGTATTTATTGTACTCTCCAGATCAGTATTAATTGCACACTACAGGTCAGTATTTATTGCACTTTCCTGGTCAATATTTATTGCCCTCTCCAGGTCAGTATATTTTGCACTCTCCAGGTCAGTATTTAATGTACTCTCCAGGTCAGTTCTTATGGTCCTCTCCAGGTCACCATTTATTGTACTCTCCAGGTCACTATTTATTGTATTCACCAGGTCAGTATTTATAGTAATCTCCAGGGCAGTATTTATTACCCTCTCGAGGTCAGTATTTATTGTAATCTCCAGGTCAGTATTTATTGTACTCTCAAGGTCAGTATTTATTGTACTCTCCAGATCAGTAATTATTGCACACTACAGGTCAGTATTTATTGCACTCTCCTGCTCAATATTTATTGCCCTCTCCAGGTAAGTATTTAATGCTCTCTCCAGGTGAATATTTATTGTACTCTCCAGGTCAATATTTATTGTGCTCTCCAGGTCATATTTATTGTACTCTCCAGGTCAGTATTTATTGTACTCTCCAGATCAGTATTTATTGCCCTCTCCAGGTCAGTGCATATTGTACTCTCCAGGTCAATATTTTTTGCCCTCTCCAGGTGAGTATTTATTGTATTCACCAGGTCAATATTTATTGTGCTATCCAGGTCAGTATTTATTGTACTCTCCAGGTCAGTATTTATTGTACTCTCCAAGTCAGTATTTATTGCCTTCTCCAGGTCAGTGTTTATTGTACTCTTCAGTTCAGTATATATTACCCTCTCCAGGTCATTTTTATGGTACTCTCCAAGTCAGTATTTATTGTACTCTCCAGGTCAGTATTTATTGTACTCTCCAGTTCAGTATTTATTACCCCCTCCAGGTCAGTATTTATTGTACTCTCCAGCTCAGTATTTATTGTATTTATTGTACTCTCCAGGTCAGTATTTAATGTACTCTCCAGGTCAGTATTTATTGTACTCTCCAGGTCAGTATTTCTTGCCCCCTCCAGGTCAGTATTTTTTGTACGCTCCAGGTCAGTATTTATTGTATTTATTGTACTCTCCAGGTCAGTATTTATTGTACTCTCCAGGTCAGTATTTAATGTACTCTCCAGTTCAGTATGTATTGTACTCTCCAGGTCAATATTTATTGCCCTCTCCAGGTCCATATGTATTGTACCCACCAGGTCATTATTTATTGCACTCTCCAGGTCAGTATATATTGTACTCTCCAGGTCACTATTTATTGTCATCACCAGGTCAGTATTTATTGTAATCTCCAGGGCAGTATTTATTACCCTCTCCAGGTCAGTATTTATTGTAATCTCCAGGTCAGTATTTATTGTACTCTCAAGGTCAGTATTAATTGTACTCTCCAGATCAGTATTTATTGCCCTCTCCAGGTCATTTTTATGGTACTCTCCAAGTCAGTATTTATTGTACTCTCCAGGTCAGTATTTATTGTACTCTCCAGGTCAGTATTTAATGTACTCTCCAGGTCAGTATTTATTGTACTCTCCAGGTCAGTATTTATTGCCGCCTCCAGGTCAGTATTTATTGTATTTATTGTACTCTCCAGGTCAGTATTTATTGCCCTCTCCAGGTCAGTGCATATTGTACTCTCCAGGTCAGTATTTATTACCCTCTCCAGGTCAATATTTTTTGCCCTCTCCAGGTGAGTATTTATTGTGCTCTCCAGGTCAGTATTTATTGTACTCTCCAGGTCAGTATTTATTGTACTCTCCAAGTCAGTATGTATTGCCTTCTCCAGGTCAGTGTTTATTGTACTCTTCAGGTCAGTATATATTACCCTCTCCAGGTCATTTTTATGGTACTCTCCAAGTCAGCATTTATTGTACTCTCCAGGTCAGTATTTATTGTACTCTCCAGGTCAGTATTTAATGTACTCTCCAGGTCAGTATTTATTGTACTCTCCAGATCAGTATTAATTGCACACTTCAGGTCAGTATTTATTGCACTCTCCTGGTCAATATTTATTGCCCTCTCCAGGTCAGTATATTTTGCACTCTCCAGGTCAGTATTTAATGTACTCTCCAGGTCAGTTCTTATGGTCCTCTCCAGGTCACTATTTATTGTACTCTCCAGGTCACTATTTATTGTATTCACCAGGTCAGTATTTATAGTAATCTCCAGGGCAGTATTTATTACCCTCTCGAGGTCAGTATTTATTGTAATCTCCAGGTCAGTATTTATTGTACTCTCAAGGTCAGTATTTATTTACTCTCCAGATCAGTATTTATTGCCCTCTCCAGGTCATTTTTATGGAACTCTCCAAGTCAGTATTTATTGTACTCTCCAGGTCAGTATTTATTGTACTCTCCAGGTCAGTATTTGATGTACTCTCCATGTCAGTATTTATTGTACTCTCCAGGTCAGTATTTATTGCCGCCTCCAGGTCAGTATTTATTGTATTTATTCTACTCTCCAGGTCAGTATTTATTGCCCTCTCCAGGTCAGTGCATATTGTACTCTCCAGGTCAGTATTTATTACCCTCTCCAGATCAGTATTAATTGCACACTACAGGTCAGTATTTATTGCACTCTCCAGGTCACTATTTATTGTATTCACCAGGTCAGTATTTATTGTAATCTCCAGGGCAGTATTTATTACCCTCTCGAGGTCAGTATTAATTGTAATCTCCAGGTCAGTATTTATTGCACTCTCCTGGTCAATATTTATTGCCCTCTCCAGGTCAGTATATTTTGCACTCTCCAGGTTAGTATTTATTGTACTCTCCAGGTCAGTTTTTATGGTCCTCTCCAGGTCACTATTTATTGTACTCCCCAGGTCACTATTTATTGTATTCACCAGGTCAGTATTTATTGTAATCTCCAGGGCAGTATTTATTACCCTCTCGAGGTCAGTATTTATTGTAATCTCCAGGTCAGTATTTATTGTACTCTCAAGGTCAGTATTAATTGTACTCTCCAGATCAGTATTTATTGCCCTCTCCAGGTCATTTTTATGGTACTCTCCAAGTCAGTATTTATTGTACTCTCCAGGTCAGTATTTATTGTACTCTCCAGGTCAGTATTTAATGTACTCTCCAGGTCAGTATTTATTGTACTCTCCAGGTCAGTATTTATTGCCGCCTCCAGGTCAGTATTTATTGTATTTATTGTACTCTCCAGGTCAGTATTTATTGCCCTCTCCAGGTCAGTGCATATTGTACTCTCCAGGTCAGTATTTATTACCCTCTCCAGGTCAATATTTTTTGCCCTCTCCAGGTGAGTATTTATTGTGCTCTCCAGGTCAGTATTTATTGTACTCTCCAGGTCAGTATTTATTGTACTCTCCAAGTCAGTATGTATTGCCTTCTCCAGGTCAGTGTTTATTGTACTCTTCAGGTCAGTATATATTACCCTCTCCAGGTCATTTTTATTTTACTCTCCAAGTCAACATTTATTGTACTCTCCAGGTCAGTATTTATTGTACTCACCAGGTCAGTATTTAATGTACTCTCCAGGTCAGTATTTATTGTACTCTCCAGATCAGTATTAATTGCACACTACAGGTCAGTATTTATTGCACTTTCCTGGTCAATATTTATTGCCCTCTCCAGGTCAGTATATTTTGCACTCTCCAGGTCAGTATTTAATGTACTCTCCAGGTCAGTTCTTATGGTCCTCTCCAGGTCACTATTTATTGTACTCTCCAGGTCACTATTTATTGTATTCACCAGGTCAGTATTTATAGTAATCTCCAGGGCAGTATTTATTACCCTCTCGAGGTCAGTATTTATTGTAATCTCCAGGTCAGTATTTATTGTACTCTCAAGGTCAGTATTTATTGTACTCTCCAGATCAGTAATTATTGCACACTACAGGTCAGTATTTATTGCACTCTCCTGCTCAATATTTATTGCCCTCTCCAGGTAAGTATTTAATGCTCTCTCCAGGTGAATATTTATTGTACTCTCCAGGTCAATATTTATTGTGCTCTCCAGGTCATATTTATTGTACTCTCCAGGTCAGTATTTATTGTACTCTCCAGATCAGTATTTATTGCCCTCTCCAGGTCAGTGCATATTGTACTCTCCAGGTCAATATTTTTTGCCCTCTCCAGGTGAGTATTTATTGTATTCTCCAGGTCAATATTTATTGTGCTATCCAGGTCAGTATTTATTGTACTCTCCAGGTCAGTATTTATTGTACTCTCCAAGTCAGTATTTATTGCCTTCTCCAGGTCAGTGTTTATTGTACTCTTCAGTTCAGTATATATTACCCTCTCCAGGTCATTTTTATGGTACTCTCCAAGTCAGTATTTATTGTACTCTCCAGGTCAGTATTTATTGTACTCTCCAGTTCAGTATTTATTACCCCCTCCAGGTCAGTATTTATTGTACTCTCCAGCTCAGTATTTATTGTATTTATTGTACTCTCCAGGTCAGTATTTAATGTACTCTCCAGGTCAGTATTTATTGTACTCTCCAGGTCAGTATTTCTTGCCCCCTCCAGGTCAGTATTTTTTGTACGCTCCAGGTCAGTATTTATTGTATTTATTGTACTCTCCAGGTCAGTATTTATTGTACTCTCCAGGTCAGTATTTAATGTACTCTCCAGTTCAGTATGTATTGTACTCTCCAGGTCAATATTTATTGCCCTCTCCAGGTCCATATGTATTGTACCCTCCAGGTCATTATTTATTGCACTCTCCAGGTCAGTATATATTGTACTCTCCAGGTCACTATTTATTGTCTTCACCAGGTCAGTATTTATTGTAATCTCCAGGGCAGTATTTATTACTCTCTCCAGGTCAGTATTTATTGTAATCTCCAGGTCAGTATTTATTGTACTCTCAAGGTCAGTATTTATTTACTCTCCAGATCAGTATTTATTGCCCTCTCCAGGTCATTTTTATGGAACTCTCCAAGTCAGTATTTATTGTACTCTCCAGGTCAGTATTTATTGTACTCTCCAGGTCAGTATTTGATGTACTCTCCATGTCAGTATTTATTGTACTCTCCAGGTCAGTATTTATTGCCGCCTCCAGGTCAGTATTTATTGTATTTATTCTACTCTCCAGTTCAGTATTTATTGCCCTCTCCAGGTCAGTGCATATTGTACTCTCCAGGTCAGTATTTATTACCCTCTCCAGATCAGTATTAATTGCACACTACAGGTCAGTATTTATTGCACTCTCCAGGTCACTATTTATTGTATTCACCAGGTCAGTATTTATTGTAATCTCCAGGGCAGTATTTATTACCCTCTCGAGGTCAGTATTTATTGTAATCTCCAGGTCAGTATTTATTGCACTCTCCTGGTCAATATTTATTGCCCTCTCCAGGTCAGTATATTTTGCACTCTCCAGGTTAGTATTTATTGTACTCTCCAGGTCAGTTTTTATGGTCCTCTCCAGGTCACTATTTATTGTACTCCCCAGGTCACTATTTATTGTATTCACCAGGTCAGTATTTATTGTAATCTCCAGGGCAGTATTTATTACCCTCTCGAGGTCAGTATTTATTGTAATCTCCAGGTCAGTATTTATTGTACTCTCAAGGTCAGTATTAATTGTACTCTCCAGATCAGTATTTATTGCCCTCTCCAGGTCATTTTTATGGTACTCTCCAAGTCAGTATTTATTGTACTCTCCAGGTCAGTATTTATTGTACTCTCCAGGTCAGTATTTAATGTACTCTCCAGGTCAGTATTTATTGTACTCTCCAGGTCAGTATTTATTGCCGCCTCCAGGTCAGTATTTATTGTATTTATTGTACTCTCCAGGTCAGTATTTATTGCCCTCTCCAGGTCAGTGCATATTGTACTCTCCAGGTCAGTATTTATTACCCTCTCCAGGTCAATATTTTTTGCCCTCTCCAGGTGAGTATTTATTGTGCTCTCCAGGTCAGTATTTATTGTACTCTCCAGGTCAGTATTTATTGTACTCTCCAAGTCAGTATGTATTGCCTTCTCCAGGTCAGTGTTTATTGTACTCTTCAGGTCAGTATATATTACCCTCTCCAGGTCATTTTTATGGTACTCTCCAAGTCAACATTTATTGTACTCTCCAGGTCAGTATTTATTGTACTCTCCAGGTCAGTATTGAATGTACTCTCCAGGTCAGTATTTATTGTACTCTCCAGATCAGTATTAATTGCACACTACAGGTCAGTATTTATTGCACTTTCCTGGTCAATATTTATTGCCCTCTCCAGGTCAGTATATTTTGCACTCTCCAGGTCAGTATTTAATGTACTCTCCAGGTCAGTTCTTATGGTCCTCTCCAGGTCACTATTTATTGTACTCTCCAGGTCACTATTTATTGTATTCACCAGGTCAGTATTTATAGTAATCTCCAGGGCAGTATTTATTACCCTCTCGAGGTCAGTATTTATTGTAATCTCCAGGTCAGTATTTATTGTACTCTCAAGGTCAGTATTTATTGTACTCTCCAGATCAGTAATTATTGCACACTACAGGTCAGTATTTATTGCACTCTCCTGCTCAATATTTATTGCCCTCTCCAGGTAAGTATTTAATGCTCTCTCCAGGTGAATATTTATTGTACTCTCCAGGTCAATATTTATTGTGCTCTCCAGGTCATATTTATTGTACTCTCCATGTCAGTATTTATTGTACTCTCCAGATCAGTATTTATTGCCCTCTCCAGGTCAGTGCATATTGTACTCTCCAGGTCAATATTTTTTGCCCTCTCCAGGTGAGTATTTATTGTATTCTCCAGGTCAATATTTATTGTGCTATCCAGGTCAGTATTTATTGTACTCTCCAGGTCAGTATTTATTGTACTCTCCAAGTCAGTATTTATTGCCTTCTCCAGGTCAGTGTTTATTGTACTCTTCAGTTCAGTATATATTACCCTCTCCAGGTCATTTTTATGGTACTCTCCAAGTCAGTATTTATTGTACTCTCCAGGTCAGTATTTATTCTACTCTCCAGTTCAGTATTTATTACCCCCTCCAGGTCAGTATTTATTGTACTCTCCAGCTCAGTATTTATTGTATTTATTGTACTCTCCAGGTCAGTATTTAATGTACTCTCCAGGTCAGTATTTATTGTACTCTCCAGGTCAGTATTTCTTGCCCCCTCCAGGTCAGTATTTTTTGTACGCTCCAGGTCAGTATTTATTGTATTTATTGTACTCTCCAGGTCAGTATTTATTGTACTCTCCAGGTCAGTATTTAATGTACTCTCCAGTTCAGTATGTATTGTACTCTCCAGGTCAATATTTATTGCCCTCTCCAGGTCCATATGTATTGTACCCTCCAGGTCATTATTTATTGCACTCTCCAGGTCAGTATATATTGTACTCTCCAGGTCACTATTTATTGTCTTCACCAGGTCAGTATTTATTGTAATCTCCAGGGCAGTATTTATTACTCTCTCCAGGTCAGTATTTATTGTACTCTCCAGGTCAGTATTTATTGTACTCTCAAGGTCAGTATTTATTGTGCTCTCCAGATCAGTATTTATTGCAAACTACAGGTCAGTATTATTGCACTCTCCTGGTCAATATTTATTGCCCTCTCCAGGTCAGTATTTATTGCCCTCTCCAGGTGAATATTTATTGTACTCTCCAGGTCAATATTTATTTTGCTCTCCAGGTCAGTATTTATTTTACTCTCCAGGTCAGTATTTATTGTACTCTCCAGGTTAGTATTTATTGCCCTCTCCAGGTCAGTGCATATTGTACTCTCCAGGTCAGTATTTATTACACTCTCCAGGTCAATATTTATTGCCCTCTCCAGGTGAGTATTTATTGTACTCTCCAGGTCAATATTTATTGTGCTCTCCAGGTCAGTATTTATTGTACTCTCCAGGTCAGTATTTATTGTACTCTCCAGGTCAGTATTTAATGTACTCTCCAGGTCATTATTTATTGTACTCTCCAGGTCAGTATTTATTGCCCCTTCCAGGTCAGTATTTAATGTACTCTCCAGGTCAGTATTTATTGTATTTATTGTACTATCCAGGTCAGTATTTATTGTACTCTCCAGGTCAGTATGTATTGTACTCTCCAGGTCAATATTTATTGCCCTCTCCAGGTCAGTATTTATTGTACTCTCCAGGTCAGTATTTATAGTACTCTCCAGGTCAATATTTATTGTACTCTCCTGGTCATTATTTATTGCACTCTCCTGGGCAATATTTATCGCCCTCTCCAGGACAGTATTTATTGCTCTCTCCAGGGCAGTATTTAATGCCCTCTCCAGGTCAGTATCTATTGTACTCTCCAGGTCAGTATTTAATGTACTCTCCAGGTCAGTATTTATTGTACTCACCCAGTCAGTATTTATTGTACTCTCAAGGTCAGTATTTATTGTGCTCTCCAGATCAGTATTTATTGCAAACTACAGGTCAGTATTATTGCACTCTCCTGGTCAATATTTATTGCCCTCTCCAGGTCAGTATTTATTGCCCTCTCCAGGTCAGTGCATATTGTACTCTCCAGGTCAGTATTTATTACACTCTCCAGGTCAATATTTATTGCCCTCTCCAGGTCAGTATTTATTGTACTCACCCAGTCAGTATTTATTGTACACTCGAGGTCAGTATTTATTGTACTCTTCAGGTCAGTATTTATTGCCCTCTCCAGGGCAGTATGTATTGCACTCTCCAGGTCAGTATTTATTATACTCGCCAGGTCATTATTTAATGTACTCTGCAGAACAGTATATATTGTACTCTCCAGGTCATTATTTACTGTACTCTCCATGTCATTATTTTTTGTACTGTCCAGGTCAGTATTTATTGTCCTCTCCAGGTCAGTATTTATTGTACCCTCCAGGTCAGTATTTATTGTACTCACCAGGTCAGTATTTATTGTGCTCTCCAGGTCAGTTTTTATTGTCCTCTCCAGGTCAATATTTATTGTACCCTCCAGGTCATTATTTATTGCACTCTCCAGGTCAGTATATTTTGCCCTCTCCAGGTCAGTATTTATTGTACTCTCAAGTTCAGTTTTTATTGTCCTCTCCAGGTCACTATTTATTGTACTCTCCAGGTCACTATTTATTGTATTCACCAGGTCAGTATTTATTGTAATCTCCAGGGCAGTATTTATTACCCTCTCGAGGTCAGTATTTATTGTAATCTCCAGGTCAGTATTTATTGTACTCTCAAGGTCAGTATTTATTGTACTCTCCAGATCAGTAATTATTGCACACTACAGGTCAGTATTTATTGCACTCTCCTGGTCAATATTTATTGCCCTCTCCAGGTCAGTATTTAATGCTCTCTCCAGGTGAATATTTATTGTACTCTCCAGGTCAATATTTATTGTGCTCTCCAGGTCAGTATTTATTGTACTCTTCAGGTCAGTATTTATTGCCCTCTCCAGGGCAGTATGTATTGCACTCTCCAGGTCAGTATTTATTATACTCGCCAGGTCATTATTTAATGTACTCTGCAGAACAGTATATATTGTACTCTCCAGGTCATTATTTACTGTACTCTCCATGTCAGTATTTTTTGTACTGTCCAGGTCAGTATTTATTGTCCTCTCCAGGTCAGTATTTATTGTACCCTCCAGGTCAGTATTTATTGTACTCACCAGGTCAGTATTTATTGTGCTCTCCAGGTCAGTTTTTATTGTCCTCTCCAGGTCAATATTTATTGTACCCTCCAGGTCATTATTTATTGCACTCTCCAGGTCAGTATATTTTGCCCTCTCCAGGTCAGTATTTATTGTACTCTCAAGTTCAGTTTTTATTGTCCTCTCCAGGTCACTATTTATTGTACTCTCCAGGTCACTATTTATTGTATTCACCAGGTCAGTATTTATTGTAATCTCCAGGGCAGTATTTATTACCCTCTCGAGGTCATTATTTATTGTAATCTCCAGGTCAGTATTTATTGTACTCTCAAGGTCAGTATTTATTGTACTCTCCAGATCAGTAATTATTGCACACTACAGGTCAGTATTTATTGCACTCTCCTGGTCAATATTTATTGCCCTCTCCAGGTCAGTATTTAATGCTCTCTCCAGGTGAATATTTATTGTACTCTCCAGGTCAATATTTATTGTGCTCTCCAGGTCAGTATTTATTGTACTCTCCAGATCAGTATTTATTGCCCTCTCCAGGTCAGTGCATATTGTACTCTCCAGGTCAATATTTTTTGCCCTCTCCAGGTGAGTATTTATTGTATTCTCCAGGTCAATCTTTATTGTGCTATCCAGGTCAGTATTTATTGTACTCTCCAGGTCAGTATTTATTGTACTCTCCAAGTCAGTATTTATTGCCTTCTCCAGGTCATTGTTTATTGTACTCTTCAGTTCAGTATATATTACCCTCTCCAGGTCATTTTTATGGTACTCTCCAAGTCAGTATTTATTGTACTCTCCAGGTCAGTATTTATTGTACTCTCCAGTTCAGTATTTATTACCCCCTCCAGGTCAGTATTTATTGTACTCTCCAGCTCAGTATTTATTGTATTTATTGTACTCTCCAGGTCAGTATTTAATGTACTCTCCAGGTCAGTATTTATTGTACTCTCCAGGTCAGTATTTCTTGCCCCCTCCAGGTCAGTATTTATTGTACGCTCCAGGTCAGTATTTATTGTATTTATTGTACTCTCCAGGTCAGTATTTATTGTACTCTCCAGGTCAGTATTTAATGTACTCTCCAGTTCAGTATGTATTGTACTCTCCAGGTCAATATTTATTGCCCTCTCCAGGTCCATATGTATTGTACCCTCCAGGTCATTATTTATTGCACTCTCCAGGTCTGTATATATTGTACTCTCCAGGTCACTATTTATTGTCTTCACCAGGTCAGTATTTATTGTAATCTCCAGGGCAGTATTTATTACCCTCTCCAGGTCAGTATTTATTGTACTCTCCAGGTCAGTATTTATTGTACTCTCAAGGTCAGTATTTAATGTGCTCTCCAAATCAGTATTTATTGCACACTACAGGTCAGTATTATTGCACTCTCCTGGTCAATATTTATTGCCCTCTCCAGGTCAGTATTTATTGCCCTCTCCAGGTGAATATTTATTGTACTCTCCAGGTCAATATTTATTGTGCTCTCCAGGTCAGTATTTATTTTACTCTCCAGGTCAGTATTTATTGTACTCTCCAGGTTAGTATTTATTGCCCTCTCCAGGTCAGTGCATATTGTACTCTCCAGGTCAGTATTTATTACCCTCTCCAGGTCAATATTTATTGCCCTCTCCAGGTGAGTATTTATTGTACTCTCCAGGTCAATATTTATTGTGCTCTCCAGGTCAGTATTTATTGTACTCTCCAGGTCAGTATTTATTGTACTCTCAAGGTCAGTATTTAATGTACTCTCCAGGTCAGTATTTATTGTACTCTCCAGGTCAGTATTTATTGCCCCTTCCAGGTCAGTATTTATTGTACTCTCCAGGTCAGTATTTATTGTATTTATTGTACTATCCAGTTCAGTATTTATTGTACTCTACAGGTCAGTATTTAATGTACTCGCCAGTTCAGTATGTATTGTACTCTCCAGGTCAATATTTATTGCCCTCTCCAGGTCAGTATTTATTGTACTCTCCAGGTCAGTATTTATAGTACTCTCCAGGTCAATATTTATTGTACTCTCCTGGTCATTATTTATTGCACTCTCCTGGGCAATATTTATCGCCCCCTCCAGGTCAGTATTTATTGCTCTCTCCAGTGAAGTATTTAATGCCCTCTCCAGGTCAGTATCTATTGTACTCTCCAGTTCAGTATTTAATGTACTCTCCAGGTCAGTATTTATTGTACTCACCTGGTCAGTATTTATTGTACACTCGAGGTCAGTATTTATTGTATTCTCCAGGTCAGTATTTATTGCCCTCTCCAGGGCAGTATGTATTGCACTCTCCAGGTCAGTATTTATTATACTCGCCAGGTCATTATTTAATGTACTCTGCAGATTAGTATATATTGTACTCTCCAGGTCAGTATTTATTGTACTCACCTGGTCAGTATTTATTGTACACTCGAGGTCAGTATTTATTGTACTGTCCAGGTCAGTATTTATTGTCCTCTCCAGGTCAGTATTTATTGTACCCTCCAGGTCAGTATTTATTGTACTCACCAGGTCAGTATTTATTGTGCTCTCCAGGTCAGTTTTTATTGTCCTCTCCAGATCAGTAATTATTGCACACTACAGGTCAGTATTTATTGCACTCTCCTGGTCAATATTTATTGCCCTCTCCAGGTCAGTATTTAATGCTCTCTCCAGGTGAATATTTATTGTACTCTCCAGGTCAATATTTATTGTGCTCTCCAGGTCATATTTATTGTACTCTCCAGGTCAGTATTTATTGTACTCTCCAGATCAGTATTTATTGCCCTCTCCAGGTCAGTGCATATTGTACTCTCCAGGTCAATATTTTTTGCCATGTCCAGGTGAGTTTTTATTGTATTCTCCAGGTCAATATTTATTGTGCTATCCAGGTCAGTATTTATTGTACTCTCCAGGTCAGTATTTATTGTACTCTCCAAGTCAGTATGTATTGCCTTCTCCAGGTCAGTGTTTATTGTACTCTTCAGTTCAGTATATATTACCCTCTCCAGGTCATTTTTATGGTACTCTCCAAGTCAGTATTTATTGTACTCTCCAGGTCAGTATTTATTGTACTCTCCAGTTCAGTATTTATTACCCCCTCCAGGTCAGTATTTATTGTACTCTCCAGGTCAGTATTTATTGTATTTATTGTACTCTCCAGGTCAGTATTTATTGTACTCTCCAGGTCAGTATTTAATGTACTCTCCAGTTCAGTATGTATTGTACTCTCCAGGTCAATATATATTGCCCTCTCCAGGTCCATATTTATTGTACCCTCCAGGTCGTTACTTATTGCCCTCTCCAGGTCAGTATATATTGCGCTCTCCAGGTCAGTATTTATTGTACTCTCCAGATCAGTTTTTATTGTCCTCTCCAGGTCACTATTTATTGTACTCTCCAGGTCACTATTTATTGTATTCACCAGGTCATTATTTATTGTAATCTCCAGGGCAGTATTTATTACCCTCTCCAAGTCAATATTTATTGCCCTCTCCAGATGAGTATTTATTGTATTCTCCAGGTCAATATTTATTGTGCTCTCCAGGTCAGTATTTATTGTACACTCCAGGTCAGCATTTATTGTACTCTCCAGATCAGTATTTATTGCCTTCTCCAGGTCAGTGTTTATTGTACTCTACAGTTCAGTATAAATTACTCTCTCCAGGTCATTTTTATGGTACTCTCCAGGTCAGTATTTATTGTACTCTCCAGGTCAGTATTTATTGTACTCTCCAGGTCAGTATTTATTGTACTCTCCAGGTCAGTATTTATTGCCCCTCCAGGTCAGTATTTATTGTACTCTCCAGGTCAGTATTTAATGTATTTATTGTACTCTACAGGTCAGTATTTATTGTACTCTCCAGGTCAGTATTTAATGTACTCTCCAGTTCAGTATGTATTGTACCCTCCAGGTCAATATTTATTGCCCTCTCCAGGTCCATATGTATTGTACCCTCCAGGTCATTATTTATTGCACTCTCCAGGTCAGTATATATTGTACTCTCCAGGTCACTATTTATTGTATTCACCAGGTCATTATTTATTGTAATCTCCAGGGCAGTATTTATTACCCTCTCCAGGTCAGTATTTATTGTACTCTCCAGGTCAGTATTTATTGTACTCTCAAGGTCAGTATTTATTGTACTCTCCAGATCAGTATTTATTGCACACTACAGGTCAATATTTATTACCCTCTCCAGGTCAGTATTTATTGCCCTCTCCAGGTGAATATTTATTGTACTCTCCAGGTCAATATTTATTGTGCTCTCCAGGTCAGTATTTATTATACTCTCCAGGTCAGTATTTATTGTACTCTCCAGGTCAGTATTTATTGCCCTCTCCAGGTCAGTGCATATTGTACTCTCCAGGTCAGTATTTATTACCCTCTCCAGGTCAATATTTATTGCCCTCTCCAGATGAGTATTTATTGTATTCTCCAGGTCAATATTTATTGTGCTCTCCAGGTCAGTATTTATTGTACACTCCAGGTCAGCATTTATTGTACTCTCCAGATCAGTATTTATTGCCTTTTCCAGGTCAGTGTTTATTGTACTCTACAGTTCAGCATAAATTACCCTCTCCAGGTCATTTTTATGGTACTCTCCAGGTCAATATTTATTGTACTCTACAGGTCAGTAGTTATTGTACTCTACAGGTCAGTATTTAATGTACTCTCCAGGTCAGTATTTATTGCCCCTCCAGGTCAGTATTTATTGTACTCTCCAGGTCAGTATTTAATGTATTTATTGTACTCTACAGGTCAGTATTTATTGTACTCTCCAGGTCAGTATTTAATGTACTCTCCAGTTCAGTATGTATTGTACTCTCCAGGTCAATATTTATTGCCCTCTCCAGGTCCATATGTATTGTACCCTCCAGGTCATTATTTATTGCACTCTCCAGGTCAGTATATATTGTACTCTCCAGGTCACTATTTATTGTCTTCACCAGGTCAGTATTTATTGTACTCTCCAGGTCAGTATTTATTGTACTCTCCATATAAGTATTTATTGTACTCTCCAGGTCAGTATTTATTGTACTCTCAAGGTCAGTATTTATTGTACTCTCCAGATCAGTACTTATTGCACACTACAGGTCAGTATTATTGCTCTCTCCTGGTCAATATTTATTGCTCTCTCCAGGTCAGTATTTATTGCCCTCTCCAGGTGAATATTTATTGTACTCTCCAGGTCAATATTTATTGTGCTCTCCAGGTCAGTATTTATTTTACTCTCCAGGTCAATATTTATTGTACTCTCCAGGTCAGTATTTATTGCCCTCTCAAAGTCAGTGCATATTGTACTCTCCAGGTCAGTATTTATTACCCTCTCCAGGTCAATATTTATTGCCCTCTCCAGGTGAGTATTTATTGTACTCTCCAGGTCAATATTTATTGTGCTCTCCAGGTCAGTATTTATTGTACTCTCCAGGTCAGTATTTATTGTACTCTCCAGGTCAGTATTAAATGTACTCTCCAGGTCAGTATTTATTGTACTCTCCAGGTCAGTATTTATTGCCCCCTCCAGGTCAGTATTTATAGTACTCTCCAGGTCAGTATTTATTGTATTTATTGTACTATCCAGGTGAATTTTTATTGTACTCTCCAGGTCAATATTTATTGTGCTCTCCAGGTCAGTATTTATTGTACTCTCCAGGTCAGTATTTATTGTACTCTCCAGGTCAGTATTTAATGTACTCTCCAGGTCAGTATTTATTGTACTCTCCAGGTCAGTATTTATAGTACTCTCCAGGTCAATATTTATTGTACTCTCCTGTTCATTATTTATTGCACTCTCCTGGGCAATATTTATCGCCCTCTCCAGGTCAGTATTTATTGCTCTCTCCAGGGCAGTATTTAATGCCCTCTCCAGGTCAGTATCTATTGTACTCTCCAGGTCAGTATTTAATGTACTCTCCAGGTCAGTATTTATTGTACTCACCCGGTCAGTATTGATTGTACACTCGAGGTCAGTATTTATTGTACTCTCCAGGTCAGTATTTATTGCCCTCTCCAGGGCAGTATGTATTGCACTCTCCAGGTTAGTATTTATTATACTCGCCAGGTCATTATTTAATGTACTCTGCAGATCAGTATATATTGTACTCTCCAGGTCAGTATTTACTGTACTCTCCATGTCAGTATTTATTGTACTGTCCAGGTCAGTATTTATTGTCCTCTCCAGGTCAGTATGTATTGTACCCTCCAGGTCAGTAATTATTGTACTCACCAGGTCAGTATTTATTGTGCTCTCCAGGTCAGTTTTTATTGTCCTCTCCAGGTCAATATTTATTGTACCCTCCAGGTCATTATTTATTGCACTCTCCAGGTCAGTATATTTTGCACTCTCCAGGTCAGTATTTATTGTATGTATTGTACTCTCCAGGTCAGTATTTATTGTACTCTCCAGGTCAGTATTTAATGTACTCTGCAGTTCAGTATGTATTGTACTCTCCAGGTCAATATTTATTGCCCTCTCCAGGTCAATATTTATTGTACTCTCCAGGTCAGTATTTATAGTACTCTCCTGGTCAATATTTATTGTACTCTCCTGTTCATTATTTATTGCACTCTCCTGGGCAATATTTATCGCCCTCTCTAGGTCAGTATTTGTTGCTCTCTCCAGGGCAGTATTTAATGCCCTCTCCAGGTCAGTATCTATTGTACTCTCCAGGTCAGTATTTAATGTACTCTCCAGGTCAGTATTTATTGTACTCAACCGGTCAGTATTTATTGTACACTCGAGGTCAGTATTTATTGTACTCTCCAGGTCAGTATTTATTGCCCTCTCCAGGGCAGTATGTATTGCACTCTCCAGGTCTGTATTTATTATACTCGCCAGGTCATTATTTAAATGTACTCTGCAGATCAGTATATATTGTACTCTCCAGGTCAGTATTTACTGTACTCTCCATGTCAGTATTTATTGTACTGTCCAGGTCAGTATTTATTGTCCTCTCCAGGTCAGTATTTATTGTACCCTCCAGGTCAGTATTTATTGTACTCACCAGGTCAGTATTTATTGTGCTCTCCAGGTCAGTTTTTATTGTCCTCTCCAGGTCAATATTTATTGTACCCTCCAGGTCATTATTTATTGCACTCTCCAGGTCAGTATATTTTGCACTCTCCAGTTCAGTATTTATTGTACTCTCCCGGTCAGTTTTTATTGTCCTCTCCAGGTGACTATTTATTGTACTCTCCAGGTCACTATTTATTGTATTCACCAGGTCAGTATTTATTGTAATCTCCAGGGCAGTATTTATTACCCTCTCGAGGTCAGTATTTATTGTAATCTCCAGGTCAGTATTTATTGTACTCTCAAGGTCAGTATTTATTGTACTCTCGAGATCAGTAATTATTGCACACTACAGGTCAGTATTTATTGCACTCTCCTGGTCAATATTTATTGCCCTCTCCAGGTCAGTATGTAATGATCTCTCCAGGTGAATATTTATTGTACTCTCCAGGTCAATATTTATTGTGCTCTCCAGGTCATATTTACTGTACTCTCCAGGTCAGTATTTATTGTACTCTCCAGATCAGTATTTATTGCCCTCTCCAGGTCAGTGCATATTGTACTCTCCAGGTCAGTATTTATTACCCTCTCCAGGTCAATATTTTTTGCCCTCTCCAGGTGAGTATTTATTGTATTCTCCAGGTCAATATTTATTGTGCTATCCAGGTCAGTATTTATTGTACTCTCCAGGTCAGTATTTATTGTACTCTCCAAGTCAGTATTTATTGCCTTCTCCAGGTCAGTGTTTATTGTTCTCTTCAGTTCAGTATATATTACCCTCTCCAGGTCATTTTATGGTACTCTCCAAGTCAGTATTTATTGTACTCTCCAAGTCAGTATTTATTGTACTCTCCAGTTCAGTATTTAATGTACTCTCCAGGTCAGTGTTTATTGTACTCTCCAGGTCAGTATTTATTAGCCCCTCCAGGTCAGTATTTATTGTACTCTCCAGGTCAGTATTTATTGTATTTATTGTACTCTCCAGGTCAGTATTTATTGTACTCTCCGGGTCAGTATTTAATGTACTCTCCAGTTTAGTATGTATTGTACTCTCCAGGTCAATATATATTGCCCTCTCCAGGTCCATATTTATTGTACCTTCCAGGTCATTATTTATTGCACTCTCCAGGTCAGTATATATTGCGCTCTCCAGGTCAGTATTTATTGTACTCTCCAGGTCAGTTTTTATTGTCCTCTCCAGGTCACTATTTATTGTACTCTCCAGGTCACTATTTATTGTATTCACCAGGTCATTATTTATTGTAATCTCCAGGGCAGTATTTATTACCCTCTCCAGGTCAGTATTTATTGTACTCTCCAGGTCAGTATTTATTGTACTCTCAAGGTCAGTATTTATTGTACTCTCCAGATCAGTATTTATTGCACACTACAGGTCAGTATTTATTGCACTCTCCTGGTCAATATTTATTGCCCTCTCCAGGTCAGTATTTATTGCCCTCTCCAGGTGAATATTTATTGTACTCTCCAGGTCAATATTTATTGTGCTCTCCAGGTCGGTATTTATTGTACTCTCCAGGTCAGTATTTATTGTACTCTCCAGGTCAGTATTTATTGCCCTCTCCAGGTCAGTGCATATTGTACTCTCCAGGTCAGTATTTATTGTACTCTCAAGGTCAGTATTTATTGCACTCTCCTGGTCAATATTTATTGCCCTCTCCAGGTCAGTATTTATTGCCCTCTCCAGGTGAGTATTTATTGTATTCTCCAGGTCAATATTTATTTGCTCTCCAGGTCAGTATTTATTGTACACTCCAGGTCAGCATTTATTGTACTCTCCAGATCAGTATTTATAGCCTTCTCCAGGTCAGTGTTTATTGTACTCTACAGTTCAGTATAAATTACCCTCTCCAGGTCATTTTTATGGTACTCTCCAGGTCAGTATTTATTGTACTCTCCAGGTCAGTATTTATTGTACTTTCCAGGTCATATTTAATGTACTCTCCAGGTCAGTATTTATTGCCCCTCCAGGTCAGTATTTATTGTACTCTCCAGGTCAGTATTTAATGTATTTATTGTACTCTACAGGTCAGTATTTATTGTACTCTCCAGGTCAGTATTTAATATACTCTCCAGTTCAGTATGTATTGTACTCTCCAGGTCAATATTTATTGCGCTCTCCAGTTCAGTATTTATTGTACTCTCCAGGTCAGTATTTATTGTACTCTCCAGGTCAGTATTTATTGTACACTCCAGGTCAGTATTTATTGTACTCTCCAGGTCAATACTTATTGTACTCTCCAGGTCAGTATTTATTGTACTCTCCATGTCAGTATTTATTGTACTCTCCAGGTCAGTATTTATTGTATTTATTGTACTCTCCAGGTCAGTATTTATTGTACTCTCCAGGTCAGTATTTAAAGTATTCTCCAGTTCAGTGTGTATTGTACTCTCCAGGTCAATATTTATTGCCCTCTCCAGGTCACTATTTATTGTACCCTCCTGGTCATTATATATTGCACTTTCTAGGTCAGTATATATTGCACTCTCCAGGTCAGTATTTATTGTACTCTCCAGTTCAGTTTTTATTGTCCTCTCCAGGTCACTATTTATTGCACTCTCCAGGTCACTATTTATTGTACTCACCAGGTCAGTATTTATTGTAATCTCCAGGGCAGCATTTAGTACCCTCTCCAGGTCAGTATTTATAGTACTCTCCAGGTCAGTATTTATTGTACTCTCAAGGTCAGTATTTATTGTACTCTCCAGATCAGTATTTATTGCACACTACAGGTCAGTATTTATTGCACTCTCCTGGTCAATATTTATTGCCCTCTCCAGGTCAGTATTTATTGCCCTCTCCAGCTGAGTATTTATTGTACTCTCCAGGTCAATATTTATTGTGCTCTCCAGGTCAGTATTTATTGTACTCTCCAGGTCAGTATTTATTGTACTCTCCAGGTCAGTATTTAATGTATTTAGTGTACTCTACAGGTCAGTATTTATTGTACTCTCCAGGTCAGTATTTATTGTACTCTCCAGATCAGCATGTATTGTACTCTCCAGGTCAATATTTATTGCGCTCTCCAGTTCAGTATTTATTGTACTCTCCAGGTCAGTATTTATTGTACTCTCCACGTCAGTATTTATTGTACACTCCAGGTCAGTATTTATTGTACTCTCCAGGTCAGTATTTATTGTACTCTCCAGGTCAGTATTTATTGTACTCTCCAGGTCAGTGTTTACTGTACTGTCCAGGTCAGTATTTATTGTCCTCTCTTGGTCAGTATTAATTGTACTCTCCAGGTCAATATTTATTTTACTCTCCAGGTCAGTATTTATTGTACTCTCGTGGTCAGTATTTATTGTACTCTCCAGGTCAGTATGTATTGTACTCTCCAGGTCATTGTGTATTGTACTATCCAGGTCGGTATTTATTGTCCTCTCCAGGTCAGTATTAATTGTACTCTCCAGGTCAGTATTTATTTTACCCTCCAGGTCAGTATTTATTGTACTTTCCAGGTCAGTATTTATAGTACTCTCCAGGTCAGTATTTATTATATTCTCCAGGTCATTATTTATTGCACTCTCCAGGGCAGCATTTAGTACCCTCTCCAGGTCAGTATTTATAGTACTCTCCAGGTCAGTATTTATTGTACTCTCAAGGTCAGTATTTATTGTACTCTCCAGGTCAGTATTTATTGCACACTACAGGTCAGTATTTATTGCACTCTCCTGGTCAATATTTATTGCCCTCTCCAGGTCAGTATTTATTGCCCTCTCCAGCTGAGTATTTATTGTACTCTCCAGGTCAGTATTTATTGTACTCTCCAGGTCAGTATTTATTGTACTCTCCAGGTCAGTATTTATTGTCCTCTCCAGATCAGTATTTATTGTACTCTCCAGGTTAGTATTTATTGTATTCTCCAGGTTAGTATTTATTGTACCCTCCAGGTCAATATTTATTATATTTTTCAGGTCAGTATTTATAGTACTCTCCAGGTCAGTATTTATTATATTCTCCAGGTCATTATTTATTGCACTCTCCAGGTCAGAAATTGTTGCACTCTCCAGTGCAGTTTTTATTGTACTCTCCAGGTCAGCATTTATTGCACTCTCCTGGTCAATATTTATTGCCCTCCCAAGGTCAGTATTTATTGTACTCTCCAGGTCAGTATTTATTACCCTCTTTAAGTCAGTATTTATTTTACTCTCCACGCCAGAATTTTTGTACTCTCCAGGTCATTATTTATTGCGCTCTCCAAGCCAGCATTTATTACCCTCTTCAGGTCATTTTATGGTATTCTCCAGGTCAGTATTTATTGTACTCTCCAGGTCAGTAAATATTGTATTTATTGTACTCTCCAGGTCAGTATTTATTGTACTCTCCAGGTCAGTATTTATTGCCCTCTCCAGGTCAGAATTTATTTAATCCCCAGGTCAGTATTTATTGTACACTCCAGGACAGTTTTTATTGTACTCTCCAGGTCAGTATTAATGTACTCTCCAGGTCAGCATTTATTGTACTCTCCAGGTCAGTGTTTAATGTGCTGTCCAGGTCAGTATTTATTGTCCTCTCCAGGTCAGTTTTTATTGTAATCTCCAGGTCAGTATTTATTGTACTCTGCAGGTTAGTATTTATTGTATTCTCCAGGTCGTATTTATTGTACACTCCAGGTCTAAGTATTTACTGTACTCTCCAGGTCACTAGTTATATTACTCTCCAGGTCAGTATTGATTGCACTCTCCAGGTCATTATTTATTGCACTCTCCAGGTCAGAATTTTTTGCACTCTCAAGGGCAGTATTTATTTCACTCTCCAGGTCAGTATTTATTGTACTCTCCAGGTCAGTTCTTATTGTCCTCTACAGGTCACTATTTATTGTACTCACCAGATCAGTATTTATTGTAATCTCCAGGGCAGCATTTAGTACCCTCTCCAGGTCTGTATTTATAGTACTCTCCAGGTCAGTATTTATTGTCCTCTCAAGGTCAGTATTTATTGTACTCTCCAGATCAGTATTTATTGCACACTACAGTTCAGTATTTATTGCACTCTCCTGGTCAATATTTATTGCCCTCTCCAGGTCAGTATTTATTGCCCTCTCCAGGTGAGTATTTATTGTACTCTCCAGGTCAATATTTATTGTGCTCTCCAGGTCAGTATTTATTGTACTCTCCAGGTCAGTATTTATTGTACTCTCCAGGTCAGTATTTATTGCCCCCTCCAGGTCAGTATTTATTGTACTCTCCAGGTCAATATTTAATGTATGTATTGTACTCTCCAGGTCAGTATTTATTGTACTCTCCAGGTCAGTATTTAATGTACTCTCCAGTTCAGTATGTATTGTAATCTCCAGGTCAATATTTATTGCCCTCTCCAGTTCAGTATTTATTGTACTCTCCAGGTCAGTATTTATTGTACTCTCCAGGTCAGTATTCATTGTACACTCCAGGTCAGTATTTATGGTACTCTCCAGGTCAATATTTATTGTACTCTCCAGGTCAGTATTTATTATACTCTCCAGGTCAGTGTTTATTGTACTGTCCAGGTCAGTATTTATTGTTCTCTCTTGGTCAGCATTAATTGTACTCTCCAGGTCAGTATTTATTTAACACTCCAGGTCAGTATTTATTGTACTCTCCAGGTCAGTATTTATTGTACTCTCCAGGTCAGTATTTATTGCACTCTCCAGGTCAGTGTATATTGTCCTCTGCAGGTCAGTATTTATTGTACTCTCCAGGTTAGTATTTATTGTATTCTCCAGGTCAGTATTTATTGTACCCTCCAGGTCGGTATTTATTGTCCTCTCCAGGTCAGTATTAATTGTACTCTCCAGGTCAGTATTTATTTTACCCTCCAGGTCAGTATTTATTGTACTCTCCAGGTCAGTATTTATTATGCTCTCCAGGTCAGTATTTATTGTACTCTCTAGGTCAGTGTATATTGTCCTCTCCATGTAAGTATTTATTGTACTCTCCAGGTTAGTATTTTTTGTATTCTCCAGGTCAGTATTTATTGTACCCTCCAGGTCAGTATTTATTGTACTTTCCAGGTCAGTATTTAAAGTATTCTACAGGTCAGTATTTATTGTACCCTCCAGGTCAGTATTTATTGTACTTTCCTGGTCAGTATTTATAGTACTCTCCAGGTCAGTATTTATTATATTCTCCAGGTCATTATTTATTGCACTCTCCAGGTCAGAAATTATTGCACGCTCCAGGGCAGTATTTATTGTACTCACCAGGTCAGCATTTATTGTGCTCTCCAGGACAGTATTTATTGCCCTCTCCAGGTCAGTTTTTAATGCCCTCTCCAGGTCAGTATTTATTGTACTCTCCCGGTCAGTATTTATTGTAATCTCCAGGGCAGTATTTATTACCCTCTCCAGGTCAGTATTTATTGTACTCTCCATGTCAGTATTTATTGTACTCTCAAGGTCAATATTTATTGTACTCTCCAGGTGATTATTTATTGTGCTCTCCAGGTCAGTATTTATTGTACTCTCCAGGTCAGTATTTATTGTCCTCTCCAGGTCAGTATTTATTGTACTCTCCAGGTCAGTATTTATTGTCCTCTCCAGGTCAGTATTTATTGTACTTTACAGGTTGGTATTTATTGTATTCTCCAGGTCAGTATTTATTGTACCCTCCAGGTCAGTATTTATTGTACTTTTCAGGTCAGTATTTATAGTACTCTCCAGGTCAGTATTTATTGTATTCTCCAGGTCATTATTTATTGCACTCTCCAGGTCAGTATTTATTGCACTCTCCAGGTCAGTATTTATTGTACTTTACAGGTTGGTGTTTATTGTATTCTCCAGGTCAGTATTTATTGTACCCTCCAGGTCAGTATTTATTGTACTTTTCAGGTCAGTATTTATAGTACTCTCCAGGTCAGTATTTATTGTATTCTCCAGGTCATTATTTATTGCACTCTCCAGGTCAGTATTTATTGCACTCTCCAGGTCAGTATTTATTGTACTCTCCAGGTCAGTTTTTATTGTAATCTCCAGAGCAGCATTTAGTACCCTCTCCAGGTCAGTATTTATAGTACTTTCCAGGTCAGTATTTATTGTCCTCTCAAGGTCAGTATTTATTGTACTCTCCAGATCAGTATTTATTGCACACTACAGTTCAGTATTTATTGCACTCTCCTGGTCAATATTTATTGCCCTCTCCAGGTCAGTATTTATTGCCCTCTCCAGGTGAGTATTTATTGTACTCTCCAGGTCAATATTTATTGTGCTCTCCAGGTCAGTATTTATTGTACTCTCCCGGTCAGTATTTATTGTACTCTCCAGGTCAGTATTTATTGCCCCCTCCAGGTCAGTATTTATTGTACTCTCCAGATCAGTATTTAATGTATGTATTGTACTCTCCAGGTCAGTATTTATTGTACTCTCCAGGTCAGTATTTAATGTACTCTCCAGGTCAGTATTTATTGTACTCTCCAGGTCAGTATTTATTGTACACTCCAGGTCAGTATTTATTGTACTCTCCAGGTCAGTATTTATTGTACTCTCCAGGTCAGTATTTATTGTACTCTCCAGGTCAGTGTTTATTGTACTGTCCAGGTCAGTATTTATTGTCCTCTCTTGGTCAGTATTAATTGTACTCTCCAGGTCAGTATTTATTATATTCTCCAGGTCATTATTTATTGCACTCTCCAGGTCAGAAATTATTGCACGCTCCAGGGCAGTATTTATTGTACTCACCAGGTCAGCATTTATTGTGCTCTCCAGGACAGTATTTATTGCCCTCTCCAGGTCAGTATTTAATGCCCTCTCCAGGTCAGTATTTATTGTACTCTCCCGGTCAGTATTTATTGTAATCTCCAGGGCAGTATTTATTACCCTCTCCAGGTCAGTATTTATTGTACTCTCCATGTCAGTATTTATTGTACTCTCAAGGTCAGTATTTATTGTACTCTCCAGGTGATTATTTATTGTGCTCTCCAGGTCAGTATTTATTGTACTCTCCAGGTCAGTATTTATTGTCCTCTCCAGGTCAGTATTTATTGTACTCTCCAGGTCAGTATTTATTGTCCTCTCCAGGTCACTATTTATTGTACTCACCAGATCAGTATTTATTGTAATCTCCAGGGCAGCATTTAGTACCCTCTCCAGGTCTGTATTTATAGTACTCTCCAGGTCAGTATTTATTGTCTTCTCAAGGTCAGTATTTATTGTACTCTCCAGATCAGTATTTATTGCACACTACAGTTCAGTATTTATTGCACTCTCCTGGTCAATATTTATTGCCCTCTCCAGGTCAGTATTTATTGCCCTCTCCAGGTGAGTATTTATTGTACTCTCCAGGTCAATATTTATTGTGCTCTCCAGGTCAGTATTTATTGTACTCTCCAGGTCAGTATTTATTGTACTCTCCAGGTCAGTATTTATTGCCCCCTCCAGGTCAGTATTTATTGTACTCTCCAGGTCAATATTTAATGTATGTATTGTACTCTCCAGGTCAGTATTTATTGTACTCTCCAGGTCAGTATTTAATGTACTCTCCAGTTCAGTATGTATTGTAATCTCCAGGTCAATATTTATTGCCCTCTCCAGTTCAGTATTTATTGTACTCTCCAAGTCAGTATTTATTGTACTCTCCAGGTCAGTATTCATTGTACACTCCAGGTCAGTATTTATGGTACTCTCCAGGTCAATATTTATTGTACTCTCCAGGTCAGTATTTATTATACTCTCCAGGTCAGTGTTTATTGTACTGTCCAGGTCAGTATTTATTGTTCTCTCTTGGTCAGTATTAATTGTACTCTCCAGGTCAGTATTTATTTAACACTCCAGGTCAGTATTTATTGTACTCTCCAGGTCAGTATTTATTGTACTCTCCAGGTCAGTATTTATTGCACTCTCCAGGTCAGTGTATATTGTCCTCTGCAGGTCAGTATTTATTGTACTCTCCAGGTTAGTATTTATTGTATTCTCCAGGTCAGTATTTATTGTACCCTCCAGGTCGGTATTTATTGTCCTCTCCAGGTCAGTATTAATTGTACTCTCCAGGTCAGTATTTATTTTACCCTCCAGGTCAGTATTTATTGTACTCTCCAGGTCAGTATTTATTATGCTCTCCAGGTCAGTATTTATTGTACTCTCTAGGTCAGTGTACATTGTCCTCTCCATGTAAGTATTTATTGTACTCTCCAGGTTAGTATTTTTTGTATTCTCCAGGTCAGTATTTATTGTACCCTCCAGGTCAGTATTTATTGTACTTTCCAGGTCAGTATTTATAGTATTCTACAGGTCAGTATTTATTGTACCCTCCAGGTCAGTATTTATTGTACTTTCCTGGTCAGTATTTATAGTACTCTCCAGGTCAGTATTTATTATATTCTCCAGGTCATTATTTATTGCCCTCTCCAGGTCAGTATTTAATGCCCTCTCCAGGTCAGTATTTATTGTACTCTCCCGGTCAGTATTTATTGTAATCTCCAGGGCAGTATTTATTACCCTCTCCAGGTCAGTATTTATTGTACTCTCCATGTCAGTATTTATTGTACTCTCAAGGTCAGTATTTATTGTACTCTCCAGGTGATTATTTATTGTGCTCTCCAGGTCAGTATTTATTGTACTCTCCAGGTCAGTATTTATTGTCCTCTCCAGGTCAGTATTTATTGTACTCTCCAGGTCAGAATTTATTGTCCTCTCCAGGTCAGTATTTATTGTACTTTACAGGTTGGTATTTATTGTATTCTCCAGGTCAGTATTTATTGTACCCTCCAGGTCAGTATTTATTGTACTTTTCAGGTCAGTATTTATAGTACTCTCCAGGTCAGTATTTATTGTATTCTCCAGGTCATTATTTATTGCACTCTCCAGGTCAGTATTTATTGCACTCTCCAGGTCAGTATTTATTGTACTTTACAGGTTGGTATTTATTGTATTCTCCAGGTCAGTATTTATTGTACCCTCCAGGTCAGTATTTATTGTACTTTTCAGGTCAGTATTTATAGTACTCTCCAGGTCAGTATTTATTGTATTCTCCAGGTCATTATTTATTGCACTCTCCAGGTCAGTATTTATTGCACTCTCCAGGTCAGTATTTATTGTACTCTCCAGGTCAGTTTTTATTGTAATCTCCAGAGCAGCATTTAGTACCCTCTCCAGGTCAGTATTTATAGTACTTTCCAGGTCAGTATTTATTGTCCTCTCAAGGTCAGTATTTATTGTACTCTCCAGATCAGTATTTATTGCACACTACAGTTCAGTATTTATTGCACTCTCCTGGTCAATATTTATTGCCCTCTCCAGGTCAGTATTTATTGCCCTCTCCAGGTGAGTATTTATTGTACTCTCCAGGTCAATATTTATTGTGCTCTCCAGGTCAGTATTTATTGTACTCTCCCGGTCAGTATTTATTGTACTCTCCAGGTCAATATTTATTGCCCCCTCCAGGTCAGTATTTATTGTTCTCTCCAGATCAGTATTTAATGTATGTATTGTACTCTCCAGGTCAGTATTTATTGTACTCTCCAGGTCAGTATTTAATGTACTCTCCAGGTCAGTATTTATTGTACTCTCCAGGTCAGTATTTATTGTACACTCCAGGTCAGTGTTTATTGTACTCTCCAGGTCAGTATTTATTGTACTCTCCAGGTCAGTATTTATTGTACTCTCCAGGTCAGTGTTTATTGTACTGTCCAGGTCAGTATTTATTGTCCTCTCTTGGTCAGTATTAATTGTACTCTCCAGGTCAGTATTTATTATATTCTCCAGGTCATTATTTATTGCACTCTCCAGGTCAGAAATTATTGCACGCTCCAGGGCAGTATTTATTGTACTCACCAGGTCAGCATTTATTGTGCTCTCCAGGACAGTATTTATTGCCCTCTCCAGGTCAGTATTTAATGCCCTCTCCAGGTCAGTATTTATTGTACTCTCCCGGTCAGTATTTATTGTAATCTCCAGGGCAGTATTTATTACCCTCTCCAGGTCAGTATTTATTGTACTCTCCATGTCAGTATTTATTGTACTCTCAAGGTCAGTATTTATTGTACTCTCCAGGTGATTATTTATTGTGCTCTCCAGGTCAGTATTTATTGTACTCTCCAGGTCAGTATTTATTGTCCTCTCCAGGTCAGTATTTATTGTACTCTCCAGGTCAGTATTTATTGTCCTCTCCAGGTCAGTATTTATTGTACTTTACAGGTTGGTATTTATTGTATTCTCCAGGTCAGTATTTATTGTACCCTCCAGGTCAGTATTTATTGTACTTTTCAGGTCAGTATTTATAGTACTCTCCAGGTCAGTATTTATTGTATTCTCCAGGTCATTATTTATTGCACTCTCCAGGTCAGTATTTATTGCACTCTCCAGGTCAGTATTTATTGTACTTTACAGGTTGGTATTTATTGTATTCTCCAGGTCAGTATTTATTGTACCCTCCAGGTCAGTATTTATTGTACTTTTCAGGTCAGTATTTATAGTACTCTCCAGGTCAGTATTTATTGTATTCTCCAGGTCATTATTTATTGCACTCTCCAGGTCAGTATTTATTGCACTCTCCAGGTCAGTATTTATTGTACTCTCCAGGTCAGTTTTTATTGTAATCTCCAGGGCAGCATTTAGTACCCTCTCCAGGTCAGTATTTATAGTACTTTCCAGGTCAGTATTTATTGTCCTCTCAAGGTCAGTATTTATTGTACTCTCCAGATCAGTATTTATTGCACACTACAGTTCAGTATTTATTGCACTCTCCTGGTCAATATTTATTGCCCTCTACAGGTCAGTATTTATTGCCCTCTCCAGGTGAGTATTTATTGTACTCTCCAGGTCAATATTTATTGTGCTCTCCAGGTCAGTATTTATTGTACTCTCCCGGTCAGTATTTATTGTACTCTCCAGGTCAGTATTTATTGCCACCTCCAGGTCAGTATTTATTGTTCTCTCCAGATCAGTATTTAATGTATGTATTGTACTCTCCAGGTCAGTATTTATTGTACTCTCCAGGTCAGTATTTAATGTACTCTCCAGGTCAGTATTTATTGTACTCTCCAGGTCAGTATTTATTGCCCCCTCCAGGTCAGTATTTATTGTACTCTCCAGATCAGTATTTAATGTATGTATTGTACTCTCCAGGTCAGTATTTATTGTACTCTCCAGGTCAGTATTTAATGTATGTATTGTACTCTCCAGGTCAGTATTTATTGTACTCTCCAGGTCAGTATTTATTGTACACTCCAGGTCAGTATTTATTGTACTCTCCAGGTCAGTATTTAATGTACTCTCCAGGTCAGTATTTATTGTACTCTCCAGGTCAGTATTTTTTGTACTCACCAGGTCAGCATTTATTGTGCTCTCCAGGACAGTATTTATTTCCCTCTCCAGGTCAGTATTTAATGCCCTCTCCAGGTCAGTATTTATTGTACTCTCCCGGTCAGTATTTATTGTAATCTCCAGGGCAGTATTTATTACCCTCTCCAGTTCAGTATTTATTGTACTCTCCATGTCAGTATTTATTGTACTCTCAAGGTCAGTATTTATTGTACTCTCCAGGTGATTATTTATTGTGCTCTCCAGGTCAGTATTTATTGTACTCTCCAGGTCAGTATTTATTGTCCTCTCCAGGTCAGTATTTATTGTACTCTCGAGGTTAGTATTTATTGTATTCTCCAGGACACTATTTATTGTACTCTCCAGGTCAGTATTTATTGTACTCTCCAGGTCAGTATTTATTGTCCTCTCCAGGTCAGTATTTATTGCACTCTCCAGGTTCGTATTTATTGTATTCTCCAGGTCAGTATTTATTGTACCCTCCAGGTCAGTATTTATTGTACTTTTCAGGTCAGTATTTACAGTACTCTCCAGGTCAGTATTTATTGTATTCTCCAGGTCATTATTTATTGCACTCTCCAGGTCAGTATTTATTGCACTCTCCAGGTCAGTATTTATTGTACTCTCCACGTCAGTTTTTATTGTAATCTCCAGGGCAGCATTTAGTACCCTCTCCAGGTCAGTATTTATAGTACTTTCCAGGTCAGTATTAATTGTCCTCTCAAGGTCAGTATTTATTGTACTCTCCAGATCAGTATTTATTGCAGACTACAGTTCAGTATTTATTGCACTCTCCTGGTCAATATTTATTGCCCTCTCCAGGTAAGTATATATTGCCCTCTCCAGGTGAGTATTTATTGTACTCTCCAGGTCAATATTTATTGTGCTCTCCAGGTCAGTATTTATTGTACTCTCCAGGTCAGTATTTATTGTACTCTCCAGGTCAGTATTTATTGCCCCCTCCAGGTCAGTATTTATTGTACTCTCCAGGTCAGTATTTAATGTATGTATTGTACTCTCCAGGTCAGTATTTATTGTACTCTCCAGGTCAGTATTTATTGTACACTCCAGGTCAGTATTTATTGTACTCTCCAGTCAGTATTTATTGTACTCTCCAGGTCAGTATTTATTGTACTCTCCAGGTCAGTGTTTATTGTACTGCCCAGGTCAGTATTTATTGTCCTCTCTTGGTCAGTATTAATTGTACTCTCCAGGTCATTATTTATTTTACACTCCAGGTCAGTATTTATTGTACTCTCCAGGTCAGTATTTATTGTACTCTCCAGGTCAGTATTTATTGCACTCTCCAGGTCAGTTTATATTGTCCTCTCCAGGTCAGTATTTATTGTACTCTCCAGGTTAGTATTTATTGTATTCTCCAGGTCAGTATTTATTGTACCCTCCAGGTCGGTATTTATTGTCCTCTCCAGGTCAGTATTAATTGTACTCTCCAGGTCAGTATTTATTTTACCATCCAGGTCAGTATTTATTGTACTCTCCAGGTCAGTATTTATTGTACTCTCCAGGTTAGTATTTATTGTATTCTCCAGGTCAGTATTTATTGTACCCTTCAGGTCAGTATTTATTGTACTTTCCAGGTCAGTATTTAGAGTATTCTCCAGGTCAGTATTTATTGTACTCTCCAGGTCAGTATTTATTGTACTTTCCAGTTCAGTATTTATAGTACTCTCCAGGTCAGTATTTATTATATTCTCCAGGTCATTATTTATTGCACTCTCCAGGTCAGAAATTATTGCATGCTCCATGGCAGTATTTATTGTACTCACCAGGTCAGCATTTATTGTGCTCTCCAGGACAGTATTTATTGCCCTCTCCATGTCAGTATTTATTGCCCTCTCCAGGTCAGTATTTATTGTACTCTCCCGGTCAGTATTTATTGTAATCTCCAGGGCAGTATTTATTACCCTCTCCAGTTCAGTATTTATTGTACTCTCCATGTCAGTATTTATTGTACTCTCCAGGTCAGTATTTATTGTCCTCTCCAGGTCAATATTTATTGTACTCTCGAGGTTAGTATTTATTGTATTCTCCAGGTCAGTATTTATTGTACTCTCCAGGTCAGTATTTATTGTACTCTCCAGGTCAGTATTTATTGTCCTCTCCAGGTCAGTATTTATTGTACTCTCCAGGTTAGTATTTATTGTATTCTCCAGGTCAGTATTTATTGTACCCTATAGGTCAGTATTTATTGTACTTTTCAGGTCAGTATTTATAGTACTCTCCAGGTCAGTATTTATTGTATTCTCCAGGTCATTATTTATTGCACTCTCCAGGTCGGAAATTATTGCACTCTCCAGGGCAGTTTTTATTGTACTTTCCAGGTCAGCATTTATTGTACTCTCCAGGTCAGTATTTATTGTACTCTCCAGGTCAGCATTTATTGCACTCTCTGGTCAATATTTATTGCCCTCCCCAGGTCAGTATTTATTGCCCTCTTCTGGTCAGTATTTATTACCCTCTTCATGTCAGTATTTATTTTACTCTCCAGGCCAGTATTTTTGTACTCTCCAGGTCATTATTTATTGCACTCTCCAAGCCAGCATGTATTAGCCTCTCCAGGTCATTTTTATGGTATTCTCCAGATCAGTATTTATTGTACTCTCCAGGTCAGTATTTATTGTAATCTCCAGGTCACTATTAATTTACACTCCTGGTCAGTATTTATTGTCCTCTCCGGGTCAGTATTTACTGTACACTCGAGGTCAGTATTTATTGTACTCTCCAGGTCAGTATTTTTTGCACTCTCCAGGTCAGTATTGATTGCACTCTCCAGGTCATGATTTATTGCACTCTCCAGGTCAGAATTTTTTGCACTCTCCAGGGCAATATTTATTGTACTCTCCAGGTCAGTATTTATTTTACTCTCCAGCTCAGTATTAATTGTATTCTCCAGGTCGTATTTATTGTACTCTCCAGATCAGTGTTTATTGTACTGTCCAGGTCAGTACTTATTACCCTATGCAGGTCAGTATGTATTGTACTCTCCTGGTCAGTATTTATTGTACACTCCAGGTCATATTTATTGTACTCCTCAGGTCAGTATTTATTGTCCCCTCCAGGTCAGTATTTATTGTAAGAACCAGATCAGTATTTATTGTACTCTCCAGGTCAGTATTTATTGTACTCTCCAGGTCAGTATTTATTGTACTCTCCAGGTCAGTATTTATTGTACACTCGAGGTCAGTATTTATTGTACTCTCCATGTCAGTATTTATTGTACTCTCCAGTTCAGTATTTACTGTTCTCTCCAGGTCAGTGTTTATTTTACTTGCCAGGTCAGTATTTATTGTCCTTTCCAGGTCAGTATTTATTGTACTCTCCAGGTCAGTATTTATTGTACTCTCCAGGTCAGTATTTATAGTACTCTCCAGGTCAGTATTTATTGTACTCTACAGGTCAGTATTTATTACCCTATGCAGGTCAGTATTTATTGTACTATCCTGGTCAGTATTTATTGTACACTCCAGGTCAGTATTTATTGTACTCCTCAGGTCAGTATTTATTGTCCCCTCCAGGTCAGTATTTATTGTACGAACCAGGTCAGTATTTATTGTACTCTCCAGGTCAGTATTTATTGAACTCCCCAGGTCACTAATTATTGTACTCTCCAGGTTAGTATTTATTGCACTCTCCATGGCAGTATTTATTGCACTCTCCAGTTCAGCATTTATTGTACTCTCCATGTCAGTATTTATTGCCCTCTCCAGGTCAGTGTTTACTGTTCTCTCCAGGTCAGTGTTTATTTTACTTTCCAGGTCAGTATTTATTGTCCTTTCCAGGTCAGTATTTATTGTACTCTCCAGGTCAGTATTTATTGTACTCTCCAGGTCAGTATTTATAGTACTCTCCAGGTCAGTGTTTATTGTACTCACCAGGTCAGTATTTATTGTACTCTCCAGGTCAGTATTTATTGTACTCTCCAGGTCAGTGTTTACTGTACTGTCCAGGTCAGTATTTATTGTCCTCTCTTGGTCAGTATTAATTGTACTCTCCAGGTCAATATTTATTTTACACTCCAGGTCAGTATTTATTGTACCCTCGTGGTCAGTATTTATTGTACTCTCCAGGTCAGTATTTATTGTACTCTCCAGGTCAGTGTATATTGTCCTCTCCATGTCAGTATTTATTGTACTCTCCTGGTTAGTATTTATTGTATTCTCCAGGTCAGTATTTATTGTACCCTCCAGGTCAGTATTTATTGTACTCTCCAGGTCAGTATGTATTGTACTCTCCAGGTCATTGTGTATTGTACTGTCCAGGTCGGTATTTATTGTCCTCTCCAGGTCAGTATTAATTGTACTCTCCAGGTCAGTATTTATTTTACCCTCCAGGTCAGTATTTATTGTACTTTCCAGGTCAGTATTTATAGTACTCTCCAGGTCAGTATTTATTATATTCTCCAGGTCATTATTTATTGCACTCTCCAGGGCAGCATTTAGTACCCTCTCCAGGTCAGTATTTATAGTACTCTCCAGGTCAGTATTTATTGTACTCTCAAGGTCAGTATTTATTGTACTCTCCAGGTCAGTATTTATTGCACACTACAGGTCAGTATTTATTGCACTCTCCTGGTCAATATTTATTGCCCTCTCCAGGTCAGTATTTATTGCCCTCTCCAGCTGAGTATTTATTGTACTCTCCAGGTCAATATTTATTGTGCTCTCCAGGTCAGTATTTATTGTACTCTCCAGGTCAGTATTTATTGTACTCTCCAGGTCAGTATTTATTGCCCCTCCAGGTCAGTATTTATTGTACTCTCCAGGTCAGTATTTAATGTACTCTCCAGATCAGCATGTATTGTACTCTCCAGGTCAATATTTATTGCGCTCTCCAGGTCAGTATTTATTGTACTCTCCAGGTCAGTATTTATTGTACTCTCCACGTCAGTATTTATTGTACACTCCAGGTCAGTATTTATTGTACTCTCCAGGTCAGTATTTATTGTACTCTCCAGGTCAGTATTTATTGTACTCTCCAGGTCAGTGTTTACTGTACTGTCCAGGTCAGTATTTATTGTCCTCTCTTGGTCAGTATTAATTGTACTCTCCAGGTCAATATTTATTTTACACTCCAGGTCAGTATTTATTGTACTCTCGTGGTCAGTATTTATTGTACTCTCCAGGTCAGTATTTATTGTACTCTCCAGGTCAGTGTATATTGTCCTCTCCAGGTCAGTATTTATTGTACTCTCCAGGTTAGTATTTATTGTATTCTCCAGGTCAGTATTTATTGTACCCTCCAGGTCAGTATTTATTGTACTCTCCAGGTCAGTATGTATTGTACTCTCCAGGTCATTGTTTATTGTATTGTCCAGGTCGGTATTTATTGTCCTCTCCAGGTCAGTATTAATTGTACTCTCCAGGTCAGTATTTATTTTACCCTCCAGGTCAGTATTTATTGTACTTTCCAGGTCAGTATTTATAGTACTCTCCAGGTCAGTATTTATTATATTCTCCAGGTCATTATTTATTGCACTCTCCAGGTCAGTATATATTGTCCTCTCCAGGTAAGTATTTATTGTACTCACAAGGTTAGTATTTATTTTATTCTCCAGGTCAGTATTTATTGTACCCTCCAGGTCAGTATTTATTGTACTTTCCAGGTCAGTATTTATAGTACTCTCCAGGTCAGTATTTATTATATTCTCCAGGTCATTATTTATTGCACTCTCCAGGTCAGTATTTATTGTATTCTCAAGGTCAGTATTTATTGTACTCTCCAGGTGAGTATTTATTGTACTCTCCAGGTCAGTATTTATTGTACGCTCCAGGTCAGTATTTATTGTCCTCTCCAGGTCAGTATTTATTGTACTCTCGAGGTTATTATTTATTGTATTCTCCAGGTCAGTATTTATTGTACTCTCCAGGTCAGTATTTATTGTACTCTCCAGGTCAGTATTTATTGTCCTCTCCAGGTCAGTATTTATTGTACTCTCCAGGTTAGTATTTATTGTATTCTCCAGGTTAGTATTTATTGTACCCTCCAGGTCAATATTTATTATATTTTTCAGGTCAGTATTTATAGCACTCTCCAGGTCAGTATTTATTATATTCTCCAGGTCATTATTTATTGCACTCTCCAGGTCAGAAATTGTTGCACTCTCCAGTGCAGTTTTTATTGTACTCTCCAGGTCAGCATTTATTGCACTCTCCTGGTTAATATTTATTGCCCTCCCAAGGTCAGTATTTATTGTACTCTCCAGGTCAGTATTTATTACCCTCTTTAAGTCAGTATTTATTTTACTCTCCAGGCCAGAATTTTTGTACTCTCCAGGTCATTATTTATTGCGCTCTCCAAGCCAGCATTTATTACCCTCTTCAGGTCATTTTATGGTATTCTCCAGGTCAGTATTTATTGTACTCTCCAGGTCAGTAAATATTGTATTTATTGTACTCTCCAGGTCAGTATTTATTGTACTCTCCAGGTCAGTATTTATTGCCCTCTCCAGGTCAGAATTTATTTAATCCCCAGGTCAGTATTTATTGTAAACTCCAGGTCAGTTTTTATTGTACTCTCCAGGTCAGTATTAATGTACTCTCCAGGTCAGCATTTATTGTACTCTCCAGGTCAGTGTTTAATGTGCTGTCCAGGTCAGTATTTATTGCCCTCTCCAGGTCAGAATTTATTTAATCCCCAGGTCAGTATTTATTGTACACTCCAGGTCAGTTTTTATTGTACTCTCCAGGTCAGTATTAATGTACTCTCCAGGTCAGCATTTATTGTACTCTCCAGGTCAGTGTTTAATGTGCTGTCCAGGTCAGTATTTATTGTCCTCTCCAGGTCAGTTTTTATTGTAATCTCCTGGTCAGTATTTATTGTACTCTGCAGGTTAGTATTTATTGTATTCTCCAGGTCAGTATTTATTGTACACTCCAGGTCTAAGTATTTACTGTACTCTCCAGGTCACTAGTTATATTACTCTCCAGGTCAGTATTGATTGCACTCTCCAGGTCATTATTTATTGCACTCTCCAGGTCAGAATTTTTTGCACTCTCAAGGGCAGTATTTATTGCACTCTCCAGGTCAGTATTTATTGTACTCTCCAGGTCAGTTCTTATTGTCCTCTACAGGTCACTATTTATTGTACTCACCAGATCAGTATTTATTGTAATCTCCAGGGCAGCATTTAGTACCCTCTCCAGGTCTGTATTTATAGTACTCTCCAGGTCAGTATTTATTGTCCTCTCAAGGTCAGTATTTATTGTACTCTCCAGATCAGTATTTATTGCACACTGCAGTTCAGTATTTATTGCACTCTCCTGGTCAATATTTATTGCCCTCTCCAGGTCAGTATTTATTGGCCTCTCCAGGTGAGTATTTATTGTACTCTCCAGGTCAATATTTATTGTGCTCTCCAGGTCAGTATTTATTGTACTCTCCAGGTCAGTATTTATTGTACTCTCCAGGTCAGTATTTATTGCCCCCTCCAAGTCAGTATTTATTGTACTCTCCTGGTCAGTATTTAATGTATGTATTGTACTCTCCAGGTCAGTATTTATTGCACTCTCCAGGTCAGTATTTAATGTACTCTCCAGTTCCGTATGTATTGTAATCTCCAGGTCAATATTTATTGTACTCTCCAGGTCAGTATTTATTATACTTTCCAGGTCAGTGTTTATTGTACTGTCCAGGTCAGTATTTATTGTTCTCTCTTGGTCAGTATTAATTGTACTCTCCAGGTCAGTATTTATTTAACACTCCAGGTCAGTATTTATTGTACTCTCCAGGTCAGTATTTATTGTACTCTCCAGGTCAGTATTTATTGCACTCTCCAGGTCAGTGTATATTGTCCTCTGCAGGTCAGTATTTATTGTACTCTCCAGGTTAGTATTTATTGTATTCTCCAGGTCAGTATTGATTGTACCCTCCAGGTCGGTATTTATTGTCCTCTCCAGGTCAGTATTAATTGTACTCTCCAGGTCAGTATTTATTTTACCCTCCAGGTCAGTATTTATTGTACTCTCCAGGTCAGTATTTATTATGCTCTCCAGGTCAGTATTTATTGTACTCTCTAGGTCAGTGTATATTGTCCTCTCCATGTAAGTATTTATTGTACTCTCCAGGTTAGTATTTTTTGTATTCTCCAGGTCAGTATTTATTGTACCCTCCAGGTCAGTATTTATTGTACTTTCCAGGTCAGTATTTATAGTATTCTACAGGTCAGTATTTATTGTACCCTCCAGGTCAGTATTTATTGTACTTTCCTGGTCAGTATTTATAGTACTCTCCAGGTCAGTATTTATTATATTCTCCAGGTCATTATTTATTGCACTCTCCAGGTCAGAAATTATTGCACGCTCCAGGGCAGTATTTATTGTACTCACCAGGTCAGCATTTATTGTGCTCTCCAGGACAGTATTTATTGCCCTCTCCAGGTCAGTATTTAATGCCCTCTCCAGGTCAGTATTTATTGTACTCTCCCGGTCAGTATTTATTGTAATCTCCAGGGCAGTATTTATTACCCTCTCCAGGTCAGTATTTATTGTACTCTCCATGTCAGTATTTATTGTACTCTCAAGGTCAGTATTTATTGTACTCTCCAGGTGATTATTTATTGTGCTCTCCAGGTCAGTATTTATTGTACTCTCCAGGTCAGTATTTATTGTCCTCTCCAGGTCAGTATTTATTGTACTCTCGAAGTTTAGTATTTATTGTATTCTCCAGGTCAGTATTTATTGTACTCTCCAGGTCAGTATTTATTGTACTCTCCAGGTCAGTATTTATTGTCCTCTCCAGGTCAGTATTTATTGTACTTTCCAGGTTGGTATTTATTGTATTCTCCAGGTCAGTATTTATTGTACCCTCCAGGTCAGTATTTATTGTACTTTTCAGGTCAGTATTTATAGTACTCTCCAGGTCAGTATTTATTGTATTCTCCAGGTCATTATTTATTGCACTCTCCAGGTCAGTATTTATTGCACTCTCCAGGTCAGTATTTATTGTACTCTCCAGGTCAGTTTTTATTGTAATCTCCAGGGCAGCATTTAGTACCCTCTCCAGGTCAGTATTTATAGTACTTTCCAGATCAGTATTTATTGTCCTCTCAAGGTCAGTATTTATTGTACTCTCCAGATCAGTATTTATTGCACACTACAGTTCAGTATTTATTGCACTCTCCTGGTCAATATTTATTGCCCTCTCCAGGTCAGTATTTATTGCCCTCTCAGGTGAGTATTTATTGTACTCTCCAGGTCAATATTTATTGTGCTCTCCAGGTCAGTATTTATTGTACTCTCCAGGTCAGTATTTATTGTACTCTCCAGGTCAGTATTTATTGCCCCCTCCAGGTCAGTATTTATTGTACTCTCCAGATCAGTATTTAATGTATGTATTGTACTCTCCAGGTCAGTATTTATTGTACTCTCCAGGTCAGTATTTAATGTACTCTCCAGGTCAGTATTTATTGTACTCTCCAGGTCAGTATTTATTGTACACTCCAGGTCAGTATTTATTGTACTCTCCAGGTCAGTATTTATTGTACTCTCCAGGTCAGTATTTTTTGTACTCTCCAGGTCAGTGTTTATTGTACTGTCCAGGTCAGTATTTATTGTCCTCTCTTGGTCAGTATTAATTGTACTCTCCAGGTCACTATTTATTTTACACTCCAGGTCAGTATTTATTGTACTCACCAGGTCAGCATTTATTGTGCTCTCCAGGACAGTATTTATTGCCCTCTCCAGGTCAGTATTTAATGCCCTCTCCAGGTCAGTATTTATTGTACTCTCCCGGTCAGTATTTATTGTAATCTCCAGGGCAGTATTTATTACCCTCTCCAGGTCAGTATTTATTGTACTCTCCATGTCAGTATTTATTGTACTCTCAAGGTCAGTATTTATTGTACTCTCCAGGTGATTATTTATTGTGCTCTCCAGGTCAGTATTTATTGTACTCTCCAGGTCAGTATTTATTGTCCTCTCCAGGTCAGTATTTATTGTACTCTCGAGGTTAGTATTTATTGTATTCTCCAGGACAGTATTTATTGTACTCTCCAGGTCAGTATTTATTGTACTCTCCAGGTCAGTATTTATTGTCCTCTCCAGGTCAGTATTTATTGCACTCTCCAGGTTGGTATTTATTGTATTCTCCAGGTCAGTATTTATTGTACCCTCCAGGTCAGTATTTATTGTACTTTTCAGGTCAGTATTTACAGTACTCTCCAGGTCAGTATTTATTGTATTCTCCAGGTCATTATTTATTGCACTCTCCAGGTCAGTATTTATTGCACTCTCCAGGTCAGTATTTATTGTACTCTCCACGTCAGTTTTTATTGTAATCTCCAGGGCAGCATTTAGTACCCTCTCCAGGTCAGTATTTATAGTACTTTCCAGGTCAGTATTTATTGTCCTCTCAAGGTCAGTATTTATTGTACTCTCCAGATCAGTATTTATTGCAGACTACAGTTCAGTATTTATTGCACTCTCCTGGTCAATATTTATTGCCCTCTCCAGGTCAGTATATATTGCCCTCTCCAGGTGAGTATTTATTGTACTCTCCAGGTCAATATTTATTGTGCTCTCCAGGTCAGTATTTATTGTACTCTCCAGGTCAGTATTTATTGTACTCTCCAGGTCAGTATTTATTGCCCCCTCCAGGTCAGTATTTATTGTACTCTCCAGGTCAGTATTTAATGTATGTATTGTACTCTCCAGGTCAGTATTTATTGTACTCTCCAGGTCAGTATTTAATGTACTCTCCAGGTCAGTATTTATTGTACTCTCCAGGTCAGTATTTATTGTACACTCCAGGTCAGTATTTATTGTACTCTCCAGGTCAGTATTTATTGTACTCTCCAGGTCAGTATTTATTGTACTCTCCAGGTCAGTGTTTATTGTACTGCCCAGGTCAGTATTTATTGTCCTCTCTTGGTCAGTATTAATTGTACTCTCCAGGTCAGTATTTATTTTACACTCCAGGTCAGTATTTATTGTACTCTCCAGGTCAGTATTTATTGTACTCTCCAGGTCAGTATTTATTGCACTCTCCAGGTCAGTGTATATTGTCCTCTCCAGGTCAGTATTTATTGTACTCTCCAGGTTAGTATTTATTGTATTCTCCAGGTCAGTATATATTGTACCCTCCAGGTCGGTATTTATTGTCCTCTCCAGGTCAGTATTAATTGTACTCTCCAGGTCAGTATTTATTTTACCATCCAGGTCAGTATTTATTGTACTCTCCAGGTCAGTATTTATTGTACTCTCCAGGTTAGTATTTATTGTATTCTCCAGGTCAGTATTTATTGTACCCTTCAGGTCAGTATTTATTGTACTTTCCAGGTCAGTATTTAGAGTATTCTCCAGGTCAGTATTTATTGTACTCTCCAGGTCAGTATTTATTGTACTTTCCAGGTCAGTATTTATAGTACTCTCCAGGTCAGTATTTATTATATTCTCCAGGTCATTATTTATTGCACTCTCCAGGTCAGAAATTATTGCACGCTCCAGGGCAGTATTTATTGTACTCACCAGGTCAGCATTTATTGTGCTCTCCAGGACAGTATTTATTGCCCTCTCCAGGTCAGTATTTAATGCCCTCTCCAGGTCAGTATTTATTGTACTCTCCCGGTCAGTATTTATTGTAATCTCCAGGGCAGTATTTATTACCCTCTCCAGGTCAGTATTTATTGTACTCTCCATGTCAGTATTTATTGTACTCTCAAGGTCAGTATTTATTGTACTCTCCAGGTGATTATTTATTGTGCTCTCCAGGTCAGTATTTATTGTACTCTCCAGGTCAGTATTTATTGTCCTCTCCAGGTCAGTATTTATTGTACTCTCGAGGTTAGTATTTATTGTATTCTCCAGGTCAGTATTTATTGTACTCTCCAGGTCAGTATTTATTGTACTCTCCAGGTCAGTATTTATTGTCCTCTCCAGGTCAGTATTTATTGTACTTTCCAGGTTGGTATTTATTGTATTCTCCAGGTCAGTATTTATTGTACCCTCCAGGTCAGTATTTATTGTACTTTTCAGGTCAGTATTTATAGTACTCTCCAGGTCAGTATTTATTGTATTCTCCAGGTCATTATTTATTGCACTCTCCAGGTCAGTATTTATTGCACTCTCCAGGTCAGTATTTATTGTACTCTCCAGGTCAGTTTTTATTGTAATCTCCAGGGCAGCATTTAGTACCCTCTCCAGGTCAGTATTTATAGTACTTTCCAGATCAGTATTTATTGTCCTCTCAAGGTCAGTATTTATTGTACTCTCCAGATCAGTATTTATTGCACACTACAGTTCAGTATTTATTGCACTCTCCTGGTCAATATTTATTGCCCTCTCCAGGTCAGTATTTATTGCCCTCTCCAGGTGAGTATTTATTGTACTCTCCAGGTCAATATTTATTGTGCTCTCCAGGTCAGTATTTATTGTACTCTCCAGGACAGTATTTATTGTACTCTCCAGGTCAGTATTTATTGCCCCCTCCAGGTCAGTATTTATTGTACTCTCCAGATCAGTATTTAATGTATGTATTGTACTCTCCAGGTCAGTATTTATTGTACTCTCCAGGTCAGTATTTAATGTACTCTCCAGGTCAGTATTTATTGTACTCTCCAGGTCAGTATTTATTGTACACTCCAGGTCAGTATTTATTGTACTCTCCAGGTCAGTATTTATTGTACTCTCCAGGTCAGTATTTATTGTACTCTCCAGGTCAGTGTTTATTGTACTGTCCAGGTCAGTATTTATTGTCCTCTCTTGGTCAGTATTAATTGTACTCTCCAGGTCAGTATTTATTTTACACTCCAGGTCAGTATTTATTGTACTCACCAGGTCAGCATTTATTGTGCTCTCCAGGACAGTATTTATTGCCCTCTCCAGGTCAGTATTTAATGCCCTCTCCAGGTCAGTATTTATTGTACTCTCCCGGTCAGTATTTATTGTAATCTCCAGGGCAGTATTTATTACCCTCTCCAGGTCAGTATTTATTGTACTCTCCATGTCAGTATTTATTGTACTCTCAATGTCAGTATTTATTGTACTCTCCAGGTGATTATTTATTGTGCTCTCCAGGTCAGTATTTATTGTACTCTCCAGGTCATTATTTATTGTCCTCTCCAGGTCAGTATTTATTGTACTCTCGAGGTTAGTATTTATTGTATTCTCCAGGACAGTATTTATTGTACTCTCCAGGTCAGTATTTATTGTACTCTCCAGGTCAGTATTTATTGTCCTCTCCAGGTCAGTATTTATTGCACTCTCCAGGTTGGTATTTATTGTATTCTCCAGGTCAGTATTTATTGTACCCTCCAGGTCAGTATTTATTGTACTTTTCAGGTCAGTATTTACAGTACTCTCCAGGTCAGTATTTATTGTATTCTCCAGGTCATTATTTATTGCACTCTCCAGGTCAGTATTTATTGCACTCTCCAGGTCAGTATTTATTGTACTCTCCACGTCAGTTTTTATTGTAATCTCCAGGGCAGCATTTAGTACCCTCTCCAGGTCAGCATTTATAGTACTTTCCAGGTCTTTATTTATTGTCCTCTCAAGGTCAGTATTTATTGTACTCTCCAGATCAGTATTTATTGCAGACTACAGTTCAGTATTTATTGCACTCTCCTGGTCAATATTTATTGCCTTCTCCAGGTCAGTATATATTGCCCTCTCCAGGTGAGTATTTATTGTACTCTCCAGGTCAATATTTATTGTGCTCTCCAGGTCAGTATTTATTGTACTCTCCAGGTCAGTATTTATTGTACTCTCCAGGTCAGTATTTATTGCCCCCTCCAGGTCAGTATTTATTGTACTCTCCAGGTCAGTATTTAATGTATGTATTGTACTCTCCAGGTCAGTATTTATTGTACTCTCCAGGTCAGTATTTAATGTACTCTCCAGGTCAGTATTTATTGTACTCTCCAGGTCAGTATTTATTGTACACTCCAGGTCAGTATTTATTGTACTCTCCAGGTCAGTATTTATTGTACTCTCCAGGTCAGTATTTATTGTACTCTCCAGGTCAGTGTTTATTGTACTGCCCAGGTCAGTATTTATTGTCCTCTCTTGGTCAGTATTAATTGTACTCTCCAGGTCAGTATTTATTTTACACTCCAGGTCAGTATTTATTGTACTCTCCAGGTCAGTATTTATTGTACTCTCCAGGTCAGTATTTATTGCACTCTCCAGGTCAGTGTATATTGTCCTCTCCAGGTCAGTATTTATTGTACTCTCCAGGTTAGTATTTATTGTATTCTCCAGGTCAGTATATATTGTACCCTCCAGGTCGGTATTTATTGTCCTCTCCAGGTCAGCATTAATTGTACTCTCCAGGTCAGTATTTATTTTACCATCCAGGTCAGTATTTATTGTACTCTCCAGGTCAGTATTTATTGTACTCTCCAGGTTAGTATTTATTGTATTCTCCAGGTCAGTATTTATTGTACCCTTCAGGTCAGTATTTATTGTACTTTCCAGGTCAGTATTTAGAGTATTCTCCAGGTCAGTATTTATTGTACTCTCCAGGTCAGTATTTATTGTACTTTCCAGGTCAGTATTTATAGTACTCTCCAGGTCAGTATTTATTATATTCTCCAGGTCATTATTTATTGCACTCTCCAGGTCAGAAATTATTGCATGCTCCATGGCAGTATTTATTGTACTCACCAGGTCAGCATTTATTGTGCTCTCCAGGACAGTATTTATTGCCCTCTCCATGTCAGTATTTATTGCCCTCTCCAGGTCAGTATTTATTGTACTCTCCCGGTCAGTATTTATTGTAATCTCCAGGGCAGTATTTATTACCCTCTCCAGTTCAGTATTTATTGTACTCTCCATGTCAGTATTTATTGTACTCTCCAGGTCAGTATTTATTGTCCTCTCCAGGTCAATATTTATTGTACTCTCGAGGTTAGTATTTATTGTATTCTCCAGGTCAGTATTTATTGTACTCTCGAGGTCAGTATTTATTGTACTCTCCAGGTCAGTATTTATTGTCCTCTCCAGGTCAGTATTTATTGTACTCTCCAGGTTAGTATTTATTATATTCTCCAGGTCAGTATTTATTGTATCCTATAGGTCAGTATTTATTGTACTTTTCAGGTCAGTATTTATAGGACTCTCCAGGTGAGTATTTATTGTATTCTCCAGGTCATTATTTATTGCACTCTGCAGTTCAGAAATTATTGCACTCTCCAGGGCAGTTTTTATTGTACTTTCCAGGTCAGCATTTATTGTACTCTCCAGGTCAGTATTTATTGTACTCTCCAGGTCAGCATTTATTGCACTCTCTGGTCAATATTTATTGCCCTCCCCAGGTCAGAATTTATTGCCCTCTTCTGGTCAGTATTTATTACCCTCTTCATGTCAGTATTTATTTTACTCTCCAGGCCAGTATTTTTGTACTCTCCAGGTCATTATTTATTGCACTCTCCAAGCCAGCATGTATTAGCCTCTCCAGGTCATTTTTATGGTATTCTCCAGATCAGTATTTATTGTACTCTCCAGGTCAGTATTTATTGTAATCTCCAGGTCACTATTAATTTACACTCCTGGTCAGTATTTATTGTCCTCTCCGGGTCAGTATTTACTGTACACTCGAGGTCAGTATTTATTGTACTCTCCAGGTCAGTATTTTTTGCACTCTCCAGGTCAGTATTGATTGCACTCTCCAGGTCATTATTTATTGCACTCTCCAGGTCAGAATCTTTTGCACTCTCCAGGGCAATATTTATTGTACTCTCCAGGTCAGTATTTATTTTACTCTCCAGCTCAGTATTTATTGTATTCTCCAGGTCGTATTTATTGTACTCTCCAGATCAGTGTTTATTGTACTGTCCAGGTCAGTACTTATTACCCTATGCAGGTCAGTATGTATTGTACTCTCCTGGTCAGTATTTATTGTACACTCCAGGTCATATTTATTGTACTCCTCAGGTCAGTATTTATTGTCCCCTCCAGGTCAGTATTTATTGTACGAACCAGGTCAGTATTTATTGTACTCTCCAGGTCAGTATTTATTGTACTCTCCAGGTCAGTATTTATTGTACACTCGAGGTCAGTATTTATTGTACTCTCCATGTCAGTATTTATTGTACTCTCCAGTTCAGTATTTACTGTTCTCTCCAGGTCAGTGTTTATTTTACTTGCCAGGTCAGTATTTATTGTCCTTTCCAGGTCAGTATTTATTGTACTCTCCAGGTCAGTATTTATTGTACTCTCCAGGTCAGTATTTATAGTACTCTCCAGGTCAGAATTTATTGTACTCTCCAGGTCAGTATTTATTACCCTATGCAGGTCAGTATTTATTGTACTATCCTGGTCAGTATTTATTGTACACTCCAGGACAGTATTTATTGTACTCCTCAGGTCAGTATTTATTGTCCCCTCCAGGTCAGTATTTATTGTACGAACCAGGTCAGTATTTATTGTACTCTCCAGGTCAGTATTTATTGAACTCCACAGGTCACTAATTATTGTACTCTTCAGGTTAGTATTTATTGCACTCTCCATGGCAGTATTTATTGCACTCTCCAGTTCAGCATTTATTGTACTCTCCATGTCAGTATTTATTGCCCTCTCCAGGTCAGTGTTTACTGTTCTCTCCAGGTCAGTGTTTATTTTACTTTCCAGGTCAGTATTTATTGTCCTTTCCAGGTCAGTATTTATTGTACTCTCCAGGTCAGTATTTATTGTACTCTCCAGGTCAGTATTTATAGTACTCTCCAGGTCAGTGTTTATTGTACTCACCAGGTCAGTATTTATTACCCTCTCCCGGTAATTTTTTATGGTACTCTCCAGGTCAGTATTTATTGTACTCTCCAGGTCAATATTTATTGTATTTATTGTGCTCTCCAGGTCAGTATTTATTGTACTCTCCAGGTCAGTATTTAATGTACTCTCCAGGTCAGTATTTATTGTACTCTCCAGGTCAGTATTTATTGCCGTCTCCAGGTCAGTATTTATTGTACTCTCCAGGTCAGTATTTATTTTAATCGCCAGGTCAGTCTTTATTATCCTCTCCAGGTCAGTATTTATTGTACTCTCCAGGTCAGTATTTATTGTACTCTCCAGGTCAGTATTTATTGTACTCTCCAGGTCAGTGTTTATTGTACTGTCCAGGTCAGTATTTATTGTCCTCTCCAAGTCAGTATTTATGGTACTCTCCAGGTCAGTATTTATTGTCCTCTCCAGGTAAGTACTTATTGTAGTCTCCAGGTCAGTATTTATAGTACTCTCCAGGTCAGTATTTATTGTACTCTCCAGGTCATTATTTATTGCACTCTTCTGGTCAATATTTATTGCCCTATCCAGGTCAGTATTTATTGCCATCTCCAGGTCAGTATCTATTGTACTCTCCAGGTCAGTATTTAATGTACTCTCCAGGTCAGTATTTATTGTGCTCACCAGGTCAGTATTTATTGTACACTCGAGGTCAGTATTTATTGTACTCTCCAGGTCAGTATCTATTGCGTTCTCCAGGGCAGTATGTATTGCACTCTCCAGGTCAGTATTTATTGTAATCTCCAGGTCATTATTTATTGTACCCTCCAGGTCAGTATTTACTGTACTTTTCAGGTCAGTATTTATAGTACTCTCCAGGTCAGTATTTATTGTATTCTCCAGGTCATTATTTATTGCACTCTCCAGGTCAGAAATTATTGCACTCTCCAGGGCAGTTTGTATTGTACTTTCCAGGTCAGCATTTATTGTACTCTCCAGGTCAGTATTTATTGTACTCTCCAGGTCAGCATTTATTGCACTCTCTGGTCAATATTTATTGCCCTCCCCAGGTCAGTATTTATTGCCCTCTTCAGATCAGTATTTATTACCCTCTTCATGTCAGTATTTATTTTACTCTCCAGGCCAGTATTTTTGTACTCTCCAGGTCATTATTTATTGCACTCTCCAAGCCAGCATGTATTAGCCTCTCCAGGTCATTTTTATGGTATTCTCCAGATCAGTATTTATTGTACTCTCCAGGTCAGTATTTATTGTAATCTCCAGGTCACTATTAATTTACACTCCGGGTCAGTATTTATTGTCCTCTCCGGGTCAGTATTTACTGTACACTCGAGGTCAGTATTTATTGTACTCTCCAGGTCAGTATTTTTTGCACTCTCCAGGTCATTATTTATTGCACTCTCCAGGTCAGAATTTTTTGCACTCTCCAGGGCAATATTTATTGTACTCTTCAGGTCAGTATTTATTTTACTCTCCAGCTCAGTATTTATTGTATTCTCCAGGTCGTATTTATTGTACTCTCCAGATCAGTGTTTATTGTACTGTCCAGGTCAGTACTTATTACCCTATGCAGGTCAGTATGTATTGTACTCTCCTGGTCAGTATTTATTGTACACTCCAGGTCATATTTATTGTACTCCTCAGGTCAGTATTTATTGTCCCCTCCAGGTCAGTATTTATTGTACGAACCAGGTCAGTATTTATTGTACTCTCCAGGTCAGTATTTATTGTACTCTCCAGGTCAGTATTTATTGTACTCTCCAGGTCAGTATTTATTGTACTCTCCAGGTCAGTATTTATTGTACACTCGAGGTCAGTATTTATTGTACTCTCCATGTCAGTATTTATTGTACTCTCCAGTTCAGTATTTACTGTTCTCTCCAGGTCAGTGTTTATTTTACTTTCCAGGTCAGTATTTATTGTCCTTTCCAGGTCAGTATTTATTGTACTCTCCAGGTCAGTATTTATTGTACTCTCCAGGTCAGTATTTATAGTACTCTCCAGGTCAGTATTTATTGTACTCTCCAGGTCAGTATTTATTACCCTATGCAGGTCAGTATTTATTGTACTATCCTGGTCAGTATTTATTGTACACTCCAGGTCAGTATTTATTGTACTCCTCAGGTCAGTATTTATTGTCCCCTCCAGGTCAGTATTTATTGTACGAACCAGGTCAGTATTTATTGTACTCTCCAGGTCAGTATTTATTGAACTCCCCAGGTCACTAATTATTGTACTCTCCAGGTTAGTATTTATTGCACTCTCCATGGCAGTATTTATTGCACTCTCCAGTTCAGCATTTATTGTACTCTCCATGTCAGTATTTATTGCCCTTTCCAGGTCAGTGTTTACTGTTCTCTCCAGGTCAGTGTTTATTTTACTTTTCAGGTCAGTATGTATTGTCCTTTCCAGGTCAGTATTCATTGTACTCTCCAGGTCAGTATTTATTGTACTCTCCAGGTCAGTATTTATAGTACTCTCCAGGTCAGTGTTTATTGTACTCACCAGGTCAGTATTTATTACCCTCTCCCGGTAATTTTTTATGGTACTCTCCAGGTCAGTATTTATTGTACTCTCCAGGTCAATATTTATTGTATTTATTGTGCTCTCCAGGTCAGTGTTTATTGTACTGTCCGGGTCAGTATTTATTGTCCTCTCCAGGTAAGTATTTATTGTACTCTCCAGGTCAGTATTTATTGTACTCTCCAGGTCAGTATTTATTGCCGTCTCCAGGTCAGTATTTATTGTACTCTCCAGGTCAGTATTTATTTTAATCGCCAGGTCAGTCTTTATTATCCTCTCCAGGTCAGTATGTATTGTACTCTCCAGGTCAGTATTTATTGTACTCTCCAGGTCAGTATTTATTGTACTCTCCAGGTCAGTGTTTATTGTACTGTCCAGGACAGTATTTATTGTCCTCTCCAAGTCAGTATTTATGGTACTCTCCAGGTCAGTATTTATTGTCCTCTCCAGGTAAGTATTTATTGTACTCTCCAGGTCAGTATTTATAGTACTCTCCAGGTCAGTATTTATTGTACTCTCCAGGTCATTATTTATTGCACTCTTCTGGTCAATATTTATTGCCCTATCCAGGTCAGTATTTATTGCCATCTCCAGGTCAGTATCTATTGTACTCTCCAGGTCAGTATTTAATGTACTCTCCAGGTCAGTATTTATTGTGCTCGCCAGGTCAGTATTTATTGTACACTCGAGGTCAGTATTTATTGTACTCTCCAGGTCAGTATCTATTGCCGTCTCCAGGGCAGTATGTATTGCACTCTCCAGGTCAGTATTTATTATAATCTCCAGGTCATTATTTATTCTACTCTGCAGGTCAGTATTTATTGTACTCTACATGTCAGTATTTATTGTACTGTTCAGGTCAGTATTTATTGTCCTCTCCAGGTCAGTATTTATTGTACCCTCCAGGTCAGTATTTATTGTACTCTCTATGTCAGTATTTGTTGTACTGTCCAGGTCAGTATCTATTGTATTCTCCAGGTAAGTATTTAATGTACTCTCCAGGTCAGTATTTATTGTACTCACCAGGTCAGTATTTATTGTACACTCGAGGTCAGTATTTATTGTGCCCTCCAGGTCAGTATTTATTGCCCTCTCCAGGGCAGTATGTATTGCACTCTCCAGGTCAGTATTTATTATAATCTGCAGGTCATTATTTATTGTACTCTGCAGGTCAATATTTATTGTATTTATTGTGCTCTCCAGGTCAGTATTTATTGTACTCACCAGGTCAGTATTTAATGTACTCTCCAGGTCAGCATTTATTGTACTCTCCAGGTCAGTATTTATTGCCGTCTCCAGGTCACTATTTATTGTACTCTCCAGGTCAGTATTTATTGTAATCGCCAGGTCAGTCTTTATTATCCTCTCCAGGTCAGTATTTATTGTACTCTACAGGTCAGTATTTATTGTACTCTCCAGGTCAGTATTTATTGTACTCTCCAGGTCAGTGTTTATTGTACTGTCCAGGTCAGTATTTATTGTCCTCTCCAAGTCAGTATTTATGGTACTCTCCAGGTCAGTATTTATTGTCCTCTCCAGGTCAGTATTTATTGTACTCTCCAGGTCAGTATTTATAGTACTCTCTAGGTCAGTATTTATTGTACTCTCCAGGTCATTATTTATTGCACTCTTCTGGTCAATATTTATTGCCCTATCCAGGTCAGTATTTATTGCCCTCTCCAGGTCAGTATCTATTGTACTCTCCACGTCAGTATTTAATGTACTCTCCAGGTCAGTATTTATTGTGCTCACCAGGTCAGTATTTATTGTACACTCGAGGTAAGTATGTATTGTACTCTCCAGGTCAGTATCTATTGCGCTCTCCAGGGGAGTATGTATTGCACTCTCCAGGTCAGTATTTATTATAATCTCCAGGTCATTATTTATTGTACTCGGCAGGTCAGTATTTATTGTACTCTACATGTTTGTATTTATTGTACTGTCCAGGTCAGTATTTATTGTCCTCTCCAGGTCAGTATTTATTGTACCCTCCAGGTCAGTATTTATTGTACTCTCTATGTCAGTATTTATTGTACTGTCCAGGTCAGTATCTATTGTACTCTCCAGGTCATTATTTAATGTACTCTCCAGGTCAGTATTTATTATACTCACCAGGTCAGTATTTATTGTACACTCGAGGTCAGTATTTATTGTGCCCTCCAGGTCAGTATTTATTGCCCTCTCCAGGGCAGTATGTATTGCACTCTCCAGGTCAGTATTTATTATAATCTCCAGGTCATTATGTATTGTACTCTGCAGGTCAGTATTTATAGTACTCTCCAGGTCAGTATTTATTGTACTCACCAGGTCAGTATTTATTGTACACTCGAGGTCAGTGTTTATTGTACTCACCAGGTCAGTATTTATTTTACTCTCCAGGTCAGTTTTTATTGTCCTCTCCAGGTCACTATTTATTGTACCCTCCAGGTCATTATTTATTGTACTCTCCAGGTCAGTATATATTGCACTCTCCAGGTCAGTATTTATTAAACTCTCCAGGTCAGTATTTGCTGTACTCTCTATGTCAGTATTTATAGTACTGTCCAGGTCTGTATTTATTGTCCTCTCCAGGTCAGTATTTATTGTACCCTCCAGGTCATTATTTATTGTACTCTCCTGGTCAGTATTTATTGTACACTCCAGGTCAGGATTTATTGTACTCTCCAGGTCAGTATTTATTGCCCTCTCCAGGGCAGTATGGATTGCACTCTCCAGGTCAATATTTATTGTACTCTCCAGGTCAGTATTTACTGTACTCTCTATGTCAGTATTTATTGTACTCTCCAGGTCAGTTTTTATTGTCCTCTCCAGGTCACTCTTTATTGTACTCTCCAGGTCATTATTTATTGTACTCACCAGGTCAGTTTTTATTGTAATCTTCAGGGCAGTATTTATTATCCTCTCCAGGTCAGTATTTATTGTACTTTCCAGGTCAGTATTTATTGTACTCTCAAGGTCAGTATTTATTGTACTCTCCAGATCAGTATTTATTGCACACTACAGGTCAGTATTTATTGCACTCTCCTGGTAAATATTTAATGCCCTCTCCAGTTCAATATTTATTGCCCTCTCCAGGTGAGTATTTATTGTACTCTCCAGGTCAATATTTATTGTGCTCTCCAGGTCAGTATTTATTGTACTCTCCAGGTCATTATTTATTGTACTCTCCTGGTCAGTATTTATTGTACACTCCAAGTCAGTATTTATTGTACTCCTCAGGTCAGTATTTATTGTCCCCTCCAGTTCAGTATTTATTGCACGAACCTGGTCAGTATTTATTGTACTCTCCAGGTCAGTATTTATTGTACTCTCCAGGTCAGTATTTATTGTACACTCGAGGTCAGTATTTATTGTACTCTCCATGTCAGTATTTATTGTACTCTCCAGGTCAGTATTTACTGTTCTCTTCAGGTCAGTGTTTATTTTACTGACCAGGTCAGTATTTATTGTCCTTTCCAGGTCAGTATTTATTGTACTCTCCAGGTCAGTATTTATTGTACTCTCCAGGTCAGTATTTAAGGTACTCTCCAGGTCAGTATTTATTGTACTCTCCAGGTCAGTATTTATTACTCTATGCAGGTCAGTATTTATTGTACTCTCCTGGTCAGTATTTATTGTACACTCCAGGTCAGTATATATTGTACTCCTCAGGTCAGTATTTATTGTCCCCTCCAGGTCAGTATTTATTGTACGATCCAGGTCAGTATTTATTGTACTCTCCGTGTCAATATTTATTGAACTCCCAAGGTCACTAATTATTGTACTCTCCAGGTCATTATTTATTGCACTCTCTAGGTCAGTATTTATTGCAGTCTCCATGGCAGTATTTATTGTACTCTCCAGGTCAGTGTATATTGTACTGTCCAGGTCAGTATTTATTGTCCTCTCCAGGTCAGTATTTATTGTACTCTCCAGGTCAGTATTTATTGTCCTCTCCAGCTCATTATTTACTGCACTCTTCTGGTCAATATTTATTGCCCTTTCCAGGTCAGTATTTATTGCTCTCTCCAGGGCAGTATTTATTGCCCTCTTCAGGTCAGTATCTATTGTACTCTCCAGGTCAGTATTTAATGTACTCTCCAGGTCAGTATTTATTGTACTCAGCAGGTCAGTATTTACTGTACACTCGAGGTCAGTATTTATTGTACTCTCCAGGTCAGTATTTATTGCCCTCTCCAGGGCTGTATGTATTGCACTCTCCAGGTCAGTATTTATTATACTCTCCAGGTCGTTATTTATTGTACTCTGCAGGTCAGTATTTATTGTAGTCTACATTTCAGTATTTATTGTACTGTCCAGGTCAGTATTTATTGCCCTCTCCAGGTCAGTATTTATTGTACCCTCCAGGTCAGTGTTTATTGTACTCACCAGGTCAGTATTTATTTTACTCTCCAGGTCAGTTTTTATTGTCCTCTCCAGGTCACTATTTATTGTACACTCCAGGTCATTATTTATTGTACTCTCCAGGTCAGTATATATTGCACTCTCCAGGTCAGTATTTATTAAACTCTCCAGGTCAGTATTTACTGTACTCTCTATGTCAGTATTTATAGTACTGTCCAGGTCTGTATTTATTGTCCTCTCCAGGTCAGTATTTATTGTACCCTCCAGGTCATTATTTATTGTACTCTCCTGGTCAGTATTTATTGTACACTCCAGGTCAGTATTTATTGTACTCCTCAGGTCAGTATTTCTTGTCACCTCCAGGTCAGTATTTATTGTACGAACCAGGTCAGTATTTATTGTACTCTCCAGGTCAGTTTTTATTGTACTCACCAGGTCAGTATTTAGTGTACTCTCCAGGTCAGTATGTATTGTACTCTCCAGGTCAGTATTTATTGTACACTCGAGTTCAGTATTTCTTGTACTCTCCATGTCAGTATTTATTGTACTCTCCAGGTCAGTATTTACTGTTCTCTCCAGGTCAGTGTTTATTTTACTGTCCAGGTCAGTATTTATTGTCCTTTCCAGGTCAGTATTTATTGTACTCTCCAGGTCAGTATTTATTGTACTCTCCAGGTCAGTATTTATAGTACTCTCCAGGACAGTATTTATTGTACTCTCCAGGTCAGTATTTATTACCCTATGCAGGTCAGTATTTATTGTACTCTCCTTGTCAGTATTTATTGTACACTCCAGGTCAGTATTTATTGTACTCCTCAGGTCAGTATTTATTCTCCCCTCCAGATCAGTATTTATTGTACGAACCAGGTCAATATTTATTGTACTCTCCGGGTCCGTATTTATTGAACTCCCCAGGTCACTAATTATTGTACTCTCCAGGTCATTATTTATTGCACTCTCCAGGTCAGTATTTTTTCCACTCTCCATGGCAGTATTTATTGTACTCTCCAGTTCAGCATTTATTGTACTCTCCAGGTCAGTATTTATTGCATTCTCCAGGTCACTATTTATTGTACTCTCCAGGTCAGTATTTATTGCCCTCTCCAGGTCAGTGTTTATTGAACTCTCCAGGTCAGTATTTATTACCCTCTCCAGGTCATTTTTTATGGTAATCTCCAGGTCAATATTTATTGTACTCTCCAGGTCAATATTTATTGTATTTATTGTGCTCTCCAGGTCAGTATTTATTGTACTCTCCAGGTCAGTATTTATTGTCCTCTCCAGCTCATTATTTACTGCACTCTTCTGGTCAATATTTATTGCCCTTTCCAGGTCAGTATTTATTGCTCTCTCCAGGGCAGTATTTATTGCCCTCTTCAGGTCAGTATCTATTGTACTCTCCAGGTCAGTATTTAATGTACTCTCCAGGTCAGTATTTATTGTACTCAGCAGGTCAGTATTTACTGTACACTCGAGGTCAGTATTTATTGTACTCTCCAGGTCAGTATTTATTGCCCTCTCCAGGGCAGTATGTATTGCACTCTCCAGGTCAGTATTTATTATACTCTCCAGGTCGTTATTTATTGTACTCTGCAGGTCAGTATTTATTGTAGTCTACATTTCAGTATTTATTGTACTGTCCAGGTCAGTATTTATTGCCCTCTCCAGGTCAGTATTTATTGTACCCTCCAGGTCAGTGTTTATTGTACTCACCAGGTCAGTATTTATTTTACTCTCCAGGTCAGTTTTTATTGTCCTCTCCAGGTCACTATTTATTGTACACTCCAGGTCATTATTTATTGTACTCTCCAGGTCAGTATATATTGCACTCTCCAGGTCAGTATTTATTAAACTCTCCAGGTCAGTATTTACTGTACTCTCTATGTCAGTATTTATAGTACTGTCCAGGTCTGTATTTATTGTCCTCTCCAGGTCAGTATTTATTGTACCCTCCAGGTCATTATTTATTGTACTCTCCTGGTCAGTATTTATTGTACACTCCAGGTCAGTATTTATTGTACTCCTCAGGTCAGTATTTCTTGTCACCTCCAGGTCAGTATTTATTGTACGAACCAGGTCAGTATTTATTGTACTCTCCAGGTCAGTTTTTATTGTACTCACCAGGTCAGTATTTATTGTACTCTCCAGGTCAGTATGTATTGTACTCTCCAGGTCAGTATTTATTGTACGCTCGAGTTCAGTATTTCTTGTACTCTCCATGTCAGTATTTATTGTACTCTCCAGGTCAGTATTTACTGTTCTCTCCAGGTCAGTGTTTATTTTACTGTCCAGGTCAGTATTTATTGTCCTTTCCATGTCAGTATTTATTGTACTCTCCAGGTCAGTATTTATTGTACTCTCCAGCTCAGTATTTATAGTACTCTCCAGGACAGTATTTATTGTACTCTCCAGGTCAGTATTTATTACCCTATGCAGGTCAGTATTTATTGTACTCTCCTGGTCAGTATTTATTGTACACTCCAGGTCAGTATTTATTGTACTCCTCAGGTCAGTATTTATTCTCCCCTCCAGATCAGTATTTATTGTACGAACCAGGTCAATATTTATTGTACTCTCCGGGTCCGTATTTATTGAACTCCCCAGGTCACTAATTATTGTACTCTCCAGGTCATTATTTATTGCACTCTCCAGGTCAGTATTTTTTCCACTCTCCATGGCAGTATTTATTGTACTCTCCAGTTCAGCATTTATTGTACTCTCCAGGTCAGTATTTATTGCATTCTCCAGGTCACTATTTATTGTACTCTCCAGGTCAGTATTTATTGCCCTCTCCAGGTCAGTGTTTATTGAACTCTCCAGGTCAGTATTTATTACCCTCTCCAGGTCATTTTTTATGGTAATCTCCAGGTCAATATTTATTGTACTCTCCAGGTCAATATTTATTGTATTTATTGTGCTCTCCAGGTCAGTATTTATTGTACTCTCCAGGTCAGTATTTAATGTACTCTCAAGGTCAGTATTTATTGTACTCTCCAGGTCAGTATTTATTGCCGTCTCCAGGTCAGTATTTATTGTACTCTCCAGGTCAGTATTTAATATAATCGCCAGGTCAGTCTTTATTATCCTCTCCGGGTCAGTATTTATTGTACTCTCCAGATCAGTTTTTATTGTACTCTCCAGGTCAGTATTTATTGTACTCTCCAGGTTAGTGTTTATTGCACTCTCCAGGTCAGTATTTATTAAACTCTCCAGGTCAGTATTTACTGTACTCTCTATGTCAGTATTTATAGTACTGTCCATGTCTGTATTTATTGTCCTCTCCAGGTCAGTATTTATTGTACCCTCCAGGTCATTATTTATTGTACTCTCCTGGTCAGTATTTATTGTACACTCCAGGTCAGTATTTATTGTACTCCTCAGGTCAGTATTTTTTGTCCCCTCCAGGTCAATATTTATTGTACGAACCAGGTCAGTATTTATTGTACTCTCCAGGTCAGTTTTTATTGTACTCACCAGGTCAGTATTTATTGTACTCTCCAGGTCAGTATGTATTGTACTCTCCAAGTCAGTATTTATTGTACACTCGAGTTCAGTATTTATTGTACTCTCCATGTCAGTATTTATTGTACTCTCCAGGTCAGTATTTACTGTTCTCTCCAGGTCAGTGTTTATTTTACTGTCCAGGTCAGTATTTATTGTCCTTTCCAGGTCAGTATTTATTGTACTCTCCAGGTCAGTATTTATTGTACTCTCCAGGTCAGTATTTATCGTACTCTCCAGGTCAGTATTTATTGTACTCTCCAGGTCAGTATTTATTACCCTATGCAGGTCAGTATTTATTGTACTCTCCTGGTCAGTATTTATTGTACACTCCAGGTCAGTATTTATTGCACTCCTCAGGTCAGTATTTATTCTCCCCTCCAGATCAGTATTTATTGTACGAACCAGGTCAGTATTTATTGTACTCTCCGGGTCAGTATTTATTGAACTCCCCAGGTCACTAATTATTGTACTCTCCAGGTCATTATTTATTGCACTCTCCAGGTCAGTATTTTTTCCACTCTCCATGGCAGTATTTATTGTACTCTCCAGTTCAGCATTTATTGTACTCTCCAGGTCAGTATTTATTGCATTCTCCAGGTCACTATTTATTGTACTCTCCAGGTCAGTATTTATTGCCCTCTCCAGGTCAGTATTTATTGAACTCTCCAGGTCAGTATTTATTACCCTCTCCAGGTCATTTTTTATGGTAATCTCCAGGTCAATATTTATTGTACTCTCCAGGTCAATATTTATTGTATTTATTGTGCTCTCCAGGTCAGTATTTATTGTACTCTCCAGGTCAGTATTTAATGTACTCTCAAGGTCAGTATTTATTGTACTCTCCAGGTCAGTATTTATTGCCCTCTCCAGGTATGTATTTATTGTACTCTCCACGTCAGTATTTATTGCCCCCTCCAGGTCAGTATTTATTGTACTCTCCAGGTCAGTATTTATTGTACTCTCCAGGTCAGTATTTAATGTACTCTCCAGTTCAGTATGTATTGTACTCTCCAGGTCAATATTTATTGCCCTCTCCAGGTCAGTATTTATTGTACTCTCCAGGTCAGTATTTATTGTACTCTCTAGGTCAGTATTTATTGTACACTCCAGGTCAGTGTTATTTTTACCAACCAGGTCAGTATTTATTGTACTCTCCAGGTCAGTATGTATTGTACTCTCCAGGTCACTATTTATTGTACTCTCCAGGTCATTATTTATTGCACTCTCCAGGTCAGTATTTATTGCACTCTCCAGGGAACTATTTATTGTGCTCTCAATTTCAGCATTTATTGTACTCTCCAGGTCAGTATTTGTTGTACTCTCCAGGTCACTATTTATTGTACTCTACAGGTCAGTATTTATTGTAATCTCCAGGTCAGTATTTATTACCCTCTCCAGGTCACTATTTATTGTACTCTCCTGGTCAGTATTTATTGTACACTCCAGGTCAGTATTTATTGTACTCTCCAGGTCAGTATTTATTGTACTCTCCAGGTCAGTATTCATTGTACTCTCCAAGTCAGTGTTTATTGTAATGTCCAGGTCAGTATTTATTGTCCTCTCCAGGTCAGTATTTATTGTACTCTCCAGGTCAGTATTTATTGTACTGTCCAGGTCAGTATTTATTGTACTCTCCAGGTCAGTATTTATTGTACTCCCCAGGTCAGTATTTATTGTACTCACCAGGTCGAGATTTATTGTACTCTCCAGGTCAGTATTTAATGTACTCTCCAGGTCAGTATTTATTTTACTCAACAGGTCAGTATTTATTGGACACTAGGGGTCAGTATTTATTGTACTCTCCAGGTCAGTATTTATTGCCCTCTCCAGGGCAGTATTTATTGCCCTCTCCAGGTCAGTATTTATTATACTCTCCAGGTCTTTATTTATTGTACTTTGCAGGTCAGTATTTATTGTACCCTCCTGGTCAGTATTAATTGTACCAACCAGGTCAGTATTTATTGTACTCTCCAGGTCAGTATTTATTGTACTCTCCAGGTCACTATTTATTGTACTCTCCAGGTCATTATTTATTGCACTCTCCAGGTCAGTATTTATTGTACTCTACAGGTCAGTATTTATTGTAATCTCCAGGTATGTATTTATTGTACTCTCCACGTCAGTATTTATTGCCCCCTCCAGGTCAGTATTTAATGTACTCTCCAGTTCAGTATGTATTGTACTCTCCAGGTCAATATTTATTGCCCTCTCCAGGTCAGTATTTATTGTACTCTCCAGGTCAGTATTTATTGTACTCTCTAGGTCAGTATTTATTGTACACTCCAGGTCAGTGTTATTTGTACCAACCAGGTCAGTATTTATTGTACTCTCCAGGTCAGTATTTATTGTACTCTCCAGGTCACTATTTATTGTACTCTCCAGGTCATTATTTATTGCACTCTCCAGGTCAGTATTTATTGCACTCTCCAGGGAACTATTTATTGTATTCTCAATTTCAGCATTTATTGTACTCTCCAGGTCAGTATTTGTTGTACTCTCCAGGTCACTATTTATTGTACTCTACAGGTCTATATTTATTGTAATCTCCAGGTCAGTATTTATTACCCTCTCCAGGTCACTATTTATTGTACTCTCCTGGTCAGTATTTATTGTACACTCCAGGTCAGTATTTATTGTACTCTCCAGGTCAGTATTTATTGTACTCTCCAGGTCAGTATTCATTGTACTCTCCAGGTCAGTGTTTATTGTAATGTCCAGGTCAGTATTTATTGTCCTCTCCAGGTCAGTATTTATTGTACTCTCCAGGTCAGTATTTATTGTACTGTCCAGGTCAGTATTTATTGTACTCTCCAGGTCAGTATTTATTGTACTCCCCAGGTCAGTATTTATTGTACTCACCAGGTCGAGATTTATTGTACTCTCCAGGTCAGTATTTAATGTACTCTCCAGGTCAGTATTTATTTTACTCAACAGGTCAGTATTTATTGGACACTAGGGGTCAGTATTTATTGTACTCTCCAGGTCAGTATTTATTGCCCTCTCCAGGGCAGTATTTATTGCCCTCTCCAGGTCAGTATTTATTATACTCTCCAGGTCTTTATTTATTGTACTTTGCAGGTCAGTATTTATTGTACCCTCCTGGTCAGTATTAATTGTACCAACCAGATCAGTATTTATTGTACTCTCCAGATCAGTATTTATTGTACTCTCCAGGTCACTATTTATTGTACTCTCCAGGTCAGTATTTATTGTACTCTACAGGTCAGTATTTATTGTAATCTCCAGGTCAGTATTTATTACCCTCTCCAGGTCAGTATTTATTGTACACTCAAGGTCAGTATTTATTGTACTCTCCAGGTCAGTATTTATTGCCCTCTCCAGGTCAGTGTTTATTGTACTCTCCAGGTCAGTATGTATTACCCTCTCCTGGTCATTTTTTATGGTCCTCTCCAGGTCAGTATTTACTGTTCTCTCCAGGTCACTGTTTATTTTACTGTCCAGGTCAGTATTTATTGTCCTTTCCAGGTCAGTATTTATTGTACTCTCCAGGTCAGTATGTATAGTACTGTCCAGGTCAGTATTTATTGTACTCTCCAGGTCAGTATTTATTACCCTATGCAGGTCAGTATTTATTGTACTCTCCTGGTCAGTATTTATTGTACACTCCAGGTCACTATTTATTGTACTCCTCAGGTCAGTATTTATTCTCCCCTCCAGGTCAGTATTTATTGTAGAACCAGGTCAGTATTTATTGTACTCTCCAGGTCAGTGTTTATTGTACTGTCCAGGTCAGTATTCATTGTCCTCTCCAGGTCAGTATTTATTGTACTCTCCTGGTCAGTATTTATTGTACTGTCCAGGTCAGTATTTATTGTACTCTCCAGGTCAGTATTTATTGTACTCCCCAGGTCAGTATTTATTGTACTCACCAGGTCGATATTTATTGTACTCTCCAGGTCAGTATTTACTGTACACTCCAGGTCAGTACTTATTGCTCTCTCCAAGGCAGTAATTATTGCCCTCTCCAGTTGAGTATTTATTGTACTCTCCAGGTCAGTATTTAATGTACTCTCCAGGTCAGTATTTATTGTACTCAACAGGTCAGTATTTATTGGACACTAGGGGTCAGGATTTATTGTACTCTCCAGGTCAGTATTTATTGCCCTCTCCAGGGCAGTATATATTGCCCTCTCCAGGTCAGTATTTATTATACTCTCCAGGTCTTTATTTATTGTACTTTGCAGGTCAGTATTTATTGTACCCTCCTGGTCAGTATTAATTGTACCAACCAGGTCAGTATTTATTGTACTCTCCAGGTCAGTATTTATTGTATTCTCCAGGTCACTATTTATTGTACTCTCCAGGTCATTATTTATTGCACTCTCCAGGTCAGTATTTATTGTACTCTCCAGGTCACCATTTATTGTACTCTACAGGTCAGTATTTATTGTAATCTCCAGGTCAGTATTTATTACCCTCTCCAGGTCAGTATTTATTGTACTCTCATGATCAGTATTTATTGTACTCTCCAGGTCAGTATTTATTGCCCTCTCGAGGTCAGTGTTTATTGTACTCTCCAGGTCAGTATGTATTACCCTCTCCTGGTCATTTTTTATGGTCCTCTCCAGGTCAGTATTTACTGTTCTCTCCAGGTCAGTGTTTATTTTACTGTCCAGGTCAGTATTTATTGTCCTTTCCAGGTCAGTATTTATTGTACTCTCCAGGTCAGTATTTATAGTACTGTCCAAGTCAGTATTTATTGTACTCTGCAGGTCAGTATTTATTACCCTATGCAGGTCAGTATTTATTGTACTCTCTTGGTCAGTATTTATTGTACACTCCAGGTCAGTATTTATTGTACTCCTCAGGTCAGTATTTTTTCTCCCCTCCAAATCAGTATTAATTGTAGAACCAGGTCAGTATTTATTGTACTCTCCGGGTCAGTATTTATTGAACTCCCCAGGTCACTAATTATTGTACTCTCCAGGTCATTATTTATTGCACTCTCCAGGTCAGTATTTATTGCACTCTCCTTGGCAGTATTTATTGTACTCTCCAGTTCAGCATTTATTGTACTCTCCAGGTCAGTATTTATTGCATTCTCCAGGTCACTATTTATTGTACTCTCCAGGTCAGTATGTATTGCCCTCTCCAGGTCAGTATTTATTGAACACTCCAGTCAGTATTTATTACCCTCTCCAGGTCATTTTTTATGGTAATCTCTAGGTCAATATTTATTGTACTCTCCAGGTCAATATTTATTGTATTTATTGTGCTCTCCATGTCAGTTTTTATTGTACTCTCCAGGTCAGTATTTAATGTACTCTCAAGGTCAGTATATATTGTACTCTCCAGGTCAGTATTTATTGCCGTCTCCAGGTCAGTATTTATTGTACTCTCCAGGTCAGTATTTAATATAATCGCCAGGTCAGTCTTTACTATCCTCTCCGGGTCAGTATTTATTGTACTCTGCAGGTCAGTTTTTATTGTACTCTCCAGGTCAGTATTTATTGTACTCTCCAGGTTAGTGTTTATTGTACTCTCCAGGTCAGTATTTATTGTCCTCTCCAGGTCAGTATTTATTTTACACTCCAGGTCATTATTTATTGTACTCACCAGGTCAGTATTTAATGTACTCTCCAGGTCAGTATTTATTGTACTCTCCAGCTCAGTGTATATTGTACTCTCCAGGTCAGTATTTATTGTACTCTCCAGGTCACTATTTATTGCACTCTCCAGGTCAGTATTTATTGTACTCTCCAGGTCATTATTTATTGCCCTCTCCAGGTCAGTATTTATTGTATTTATTGTACTCTCCAGGTCAGTATTTATTGTACTCTCCAGGTCAGTATTTAAAGTACTCTCCAGTTCAGTATTTATTGTAATCTCCAGGTCAGTATTTATTGCCTTCTCCAGGTCAGTATTTATTGTACTCTCCAGGTCATTATTTATTGTACTCTCCAGGTCAGTATTTATTGTACACACCAGGTCAGTATTTATTGTACTCTCCAGGTCAGTATTTATTGTACTCTCCAGGTCAGTATTTATTGTACTCTCCAGGTCAGTGTTTATTGTACTGTCCAGGTCAGTATTTATTGTCGTCTCCAGGTCAGTATTAATTGTACTCTGCTAGTCAGTATTTATTTTACACTCCAGGTCATTATTTATTGTACTCAACAGGTCAGTATTTAATGTACTCTCCAGGTCAGTATTTATTGTACTCTCCAGGTCAGTGTATATTGTCCTCTCCAGGTCAGTATTTATTGTACTCTCCAGGTTAGTATTTATTGTATTCTCCAGGTCAGTATTTATTGTACCCTCCAGGTCAGTATTTATTGTAATCTCCAGGTTAGTATTTATTGTATTCTCCAGGTCAGTATTTATTGTACTCTCCAGGTCAGTATTTATTGTACTTTCCAGGTCAGTATTTATATAATCTCCTGGTCAGTATTTTTATATTCTCCAGGTCATTATTAATTGCACTCTCCAGGTCAGAAATTATTGCACTCTCCAGGGCAATATTTATTGTACTCACCAGGCCAGTGTTTGTTGTACTCTCCAGGTCAGTATTTATTGTACTCTTCAGGTCAGTATTTATTGTACTCTCCAGGTCAGTGTTTATTGTACTGTCCAGGTCAGTATTTATTGTCCTCTCCATGTCAATGTATATTGTCCTCTCCAGGTCAGTATTTATTGTACTCTCCAGGTTAATATTTATTGTATTCTCCAGGTCAGTATTTATTGTACTCTCCAGGTCAGTATTTATTGTAATTTCCAGGTCAGTATTTATTGCACTCACCAGGTCAGTGTTTATTGTACTCTCCAGGTCAGTATTTATTGCCCTCTCCAGGTCAATATTTATTATACTCTCCAGGTCATTATTTATTGTACTCTGCAGGTCAGTATTTATTGTATTCTCCAGGTCAGTATTTATTGTACTCTCCAGGTCAGTATTTATTGTACTGTCCAGGTCAGCATTTGTTGTCCTCTCCAGGTCAGTATTTATTGTAATCTCCACGTCAGTATTTATTGTACTCTCCAGGTCAGTATTTATTGTACTCTCCAGGTCAGTATTTATTGTACTCACCAGGTCAGTATTTATTGTACTCTCCAGGTCAGTATTTAATGTACTCTCCAGGTCAGTATTTATTGTACTCTCCAGGTCAGTATTTATTGCCCTCTCCAGGTCAGTATTTATTGTACTCTCCAAGGCAGTATTTAATGTATTTATTGTCCTCTCCAGTTCAGTATTTATTGTACTCTCCAGGTCAGTATTTAATGTACTCTCCAGTTCAGTATTTATTGTACTCTCCAGGTCAGTATTTGTTGCCCTCTCCAGGTCAGTATTTATTGTACTCTCCAGGTCAGTATTTATTGTAATCTCCAGGTCAGTATTTATTGTACACTCCAGGTCAGTATTTATTGTACTCTACAGGTCAGTATTTATTGTACTCTCCAGGTCAGTGTTTACTGTACTGTCCAGGTCAGTATTTATTGTCCGCTCCAGGTCAGTATTAATTGTACTCTCCAGGTCAGTATTTATTTTACACTCCAAGTCAGTATTTATTGTACTCTCCAGGTCAGTATTTATTATACTCTCCAGGTCAGTATTTAATGTACTCTCCAGGTCAGTATTTATTGTACTCTCCAGGTCAGTATTTATTGGCCTCTCCAGGTCAGTATTTATTGTATTTATTGTATTCTCCAGGTCAGTATTTATTGTACTCTCCAGGTCAGTATTTAATGTACTCTCCAGTTCAGTATTTATTGTACTCTCCAGGTCAGTATTTGTTGCCCTCTCCAGGTCAGTATTTATTGTACTCTCCAGGTCAGTATTTATTGTGCTCTCCAGGTCAGTATTTATTGTACACTCAAGGTCAATATTTATTGTACTCTCCAGGTCACTATTTATTGTACTCTCCAGGTCAGTGTTTATTGTACTGTCCAGGTCAATATTTATTGTCCTCTCCAGGTCAGTATGAATTGTTCTCTCCAGGTCAGTATTTATTTTACACTCCAGGTCAGTATTTATGGTACTCTCCAAGTCAGTATTTTTTGTACTCTCCAGGTCTGTATTTATTGTACTCTCCTGGTCAGTGTATATTGCCCTCTCCAGTTCAGTATTTATTGTACTCTCCAGGTTAGTATTTATTGTATTCTCCAGGTCAGTATTTATTGTACTCTCCAGGTCAGTATTTATTGTACTTTCCAGGTCAGTATTTATAGTACTCTCCAGGTCAATATTTATTATATTCTCCAGGTCATTATTTAGTGCACTCTCCAGGTCAGAATTTATTGCACTCTTCAGGGCACTATTTATTGTACTCACCAGGTCAGCATTTATTGTACTCTCCAGGTCAGTATTTATTGCCCTCTCCAGGTCAGTATTTATTGCCCACTCCAGGTCAGTATTTATTGTACTCTCCAGGTCAGTAGTTATTTTATTCTCCAGGTCAGTTTTTATTGTAATCTCCAGGTCACTATTTATTGTCCTCTCCTGGTCAGTATTTATTGTGCTCTCCAGGTCAGTATTTATTGTACTCTCCAGGTCAGTATTTATTACCCTGTCCAGGTCCGTATTTATTCTCCTCTCCAGGTCAGTATTTATTTTAATCTCCAGTTCAGTATATAGTGTCCTCTCCAGGTCAGTATTTATTGCGCTCTCCAGGTCAGTATTTATTATATTCTCCAGGTCATTGTTTATTGTACTCTGCAGGTCAGTATTTATTGTACTCTCCAGGTCAGTATTTACTGTACTCTCCATGTCAGTATTTATTGTACTAACCAGGCCAGTATTTATTGTACTCTCCAGGTCAGTATTTATTGTACTCTACAGGTCAGTATTTATTGTACACTCCAGGTCAGTATTTATTGTACTCACCAGGTCAGTATTTATTGTACTCTCCAGGTCAGTATTTAATGTACTCTCCAGGTCAGTATTTATTGTACTCTCCAGGTCAGTATTTATTGCCCTCTCCAGGTCAGTATTTATTGTACTCTCCAAGGCAGTATTTAATGTATTTATTGTCCTCTCCAGTTCAGTATTTATTGTACTCTCCAGGTCAGTATTTAATGTACTCTCCAGTTCAGTATTTATTGTACTCTCCAGGTCAGTATTTGTTGCCCTCTCCAGGTCAGTATTTATTGTACTCTCCAGGTCAGTATTTATTGTAATCTCCAGGTCAGTATTTATTGTACACTCCAGGTCAGTATTTATTGTACTCTCCAGGTCAGTATTTATTGTACTCTCCAGGTCAGTATTTATTGTACTCTCCAGGTCAGTATTTATTGTACTCTCCAGGTCACTATTTATTGTACTCTCCAGGTCAGTATTTATTGTACTCTCCAGGTCAGTATTTATTGGCCTCTCCAGGTTAGTATTTATTCTATTCTCCAGGTCAGTATTTATTGTATTTATTGTACTCTCCAGGTCAGTATTTATTGTACTCTCCAGGTCAGTATTTAAAGTACTCTCCAGTTCAGTATTTATTGTACTCTCCAGGTCACTATTCATTGCCTACTCCAGGTCAGTATTTATTGAACTCTCAAGGTCATTATTCATTGTACTCTCCAGGTCAGTTTTAATTGTACACACCAGGTCAGTATTTATTGGACTCTCCAGGTCACTATTTATTGTACTCTCCAGGTCAGTATTTATTGTACTGTCCAGGTCAGTATTTATTGCCCTCTCCAGGTCAGTGTTTATTGTACTCTACAGGTCAGTATTTATTGTACACTCCAGGTCAGTATTTATTGTACTCACCAGGTCAGTATTTATTGTACTCTCCAGGTCAGTATTTAATGTACTCTCCAGGTCAGTATTTATTGTACTCTCCAGGTCAGTATTTATTGCCCTCTCCAGGTCAGTATTTATTGTACTCTCCAAGGCAGTATTTAATGTATTTATTGTCCTCTCCATTTCAGTATTTATTGTACTCTCCAGGTCAGTATTTAATGTACTCTCCAGTTCAGTATTTATTGTACTCTCCAGGTCAGTATTTGTTGCCCTCTCCAGGTCAGTATTTATTGTACTCTCCAGGTCAGTATTTATTGTAATCTCCAGGTCAGTATTTATTGTACACTCCAGGTCAGTATTTATTGTACTCTCCAGGTCAGTATTTATTGTACTCTCCAGGTCAGTATTTATTGTACTCTCCAGGTCAGTGTTTATTGTACTGTCCAGGTCAGTATTTATTGTCCGCTCCGGGTCAGTATTAATTGTACTCTCCAGGTCAGTATTTATTTTACACTCCAAGTCAGTATTTATTGTACTCTCCAGGTCAGTATTTATTATACTCTCCAGGTCAGTATTTAATGTACTCTCCAGGTCAGTATTTATTGTACTCTCCAGGTCAGTATTTATTGGCCTCTCCAGGTCAGTATTTATTGTACTCTCCAAGTCAGTATTTATTGTATTTATTGTATTCTCCAGGTCAGTATTTATTGTACTCTGCAGGTCAGTATTTAATGTACTCTTCAGTTCAGTATTTATTGTACTCTCCAGGTCAGTATTTGTTGCCCTCTCCAGGTCAGTATTTATTGTACTCTCCAGGTCAGTATTTATTGTGCTCTCCAGGTCAGTATTTATTGTACACTCAAGGTCAGTATTTATTGTACTCTACAGGTCACTATTTATTGTACTCTCCAGGTCAGTGTTTATTGTACTGTCCAGGTCAGTATTTATTGTCCTCTCCAGGTCAGTATGAATTGTTCTCTCCAGGTCAGTATTTATTTTACACTCCAGGTCAGTATTTATGGTACTCTCCAGGTCAGTATTTTTTGTACTCTCCAGGTCTGTATTTATTGTACTCTCCAGGTCAGTGTATATTGTCCTCTCCAGTTCAGTATTTATTGTACTCTCCAGGTTAGTATTTATTGTATTCTCCAGGTCAGTATTTATTGTACTCTCCAGGTCAGTATTTATTGTATTTTCCAGGTCAGTATTTATAGTACTCTCCAGGTCAATATTTATTATATTCTCCAGGTCATTATTTATTGCACTCTCCAGGTCAGAAATTATTGCACTCTTCAGGGCAGTATTTATTGTACTTACCAGGTCAGCATTTATTGTACTCTCCAGGTCAGTATTAATTGCCCTCTCCAGGTCAGTATTTATTGCCCACTCCAGGTCAGTATTTATTGTACTCTCCAGGTCAGTAGTTATTTTATTCTCCAAGTCAGTTTTTATTGTAATCTCCAGGTCACTATTAATTGTCCTCTCCTGGTCAGTATTTATTGTGCTCTCCAGGTCAGTATTTATTGTACTCTCCAGGTCAGTATTTATTACCCTCTCCAGGTCCGTATTTATTCTCCTCTCCAGGTCAGTATTTATTTTACTCTCCAGTTCAGTATTTAGTGTCCTCTCCAGGTCAGTATTTATTGCGCTCTCCAGGTCAGTATTTATTAAACTCTCCAGGTCATTGTTTATTGTACTCTGCAGGTCACTATTTTTGTACTCTCCAGGTCAGTATTTACTGTACTCTCCAGGTCAGTATTTATTGTACTAACCAGGCCAGTATTTATTGTACTCTCCAGGTCAGTATTTATTGTACTCTCCAGGTCACTATTTATTGTACTCTCCAGGTCAGTATTTATTGTACTCTCCAGGTCAGTATTTATTGGCCTCTCCAGGTCAGTATTTATTCTATTCTCCAGGTCAGTATTTATTGTATTTATTGTACTCTCCAGGTCAGTATTTATTGTACTCTCCAGGTCAGTATTTAAAGTACTCTCCAGTTCAGTATTTATTGTACTCTCCAGGTCATTATTCATTGTACTCTCCAGGTCAGTTTTTATTGTACACACCAGTTCAGTATTTATTGGACTCTCCAGGTCAGTATTTATTGTACTCTCCAGGTCAGTATTTATTGTACTCTCCAGGTCAGTATTTATTGCCCTCTCCAGGTCAGTGTTTATTGTACTCTACAGGTCAGTACATATTACCCTGTCCAGGTCATTTTTTATGGTACTCTCCAGGTCAGTATTTATTGTACTCTCCAGGTCAGTATTTAATGTACTCTCCAGGTCAGTATTAATTGTACGCTCCAGGTCAGTATTTAATGTACTCTCCAGTTCAGTATTTATTGTCATCTCCAGGTCAGTATTTATTGCCCTCTCCAGGTCAGAATTTATTGTACTCTCCAGGTCAGTATTTATTGTACTCTCCAGGTCAGTATTTATTGGCCTCTCCAGGTCAGTATTTATTGTACTCTCCAGGTCAGTATTTATTGAATTTATCGTACTCTCCAGGTCAGTATTTATTGTACTCTGCAGGTCAGTATTTAATGTACTCTTCAGTTCAGTATTTATTGTACTCTCCAGGTCAGTATTTGTTGCCCTCTCCAGGTCAGTATTTATTGTACTCTCCAGGTCAGTATTTATTGTGCTCTCCAGGTCAGTATTTATTGTACACTCAAGGTCAGTATTTATTGTACTCTACAGGTCACTATTTATTGTACTCTCCAGGTCAGTGTTTATTGTACTGTCCAGGTCAGTATTTATTGTCCTCTCCAGGTCAGTATGAATTGTTCTCTCCAGGTCAGTATTTATTTTACACTCCAGGTCAGTATTTATGGTACTCTCCAGGTCAGTATTTTTTGTACTCTCCAGGTCTGTATTTATTGTACTCTCCAGGTCAGTGTATATTGTCCTCTCCAGTTCAGTATTTATTGTACTCTCCAGGTTAGTATTTATTGTATTCTCCAGGTCAGTATTTATTGTACTCTCCAGGTCAGTATTTATTGTATTTTCCAGGTCAGTATTTATAGTACTCTCCAGGTCAATATTTATTATATTCTCCAGGTCATTATTTATTGCACTCTCCAGGTCAGAAATTATTGCACTCTTCAGGGCAGTATTTATTGTACTTACCAGGTCAGCATTTATTGTACTCTCCAGGTCAGTATTAATTGCCCTCTCCAGGTCAGTATTTATTGCCCACTCCAGGTCAGTATTTATTGTACTCTCCAGGTCAGTAGTTATTTTATTCTCCAAGTCAGTTTTTATTGTAATCTCCAGGTCACTATTAATTGTCCTCTCCTGGTCAGTATTTATTGTGCTCTCCAGGTCAGTATTTATTGTACTCTCCAGGTCAGTATTTATTACCCTCTCCAGGTCCGTATTTATTCTCCTCTCCAGGTCAGTATTTATTTTACTCTCCAGTTCAGTATTTAGTGTCCTCTCCAGGTCAGTATTTATTGCGCTCTCCAGGTCAGTATTTATTAAACTCTCCAGGTCATTGTTTATTGTACTCTGCAGGTCACTATTTTTGTACTCTCCAGGTCAGTATTTACTGTACTCTCCAGGTCAGTATTTATTGTACTAACCAGGCCAGTATTTATTGTACTCTCCAGGTCAGTATTTATTGTACTCTCCAGGTCACTATTTATTGTACTCTCCAGGTCAGTATTTATTGTACTCTCCAGGTCAGTATTTATTGGCCTCTCCAGGTCAGTATTTATTCTATTCTCCAGGTCAGTATTTATTGTATTTATTGTACTCTCCAGGTCAGTATTTATTGTACTCTCCAGGTCAGTATTTAAAGTACTCTCCAGTTCAGTATTTATTGTACTCTCCAGGTCATTATTCATTGTACTCTCCAGGTCAGTTTTTATTGTACACACCAGTTCAGTATTTATTGGACTCTCCAGGTCAGTATTTATTGTACTCTCCAGGTCAGTATTTATTGTACTCTCCAGGTCAGTATTTATTGCCCTCTCCAGGTCAGTGTTTATTGTACTCTACAGGTCAGTACATATTACCCTGTCCAGGTCATTTTTTATGGTACTCTCCAGGTCAGTATTTATTGTACTCTCCAGGTCAGTATTTAATGTACTCTCCAGGTCAGTATTAATTGTACGCTCCAGGTCAGTATTTAATGTACTCTCCAGTTCAGTATTTATTGTCATCTCCAGGTCAGTATTTATTGCCCTCTCCAGGTCAGAATTTATTGTACTCTCCAGGTCAGTATTTATTGTACTCTCCAGGTCAGTATTTAATGTACTCTACAGGTCAGTACATATTACACTCTCCAGGTCATTTTTTATGGTACTCTCCAGGTCAGTATTTATTGTACTCTCCAGTTCAGTATTTAATGTACTCTCCAGGTTCAGTATTTATTGTCCTCTCCAGGTCAGTATTTATTGGCCTCTCCAGGTAAGTATTTATTGTACTCTCCAGGTCAGTATTTATTGAATTTATCGTACTCTCCAGGTCAGTATTTATTGTACTCTCCAGGTCAGTATTTAATGTACTTTCCAGTTCAGTATTTATTGTCATCTCCAGGTCAGTATTTATTGCCCTCTCCAGTTCTGTATTTATTGTACTCTCCAGGTCATTATTCATTGTACTCTCCAGGTCAGTTTTTATTGGACACACCAGTTCAGTATTTATTGGACTCTCCACGTCAGTATTTATTGTACGCTCCAGGTCAGTATTTATTGTACTCTCCAGGTCAGTATTTATTGCCCTCTCCAGGTCAGTGTTTATTGTACTCTACAGGTCAGTACATATTACCCTCTCCAGGTCATTTTTTATGGTACTCTCCAGGTCAGTATTTATTGTACTCTCCAGGTCAGTATTTAATGTACTCTCCAGGTCAGTATTTATTGCCCTCTCCAGGTCAGTATTTATTGTACTCTCCAGGTCAGTATTTATTGTATTTATTGTACTCTCTAGGTCAGTATTTATTGTACGCTCCAGGTCAGTATTTAATGTACTCTCCAGTTCAGTATGTATTGTCATCTCCAGGTCAGTATTTATTGCCCTCTCCAGGTCAGTATTTATTGTACTCTCCAGGTCAGTATTTATTGTACTCTCCAGGTCAGTATTTATTGTATTTATCGTACTCTCCAGGTCAGTATTTATTGTACTCTCCAGGTCAGTATTTAATGTACTTTCCAGTTCAGTATTTATTGTCATCTCCAGGTCAGTATTTATTGCCCTCTCCAGTTCTGTATTTATTGTACTCTCCAGGTCATTATTCATTGTACTCTCCAGGTCAGTTTTTATTGGACACACCAGTTCAGTATTTATTGGACTCTCCAGGTCAGTATTTATTGTACGCTCCAGGTCAGTATTTATTGTACTCTCCAGGTCAGTATTTATTGCCCTCTCCAGGTCAGTGTTTATTGTACTCTACAGGTCAGTACATATTACCCTCTCCAGGTCATTTTTTATGGTACTCTCCAGGTCAGTATTTATTGTACTCTCCAGGTCAGTATTTAATGTACTCTCCAGGTCAGTATTTATTGCCCTCTCCAGGTCAGTATTTATTGTACTCTCCAGGTCAGTATTTATTGTATTTATTGTACTCTCCAGGTCAGTATTTATTGTACGCTCCAGGTCAGTATTTAATGTACTCTCCAGTTCAGTATTTATTGTCATCTCCAGGTCAGTATTTATTGCCCTCTCCAGGTCAGTATTTATTGTACTCTCCAGGTCAGTATTTATTGTACTCTCCAGGTCAGTATTTAATGTACTCTACAGGTCAGTATTTATTGTCCTCTCCAGGTCAGTATTTATTGGCCTCTCCAGGTAAGTATTTATTGTACTCTCCAGGTCAGTATTTATTGTATTTATTGTAATCTCCATGTCAGTATTTATTGTACTCTCCAGGTCAGTATTTAATGTACTTTCCAGTTCAGTATTTATTGTCATCTCCAGGTCATTATATATTGCCCTCTCCAGGTCATTATTTATTGTACGCTCCAGGTCAGTATTTATTGTACTCTCCAGGTCAGTATTTATTGTACACTCCAGGTCAGTCTTTATTGTACTCTCCAGGTCAGTTTTTATTGTACTCTCCAGGTCAGTATTTATTGGCCTCTCCAGGTCAGTATTTATTCAAGTCTCCAGGTCAGTATTATTGTATTTATTGTACTCTCCAGGTCAGTATTTTTTGTACTCTCCAGGTCAGTATTTAAAGTACTCTCCAGTTCAGTATTTATTGTACTCTCCAGGTCATTATTCATTGTACTCTCCAGGTCAGTTTTTATTGTACACACCAGTTCAGTATTTATTGGACTTTCCAGGTCAGTATTTATTGTACTCTCCAGGTCAGTATTTATTGTACTCTCCAGGTCAGTATTTATTGCCCTCTCCAGGTCAGTGTTTATTGTACTCTACAGGTCAGTACATATTACACTCTCCAGGTCATTTTTTATGGTACTCTCCAGGTCAGTATTTATTGTACTCTCCAGGTCAGTATTTAATGTACTCTCCAGGTCAGTATTTATTGCCCTCTCCAGGTCAGTATTTATTGTACTCTCCAGGTCAGTATTTATTGTATTTATTGTACTCTCCAGGTCAGTATTTATTGTAGGCTCCAGGTCAGTATTTAATGTACTCTCCAGTTCAGTACTTATTGTCATCTCCAGGTCAGTATTTATTGCCCTCTCCAGGTCAGTATTTATTGTACTCTCCAGGTCAGTATTTATTGTACTCTCCAGGTCAGTATTTAATGTACTCTACAGGTCAGTACATATTACACACTCCAGGTCATTTTTTATGGTACTCTCCAGGTCAGTATTTATTGTACTCTCCAGTTCAGTATTTAATGTACTCTCCAGGTCAGTATTTATTGTCCTCTCCAGGTCAGTATTTATTGGCCTCTCCAGGTAAGTATTTATTGTACTCTCCAGGTCAGTATTTATTGTATTTATTGTACTCTCCATGTCAGTATTTATTGTACTCTCCAGGGCAGTATTTAATGTACTTTCCAGTTCAGTATTTATTGTCATCTCCAGGTCAGTATTTATTGCCCTCTCCAGGTCATTATTTATTGTACTCTCCAGGTCAGTATTTATTGTACTCTCCAGGTCAGTATTTATTGTACACTCCAGGGCAGTCTTTATTGTACTCTCCAGGTCAGTATTTATTGTACTCTCCAGGTCAGTATTTATTGTACTCTCCAGGTCAGTGTTTATTGTACTGTCCAGGTCAGTATTTATTGTCCTCTCCAGGTCAGTATTAATTGTACTCTCCAGCTCAGTATTTATTTTACACTCCAGGTCAGTATTTATTGTACTGTCCAGGTCAGTATTTAATGTACTCTCCAGTTCAGTATTTATTGTCATCTCCAGGACAGTATTTATTGCCCTCTCCAGGTCAGTATTTATTGTACTCTCCAGGTCAGTATTTATTGTACTCTCCAGGTCAGAAATTATTGCACTCTCCAGGGCAGTAATTATTGTACTCACCAGGTCAGTGTTTATTGTACTCTCCAGGTCAGTATTTATTGTACTCTCCAGGTCAGTATTTATTGTACTCTCCAGGACAGTATTTATTGTACTTTCCAGGTCAGTTTTTATAGTACTCTCCTGGTCAGTATTTATTATATTCTCCAGGTCATTATTTATTGCACTCTCCAGGTCAGAAATTATTGTACTCTCCAGGTCAGTGTACATTGTCCTCTCCAGATCAGTATTTATTGTACTCTCCAGGTTAGTATTTATTGTATTCTCCAGGTCAGTATTTATTGTCCTCTCTAGGTCAGTATTTATTGTACTCTCCAGGTAAGTATTTGTTGTATTCTTCAGGTCAGTATTTATTGTACTCTCCAGGTCAATATTTAATGTACTTTCCAGATCAGTATTTATAGTACTCTCCTGGTCAGTATTTATTATATTCTCCAGGTCATTATTTATTACCCTCTCCTTGTCAGCATTTATTGTACTCTCCAGGTCAGTATTTATTATACTCTCCAGGTAAGTATTTATTGTACACTCCAGGTCAGTATTTATTGCACTCTGCAGGTCAGTATTTATTACCCTCTCCATGTCAGCATTTATTGTACTCTCCAGGTCAGTATTTATTGTACTCTCAGGTCTGTATTTATTGTACTCTCCAGGTCAGTGTTTATTGTACTCTCCATGTCAGTATTTATTAATCTCTCCAGGTCAGTATTTATTGCCCTCTCCAGGTCAGTATTTATTGTACCCTCTAGGTCAGTATTTATTGTACTCTCCAAGTCAGTATTTATAGTACACTCCGGGTCAGTATTTATTGTACTCTCCAGGTCAGTATTTATTGCACTCCCCAGGTCAGTATTTATTGTACTCTCCAGGTCAGTATTTATTGTACTCTCCAGGTCAGTATTTATAACCCTCTCCAGGTCAGCATTAATTGTACTCTCCAGGTCAGTATTTTTTGTACTCTCCAGGTCTGTATTTATTACCCTCTCCAGGTCAGTATTTATTGTACTCTCCAGGTCTGTATTTATTACTCTCTCCAGGTCAATATTTATTTTCCTCTCCATGTCAGTATTTATTGTACTCCCCATGTCAGTATTTATTGTACTCTCCAGGTCAGTATTTATTGTCCTCTCCAGGTCAGTATTTATTACCCTCTCCAGGTCTGTATTTATTAGCCTCTCCAGGTCAGTATTTATTGTACTCTCCAGGTCTGTATTTATTACCCTCTCCAGGTCAGTATTTATTGTAATCTCCAGGTCTGTATTTATTACTCTCTCCAGGTCAGTATTTATTACCCTCTTCAAGTCAGTATTTATTGTACTCCCCATGTCAGTATTTATTGTACTCTCCAGGTCAGTTTTTATTGTACTCTCCAGGTCTGTATTTATTGTTCTCTCCAGGTCAGTATTTATTGTACTCTCCAGATCAGAATTTATTGTTTTCTCCAGGTAAATAATTATTGTACTCTCCAGGTCATTATTTCATCTACCACACCAGGTCAGTATTTATTGTACTCTCCAGGTCAGTATTTATTGTACTCTCCACGTCAGTATTTATTTTACTCTCCAGGTCAGTATTTACTGTACTCTCCAGGTCAGTATTAATTGCCCTCTCAAGGTCAGTTTTTAATGTAACCTCTTGGTCAATACTTATTGTACTCTTCAGGTCAGTATTTATTGTACACTCAAGGTCAGCATTTATTGTACTCTCCAGGTCAGTATTTATTGCACTCCCCAGGTCAGTATTTATTATACTCTCCAGGTCAGTATTTATTAACATATCCAGGTCAGTATTTATTGTATTCTCCAGGTCAGTGTTTAATGTACACTCCAGGTCACTGTTTATTGTACTCTGCAGGTCAGTATTTATTGTACTCTCCACGTCAGTATTTATTGCCCTCTCCAGGTCAGTATTTACTGTACTCTCCAGTTCAGTATTTATTGTACTCTCCACGTCAGTATTTATTGCCCTCTCCAGGTCAGTATTTACTGTACTCTCCAGTTCAGTATTTATTATACTCTCCAGGTCAGTATTTATTAACATCTCCAGGTCAGTATTTATTGTATTCTCCAGGTCAGTATTTGTTTTACTCTCCAGGTCAGTATTTATTAACCCCTCCAGGTCAGTATTTATTACCCTCTCCAGGTAAGTATTTATTGTACTCTCCAGGTCAGTATTTATTTTACTCCCCAGGTCAGTATTTATTGTATTCTCCAGGTTAGTATTTATTGTACTTTCCAGGTCATTATTTATTCTACTCACCAGGTCAGTATTTATTGTACTCTCCAGGTCAGTATTAATTGTACTCTCCAGGTCAGAATTTATTGTACTCTCCAGGTCAGTATTTACTACCCTCTCCAGGTCATATTTATTGCCCTCTCCAGGTCAGCATTTATTGTACTCTCCAGGTCAGTATTTACTGCCCTCTCCTGGTCATTATTTATTGTACCCTCTCGGTCAGTATTTATTGTACTCTCCAGGTCAGTATTTATAGTACACTCCAGGTCAGTATTTATTGTGCTCTCCAGGTCAGTATTTATTGCACTCCCCAGGTCAGTATTTATTATGCTCTCCAGGTCAGTATTTATTACCCTTTCCAGGTCAGTATTTATTGTATTCTCCAGGTCAGTATTTGTTTTACTCTCCAGGTCAGTATTTATTACCCCCTCCAGGTCAGTATTTATTACGCTCTCCAGGTCAGTATTTGTTTTACTCCCCAGGTCAGTATTTATTTTACTACCCAGGTCAGTATTTATTATACTCTCCATGTCAGTATTTTTTGTACTCTCCAGATCAGTATTTATTACCCTCTCCAGGTCAGTATTTATTGTACTCTCCAGGTCAGTATTTATTGTACTCTCCCGGTCAGTATTTAATGTAATCTCCAGGTCAGTATTTTTTGTCCTCTCAAGGTCTGTATTTATTACCCTCTCCAGGTCAGTATTTATTGTACTCTCCAGGTCTGTATTTATTATGCTCTCCAGGTCAGTATTTATTTTCCTCTCCAGGTCAGTATTTATTGTACTCCCCATGTCAGTATTTATAGTACTCTCCATGTCAGTATTTATTGTATTCTCCAGGTCAGTAATTGTGTTACTCTCCAGGTCAGTATTTATTGTACTCTCCAAGTCAGTATTTATTGCACTCTCCAGGTCAGTATTTATTGTACTCTCCAGCTAAGTATTTATTGTACTCTCCAGGTCAGTATTTATTGTACTCTCCAGGTCAGTATTTATTACCCTCTCCATGTCATCATTTATTGTGCTCTCCAGGTCAGTATTTATTGTATCTCCAGGTCTGTATTTATTGTACTCTCCAGGTCAGTGTTTATTGTACTCTCCATGTCAGTATTTATTACTCTCTCGAGGTCAGTATTTATTGCCCTCTCCAGGTCAGTATTTATTATCCTCTCCAGGTCAGTATTTATTACCCTCTCCAAGTCAGTATTTATTGTATTCTCCAGGTCAGTATTTGTTTTACTCTCCAGGTCAGTATTTATTACCCCCTCCAGGTCAGTATTTATTAACCTCTCCAGGTCAGTATTTATTTTACTCCCCATGTCAGTATTTATTGTACTCTCCAGGTCAGTATTTATTGCACTCCCCAGGTCAGTATTTATTATACTCTCCAGGTCAGAATTTATTACCCTCTCCAGGTCAGTAATTATTGTATTCTCCAGGTCAGTAATTGTTTTACTCTCCAGGTCAGTATTTATTACCCCCTCCAGGTCTGTATTTATTACCCTCTCCAGGTCAGCAATTATTTTACTCTCCAGGTCAGTATTTATTGGACTCCCCATGTCAGTATTTATTGTACTCTCCAGGTCAGTTTTTATTGTACTCTCCAGGTCTGTATTTATTGTTCTCTCCAGGTCAGTATTTATTGTAATCTCCAGATCAGTATTTATTGTACTCTCCAGGTAAGTATTTATTGTACTCTCCAGGTCAGTATTTATTGTACTCTCCAGGTCAGTATTTATTACCCTCTCCAGGTCAGCATTTATTGTACTCTCCAGGTCAGTATTTATCACCCCCTCCAGGTCAGTATTTATTACCCTCCCAAGGTCAGTATTTATTGTACTCTCCAGGTCAGTATTTATTATACTCTCCAGGTCAGTATATATTGTTCTCTCCAGGTCAGCATTTATTGTACTCTCCAGGTCAGTATTTATTACCCTCTCCAGGTCAGTATTTATTGTACTCTCCAGGTCAGTATTTATTGTACTCTCCAGATCAGAATTTATTGTTTTCTCCAGGTCAGTAATTATTGTACTCTCTAGGTCAGTATTTATTGTACTCTCCAGGTCAGTATTTGTTACCCTCTCCAGGTCAGTATTTATTACCCTCTCTAGGTCAGTATTGATTGTGCTCTCCATGTCAGTATTTATTGTACTCTCCAGGTCAGTATTTATTGTACTCTCCACGTCAGTATTTATTGCCCTCTCCAGGACAGTATTTACTGTACTCTCCAGGTCAGTATTTATTGCCCTCTCCAGGTCAGTGTTTAATGTACCCTCTTGGTCAATATTTATTGTACTGTCCAGGTCAGTATTTATTGTACACTCCAGGTCAGCATTTATTGTACTCTCCAGGTCAGTATTTATTGTACACTCCAGGTCACTGTTTATTGTACTCTCCAGGTCAGTATTTATTGTACTCTCCACGTCAGTATTTATTGCCCTCTCCAGGTCAGTATTTACTGTACTCTCCAGGTCAGTATTTATTGTACTCTCCAGGTCAGTATTTATTGCACTCCCCAGGTCAGTATTTATTATACTCTCCAGGTCAGTTTTTATTAACATCTCCAGGTCAGTATTTATTGTATTTTCCTGGTCAGTATTTGTTTTACTCTCCAGGTCAGTATTTATTAACCCCTCCAGGTCAGTATTTATTACCCTCTCCAGGTCAGTATTTATTGTACTCTCCAGGTCAGTATTTATTGCCCTCTCCAGGTCAGTATTTAATGTACCCTCTCGGTCAGTATTTATTGTACTCTCCAGGTCAATATTTATTATACACTCCAGCTCAGTATTTATTGTACTCTCCAGGTCAGTATTTATTGCACTCCCCAGGTCAGTATTTATTGTACTCTCCAGGACAGTATTTGTTTTACTCTCCAGGTCAGTATTTATTGTACTCTCCAGGTCAGTATTTATTGCACTCCGCAGGTCAGTATTTATTATACTCTCCAGGTCAGAATTTATTACCCTCTCCAGGTCAGTATTTATTGTATTCTCCAGGTCAGTAATTGTTTTACTCTCCAGGTCAGTATTTATTACCCCCTCCAGGTCAGTATTTATTACCCTCTCCAGGTCAGCAATTATTTTACTCTCCAGGTCAGTATTTATTGGACTCCCCATGTCAGTATTTATTGTACTCTCCAGGACAGTTTTTATTGTACTCTCCAGGTCTGTATTTATTGTTCTCTCCAGGTCAGTATTTATTGTACTCTCCAGGTCAGTATTTATTGTACTCTCCAGGTAAGTATTTATTGTACTATCCAGGTCAGTATTTATTGTACTCTCCAGTTCAGTATTTATTGCCCTCTCCAGGTCAGTATTTAATGTACCCTCTCGGTCAGTATTTATTGTACTCTCCAGGTCAATATTTATTATACACTCCAGCTCAGTATTTATTGTACTCTCCAGGTCAGTATTTATTGCACTCCCCAGGTCAGTATTTATTGTACTCTCCAGGTCAGTATTTATTGGACTCCCATGTCAGTATTTATTGTACTCTCCAGGTCAGTTTTTATTATACTCTCCAGGTCTGTATTTATTGTTCTCTCCAGGTCAGTATTTATTGTAATCTCCAGATCAGTATTTATTGTACTCTCCAGGTAAGTATTTATTGTACTCTCCAGGTCAGTATTTATCGTACTCTCCAGGTCAGTATTTATTACCCTCTCCAGGTCAGCATTTATTGTACTCTCCAGGTCAGTATTTATCACCCCCTCCAGGTCAGTATTTATTACCCTCCCAATGTCAGTATTTATTGTACTCTCCAGGTCAGTATTTATTATACTCTCCAGGTCAGTATATATTGTACTCTCCAGGTCAGCATTTATTGTACTCTCCAGGTCAGTATTTATTACCCTCTCCAGGTCAGTATTTATTGTACTCTCCAGGTCAGTATTTATTGTACTCTCCAGATCAGAATTTATTGTTTTCTCCAGGTCAGTAATTATTGTACTCTCCAGGTCAGTATTTATTGGACTCTCCAGGTAGTATTTGTTACCCTCTCCAGGTCAGTATTTATTACCCTCTCTAGGTCAGTATTGATTGTGCTCTCCAGGTCAGTATTTATTGTACTCTCCAGGTCAGTATTTATTGTACTCTCCACGTCAGTATTTATTGCCCTCTCCAGGACAGTATTTACTGTACTCTCCAGGTCAGTATTTATTGCCCTCTCCAGGTCAGTGTTTAATGTACCCTCTTGGTCAATATTTATTGTACTGTCCAGGTCAGTATTTATTGTACACTCCAGGTCAGCATTTATTGTACTCTCCAGGTCAGTATTTATTGCACACTCCAGGTCACTGTTTATTGTACTCTCCAGGTCAGTATTTATTGTACTCTCCACGTCAGTATTTATTGCCCTCTCCAGGTCAGTATTTACTGTACTCTCCAGGTCAGTATTTATTATACTCTCCAGGTCAGTTTTTATTAAAATCTCCAGGTCAGTATTTATTGTATTCTCCTGGTCAGTATTTGTTTCACTCTCCAGGTCAGTATTTATTAACCCCTCCAGGTCAGTATTTATTACCCTCTCCAGGTCAGTATTTATTGCACTCTCCAGGTCAGTATTTATTGCCCTCTCCAGGTCAGTATTTAATGTACCCTCTCGGTCAGTATTTATTGTACTCTCCAGGTCAATATTTATTATACACTCCAGCTCAGTATTTATTGTACTCTCCAGGTCAGTATTTATTGCACTCCCCAGGTCAGTATTTATTGTACTCTCCAGGTCAGTATTTGTTTTACTCTCCAGGGCAGTATTTATTGTACTCTCCAGGTCAGTATTTATTGCACTCCGCAGGTCAGTATTTATTATACTCTCCAGGTCAGAATTTATTACCCTCTCCAGGTCAGTATTTATTGTATTCTCCAGGTCAGTAATTGTTTTACTCTCCAGGTCAGTATTTATTACCCCCTCCAGGTCAGTATTTATTACCCTCTCCAGGTCAGCAATTATTTTACTCTCTAGGTCAGTATTTATTGGACTCCCCATGTCAGTATTTATTGTACTCTCCAGGACAGTTTTTATTTTACTCTCCAGGTCTGTATTTATTGTTCTCTCCAGGTCAGTATTTATTGTACTCTCCAGGTCAGTATTTATTGTACTCTCCAGGTAAGTATTTATTGTACTATCCAGGTCAGTATTTATTGTACTCTCCAGTTCAGTATTTATTGCCCTCTCCAGGTCAGTATTTAATGTACCCTCTCGGTCAGTATTTATTGTACTCTCCAGGTCAATATTTATTATACACTCCAGCTCAGTATTTATTGTACTCTCCAGGTCAGTATTTATTGCACTCCCCAGGTCAGTATTTATTGTACTCTCCAGGTCAGTATTTATTGCACTCCCCAGGTTCGTATTTATTATACTCTCCAGGTCAGAATTTATTACCCTCTCCAGGTCAGTATTTATTGTATTCTCCAGGTCAGTAATTGTTTTACTCTCCAGGTCAGTATTTATTACCCCTTCCAGGTCAGTATTTATTACCCTCTCCAGGTCAGCCATTATTTTACTCTCCAGGTCAGTATTTATTGGACTCCCCATGTCAGTATTTATTGTACTCTCCAGGTCAGTTTTTATTGTACTCTCCAGGTCTGTATTTATTGTTCTCTCCAGGTCAGTATTTATTGTACTCTCCAGATCAGTATTTATTGTACTCTCCAGTTAAGTATTTATTGTACTCTCCAGGTCAGTATTTATTGTACTCTCCAGGGAAGTATTTATTACCCGCTCCAGGTCAGCATTTATTACCAACTCCAGGTCAGTATTTATTACCCACTCCAGGTCAGTATTTATTGTACTCTCCAGTTCAGTATTTATTATACTCTCCAGGTCAGTATTTATTGTACTCTCCAGGTCTGCATTTATTGTACTCTCCAGGTCAGTATTTATTGTAATCTCCAGATCAGAATTTATTGTTTTCTCCAGGTCAGTAATTATTGTACTCTCCAGCTCATTATTTCATCTCCTACACCAGGTCAGTATTTATTGTACTCATCATGTCATTATTTATTGTACTCTCCAGGTCAGTATTTATTGTACTCTCCAGGTCAGTATTTATTATACTCTCCAGGTCAGTATTTGTTACCCTCTCCAGGTCAGTATTTATTACCCTCTCTAGGTCAGTATTGATTGTACTCTCCAGGTCAGTATTTATTGTACTCTCCAGGTCAGTATTTATTGTACACTCCAGGTCACTGTTTATTGTACTCTCCAGGTCACTATTTATTGTACTCTCCACGTCAGTATTTATTGTACACTCCAGGTCACTGTTTATTGTACTCTCCAGGTCACTATTTATTGTACTCTCCACGTCAGTATTTATTGCCCTCTCCAGGTCAGTTTTTACTGTACTCTCCAGGTCAGTATTTATTGTACTCTCCAGGACAGTATTTATTACACTCCCCAGGTCAGTATTTATTATACTCTCCAGGTCAGTATTTATTAACATCTCCAGGTCAGTATTTATTGTATTCTCCAGGTCAGTATTTGTTTTACTCTCCAGGTCAGTATTTATTTCCCTCTCCAGGTCAGCATTTATTGTACTCTCCAGGTCAGTATTTATCACCAACTCCAGGTCAGTATTTATTACCCTCTCCAGGTCAGTATTTATTGTACTCTCCAGTTCAGTATTTATTGTTACCTCTAGGTCAGTATTTATTGTACTCTCTAGGTCAGTATTTATTGCCCTCTCCAGGTCAGTATTTAATGTACTCTCCACGTCAGTATTTATTGCCCTCTCCAGGTCAGTTTTTACTGTACTCTCCAGGTCAGTATTTATTGTACTCTCCAGGGCAGTATTTATTACACTCCCCAGGTCAGTATTTATTATACTCTCCAGGTCAGTATTTATTAACATCTCCAGGTCAGTATTTATTGTATTCTCCAGGTCAGTATTTGTTTTACTCTCCAGGGAAGTATTTATTACCCGCTCCAGGTCAGCATTTATTGTACTCTCCAGGTCAGTATTTATCACCAACTCCAGGTCAGTATTTATTACCCTCTCCAGCTCAGTATTTATTGTACTCTCCAGTTCAGTATTTATTGTTACCTCTAGGTCAGTATTTATTGTACTCTCCAGGTCAGTATTTATTGCCCTCTCCAGGTCAGTATTTAATGTACTCTCCAGGTCAGTATTTATTGCACTCCCCAGGTCAGTATTTATTGTACTCTCCAGGTCAGTATTTGTTTTACTCTCCAGGGCAGTATTTATCACCCCCTCCAGTTCAGTATTTATTACCCTCTCGAGGTCAGTATTTATTTTACTCCCCAGGTCAGTATTTATTGTACTCTCCAGGTTAGTATTTATTGTACTCTCCAGGTCATTATTTATTCTACTCACCAGGTCAGTATTTATTGTACTCTCCAGGTCAGTATTAATTGTACTCTCCAGGTCAGTATATATTGTACTCTCCAGGTCAGTATTTATTACCCTCTCCACGTCATATTTATTTCCCTCTCCAGGTCAGTATTTATTGTACTCTCCAGGTCAGATTTTATTGCCCTCTCCAGGTCAGTATTTATTGTTACCTCTAGGTCAGTATTTATTGTACTCTCCAGGTCAGTATTTATAGTACACTCCAGGTCAGTATTTATTGTACTCTCCAGGTCAGTATTTATTGCACTCCCCAGGTCAGTATTTATTATACTCTCCAGATCAGTATTTATTACCCTCTCCAGGTCAGTATTTATTGTTTTCTCCAGGTCAGTATTTGTTTTACTCTCCAGGTCAGTATTTATTACCACCTCCAGGTCAGTATTTATTACCCTCTCCAGGTCAGTATTTATTGTACTCTCCAGGTCAGTATTTATTAACCTCTCCAGGTCATTATTTATTACCCTCTCCATGTCAGTATTTTTTGTACTCTCCAGATCAGTATTTATTACCCTCTCCAGGTCAGTATTTGTTTTACTCTCCAGGGCAGTATTTATTGTACTCTCCAGGTCAGTATTTATTGCACTCCGCAGGTCAGTATTTATTATACTCTCCAGGTCAGAATTTATTACCCTCTCCAGGTCAGTATTTATTGTATTCTCCAGGTCAGTAATTGTTTTACTCTCCAGGTCAGTATTTATTACCCCCTCCAGGTCAGTATTTATTACCCTCTCCAGGTCAGCAATTATTTTACTCTCTAGGTCAGTATTTATTGGACTCCCCATGTCAGTATTTATTGTACTCTCCAGGACAGTTTTTATTTTACTCTCCAGGTCTGTATTTATTGTTCTCTCCAGGTCAGTATTTATTGTACTCTCCAGGTCAGTATTTATTGTACTCTCCAGGTAAGTATTTATTGTACTATCCAGGTCAGTATTTAATGTACCCTCTCGGTCAGTATTTATTGTACTCTCCAGGTCAATATTTATTATACACTCCAGCTCAGTATTTATTGTACTCTCCAGGTCAGTATTTATTGCACTCCCCAGGTCAGTATTTATTGTACTCTCCAGGTCAGTATTTATTGCACTCCCCAGGTTCGTATTTATTATACTCTCCAGGTCAGAATTTATTACCCTCTCCAGGTCAGTATTTATTGTATTCTCCAGGTCAGTAATTGTTTTACTCTCCAGGTCAGTATTTATTACCCCTTCCAGGTCAGTATTTATTACCCTCTCCAGTTCAGCCATTATTTTACTCTCCAGGTCAGTATTTATTGGACTCCCCATGTCAGTATTTATTGTACTCTCCAGGTCAGTTTTTATTGTACTCTCCAGGTCTGTATTTATTGTTCTCTCCAGGTCAGTATTTATTGTACTCTCCAGATCAGTATTTATTGTACTCTCCAGTTAAGTATTTATTGTACTCTCCAGGTCAGTATTTATTGTACTCTCCAGGGAAGTATTTATTACCCGCTCCAGGTCAGCATTTATTACCAACTCCAGGTCAGTATTTATTACCCTCTCCAGGTCAGTATTTATTGTACTCTCCAGTTCAGTATTTATTATACTCTCCAGGTCAGTATTTATTGTACTCTCCAGGTCTGCATTTATTGTACTCTCCAGGTCAGTATTTATTGTAATCTCCAGATCAGAATTTATTGTTTTCTCCAGGTCAGTAATTATTGTACTCTCCAGCTCATTATTTCATCTCCTACACCAGGTCAGTATTTATTGTACTCATCATGTCATTATTTATTGTACTCTCCAGGTCAGTATTTATTGTACTCTCCAGGTCAGTATTTATTATACTCTCCAGGTCAGTATTTGTTACCCTCTCCAGGTCAGTATTTATTACCCTCTCTAGGTCAGTATTGATTGTACTCTCCAGGTCAGTATTTATTGTACTCTCCAGGTCAGTATTTATTGTACACTCCAGGTCACTGTTTATTGTACTCTCCAGGTCACTATTTATTGTACTCTCCACGTCAGTATTTATTGTACACTCCAGGTCACTGTTTATTGTACTCTCCAGGTCACTATTTATTGTACTCTCCACGTCAGTATTTATTGCCCTCTCCAGGTCAGTTTTTACTGTACTCTCCAGGTCAGTATTTATTGTACTCTCCAGGACAGTATTTATTACACTCCCCAGGTCAGTATTTATTATACTCTCCAGGTCAGTATTTATTAACATCTCCAGGTCAGTATTTATTGTATTCTCCAGGTCAGTATTTGTTTTACTCTCCAGGTCAGTATTTATTTCCCTCTCCAGGTCAGCATTTATTGTACTCTCCAGGTCAGTATTTATCACCAACTCCAGGTCAGTATTTATTACCCTCTCCAGGTCAGTATTTATTGTACTCTCCAGTTCAGTATTTATTGTTACCTCTAGGTCAGTATTTATTGTACTCTCCAGGTCAGTATTTATTGCCCTCTCCAGGTCAGTATTTAATGTACTCTCCACGTCAGTATTTATTGCCCTCTCCAGGTCAGTTTTTACTGTACTCTCCAGGTCAGTATTTATTGTACTCTCCAGGACAGTATTTATTACACTCCCCAGGTCAGTATTTATTATACTCTCCAGGTCAGTATTTATTAACATCTCCAGGTCAGTATTTATTGTATTCTCCAGGTCAGTATTTGTTTTACTCTCCAGGGAAGTATTTATTACCCGCTCCAGGTCAGCATTTATTGTACTCTCCAGGTCAGTATTTATCACCAACTCCAGGTCAGTATTTATTACCCTCTCCAGCTCAGTATTTATTGTACTCTCCAGTTCAGTATTTATTGTTACCTCTAGGTCAGTATTTATTGTACTCTCCAGGTCAGTATTTATTGCCCTCTCCAGGTCAGTATTTAATGTACTCTCCAGGTCAGTATTTATTGCACTCCCCAGGTCAGTATTTATTGTACTCTCCAGGTCAGTATTTGTTTTACTCTCCAGGGCAGTATTTATCACCCCCTCCAGTTCAGTATTTATTACCCTCTCGAGGTCAGTATTTATTTTACTCCCCAGGTCAGTATTTATTGTACTCTCCAGGTTAGTATTTATTGTACTCTCCAGGTCATTATTTATTCTACTCACCAGGTCAGTATTTATTGTACTCTCCAGGTCAGTATTAATTGTACTCTCCAGGTCAGTATATATTGTACTCTCCAGGTCAGTATTTATTACCCTCTCCACGTCATATTTATTTCCCTCTCCAGGTCAGTATTTATTGTACTCTCCAGGTCAGATTTTATTGCCCTCTCCAGGTCAGTATTTATTGTTACCTCTAGGTCAGTATTTATTGTACTCTCCAGGTCAGTATTTATAGTACACTCCAGGTCAGTATTTATTGTACTCTCCAGGTCAGTATTTATTGCACTCCCCAGGTCAGTATTTATTATACTCTCCAGATCAGTATTTATTACCCTCTCCAGGTCAGTATTTATTGTATTCTCCAGGTCAGTATTTGTTTTACTCTCCAGGTCAGTATTTATTACCACCTCCAGGTCAGTATTTATTACCCTCTCCAGGTCAGTATTTATTGTACTCTCCAGGTCAGTATTTATTAACCTCTCCAGGTCATTATTTATTACCCTCTCCATGTCAGTATTTTTTGTACTCTCCAGATCAGTATTTATTACCCTCTCCAGGTCAGTATTTATTGTCCTCTCCAGGTCAGTATTTATTGTACTCTCCAAGTCAGTATTTATTGCAATCTCCAGGTCAGTATTTTTTGTACTCTCCAGGTCTGTATTTATTACCCTCTCCAGGTCAGTATTTATTGTACTCTCCATGTCTGTATTTATTATTCTCTCCAGGTCAGTATTTATTGTACTCTCCAGGTCAGTATTTATTGTACTCCCCATGTCAGTATTTATTGTAATCTCCATGTCAGTATTTATTGTACACTCCAGGTCAGTTTTTATTGTACTCTCCAGGTCAGTATTTATTGTTCTCTCCAGGTCAGTGTTTATTGTACTCTCCAGGTCAGTATTTATTGTACTCTCCAGGTAAGTATTTATTGTACTCTCAAGGTCAGTATTTATTGTACTCTCCAGGTCAGTATTTATTACCCTCTCCATGTCTGTATGTATTGTACTCTCCAGGTCAGTGTTTATTGTACTCTCCATGTCATTATTTATTACTCTCTCCAGGTCAGTATTTTTTGTTCTCTCCAGGTCAGTATTTATAGTACACTCCAGGTCAGTATTTATTGTACTCTCCAGGTCAGAATTTATTGCCCTCCCCAGGTCAGTATTTATTATACTCTCCAGGTCAGTATTTATTACCCTCTCCAGGTCAGTATTTATTGTATTCTCCAGGTCAGTATTTGTTTTATTCTACAGGTCAGTATTTATTACCGCCTCCAGGTCAGTATTTTTTGCACTCTCCAGGTCTGTATTTATTACCCTCTCTATGTCAGTATTGATTGTACTCTCCAGGTCAGTATTTAATGTACTCTCCAGGTCAATATTTATTGTACTCTCCACGTCAGTATTTATTGTACACTCCAGGTCACTGTTTAATGTACTCTCCAGGTCACTATTCATTGTACTCTCCACGTCAGTATTTATTGCCCTCTCCAGGTCAGTTTTTACTGTACTCTCCAGGTCAGTATTTATTGTACTCTCCAGGTCAGTATTTATTGCACTCCCCAGGTCAGTATTTATTATACTCTCCAGGTCAGTATTTATTAACATCTCCAGGTCAGTATTTATTGTATTCTCCAGGTCAGTATTTGTTTTACTCTCCAGGTCAGTATTTATTACCCTCTCCAGGTCAGTATTTATTGTACTCTCCAGGTCAGTATTTATTGCCCTCTCCAGGTCAGTATTTAATGTACCCTCTAGGTCAGTATTTATTGTACTCTCCAGGTCAATATTTTTTATACACTCCAGCTCAGTATTTATTGTACTCTCCAGGTCATTATTTATTCTACTCACCAGGTCAGTATTTATTGTACTCTCCAGGTCAGTATTAATTGCACTCTCCAGGTCAGTATATATTGTACTCACCAGGTCAGTATTTATTACCCTCTCCACGTCATATTTATTGCCCTCTCCAGGTCAGTATTTATTGTACTCTCCAGGTCAGTTTTTATTGCCCTCTCCAGGTCAGTATTTATTGTTACCTCTAGGTCAGTATTTATTGTACTCTCCAGGTCAGTATTTATAGTACACTCCAGGTCAGTATTTATTGTACTCTCCAGGTCAGTATTTATTGCACTCCCCAGGTCAGTATTTATTTACTCTCCAGGTCAGTATTTATTACCCTCTCCATGTCAGTATTTATTGTATTCTCCATGTCAGTATTTGTTTTACTCTCCAGGTCAGTATGTATTACCCCCTCCAGGTCAGTATTTATTACCCTCTCCAGGTCAGTATTTATTTTACTCCCCAGGTCAGTATTTATTTTAATACCCAGGTCAGTATTTATTATACTCTACAGGTCAGTATTTATTGTACTCTCCAGGTCAGTATTTATTACCCTCTCCAGGTCATTATTTATTACCCTCTCCATGTCAGTATTTTTTGTACTCTCCAGATCAGTATTTATTACCCTCTCCAGGTCAGTATTTATTGTCCTATCCAGGTCAGTATTTATTGTACTCTCCAGGTCTGTATTTATTGTACTCTCCAGGTCAATGTTTATTGTACTCTCCATGTCATTATTTATTACTCTCTCCAGGTCAGTATTTATTGCCCTCTCCAGGTCAGTATTTATTGTATCCTCTAGGTCAGTATTTATTGTACTCTCCAGGTCAGTATTTATAGTACACTCCAGGTCAGTATTTATTGTACTCTCCAGGTCAGAATTTATTGCCCTCCCCAGGTCAGTATTTATTATACTCTCCAGGTCAGTGTTTATTGTACTCTCCAGGTCAGTATTTATTGTACTCTCCAGGTAAGTATTTATTGTACTCTCAAGGTCAGTATTTATTGTACTCTCCGGGTCAGTATTTATTACCCTCTCCATGTCAGCATTTATTGTACTCTCCAGGTCAGTATTTATTGTACTCTCCAGGTCTGTATTTATTGTACTCTCCAGGTCAGTGTTTATTGTACTCTCCATGTCATTATTTATTACTCTCTCCAGGTCAGTATTGATTGTACCCTCTAGGTCAGTATTTATTGTACTCTCCAGGTCAGTATTTATAGTACACTCCAGGTCAGTATTTATTGTATTTTCCAGGTCAGAATTTATTGCCCTCCGCAGGTCAGTATTTATTATACTCTCCAGGTCAGTATTTATTACCCTCTCCAGGTCAGTATTTATTGTATTCTCCAGGTCAGTATTTGTTTTATTCTACAGGTCAGTATTTATTACCCCCTCCAGGTCAGTATTTTTTGTACTCTCCAGGTCTGTATTTATTACCCTCTCCAGGTCAGTATTTATTGTACTCTCCAGGTCTGTATTTATTATTCTCTCCAGGTCAGTATTTATTACCCTCTCTAGGTCAGTATTGATTGTACTCTACAGGTCAGTATTTAATGTACTCTCCAGGTCAGTATTTATTGTACTCTCCACGTCAGTATTTATTGTACACTCCAGGTCAGTTTTTACTGTACTCTCCAGGTCAGTATATATTGTACTCTCCAGGTCAGTATTTATTGCACTCCCCAGGTCAGTATTTATTATACTCTCCAGGTCAGTATTTATTAACATCTCCAGGTCAGTATTTATTGTATTCTCCAGGTCAGTATTTGTTTTACTCTCCAGGTCAGTATTTATTACCCTCTCCATGTCAGCATTTATTGTACTCTCCAGGTCAGTATTTATTGTACTCTCCAGGTCTGTATTTATTGTACTCTCCAGGTCAGTGTTTATTGTACTCTCCATGTCATTATTTATTACTCTCTCCAGGTCAGTATTTATTGCCCTCTCCAGGTCAGTATTTATTGTACCCTCTAGGTCAGTATTTATTGTACTCTCCAGGTCAGTATTTATAGTACACTCCAGGTCAGTATTTATTGTACTCTCCAGGTCAGAATTTATTGCCCTCCCCAGGTCAGTATTTATTATACTCTCCAGGTCAGTATTTATTACCCTCTCCAGGTCAGTATTTATTGTATTCTCCAGGTCAGTATTTGTTTTATTCTACAGGTCAGTATTTATTACCCCCTCCAGGTCAGTATTTTTTGTACTCTCCAGGTCTGTATTTATTACCCTCTCCAGGTCAGTATTTATTGTACTCTCCAGGTCTGTATTTATTATTCTCTCCAGGTCAGTATTTATTACCCTCTCTAGGTAAGTATTGATTGTACTCTCCAGGTCAGTATTTAATGTACTCTCCAGGTCAGTATTTATTGTACTCTCCACGTCAGTATTTATTGTACACTCCAGGTCACTGTTTATTGTACTCTCCAGGTCACTATTTATTGTACTCTCCACGTCAGTATTTATTGCGCTCTCCAGGTCAGTTTTTACTGTACTCTCCAGGTCAGTATTTATTGTACTCTCCAGGTCAGTATTTATTGCACTCCCCAGGTCAGTATTTATTATACTCTCCAGGTCAGTATTTATTAACATCTCCAGGTCAGTATTTATTGTATTCTCCAGTTCAGTATTTGTTTTACTCTCCAGGTCAGTATTTATTACCCTCTCCAGGTCAGTATTTATTGTACTCTCCAGGTCAGTATTTATTGCCCTCTCCAGGTCAGTATTTAATGTACCCTCTAGGTCAGTATTTATTGTACTCTCCAGGTCAATATTTATTGCACTCCCCAGATCAGTATTTATTATACTCTCCAGGTCAGTATTTATTAACATCTCCAGGTCAGTATTTATTGTATTCTCCAGGTCAGTATTTGTTTTAATCTTCAGGGCAGTATTTATCACCCCCTCCAGGTCAGTATTTATTACCCTCTCGAGGTCAGTATTTATTTTACTCCCCAGGTCAGTATTTATTGTACTCTCCAGGTTAGTATTTATTGTACTCTCCAGGTCATTATTTATTCTACTCACCAGGTCAGTATTTATTGTACTCTCCAGGTCAGTATTAATTGTACTCTCCAGGTCAGTATATATTGTACTCACCAGGTCAGTATTTATTACCCTCTACACGTCATATTTATTGCCCTCTCCAGGTCAGTATTTATTGTACTCTCCAGGTCAGTATTTATAGTACACTCCAGGTCAGTATTTATTTTACTCTCCAGGTCAGTATTTATTGCACTCCCCAGGTCAGTATTTATTATACTCTCCAGGTCAGTATTTATTAACATCTCCAGGTCAATATTTATTGTATTCTCCAGGTCAGTATTTGTTTTATTCTCCAGGTCAGTATTTATTACCCCCTCCAGGTCAGTATTTATTACCCTCTCCAGTTCAGTATATATTGTACTCTCCAGGTCCGTATTTATTGCCCTCTCCAGGTCAGTATTTAATGTACCCTCTAGGACATTATTTATTGTACTCTCCAGGTCAGTATTTATTGTACTCTCCAGGTTAGTAGTTATTCTACTCTCCAGGTCATTATTTATTCTACTCACCAGGTCAGTATTTATTGTACTCTCCAGGTCAGTATTAATTGTACTCTCCAGGTCAGTATTTATTGTACTCTCCAGGTCAGTATTTATCACCCCCTCCAGGTCAGTATTTATTACCCTCTCTAGGTCAGTATTTATTTTACTCCCCAGGTCAGTATTTATTGTACTCTCCAGGTTAGTATTTATTCTACTCTCCAGGTCATTATTTATTCTACTATCCAGGTCTGTATTTATTGTTCTCTCCAGGTCAGTATTTATTGTACTCTCCACGTCAGTATTTATTGCCCTCTCCAGGTCAGTATTTACTGTACTCTCCAGGTCAGTATTTATTACACTCTCCAGGTCAGTATTTATTGTACTCTCCAGGTGAGTATTTATTGTACTCTCCAGATCAGAATTTATTGTTTTCTCCAGGTCAGTAATTATTGTACTCTCCAGGTCATTATTTTAGCTACTACACCAGGTCAGTATTTATTGTCCTCTCCAGGTCATTATTTATTGTACTCTCCAGGTCTGTATTTATTGTTCTCTCCAGGTCAGTATTTATTGTACTCTCCACGTCAGTATTTGTTCCCCTCTCCAGGTCAGTATTTATTGCCCTCTCCAGGTCAGTATTTACTGTACTCTCCAGGTCAGTATTTATTGCCCTCTCCAGGTCAGTGTTTAATGTAGCCTCTTGGTCAATATTTATTGTACTCTCCAGGTCAATATTTATTGTACACTCCAGGTCAGCATTTATTGTACTCTCCAGGTCAGTATTTATTGCACTCCCCAGGTCAGTATTTATTATACTCTCCAGGTCAGTATTTATTAACATCTCCAGGTCAGTATTTATTGTATTCTCCAGGTCAGTATTTGTTTTATTCTCCAGGTCAGTATTTATTACCCCCTCCAGGTCAGTATTTATTACCCTCTCCAGTTCAGTATATATTGTGCTCTCCAGGTCAGTATTTATTGCCCTCTCCAGGTCAGTATTTAATGTACCCGCTAGGACATTATTTATTGTACTCTCCAGGTCAGTATTTATTGTACTCTCCAGGTTAGTAGTTATTCTACTCTCCAGGTCATTATTTAATCTACTCACCAGGTCAGTATTTATTGTACTCTCCAGGTCAGTATTAATTGTACTCTCCAGGTCAGTATTTATTGTACTCTCCAGGTCAGTATTTATCACCCCCTCCAGGTCAGTATTTATTACCCTCTCTAGGTCAGTATTTATTTTACTCCCCAGGTCAGTATTTATTGTACTATCCAGGTTAGTATTTATTCTACTCTCCAGGTCATTATTTATTCTACTCTCCAGGTCAGTATTTATTGTACTCTCCAGGTCTGTATTTATTACGCTCTCCAGGTCAGCATTTATTGTACTCTCCAGGTCATTATTTATTGTACTCTCCAGGTCAGTGTTTATTACCCCTCCAGGTCAGTATTTATTACCCTCTCCAGGTCAGTATTTATTTTACTCCCCAGGTCAGTATTTATTGTTCTCTCCAGGTTAGTATTTATTCTATTCTCCAGGTCATTATTTATTCTACTCACCAGTTCAGTATTTATTGTACTCTCCAGGTCAGTATTAATTGTAATCTCCAGCTCAGTATTTATTGAACTCTCCAGGTCATTATTTATTACCTTCTCCAGGTCATATTTATTAACCTCCCTAGGTCAGTATTTATTGTCCTCTCCAGGTCAGTATTTATTGGACTCTCCATGTCAGTATTTATTCTAATCTCCACGTCAGTATTTATTGCCCTCACCAGGTCAGTATTTATTGTACTCTCCAGTTCAGCATTTATTGCTCTCTCCAGGTCAGTATTTATTACCCTCTCCAGGTCAGTATATATTGTACTCCCCATGTCAGTATTTATTGTGCTCTCCAGGTCAGTATTTATTGTACTCTCCAGGTCAGTTTTTATTGTACTCTCCAGGTCAGTATTTATTGTAATCTCCAGGTCAGTATTTATTGTACTCTCCATTTCAGTGTTTATTGTACTCTCCAGCTCAGTATATATTACCCTCTCCAGGTGAGCATTTATTGTACTCTCCTGGTCAGTATTTATTGTACTCTCCAGGTCTGTATTTATTGTACTCTCCAGGTCAGTATTTATTACCCGCTGCAGGTCTGTATTTATGATACTCTCCAGGTCAGTATTTATTGTACTCTCCAAGTCACTATTTTATGTACTCTCCTGGTCAGTATTTATTGTACTCTCCAATTCAGTTTTTATTGTACTCTCCACGTCAGTATTTATTCTTCTCTCCAGGTCAGAGTTTATTGTAAACTCCAGGTTAGTATTTATTGTACTCTCCAGGTCAGTATTAATTGTACTCGCCAGGTCAGTATTGATTGTACTCTCCAGGTCAGTATTTATTGTAATCTCCAGGTCAGTATTTATTGTACTCTCCATTTCAGTGTTTATTGTACTCTCCAGCTCAGTATATATTACCCTCTCCAGGTCAGTATTTATTGTTTTCTCCAGGTCAGTGTTTATTCTACTCTCCAGTTCAGTACTTATTGTACTCTACAGGTCAGTATTTATTGTACTCTCCAGGTCAGTATTTATTGTACTCTCCAGGTCAGTATTGATTGTACTCTCCAGGTCAGTATTTATTGCACTCTCCAGGTCAGCATTTATTGTCCTCTACAGGTCAGTATTTATTACCATCTCCAGGTCAGTATTTATTGTATTCTCCAGGTCAGTATTTATTTTACTCTCCAGGTCAGTATTTATTGTACTCTCCAGATCAGTATTTATTGTACTCTCCTGGTTAGTATTTATTGCCCTCTCCAGGTCAGTATTTGTTGTACTCTCCAGGTCTGTATTTATTCCCCTCTCCTGGTCAGTATTTATTGTACTGTCCAGATCTGTATTTATTGTACTCTCGAGGTCAGCTTTTATTGTATTCTCCAGGTCAGTATTTATTTTACTCTCCAGGTCAGTATTTATTGTTCTCTGCAGGTCAGTGTTTATTTTACTCTCCAGGTCAATATTTATTGTTCTCTGCAGGTCAGTGTTTGTTGTACTCTCGAGGACAGTATTTATTGTAATCTCCAGGTCTGCATTTATTGTACTCTCCAGGTCAGTGTTTATTACCCTCTCCAGGTTAGTATTTAATGCCCTATCCAGGTCAGTATTTATTGTACTCTCCAGGTCAGTATTTATTGTACTCTCCAGGTCATTATTTATTGTTCTCTCCAGGTCAGTATTTATTACCCTCTCCAGTTCAGTATTTAATGTACTCTGCAGGTTAGTATTTATTGTACTCCCAGGTCAGTATTTATTGTACTGTCCAGGTCAGTATTTTTTACCCTCTCCAGGTCAGTATTTAGTTTACTCTCCAGGTCTGCATTTATTGTACTCTCCAGGTCAGTATTTATTACCCTCTCCAGGTTAGTATTTAATGCCCTATCCAGGTCAGTAGTTATTGTACTCTCCAGGTCAGTATTTATTGTACTCTCCAGGTCATTATTTATTGTTCTCTCCAGGTCAGTATTTATTACCCTCTCCATTTCAGTATTTATTTTCTCCCCAGGTCAGTATTTATTATACTCCCCAGGTCAGTATTTATTGTGCTCTCCAGGTAAGTATTTATTGTACTCTCCTGGTCAGTATTTATTGCCCTCTCCAGGTCTGTGTTTATTATACTCTCCACGTCTCTATTTATTACCCTCTCCAGGTTTGTATTTATCACCCTCTCCAGGTCAGTATTTATTGTACTCCCCAGATCAGTATTTATTGTTCTCTGCAGGTCAGTGTTTATTTTACTCTCCAGGTCAGTACTTATTGTACTCTCCAGGTCAGTATTTATTGTACACTCCAGGTCAGTATTTATTGTACTCTCCAGGTCAGTATTTATTGTACTCTCCTGGTCAGTATTTATTGTACTCTCGAGGTCAGCATTTATTGTACTCTCCAGGTAAGTATTTATTACCCTCTCCAGGTTAGTATTTATTGTACTCTCCAGGTCTGTATTTATTGTACTCTCCAGATCAGTATTTATTGTTCTCTCCAGGTCAGTATTTATTGTAATCTCCAGGTCATTATTTATTCTACTGTCCAGGGCAGTATTTATTGTACTCTCCAGGTCATTATTTATTGCACTCGCCAGTTCAGTATTTATTGTACTCTCCAGGTCAGTATTTATTACCCTCTCCAGGTCAGTATTTATTGTAATCTCTAGGTCAGTATTTAATGTACTCTCGAAGTCAGTATTTATTGTACTCTCCAGGTCCGTATTTTATGTACTCTACAGGTTAGTATTTATTGTACTCCCAGGTCAGTATTTATTGTACCCTCCAGGTCAGTATTTATTACCCTCTCCAGGTCAGTATTTAGTGTACTCACCAGGTCTGCATTTATTGTACTCTCCAGGTCAGTATTTATTACCCTCTCCAGGTTAGTATTTATTGCCCTATCCAGGTCAGTATTTATTGTCCTCTCCAGGTCAGTATTTATTGTACTCTCCTGGTTAGAATTTATAGCACTCTCCAGGTTAGTATTTATTGTACTCCGAGTTCAGTATTTATTGTACTCTCCAGGTCAGTATTTATTACCCTCTCCAGGTCAGTATATATTGTACTCTCCAGGTCTGCATTTATTGTACTCAACAGGTTAGTATTTATTACCCTCTCCAGATTAGTATTTATTGTACTCTCCAGGTCAGTATTTATTGTGCTCTCCAGGTCTGCATTTATTGTAATCTCCAGGTCAGTATTTATTACCGTCTCCAGGTTAGTATTTATTGTACTCTCCAGGTCAGTATTTATTGTACTCTCCAGATCAGTATTTATTGTTCTCTCCAGGTCAGTATTTATTGTACTCTCCAGGTCATTATTTATTCTGCTCTCCAGGGCAGTATTTATTGTACTCTCCAGGTCATTATTTATTGTACTCTCCAGGTCAGTATTTATTGTACTCTCCAGGTCAGTATTTATTACCCTCACCAGGTCAGTATTTATTGTACTCTCCAGGTCAGTATTTATTGTACTCTCCAGATCAGTATTTATTGTTTTTCCAGGTCAGTAATTATTGTACTCTCCAGGTCATTATTTCAACTACCACACCAGGTCAGTATTTATTGTACTTTCCAGATCATTATTTATTGTACTCTCCAGGTCAGTATTTATTGTACTCTCCAGGTCAGTATTTATTGTACTCTCCAGGTCAGTATTTGTTACCCTCTCCAGGTCAATATTTATTTCCCTCTCTAGGTCAGTATTGATTGTACTGTCCAGATCTGTATTTATTGTACTCTCGAGGTCAGCTTTTATTGTATTCTCCAGGTCAGTATTTATTTTACTCTCCAGGTCAGTATTTATTATACTCTCCAGGTCAGTATTTATTACCCTCTCCAGGTTAGTATTTATTGTACTCTCCACGTCAGTATTTATTGTACTCACAAGATCAGTATTTATTGTTCTCTCCAGGTCAGTATTTATTGTAATCTCCAGGTCATTATTTATTCTACTGTCCAGGGCAGTATTTATTGCACTCTCCAGGTCAGTATTTATTACCCTCTCCAGGTCAGTATTTATTGTAATCTCCAGGTCAGTATTTAATGTACTCTCGAGATCAGTATTTATTGTACTCTCCAGGTCCATATTTAATGTACTCTAGAGGTTAATATTTATTGTACTCCCAGGTCAGTATTTATTGTACTCTCCAGGTCAGTATTTATTACCCTCTCCAGGTCAGTGTTTAGTGTAGTCTACAGTTCTGCATTTATTGTACTCTCCAGGTCAGTATTTAATGTACTCTCGAGGTCAGTATTTATTGTACTCTCCAGGTCCGTATTTAATGTACTCTACAGGTTAGTATTTATTGTACTCCCAAGTCAGTATTTATTGTACTCTCCAGGTAAGTATTTATTACCCTCTCCAGGTCAGTATTTATTGTACTCTCCAGGTCAGTTTTATGGTACTCTCCAGGTCATTATTTATTGTACTCTCCAGGTCAGTATTTATTACCCTCTCGAGTTCAGTAGTTATTTTACTCCCCAGGTCAGTATTTATTATACTCTCCAGGTCAGTATTTATTGTGCTCTCCAGGTCAGTATTTATTGTACTCTCCTGGTCAGTATTTATTGCCCTCTCCAGGTCTGTGTTTAGTTATACTCTCCACGTCTGTATTTATTACCCTCTCCAGGTTAGTATTTATTACCCTCTCCAGGTCAGTTTTTATTGTACTCCCCAGGTCAGTATTTATTGTTCTCTGCAGGTCAGTGTTTGTTGTACTCTCGAGGACAGTATTTATTGTAATCTCCAGGTCTGCATTTATTGTACTCTCCAGGTCAGTGTTTATTACCCTCTCCAGGTTAGTATTTAATGCCCTATCCAGGTCAGTATTTATTGTACTCTCCAGGTCAGTATTTATTGTACTCTCCAGGTCATTATTTATTGTTCTCTCCAGGTCAGTATTTATTACCCTCTCCAGTTCAGTATTTAATGTACTCTGCAGGTTAGTATTTATTGTACTCCCAGGTCAGTATTTATTGTACTGTCCAGGTCAGTATTTTTTACCCTCTCCAGGTCAGTATTTAGTTTACTCTCCAGGTCTGCATTTATTGTACTCTCCAGGTCAGTATTTATTACCCTCTCCAGGTTAGTATTTAATGCCCTATCCAGGTCAGTAGTTATTGTACTCTCCAGGTCAGTATTTATTGTACTCTCCAGGTCATTATTTATTGTTCTCTCCAGGTCAGTATTTATTACCCTCTCCATTTCAGTATTTATTTTCTCCCCAGGTCAGTATTTATTATACTCCCCAGGTCAGTATTTATTGTGCTCTCCAGGTAAGTATTTATTGTACTCTCCTGGTCAGTATTTATTGCCCTCTCCAGGTCTGTGTTTATTATACTCTCCACGTCTCTATTTATTACCCTCTCCAGGTTTGTATTTATCACCCTCTCCAGGTCAGTATTTATTGTACTCCCCAGATCAGTATTTATTGTTCTCTGCAGGTCAGTGTTTATTTTACTCTCCAGGTCAGTACTTATTGTACTCTCCAGGTCAGTATTTATTGTACACTCCAGGTCAGTATTTATTGTACTCTCCAGGTCAGTATTTATTGTACTCTCCTGGTCAGTATTTATTGTACTCTCGAGGTCAGCATTTATTGTACTCTCCAGGTAAGTATTTATTACCCTCTCCAGGTTAGTATTTATTGTACTCTCCAGGTCTGTATTTATTGTACTCTCCAGATCAGTATTTATTGTTCTCTCCAGGTCAGTATTTATTGTAATCTCCAGGTCATTATTTATTCTACTGTCCAGGGCAGTATTTATTGTACTCTCCAGGTCAGTATTTATTACCCTCTCCAGGTTAGTATTTATTGCCCTATCCAGGTCAGTATTTATTGTCCTCTCCAGGTCAGTATTTATTGTACTCTCCTGGTTAGAATTTATAGCACTCTCCAGGTTAGTATTTATTGTACTCCGAGTTCAGTATTTATTGTACTCTCCAGTTCAGTATTTATTACCCTCTCCAGGTCAGTATATATTGTACTCTCCAGGTCTGCATTTATTGTACTCAACAGGTTAGTATTTATTACCCTCTCCAGATTAGTATTTATTGTACTCTCCAGGTCAGTATTTATTGTGCTCTCCAGGTCTGCATTTATTGTAATCTCCAGGTCAGTATTTATTACCGTCTCCAGGTAAGTATTTATTGCACTCTCCAGGTCAGTATTTATTGTACTCTCCAGATCAGTATTTATTGTTCTCTCCAGGTCAGTATTTATTGTACTCTCCAGGTCATTATTTATTCTGCTCTCCAGGGCAGTATTTATTGTACTCTCCAGGTCATTATTTATTGTACTCTCCAGGTCAGTATTTATTGTACTCTCCAGGTCAGTATTTATTACCCTCTCCAGGTCAGTACTTATTGTACTCTCCAGGTCAGTATTTATTGTACTCTCCAGGTCAGTATTTAATATACTCTACAGGTCAGTATTTATTGTACTCTCCAGGTCAGCATTTATTGTACTCTCCAGGTCAGTATTTATTACCCTCACCAGGTCAGTATTTATTGTACTCTCCAGGTCAGTATTTATTGTACTCTCCAGATCAGTATTTATTGTTTTTCCAGGTCAGTAATTATTGTACTCTCCAGGTCATTATTTCAACTACCACACCAGGTCAGTATTTATTGTACTTTCCAGATCATTATTTATTGTACTCTCCAGGTCAGTATTTATTGTACTCTCCAGGTCAGTATTTATTGTACTCTCCAGGTCAGTATTTGTTACCCTCTCCAGGTCAATATTTATTTCCCTCTCTAGGTCAGTATTGATTGTACTCTCCCGGTCAATATTTATTGTACTCTCCAGGTCAGTATTTATTGTACTCTCCACGTCAATATTTATTGCCCTCTCCAGGTCAGTATTTACTGTACTCTCCAGGTCCGTATTTATTGCCCTTTCCAGGTCATTGTTCAATGTACCCTCTTGGTCAATATTTATTGTACTCTCCAGGTCAGTATTTATAGTACACTCCAGGTCAGTATTTATTGTACTCTCCAGGTCAGTATTTATTGCACTCCCCAGGTCAGTATTTATTATACTCTCCAGGTCACTATTTATTAACATCTCCAGGTCAGTATTTATTGTATTCTCCAGGTCAGTATTTGTTTTACTCTCCAGGTCAGTATTTATTAACCCCTCCAGGTCAATATTTATTACCCTCTCCAGGTCAGTAGTTATTGTACTCTCCAGGTCAGTATTTAATATCCTCTCCAGGTTAGTATTTATTGTACTCTCCAGGTCAGTATTTATTGTTCTCTCCAGGTCAGTATTTATTGTAATCTCCAGGTCATTATTTATTCTACTGTCCAGGGAAGTATTTATTGTACTCTTCAGGTCATTATTTATTGTACTCTCCAGTTCAGTATTTATTGTACTGTCCAGGTCAGTATTTATTACCCTCTCCAGGTCAGTATTTATCGTAATGTCCAGGTCAGTATTTAACGTACTCTCGAGGTCAGTATTTATTGTACTCTCCAGGTCAGTATTTATGACCCTCTCCAGGTCAGTATTTATTACCATCTCTAGGTCATAATTTATAGTACTCTCCAGGTCAGTATTTATTGTACTCTCCAGGTCAGTATTTATGTACTCTCCAGGTCAATACTTATTGCCCTCTCCCGGTCAGTATTTATTTCCCTCTCCAGGTCAGTATTTATTGCCCTCTCCAGGTCAGTATATATTGTACCCTCTCGGTCAGTATTTATTGTACTGTCCAGGTCAGTATTTATTGTAAACTACAGGTCAGTATTTATTGTGCTCTCCAGGTCAGTATTTCTTGCACTCTCCAGGTCAGTATTTATTGTACTCTCCTGGTCATTATTTAATGCCCTCTGCAGGTCAGTGTTTATTATACTCTCCACGTCTGTATTTATTACCCTCTCCAGGTTAGTATTTATAACCCTCTCCAGATCAGTATTTATTGTACTCCCCAGGTCAGAATTTATTGTTCTCTCCAGGTCAGTACTTATTGTACTCTCCAGGTCAGTATTTATTGTACACTCCAGGTCTGTATTTATTGTACTCTCCAGGTAGTATTTATTGTACTCTCCAGGTCAGTATTTATTGTTCTCTCGAGGTCAGCATTTATTGTACTCTCCAGGTCAGTATTTATTACCCTCTCCAGGTTAGTAATACTTGTACTCTCCAGGTCAGTATTTATTGTACTCCCCAGATCAGTATTTATTGTTCTCTCCAGGTCAGTATTTATTGTAATCTCCAGGTCATTATTTATTCTACTGTCCAGGGCAGTAATTATTGCACTCTCCAGGTCATTATTTATTGTACTCTCCAGTTCAGTATTTATTGTACTCTCCAGGTCAGTATTTATTACCCTCTCCAGGTCAGTATTTATTGTAATCTCCAAGTCAGTATTTAATGTACTCTCGATGTCAGTATTTATTGTACTCTCCAGGTCCGTATTTAATGTACTCTACATGTTTGTATTTATTGTACTCCCAGGTCAATATTTATTGTACTCTCCAGGTCAGTATTTATTACCCTCTCCAGGTCAGTATTTAGTGTAGTCTACAGGTCTGCATTTATTGTACTCTCCAGGTATGTATTTATTACCCTCTCCAGGTCAGTATTTATTGCCCTATCCAGGTCAGTATTGATTGTACTCTCCAGGTCAGTATTTATGGTACTCTCCAGGTCATTATTTATTGTACTCTCCAGGTCAGTATTTATTACCCTCTCCACTTCAGTATTTATTTTACTCCCCAGGTCAGTATTTATTATACTCTCCAGGTCAGTATTTATTGTGCTCTCCAGGTCAGTATTTATTGTGCTCTCCTGGTCAGTATTTATTGCCCTCTCCAGGTCTGTGTTTATTATACTCTCCACGTCTGTATTTATTACCCTCTCCAGGTTAGTATTTATTACCCTCTCCAGGTCAGTATTTATTGTACTCCCCAGGTCAGTATTTATTGTTCTCTGCAGGCCAGTGTTTAATGTACTCTCCAGGCCAGTACTTATTGTTCTCTCCAGGTCAGTATTTATTGTACACTCCAGGTCAGTATTTATTGTACTCTCCAGGTCAGTATTTATTGTACTCTCCAGGTCAGTATTTATTGTACTCTCGAGGTCAGTATTTATTGTAATCTCCAGGTCAGTATTTAATGTACTCTCGAAGTCAGTATTTATTGTACTCTCCAGGTCCGTATTTAATTTACTCTGCAGGTTAGTATTTATTGTACTCCCAGATCAGTATTTATTGTACTCTCCAGGTCAGTATTTATTACCCTCTCCAGGTCAGTATTTAGTGTACTCTGCAGGTCTGCATTTAATGTACTCTCCAGGTCAGTATTTATTACCCTCTCCAGGTTAGTATTTATTGCCCTATCCATGTCAGTATTTATTGTACTCTCCAGGTCAGTATTTATTGTACTCTCCAGGTCATTATTTATTGTACTCTCCAGGTCAGTATTTATTAACCTTTCCAGTCCAGTATTTATTTTACTCCCCAGGTCAGTATTTATTATACTCCCCAGGTCAGTATTTATTGTGCTCTCCAGGTCAGTATTTATTGTACTCTCCTGGTCAGTATTTATTGCCCTCTCCAGATCTGTGTTTATTATACTCTCCACGTCTGTATTTATTACCCACTCCAGGTTAGTATTTATTACCCTCTCCAGGTCAGTATTTATCGTAATGTCCAGGTCAGTATTTAACGTACTCTCGAGGTCAGTATTTATTGTACTCTCCAGGTCAGTATTTATGACCCTCTCCAGGTCAGTATTTATTACCATCTCTAGGTCATAATTTATAGTACTCTCCAGGTCAGTATTTATTGTACTCTCCAGGTCAGTATTTATGTACTCTCCAGGTCAATACTTATTGCCCTCTCCCGGTCAGTATTTATTTCCCTCTCCAGGTCAGTATTTATTGCCCTCTCCAGGTCAGTATATATTGTACCCTCTCGGTCAGTATTTATTGTACTCTCCAGGTCAGTATTTATTGTAAACTACAGGTCAGTATTTATTGTGCTCTCCAGGTCAGTATTTCTTGCACTCTCCAGGTCAGTATTTATTGTACTCTCCTGGTCATTATTTAATGCCCTCTGCAGGTCAGTGTTTATTATACCCTCCACGTCTGTATTTATTACCCTCTCCAGGTTAGTATTTATAACCCTCTCCAGATCAGTATTTATTGTACTCCCCAGGTCAGAATTTATTGTTCTCTCCAGGTCAGTACTTATTGTACTCTCCAGGTCAGTATTTATTGTACACTCCAGGTCTGTATTTATTGTACTCTCCAGGTAGTATTTATTGTACTCTCCAGGTCAGTATTTATTGTTCTCTCGAGGTCAGCATTTATTGTACTCTCCAGGTCAGTATTTATTAGCCTCTCCAGGTTAGTAATTATTGTACTCTCCAGGTCAGTATTTATTGTACTCCCCAGATCAGTATTTATTGTTCTCTCCAGGTCAGTATTTATTGTAATCTCCAGGTCATTATTTATTCTACTGTCCAGGGCAGTATTTATTGCACTCTCCAGGTCATTATTTATTGTACTCTCCAGTTCAGTATTTATTGTACTCTCCAGGTCAGTATTTATTGTAATCTCCAAGTCAGTATTTAATGTACTCTCGATGTCAGTATTTATTGTACTCTCCAGGTCCGTATTTAATGTACTCTACAGGTTAGTATTTATTGTACTCCCAGGTCAGTATTTATTGTACTCTCCAGGTCAGTATTTATTACCCTCTCCAGGTCAGTATTTAGTGTAGTCTACAGGTCTGCATTTATTGTACTCTCCAGGTATGTATTTATTACCCTCTCCAGGTTAGTATTTATTGCCCTATCCAGGTCAGTATTGATTGTACTCTCCAGGTCAGTATTTATTATACTCTCCAGGTCAGTATTTATTGTGCTCTCCAGGTCAGTATTTATTGTGCTCTCCTGGTCAGTATTTATTGCCCTCTCCAGGTCTGTGTTTATTATACTCTCCACGTCTGTATTTATTACCCTCTCCAGGTTAGTATTTATTACCCTCTCCAGGTCAGTATTTATTGTACTCCCCAGGTCAGTACTTATTGTTCTCTCCAGGTCACTATTTATTGTACACTCCAGGTCAGTATTTATTGTACTCTCCAGGTCAGTATTTATTGTACTCTCCAGGTCAGTATTTATTGTACTCTCGAGGTCAGTATTTATTGTAATCTCCAGGTCAGTATTTAATGTACTCTCGAAGTCAGTATTTATTGTACTCTCCAGGTCCGTATTTAATTTACTCTGCAGGTTAGTATTTATTGTACTCCCAGGTCAGTATTTATTGTACTCTCCAGGTCAGTATTTATTACCCTCTCCAGGTCAGTATTTAGTGTACTCTACAGGTCTGCATTTATTGTACTCTCCAGGTCAGTATTTATTACCCTCTCCAGGTTAGTATTTATTGCCCTATCCATGTCAGTATTTATTGTACTCTCCAGGTCAGTATTTATTGTACTCTCCAGGTCATTATTTATTGTACTCTCCAGGTCAGTATTTATTAACCTTTCCAGTCCAGTATTTATTTTACTCCCCAGGTCAGTATTTATTATACTCCCCAGGTCAGTATTTATTGTGCTCTCCAGGTCAGTATTTATTGTACTCTCCTGGTCAGTATTTATTGCCCTCTCCAGGTCTGTGTTTATTATACTCTCCACGTCTGTATTTATTACACACTCCAGGTTAGTATTTATTACCCTCTCCAGGTCAGTATTTATTGTACTCCCCAGGTCAGTATTTATTGTTCTCTGCAGGTCAGTGTTTATTTTACTCTCCAGGCCGGTACTTATTGTACTCTCCAGGTCAGTATTTATTGTAAACTCCAGGTCAGTATTTATTGTACTCTCCAGGTCAGTATATATTACCCTCTCCAGGTTAGTATTTATTGCCCTATCCAGGTCAGTATTTATTGTACTCTCCAGGTCAGTATTTATTGTACTCTCCAGGTCATTATTTATTGTAATCTCCAGGTCAGTATTTATTAACTTTCCAGTCCAGTATTTATTTTACTCCCCAGGTCAGTATTTATTATACTCCCCAGGTCAGTATATATTGTGCTCTCCAGGTCAGTATTTATTGTACTCTCCTGGTCAGTATTTATTGCCCTCTCCAGGTCTGTGTTTATTATACTCTCCACGTCTGTATTTATTACCCACTCCAGGATAGTATTTATTACCCTCTCCAGGTCAGTATTTATTGTAATCTCCAGGTCATTATTTATTCTACTGTCCAGGGCAGTATTTATTGTACTCTTCATGTCATTATTTATTGTACTCTCCAGTTCAGTATTTATTGTACTCTCCAGGTCAGTATTTATTACCCTTTCCAGGTCAGTATTTATCGTAATGTCCAGGTCAGTATTTAACGTACTCTCGAGGTCAGTATTTATTGTACTCTCCAGGTCAGTATTTATTACCCTGTCCAGGTCAGTATTTATTACCATCTCTAGGTCATAATTTATAGTACTCTCCAGGTCAGTATTTATTGTACTCTCCAGGTCAGTATTTATGTACTCTCCAGGTCAATACTTATTGCCCTCTCCCGGTCAGTATTTATTTCCCTCTCCAGGTCAGTATTTATTGCCCTCTCCAGGTCAGTATATATTGTACCCTCTCGGTCAGTATTTATTGTACTCTCCAGGTCAGTATTTATTGTAAACTACAGGTCAGTATTTATTGTGCTCTCCAAGTCAGTATTTCTTGCACTCTCCAGGTCAGTATTTATTGTACTCTCCTGGTCATTATTTATTGCCCTCTGCAGGTCAGTGTTTATTATACTCTCCACGTCTGTATTTATTACCCTCTCCAGGTTAGTATTTATAACCCTCTCCAGATCAGTATTTATTGTACTCCCCAGGTCAGAATTTATTGTTCTCTCCAGGTCAGTACTTATTGTACTCTCCAGGTCAGTATTTATTGTACACTCCAGGTCTGTATTTATTGTACTCTCCAGGTAGTATGTATTGTACTCTCCAGGTCAGTATTTATTGTACTCCCCAGATCAGTATTTATTGTTCTCTCCAGGTCAGTATTTATTGTAATCTCCAGGTCATTATTTATTCTACTGTCCAGGGCAGTATTTATTGCACTCTACAGGTCATTATTTATTGTACTCTCCAGTTCAGTATTTATTTTACTCTCCAGGTCAGTATTTATTACCCTCTCCAGGTCAGTATTTATTGTAATCTCCAAGTCAGTATTTAATGTACTCTCGATATCAGTATTTATTGTACTCTCCAGGTCCGTATTTAATGTACTCTACAGGTTAGTATTTGTTGTACTCCCAGGTCAGTATTTATTGTACTCTCCAGGTCAGTATTTATTACCCTCTCCAGGTCAGTATTTAGTGTAGTCTACAGGTCTGCATTTATTGTACTCTCCAGGTATGTATTTATTACCCTCTCCAGGTTAGTATTTATTGCCCTATCCAGGTCAGTATTGATTGTACTCTCCAGGTCAGTATTTATGGTACTCTCCAGGTCATTATTTATTGTACTCTCCAGGTCAGTATTTATTACCCTCTCCACTTCAGTATTTATTTTACTCCCCAGGTCAGTATTTATTATACTCTCCAGGTCAGTATTTATTGTGCTCTCCAGGTTAGTATTTATTGTGCTCTCCTGGTCAGTATTTATTGCCCTCTCCAGGTCTGTATTAATTATACTCTCCACGTCTGTATTTATTACCCTCTCCAGGTTAGTATTTATTACCCTCTCCAGGTCAGTATTTATTGTACTCCCCAGGTCAGTATTTATTGTACTCTCCAGGTCCGTATTTAATTTACTCTGCAGGTTAGTATTTATTGTACTCCCAGGTCAGTATTTATTGTACTCTCCAGGTCAGTATTTATTGTACACTCCAGGTCAGTATTTATTGTACTCTCCAGGTCAGTATTTATTGTAATCTCCAGGTCAGTATTTAATGTACTCTCGAAGTCAGTATTTATTGTACTCTCCAGGTCCGTATTTAATTTACTCTGCAGGTTAGTATTTATTGTACTCCCAGGTCAGTATTTATTGTACTCTCCAGGTCAGTATTTATTACCCTCTCCAGGTCAGTATTTAGTGTATTCTACAGGTCTGCATTTATTGTACTCTCCAGGTCAGTATTTAGTGTACTCTCCAGGTCTGCATTTATTGTACTCTGCATGTCAGTATTTATTACCCTCTCCAGGTTAGTATTTATTGCCCTATCCATGCCAGTATTTATTGTACTCTCCAGGTCAGTGTTTATTGTACTCTCCAGGTCATTATTTATTGTACTCTCCAGGTCAGTATTTATTAACCTTTCCAGTCCAGTATTTATTTTACTCCCCAGGTCAGTATTTATTATACTCCCCAGGTCAGTATTTATTGTGCTCTCCAGGTCAGTATTTATTGTACTCTCCTGGTCAGTATTTATTGCCCTCTCCAGGTCTGTGTTTATTATACTCTCCACGACTGTATTTATTACCCACTCCAGGTTAGTATTTATTACCCTCTCCAGGTCAGTATTTATTGTACTCCCCAGGTCAGTATTTATTGTTCTCTGCAGGTCAGTGTTTATTTTACTCTCCAGGCCGGTACTTATTGTACTCTCCAGGTCAGTATGTACTGTAAACTCCAGTTCAGTATTTATTGCACTCTCCAGGTCAGTATTTATTGTACTCTCCAGGTCAGTATTTATTGTACTCTCCAGGTCTGCATTTATTGTACTCTCCAGGTCTGCATTTATTGTACTCTCCAGGTCAGTATATATTACCCTCTCCAGGTTACTATTTATTACCCTATCCAGGTCAGTATTTATTGTACTCTCCAGGTCAGTATTTATTGTACTCTCCAGGTCATTATTTATTGTACTCTCCAGGTCAGTATTTATTAACCTTTCCAGTCCAGTATTTATTTTACTCCCCAGGTCAGTATTTATTATACTCCCCAGGTCAGTATATATTGTGCTCTCCAGGTCAGTATTTATTGTACTCTCCTGGTCAGTATTTATTGCCCTCTCCAGGTCTGTGTTTATTATACTCTCCACGTCTGTATTTATTACCCACTCCAGGATAGTATTTATTACCCTCTCCAGGTCAGTATTTATTGTACTCCCCAGGTCAGTATTTATTGTTCTCTGCTCGTCAGTGTTTATTTTACTCTCCAGGTAGGTACTTATTGTACTCTCCAGGTCAGTATTTATTGTACTCTCGAGGTCAGCATTTATTGTACTCTCCAGGTCAGTATTTATTACCCTCTCCAGGCCAGGTTAATATTTATTATACTCTCCAGGTCAGTATTTATTGTACTCTTCAGATCAGTATTTATTGTACTCTCCAGGTCATTATATATTGTACTCTCCAGTTCAGTATTTATTGTCCTCTCCAGGTCAGTATTTATTACCCTCTCCAGGTCAGTATTTATTGTAATCTCCAGGTCAGTATTTAATGTACTCTCGAAGTCAGTATTTATTGTACTCTCCAGGTCCGTATTTAATGTACTCTACAGGTTAGTATTTATTGTACTCCCAGGTCAGTATTTATTGTACTCGCCAGGTCAGTATTTATTACCCTCTCCAGGTCAGTATTTAGTGTACTCTCCAGGTCTGCATTTATTGTACTCTCCAGGTCAGTATTTATTGTACTCTCCAGGTCAGTATTTATTACCCTCTCCAGTTCAGTATTTATTTTACTCCCCAGGTCAGTATTTATTATACTCTCCAGGTCAGTACTTATTGTGCTCTCCAGGTCAGTATTTATTGTACTCTCCTGGTCAGTATTTATTGCCCTCTCCAGGTCTGTGTTTATTATACTCTCCACGTCTGTATTTATTTCCCTCTCCAGGTTAGTATTTATTACCCTCTCCATGTCAGTATAAATTGTACTCCCCAGGTCAGTATTTATTGTTCTCTGCAGATTAGTGTTTATTGTACTCTCCAGGCCAGTACTTATTGTACTCTCCAGGTCAGGATTTATTGTACACTCCAGGTCAGTATTTATTGTACTCTCCAGGTCAGTATTTATTGTACTCTCCAGGTCAGTATTTATTGTACTCTCGAGGTCAATATTTATTGTGATCTCCAGGTCAGTATTTAATGTACTCTCGAGGTCAGTATTTATTGTACGCTCCAGGTCCATATTTAATGTACTCTGCAGGTTAGTATTTATTGTACTCCCAGGTCAGTATTTATTGTACTCTCCAGGTCAGTATTTATTACCCTCTCTAGGTTAGTATTTAGTGTACTCTACAGGTATGCATTTATTGTAATCTCCAGGTCAGTATCTAGTACCCGCTCCAGGTTAGTATTTATTGCCCTATCCAGGTCAGTATTTATTGTACTCTCCAGGTCAGTATTTAATGTACTCTCCAGGTCATTATTTATTGTACTCTCCAGGTCAGTATTTATTAACCGTTCAGTTCAGTATTTATTTTACTCCCCAGGTCAGTATTTATTATACTCCCCTGGTCAGTATTTATTGTGCTCTCCAGGTCAGTATTTATTGTACTCTCCTGGTCAGTATTTATTGCCCTCTCCAGGTCTGTGTTTATTATACTCTCCACGTCTGTATTTATTACGCACTCCAGGTTAGTATTTATTACCCTCTTCAGGTCAGTATTTATTGTACTCCCCAAGTCAGTATTTATTGTTCTCTGCAGGTCAGTGTTTATTTTACTCTCCAGGTCGGTACTTATTGTACTCTCCAGGTCACTATTTATTGTACACTCCAGGTCAGTATTTATTGTACTCTCCAGGTCAGTATTTATTGTACTCTCCAGGTCAATATTTATTGTACTCTCGAGGTCAGCATTTATTGTACTCTGCAGGTCAGTATTTATTACCCTCTCCAGGTTAGTATTTATTGTACTCTCCAGGTCAGTATTTGTTGTACTCTCCCAGATCAGTATTTATTTTTCTCTCCAGGTCATTATTTATTGTAATCTCCATGTCATTATTTATTCTACTGTCCTGGGCAGTATTTATTGTACTCTCCAGGTCATTATTTATTGTACTCTCCAGTTCAGTATTTATTGTACTCTCCAGGTCAGTATTTATTACCCTCTCCAGGTCAGTATTTATTGTAATCTCCATGTCATTATTTATTCTACTGTCCTGGGCAGTATTTATTGTACTCTCCAGGTCATTATTTATTGTACTCTCCAGGTCCGTAGTTAATGTACTCTTCAGGTCAGTCTTTATTAGCCTCTCCAGGTTAGTATTTATTGCCCTATCCAGGTCAGTATTTATTGTACTCTCCAGGTCAGTATTTATTGCACTCTCCTGGTTAGTATTTATTGCCCTCTCCAGGTTAGTATTTATTGTACTCCGAGTTCAGTATTTATTGTACTCTCCAGGTCAGTATTTATTACTCTCTCCAGGTCTGCATTTATTGTACTCTCCAGGTTAGTATTTATTACCCTCTCCAGATTAGTATTTATTGTACTCTCCAGGTCAGTATTTGTTGTACTCTCCAGATCAATATTTATTGTACTCTCCAGGTTAGTATGTATTGCCATCTCCAGGTTAGAATTGTTGTACTCCCAGGTCACTATTTATTATACTCTCCAGGTCAGTATTTATTACCCTCTCCAGGTCAGTATTTATTATACTCTCCAGGTCTGCATTTATTGTACTCTCCAGGTCAGCATTTATTACCCTCTCCAGGTTAGTATTTATTGTACTCTCCAGGTCAGTATTTATTGTACTCTCCAGATCAGTATTTATTGTTCTCTCCAGGTCAGTATATATTGTACTCTCCAGGTCATTATTTATTCTGCTCTCCAGGGCTGTATTTATTGTACTCTCCAGGTCATTATTTATTGTACTCTCCAGGTCAGTATTTATTCTACTCTCCAGGTCAGTATTTGTTACCCGCTCCAGGTCAGTACTTATTGTACTCTCCAGGTCAGTATTTATTGTACTCTCCAGGTCAGTATTTATTATACTCTCCAGGTCAGTATTTATTGTACTCTCCAGGAAAGCATTTATTGTACTCTCCAGGTCAGAATTTATTACCCTCACCAGGTCAGTATTTATGGTACTCTCCAGATCATTATTTATTGTACTCTCCAGGTCAGTATTTATTGCCCTATCCAGGTCAGTATTTATTGTACTCTCCAGGTCATTACTTATTCTGCTCTCCAGGACAGTATTTATTGTACTCTCCAGGTCATTATTTATTGTACTCTCCAGGTCAGTACTTATTGTACTCTCCAGGTCAGTATTTATTTTACTCTCCAGGTCAGTAATTATTATACTCTCCAGGTCAGTATTTATTGTACTCTCCAGGTAAGCATTTATTGTACTCTCCAGGTCAGTATTTATTACCCTCACCAGGTCAGTATTTATTGTACTCTCCAGGTCAGTATTTATTGTACTCTCCAGATCAGTATTTATTGTTTTCTCCAGGCCAGTAATTATTGTACTCTCCAGGTCATTATTTCATCTACTACACCTGGTCAGTATTTATTGTACTCTCCAGATCATTATTTATTGTACTCTCCAGGTCAGTATTTATTGTGCTCTCCAGGTCAGTATTTATTGTACTCTCCAGGTCATTATTTATTGTACTCTCCAGGTCAGTATTTATTGCACTCTCCAGGTCAGTATTTATTACCCTCTCCAGATCAGTACTTATTGTACTCTCCAGGTCAGTATTTATTGTACTCTCCACGTCAGTATTTATTGCCCTCTCCAGGTCAGTATTTACTGTGCTCTCCAGGTCAGTATTTATTGCCCTCTCCAGGTCAGTGTTTAATGTACCCTCTTGGTCAATATTTATTGTACTCTCCAGGTCAGTATTTATTGTACTCTCCAGGTCAGTATTTATTGCACTCCCCATGTCAGTATTTATTATACTCTCCAGGTCAGTATTTATTAACATCTCCAGGTCAGTATTTATTGTATTCTCCCGGTCAGTATTTGTTTTACACTCCAGGTCAGTATTTATTAACCCCTCCAGGTCAGTATTTATTGTACTCTCCAGATCAGTATTTATTGTTTTCTCCAGGCCAGTAATTATTGTACTCTCCAGGTCATTATTTCATCTACTACACCAGGTCAGTATTTATTGTACTCTCCAGATCGTTATTTATTGTACTCTCCAGGTCAGTATTTATTGTACTCTCCAGGTCAGTATTTATTGTACTCTCCAGGTCAATATTTTTTACCCTCTCCAGGTCAGTATTTATTACACTCTCTAGGTCAGTATTGATTGTACACTCCAGATCAATATTTATTGTACTCTCCAGGTTAGTATTTATTGTACTCTCCACGTCAGTATTTATTGCCCTCTCCAGGTCAGTATTTACTGTGCTCTCCAAGTCAGTATTTATTGCCCTCTCCAGGTCAGTGTTTAATGTACCCTCTTGGTCAATTTTTTTTGTACTCTCCAGGTCAGCATTTATTGTACTCTCCAGGTCAGTATTTATTAACATCTCCAGGTCAGTATTTATTGTATTCTCCCGGTCAGTATTTGTTTTACTCTCCAGGTCAGTATTTATTAACCCCTCCAGGTCAATATTTATTACCCTCTCCAGGTCAGTAGTTATTGTACTCTCCAGGTCAGTATTTATTAGCCTCTCCAGGTTAGTATTTATTGTACTTTCCAGGTCAGTGTTTATTGTACTCTCCAGATCAGTATTTATTGTTCTCTCCAGGTCAGTATTTATTGTAATCTACAGGTCATTATTTATTGTACTGTCCAGGGCAGTATTTATTGTACTCTCCAGGTCATTATTTATTGTACTCTCCAGTTCAGTATTTATTATACTCTCCAGGTCAGTATTTGTTACCCTCTCCAGGTCAGTATTTATTGTAATGTCCAGGTCAGTATTTAATGTACTCTCGAGGTCAGTATTTATTGTACTATCCAGGTCCGTATTTAATGTACTTTACAGGTTAGTATTTATTGTACTCCCAGGTCAGTATTTATTGTACTCTCCAGGTCAGTATTTATAACCCTCTCCAGGTCAGTATTTAGTGTACTCTCCAGGTCTGCATTTATTGTACTCTCCAGGTCAGTATTTATTACCCTCTCCAGGTTAGTATTTATTGCCCTATCCAGGTCAGTATTTAATGTGCTCTCCAGGGCAGAATTTATTGTACTATCCAGGTCATTATTTATTGTACTCTCCAGGTCAGGATTTATTGCACTCTCCAAGTCAGTATTTATTACCCTCTCCAGATCAGTACTTATTGTACTCTCCAGGTCAGTATTTATTGTACTCTCCAGGTCAGTATTTATTATACTCTCCAGGTCAGTATTTATTGTACTCTCCAGGTCAGCATTTATTGTACTCTCCAGGTCACTATTTATTCTACTTTCCAGATCAGTATTTATTGTTTTCTCCACGTCAGTAATTATTGTACTCTCCAGGTTATTATTTCATCAACTACACCAGGTCAGTATTCATTGTACTCTCCAGATCACTATTTATTGTACTCTCCAGGTCAGTATTTATTGTACTCTCCAGGTCAGTATTTATTGTACTCTCCAGGTCAGTATTTGTTACCCTCTCCAGGTCACTATCTATTACCCTCTCTAGGTCAGTATTGATTGTACTCTCCAGGTCAATATTTATTGTACTCTCCAGGTCAGTATTTATTGTACTCTCCACATCAGTATTTATTGACCTCTCCAGGTCAGTATTTACTGTACTCTCCAGGTCAGTATTTATTGCCCTCTACAGGTCAGATTTTAATGTCCCCTCTTGGTCAATATTTATTGTACTCTCCTGGTCAGTATTTAGTGTACACATCAGGTCAGTATTTATTGTACTCTCCAGGTCAGTATTTATTGCACTCCCCAGGTCAGTATTTATTATAATCTCCAGGTCAGTATTTATTAACATCTCCAGGTCAGTATTTATTGCATTCTCCAGGTCAGTATTTGTTTTACTCTCCAGGTCAGTATTTATTAATCCCTCCAGGGCAGTATTTATTAACCTCTCCAGGTCAGTAGTTATTGTACTCTCCAGGTCAGTATTTATTGCCCTCTCCAGGTCAGTATTTAATGTACCCTCTCGGTCAGTATTTATTGTACTCTCCAGGTCAATATTTATTATACTCTCCAGGTCAGTATTTGTTTTACTCTCCAGGTCAGTATTTATTACACCCTCCAGGTCAGTATTTATTACCCTCTCTAGGTCAGTATTTATTTTACTCCCCAGTTCAGTATTTATTGTACTCTCCAGGTTAGTATTTATTGTACTCTCCAGGTGATTATTTATTCTACTCACCAGGTCAGTATTTATTGTACTCTCCAGGTCAGTATTAATTATACTATCCAGGTCAGCATTTATTGTACTCTCCACGTCAGTATTTATTACCCTCTCCAGGTCATATTTATTGCCCTCTCCAGGTCGGTATTTATTATACTCTCCAGGTCAGTATTTATTGCCCTCTCCAGGTCAGTATTTATTGTAACCTCTAGGTCAGTATTTATTGTACTCTCCAGGTCAGTATTTATAGTACACTCCAGGTCAGTATTTATTGTACTCTCCAGGTCAGTATTTATTGCACTCCCAATGTCAGTATTTATTATACTCTCCTGGTCAGTATTTATTACCCTCTCCAGGTCAGTATTTATTGTATTCTCCAAGTCAGTATTTGTTTTACTCTCCAGGTCAGTATTTATTACCCCCTCCAGGTCAGTATTTATGAACCTCTCCAGGTCAGTATTTATTATACTCTCCATGTCAGTATTTAGTGTACTCTCCAGGTCAGTTTTTATTGTACTCTCCAGGTCAGTATTTATTGTTCTCTCCAGGTCAGTATTTATTGTACTCTCCAGGTCAGTATTTATTGTACTCTCCAGGTAAGCATTTATTGTACTCTCCAGGTCAGTATTTAATTTACGCTCAAGGTCAGTATTTATTTCTCTCTCCAGGTCAGCATTTATTGTACTCTCCAGGTCAGTATTTATTGTACTCTCCAGGTCTGTATTTATTGTACTCTCCAGGTCAGTGTTTATTGTACTCTCCATGGCAGTATTTATTATACTCTCCAGGTAATTATTTATTACCCTCTCCAGGTCAGTATTTATTGTATTCTCCAGGTCAGTATTTGTTTTACTCTCCAGGTCAGTATTTATTACACCCTCCAGGTCAGTATTTATTACCCTCTCCAGGTCAGTATTTATTTTACTCCCCAGGTCAGTATTTATTATATTCTCCAGGTCAGTATTTATTGTACTCTCCAGGTCAGTATTTATTACCCTCTCCAGGTCATTATTTATTACCCTCTTCATGTCAGTATTTTTTGTACTCTCCAGATAATTATTTATTACCCTCTCCAGGTCAGTATTTAATGTACTCTCCAGGTCAGTATTGATTGTACTCTCCAGGTCTGTATTTATTACTCTCTCCAGGTAAGTATTTATTACACTCTCCAGGTCAATATTTATTGTACTCCCCATGTCAGTATTTATTGTACTCTCCAGGTCAGTTTTTATTGTACTCTCCAGGTCTGTATTTATTGTTCTCTCCACGTCAGTATTTATTGTACTCTCCAGATCAGTATTTATTGTACTCTCCAGGTAAGTATTTATTGTACTCTCCAGGTCAGTATTTATTGTACTCTCCAGGTCAGTATTTATTACCCTCTCCAGGTCAGCATTTATTGTACTCTCCAGGTCAGTATTTATTGTACTCTCCAGGTCAGTATTTATCACCCCCTCCAGGTCAGTATATATTGTGCTCTCCAGGTCAGCATTTCTTGTACCCACGAGATCAGAATTTATTGTTTTCTCCAGGTCAGTAATTATTGTACTCTCCAGGTCATTGTTTCATCTATTACACCAGGTCAGTATTTATTGTACTCTCCAGGTCATTATTTATTGTACTCTCCAGGTCAGTATTTATTGTACTCTCCAGGTCAATATTTATTGTACTCTCCAGGTCAGTATTTGTTACCCTCTCCAGGTCAGTATTTATTACCCTCTGTCGGTCAGTATTGATGGTATTCTCCATGTCAGTTTTTATTGTACTCTCCAGGTCTGTATTTATTGTTCTCTCCAGGTCAGTATTTATTGTACTCTCCAGATCAGTATTTATTGTACTCTCCAGGTAAGTATTTATTGTACTCTCCAGGTCAGTATTTATTGTACTCTCCAGGTCAGTATTTATTACCCTCTCCAGGTCAGCATTTATTGTACTCTCCAGGTCAGTATTTATTGTACTCTCCAGGTCAGTATTTATCACCCCCTCCAGGTCAATATTTATTACCCTCTCCAGGTCAGTATTTATTGTACTCTCCAGGTCAGTATTTATTATACTCTCCAGCTCAGTATTTATTGTACTCTCCAGGTCACCATTTATTGTACTCTCCAGGTCAGTATTTATTATACTCTCCAGGTCAGTATTTATTGTACCCTCCAGGTCAGCATTTATTGTACTCTCCAGGTCAGTATTTATTACCCTCTCCAGGTCAGTATTTATTGTACTCTCCAGGTCAGTATTTATTGTACTCTCGAGATCAGAATTTATTGTTTTCTCCAGGTCAGCATTTATTGTACTCTGCAGGTCAGTATTTATTACCCTCTCCAGGTCAGTATTTATGTACTCTCCAGGTCAGTATTTATTGCACTCCCAAGGTCAGTATTTATTATACTCTCCTGGTCAGTATTTATTACCCTCTCCAGGTCAGTATTTATTGTTTTCTCCAAGTCAGTATTTGTTTTACTCTCCAGGTCAGTATTTATTACCCCCTCCAGGTCAGTATTTATGACCCTCTCCAGGTCAGTATTTATTTTACTCCCCAGGTCAGTATTTATTTTACTACCCAGGTCAGTATTTATTATACTCTCCATGTCAGTATTTATTGTACTCTCCAGGTCAGTTTTTATTGTACTCTCCAGGTCAGTATTTATTGTTCTCTCCAGGTCAGTATTTATTGTACTCTCCAGGTCAGTATTTATTGTACTCTCCAGGTAAGTATTTATTGTACTCTCCAGGTCAGTATTTATTGTACGCTCCAGGTCAGTATTTATTACCCTCTCCAGGTCAGCATTTATTGTACTCTCCAGGTCAGTATTTATTGTACTCTCCAGGTCTGTTTTTATTGTACTCTCCAGGTCAGTGTTTACTGTACTCACCATGTCAGTATTTATTACTATCTCCAGGTCAGTATTTATTGCCCTCTCCAGGTCAGCATTTATTGTACCCTCTAGGTCAGTATTTATTGTACTCTCCAGGTCAGTATTTATAGTACACTCCAGGTCAGTATTTATTGTACTCTCCAGGTCAGTATTTATTGCACTCCCCAGGTCAGTATTTATTATACTCTCCAGGTCATTATTTATTACCCTCTTCAGGTCAGTATTTATTGTATTCTCCAGGTCAGTATTTGTTTTACTCTCCAGGTCAGTAATTATTACCCCCTCAAGGTCAGTATTTATTACCCTCTCCAGGTCAGTATTTATTTTACTCCCCAGGTCAGTATTTATTATATTCTCCAGGTCAGTATTTATTGTACTCTCCAGGTCAGTATTTATTACCCTCTCCAGGTCATTATTTATTACCCTCTTCATGTCAGTATTTTTTGTACTCTCCAGATCAGTATTTATTACCCTCTCCAGGTCAGTATTTAATGTACTCTCCAGGTCAGTATTGATTGTACTCTCCAGGTCATTATTTATTGTAATCTCCAGGTCAGTATTTTTTGTACTCTCCAAGTCTGTATTTATTACTCTCTCCAGGTCAGTATTTATTACCCTCTCCAGGTCAATATTTATTGTACTCCCCATGTCAGTATTTATTGTACTCTCCAGGTCAGTTTTTATTGTACTCTCCAGGTCATTATTTATTGTTCTCTCCAGGTCAGTATTTATTGTACTCTCCAGATCAGTATTTATTGTACTCTCCAGGTAAGTATTTATTGTACTCTCCAGGTCAGTGTTTATTGTACTCTCCAGGTCAGTATTTATTTCCCTCTCAGGTCAGCATTTATTGTACTCTCCAGGTCAGTATTTATTGTACTCTCGAGATCAGAATTTATTGTTTTCTCCAGGTCAGTAATTATTGTACTCTCCAGGTCATTATTTCATCTATTACACCAGGTCAGTATTTATTGTACTCTCCAGGTCATTATTTATTGTACTCTCCAGGTCAGTATTTATTGTACTCTCCAGGTCAGTATTTATTGTACTCTCCAGGTCAGTATTTGTTACCCTCTCCAGGTCAGTATTTATTACCCTCTCTAGGTCAGTATTGATGGTATTCTCCAGGTCAGTTTTTATTGTAGTCTCCAGGTCTGTATTTATTGTTCTCTCCAGGTCAGTATTTATTGTACTCTCCAGATCAGTATTTATTGTACTCTCCAGGTAAGTATTTATTGTGCTCTCCAGGTCAGTATTTATTGTACTCTCCAGGTCAGTATTTATTACGCTCTCCAGGTCAGCATTTATTGTACTCTCCAGGTCAGTATTTATTGTACTCTCCAGGTCAGTATTTATCACCCCCTCCAGGTCAGTATTTATTACCCTCTCCAGGTCAGTATTTATTGTACTCTCCAGGTCAGTATTTATTATACTCTCCAGCTCAGTATTTATTGTACTCTCCAGGTCAGCATTTATTGTACTCTCCAGGTCAGTATTTATTATACTCACCAGGTCAGTATTTATTGTACTCTCCAGGTCAGCATTTATTGTACTCTCCAGGTCAGTATTTATTACCCTCTCCAGGTCAGTATTTATTGTACTCTCCAGTTCAGTATTTATTGTACTCTCGAGATCAGAATTTATTGTTTTCTCCAGGTCAGCATTTATTGTACTCTCCAGGTCAGTATTTATTATACTCTCCAGGTCAGTATTTATTGTACTCTCCAGGTCAGCATTTATTGTACTCTCCAGGTCAGTATGTATTACCCTCTCCGGGTCAATATTTATTGTACTCTCCAGGTCAGTATTTATTGTACTCTCGAGATCAGAATTTATTGTTTTCTCCAGGTCAGTATTTATTACCCTCTCCAGGTCATTATTTATTACCCTCTTCATGTCAGTATTTTTTGTACTCTCCAGATCAGTATTTATTATACTCTCCAGGTCAGTATTTATTGTACTCTCCAGGTCAGCATTTATTGTACTCTCCAGGTCAGTATGTATTACCCTCTCCGGGTCAATATTTATTGTACTCTCCAGGTCAGTATTTATTGTACTCTCCAGGTCAGTATTTATTACCCTCTCCAGGTCATTATTTATTACCCTCTTCATGTCAGTATTTTTTGTACTCTCCAGATCAGTATTTATTACCCTCTCCAGGTCAGTATTTAATGTACTCTCCAGGTCAGTATTGATTGTACTCTCCAGGTCATTATTTATTGTAATCTCCAGGTCAGTATTTTTTGTACTCTCCAAGTCTGTATTTATTACTCTCTTTAGGTCAGTATTTATTACCCTCTCCAGGTCAATATTTATTGTACTCCCCATGTCAGTATTTATTGTACTCTCCAGGTCAGTTTTTATTGTACTCTCCAGGTCATTATTTATTGTTCTCTCCAGGTCAGTATTTATTGTACTCTCCAGATCAGTATTTATTGTACTCTCCAGGTAAGTATTTATTGTACTCTCCAGGTCAGTGTTTATTGTACTCTCCAGGTCAGTATTTATTTCCCTCTCAGGTCAGCATTTATTGTACTCTCCAGGTCAGTATTTATTGTACTCTCGAGATCAGAATTTATTGTTTTCTCCAGGTCAGTAATTATTGTACTCTCCAGGTCATTATTTCATCTATTACACCAGGTCAGTATTTATTGTACTCTCCAGGTCATTATTTATTGTACTCTCCAGGTCAGTATTTATTGTACTCTCCAGGTCAGTATTTATTGTACTCTCCAGGTCAGTATTTGTTACCCACTCCAGGTCAGTATTTATTACCCTCTCTAGGTCAGTATTGATGGTATTCTCCAGGTCAGTTTTTATTGTAGTCTCCAGGTCTGTATTTATTGTTCTCTCCAGGTCAGTATTTATTGTACTCTCCAGATCAGTATTTATTGTACTCTCCAGGTAAGTATTTATTGTGCTCTCCAGGTCAGTATTTATTGTACTCTCCAGGTCAGTATTTATTACGCTCTCCAGGTCAGCATTTATTGTACTCTCCAGGTCAGTATTTATTGTACTCTCCAGGTCAGTATTTATCACCCCCTCCAGGTCAGTATTTATTACCCTCTCCAGGTCAGTATTTATTGTACTCTCCAGGTCAGTATTTATTATACTCTCCAGCTCAGTATTTATTGTACTCTCCAGGTCAGCATTTATTGTACTCTCCAGGTCAGTATTTATTATACTCTCCAGGTCAGTATTTATTGTACTCTCCAGGTCAGCATTTATTGTACTCTCCAGGTCAGTATTTATTACCCTCTCCAGGTCAGTATTTATTGTACTCTCCAGTTCAGTATTTATTGTACTCTCGAGATCAGAATTTATTGTTTTCTCCAGGTCAGCATTTATTGTACTCTCCAGGTCAGTATTTATTATACTCTCCAGGTCAGTATTTATTGTACTCTCCAGGTCAGCATTTATTGTACTCTCCAGGTCAGTATGTATTACCCTCTCCGGGTCAATATTTATTGTACTCTCCAGGTCAGTATTTATTGTACTCTCGAGATCAGAATTTATTGTTTTCTCCAGGTCAGCATTTATTGTACTCTCCAGGTCAGTATTTATTACCCTCTCCAGGTCAGTATTTATTGTACTCTCCAGGTCAGTATTTATTGCACTCCCAAGGTCAGTTTTTATTATACTCTCCTGGTCAGTATTTATTACCCTCTCCAGGTCAGTATTTATTGTTTTCTCCAAGTCAGTATTTGTTTTACTCTCCAGGTCAGTATTTATTACCCCCTCCAGGTCAGTATTTATTGCCCTCTCCAGGTCAGTGTTTATTGTACTCTCCAGGTCAGTATTTATTGCCCTCTCCAGGTCAGTATTTATTGTCCTTTCCAGGTCAGTATTTATTACCCTCTCCAGGTCAGTATTTATTTTACTCCCCAGGTCAGTATTTATTTTACTACCCAGGTCAGTATTTATTATACTCTCCATGTCAGTATTTATAGTACTCTCCAGGTCAGTTTTTATTGTACTCTCCAGGTCAGTATTTATTGTTCTCTCCAGGTCAGTATTTATTGTACTCTCCAGGTCATTATTTATTGTACTCTCCAGGTAAGTATTTATTGTACTCTCCAGGTCAGTATTTATTGTACGCTCCAGGTCAGTATTTATTACCCTCTCCAGGTCAGCATTTATTGTACTCTCCAGGTCAGTATTTATTGTACTCTCCAGGTCTGTATTTATTGTACTCTCCAGGTCAGTGTATACTGTACTCTCCATGTCAGTATTTATTACTATCTCCAGGTCAGTATTTATTGCCCTCTCCAGGTCAGCTTTTATTGTACCCTCTAGGTCAGTATTTATTGTACTCTCCAGGTCAGTATTTATAGTACACTCCAGGTCAGTATTTATTGTACTCTCCAGGTCAGTATTTATTGCACTCCCCAGGTCAGTATTTATTATACTCTCCAGGTCATTATTTATTACCCTCTCCAGGTCAATATTTATTGTACTCTCCAGGTCAGTATTTATTGTACTCTCGAGATCAGAATTTATTGTTTTCTCCAGGTCAGCATTTATTGTACTCTCCAGGTCAGTATTTATTACCCTCTCCATGTCAGTATTTATTGTACTCTCCAGGTCAGTATTTATTGCACTCCCAAGGTCAGTATTTATTGTTTTCTCCAAGTCAGTATTTGTTTTACCCTCCAGGTCAGTATTTATTACCCCCTCCAGGTCAGTATTTATGACCCTCTCCAGGTCAGTATTTATTTTACTCCCCAGATCAGTAATTATTTTACTACCCAGGTCAGTATTTATTATACTCTCCATGTCAGTATTTATTGTACTGTCCAGGTCAGTTTTTATTGTACTCTCCAGGTCAGTATTTATTGTTCTCTCCAGGTCAGTATTTATTGTACTCTCCAGGTCATTATTTATTGTACTCTCCAGGTAAGTATTTATTGTACTCTCCAGGTCAGTATTTATTGTACGCTCCAGGTCAGTATTTATTACTCTCTCCAGGTCAGCATTTATTGTACTCTCCAGGTCAGTATTTATTGTACTCTCCAGGTCTGTATTTATTGTACTCTCCAGGTCAGTGTTTACTGTACTCTCCATGTCAGTATTTATTACTATCTCCAGGTCAGTATTTATTGCCCTCTTCAGGTCAGCTTTTATTGTACCCTCTAGGTCAGTATTTATTGTACTCTCCAGGTCAGTATTTATAGTACACTCCAGGTCAGTATTTATTGTACTCTCCAGGTCAGTATTTATTGCACTCCCCAGGTCAGTATTTATTATACTCTCCAGGTCATTATTTATTACCCTCTTCAGGTCAGTATTTATTGTATTCTCCAGGTCAGTATTTGTTTTACTCTCCAGGTCAGTATTTATTACCCCCTCCAGGTCAGTATTTATTACCCTCTCCAGGTCAGTATTTATTTTACTTCCCAGGTCCGTATTTATTATATTCTCCAGGTCAGTATTTATTGTACTCTCCAGGTAAATATTTATTACCCTCTCCAGGTCATTATTTATTACCCTCTTCATGTCAGTATGTTTTGTACTCTCCAGATCAGTATTTATTACCCTCTCCAGGTCAGTATTTAATGTACTCTCCAGGTCAGTATTGATTGTACTCTCCAGGTCATTATTTATTGTAATCTCCAGGTCAGTATTTTTTGTACTCTCCAAGTCTGTATTTATTACTCTCTCCAGGTCAGTATTTATTGCCCTCTCCAGGTCAATATTTATTGTACTCCCCATGTCAGTATTTATTGTACTCTCCAGGTCAGTTTTTATTTTACTCTCCAGGTCTGTATTTATTGTTCTCTCCAGGTCATTATTTATTGTACTCTCCAGATCAGTATTTATTGTACTCTCCAGGTAAGTATTTATTGTACTCTCCAGGTCAGTATTTATTTTACTCTCCAGGTCAGTATTTATTTCCCTCTCAGGTCAGCATTTATTGTACTCTCCAGGTCAGTATTTATTGTACTCTCCAGGTCAGTATTTATTGTACTCTCCAGGTAAGTATTTATTGTACTCTCCAGGTCAGTATTTATTGTACGTTCCAGGTCAGTATTTATTACCCTCTCCAGGTCAGCATTTATTGTACTCTCCAGGTCAGTATTTATTGTACTCTCCAGGTCAGTATTTATTGCCCTCTCCAGGTCAGCATTTATTGTACCCTCTAGGTCAGTATTTATTGTACTCTCCAGGTCAGTATTTATAGTACACTCCAGGTCAGTATTTATTGTACTCTCCAGGTCAGTATTTATTGCACTCCCCAGGTCAGTATTTATTATACTCTCCAGGTCATTATTTATTACCCTCTTCAGGTCAGTATTTATTGTATTCTCCAGGTCAGTATTTGTTTTACTCTCCAGGTCAGTATTTATTACCCCCTCCAGGTCAGTATTTATTACCCTCTCCAGGTCAGTATTTATTTTACTCCCCAGGTCAGTATTTATTATATTCTCCAGGTCAGTATTTATTGTACTCTCCAGGTCAGTATTTATTACCCTCTCCAGGTCATTATTTATTACCCTCTTCATGTCAGTATTTTTTGTACTCTCCAGATCAGTATTTATTACCCTCTCCAGGTCAGTATTTAATGTACTCTCCAGGTCAGTATTGATTGTACTCTCCAGGTCATTATTTATTGTAATCTCCAGGTCAGTATTTTTTGTACTCTCCAAGTCTGTATTTATTCCTCTCTCCAGGTCAGTATTTATTACCCTCTCCAGGTCAATATTTATTGTACTCCCCATGTCAGTATTTATTGTACTCTCCAGGTCAGTTTTTATTGTACTCTCCAGGTCTGTATTTATTGTTCTCTCCAGGTCAGTATTTATTGTACTCTCCAGGTCAGTATTTATTGTACTCTCCAGGTAAGTATTTATTGTACTCTCCAGGTCAGTATTTATTGTACGTTCCAGGTCAGTATTTATTACCCTCTCCAGGTCAGCATTTATTGTACTCTCCAGGTCAGTATTTATTGTACTCTCCAGGTCTGTATTTATTGTACTCTCCAGGTCAGTGTTTACTGTACTCTCCATGTCAGTATTTATTACTATCTCCAGGTCAGTATTTATTGCCCTCTCCAGGTCAGCATTTATTGTACCCTCTAGGTCAGTATTTATTGTACTCTCCAGGTCAGTATTTATAGTACACTCCAGGTCAGTATTTATTGTACTCTCCAGGTCAGTATTTATTGCACTCCCCAGGTCAGTATTTATTATACTCTCCAGGTCATTATTTATTACCCTCTTCAGGTCAGTATTTATTGTATTCTCCAGGTCAGTATTTGTTTTACTCTCCAGGTCAGTATTTATTACCCCCTCCAGGTCAGTATTTATTACCCTCTCCAGGTCAGTATTTATTTTACTCCCCAGGTCAGTATTTATTATATTCTCCAGGTCAGTATTTATTGTACTCTCCAGGTCAGTATTTATTACCCTCTCCAGGTCATTATTTATTACCCTCTTCATGTCAGTATTTTTTGTACTCTCCAGATCAGTATTTATTACCCTCTCCAGGTCAGTATTTAATGTACTCTCCAGGTCAGTATTGATTGTACTCTCCAGGTCATTATTTATTGTAATCTCCAGGTCAGTATTTTTTGTACTCTCCAAGTCTGTATTTATTACTCTCTCCAGGTCAGTATTTATTACCCTCTCCAGGTCAATATTTATTGTACTCCCCATGTCAGTATTTATTGTACTCTCCAGGTCAGTTTTTATTGTACTCTCCAGGTCTGTATTTATTGTTCTCTCCAGGTCAGTATTTATTGTACTCTCCAGATCAGTATTTATTGTACTCTCCAGGTAAGTATTTATTGTACTCTCCAGGTCAGTATTTATTGTACTCTCCAGGTCAGTATTTATTTCCCTCTCAGGTCAGCATTTATTGTACTCTCCAGGTCAGTATTTATTGTACTCTCCAGGTCAGTATTTATCACCCCCTCCAGGTCAGTATTTATTGTACTCTCCAGGTCAGCATTTATTGTACTCTCGAGATCAGAATTTATTGTTATCTCCAGGTCAGTAATTATTGTACTCTCCAGGTCATTATTTCATCTATTACACCAGGTCAGTATTTATTGTACTCACCAGGTCATTATTTATTGTACTCTCCAGGTCAGTATTTATTGTACTCTCCAGGTCAGTATTTATTGTACTCTCCAGGTCAGTATTTGTTACCCTCTCCAGGTCAGTATTTATTACCCTCTCTAGGTCAGTATTGATGGTATTCTCCAGGTCAGTTTTTATTGTACTCTCCAGGTCTGTATTTATTGTTCTCTCCAGGTCAGTATTTATTGTACTCTCCAGATCAGTATTTATTGTACTCTCCAGGTAAGTATTTATTGTACTCTCCAGGTCAGTATTTATTGTACTCTCCAGGTCAGTATTTATTACGCTCTCCAGGTCAGCATTTATTGTACTCTCCAGGTCAGTATTTATTGTACTCTCCAGGTCAGTATTTATCACCCCCTCCAGGTCACTATTTATTACCCTCTCCAGGTCAGTATTTATTGTACTCTCCAGGTCAGTATTTATTATACTCTCCAGCTCAGTATTTATTGTACTCTCCAAGTCAGCATTTATTGTACTCTCCAGGTCAGTATTTATTATACTCTCCAGGTCAGTATTTATTGTACTCTCCAGGTCAGCATTTATTGTACTCTCCAGGTCAGTATTTATTACCCTCTCCAGGTCAGTATTTATTGTACTCTCCAGGTCAGTATTTATTGTACTCTCGAGATCAGAATTTATTGTTTTCTCCAGGTCAGCATTTATTGTACTCTCCAGGTCAGTATTTATTACCCTCTCCAGGTCAGTATTTATTGTACTCTCCAGGTCAGTATTTATTGTACTCTCGAGACCAGAATTTATTGTTTTCTCTGGGTCAGTAATTATTGTACTCTCCAGGTCATTATTTCATCTATTACACCAGGTCAGTATTTATTGTACTCTCCAGGTCATTATTTATTGTACTCTCCAGGTCAGTATTTATTGTACTCTCCAGGTCAGTATTTATTGTACTCTCCAGGTCAGTATTTGTTACCATCTCCAGGTCAGTATTTATTACCCTCTCTAGGTCAGTATTGATTGTATTCTCCAGGTCAGTATATATTGTACACTCCAGGTCAGTATTTATTGTACTCTCCACGTCAGTATTTATTGCCCTCTCCAGGTCAGTATTTACTGTACTCTCCAGGTCAGTATTTATTGCCCTCTCCAGGTCAGTGTTTAATGTACCCTCTTGGTCAATATTTATTGTACTCTCCACGTTAGTATTTATTGTACACTCCAGATCACTGTTTTTTGTATTCTCCAGGTCAGTATTTATTGTACTCTCCACGTCAGTATTTATTGCCCTCTCCAGGTCAGTATTTACTGTACTCTCCAGGTCAGTATTTATTGTACTCTCCAGGTCAGTATTTATTGCACTCCCCAGGTCATTATTTATTATACTCTCCAGGTCAGTATTTATTAACATCTCCAGGTCAGTATTTATTGTATTCTCCAGGTCAGTAATTGTTTTACTCTCCCGGTCAGTATTTATTAACCCCTCCAGGTCAGTATTTATTACCCTCTACAGGTGATTAGTTATTGTACTCTCCAGGTCAGTATTTATTGCCCTCTCCACGTCAGTATTTAATGTACCCTCTAGGTCAGTATTTATTATACACTCCAGCTCAGTATTTATTGTAGTCCCCAGGTTAGTATTTATTGCACTCCCCAGGTCTGTATTTATTGTACTCTCCAGGTCAGTATTTGTTTTACTCTCCAGGGCAGTATTTATCACCCCCTCCAGGTCAGTATTTATTGTACTCTCCAGGTCAGTATTTATTATACTCTCCAGCTCAGTATTTATTGTACTCTCCAGGTCAGCATTTATTGTACTCTCCAGGTCAGTATTTATTATACTCTCCAGGTCAGTATTTATTGTACTCTCCAGGTCAGCATTTATTGTACTCTCCAGGTCAGTATTTATTACCCTCTCCAGGTCAGTATTTATTGTACTCTCCAGGTCAGTATTTATTGTACTCTCGAGATCAGAATTTATTGTTTTCTCCAGGTCAGCATTTATTGTACTCTCCATGTCAGTATTTATTACCCTCTCCAGGTCAGTATTTATTGTACTCTCCAGGTCAGTATTTATTGTACTCTCCAGGACAGTATTTATTGTACTCTCCAGGTCAGTATTTATTGTACTCTCCAGGTCAGTATTTGTAACCATCTCCAGGTCAGTATTTATTACACTCTCTAGGTCAGTATTGATTGTATTCTCCAGGTCAGTATATATTGTACTCTCCAGGTCAGTATTTATTGTACTCTCCACGTCAGTATTTATTGCCCTCTCCAGGTCAGTATTTACTGTACTCTCCAGGTCAGTATTTATTGCCCTCTCCAGCTCAGTGTTTAATGTACCCTCTTGGTCAATATTTATTGTACTCTCCACGTCAGTATTTATTGCCCTCTCCAGGTCAGTATTTACTGTACTCTCCAGGTCATTATTTATTATACTCTCCAGGTCAGTATTTATTAACATCTCCAGGTCAGTATTTATTGTATTCTCCAGGTCAGTATTTGTTTTACTCTCCCGGTCAGTATTTATTAACCCCTCCAGGTCAGTATTTATTACCCTCTCTAGGTCATTAGTTATTGTACTCTCCAGGTCAGTATTTATTGCCCTCTCCAGGTCAGTATTTATTGTACCCTCTAGGTCAGTATTTATTGTACTCTCCAGGTCAATATTTATTATACACTCCAGCTCAGTATTTATTGTACTCTCCCGGTCAGTATTTATTGCACTCCCCATGTCAGTATTTATTGTACTCTCCAGGTCAGTATTTGTTTTACTCTCCAGGGCAGTATTTATCACCCCCTCCAGGTCAGTATTTATTATCCTCTCCAGGTCAGTATTTATTTTACTCCCCAGGACAGTATTTATTGTACTATCCAGGTTAGTATTTATTGTACTCTCCAGGTCATTATTTATTCTATTCACCAGGTCAGTATTTATTGTACTCTCCAGGTCAGTATTCATTGTACTCTCTAGGTCAGTATTTATTGTACTCTCCAGGTCAGTATTTATTACCCTCTCCAGGTCATATTTATTGCCCTCTCCAGGTCAGTATTTATTGTACTCTCCAGGTCAGTATTTATTGCCCTCTCCAGGTCAGTATTTATTGTATCCTCTAGGTCAGTATTTATTGTACTCTCCAGGTCAGTATTTATTGTACACTCCAGGTCAGTATTTATTGGACTCCCCAGGTCAGTATTTATTGCACTCCCCAGGTCAGTATTTATTATACTCTCCAGGTCAGTATTTATTACCTCTCCAGGTCAGTATTTATTGTATTCTCCAGATCAGTATTTGTTTTACTCTCCAGGTCAGTATTTATTACCCCCTCCAGGTCAGTATTTATTACCCTCTCAAGGTCAGTATTTATTTTACTCCCCAGGTCAGTATTTATTTTACTACCCAGGTCAGTATTTATTCTACTCTCCAGGTCAGTATTTATTGTACTCTCCAGGTCAGTATTTATTGTAATCTCCATGTCAGTATTTATTGTCCTCTCCAGGTCTGTATTTATTATTCTCTCCAGGTCAGTATTTATTTTCCTCTCCAGGTCAGTATTTATTGTACTCCCCATGTCAGTATTTATTGTACTCTCCATGTCCGTATTTAATGTACTCTCCAGGTCAGTTTTTATTGTGCTCTCCAGGTCAGTATTTATTGTTCTCTCCAGGTCAGTATTTATTGTACCCTCTAGGTCAGTATTTATTGTACTCTCCAGATCAGTATTTATAGTACACTCCAGGTCAGTATTTACTGTACTCTCCAGGTCAGTATTTATTGCACTCCCCAGGTCAGTATTTATTATACTCTCCAGGTCAGTATTTATTACCCTCTCTAGGTCAGTATTTATTGTATTCTCCAGGTTAGTATTTGTTTTACTCTCCAGGTCAGTATTTATTACCCCCTCCAGGTCAGTATTTATTGTACTCTCCATGTCATTATTTATTGTAATCTCCAGGTCAGTATTTATTGTTCTCTCCATGTCAGTATTTATTACTCTCTCCAGGTCAGTATTTATTGTCCTCTCCATGTCAGTATTTATTGTACCCTCTAGGTCAGTATTTATTGTACTCTCCAGATCAGTATTTATAGTACACTCCAGGTCAGTATTTACTGTACTCTCCAGGTCAGTATTTATTGCACTCCCCAGGTCAGTATTTATTATACTCTCCAGGTCAGTATTTATTACCCTCTCTAGGTCAGTATTTATTGTATTCTCCAGGTTAGTATTTGTTTTACTCTCCAGGTCAGTATTTATTACCCCCTCCAGGTCAGTATTTATTGTACTCTCCATGTCATTATTTATTGTAATCTCCAGGTCAGTATTTTTTGTACTCTCCAGGTCTGTATTTATTACCCTCTCCAGGTCAGTATTTATTGTACTCTCCATGTCATTATTTATTGTACTCCCCATGTCAGTATTTATTGTACTCTCCAGGTCAGTATTTATTGTCCTCTCCAGGTCAGTATTTATTATCCTCTCCAGGTCAGTATTTATTACCCTCTCCATGTCAGTATTTTTCTCCTCTCCAAGTCTGTATTTATTACCCTCTCTAGATCAGTATTTATTGTACTCTCCAGGTCTGTATTTATTACTCTCTCCAGGTCAGTATTTATTACGCTCTCCATGTCAGTATTTATTGTACTCCCCATGTCAGTATGTATTGTCCTCTCCAGGTCAGTTTTTATTGTACTCTCCAGGTCTGTATTTATTGTTCTCTCCAGGTCAGTATTTATTGTACTCTCCAGATCAGTATTTATTGTACTCTCCAGGTAAGTATTTATTGTACTCTCCAGGTCAGTATTTATCACCCCCTCCAGGTCAGTTTTTATTACCATCTCCAGGTCAGTATTTATTGTACTCTCCAGGTCAGTATTTATTATACTCTCCAGGTCAGTACTTATTACCCTCTCCAGGTCAGTATTTATTGTACTCTCCAGGTCAGTATTTATTGTACTCTCCAGATCAGAATTTATTGTTTTCTACAGGTCAGTAATTATTGTACTCTCCAGGTCATTATTTCATCTACTACACAAGGTCAGTATTTATTGTACTCTCCAGGTCAGTATTTATAGTACACTCAAGGTCAGTATTTATTGTACTATACAGGTCAGTATTTATTGCACTCCCCAGGTCAGTATTTATCATATTCTCCAGGTCAGTATTTATTACCCTCTCCAGGTCAGTATTTATTGTATTCTCCAGGTCAGTATTTGTTTTACTCTCCAGGTCAGTATTTATTACCCCCTCCAGGTCAGTATTTATTACCCTCTCATGGTCAGTATTTATTTTACTCCCCAGGTCAATATTTATTTTACTACCCAGGTCAGTATTTATTACACTCTCCAGGTCAGCATTTATTGTACTCTCCAGGTCAGTATTTATCGTACTCTCCAGGTCAGTTTTTATCACCCCCTCCAGGTCAGTTTTTATTACCCTCTCCAGGTCAGTATTTATTGTACTCTCCAGGTCAGTATTTATTATACTCTCCAGGTCAGTATTTATTGTACTCTCTAGGTCAGCATTTATTGTACTCTCCAGGTCAGTATTTATTACCCTCTCCAGGTCAGTATTTATTGTACTCTCCAGGTCAGTATTTATTGTACTCTCCAGATCAGAATTTATTGTTTTCTCCAGGTCAGTAATTATTGTACTCTCCAGGTCATTATTTCATCTACTACACCAGGTCAGTATTTATTGTACTCTCCAGGTCATTATATATTGTACTCTCCAGGTCAGTATTTATTGTACTCTCCAGGTCAGTATTTGATACCCTCTCCAGGTCAGTATTTATTACCCTCTCTAGGTCAGTATTGATTGTACTCTCCAGGTCAGTATTTATTGTACTCTCCAGGTCAGTATTTATTGTACTCTCCACGTCAGTATTTATTGCCCTCTCCAGGTCAGTATTTATTGTACACTCCAGGTCAGCATTTATTGTACTCTCCAGGTCAGTATTTATTGCACTCCCCAGGTCAGTATTTATTATACTCTCCAGGTCAGTATTGATTAACATCTCCAGGTCAGTATTTATTGTATTCTCCAGGTCAGTATTTGTTTTACTCTCCAGGTCAGTATTTATTACCCCCTCCAGGTCAGTATTTTTTACCATCTCCAGGTCAGTATTTAGTGTACTCTCCAGGTCAGTATTTATTGCCCTCTCCAGGTCAGTATTTAATGTACCCTCTAGGACAGTATTTATTGAACTCTCCAGGTCAGTATGTATATTACTCTTCAGGTCAGTATTTATTGTACTCTGCAGGTCAGTATTTGTTTTACTCTCCAGGGCAGTTTTTATCACCCCCTCCATGTCAGTATTTATTACCCTCTCTAGGTCAGCATTTATTTTACTCCCCAGGTCAGTATTTATTGTACTCTCCAGGTTAGTAGTTATTCTACTCTCCAGGTCATTATTTATTCTACTCACCAGGTCATTATTTATTGCACTCTCCAGGTCAGTATTAATTGTACTCTCCAGGTCAGTATTTATGGTACTCTCCAGGTCAGTATTTATTACCCTCTCTAGGTCAGTATTTATTTTACTACCCAGGTCAGTATTTATTGTACTCTCCAGGTTAGTATTTATTCTACTCTCCAGGTCATTATTTATTCTACTCTCCCGGTCTGTATTTATTGTTCTCTCCAGGTCAGTATTTATTGTACTCTCCAGATCAGTATTTATTGTACTCTCCAGGTAAGTATTTATTGTACTCTCCAGGTCAGTATTTATTGTACTCTCCAGGTCAGTATTTATTACCCTCTCCAGGTCAGCATTTATTGTACTCTCCAGGTCAGTATTTATTGTACTCTCCAGATCAGTATTTATTACGCCCTCCAGGTCAGTATTTATTACCCTCTCCAGGTCAGTATTTATTTTACTCCCCAGGTCAGTATTTATTGTTCTCTCCAGGTTAGTATTTATTCTACTCTCCAGGTCATTATTCATTCTTCTCACCAGGTCAGTATTTATTGTACTCTCCAGGTCAGTATTAATTGTAATCTCCAGGTCAGTATTTATTGTACTCTCCAGGTCATTATTTATTGCCCTCTCCAGGTCAGTATTTATTGTACTCTCCAGGTCAGTATTTATTCTACTCTCCAGGTCATTATTTCATCTATTACACCAGGTCAGTATTTATTGTACTCACCAGGTCATTATTTATTGTACTCTCCAGGTCAGTATTTATTGTACTCTCCAGGTCAGTATTTATTGTACTCTCCAGGTCAGTATTTGTTACCCTCTCCAGGTCAGTATTTATTACCCTTTCTAGGTCAGTATTGATGGTATTCTCCAGGTCAGTTTTTATTGTACTCTCCAGGTCTGTATTTATTGTTCTCTCCAGGTCAGTATTTATTGTACTCTCCAGATCAGTATTTATTGTACTCTCCAGGTAAGTATTTATTGTACTCTCCAGGTCAGTATTTATTGTACTCTCCAGGTCAGTATTTATTACGCTCTCCAGGTCAGCATTTATTGTACTCTCCAGGTCAGTATTTATTGTACTCTCCAGGTCAGTATTTATCACCCCCTCCAGGTCACTATTTATTACCCTCTCCAGGTCAGTATTTATTGTACTCTCCAGGTCAGTATTTATTATACTCTCCAGCTCAGTATTTATTGTACTCTCCAAGTCAGCATTTATTGTACTCTCCAGGTCAGTATTTATTATACTCTCCAGGTCAGTATTTATTGTACTCTCCAGGTCAGCATTTATTGTACTCTCCAGGTCAGTATTTATTACCCTCTCCAGGTCAGTATTTATTGTACTCTCCAGGTCAGTATTTATTGTACTCTCGAGATCAGAATTTATTGTTTTCTCCAGGTCAGCATTTATTGTACTCTCCAGGTCAGTATTTATTACCCTCTCCAGGTCAGTATTTATTGTACTCTCCAGGTCAGTATTTATTGTACTCTCGAGACCAGAATTTATTGTTTTCTCTGGGTCAGTAATTATTGTACTCTCCAGGTCATTATTTCATCTATTACACCAGGTCAGTATTTATTGTACTCTCCAGGTCATTATTTATTGTACTCTCCAGGTCAGTATTTATTGTACTCTCCAGGTCAGTATTTATTGTACTCTCCAGGTCAGTATTTGTTACCATCTCCAGGTCAGTATTTATTACCCTCTCTAGGTCAGTATTGATTGTATTCTCCAGGTCAGTATATATTGTACACTCCAGGTCAGTATTTATTGTACTCTCCACGTCAGTATTTATTGCCCTCTCCAGGTCAGTATTTACTGTACTCTCCAGGTCAGTATTTATTGCCCTCTCCAGGTCAGTGTTTAATGTACCCTCTTGGTCAATATTTATTGTACTCTCCACGTTAGTATTTATTGTACACTCCAGATCACTGTTTTTTGTATTCTCCAGGTCAGTATTTATTGTACTCTCCACGTCAGTATTTATTGCCCTCTCCAGGTCAGTATTTACTGTACTCTCCAGGTCAGTATTTATTGTACTCTCCAGGTCAGTATTTATTGCACTCCCCAGGTCATTATTTATTATACTCTCCAGGTCAGTATTTATTAACATCTCCAGGTCAGTATTTATTGTATTCTCCAGGTCAGTAATTGTTTTACTCTCCCGGTCAGTATTTATTAACCCCTCCAGGTCAGTATTTATTACCCTCTACAGGTGATTAGTTATTGTACTCTCCAGGTCAGTATTTATTGCCCTCTCCACGTCAGTATTTAATGTACCCTCTAGGTCAGTATTTATTATACACTCCAGCTCAGTATTTATTGTAGTCCCCAGGTTAGTATTTATTGCACTCCCCAGGTCTGTATTTATTGTACTCTCCAGGTCAGTATTTGTTTTACTCTCCAGGGCAGTATTTATCACCCCCTCCAGGTCAGTATTTATTGTACTCTCCAGGTCAGTATTTATTATACTCTCCAGCTCAGTATTTATTGTACTCTCCAGGTCAGCATTTATTGTACTCTCCAGGTCAGTATTTATTATACTCTCCAGGTCAGTATTTATTGTACTCTCCAGGTCAGCATTTATTGTACTCTCCAGGTCAGTATTTATTACCCTCTCCAGGTCAGTATTTATTGTACTCTCCAGGTCAGTATTTATTGTACTCTCGAGATCAGAATTTATTGTTTTCTCCAGGTCAGCATTTATTGTACTCTCCATGTCAGTATTTATTACCCTCTCCAGGTCAGTATTTATTGTACTCTCCAGGTCAGTATTTATTGTACTCTCCAGGACAGTATTTATTGTACTCTCCAGGTCAGTATTTATTGTACTCTCCAGGTCAGTATTTGTAACCATCTCCAGGTCAGTATTTATTACACTCTCTAGGTCAGTATTGATTGTATTCTCCAGGTCAGTATATATTGTACTCTCCAGGTCAGTATTTATTGTACTCTCCACGTCAGTATTTATTGCCCTCTCCAGGTCAGTATTTACTGTACTCTCCAGGTCAGTATTTATTGCCCTCTCCAGCTCAGTGTTTAATGTACCCTCTTGGTCAATATTTATTGTACTCTCCACGTCAGTATTTATTGCCCTCTCCAGGTCAGTATTTACTGTACTCTCCAGGTCATTATTTATTATACTCTCCAGGTCAGTATTTATTAACATCTCCAGGTCAGTATTTATTGTATTCTCCAGGTCAGTATTTGTTTTACTCTCCCGGTCAGTATTTATTAACCCCTCCAGGTCAGTATTTATTACCCTCTCTAGGTCATTAGTTATTGTACTCTCCAGGTCAGTATTTATTGCCCTCTCCAGGTCAGTATTTATTGTACCCTCTAGGTCAGTATTTATTGTACTCTCCAGGTCAATATTTATTATACACTCCAGCTCAGTATTTATTGTACTCTCCCGGTCAGTATTTATTGCACTCCCCATGTCAGTATTTATTGTACTCTCCAGGTCAGTATTTGTTTTACTCTCCAGGGCAGTATTTATCACCCCCTCCAGGTCAGTATTTATTATCCTCTCCAGGTCAGTATTTATTTTACTCCCCAGGACAGTATTTATTGTACTATCCAGGTTAGTATTTATTGTACTCTCCAGGTCATTATTTATTCTATTCACCAGGTCAGTATTTATTGTACTCTCCAGGTCAGTATTCATTGTACTCTCTAGGTCAGTATTTATTGTACTCTCCAGGTCAGTATTTATTACCCTCTCCAGGTCATATTTATTGCCCTCTCCAGGTCAGTATTTATTGTACTCTCCAGGTCAGTATTTATTGCCCTCTCCAGGTCAGTATTTATTGTATCCTCTAGGTCAGTATTTATTGTACTCTCCAGGTCAGTATTTATTGTACACTCCAGGTCAGTATTTATTGGACTCTCCAGGTCAGTATTTATTGCACTCCCCAGGTCAGTATTTATTATACTCTCCAGGTCAGTATTTATTACCTCTCCAGGTCAGTATTTATTGTATTCTCCAGATCAGTATTTGTTTTACTCTCCAGGTCAGTATTTATTACCCCCTCCAGGTCAGTATTTATTACCCTCTCAAGGTCAGTATTTATTTTACTCCCCAGGTCAGTATTTATTTTACTACCCAGGTCAGTATTTATTCTACTCTCCAGGTCAGTATTTATTGTACTCTCCAGGTCAGTATTTATTGTAATCTCCATGTCAGTATTTATTGTCCTCTCCAGGTCTGTATTTATTATTCTCTCCAGGTCAGTATTTATTTTCCTCTCCAGGTCAGTATTTATTGTACTCCCCATGTCAGTATTTATTGTACTCTCCATGTCCGTATTTAATGTACTCTCCAGGTCAGTTTTTATTGTGCTCTCCAGGTCAGTATTTATTGTTCTCTCCAGGTCAGTATTTATTGTACCCTCTAGGTCAGTATTTATTGTACTCTCCAGATCAGTATTTATAGTACACTCCAGGTCAGTATTTACTGTACTCTCCAGGTCAGTATTTATTGCACTCCCCAGGTCAGTATTTATTATACTCTCCAGGTCAGTATTTATTACCCTCTCTAGGTCAGTATTTATTGTATTCTCCAGGTTAGTATTTGTTTTACTCTCCAGGTCAGTATTTATTACCCCCTCCAGGTCAGTATTTATTGTACTCTCCATGTCATTATTTATTGTAATCTCCAGGTCAGTATTTATTGTTCTCTCCATGTCAGTATTTATTACTCTCTCCAGGTCAGTATTTATTGTCCTCTCCATGTCAGTATTTATTGTACCCTCTAGGTCAGTATTTATTATACTCTCCAGATCAGTATTTATAGTACACTCCAGGTCAGTATTTACTGTACTCTCCAGGTCAGTATTTATTGCACTCCCCAGGTCAGTATTTATTATACTCTCCAGGTCAGTATTTATTACCCTCTCTAGGTCAGTATTTATTGTATTCTCCAGGTTAGTATTTGTTTTACTCTCCAGGTCAGTATTTATTACCCCCTCCAGGTCAGTATTTATTGTACTCTCCATGTCATTATTTATTGTAATCTCCAGGTCAGTATTTTTTGTACTCTCCAGGTCTGTATTTATTACCCTCTCCAGGTCAGTATTTATTGTACTCTCCATGTCATTATTTATTGTACTCCCCATGTCAGTATTTATTGTACTCTCCAGGTCAGTATTTATTGTCCTCTCCAGGTCAGTATTTATTATCCTCTCCAGGTCAGTATTTATTACCCTCTCCATGTCAGTATTTTTCTCCTCTCCAAGTCTGTATTTATTACCCTCTCTAGATCAGTATTTATTGTACTCTCCAGGTCTGTATTTATTACTCTCTCCAGGTCAGTATTTATTACGCTCTCCATGTCAGTATTTATTGTACTCCCCATGTCAGTATGTATTGTCCTCTCCAGGTCAGTTTTTATTGTACTCTCCAGGTCTGTATTTATTGTTCTCTCCAGGTCAATATTTATTGTACTCTCCAGATCAGTATTTATTGTACTCTCCAGGTAAGTATTTATTGTACTCTCCAGGTCAGTATTTATCACCCCCTCCAGGTCAGTTTTTATTACCATCTCCAGGTCAGTATTTATTGTACTCTCCAGGTCAGTATTTATTATACTCTCCAGGTCAGTACTTATTACCCTCTCCAGGTCAGTATTTATTGTACTCTCCAGGTCAGTATTTATTGTACTCTCCAGATCAGAATTTATTGTTTTCTACAGGTCAGTAATTATTGTACTCTCCAGGTCATTATTTCATCTACTACACAAGGTCAGTATTTATTGTACTCTCCAGGTCAGTATTTATAGTACACTCAAGGTCAGTATTTATTGTACTATACAGGTCAGTATTTATTGCACTCCCCAGGTCAGTATTTATCATATTCTCCAGGTCAGTATTTATTACCCTCTCCAGGTCAGTATTTATTGTATTCTCCAGGTCAGTATTTGTTTTACTCTCCAGGTCAGTATTTATTACCCCCTCCAGGTCAGTATTTATTACCCTCTCATGGTCAGTATTTATTTTACTCCCCAGGTCAATATTTATTTTACTACCCAGGTCAGTATTTATTACACTCTCCAGGTCAGCATTTATTGTACTCTCCAGGTCAGTATTTATCGTACTCTCCAGGTCAGTTTTTATCACCCCCTCCAGGTCAGTTTTTATTACCCTCTCCAGGTCAGTATTTATTGTACTCTCCAGGTCAGTATTTATTATACTCTCCAGGTCAGTATTTATTGTACTCTCTAGGTCAGCATTTATTGTACTCTCCAGGTCAGTATTTATTACCCTCTCCAGGTCAGTATTTATTGTACTCTCCAGGTCAGTATTTATTGTACTCTCCAGATCAGAATTTATTGTTTTCTCCAGGTCAGTAATTATTGTACTCTCCAGGTCATTATTTCATCTACTACACCAGGTCAGTATTTATTGTACTCTCCAGGTCATTATATATTGTACTCTCCAGGTCAGTAATTATTGTACTCTCCAGGTCAGTATTTGATACCCTCTCCAGGTCAGTATTTATTACCCTCTCTAGGTCAGTATTGATTGTACTCTCCAGGTCAGTATTTATTGTACTCTCCAGGTCAGTATTTATTGTACTCTCCACGTCAGTATTTATTGCCCTCTCCAGGTCAGTATTTATTGTACACTCCAGGTCAGCATTTATTGTACTCTCCAGGTCAGTATTTATTGCACTCCCCAGGTCAGTATTTATTATACTCTCCAGGTCAGTATTGATTAACATCTCCAGGTCAGTATTTATTGTATTCTCCAGGTCAGTATTTGTTTTACTCTCCAGGTCAGTATTTATTACCCCCTCCAGGTCAGTATTTTTTACCATCTCCAGGTCAGTATTTAGTGTACTCTCCAGGTCAGTATTTATTGCCCTCTCCAGGTCAGTATTTAATGTACCCTCTAGGACAGTATTTATTGAACTCTCCAGGTCAGTATGTATATTACTCTTCAGGTCAGTATTTATTGTACTCTGCAGGTCAGTATTTGTTTTACTCTCCAGGGCAGTTTTTATCACCCCCTCCATGTCAGTATTTATTACCCTCTCTAGGTCAGCATTTATTTTACTCCCCAGGTCAGTATTTATTGTACTCTCCAGGTTAGTAGTTATTCTACTCTCCAGGTCATTATTTATTCTACTCACCAGGTCATTATTTATTGCACTCTCCAGGTCAGTATTAATTGTACTCTCCAGGTCAGTATTTATGGTACTCTCCAGGTCAGTATTTATTACCCTCTCTAGGTCAGTATTTATTTTACTACCCAGGTCAGTATTTATTGTACTCTCCAGGTTAGTATTTATTCTACTCTCCAGGTCATTATTTATTCTACTCTCCCGGTCTGTATTTATTGTTCTCTCCAGGTCAGTATTTATTGTACTCTCCAGATCAGTATTTATTGTACTCTCCAGGTAAGTATTTATTGTACTCTCCAGGTCAGTATTTATTGTACTCTCCAGGTCAGTATTTATTACCCTCTCCAGGTCAGCATTTATTGTACTCTCCAGGTCAGTATTTATTGTACTCTCCAGATCAGTATTTATTACGCCCTCCAGGTCAGTATTTATTACCCTCTCCAGGTCAGTATTTATTTTACTCCCCAGGTCAGTATTTATTGTTCTCTCCAGGTTAGTATTTATTCTACTCTCCAGGTCATTATTCATTCTTCTCACCAGGTCAGCATTTATTGTACTCTCCAGGTCAGTATTAATTGTAATCTCCAGGTCAGTATTTATTGTACTCTCCAGGTCATTATTTATTGCCCTCTCCAGGTCAGTATTTATTGTACTCTCCAGGTCAGTATTTATTCTACTCTCCACGTCAGTATTTATTGCCCCCTCCAGGTCAGTATTTATTGTACTCTCTAGGTCAGTATTTATAGTACACTCCAGGTCAGTATTTATTGTACTCTCCAGGTCAGTATTTATTGCACTCCCCAGGTCAGGATTTTTTATACTCTCCAGGTCAGTATTTATTACCCGCTCCAGATCAGTATTTATTGTATTCTCCAGGTCAGTATTTGTTTTACTCTCCAGGTCAGTATTTATTACCCCCTCCAGGTCAGTATTTATTGCCCTCTCCAGGTCAGTATTTATTTTACTCCCCAGGTCAGTATTTATTTTACTACCAGGTCAGTATTTATTATACTCTCCAGGTCAGTATTTATTGTACTCTCCAGGTCAGTATTTATCACCCCCTCCAGGTCAGTTTTTATTACCCTCTCCAGTTCAGTATTTATTGTACTCTCTAGGTCAGTATTTATTATACTCTCCAGGTCAGTATTTATTGTACTCTCTAGGTCAGCATTTATTGTACTCTCCAGGTCAGTATTTATTACCCTCTCCAGGTCAGTATTTATTGTACTCTCCAGGTCAGTATTTATTGTACTCTCCAGATCAGAATTTATTGTTTTCTCCAGGTCAGTAATTATTGTACTCTCCAGGTCATTATTTCATCTACTACACCAGGTCAGTATTTATTGTACTCTCCAGGTCATTATATATTGTACTCTCCAGGTCAGTATTTATTGTACTCTCCAGGTCAGTATATTTTGTACTCTCCAGGTCAGTATTTGATACCCTCTCCAGGTCAGTATTTATTACCCTCTCTAGGTCAGTATTGATTGTACTCTCCAGGTCAGTATTTATTGTACTCTCCAGGTCAGTATTTATTGTACTCTCCACGTCAGTATTTATTCCCCCTCCAGGTCAGTATTTATTGTACACTCCAGGTCAGTATTTATTGTACTCTCCAGGTCAGTATTTATTGTACTCTCCAGGACAGTATTTATTGTACTCTCCAGGTCAGTATTTATTGTACTCTCCAGGTCAGTATTTGTAACCATCTCCAGGTCAGTATTTATTACACTCTCTAGGTCAGTATTGATTGTATTCTCCAGGTCAGTATATATTGTACTCTCCAGGTCAGTATTTATTGTACTCTCCACGTCAGTATTTATTGCCCTCTCCAGGTCAGTATTTACTGTACTCTCCAGGTCAGTATTTATTGCCCTCTCCAGCTCAGTGTTTAATGTACCCTCTTGGTCAATATTTATTGTACTCTCCACGTCAGTATTTATTGCCCTCTCCAGGTCAGTATTTACTGTACTCTCCAGGTCATTATTTATTATACTCTCCAGGTCAGTATTTATTAACATCTCCAGGTCAGTATTTATTGTATTCTCCAGGTCAGTATTTGTTTTACTCTCCCGGTCAGTATTTATTAACCCCTCCAGGTCAGTATTTATTACCCTCTCTAGGTCATTAGTTATTGTACTCTCCAGGTCAGTATTTATTGCCCTCTCCAGGTCAGTATTTATTGTACCCTCTAGGTCAGTATTTATTGTACTCTCCAGGTCAATATTTATTATACACTCCAGCTCAGTATTTATTGTACTCTCCCGGTCAGTATTTATTGCACTCCCCATGTCAGTATTTATTGTACTCTCCAGGTCAGTATTTGTTTTACTCTCCAGGGCAGTATTTATCACCCCCTCCAGGTCAGTATTTATTATCCTCTCCAGGTCAGTATTTATTTTACTCCCCAGGACAGTATTTATTGTACTATCCAGGTTAGTATTTATTGTACTCTCCAGGTCATTATTTATTCTATTCACCAGGTCAGTATTTATTGTACTCTCCAGGTCAGTATTCATTGTACTCTCTAGGTCAGTATTTATTGTACTCTCCAGGTCAGTATTTATTACCCTCTCCAGGTCATATTTATTGCCCTCTCCAGGTCAGTATTTATTGTACTCTCCAGGTCAGTATTTATTGCCCTCTCCAGGTCAGTATTTATTGTATCCTCTAGGTCAGTATTTATTGTACTCTCCAGGTCAGTATTTATTGTACACTCCAGGTCAGTATTTATTGGACTCTCCAGGTCAGTATTTATTGCACTCCCCAGGTCAGTATTTATTATACTCTCCAGGTCAGTATTTATTACCTCTCCAGGTCAGTATTTATTGTATTCTCCAGATCAGTATTTGTTTTACTCTCCAGGTCAGTATTTATTACCCCCTCCAGGTCAGTATTTATTACCCTCTCAAGGTCAGTATTTATTTTACTCCCCAGGTCAGTATTTATTTTACTACCCAGGTCAGTATTTATTCTACTCTCCAGGTCAGTATTTATTGTACTCTCCAGGTCAGTATTTATTGTAATCTCCATGTCAGTATTTATTGTCCTCTCCAGGTCTGTATTTATTATTCTCTCCAGGTCAGTATTTATTTTCCTCTCCAGGTCAGTATTTATTGTACTCCCCATGTCAGTATTTATTGTACTCTCCATGTCCGTATTTAATGTACTCTCCAGGTCAGTTTTTATTGTGCTCTCCAGGTCAGTATTTATTGTTCTCTCCAGGTCAGTATTTATTGTACCCTCTAGGTCAGTATTTATTGTACTCTCCAGATCAGTATTTATAGTACACTCCAGGTCAGTATTTACTGTACTCTCCAGGTCAGTATTTATTGCACTCCCCAGGTCAGTATTTATTATACTCTCCAGGTCAGTATTTATTACCCTCTCTAGGTCAGTATTTATTGTATTCTCCAGGTTAGTATTTGTTTTACTCTCCAGGTCAGTATTTATTACCCCCTCCAGGTCAGTATTTATTGTACTCTCCATGTCATTATTTATTGTAATCTCCAGGTCAGTATTTATTGTTCTCTCCATGTCAGTATTTATTACTCTCTCCAGGTCAGTATTTATTGTCCTCTCCATGTCAGTATTTATTGTACCCTCTAGGTCAGTATTTATTATACTCTCCAGATCAGTATTTATAGTACACTCCAGGTCAGTATTTACTGTACTCTCCAGGTCAGTATTTATTGCACTCCCCAGGTCAGTATTTATTATACTCTCCAGGTCAGTATTTATTACCCTCTCTAGGTCAGTATTTATTGTATTCTCCAGGTTAGTATTTGTTTTACTCTCCAGGTCAGTATTTATTACCCCCTCCAGGTCAGTATTTATTGTACTCTCCATGTCATTATTTATTGTAATCTCCAGGTCAGTATTTTTTGTACTCTCCAGGTCTGTATTTATTACCCTCTCCAGGTCAGTATTTATTGTACTCTCCATGTCATTATTTATTGTACTCCCCATGTCAGTATTTATTGTACTCTCCAGGTCAGTATTTATTGTCCTCTCCAGGTCAGTATTTATTATCCTCTCCAGGTCAGTATTTATTACCCTCTCCATGTCAGTATTTTTCTCCTCTCCAAGTCTGTATTTATTACCCTCTCTAGATCAGTATTTATTGTACTCTCCAGGTCTGTATTTATTACTCTCTCCAGGTCAGTATTTATTACGCTCTCCATGTCAGTATTTATTGTACTCCCCATGTCAGTATGTATTGTCCTCTCCAGGTCAGTTTTTATTGTACTCTCCAGGTCTGTATTTATTGTTCTCTCCAGGTCAGTATTTATTGTACTCTCCAGATCAGTATTTATTGTACTCTCCAGGTAAGTATTTATTGTACTCTCCAGGTCAGTATTTATCACCCCCTCCAGGTCAGTTTTTATTACCATCTCCAGGTCAGTATTTATTGTACTCTCCAGGTCAGTATTTATTATACTCTCCAGGTCAGTACTTATTACCCTCTCCAGGTCAGTATTTATTGTACTCTCCAGGTCAGTATTTATTGTACTCTCCAGATCAGAATTTATTGTTTTCTACAGGTCAGTAATTATTGTACTCTCCAGGTCATTATTTCATCTACTACACAAGGTCAGTATTTATTGTACTCTCCAGGTCAGTATTTATAGTACACTCAAGGTCAGTATTTATTGTACTATACAGGTCAGTATTTATTGCACTCCCCAGGTCAGTATTTATCATATTCTCCAGGTCAGTATTTATTACCCTCTCCAGGTCAGTATTTATTGTATTCTCCAGGTCAGTATTTGTTTTACTCTCCAGGTCAGTATTTATTACCCCCTCCAGGTCAGTATTTATTACCCTCTCATGGTCAGTATTTATTTTACTCCCCAGGTCAATATTTATTTTACTACCCAGGTCAGTATTTATTACACTCTCCAGGTCAGCATTTATTGTACTCTCCAGGTCAGTATTTATCGTACTCTCCAGGTCAGTTTTTATCACCCCCTCCAGGTCAGTTTTTATTACCCTCTCCAGGTCAGTATTTATTGTACTCTCCAGGTCAGTATTTATTATACTCTCCAGGTCAGTATTTATTGTACTCTCTAGGTCAGCATTTATTGTACTCTCCAGGTCAGTATTTATTACCCTCTCCAGGTCAGTATTTATTGTACTCTCCAGGTCAGTATTTATTGTACTCTCCAGATCAGAATTTATTGTTTTCTCCAGGTCAGTAATTATTGTACTCTCCAGGTCATTATTTCATCTACTACACCAGGTCAGTATTTATTGTACTCTCCAGGTCATTATATATTGTACTCTCCAGGTCAGTAATTATTGTACTCTCCAGGTCAGTATTTGATACCCTCTCCAGGTCAGTATTTATTACCCTCTCTAGGTCAGTATTGATTGTACTCTCCAGGTCAGTATTTATTGTACTCTCCAGGTCAGTATTTATTGTACTCTCCACGTCAGTATTTATTGCCCTCTCCAGGTCAGTATTTATTGTACACTCCAGGTCAGCATTTATTGTACTCTCCAGGTCAGTATTTATTGCACTCCCCAGGTCAGTATTTATTATACTCTCCAGGTCAGTATTGATTAACATCTCCAGGTCAGTATTTATTGTATTCTCCAGGTCAGTATTTGTTTTACTCTCCAGGTCAGTATTTATTACCCCCTCCAGGTCAGTATTTTTTACCATCTCCAGGTCAGTATTTAGTGTACTCTCCAGGTCAGTATTTATTGCCCTCTCCAGGTCAGTATTTAATGTACCCTCTAGGACAGTATTTATTGAACTCTCCAGGTCAGTATGTATATTACTCTTCAGGTCAGTATTTATTGTACTCTGCAGGTCAGTATTTGTTTTACTCTCCAGGGCAGTTTTTATCACCCCCTCCATGTCAGTATTTATTACCCTCTCTAGGTCAGCATTTATTTTACTCCCCAGGTCAGTATTTATTGTACTCTCCAGGTTAGTAGTTATTCTACTCTCCAGGTCATTATTTATTCTACTCACCAGGTCATTATTTATTGCACTCTCCAGGTCAGTATTAATTGTACTCTCCAGGTCAGTATTTATGGTACTCTCCAGGTCAGTATTTATTACCCTCTCTAGGTCAGTATTTATTTTACTACCCAGGTCAGTATTTATTGTACTCTCCAGGTTAGTATTTATTCTACTCTCCAGGTCATTATTTATTCTACTCTCCCGGTCTGTATTTATTGTTCTCTCCAGGTCAGTATTTATTGTACTCTCCAGATCAGTATTTATTGTACTCTCCAGGTAAGTATTTATTGTACTCTCCAGGTCAGTATTTATTGTACTCTCCAGGTCAGTATTTATTACCCTCTCCAGGTCAGCATTTATTGTAATCTCCAGGTCAGTATTTATTGTACTCTCCAGATCAGTATTTATTACGCCCTCCAGGTCAGTATTTATTACCCTCTCCAGGTCAGTATTTATTTTACTCCCCAGGTCAGTATTTATTGTTCTCTCCAGGTTAGTATTTATTCTACTCTCCAGGTCATTATTCATTCTTCTCACCAGGTCAGCATTTATTGTACTCTCCAGGTCAGTATTAATTGTAATCTCCAGGTCAGTATTTATTGTACTCTCCAGGTCATTATTTATTGCCCTCTCCAGGTCAGTATTTATTGTACTCTCCAGGTCAGTATTTATTCTACTCTCCACGTCAGTATTTATTGCCCTCTCCAGGTCAGTATTTATTGTACTCTCTAGGTCAGTATTTATAGTACACTCCAGGTCAGTATTTATTGTACTCTCCAGGTCAGTATTTATTGCACTCCCCAGGTCAGGATTTTTTATACTCTCCAGGTCAGTATTTATTACCCGCTCCAGATCAGTATTTATTGTATTCTCCAGGTCAGTATTTGTTTTACTCTCCAGGTCAGTATTTATTACCCCCTCCAGGTCAGTATTTATTGCCCTCTCCAGGTCAGTATTTATTTTACTCCCCAGGTCAGTATTTATTTTACTACCAGGTCAGTATTTATTATACTCTCCAGGTCAGTATTTATTGTACTCTCCAGGTCAGTATTTATCACCCCCTCCAGGTCAGTTTTTATTACCCTCTCCAGTTCAGTATTTATTGTACTCTCTAGGTCAGTATTTATTATACTCTCCAGGTCAGTATTTATTGTACTCTCTAGGTCAGCATTTATTGTACTCTCCAGGTCAGTATTTATTACCCTCTCCAGGTCAGTATTTATTGTACTCTCCAGGTCAGTATTTATTGTACTCTCCAGATCAGAATTTATTGTTTTCTCCAGGTCAGTAATTATTGTACTCTCCAGGTCATTATTTCATCTACTACACCAGGTCAGTATTTATTGTACTCTCCAGGTCATTATATATTGTACTCTCCAGGTCAGTATTTATTGTACTCTCCAGGTCAGTATATTTTGTACTCTCCAGGTCAGTATTTGATACCCTCTCCAGGTCAGTATTTATTACCCTCTCTAGGTCAGTATTGATTGTACTCTCCAGGTCAGTATTTATTGTACTCTCCAGGTCAGTATTTATTGTACTCTCCACGTCAGTATTTATTCCCCCTCCAGGTCAGTATTTATTGTACACTCCAGGTCAGCATTTATTGTACTCTCCAGGTCAGTATTTATTGCACTCCCCAGGTCAGTATTTATTATACTCTCCAGGTCAGTATTGATTAACATCTCCAGGTCAGTATTTATTGTATTCTCCAGGTCAGTATTTGTTTTACTCTCCAGGTCAGTATTTATTACCCCCTCCAGGTCAGTATTTTTTACCATCTCCAGGTCAGTATTTATTGTACTCTCCAGGTCAATATTTATTGCCCTCTCCAGGTCAGTATTTAATGTACCCTCTAGGACAGTATTTATTGAACTCTCCAGGTCAGTATGTATATTACTCTTCAGGTCAGTATTTATTGTACTCTGCAGGTCAGTATTTGTTTTACTCTCCAGGGCAGTTTTTATCACCCCCTCCATGTCAGTATTTATTACCCTCTCTAGGTCAGCATTTATTTTACTCCCCAGGTCAGTATTTATTGTACTCTCCAGGTTAGTAGTTATTCTACTCTCCAGGTCATTATTTATTCTACTCACCAGGTCATTATTTATTGCACTCTCCAGGTCAGTATTAATTGTACTCTCCAGGTCAGTATTTATGGTACTCTCCAGGTCAGTATTTATTACCCTCTCTAGGTCAGTATTTATTTTACTACCCAGGTCAGTATTTATTGTACTCTCCAGGTTAGTATTTATTCTACTCTCCAGGTCATTATTTATTCTACTCTCCCGGTCTGTATTTATTGTTCTCTCCAGGTCAGTATTTATTGTACTCTCCAGATCAGTATTTATTGTACTCTCCAGGTAAGTATTTATTGTACTCTCCAGGTCAGTATTTATTGTACTCTCCAGGTCAGTATTTATTACCCTCTCCAGGTCAGCATTTATTGTACTCTACAGGTCAGTATTTATTGTACTCTCCAGATCAGTATTTATTACGCCCTCCAGGTCAGTATTTATTACCCTCTCCAGGTCAGTATTTATTTTACTCCCCAGGTCAGTATTTATTGTTCTCTCCAGGTTAGTATTTATTCTACTCTCCAGGTCATTATTCATTCTTCTCACCAGGTCAGTATTTATTGTACTCTCCAGGTCAGTATTAATTGTAATCTCCAGGTCAGTATTTATTGTACTCTCCAGGTCATTATTTATTGCCCTCTCCAGGTCAGTATTTATTGTACTCTCCAGGTCAGTATTTATTCTACTCTCCACGTCAGTATTTATTGCCCTCTCCAGGTCAGTATTTATTGTACTCTCTAGGTCAGTATTTATAGTACACTCCAGGTCAGTATTTATTGTACTCTCCAGGTCAGTATTTATTGCACTCCCCAGGTCAGGATTTTTTATACTCTCCAGGTCAGTATTTATTACCCGACCAGATCAGTATTTATTGTATTCTCCAGGTCAGTATTTGTTTTACTCTCCAGGTCAGTATTTATTACCCCCTCCAGGTCAGTATTTATTGCCCTCTCCAGGTCAGTATTTATTTTACTCCCCAGGTCAGTATTTATTTTACTACCAGGTCAGTATTTATTATACTCTCCAGGTCAGTATTTATTGTACTCACCAGGTCAGTATTTATTACCCTCTCCAGGTCATTATTTATTACCCTCTCCATGTCAGTATTTTTTGTACTCTCCAGATCAGTATTTATTACCCTCTCCAGGTCAGTATTTATTGTACTCTCCAGGTCAGTATTTATTGTACTCTCCAGGTCAGTATTTATTGCAATCTCCAGGTCAGTATTTTTTGTACTCTCCAGGTCTGTATTTATTACCCTCTCCAGGTCAGTATTTATAGTACTCACCAGGTCTGTATTTATTACTCTCTCCAGGTCAGTATGAATTATCCTCTCCAGGTCAGTATTTATTGTGCTCCCCATGTCAGTATTTATTGTACTCTCCATGTCAGTATTTATTGTACTCTCCAGGTCAGTTTTTATTGTACTCTCCAGGTCAGTATTTATTGTTCACTCCAGGTCAGTATTTATTGTACACTCCAGGTCAGCATTTATTGTACTGTCCAGGTCAGTATTTATTGCACTCCCCAGGTCAGTATTTATTATACTCTCCAGGTCAGTATTGATTAACATCTCCAGGTCAGTATTTATTGTATTCTCCAGGTCAGTATTTGTTTTACTCTCCAGGTCAGTATTTATTACCCCCTCCAGGTCAGTATTTTTTACCATCTCCAGGTCAGTATTTGTTGTACTCTCCAGGTCAGTATTTATTGCCCTCTCCAGGTCAGTATTTAATGTACCCTCTAGGACAGTATTTATTGAACTCTCCAGGTCAGTATGTATTTTACTCTCCAGGTCAGTATTTATTGTACTCTGCAGGTCAGTATTTGTTTTACTCTCCAGGGCAGTTTCTATCACCCACTCCATGTCAGTATTTATTACCCTCTCTAGGTCAGCATTTATTTTACTCCCCAGGTCAGTATTTATTGTACTCTCCAGGTTAGTAGTTATTCTACTCTCCAGGTCATTATTTATTCTACTCACCAGGTCAGTATTTATTGTACTCTCCAGGTCAGTATTAATTGTACTCTCCAGGTCAGTATTTATGGTACTCTCCAGGTCAGTATTTATTACCCTCTCTAGGTCAGTATTTATTTTACTACCCAGGTCAGTATTTATTGTACTCTCCAGGTTAGTATTTATTCTACTCTCCAGGTCATTATTTTTTCTACTCTCCCAGTCTGTATTTATTGTTCTCTCCAGGTCAGTATTTATTGTACTCTCCAGATCAGTATTTATTGTACTCTCCAGGTAAGTATTTATTGTACTCTCCAGGTCAGTATTTATTGTACTCTCCAGGTCAGTATTTATTACCCTCTCCAGGTCAGCATTTATTGTACTCTCCAGGTCAGTATTTATTGTACTCTCCAGATCAGTATTTATTACGCCCTCCAGGTCAGTATTTATTACCCTCTCCAGGTCAGTATTTATTTTACTCCCCAGGTCAGTATTTATTGTTCTCTCCAGGTTAGTATTTATTCTACTCTCCAGGTCATTATTCATTCTTCTCACCAGGTCAGTATTTATTGTACTCTCCAGGTCAGTATTAATTGTAATCACCAGGTCAGTATTTATTGTACTCTCCATGTCATTATTTATTGCCCTCTCCAGGTCAGTATTTATTGTACTCTCCATGTCAGTATTTATTCTACTCTCCACGTCAGTATTTATTGCCCTCTCCAGGTCAGTATTTATTGTACTCTCTCGGTCAGTATTTATAGTACACTCCAGGTCAGTATTTATTGTACTCTCCAGTTTAGTATTTATTGCACTCCCCAGGTCAGGATTTTTTATACTCTCCAGGTCAGTATTTATTACCCGCTCCAGATCAGTATTTATTGTATTCTCCAGGTCAGTATTTGTTTTACTCTCCAGGTCAGTATTTATTACCACCTCCAGGTCAGTATTTATTGCCCTCTCCAGGTCAGTATTTATTTTACTCCCCAGGTCAGTATTTATTTTACTACCAGGTCAGTATTTATTATACTCTCCAGGTCAGTATTTATTGTACTCTCCAGGTCAGTATTTATTACCCTCTCCAGGTCATTATTTATTACCCTCTCCATGTCAGTATTTTTTGTACACTCCAGATCAGTATTTATTACCCTCTCCAGGTCAGTATTTATTGTACTCTCCAGGTCAGTATTTATTGTACTCTCCAGGTCAGTATTTATTGCAATCTCCAGGTCAGTATTTTTTGTACTCTCCAGGTCTGTATTTATTACCCTCTGCAGGTCAGTATTTATAGTACTCACCAGGTCTGTATTTATTACTCTCTCCAGGTCAGTATGAATTGTCCTCTCCAGGTCAGTATTTATTACCCTCTCCAGGTCAGTATTTATTACCCTCTCCATGTCAGTATTTTTTGTACTTTCCAAGTCTGTATGTATTACCCTCTCCAGGTCATTATTTATTGTACTCTCCAGGTCTGTATTTATTGCCCTCTCCAGGCCAAGAGTTAATGTACCCTCTGGGTCAGTATTTATTGTACTCTCCAGGTCAGTATTTATAGTACACTCCAGGTCAGTATTTATTGTACTCTCCAGGTCAGTATTTATTGCACTCCCCAGGTCAGTATTTATTATACTCTACAGGTCAGTATTTATTACCCTCTCCAGGTCAGTATTTATTGTATTCTCCAGGTCAGTATTTGTTTTACTCTCCAGGTCAGTATTTATTACCCCCTCCAGGTCAGTATTTATTACCCTCTCCAGGTCAGTATTTATTTTACTCCCCAAGTCAGTATTTATTTTACTACACAGGTCAGTATTTATTATACTCTCCAGGTCAGTATTTATTGTACTCTCCAGGTCAGTATTTATTACCGTCTCCAGGCCATTATTTATTGTACTCTCCAGGTCAGTATTTATTGTAATCTCCAGGTCAGAATTTTTTGTACTCTCCAGGCCTGTATTTATTACATTCTCCAGGTCAGTATTTATTGTACTCTCCAGGTCTGTATTTATTACTCTCTCCAGGTCAGTATTCATTATCCTCTCCAGGTCAGTATTTATTGTACTCCACATGTCAGTATTTATTGTACTCTCCATGTCAGTATATATTGTACTCTCCAGGTCAGTTTTTACTGTACTCTCCAGGTCAGTATTTATTGTACTCTCCAGGTAAGTATGTATTGCACTCTCCAGGTCAGTATTTATTGTATTCTCCAGGTCAGTATTTATTACCCTCAACAGGTCAGCATTTATTGTACTCACCAGGTCAGTATTTAATGCACTCTCCAGGTCTGTATTTATTGTACTCTCCAGGTCAGTGTTTATTGTACTCTCCATGTCAGTATGTATTACTCTCTCCAGGTCAGTATTTATTGTACTCTCCATGTCAGTATTTATTGTCCTCTCCAGGTCAGTATTTATTACCCTCTCCAGGTCAGTATTTTTTACCCTCTCCATGTCAGTATTTATTATACTCTCCAGGTCAGTATTTATTAACATCTCCAGGTCAGTATTTATTGTACTCTCCAGGTTAGTATTTATTCTACTCTCCAGGTCATTATTTATTCTACTCTCCAGGTCTGTGTTTATTTTTCTCTCCAGGTCAGTATTTATTGTACTCTCCAGATCAGTATTTATTGTACTCTCCAGGTAAGTATTTATAGTACTCTCCAGGTCAGTATTTATTGTACTCTCCAGGTCAGTATTTACTGTACTCTCCAGGTCAGTTTTTATTGCCCTCTCCAGGTCAGTGTTTAATGTACCCTCTTGGTCAATATTTAATGTACTCTCCAGGTCAGTATTTATTGTACACTCCAGGTCAGCATTTATTGTACTCTCCAGGTCAGTATTTATTGCACTCTCCATGTCAGTATTTATTATACTCTCCAGGTCAGTATTTATTAACATCTCCAGGTCAGTATTTATTGTATTCTCCAGGTCAGTATTTATTGTACTCTCCAGGTCAGTATTTATTACCCTCTCCAGGTCATTATTTATTACCCTCTCCATGTCAGTATTTTTTGTACACTCCAGATCAGTATTTATTACCCTCTCCAGGTCAGTATTTATTGTACTCTCCAGGTCAGTATTTATTGTACTCTCCAGGTCAGTATTTATTGCAATCTCCAGGTCAGTATTTTTTGTACTCTCCAGGTCTGTATTTATTACCCTCTGCAGGTCAGTATTTATAGTACTCACCAGGTCTGTATTTATTACTCTCTCCAGGTCAGTATGAATTGTCCTCTCCAGGTCAGTATTTATTACCCTCTCCAGGTCAGTATTTATTACCCTCTCCATGTCAGTATTTTTTGTACTTTCCAAGTCTGTATGTATTACCCTCTCCAGGTCATTATTTATTGTACTCTCCAGGTCTGTATTTATTGCCCTCTCCAGGCCAAGAGTTAATGTACCCTCTGGGTCAGTATTTATTGTACTCTCCAGGTCAGTATTTATAGTACACTCCAGGTCAGTATTTATTGTACTCTCCAGGTCAGTATTTATTGCACTCCCCAGGTCAGTATTTATTATACTCTACAGGTCAGTATTTATTACCCTCTCCAGGTCAGTATTTATTGTATTCTCCAGGTCAGTATTTGTTTTACTCTCCAGGTCAGTATTTATTACCCCCTCCAGGTCAGTATTTATTACCCTCTCCAGGTCAGTATTTATTTTACTCCCCAAGTCAGTATTTATTTTACTACACAGGTCAGTATTTATTATACTCTCCAGGTCAGTATTTATTGTACTCTCCAGGTCAGTATTTATTACCGTCTCCAGGCCATTATTTATTGTACTCTCCAGGTCAGTATTTATTGTAATCTCCAGGTCAGAATTTTTTGTACTCTCCAGGCCTGTATTTATTACATTCTCCAGGTCAGTATTTATTGTACTCTCCAGGTCTGTATTTATTACTCTCTCCAGGTCAGTATTCATTATCCTCTCCAGGTCAGTATTTATTGTACTCCACATGTCAGTATTTATTGTACTCTCCATGTCAGTATATATTGTACTCTCCAGGTCAGTTTTTACTGTACTCTCCAGGTCAGTATTTATTGTACTCTCCAGGTAAGTATGTATTGCACTCTCCAGGTCAGTATTTATTGTATTCTCCAGGTCAGTATTTATTACCCTCAACAGGTCAGCATTTATTGTACTCACCAGGTCAGTATTTAATGCACTCTCCAGGTCTGTATTTATTGTACTCTCCAGGTCAGTGTTTATTGTACTCTCCATGTCAGTATGTATTACTCTCTCCAGGTCAGTATTTATTGTACTCTCCATGTCAGTATTTATTGTCCTCTCCAGGTCAGTATTTATTACCCTCTCCAGGTCAGTATTTTTTACCCTCTCCATGTCAGTATTTATTATACTCTCCAGGTCAGTATTTATTAACATCTCCAGGTCAGTATTTATTGTACTCTCCAGGTTAGTATTTATTCTACTCTCCAGGTCATTATTTATTCTACTCTCCAGGTCTGTGTTTATTTTTCTCTCCAGGTCAGTATTTATTGTACTCTCCAGATCAGTATTTATTGTACTCTCCAGGTAAGTATTTATAGTACTCTCCAGGTCAGTATTTATTGTACTCTCCAGGTCAGTATTTACTGTACTCTCCAGGTCAGTTTTTATTGCCCTCTCCAGGTCAGTGTTTAATGTACCCTCTTGGTCAATATTTAATGTACTCTCCAGGTCAGTATTTATTGTACACTCCAGGTCAGCATTTATTGTACTCTCCAGGTCAGTATTTATTGCACTCTCCATGTCAGTATTTATTATACTCTCCAGGTCAGTATTTATTAACATCTCCAGGTCAGTATATATTGTATTCTCCAGGTCAGTATTTGTTTTACTCTCCAGGTCAGTATTTATTACCCCCTCCAGGTCAGTATTTATTACCCTCTCCAGGTCAGTATTTGTCTTACTCTCCAGGTCAGTATTTATTGCCATCTCCAGGTCAGTATTTAATGTACCCTCTAGGTCAGTATTTATTGAACTCTCCAGGTCAGTATTTATTTTACACTCCAGGGCAGTATTTATAACCCCCTCCAGGTCAGTATTTATTACCCTCTCTCGGTCAGTATTTATTTTACTCCCCAGGTCAGTATTTATTGTACTCTCCAGGTTAGTAGTTATTCTACTCTCCAGGTCATTATTTATTCTACTCACCAGGTCAGTATTTTTTGTACTCTCCAGGTTAGTAGTTATTCTACGCTCCAGTTCATTATTTATTTTACTCCCCAGGTCAGTATTTATTGTACACTCCAGGTTAGTATTTATTCTACTCTCCAGGTCATTATTTATTCTACTCTCCAGGTCTGTGTTTATTTTTCTCTCCAGGTCAGTATTTATTGTACTCTCCAGATCAGTATTTATTGTACTCTCCAGGTAAGTATTTATAGTACTCTCCAGGTCAGTATTTATTGTACTCTCCAGATCAGTATTTATTACCCCCTCCAGGTCAGTATTTATTGTACTCTCCAGGTCAGTATTTATTGTCCTCTCCAGGTCAGTATTTATTACCCTCTCCAGGTCAGTATTTATTACCCTCTCCATGTCAGTATTTTTTGTACTCTCCAAGTCTGTATGTATTACCCTCTCCAGGTCAATATTTACTGTAATCTCCAGGTCTGTATTTAGTACTCTCTCCAGGTGGTATTTATTACCCTCTCCAGGTCAGTATTTATTGTACTCTCCACGTCAGTATTTATTGCCCTCTCCAGGTCAGTATTTACTGTACTCTCCAGGTCAGTATTTATTGCCCTCTCCAGGTCAGTGTTTAATGTATCCTCTTGGTCAATATTTATTGTACTCTCCAAGTCAGTATTTATTGTACACTCCAGGTCAGCATTTATTGTACTCTCCAGGTCAGTATTTATTGCACTCCCCATGTCAGTATTTATTATACTCTCCAGGTCAGTATTTATTAACATCTCCATGTCAGTATTTATTGTATTCTCCAGGTCAGTATTTGTTTTACTCTCCAGGTCAGTATTTATTACCCCCTCCAGGTCAGTATTTATTACCCTCTCCAAGTCAGTATTTATTGTACTCTCCAGGTCAGTATTTATTGCCATCTCCAGGTCAGTATTTATTGAACTCGCCAGGTCAGTATTTATTTTACTCTCCAGGGCAGCATTTATCACCCCCTCCAGGTCAATATTTATTACCCTCTCTGGGTCAGTATTTATTTTACTCCCCAGGTCAGTATTTATTGTACTCTCCAGGTTAGTAGTTATTCTACTCTCCAGGTCATTATTTATTCTACTCACCAGGTCAGTATTTATTGTACTCTCCAGGTTAGTAGTTATTCTACTCTCCAGGTCATTATTTATTTTACTCCCCAGGTCAGTATTTATTGTACTCTCCAGGGTAGTATTTATTCTACTCTCCAGGTCATTATTTATTCTACTCTCCAGGTCTGTGCTTATTTTTCTCTCCAGGTCAGTATTTATTGAACTCTCCAGATCAGTATTTATTGTACTCTCCAGGTAAGTATTTATTGTACTCTCCAGGTCAGCATTTATTGTACTCTCCAGGTCAGTATTTATTGTACTCTCCAGATCAGTATTTATTACCCCCTCCAGGTCAGTATTTATTACACTCTCCAGGTCAGTATTTATTTTACTCCCCAGGACTGTATTTATTGTTCTCTCCAGGTTAATATTTATTGTAATCTCCAGGTCAGTATTTATTGTACTCTCCATGTCATTATTTATTACCCTCTCCAGGTCATATTTATTACCCTCTCTAGGTCAGTATTTATTGTCCTCTCCATGTCAGTATTTATTGTACTCTCCAGGTCAGTATTTATTCTGCTCTCCCCGTCAGTATTTATTGCCCTCTCCAGGTCAGTATTTATTGTACTCTCCAGTTCAGTATTTATTGCCCTCTCCAGATCAGTATTTAATGTACCCTCTAGGTCAGTATTTATTGTACTCTCCAGGTCAGTATTTATTGCACTCCCCAGGTCAGTATTTATTATACTCTCCAGGTCAGTATTTATTACCCTCTCCAGTTCAATATTTATTGTATTCTCCAGGTCTTTATTTATTACTCTCTCCAGGTCAGTATTTATTTTACTCCCCAGGTCAGAATTTATTCTGCTCTCCACGTCAGTATTTATTATACTCTCCAGGTCAGTATTTATTACCCTCTCCAGATCAATATTTATTGTCCTCTCCAGGTCAGTATTTATTACCCTCTCCAGGTCAGTATTTATTACCCTCTCCATGTCAGTATTTTTTGTACTCTCCAAGTCTGTATGTATTAGCCACTCCAGGTCATTATTTATTGTAATCTCCAGGTCTGTATTTAGTACTCTCTCCAGGTCAGTATTTATTACCCTCTCCAGCTCAGTATTTATTGTACTCTCCAGGTCAGTATTAATTGTACTCTCCACGTCAGTATTTATTGCCCTCTCCAGGTCAGTATTTACTGTACTCTCCAGGTCAGTATTTATTGCCCTCTCCAGGTCAGTGTTTAATGTACCCTCTTGGTCAATATTTAATGTACTCTCCAGGTCAGTATTTATTGTACACTCCAGGTCAGCATTTATTGTACTCTCCAGGTCAGTATTTATTGCACTCCCCATGTCAGTATTTATTATACTCTCCAGGTCAGTATTTATTAACATCTCCAGGTCAGTATTTATTGCACACTCCAGGTCAGCATTTATTGTACTCTCCAGGTCAGTATTTATTACCCTCTCGAGTTCAGTATTTATTGTAATCTCCAGGTCAGTATTTATTGTACTCTCAAGGTCAGTATTTATTGTGCTATCCAGGTCAGTATTTATTGTACTCTCCAGGTCAGTATTTATTGCCCCTCCAGGTCAGTATTTATTGTACTCTCCAGGTCAGTATTTAATGTATTTATTGTACTCTACAGGTCAGTATTTATTGTACTCTCCAGGTCAGTATTTAATGTACTCTCCAGTTCAGTATGTATTGTACTCTCCAGGTCAATATTTATTGCCCTCTCCAGGTCCATATGTATTGTACCCTCCAGGTCATTATTTATTGCACTCTCCAGGTCAGTATATATTGTACTCTCCAGGTCAGTATTTAATGTACTCTCCAGGTCAGTATTTATTGTACTCTCCAGGTCAGTATTTATTGCCCCCTCCAGGTCAGTATTTATAGTACTCTCCAGGTCAGTATTTATTGTATTTATTGTACTATCTTGGTCAGTATTTATTGTACTCTCCAGGTCAATATTTATTGCCCTCTCCAGGTCAGTATTTATTGTACTCTCCAGGTCAGTATTTATAGTACTCTCCAGGTCAATATTTATTGTACTCTCCTGTTCATTATTTATTGCACTCTCCTGGGCAATATTTATCGCCCTCTCCAGGTCAGTATTTATTGGTCTCTCCATGGCAGTATGTAACGCCCTCTCCAGGTCAGTATCTATTGTACTCTCCAGGTCAGTATTTAATGTACTCTCCCGGTCAGTATTTATTGTACTCACCCGGTCAGTATTTATTGTACACTCGAGGTCCGTATTTATTGTACTCTCCAGGTCAGTATTTATTGCCCTCTCCAGGGCAGTATGTATTGCACTCTCCAGGTCAGTAGTTATTATACTCGCCAGGTCATTATTTAATGTACTCTGCAGATCAGTATATATTGTACTCTCCAGGTCAGTATTTACTGTACTCTCCATGTCATTATTTATTGTACTGTCCAGGTCAGTATTTATTGTATTTATTGTACTCTACAGGTCAGTATTTATTGTACTCTCCAGGTCAGTATTTAATGTACTCTCCAGTTCAGCATGTATTGTACTCTCCAGGTCAATGTTTATTGCCCTCTCCAGGTCCATATGTATTGTACCCTCCAGGTCATTATTTATTGCACTCTCCAGGTCCATATGTATTGTACCCTCCAGGTCATTATTTATTGCACTCTCCAGGTCAGTATATATTGTACTCTCCAGGTCACTATTTATTGTCTTCACCAGGTCAGTATTTATTGTACTCTCCAGGTCAGTATTTCTTGTACTCTCCATGTCAATATTTATTTACTCTCCAGGTCAGTATTTATTGTACTCTCAAGGTCAGTATTTATTGTTCTCTCCAGATCAGTATTTACTGCACACTACAGGTCAGTATTATTGCAATCTCCTGGTCAATATTTATTGCCCTCTCCAGGTCAGTATTTATTGCACTCTCCAGGTGAATATTTATTGTACTCTCCAGGTCAATATTTATTGTGCTCTCCAGGTCAGTGTTTATTTTACTCTCCAGGTCAGTATTTATTACCCTCTCCAGGTCAATATTTATTGCCCTCTCCAGGTGAGTATTTATTGTATTCTCCAGGTCAATATTTATTGTGCTCTCCAGGTCAGTATTTATTGTACTCTCCAGGTCAGTATTTATTGTACTCTCCAGGTCAGTATTTAATGTACTCTCCAGGTCAGTATTTATTGTACTCTCCAGGTCAGTATTTATTGCCCCCTCCAGGTCAGTATTTATAGTACTCTCCAGGTCAGTATTTATTGTACTATCCAGGTCAGTATTTATTGTACTCTCCAGGTCAATATTTATTGCCCTCTCCAGGTCAGTATTTATTGTACTCTCCAGGTCAGTATTTATAGTACTCTCCAGGTCAATATTTATTGTACTCTCCAGGTCAGTGTTTAATGTACCCTCTTGGTCAATATTTAATGTACTCTCCAGGTCAGTATTTATTGTACACTCCAGGTCAGCATTTATTGTACTCTCCAGGTCAGTATTTATTGCACTCCCCATGTCAGTATTTATTATACTCTCCAGGTCAGTATTTATTAACATCTCCAGGTCAGTATTTATTGTATTCTCCAGGTCAGTATTTGTTTTACTCTCCAGGTCAGTATTTATTACCCCCTCCAGGTCAGTATTTATTACCCTCTCCAGGTCAGTATTTATTGTACTCTCCAGGTCAGTATTTATTGCCATCTCCAGGTCAGTATTTAATGTACCCTCTAGGTCAGTATTTATTGAACTCTCCAGGTCAGTATTTATTTTACACTCCAGGGCAGTATTTATAACCCCCTCCAGGTCAGTATTTATTACCCTCTCTAGGTCAGTATTTATTTTACTCCCCAGGTCAGTATTTATTGTACTCTCCAGGTTAATAGTTATTCTACCCTCCAGGTCATTATTTATTCTACTCACCAGGTCAGTATTTTTTGTACTCTACAGGTTAGTAGTTATTCTACTCTCCAGTTCATTATTTATTTTACTCCCCAGGTCAGTATTTATTGTACTCTCCAGGTTAGTATTTATTCTACTCTCCAGGTCATTATTTATTCTACTCTCCAGGTCTGTGTTTATTTTTCTCTCCAGGTCAGTATTTATTGTACTCTCCAGATCAGTATTTATTGTACTCTCCAGGTAAGTATTTATAGTACTCTCCAGGTCAGTATTTATTGTACTCTCCAGGTCAGTATTTATTACCCTCTCCAGGTCAGCATTTATTGTACTCTCCAGGTCAGTATTTATTGTACTCTCCAGATCAGTATTTATTACCCCCTCCAGGTCAGTATTTATTGTACTCTCCAGGTCAGTATTTATTGTCCTCTCCAGGTCAGTATTTATTACCCTCTCCAGGTCAGTATTTATTACCCTATCCATGTCAGTATTTTTTGTACTCTCCAAGTCTGTATGTATTACCCTCTCCAGGTCAATATTTATTGTAATCTCCAGGTCTGTATTTAGTACTCTCTCCAGGTCGGTATTTATTACCCTCTCCAGGTCAGTATTTATTGTACTCTCCAGGTCAGTATTTATTGTACTCTCCACGTCAGTATTTATTGCCGTCTCCAGGTCAGTATTTACTGTACTCTCCAGGTCAGTATTTATTGCCCTCTCCAGGTCAGTGTTTAATGTACCCTCTTGGTCAATATTTATTGTACTCTCCAGGTCAGTATTTATTGTACACTCCAGGTCAGCATTTATTGTACTCTCCAGGTCAGTATTTATTGCACTCCCCATGTCAGTATTTATTATACTCTCCAGGTCAGTATTTATTAACATCTACAGGTCAGTATTTATTGTATTCTCCAGGTCAGTATTTGTTTTACTCTCCAGGTCAGTATTTATTACCCCCTCCAGGTCAGTATTTATTACCCTCTCCAGGTCAGTATTTATTGTACTCTCCAGGTCAGTATTTATTGCCATCTCCAGGTCAGTATTTAATGTACCCTCCAGGTCAGTATTTATTGAACTCTCCAGGTCAGTATTTATTTTACTCTCCAGGGCAGCATTTATCACCCCCTCCAGGTCAGTATTTATTACCCTCTCTGGGTCAGTATTTATTTTACTCCCCAGGTCAGTATTTATTGTACTCTCCAGGTTAGTAGTTATTCTACTCTCCAGGTCATTATTTATTCTACTCACCAGGTCAGTATTTATTGTACTCTCCAGGTTAGTAGTTATTCTACTCTCCAGGTCATTATTTATTTTACTCCCCAGGTCAGTATTTATTGTACTCTCCAGGTTAGTATTTATTCTACTCTCCAGGTCATTATTTATTCTACTCTCCAGGTCTGTGCTTATTTTTCTCTCCAGGTCAGTATTTATTGTACTCTCCAGATCAGTATTTATTGTACTATCCAGGTAAGTATTTATTGTACTCTCCAGGTCAGTATTTATTGTACTCTCCAGGTCAATATTTATTACCCTCTCCAGGTCAGCATTTATTGTACTCTCCAGGTCAGTATTTATTGTACTCTCCAGATCAGTATTTATTACCCCCTCCAGGTCAGTATTTATTACACTCTCCAGGTCAGTATTTATTTTACTCCCCAGGACAGTATTTATTGTTCTCTCCAGGTTAGTATTTATTGTAATCTCCAGGTCAGTATTTATTGTACTCTCCAGGTCATTATTTATTACCCTCTCCAGGTCATATTTATTACCCTCTCTAGGTCAGTATTTATTGTCCTCTCCATGTCAGTATTTATTGTACTCTCCAGGTCAGTATTTATTCTGCTCTCCACGTCAGTATTTATTATACTCTCCAGGTCAGTATTTATTACCCTCTCCAGATCAATATTTATTGTCCTCTCCAGGTCAGTATTTATTACCCTCTCCAGGTCAGTATTTATTACCCTCTCCATGTCAGTATTTTTTGTACTCTCCAAGTCTGTATGTATTAGCCACTCCAGGTCATTATTTATTGTAATCTCCAGGTCTGTATTTAGTACTCTCTCCAGGTCAGTATTTATTACCCTCTCCAGCTCAGTATTTATTGTACTCTCCAGGTCAGTATTAATTGTACTCTCCACGTCAGTATTTATTGCCCTCTCCAGGTCAGTATTTACTGTACTCTCCAGGTCAGTATTTATTGCCCTCTCCAGGTCAGTGTTTAATGTACCCTCTTGGTCAATATTTAATGTACTCTCCAGGTCAGTATTTATTGTACACTCCAGGTCAGCATTTATTGTACTCTCCAGGTCAGTATTTATTGCACTCCCCATGTCAGTATTTATTATACTCTCCAGGTCAGTATTTATTAACATCTCCAGGTCAGTATTTATTGTACACTCCAGGTCAGCATTTATTGTACTCTCCAGGTCAGTATTTATTACCCTCTCGAGTTCAGTATTTATTGTAATCTCCAGGTCAGTATTTATTGTACTCTCAAGGTCAGTATTTATTGTGCTATCCAGGTCAGTATTTATTGTACTCTCCAGGTCAGTATTTATTGCCCCTCCAGGTCAGTATTTATTGTACTCTCCAGGTCAGTATTTAATGTATTTATTGTACTCTACAGGTCAGTATTTATTGTACTCTCCAGGTCAGTATTTAATGTACTCTCCAGTTCAGTATGTATTGTACTCTCCAGGTCAATATTTATTGCCCTCTCCAGGTCCATATGTATTGTACCCTCCAGGTCATTATTTATTGCACTCTCCAGGTCAGTATATATTGTACTCTCCAGGTCAGTATTTAATGTACTCTCCAGGTCAGTATTTATTGTACTCTCCAGGTCAGTATTTATTGCCCCCTCCAGGTCAGTATTTAAAGTACTCTCCAGGTCAGTATTTATTGTATTTATTGTACTATCTTGGTCAGTATTTATTGTACTCTCCAGGTCAATATTTATTGCCCTCTCCAGGTCAGTATTTATTGTACTCTCCAGGTCAGTATTTATAGTACTCTCCAGGTCAATATTTATTGTACTCTCCTGTTCATTATTTATTGCACTCTCCTGGGCAATATTTATCGCCCTCTCCAGGTCAGTATTTATTGGTCTCTCCATGGCAGTATGTAACGCCCTCTCCAGGTCAGTATCTATTGTACTCTCCAGGTCAGTATTTAATGTACTCTCCAGGTCAGTATTTATTGTACTCACCCGGTCAGTATTTATTGTACACTCGAGGTCCGTATTTATTGTACTCTCCAGGTCAGTATTTATTGCCCTCTCCAGGGCAGTATGTATTGCACTCTCCAGGTCAGTAGTTATTATACTCGCCAGGTCATTATTTAATGTACTCTGCAGATCAGTATATATTGTACTCTCCAGGTCAGTATTTACTGTACTCTCCATGTCATTATTTATTGTACTGTCCAGGTCAGTATTTATTGTATTTATTGTACTCTACAGGTCAGTATTTATTGTACTCTCCAGGTCAGTATTTAATGTACTCTCAAGTTCAGCATGTATTGTACTCTCCAGGTCAATGTTTATTGCCCTCTCCAGGTCCATGTGTATTGTACCCTCCAGGTCATTATTTATTGCACTCTCCAGGTCCATATGTATTGTACCCTCCAGGTCATTATTTATTGCACTCTCCAGGTCAGTATATATTGTACTCTCCAGGTCACTATTTATTGTCTTCACCAGGTCAGTATTTATTGTACTCTCCAGGTCAGTATTTCTTGTACTCTCCATGTCAATATTTATTTACTCTCCAGGTCAGTATTTATTGTACTCTCAAGGTCAGTATTTATTGTTCTCTCCAGATCAGTATTTATTGCACACTACAGGTCAGTATTATTGCAATCTCCTGGTCAATATTTATTGCCCTCTCCAGGTCAGTATTTATTGCACTCTCCAGGTGAATATTTATTGTACTCTCCAGGTCAATATTTATTGTGCTCTCCAGGTCAGTGTTTATTTTACTCTCCAGGTCAGTATTTATTACCCTCTCCAGGTCAATATTTATTGCCCTCTCCAGGTGAGTATTTATTGTATTCTGCAGGTCAATATTTATTGTGCTCTCCAGGTCAGTATTTATTGTACTCTCCAGGTCAGTATTTATTGTACTCTCCAGGTCAGTATTTAATGTACTCTCCAGGTCAGTATTTATTGTACTCTCCAGGTAAGTATTTATTGCCCCCTCCAGGTCAGTATTTATAGTACTCTCCAGGTCAGTATTTATTGTACTATCCAGGTCAGTATTTATTGTACTCTCCAGGTCAATATTTATTGCCCTCTCCAGGTCAGTATTTATTGTACTCTCCAGGTCAGTATTTATAGTACTCTCCAGGTCAATATTTATTGTACTCTCCTGTTCATTATTTATTGAACTCTCCTGGGCAATATTTATCGCCCTCTCCAGGTCAGTATTTATTGCTCTCTCCAGGGCAGTATTTAATGCCCTCTCCAGGTCAGTATCTATTGTACTCTCCAGGTCAGTATTTAATGTACTCTCCAGGTCAGTATTTATTGTACTCACCCGGTCAGTATTGATTGTACACTCGAGGTCAGTATTTATTGTACTCTCCAGGTCAGTATTTATTGCCCTCTCTAGGGCAGTATGTATTGCACTCTCCAGGTTAGTATTTATTATACTCGCCAGGTCATTATTTAATGTACTCTGCAGATCAGTATATATTGTACTCTCCAGGTCAGTATTTACTGTACTATCCATGTCAGTATTTATTGTACTGTCCAGGTCAGTATTTATTGTCCTCTCCAGGTCAGTATGTATTGTACCCTCCAGGTCAGTATTTATTGTACTCACCAGGTCAGTATTTATTGTGCTCTCCAGGTGAGTTTCTATTGTCCTCTCCAGGTCAATATTGATTGTACCCTCCAGGTCATTATTTATTGCACTCTCCAGGTCAGTATATTTTGCACTCTCCAGGTCAGTATTTATTGTATGTATTGTACTCTCCAGGTCAGTATTTATTGTACTCTCCAGGTCAGAATTTAATGTACTCTCCAGTTCAGTATGTATTGTACTCTCCAGGTCAATATTTATTGCCCTCTCCAGGTCAGTATATATTGCACTCTCCAGGTGAATATTTATTGTACTCTCCAGGTCAATATTTATTGTGCTCTCCAGGTCAGTGTTTATTTTACTCTCCAGGTCAGTATTTATTACCCTCTCCAGGTCAATATTTATTGCCCTCTCCAGGTGAGTATTTATTGTATTCTCCAGGTCAATATTTATTGTGCTCTCCAGGTCAGTATTTATTGTACTCTCCAGGTCAGTATTTATTGTACTCTCCAGGTCAGTATTTAATGTACTCTCCAGGTCAGTATTTATTGTACTCTCCAGGTCAGTATTTATTGCCCCCTCCAGGTCAGTATTTATAGTACTCTCCAGGTCAGTATTTATTGTACTATCCAGGTCAGTATTTATTGTACTCTCCAGGTCAATATTTATTGCCCTCTCCAGGTCAGTATTTATTGTACTCTCCAGGTCAGTATTTATAGTACTCTCCAGGTCAATATTTATTGTACTCTCCTGTTCATTATTTATTGCACTCTCCTGGGCAATATTTATCGCCCTCTCCAGGTCAGTATTTATTGCTCTCTCCAGGGCAGTATTTAATGCCCTCTCCAGGTCAGTATCTATTGTACTCTCCAGGTCAGTATTTAATGTACTCTCCAGGTCAGTATTTATTGTACTCACCCGGTCAGTATTGATTGTACAATCGAGGTCAGTATTTATTGTACTCTCCAGGTCAGTATTTATTGCCCTCTCCAGGGCAGTATGTATTGCACTCTCCAGGTTAGTATTTATTATACTCGCCAGGTCATTATTTAATGTACTCTGCAGATCAGTATATATTGTACTCTCCAGGTCAGTATTTACTGTACTATCCATGTCAGTATTTATTGTACTGTCCAGGTCAGTATTTATTGTCCTCTCCAGGTCAGTATGTATTGTACCCTCCAGGTCAGTATTTATTGTACTCACCAGGTCAGTATTTATTGTGCTCTCCAGGTCAGTTTTTATTGTCCTCTCCAGGTCAATATTGATTGTACCCTCCAGGTCATTATTTATTGCACTCTCCAGGTCAGTATATTTTGCACTCTCCAGGTCAGTATTTATTGTATGTATTGTACTCTCCAGGTCAGTATTTATTGTACTCTCCAGGTCAGTATTTAATGTACTCTCCAGTTCAGTATGTATTGTACTCTCCAGGTCAATATTTATTGCCCTCTCCAGGTCAGTATTTATTGTACTCTCCAGGTCAGTATTTATAGTACTCTCCAGGTCAATATTTATTGTACTCTCCTGTTCATTATTTATTGCACTCTCCTGGGCAATATTTATCGCCCTCTCCAGGTCAGTATTTGTTGCTCTCTCCAGGGCAGTATTTAATGCCCTCTCCAGGTCAGTATCTATTGTACTCTCCAGGTCAGTATTTAATGTACTCTCCAGGTCAGTATTTATTGTACTCAACCGGTCAGTATTTATTGTACACTCGAGGTCAGTATTTATTGTACTCTCCAGGTCAGTATTTATTGCCCTCTCCAGGGCAGTATGTATTGCACTCTCCAGGTCAGTATTTATTATACTCGCCAGGTCATTATTTAAATGTACTCTGCAGATCAGTATATATTGTACTCTCCAGGTCAGTATTTACTGTACTCTCCATGTCAGTATTTATTGTACTGTCCAGGTCAGTATTTATTGTCCTCTCCAGGTCAGTATTTATTGTACCCTCCAGGTCAGTATTTATTGTACTCACCAGGTCAGTATTTATTGTGCTCTCCAGGTCAGTTTTTATTGTCCTCTCCAGGTCAATATTTATTGTACCCTCCAGGTCATTATTTATTGCACTCTCCAGGTCAGTATATTTTGCACTCTCCAGGTCAGTATTTATTGTACTCTCCCGGTCAGTTTTTATTGTCCTCTCCAGGTGACTATTTATTGTACTCTCCAGGTCACTATTTATTGTATTCACCAGGTCAATATTTATTGTAATCTCCAGGGCAGTATTTATTACCCTCTCGAGGTCAGTATTTATTGTAATCTCCAGGTCAGTATTTATTGTACTCTCAAGGTCAGTATTTATTGTACTCTCCAGATCAGTAATTATTGCACACTACAGGTCAGTATTTATTGCACTCTCCTGGTCAATATTTATTGCCCTCTCCAGGTCAGTATGTAATGCTCTCTCCAGGTGAATATTTATTGTACTCTCCAGGTCAATATTTATTGTGCTCTCCAGATCATATTTACTGTACTCTCCAGGTCAGTATTTATTGTACTCTCCAGATCAGTATTTATTGCCCTCTCCAGGTCAGTGCATATTGTACTCTCCAGGTCAGTATTTATTACCCTCTCCAGGTCAATATTTTTTGCCCTCTCCAGGTGAGTATTTATTGTATTCTCCAGGTCAATATTTATTGCACTCTCCAGGTCAGTATATATTGCGCTCTCCAGGTCAGTATTTATTGTACTCTCCAGGTCAGTTTTTATTGTCCTCTCCAGGTCACTATTTATTGTACTCTCCAGGTCACTATTTATTGTATTCACCAGGTCATTATTTATTGTAATCTCCAGGGCAGTATTTATTACCCTCTCCAGGTCAGTATTTATTGTACTCTCCAGGTCAGTATTTATTGTACTCTCAAGGTCAGTATTTATTGTACTCTCCAGATCAGTATTTATTGCACACTACAGGTCAGTATTTATTGCACTCTCCTGGTCAATATTTATTGCCCTCTCCAGGTCAGTATTTATTGCCCTCTCCAGGTGAATATTTATTGTACTCTCCAGGTCAATATTTATTGTGCTCTCCAGGTCAGTATTTATTGTACTCTCCAGGTCAGTATTTATTGTACTCTCCAGGTCAGTATTTATTGCCCTCTCCAGGTCAGTGCATATTGTACTCTCCTGGTCAGTATTTATTGTACTCTCAAGGTCAGTATGTATTGTACTCTCCAGATCAGTATTTATTGCACACTTCAGGTCAGTATTTATTGCACTCTCCAGGTTAGTATTTAATGTATTCTCCAGGTCAATATTTATTTGCTCTCCAGGTCAGTATTTATTGTACACTCCAGGTCAGCATTTATTGGACTCTCCAGATCAGTATTTATAGCCTTCTCCAGGTCAGTGTTTATTGTACTCTACAGTTCAGTATTTATTGTACTTTCCAGGTCATATTTAATGTACTCTCCAGGTCAGTATTTATTGCCCCTCCAGGTCAGTATTTATTGTACTCTCCAAGTCTGTATGTATTAGCCACCCCAGGTCATTATTTATTTTAATCTCCAGGTCTGTATTTAGTACTCTCTCCAGGTCAGTATTTATTACCCTCTCCAGCTCAGTATTTATTGTACTCTCCAGGTCAGTATTAATTGTACTCTCCACGTCAGTATTTATTGCCCTCTCCAGGTCAGTATTTACTGTACTCTCCAGGTCAGTATTTATTGCCCTCTCCAGGTCAGTGTTTAATGTACCCTCTTGGTCAATATTTAATGTACTCTCCAGGTCAGTATTTATTGTACACTCCAGGTCAGCATTTATTGTACTCTCCAGGTCAGTATTTATTGCACTCCCCATGTCAGTATTTATTATACTCTCCAGGTCAGTATTTATTAACATCTCCAGGTCAGTATTTATTGTACACTCCAGGTCAGCATTTATTGTACTCTCCAGGTCAGTATTTATTACCCTCTCGAGTTCAGTATTTATTGTAATCTCCAGGTCAGTATTTATTGTACTCTCAAGGTCAGTATTTATTGTGCTATCCAGGTCAGTATTTATTGTACTCTCCAGGTCAGTATTTATTGCCCCTCCAGGTCAGTATTTATTGTACTCTCCAGGTCAGTATTTAATGTATTTATTGTACTCTACAGGTCAGTATTTATTGTACTCTCCAGGTCAGTATTTAATGTACTCTCCAGTTCAGTATGTATTGTACTCTCCAGGTCAATATTTATTGCCCTCTCCAGGTCCATATGTATTGTACCCTCCAAGTCATTATTTATTGCACTCTCCAGGTCAGTATATATTGTACTCTCCAGGTCAGTATTTAATGTATTCTCCAGGTCAGTATTTATTGTACTCTCCAGGTCAGTATTTATTGCCCCCTCCAGGTCAGTATTTATAGTACTCTCCAGGTCAGTATTTATTGTATTTATTGTACTATCTTGGTCAGTATTTATTGTACTCTCCAGGTCAATATTTATTGCCCTCTCCAGGTCAGTATTTATTGTACTCTCCAGGTCAGTATTTATAGTACTCTCCAGGTCAATATTTATTGTACTCTCCTGTTCATTATTTATTGCACTCTCCTGGGCAATATTTATCGCCCTCTCCAGGTCAGTATTTATTGGTCTCTCCATGGCAGTATGTAACGCCCTCTCCAGGTCAGTATCTATTGTACTCTCCAGGTCAGTATTTAATGTACTCTGCAGGTCAGTATTTATTGTACTCACCCGGTCAGTATTTATTGTACACTCGAGGTCCGTATTTATTGTACTCTCCAGGTCAGTATTTATTGCACTCTCCAGGTCAGTAGTTATTATACTCGCCAGGTCATTATTTAATGTACTCTGCAGATCAGTATATATTGTACTCTCCAGGTCAGTATTTACTGTACTCTCCATGTCATTATTTATTGTACTGTCCAGGTCAGTATTTATTGTATTTATTGTACTCTACAGGTCAGTATTTATTGTACTCTCCAGGTCAGTATTTAATGTACTCTCCAGTTCAGCATGTATTGTACTCTCCAGGTCAATGTTTATTGCCCTCTCCAGGTCCATATGTATTGTACCCTCCAGGTCATTATTTATTGCACTCTCCAGGTCCATATGTATTGTACCCTCCAGGTCATTATTTATTGCACTCTCCAGGTCAGTATATATTGTACTCTCCAGGTCACTATTTATTGTCTTCACCAGGTCAGTATTTATTGTACTCTCCAGGTCAGTATTTCTTGTACTCTCCATGTCAATATTTATTTACTCTCCAGGTCAGTATTTATTGTACTCTCAAGGTCAGTATTTATTGTTCTCTCCAGATCAGTATTTATTGCACACTACAGGTCAGTATTATTGCAATCTCCTGGTCAATATTTATTGCCCTCTCCAGGTCAGTATTTATTGCACTCTCCAGGTGAATATTTATTGTACTCTCCAGGTCAATATTTATTGTGCTCTCCAGGTCAGTGTTTATTTTACTCTCCAGGTCAGTATTTATTACCCTCTCCAGGTCAATATTTATTGCCCTCTCCAGGTGAGTATTTATTGTATTCTGCAGGTCAATATTTATTGTGCTCTCCAGGTCAGTATTTATTGTACTCTCCAGGTCAGTATTTATTGTACTCTCCAGGTCAGTATTTAATGTACTCTCCAGGTCAGTATTTATTGTACTCTCCAGGTAAGTATTTATTGCCCCCTCCAGGTCAGTATTTATAGTACTCTCCAGGTCAGTATTTATTGTACTATCCAGGTCAGTATTTATTGTACTCTCCAGGTCAATATTTATTGCCCTCTCCAGGTCAGTATTTATTGTACTCTCCAGGTCAGTATTTATAGTACTCTCCAGGTCAATATTTATTGTACTCTCCTGTTCATTATTTATTGCACTCTCCTGGGCAATATTTATCGCCCTCTCCAGGTCAGTATTTATTGCTCTCTCCAGGGCAGTATTTAATGCCCTCTCCAGGTCAGTATCTATTGTACTCTCCAGGTCAGTATTTAATGTACTCTCCAGGTCAGTATTTATTGTACTCACCCGGTCAGTATTGATTGTACACTCGAGGTCAGTATTTATTGTACTCTCCAGGTCAGTATTTATTGCCCTCTCTAGGGCAGTATGTATTGCACTCTCCAGGTTAGTATTTATTATACTCGCCAGGTCATTATTTAATGTACTCTGCAGATCAGTATATATTGTACTCTCCAGGTCAGTATTTACTGTACTATCCATGTCAGTATTTATTGTACTGTCCAGGTCAGTATTTATTGTCCTCTCCAGGTCAGTATGTATTGTACCCTCCAGGTCAGTATTTATTGTACTCACCAGGTCAGTATTTATTGTGCTCTCCAGGTCAGTTTTTATTGTCCTCTCCAGGTCAATATTGATTGTACCCTCCAGGTCATTATTTATTGCACTCTCCAGGTCAGTATATTTTGCACTCTCCAGGTCAGTATTTATTGTATGTATTGTACTCTCCAGGTCAGTATTTATTGTACTCTCCAGGTCAGTATTTAATGTACTCTCCAGTTCAGTATGTATTGTACTCTCCAGGTCAATATTTATTGCCCTCTCCAGGTCAGTATTTATTGCACTCTCCAGGTGAATATTTATTGTACTCTCCAGGTCAATATTTATTGTGCTCTCCAGGTCAGTGTTTATTTTACTCTCCAGGTCAGTATTTATTACCCTCTCCAGGTCAATATTTATTGCCCTCTCCAGGTGAGTATTTATTGTATTCTCCAGGTCAATATTTATTGTGCTCTCCAGGTCAGTATTTATTGTACTCTCCAGGTCAGTATTTATTGTACTCTCCAGGTCAGTATTTAATGTACTCTCCAGGTCAGTATTTATTGTACTCTCCAGGTCAGTATTTATTGCCCCCTCCAGGTCAGTATTTATAGTACTCTCCAGGTCAGTATTTATTGTACTATCCAGGTCAGTATTTATTGTACTCTCCAGGTCAATATTTATTGCCCTCTCCAGGTCAGTATTTATTGTACTCTCCAGGTCAGTATTTATAGTACTCTCCAGGTCAATATTTATTGTACTCTCCTGTTCATTATTTATTGCACTCTCCTGGGCAATATTTATCGCCCTCTCCAGGTCAGTATTTATTGCTCTCTCCAGGGCAGTATTTAATGCCCTCTCCAGATCAGTATCTTTTGTACTCTCCAGGTCAGTATTTAATGTACTCTCCAGGTCAGTATTTATTGTACTCACCCGGTCAGTATTGATTGTAGACTCGAGGTCAGTATTTATTGTACTCTCCAGGTCAGTATTTATTGCCCTCTCCAGGGCAGTATGTATTGCACTCTCCAGGTTAGTATTTATTATACTCGCCAGTTCATTATTTAATGTACTCTGCAGATCAGTATATATTGTACTCTCCAGGTCAGTATTTACTGTACTATCCATGTCAGTATTTATTGTACTGTCCAGGTCAGTATTTATTGTCCTCTCCAGGTCAGTATGTATTGTACCCTCCAGGTCAGTATTTATTGTACTCACCAGGTCAGTATTTATTGTGCTCTCCAGGTCAGTTTTTATTGTCCTCTCCAGGTCAATATTGATTGTACCCTCCAGGTCATTATTTATTGCACTCTCCAGGTCAGTATATTTTGCACTCTCCAGGTCAGTATTTATTGTATGTATTGTACTCTCCAGGTCAGTATTTATTGTACTCTCCAGGTCAGTATTTAATGTACTCTCCAGTTCAGTATGTATTGTACTCTCCAGGTCAATATTTATTGCCCTCTCCAGGTCAGTATTTATTGTACTCTCCAGGTCAGTATTTATAGTACTCTCCAGGTCAATATTTATTGTACTCTCCTGTTCATTATTTATTGCACTCTCCTGGGCAATATTTATCGCCCTCTCCAGGTCAGTATTTGTTGCTCTCTCCAGGGCAGTATTTAATGCCCTCTCCAGGTCAGTATCTATTGTACTCTCCAGGTCAGTATTTAATGTACTCTCCAGGTCAGTATTTATTGTACTCAACCGGTCAGTATTTATTGTACACTCGAGGTCAGTATTTATTGTACTCTCCAGGTCAGTATTTATTGCCCTCTCCAGGGCAGTATGTATTGCACTCTCCAGGTCAGTATTTATTATACTCGCCAGGTCATTATTTAAATGTACTCTGCAGATCAGTATATATTGTACTCTCCAGGTCAGTATTTACTGTACTCTCCATGTCAGTATTTATTGTACTGTCCAGGTCAGTATTTATTGTCCTCTCCAGGTCAGTATTTATTGTACCCTCCAGGTCAGTATTTATTGTACTCACCAGGTCAGTATTTATTGTGCTCTCCAGGTCAGTTTTTATTGTCCTCTCCAGGTCAATATTTATTGTACCCTCCAGGTCATTATTTATTGCACTCTCCAGGTCAGTATATTTTGCACTCTCCAGGTCAGTATTTATTGTACTCTCCCGGTCAGTTTTTATTGTCCTCTCCAGGTGACTATTTATTGTACTCTCCAGGTCACTATTTATTGTATTCACCAGGTCAATATTTATTGTAATCTCCAGGGCAGTATTTATTACCCTCTCGAGGTCAGTATTTATTGTAATCTCCAGGTCAGTATTTATTGTACTCTCAAGGTCAGTATTTATTGTACTCTCCAGATCAGTAATTATTGCACACTACAGGTCAGTATTTATTGCACTCTCCTGGTCAATATTTATTGCCCTCTCCAGGTCAGTATGTAATGCTCTCTCCAGGTGAATATTTATTGTACTCTCCAGGTCAATATTTATTGTGCTCTCCAGATCATATTTACTGTACTCTCCAGGTCAGTATTTATTGTACTCTCCAGATCAGTATTTATTGCCCTCTCCAGGTCAGTGCATATTGTACTCTCCAGGTCAGTATTTATTACCCTCTCCAGGTCAATATTTTTTGCCCTCTCCAGGTGAGTATTTATTGTATTCTCCAGGTCAATATTTATTGCACTCTCCAGGTCAGTATATATTGCGCTCTCCAGGTCAGTATTTATTGTACTCTCCAGGTCAGTTTTTATTGTCCTCTCCAGGTCACTATTTATTGTACTCTCCAGGTCACTATTTATTGTATTCACCAGGTCATTATTTATTGTAATCTCCAGGGCAGTATTTATTACCCTCTCCAGGTCAGTATTTATTGTACTCTCCAGGTCAGTATATATTGTACTCTCAAGGTCAGTATTTATTGTACTCTCCAGATCAGTATTTATTGCACACTACAGGTCAGTATTTATTGCACTCTCCTGGTCAATATTTATTGCCCTCTCCAGGTCAGTATTTATTGCCCTCTCCAGGTGAATATTTATTGTACTCTCCAGGTCAATATTTATTGTGCTCTCCAGGTCAGTATGTAATGCTCTCTCCAGGTGAATATTTATTGTACTCTCCAGGTCAATATTTATTGTGCTCTCCAGATCATATTTACTGTACTCTCCAGGTCAGTATTTATTGTACTCTCCAGATCAGTATTTATTGCCCTCTCCAGGTCAGTGCATATTGTACTCTCCAGGTCAGTATTTATTACCCTCTCCAGGTCAATATTTTTTGCCCTCTCCAGGTGAGTATTTATTGTATTCTCCAGGTCAATATTTATTGCACTCTCCAGGTCAGTATATATTGCGCTCTCCAGGTCAGTATTTATTGTACTCTCCAGGTCAGTTTTTATTGTCCTCTCCAGGTCACTATTTATTGTACTCTCCAGGTCACTATTTATTGTACTCTCCAGGTCAGTATTTATTGTACTCTCCAGGTCAGTATTTATTGCCCTCTCCAGGTCAGTGCATATTGTACTCTCCAGGTCAGTATTTATTGTACTCTCAAGGTCAGTATGTATTGTACTCTCCAGATCAGTATTTATTGCACACTACAGGTCAGTATTTATTGCACTCTCCAGGTTAGTATTTAATGTATTCTCCAGGTCAATATTTATTTGCTCTCCAGGTCAGTATTTATTGTACACTCCAGGTCAGCATTTATTGGACTCTCCAGATCAGTATTTATAGCCTTCTCCAGGTCAGTGTTTATTGTACTCTACAGTTCAGTATTTATTGTACTTTCCAGGTCATATTTAATGTACTCTCCAGGTCAGTATTTATTGCCCCTCCAGGTCAGTATTTATTGTACTCTCCAAGTCTGTATGTATTAGCCACTCCAGGTCATTATTTATTGTAATCTCCAGGTCTGTATTTAGTACTCTCTCCAGGTCAGTATTTATTACCCTCTCCAGCTCAGTATTTATTGTACTCTCCAGGTCAGTATTAATTGTACTCTCCACGTCAGTATTTATTGCCCTCTCCAGGTCAGTATTTACTGTACTCTCCAGGTCAGTACTTATTGCCCTCTCCAGGTCAGTGTTTAATGTACCCTCTTGGTCAATATTTAATGTACTCTCCAGGTCAGTATTTATTGTACACTCCAGGTCAGCATTTATTGTACTCACCAGGTCAGTATTTATTGCACTCCGCATGTCAGTATTTATTATACTCTCCAGGTCAGTATTTATTAACATCTCCAGGTCAGTATTTATTGTACACTCCAGGTCAGCATTTATTGTACTCTCCAGGTCAGTATTTATTACCGTCTCGAGTTCAGTATTTATTGTAATCTCCAGGTCAGTATTTATTGTACTCTCAAGGTCAGTATTTATTGTGCTATCCAGGTCAGTATTTATTGTACTCTCCAGGTCAGTATTAATTGCCCCTCCAGGTCAGTATTTATTGTACTCTCCAGGTCAGTATTTAATGTATTTATTGTACTCTACAGGTCAGTATTTATTGTACTCTCCAGGTCAGTATTTAATGTACTCTCCAGTTCAGTATGTATTGTACTCTCCAGGTCAATATTTATTGCCCTCTCCAGGTCCATATGTATTGTACCCTCCAGGTCATTATTTATTGCACTCTCCAGGTCAGTATATATTGTACTCTCCAGGTCAGTATTTAATGTACTCTCCAGGTCAGTATTTATTGTACTCTCCAGGTCAGTATTTATTGCCCCCTCCAGGTCAGTATTTATAGTACTCTCCAGGTCAGTATTTATTGTATTTATTGTACTATCTTGGTCAGTATTTATTGTACTCTCCAGGTCAATATTTATTGCCCTCTCCAGGTCAGTATTTATTGTACTCTCCAGGTCAGTATTTATAGTACTCTCCAGGTCAATATTTATTGTACTCTCCTGTTCATTATTTATTGCACTCTCCTGGGCAATATTTATCGCCCTCTCCAGGTCAGTATTTATTGGTCTCTCCATGGCAGTATGTAACGCCCTCTCCAGGTCAGTATCTATTGTACTCTCCAGGTCAGTATTTAATGTACTCTCCAGGTCAGTATTTATTGTACTCACCCGGTCAGTATTTATTGTACACTCGAGGTCCGTATTTATTGTACTCTCCAGGTCAGTATTTATTGCCCTCACCAGGGCAGTATGTATTGCACTCTCCAGGTCAGTAGTTATTATACTCGCCAGGTCATTATTTAATGTACTCTGCAGATCAGTATATATTGTACTCTCCAGGTCAGTATTTACTGTACTCTCCATGTCATTATTTATTGTACTGTCCAGGTCAGTATTTATTGTATTTATTGTACTCTACAGGTCAGTATTTATTGTACTCTCCAGGTCAGTATTTAATGTACTCTCCAGTTCAGCATGTATTGTACTCTCCAGGTCAATGTTTATTGCCCTCTCCAGGTCCATATGTATTGTACCCTCCAGGTCATTATTTATTGCACTCTCCAGGTCCATATGTATTGTACCCTCCAGGTCATTATTTATTGCACTCTCCAGGTCAGTATATATTGTACTCTCCAGGTCACTATTTACTGTCTTCACCAGGTCAGTATTTATTGTACTCTCCAGGTCAGTATTTCTTGTACTCTCCATGTCAATATTTATTTACTCTCCAGGTCAGTATTTATTGTACTCTCAAGGTCAGTATTTATTGTTCTCTCCAGATCAGTATTTATTGCACACTACAGGTCAGTATTTATTGTACTCTCCAGGTCAGTATTTATAGTACTCTCCAGGTCAATATTTATTGTACTCTCCTGTTCATTATTTATTGCACTCTCCTGGGCAATATTTATCGCCCTCTCCAGGTCAGTATTTATTGCTCTCTCCAGGGCAGTATTTAATGCCCTCTCCAGGTCAGTATCTATTGTACTCTCCAGGTCAGTATTTAATGTACTCTCCAGGTCAGTATTTATTGTACTCACCCGGTCAGTATTGATTGTACACTCGAGGTCAGTATTTATTGTACTCTCCAGGTCAGTATTTATTGCCCTCTCTAGGGCAGTATGTATTGCACTCTCCAGGTTAGTATTTATTATACTCGCCAGGTCATTATTTAATGTACTCTGCAGATCAGTATATATTGTACTCTCCAGGTCAGTATTTACTGTACTATCCATGTCAGTATTTATTGTACTGTCCAGGTCAGTATTTATTGTCCTCTCCAGGTCAGTATGTATTGTACCCTCCAGGTCAGTATTTATTGTACTCACCAGGTCAGTATTTATTGTGCTCTCCAGGTCAGTTTTTATTGTCCTCTCCAGGTCAATATTGATTGTACCCTCCAGGTCATTATTTATTGCACTCTCCAGGTCAGTATATTTTGCACTCTCCAGGTCAGTATTTATTGTATGTATTGTACTCTCCAGGTCAGTATTTATTGTACTCTCCAGGTCAGTATTTAATGTACTCTCCAGTTCAGTATGTATTGTACTCTCCAGGTCAATATTTATTGCCCTCTCCAGGTCAGTATTTATTGCACTCTCCAGGTGAATATTTATTGTACTCTCCAGGTCAATATTTATTGTGCTCTCCAGGTCAGTGTTTATTTTACTCTCCAGGTCAGTATTTATTACCCTCTCCAGGTCAATATTTATTGCCCTCTCCAGGTGAGTATTTATTGTATTCTCCAGGTCAATATTTATTGTGCTCTCCAGGTCAGTATTTATTGTACTCTCCAGGTCAGTATTTATTGTACTCTCCAGGTCAGTATTTAATGTACTCTCCAGGTCAGTATTTATTGTACTCTCCAGGTCAGTATTTATTGCCCCCTCCAGGTCAGTATTTATAGTACTCTCCAGGTCAGTATTTATTGTACTATCCAGGTCAGTATTTATTGTACTCTCCAGGTCAATATTTATTGCCCTCTCCAGGTCAGTATTTATTGTACTCTCCAGGTCAGTATTTATAGTACTCTCCAGGTCAATATTTATTGTACTCTCCTGTTCATTATTTATTGCACTCTCCTGGGCAATATTTATCGCCCTCTCCAGGTCAGTATTTATTGCTCTCTCCAGGGCAGTATTTAATGCCCTCTCCAGGTCAGTATCTATTGTACTCTCCAGGTCAGTATTTAATGTACTCTCCAGGTCAGTATTTATTGTACTCACCCGGTCAGTATTGATTGTACACTCGAGGTCAGTATTTATTGTACTCTCCAGGTCAGTATTTATTGCCCTCTCCAGGGCAGTATGTATTGCACTCTCCAGGTTAGTATTTATTATACTCGCCAGGTCATTATTTAATGTACTCTGCAGATCAGTATATATTGTACTCTCCAGGTCAGTATTTACTGTACTATCCATGTCAGTATTTATTGTACTGTCCAGGTCAGTATTTATTGTCCTCTCCAGGTCAGTATGTATTGTACCCTCCAGGTCAGTATTTATTGTACTCACCAGGTCAGTATTTATTGTGCTCTCCAGGTCAGTTTTTATTGTCCTCTCCAGGTCAATATTGATTGTACCCTCCAGGTCATTATTTATTGCACTCTCCAGGTCAGTATATTTTGCACTCTCCAGGTCAGTATTTATTGTATGTATTGTACTCTCCAGGTCAGTATTTATTGTACTCTCCAGGTCAGTATTTAATGTACTCTCCAGTTCAGTATGTATTGTACTCTCCAGGTCAATATTTATTGCCCTCTCCAGGTCAGTATTTATTGTACTCTCCAGGTCAGTATTTATAGTACTCTCCAGGTCAATATTTATTGTACTCTCCTGTTCATTATTTATTGCACTCTCCTGGGCAATATTTATCGCCCTCTCCAGGTCAGTATTTGTTGCTCTCTCCAGGGCAGTATTTAATGCCCTCTCCAGGTCAGTATCTATTGTACTCTCCAGGTCAGTATTTAATGTACTCTCCAGGTCAGTATTTATTGTACTCAACCGGTCAGTATTTATTGTACACTCGAGGTCAGTATTTATTGTACTCTCCAGGTCAGTATTTATTGACCTCTCCAGGGCAGTATGTATTGCACTCTCCAGGTCAGTATTTATTATACTCGCCAGGTCATTATTTAAATGTACTCTGCAGATCAGTATATATTGTACTCTCCAGGTCAGTATTTACTGTACTCTCCATGTCAGTATTTATTGTACTGTCCAGGTCAGTATTTATTGTCCTCTCCAGGTCAGTATTTATTGTACCCTCCAGGTCAGTATTTATTGTACTCACCAGGTCAGTATTTATTGTGCTCTCCAGGTCAGTTTTTATTGTCCTCTCCAGGTCAATATTTATTGTACCCTCCAGGTCATTATTTATTGCACTCTCCAGGTCAGTATATTTTGCACTCTCCAGGTCAGTATTTATTGTACTCTCCCGGTCAGTTTTTATTGTCCTCTCCAGGTGACTATTTATTGTACTCTCCAGGTCACTATTTATTGTATTCACCAGGTCAATATTTATTGTAATCTCCAGGGCAGTATTTATTACCCTCTCGAGGTCAGTATTTATTGTAATCTCCAGGTCAGTATTTATTGTACTCTCAAGGTCAGTATTTATTGTACTCTCCAGATCAGTAATTATTGCACACTACAGGTCAGTATTTATTGCACTCTCCTGGTCAATATTTATTGCCCTCTCCAGGTCAGTATGTAATGCTCTCTCCAGGTGAATATTTATTGTACTCTCCAGGTCAATATTTATTGTGCTCTCCAGATCATATTTACTGTACTCTCCAGGTCAGTATTTATTGTACTCTCCAGATCAGTATTTATTGCCCTCTCCAGGTCAGTGCATATTGTACTCTCCAGGTCAGTATTTATTACCCTCTCCAGGTCAATATTTTTTGCCCTCTCCAGGTGAGTATTTATTGTATTCTCCAGGTCAATATTTATTGCACTCTCCAGGTCAGTATATATTGCGCTCTCCAGGTCAGTATTTATTGTACTCTCCAGGTCAGTTTTTATTGTCCTCTCCAGGTCACTATTTATTGTACTCTCCAGGTCACTATTTATTGTATTCACCAGGTCATTATTTATTGTAATCTCCAGGGCAGTATTTATTACCCTCTCCAGGTCAGTATTTATTGTACTCTCCAGGTCAGTATTTATTGTACTCTCAAGGTCAGTATTTATTGTACTCTCCAGATCAGTATTTATTGCACACTACAGGTCAGTATTTATTGCACTCTCCTGGTCAATATTTATTGCCCTCTCCAGGTCAGTATTTATTGCCCTCTCCAGGTGAATATTTATTGTACTCTCCAGGTCAATATTTATTGTGCTCTCCAGGTCAGTATTTATTGTACTCTCCAGGTCAGTATTTATTGTACTCTCCAGGTCAGTATTTATTGCCCTCTCCAGGTCAGTGCATATTGTACTCTCCAGGTCAGTATTTATTGTACTCTCAAGGTCAGTATGTATTGTACTCTCCAGATCAGTATTTATTGCACACTACAGGTCAGTATTTATTGCACTCTCCTGGTCAATATTTATTGCCCTCTCCAGGTCAGTATTTATTGCCCTCTCCAGGTTAGTATTTAATGTATTCTCCAGGTCAATATTTATTTGCTCTCCAGGTCAGTATTTATTGTACACTCCAGGTCAGCATTTATTGGACTCTCCAGATCAGTATTTATAGCCTTCTCCAGGTCAGTGTTTATTGTACTCTACAGTTCAGTATAAATTACCCTCTCCAGGTCATTTTTATGGTACTCGCCAGGTCAGTATTTATTGTACTCTCCAGGTCAGTATTTATTGTACTTTCCAGGTCATATTTAATGTACTCTCCAGGTCAGTATTTATTGCCCCTCCAGGTCAGTATTTATTGTACTCTCCAGGTCAGTATTTAATGTATTTATTGTACTCTACAGGTCAGTATTTATTGTACTCTCCAGGTCAGTATTTAATATACTCTCCAGTTCAGTATGTATTGTGCTCTCCAGGTCAATATTTATTGCGCTCTCCAGTTCAGTATTTATTGTACTCTCCAGGTCAGTATTTATTGTACTCTCCAGGTCAGTATTTATTGTACACTCCAGGTCAGTATTTATTGTACTCTCCCGGTCAATACTTATTGTACTCTCCAGGTCAGTATTTATTGTGCTCTCCAGGTCAGTTTTTATTGTCCTCTCCAGGTCAATATTTATTGTACCCTCCAGGTCATTATTTATTGCACTCTCCAGGTCAGTATATTTTGCACTCTCCAGGTCAGTATTTATTGTACTCTCCCGGTCAGTTTTTATTGTCCTCTCCAGGTGACTATTTATTGTACTCTCCAGGTCACTATTTATTGTATTCACCAGGTCAGTATTTATTGTAATCTCCAGGGCAGTATTTATTACCCTCTCGAGGTCAGTATTTATTGTAATCTCCAGGTCATTATTTATTGTACTCTCAAGGTCAGTATTTATTGTACTCTCCAGATCAGTAATTATTGCACACTACAGGTCAGTATTTATTGCACTCTCCTGGTCAATATTTATTGCCCTCTCCAGGTCAGTATGTAATGCTCTCTCCAGGTGAATATTTATTGTACTCTCCAGGTCAATATTTATTGTGCTCTTCAGATCATATTTACTGTACTCTCCAGGTCAGTATTTATTGTACTCTCCAGATCAGTATTTATTGCCCTCTCCAGGTCAGTGCATATTGTACTCTCCAGGTCAGTATTTATTACCCTCTCCAGGTCAATATTTTTTGCCCTCTCCAGGTGAGTATTTATTGTATTCTCCTGGTCAATATTTATTGCACTCTCCAGGTCAGTATATATTGCGCTCTCCAGGTCAGTATTTATTGTACTCTCCAGGTCAGTTTTTATTGTCCTCTCCAGGTCACTATTTATTGTACTCTCCAGGTCACTATTTATTGTATTCACCAGGTCATTATTTATTGTAATCTCCAGGGCAGTATTTATTACCCTCTCCAGGTCAGTATTTATTGTACTCTCCAGGTCAGTATTTATTGTACTCTCAAGGTCAGTATTTATTGTACTCTCCAGATCAGTATTTATTGCACACTACAGGTCAGTATTTATTGCACTCTCCTGGTCAATATTTATTGCCCTCTCCAGGTCAGTATTTATTGCCCTCTCCAGGTGAATATTTATTGTACTCTCCAGGTCAATATTTATTGTGCTCTCCAGGTCAGTATTTATTGTACTCTCCAGGTCAGTATTTATTGTACTCTCCAGGTCAGTATTTATTGCCCTCTCCAGGTCAGTGCATATTGTACTCTCCAGGTCAGTATTTATTGTACTCTCAAGGTCAGTATGTATTGTACTCTCCAGATCAGTATTTATTGCACACTACAGGTCAGTATTTATTGCACTCTCCTGGTCAATATTTATTGCCCTCTCCAGGTCAGTATTTATTGCCCTCTCCAGGTTAGTATTTAATGTATTCTCCAGATCAATATTTATTTGCTCTCCAGGTCAGTATATATTGTACACTCCAGGTCAGCATTTATTGGACTCTCCAGATCAGTATTTATAGCCTTCTCCAGGTCAGTGTTTATTGTACTCTACAGTTCAGTATAAATTACCCTCTCCAGGTCATTTTTATGGTACTCGCCAGGTCAGTATTTATTGTACTCTCCAGGTCAGTATTTATTGTACTTTCCAGGTCATATTTAATGTACTCTCCAGGTCAGTATTTATTGCCCCTCCAGGTCAGTATTTATTGTACTCTCCAGGTCAGTATTTAATGTATTTATTGTACTCTACAGGTCAGTATTTATTGTACTCTCCAGGTCAGTATTTAATATACTCTCCAGTTCAGTATGTATTGTGCTCTCCAGGTCAATATTTATTGCGCTCTCCAGTTCAGTATTTATTGTACTCTCCAGGTCAGTATTTATTGTACTCTCCAGGTCAGTATTTATTGTACACTCCAGGTCAGTATTTATTGTACTCTCCAGGTCAATACTTATTGTACTCTCCAGGTCAGTATTTATTGTACTCTCCAGGTCAGTATTTATTGTACTCTCCAGGTCAGTATTTAAAGTACTCTCCAGTTCAGTGTGTATTGTACTCTCCAGGTCAATATTTATTGCCCTCTCCAGGTCACTATTTATTGTACCCTCCTGGTCATTATATATTGCACTCTCTAGGTCAGTATATATTGCACTCTCCAGGTCAGTATTTATTGTACTCTCCAGTTCAGTTTTTATTGTCCTCTCCAGGTCACTATTTATTGCACTCTCCAGGTCACTATTTATTGTACTCACCAGGTCAGTATTTATTGTAATCTCCAGGGCAGCATTTAGTACCCTCTCCAGGTCAGTATTTATAGTACTCTCCAGGTCAGTATTTATTGTACTCTCAAGGTCAGTATTTATTGTACTCTCCAGATCAGTATTTATTGCACACTACAGGTCAGTATTTATTGCACTCTCCTGGTCAATATTTATTGCCCTCTCCAGGTCAGTATTTATTGCCCTCTCCAGCTGAGTATTTATTGTACTCTCCAGGTCAATATTTATTGTGCTCTCCAGGTCAGTATTTATTGTACTCTCCAGGTCAGTATTTATTGTACTCTCCAGGTCAGTATTTATTGCCCCTCCAGGTCAGTATTTATTGTACTCTCCAGGTCAGTATTTAATGTATTTAGTGTACTCTACAGGTCAGTATTTATTGTACTCTCCAGGTCAGTATTTAATGTACTCTCCAGATCAGCATGTATTGTACTCTCCAGGTCAATATTTATTGCGCTCTCCAGTTCAGTATTTATTGTACTCTCCAGGTCAGTATTTATTGTACTCTCCACGTCAGTATTTATTGTACACTCCAGGTCAGTATTTATTGTACTCTCCAGGTCAGTATTTATTGTACTCTCCAGGTCAGTATTTATTGTACTCTCCAGGTCAGTGTTTACTGTACTGTCCAGGTCAGTATTTGTTGTCCTCTCTTGGTCAGTATTAATTGTACTCTCCAGGTCAATATTTATTTTACACTCCAGGTCAGTATTTATTGTACTCTCGTGGTCAGTATTTATTGTACTCTCCAGGTCAGTATTTATTGTACTCCTCAGGTCAGTGTATATTGTCCTCTCCAGGTCAGTATTTATTGTACTCTCCTGGTTAGTATTTATTGTATTCTCCAGGTCAGTATTCATTGTACCCTCCAGGTCAGTATTTATTGTACTCTCCAGGTCAGTATGTATTGTACTCTCCAGGTCATTGTTTATTGTACTGTCCAGGTCGGTATTTATTGTCCTCTCCAGGTCAGTATTAATTGTACTCTCCAGGTCAGTATTTATTTTACCCTCCAGGTCAGTATTTATTGTACTTTCCAGGTCAGTATTTATAGTACTCTCCAGGTCAGTATTTATTATATTCTCCAGGTCATTATTTATTGCACTCTCCAGGGCAGCATTTAGTACCCTCTCCAGGTCAGTATTGATTGTACTCTCCAGGTCAGTATTTATTGTACTCTCCAGGTCAGTATTTAATGTATTTAGTGTACTCTACAGGTCAGTATTTATTGTACTCTCCAGGTCAGTATTTAAAGTACTCTCCAGATCAGCATGTATTGTACTCTCCAGGTCAATATTTATTGCGCTCTCCAGTTCAGTATTTATTGTACTCTCCAGGTCAGTATTTATTGTACTCTCCACGTCAGTATTTATTGTACACTCCAGGTCAGTATTTATTGTACTCTCCAGGTCAGTATTTATTGTACTCTCCAGGTCAGTATTTATTGTACTCTCCAGGTCAGTGTTTACTGTACTGTCCAGTTCAGTATTTATTGTCCTCTCTTGGTCAGTATTAATTGTACTCTCCAGGTCAGTATTTATTGTACTCTCCTGGTTAGTATTTATTGTATTCTCCAGGTCAGTATTTATTGTACCCTCCAGGTCAGTATTTATTGTACTCTCCAGGTCAGTATGTATTGTACTCTCCAGGTCATTGTTTATTGTACTGTCCAGGTCGGTATTTATTGTCCTCTCCAGGTCAGTATTAATTGTACTCTCCAGGTCAGTATTTATTTTACCCTCCAAGTCAGTATTTATTGTACTTTCCAGGTCAGTATTTATAGTACTCTCCAGGTCAGTATTTATTATATTCTCCAGGTCATTATTTATTGCACTCTCCAGGGCTGCATTTAGTACCCTCTCCAGGTCAGTATTTATAGTACTCTCCAGGTCAGTATTTATTGTACTCTCAAGGTCAGTATTTATTGTACTCTCCAGGTCAGTATTTATTGCACACTACAGGTCAGTATTTATTGCACTCTCCTGGTCAATATTTATTGCCCTCTCCAGGTCAGTATTTATTGCCCTCTCCAGCTGAGTATTTATTGTACTCTCCAGGTCAATATTTATTGTGCTCTCCAGGTCAGTATTTATTGTACTCTCCAGGTCAGTATTTATTGTACTCTCCAGGTCAGTATTTATTGCCCCTCCAGGTCAGTATTTATTGTACTCTCCAGGTCAGTATTTAATGTACTCTCCAGATCAGCATGTATTGTACTCTCCAGGTCAATATTTATTGCGCTCTCCAGTTCAGTATTTATTGTACTCTACAGGTCAGTATTTATTGTACTCTCCACGTCAGTATTTATTGTGCACTCCAGGTCAGTATTTATTGTACTCTCCAGGTCAGTATTTATTGTACTCTCCATGTCAGTATTTATTGTACTCTCCAGGTCAGTGTTTACTGTACTGTCCAGGTCAGTATTTATTGTCCTCTCTTGGTCAGTATTAATTGTACTCTCCAGGTCAATATTTATTTTACACTCCAGGTCAGTATTTATTGTACTCTCGTGGTCAGTATTTATTGTACTCTCCAGGTCAGTATTTATTGTACTCTCCAGGTCAGTGTATATTGTCCTCTCCAGGTCAGTATTTATTGTACTCTCCAGGTTAGTATTTATTGTATTCTCCAGGTCAGTATTTATTGTACCCTCCAGGTCAGTATTTATTGTACTCTCCAGGTCAGTATGTATTGTACTCTCCAGGTCATTGTTTATTGTATTGTCCAGGTCGGTATTTATTGTCCTCTCCAGGTCAGTATTAATTGTACTCTCCAGGTCAGTATTTATTTTACCCTCCAGGTCAGTATTTATTGTACTTTCCAGGTCAGTATTTATAGTACTCTCCAGGTCAGTATTTATTATATTCTCCAGGTCATTATTTATTGCACTCTCCAGGTCAGTGTATATTGTCCTCTCCAGGGAAGTATTTATTGTACACACAAGGTTAGTATTTATTTTATTCTCCAGGTCAGTATTTATTGTACCCTCCAGGTCAGTATTTATTGTACTTTCCAGGTCAGTATTTATAGTACTCTCCAGGTCAGTATTTATTATATTCTCCAGGTCATTATTTATTGCACTCTCCAGGTCAGTATTTATTGTATTCTCAAGGTCAGTATTTATTGTACTCTCCAGGTGAGTATCTATTGTACTCTCCAGGTCAGTATTTATTGTACGCTCCAGGTCAGTATTTATTGTCCTCTCCAGGTCAGTATTTATTGTACTCTCGAGGTTATTATTTATTGTATTCTCCAGGTCAGTATTTATTGTACTCTCCAGGTCAGTATTTATTGTACTCTCCAGGTCAGTATTTATTGTCCTCTCCAGGTCAGTATTTATTGTACTCTCCAGGTTAGTATTTATTGTATTCTCCAGGTTAGTATTTATTGTACCCTCCAGGTCAATATTTATTATATTTTTCAGGTCAGTATTTATAGTACTCTCCAGGTCAGTATTTATTATATTCTCCAGGTCATTATTTATTGCACTCTCCAGGTCAGAAATTATTGCACTCTACAGTGCAGTTTTTATTGTACTCTCCAGGTGAGTATCTATTGTACTCTCCAGGTCAGTATTTATTGTACGCTCCAGGTCAGTATTTATTGTCCTCTCCAGGTGAGTATTTATTGTACTCTCGAGGTTATTATTTATTGTATTCTCCAGGTCAGTATTTATTGTACTCTCCAGGTCAGTATTTATTGTACTCTCCAGGTCAGTATTTATTGTCCTCTCCAGGTCAGTATTTATTGTACTCTCCAGGTTAGTATTTATTGTATTCTCCAGGTTAGTATTTATTGTACCCTCCAGGTCAATATTTATTATATTTTTCAGGTCAGTATTTAAAGTACTCTCCAGGTCAGTATTTATTATATTCTCCAGGTCATTATTTATTGCACTCTCCAGGTCAGAAATTATTGCTCTCTCCAGTGCAGTTTTTATTGTACTCTCCAGGTCAGCATTTATTGCACTCTCCTGGTCAATATTTATTGCCCTCCCAAGGTCAGTATTTATTGTACTCTCCAGGTCAGTATTTATTACCCTCTTTAAGTCAGTATTTATTTACTCTCCAGGCCAGAATTTTTGTACTCTCCAGGTCATTATTTATTGCGCTCTCCAAACCAGCATTTATTACCCTCTTCAGGTCATTTTATGGTATTCTCCAGGTCAGTATTTATTGTACTCTCCAGGTCAGTAAATATTGTATTTATTGTACTCTCCAGGTCAGTATTTATTGTACTCTCCAGGTCACTATTTATTGCCCTCTCCAGGTCAGAATTTATTTAATCCCCAGGTCAGTATTTATTGTACACTCCAGGTCAGTTTTTATTGTACTCTCCAGGTCAGTATTAATGTACTCTCCAGGTCAGCATTTATTGTACTCTCCAGGTCACTGTTTAATGTGCTGTCCAGGTCAGTATTTATTGTCCTCTCCAGGTCAGTTTTTATTGTAATCTCCAGGTCAGTATTTATTGTACTCTGCAGGTTAGTATTTATTGTATTCTCCAGGTCAGTATTTATTGTACACTCCAGGTCTAAGTATTTACTGTACTCTCCAGGTCACTAGTTATATTACTCTCCAGGTCAGTATTGATTGCACTCTCCAGGTCATTATTTATTGCACTCTCCAGGTCAGAATTTTTTGCACTCTCAAGGGCAGTATTTATTGCACTCTCCAGGTCAGTATTTATTGTACTCTCCAGGTCAGTTCTTATTGTCCTCTACAGGTCACTATTTATTGTACTCACCAGATCAGTATTTATTGTAATCTCCAGGGCAGCATTTAGTACCCTCTCCAGGTCTGTATTTATAGTACTCTCCAGGTCAGTATTTATTGTCCTCTCAAGGTCAGTATTTATTGTACTCTCCAGATCAATATTTATTGCACACTACAGTTCAGTATTTATTGCACTCTGCTGGTCAATATTTATTGCCCTCTCCAGGTCAGTATTTATTGCCCTCTCCAGGTGAGTATTTATTGTACTCTCCAGGTCAATATTTATTGTGCTCTCCAGGTCAGTATTTATTGTACTCTCCAGGTCAGTATTTATTATACTCTCCAGGTCAGTATTTATTGCCCCCTCCAGGTCAGTATTTATTGTACTCTCCAGGTCAGTATTTAATGTATGTATTGTACTCTCCAGGTCAGTATTTATTGTACTCTCCAGGTCAGTATTTAATGTACTCTCCAGTTCAGTATGTATTGTAATCTCCAGGTCAATATTTATTGCCCTCTCCAGTTCAGTATTTATTGTACTCTCCAGGTCAGTATTTATTGTACTCTCCAGGTCAGTATTCATTGTACACTCCAGGTCAGTATTTATGGTACTCTCCAGGTCAATATTTATTGTACTCTCCAGGTCAGTATTTATTATACTCTCCAGGTCAGTGTTTATTGTACTGTCCAGGTCAGTATTTATTGATCTCTCTTGGTCAGTATTAATTGTACTCTCCAGGTCAGTATTTATTTAACACTCCAGGTCAGTATTTATTGTACTCTCCAGGTCAGTATTTATTGTACTCTCCAGGTCAGTATTTATTGCACTCTCCAGGTCAGTGTATATTGTCCTCTGCAGGTCAGTATTTATTGTACTCTCCAGGTTAGTATTTATTGTATTCTCCAGGTCAGTATTTATTGTACCCTCCAGGTCGGTATTTATTGTCCTCTCCAGGTCAGTATTAATTGTACTCTCCAGGTCAGTATATATTTTACCCTCCAGGTCAGTATTTATTGTACTCTCCAGGTCAGTATTTATTATGCTCTCCAGGTCAGTATTTATTGTACTCTCTAGGTCAGTGTATATTGTCCTCTCCATGTAAATATTTATTGTACTCTCCAGGTTAGTATTTTTTGTATTCTCCAGGTCAGTATTTATTGTACCCTCCAGGTCAGTATTTATTGTACTTTCCAGGTCAGTATTTATAGTATTCTACAGGTCAGTATTTATTGTACCCTCCAGGTCAGTATTTATTGTACTTTCCTGGTCAGTATTTATAGTACGCTCCAGGTCAGTATTTATTATATTCTCCAGGTCATTATTTATTGCACTCTCCAGGTCAGAAATTATTGCACGCTCCAGGGCAGTATTTATTGTACTCACCAGGTCAGCATTTATTGTGCTCTCCAGGACAGTATTTATTGCCCTCTCCAGGTCAGTATTTAATGCCCTCTCCAGGTCAGTATTTATTGTACTCTCCCGGTCAGTATTTATTGTAATCTCCAGGGCAGTATTTATTACCCTCTCCAGGTCAGTATTTATTGTACTCTCCATGTCAGTATTTATTGTACTCTCAAGGTCAGTATTTATTGTACTCTCCAGGTGATTATATATTGTGCTCTCCAGGTCAGTATTTATTGTACTCTCCAGGTCAGTATTTATTGTCCTCTCCAGGTCAGTATTTATTGTACTCTCGAGGTTGGTATTTATTGTATTCTCCAGGTCAGTATTTATTGTACTCTCCAGGTCAGTATTTATTGTACTCTCCAGGTCAGTATTTATTGTCCTCTCCAGGTCAGTATTTATTGTACTTTCCAGGTTGGTATTTATTGTATTCTCCAGGTCAGTATTTATTGTACCCTCCAGGTCAGTATTTATTGTACTTTTCAGGTCAGTATTTATAGTACTCTCCAGGTCAGTATTTATTGTATTCTCCAGGTCATTATTTATTGCACTCTCCAGGTCAGTATTTATTGCACTCTCCAGGTCAGTATTTATTGTACTCTCCAGGTCAGTTTTTATTGTAATCTCCAGGGCAGCATTTAGTACCCTCTCCAGGTCAGTATTTATAGTACTTTCCAGGTCAGTATTTATTGTCCTCTCAAGGTCAGTATTTATTGTACTCTCCAGATCAGTATTTATTGCACACTACAGTTCAGTATTTATTGCACTCTCCTGGTCAATATTTATTGCCCTCTCCAGGTCAGTATTTATTGCCCTCTCCAGGTGAGTATTTATTGTACTCTCCAGGTCAATATTTATTGTGCTCTCCAGGTCAGTATTTATTGTACTCTCCAGGTCAGTATTTATTGTACTCTCCAGGTCAGTATTTATTGCCCCCTCCAGGTCAGTATTTATTGTACTCTCCAGATCAGTATTTAATGTATGTATTGTACTCTCCAGGTCAGTATTTATTGTACTCTCCAGTCAGTATTTAATGTACTCTCCAGGTCAGTATTTATTGTACTCTCCAGGTCAGTATTTATTGTACACTCCAGGTCAGTATTTATTGTACTCTCCAGGTCAGTATTTATTGTACTCTCCAGGTCAGTATTTATTGTACTCTCCAGGTCAGTGTTTATTGTACTGTCCAGGTCAGTATTTATTGTCCTCTCTTGGTCAGTATTAATTGTACTCTCCAGGTCAGTATTTATTTTACACTCCAGGTCAGTATTTATTGTACTCACCAGGTCAGCATTTATTGTGCTCTCCAGGACAGTATTTATTGCCCTCTCCAGGTCAGTATTAAATGCCCTCTCCAGGTCAGTATTTATTGTACTCTCCCATCAGTATTTATTGTAATCTCCAGGGCAGTATTTATTACCCTCTCCAGGTCAGTATTTATTGTGCTCTCCAGGTCAGTATTTATTGTACTCTCCAGGTCAGTATTTATTGTACTCTCCAGGTCAGTATTTATTGCCCCCTCCAGGTCAGTATTTATTGTACTCTCCAGGTCAGTATTTAATGTATGTATTGTACTCTCCAGGTCAGTATTTATTGTACTCTCCAGGTCAGTATTTAATGTACTCTCCAGGTCAGTATTTATTGTACTCTCCAGGTCAGTATTTATTATACACTCCAGGTCAGTATTTATTGTACTCTCCAGGTCAGTATTTATTGTACTCTCCAGGTCAGTATTTATTGTACTCTCCAGGTCAGTGTTTATTGTACTGCCCAGGACAGTATTTATTGTCCTCTCTTGGTCAGTATTAATTGTACTCTCCAGGTCAGTATTTATTTTACACTCCAGGTCAGTATTTATTGTACTCTCCAGGTCAGTATTTATTGTACTCTCCAGGTCAGTATTTATTGCACTCTCCAGGTCAGTGTATATTGTCCTCTCCAGGTCAGTATTTATTGTACTCTCCAGGTTAGTATTTATTGTATTCTCCAGGTCAGTATTTATTGTACCCTCCAGGTCGGTATTTATTGTCCTCTCCAGGTCAGTATTAATTGTACTCTCCAGGTCAGTATTTATTTTACCATCCAGGTCAGTATTTATTGTACTCTCCAGGTCAGTATTTATTGTACTCTCCAGGTTAGTATTTATTGTATTCTCCAGGTCAGTATTTATTGTACCCTTCAGGTCAGTATTTATTGTACTTTCCAGGTCAGTATTTAGAGTATTCTCCAGGTCAGTATTTATTGTACTCTCCAGGTCAGTATTTATTGTACTTTCCAGGTCAGTATTTATAGTACTCTCCAGGTCAGTATTTATTATATTCTCCAGGTCATTATTTATTGCACTCTCCAGGTCAGAAATTATTGCATGCTCCATGGCAGTATTTATTGTACTCACCAGGTCAGCATTTATTGTGCTCTCCAGGACAGTATTTATTGCCCTCTCCATGTCAGTATTTATTGCCCTCTCCAGGTCAGTATTTATTGTACTCTCCCGGTCAGTATTTATTGTAATCTCCAGGGCAGTATTTATTACCCTCTTCATGTCAGTATTTATTTTACTCTCCAGGCCAGTATTTTTGTACTCTCCAGGTCATTATTTATTGCACTCTCCAAGCCAGCATGTATTAGCCTCTCCAGGTCATTTTTATGGTATTCTCCAGATCAGTATTTATTGTACTCTCCAGGTCAGTATTTATTGTAATCTCCAGGTCACTATTAATTTACACTCCTGGTCAGTATTTATTGTCCTCTCCGGGTCAGTATTTACTGTACACTCGAGGTCAGTATTTATTGTACTCTCCAGGTCAGTATTTTTTGCACTCTCCAGGTCAGTATTGATTGCACTCTCCAGGTCATTATTTATTGCACTCTCCAGGTCAGAATTTTTTGCACTCTCCAGGGCAATATTTATTGTACTCTCCAGGTCAGTATTTATTTTACTCTCCAGCTCAGTATTTATTGTATTCTCCAGGTCGTATTTATTGTACTCTCCAGATCAGTGTTTATTGTACTGTCCAGGTCAGTACTTATTACCCTATGCAGGTCAGTATGTATTGTACTCTCCTGGTCAGTATTTATTGTACACTCCAGGTCATATTTATTGTACTCCTCAGGTCAGTATTTATTGTCCCCTCCAGGTCAGTATTTATTGTACGAACCAGGTCAGTATTTATTGTACTCTCCAGGTCAGTATTTATTGTACTCTCCAGGTCAGTATTTATTGTACTCTCCAGGTCAGTATTTATTGTACACTCGAGGTCAGTATTTATTGTACTCTCCATGTCAGTATTTATTGTACTCTCCAGTTCAGTATTTACTGTTCTCTCCAGGTCAGTGTTTATTTTACTTGCCAGGTCAGTATTTATTGTCCTTTCCAGGTCAGTATTTATTGTACTCTCCAGGTCAGTATTTATTGTACTCTCCAGGTCAGTATTTATAGTACTCTCCAGGTCAGTATTTATTGTACTCTCCAAGTCAGTATTTATTACCCTATGCAGGTCAGTATTTATTGTACTATCCTGGTCAGTATTTATTGTACACTCCAGGTCAGTATTTATTGTACTCCTCAGGTCAGTATTTATTGTCCCCTCCAGGTCAGTATTTATTGTACGAACCAGGTCAGTATTTATTGTACTCTCCAGGTCAGTATTTATTGAACTCCCCAGGTCACTAATTATTGTACTCTCCAGGTTAGTATTTATTGCACTCTCCATGGCAGTATTTATTGCACTCTCCAGTTCAGCATTTATTGTACTCTCCATGTCAGTATTTATTGCCCTCTCCAGGTCAGTGTTTACTGTTCTATCCAGGTCAGTGTTTATTTTACTTTCCAGGTCAGTATTTATTGTCCTTTCCAGGTCAGTATTTATTGTACTCTCCAGGTCAGTATTTATTGTACTCTCCAGGTCAGTATTTATAGTACTCTCCAGGTCAGTGTTTATTGTACTCACCAGGTCAGTATTTATTACCCTCTCCCGGTAATTTTTTATGTTACTCTCCAGGTCAGTATTTATTGTACTCTCCAGGTCAATATTTATTGTATTTATTGTGCTCTCCAGGTCAGTATTTATTGTACTCTCCAGGTCAGTATTTAATGTACTCTCCAGGTCAGTATTTATTGTACTCTCCAGGTCAGTATTTATTGCCGTCTCCAGGTCAGTATTTATTGTACTCTCCAGGTCAGTATTTATTTTAATCGCCAGGTCAGTCTTTATTATCCTCTCCAGGTCAGTATTTATTGTACTCTCCAGGTCAGTATTTATTGTACTCTCCAGGTCAGTATTTATTGTACTCTCCAGGTCAGTGTTTATTGTACTGTCCAGGTCAGTATTTATTGTCCTCTCCAAGTCAGTATTTATGGTACTCTCCAGGTCAGTATTTATTGTCCTCTCCAGGTAAGTACTTATTGTACTCTCCAGGTCAGTATTTATAGTACTCTCCAGGTCAGTATTTATTGTACTCTCCAGGTCATTATTTATTGCACTCTTCTGGTCAATATTTATTGCCCTATCCAGGTCAGTATTTATTGCCATCTCCAGGTCAGTATCTATTGTACTCTCCAGGTCAGTATTTAATGTACTCTCCAGGTCAGTATTTATTGTGCTCACCAGGTCAGTATTTATTGTACACTCGAGGTCAGTATTTGTTGTACTCTCCAAGTCAGTATCTATTGCGCTCTCCAGGGCAGTATGTATTGCACTCTCCAGGTCAGTATTTATTATAATCTCCAGGTCATTATTTATTGTACCCTCCAGGTCAGTATTTATTGTACTTTTCAGGTCAGTATTTATAGTACTCTCCAGGTCAGTATTTATTGTATTCTCCAGGTCATTATTTATTGCACTCTCCAGGTCAGAAATTATTGCACTCTCCAGGGCAGTTTTTATTGTACTTTCCAGGTCAGCATTTATTGTACTCTCCAGGTCAGTATTTATTGTACTCTCCAGGTCAGCATTTATTGCACTCTCTGGTCAATATTTATTGCCCTCCCCAGGTCAGTATTTATTGCCCTCTTCTGATCAGTATTTATTACCCTCTTCATGTCAGTATTTATTTTACTCTCCAGGCCAGTATTTTTGTACTCTCCAGGTCAATATTTATTGCACTCTCCAAGCCAGCATGTATTAGCCTCTCCAGGTCATTTTATGGTATTCTCCAGATCAGTATTTATTATACTCTCCAGGTCAGTATTTATTGTAATCTCCAGGTCACTATTAATTTTCACTCCTGGTCAGTATTTATTGTCCTGTCCGGGTCAGTATTTACTGTGCACTCGAGGTCAGTATTTATTGTACTCTCCAGGTCAGTATTTTTTGCACTCTCCAGGTCATTATTTGTTGCACTCTCCAGGTCAGAATTTCTTGCACTCTCCAGGGCAATATTTATTGTACTCTCCAGGTCAGTATTTATTTTACTCTCCAGCTCAGTATTTATTGTATTCTCCAGGTCGTATTTATTGTACTCTCCAGATCAGTGTTTATTGTACTGTCCAGGTCAGTACTTATTACCCTATGCAGGTCAGTATGTATTGTACTCTCCTGGTCAGTATTTATTGTACACTCCAGGTCATATTTATTGTACTCCTCAGGTCAGTATTTATTGTCCCCTCCAGGTCAGTATTTATTGTACGAACCAGGTCAGTATTTATTGTACTCTCCAGGTCAGTATTTATTGTACTCTCCAGGTCAGTATTTATTGTACTCTCCAGGTCAGTACTTATTGTACTCTCCAGGTCAGTATTTATTGTACACTCGAGGTCAGTATTTATTGTACTCTCCATGTCAGTATTTATTGTACTCTCCAGTTCAGTATTTACTGTTCTCTCCAGGTCAGTGTTTATTTTACTTTCCAGGTCAGTATTTATTGTCCTTTCCAGGTCAGTATTTATTGTACTCTCCAGGTCAGTATTTATTGTACTCTCCAGGTCAGTATTTATAGTACTCTCCAGGTCAGTATTTATTGTACTCTCCAGGTCTGTATTTATTACCCTATGCAGGTCAGTATTTATTGTACTATCCTGGTCAGTATTTATTGTACACTCCAGGTCAGTATTTATTGTACTCCTCAGGTCAGTATTTATTGTCCCCTCCAGGTCAGTATTTATTGTACGAACCAGGTCAGTATTTATTGTACTCTCCAGGTCAGTATGTATTGAACTCCCCAGGTCACTAAGTATTGTACTCTCCAGGTTAGTATTTATTGCACTCTCCATGGCAGTATTTATTGCACTCTCCAGTTCAGCATTTATTGTACTCTCCATGTCAGTATTTATTGCCCTTTCCAGGTCAGTGTTTACTGTTCTCTCCAGGTCAGTGTTTATTTTACTTTTCAGGTCAGTATTTATTGTCCTTTCCAGGTCAGTATTTATTGTACTCTCCAGGTCAGTATTTATTGTACTCTCCAGGTCAGTATTTATAGTACTCTCCAGGTCAGTGTTTATTGTACTCACCAGGTCAGTATTTATTACCCTCTCCCGGTAATTTTTTATGGTACTCTCCAGGTCAGTATTTATTGTACTCTCCAGGTCAATATTTATTGTATTTATTGTGCTCTCCAGGTCAGTATTTATTGTACTCTCCAGGTCATTATTTAATGTACTCTCCAGGTCAGTATTTATTGTACTCTCCAGGCCAGTATTTATTGCCGTCTCCAGGTCAGTATTTATTGTACTCTCCAGGTCAGTATTTATTTTAATCGCCAGGTCAGTCTTTATTATCCTCTCCAGGTCAGTATGTATTGTACTCTCCAGTTCAGTATTTATTGTACTCTCCAGGTCAGTATTTATTGTACTCTCCAGGTCAGTGTTTATTGTACTGTCCAGGTCAGTATTTATTGTCCTCTCCAAGTCAGTATTTATGGTACTCTCCAGGTCAGTATTTATTATCCTCTCCAGGTAAGTATTTATTGTACTCTCCATGTCAATATTTATAGTACTCTCCAGGTCAGTATTTATTGTACTCTCCAGGTCATTATTTATTGCACTCTTCTGGTCAATATTTATTGCCCTATCCAGGTCAGTATTTATTGCCATCTCCAGGTCAGTATCTATTGTACTCTCCATGTCAGTATTTAATGTACTCTCCAGGTCAGTATTTATTGTCCTCTCCAGGTCAGTATTTATTGTACCCTCCAGGTCAGTATTTATTGTACTCTCTATGTCAGTATTTGTTGTACTGTCCAGGTCAGTATCTATTGTATTCTTCAGGTCAGTATTTAATGTACTCTCCAGGTCAGTATTTATTGTACTCACCAGGTCAGTATTTATTGTACACTCGAGGTCAGTATTTATTGTGCCCTTCAGGTCAGTATTTATTGCCCTCTCCAGGGCAGTATGTATTGCACTCTCCAGGTCAGTATTTATTATAATCTGCAGGTCATTATTTATTGTACTCTGCAGGTCAATATTTATTGTATTTATTGTGCTCTCCAGGTCAGTATTTATTGTACTCACCAGGTCAGTATTTAATGTACTCTCCAGGTCAGTATTTATTGTACTCTCCAGGTCAGTATTTATTGCCGTCTCCAGGTCAGTATTTATTGTACTCTCCAGGTCAGTATTTATTGTAATCGCCAGGTCAGTCTTTATTATCCTCTCCAGGTCGGTATTTATTGTACTCTCCAGGTCAGTATTTATGTTACTCTCCAGGTCAGTATTTATTGTCCTCTCCAGGTCAGTATTTATTGTACTCTCCAGGTCAGTATTTATAGTACTCTCCAGGTCAGTATTTATTGTACTCTCCAGGTCATTATTTATTGCACTCTTCTGGTCAATATTTATTGCCCTATCCAAGTCAGTATTTATTGCCCTCTCCAGGTCAGTATCTATTGTACTCTCCACGTCAGTATTTAATGTACTCTCCAGGTCAGTATTTATTTTGCTCACCAGGTCAGTATTTATTGTACACTCGAGGTAAGTACGTATTGTACTCTCCAGGTCAGTATCTATTGCGCTCTCCAGGGGAGTATGTATTGCACTCTCCAGGTCAGTATTTATTATAATCTCCAGGTCATTATTTATTGTACTCTGCAGGTCAGTATTTATTGTACTCTACATGTTTGTATTTATTGTACTGTCCAGGTCAGTATTTATTGTCCTCTCCAGGTCAGTATTTATTGTACCCTCCAGGTCAGTATTTATTGTACTCTCTATGTCAGTATTTATTGTACTGTCCAGGTCAGTATCTATTGTACTCTCCAGGTCATTATTTAATGTACTCTCCAGGTCAGTATTTATTATACTCACCAGGTCAGTATTTATTGTACACTCGAGGTCAGTATTTATTGTGCCCTCCAGGTCAGTATTTATTGCCCTCTCCAGGGCAGTAGGTGTTGCACTCTCCAGGTCAGTATTTATTATAATCTCCAGGTCATTATGTATTGTACTCTGCAGGTCAGTATTTATAGTACTCTCCAGGTCAGTATTTATTGTACTCACCAGGTCAGTATTTATTGTACACTCGAGGTCAGTGTTTATTGTACTCACCAGGTCAGTATTTATTTTACTCTCCAGGTCAGTTTTTATTGTCCTCTCCAGGTCACTATTTATTGTACCCTCCAGGTCATTATTTATTGTACTCTCCAGGTCAGTATATATTGCACTCTCCAGGTCAGTATTTATTAAACTCTCCAGGTCAGTATTTGCTGTACTCTCTATGTCAGTATTTATAGTACTGTCCAGGTCTGTATTTATTGTCCTCTCCAGGTCAGTATTTATTGTACCCTCCAGGTCATTATTTATTGTACTCTCCTGGTCAGTATTTATTGTACACTCCAGGTCAGGATTTATTGTACTCTCCAGGTCAGTATTTATTGCCCTCTCCAGGGCAGTATGGATTGCACTCTCCAGGTCAATATTTATTGTACTCTCGAGGTCAGTATTTACTGTACTCTCTATGTCAGTATTTATTGTACTCTCCAGGTCAGTTTTTATTGTCCTCTCCAGGTCACTCTTTATTGTACTCTCCAGGTCATTATTTATTGTACTCACCAGGTCAGTATTTATTGTAATCTTCAGGGCAGTATTTATTATCCTCTCCAGGTCAGTATTTATTGTACTTTCCAGGTCAGTATTTATTGTACTCTCAAGGTCAGTATTTATTGTACTCTCCAGATCAGTATTTATTGCACACGACAGGTCAGTATTTATTGCACTCTCCTGGTAAATATTTAATGCCCTCTCCAGTTCAATATTTATTGCCCTCTCCAGGTGAGTATTTATTGTACTCTCCAGGTCAATATTTATTGTGCTCTCCAGGTCAGTATTTATTGTACTCTCCAGGTCATTATTTATTGTACTCTCCTGGTCAGTATTTATTGTACACTCCAGGTCAGTATTTATTGTACTCCTCAGGTCAGTATTTATTGTCCCCTCCAGTTCAGTATTTATTGCACGAACCTGGTCAGTATTTATTGTACTCTCCAGGTCAGTATTTATTGTACTCTCCAGGTCAGTATTTATTGTACACTCGAGGTCAGTATTTATTGTACTCTCCATGTCAGTATTTATTGTACTCTCCAGGTCAGTATTTACTGTTCTCTTCAGGTCAGTGTTTATTTTACTGACCAGGTCAGTATTTATTGTCCTTTCCAGGTCAGTATTTATTGTACTCTCCAGGTCAGTATTTATTGTACTCTCCAGGTCATTATTTAAGGTACTCTCCAGGTCAGTATTTATTGTACTCTCCAGGTCAGTATTTATTACTCTATGCAGGTCAGTATTTATTGTACTCTCCTGGTCAGTATTTATTGTACACTCCAGGTCAGTATATATTGTACTCCTCAGGTCAGTATTTATTGTCCCCTCCAGGTCAGTATTTTTTGTACGATCCAGGTCAGTATTTATTGTACTCTCCGTGTCAATATTTATTGAACTCCCCAGGTCACTAATTATTGTACTCTCCAGGTCATTATTTATTGCACTCTCTAGGTCAGTATTTATTGCAGTCTCCATGGCAGTATTTATTGTACTCTCCAGGTCAGTGTATATTGTACTGTCCAGGTCAGTATTTATTGTCCTCTCCAGGTCAGTATTTATTGTACTCTCCAGGTCAGTATTTATTGTCCTCTCCAGCTCATTATTTACTGCACTCTTCTGGTCAATATTTATTGCCCTTTCCAGGTCAGTATTTATTGCTCTCTCCAGGGCAGTATTTATTGCCCTCTTCAGGTCAGTATCTATTGTACTCTCCAGGTCAGTATTTAATGTACTCTCCAGGTCAGTATTTATTGTACTCAGCAGGTCAGTATTTACTGTACACTCGAGGTCAGTATTTATTGTACTCTCCAGGTCAGTATTTATTGCCCTCTCCAGGGCAGTATGTATTGCACTCTCCAGGTCTGTATTTATTATACTCTCCATGTCGTTATTTATTGTACTCTGCAGGTCAGTATTTATTGTAGTCTACATGTCAGTATTTATTGTACTGTCCAGGTCAGTATTTATTGCCCTCTCCAGGTCAGTATTTATTGTACCCTCCAGGTCAGTGTTTATTGTACTCACCAGGTCAGTATTTATTTTACTCTCCAGGTCAGTTTTTATTGTCCTCTCCAGGTCACTATTTATTGTACACTCCAGGTCATTATTTATTGTACTCTCCAGGTCAGTATATATTGCACTCTCTAGGTCAGTATTCATTAAACTCTCCAGGTCAGTATTTACTGTACTCTCTATGTCAGTATTTATAGTACTGTCCAGGTCTGTATTTATTGTCCTCTCCAGGTCAGTATTTATTGTACCCTCCAGGTCATTATTTATTGTACTCTCCTGGTCAGTATTTATTGTACACTCCAGGTCAGTATTTATTGTACTCCTCAGGACAGTATTTTTTGTCCCCTCCAGGTCAGTATTTATTGTACGAACCAGGTCAGTATTTATTGTACTCTCCAGGTCAGTTTTTATTGTACTCACCAGGTCAGTATTTATTGTACTCTCCAGGTCAGTATGTATTGTACTCTCCAGGTCAGTATTTATTGTACACTCGAGTTCAGTATTTATTGTACTCTCCATGTCAGTATTTATTGTACTCTCCAGGTCAGTATTTACTGTTCTCTCTAGGTCAGTGTTTATTTTACTATCCAGGTCAGTATTTATTGTCCTTTCCAGGTCAGTATTTATTGTACTCTCCAGGTCAGTATTTATTGTACTCTCCAGGTCAGTATTTATAGTACTCTCCAGGTCAGTATTTATTGTACTCTCCAGGTCAGTATTTATTACCCTATGCAGGTCAGTATTGATTGTACTCTCCTGGTCAGTATTTATTGTACACTCCAGGTCAGTATTTATTGTACTCCTCAGGTCAGTATTCATTCTCCCCTCCAGATCAGTATTTATTGTACGAACCAGGTCAGTATTTATTGTACTCTCCGGGTCAGTATTTATTGAACTCCCCAGGTCACTAATTATTGTACTCTCCAGGTCATTATTTATTGCACTCTTCTGGTCAGTATTTTTTCCACTCTCCATGGCAGTATTTATTGTACTCTCCAGTTCAGCATTTATTGTACTCTCCAGGTCAGTATTTATTGCATTCTCCAGGTCACTATTTATTGTACTCTCCAGGTCAGTATTTATTGCCCTCTCCAGGTCAGTATTTATTGAACTCTCTAGGTCAGTATTTATTACCCTCTCCAGGTCATTTTTTATGGTAATCTCCAGGTCAATATTTATTGTACTCTCCAGGTCAATATTTATTGTATTTATTGTGCTCTCCAGGTCAGTATTTATTGTACTCTCCAGGTCAGTATTTAATGTACTCTCAAGGTCAGTATTTATTGTACTCTCCAGGTCAGTATTTATTGCCGTCTCCAGGTCAGTATTTATTGTACTCTCCAGGTCAGTATTTAATATAATCGCCAGGTCAGTCTTTATTATCCTCTCCGGGTCAGTATTTATTGTACTCTCCAGATCAGTTTTTATTGTACTCTCCAGGTCAGTATTTATTGTACTCTCCAGGTTAGTGTTTATTGCACTCTCCAGGTCAGTATTTATTAAACTCTCCAGGTCAGTATTTACTGTACTCTCTATGTCAGTATTTATAGTACTGTCCATGTCTGTATTTATTGTCCTCTCCAGGTCAGTATTTATTGTACCCTCCAGGTCATTATTTATTGTACTCTCCTGGTCAGTATTTATTGTACACTCCAGGTCAGTATTTATTGTACTCCTCAGGTCAGTATTTTTTGTCCCCTCCAGGTCAGTATTTATTGTACGAACCAGGTCAGTATTTATTGTACTCTCCAGGTCAGTTTTTATTGTACTCACCAGGTCAGTATTTATTGTACTCTCCAGGTCAGTATGTATTGTACTCTCCAGGTCAGTATTTATTGTACACTCGAGTTCAGTATTTATTGTACTCTCCATGTCAGTATTTATTGTATTCTCCAGGTCAGTATTTACTGTTCTCTCCAGGTCAGTGTTTATTTTACTGTCCAGGTCAGTATTTATTGTCCTTTCCAGGTCAGTATTTATTGTACTCTCCAGGTCAGTATTTATTGTACTCTCCAGGTCAGTATTTATAGTACTCTCCAGGTCAGTATTTATTGTACTCTCCAGGTCAGTATTTATTACCCTATGCAGGTCAGTATTTATTGTACTCTCCTGGTCAGTATTTATTGTACACTCCAGGTCAGTATTTATTGTACTCCTCAGGTCAGTATTTATTCTTCCCTCCAGATCAGTATTTATTGTACGAACCAGGTCAGTATTTATTGTACTCTCCGGGTCAGTATTTATTGAATTCCCCAGGTCACTAATTATTGTACTCTCCAGGTCATTATTTGTTGCACTCTCCAGGTCAGTATTTTTTCCACTCTCCATGGCAGTATTTATTGTACTCTCCAGTTCAGCATTTATTGTACTCTCCAGGTCAGTATTTATTGCATTCTCCAGGTCACTATTTATTGTACTCTCCAGGTCAGTATTTATTGCCCTCTCCAGGTCAGTATTTATTGAACTCTCCAGGTCAGTATTTATTACCCTCTCCAGGTCATTTTTTATGGTAATCTCCAGGTCAATATTTATTGTACTCTCCAGGTCAATATTTATTGTATTTATTGTGCTCTCCAGGTCAGTATTTATTGTACTCTCCAGGTCAGGATTTAATGTACTCTCAAGGTCAGTATTTATTGTACTCTCCAGGTCAGTATTTATTGCCCTCTCCAGGTATGTATTTATTGTACTCTCCACGTCAGTATTTATTGCCCCCTCCAGGTCAGTATTTATTGTACTCTCCAGGTCAGTATTTATTGTACTCTCCAGGTCAGTATTTAATGTACTCTCCAGTTCAGTATGTATTGTACTCTACAGGTCAATATTTATTGCCCTCTCCAGGTCAGTATTTATTGTACTCTCCAGGTCAGTATTTATTGTACTCTCTAGGTCAGTATTTATTGTACACTCCAGGTCAGTGTTATTTGTACCAACCAGGTCAGTATTTATTGTACTCTCCAGGTCAGTATTTATTGTACTCTCCAGGTCACTATTTATTGTACTCTCCAGGTCATTATTTATTGCACTCTCCAGGTCAGTATTTATTGCACTCTCCAGGGAACTATTTATTGTACTCTCAATTTCAGCATTTATTGTACTCTCCAGGTCAGTATTTGTTGTACTCTCCAGGTCACTATTTATTGTACTCTACAGGTCAGTATTTATTGTAATCTCCAGGTCAGTATTTATTACCCTCTCCAGGTCACTATTTATTGTACTCTCCTGGTCAGTATTTATTGTACACTCCAGGTCAGTATTTATTGTACTCTCCAGGTCAGTATTTATTGTACTCTCCAGGTCAGTATTCATTGTACTCTCCAGGTCAGTGTTTATTGTAATGTCCAGGTCAGTATTTATTGTCCTCTCCAGGTCAGTATTTATTGTACTCTCCAGGTCAGTATTTATTGTACTGTCCAGGTCAGTATTTATTGTACTCTCCAGGTCAGTATTTATTGTACTCCCCAGGTCAGTATTTATTGTACTCACCAGGTCGAGATTTATTGTACTCTCCAGGTCAGTATTTAATGTACTCTCCAGGTCAGTATTTATTTTACTCAACAGGTCAGTATTTATTGGACACTAGGGGTCAGTATTTATTGTACTCTCCAGGTCAGTATTTATTGCCCTCTCCAGGGCAGTATTTATTGCCCTCTCCAGGTCAGTATTTATTATACTCTCCAGGTCTTTATTTATTGTACTTTGCAGGTCAGTATTTATTGTACCCTCCTGGTCAGTATTAATTGTACCAACCAGGTCAGTATTTATTGTACTCTCCAGGTCAGTATTTATTGTACTCTCCAGGTCACTATTTATTGTACTCTCCAGGTCATTATTTATTGCACTCTCCAGGTCAGTATTTATTGTACTCTACAGGTCAGTATTTATTGTAATCTCCAGGTCAGTATTTATTACCCTCTCCAGGTCAGTATTTATTGTACACTCAAGGTCAGTATTTATTGTACTCTCCAGGTCAGTATTTATTGCCCTCTCCAGGTCAGTGTTTATTGTACTCTCCAGGTCAGTATGTATTACCCTCTCCTGGTCATTTTTTATGGTCCTCTCCAGGTCAGTATTTACTGTTCTCTCCAGGTCACTGTTTATTTTACTGTCCAGGTCAGTATTTATTGTCCTTTCCAGGTCAGTATTTATTGTACTCTCCATGTCAGTATGTATAGTACTGTCCAGGTCAGTATTTATTGTACTCTCCAGGTCAGTATTTATTACCCTATGCAGGTCAGTATTTATTGTACTCTCCTGGTCAGTATTTGTTGTACACCCCAGGTCACTATTTATTGTACTCCTCAGGTCTGTATTTATTCTCCCCTCCAGGTCAGTATTTATTGTAGAACCAGGTCAGTATTTATTGTACTCTCCAGGTCAGTGTTTATTGTACTGTCCAGGTCAGTATTCATTGTCCTCTCCAGGTCAGTATTTATTGTACTCTCCAGGTCAGTATTTATTGTACTGTCCAGGTCAGTATTTATTGTACTCTCCAGGTCAGTATTTATTGTACTCCCCAGGTCAGTATTTATTGTACTCACCAGGTCGATATTTATTGTACTCTCCAGGTCAGTATTTACTGTACACTCCAGGTCAGTACTTATTGCTCTCTCCAAGGCAGTAATTATTGCCCTCTCCAGGTGAGTATTTATTGTACTCTCCAGGTCAGTATTTAATGTACCCTCCAGGTCAGTATTTATTGTACTCAACAGGTCAGTATTTATTGGACACTAGGGGTCAGGATTTATTGTACTCTCCAGGTCAGTATTTATTGCCCTCTCCAGGGCAGTATATATTGCCCTCTCCAGGTCAGTATTTATTATACTCTCCAGGTCTTTATTTATTGTACTTTGCAGGTCAGTATTTATTGTACCCTCCTGGTCAGTATTAATTGTACCAACCAGGTCAGTATTTATTGTACTCTCCAGGTCAGTATTTATTGTACTCTCCAGGTCACTATTTATTGTACTCTCCAGGTCATTATTTATTGCACTCTCCAGGTCAGTATTTATTGTACTCTCCAGGTCACCATTTATTGTACTCTACAGGTCAGTATTTATTGTAATCTCCAGGTCAGTATTTATTACCCTCTCCAGGTCAGTATTTATTGTACTCTCATGATCAGTATTTATTGTACTCTCCAGGTCAGTATTTATTGCCCTCTCGAGGTCAGTGTTTATTGTGCTCTCCAGGTCAGTATTTATTGTACTCTCCAGGTCAATATTTATTGTATTTATTGTGCTCTCCAGGTCAGTTTTTATTGTACTCTCCAGGTCAGTATTTAATGTACTCTCAAGGTCAGTATATATTGTACTCTCCAGGTCAGTATTTATTGCCGTCTCCAGGTCAGTATTTATTGTACTCTCCAGGTTAGTGTTTATTGTACTCTCCAGGTCAGTATTTATTGTCCTCTCCAGGTCAGTATTTATTTTACACTCCAGGTCATTATTTATTGTACTCACCAGGTCAGTATTTAATGTACTCTCCAGGTCAGTATTTATTGTACTCTCCAGGTCAGTGTATATTGTCCTCTCCAGGTCAGTATTTATTGTACTCTCCAGGTTAGTATTTATTGTATTCTCCAGGTCAGTATTTATTGTACCCTCCAGGTCAGTATGTATTGTACTCTCCAGGTTAGTATTTATTGTATTCTCCAGGTCAGTATTTATTGTACTCTCCAGGTCAGTATTTATTGTACTCTCCAGGTCAGTATTCATTGTACTCTCCAGGTCAGTGTTTATTGTAATGTCCAGGTCAGTATTTATTGTCCTCTCCAGGTCAGTATTTATTGTACTCTCCAGGTCAGTATTTATTGTACTGTCCAGGTCAGTATTTATTGTACTCTCCAGGTCAGTATTTATTGTACTCCCCAGGTCAGTATTTATTGTACTCACCAGGTCGAGATTTATTGTACTCTCCAGGTCAGTATTTAATGTACTCTCCAGGTCAGTATTTATTTTACTCAACAGGTCAGTATTTATTGGACACTAGGGGTCAGTATTTATTGTACTCTCCAGGTCAGTATTTATTGCCCTCTCCAGGGCAGTATTTATTGCCCTCTCCAGGTCAGTATTTATTATACTCTCCAGGTCTTTATTTATTGTACTTTGCAGGTCAGTATTTATTGTACCCTCCTGGTCAGTATTAATTGTACCAACCAGGTCAGTATTTATTGTACTCTCCAGGTCAGTATTTATTGTACTCTCCAGGTCACTATTTATTGTACTCTCCAGGTCATTATTTATTGCACTCTCCAGGTCAGTATTTATTGTACTCTACAGGTCAGTATTTATTGTAATCTCCAGGTCAGTATTTATTACCCTCTCCAGGTCAGTATTTATTGTACACTCAAGGTCAGTATTTATTGTACTCTCCAGGTCAGTATTTATTGCCCTCTCCAGGTCAGTGTTTATTGTACTCTCCAGGTCAGTATGTATTACCCTCTCCTGGTCATTTTTTATGGTCCTCTCCAGGTCAGTATTTACTGTTCTCTCCAGGTCACTGTTTATTTTACTGTCCAGGTCAGTATTTATTGTCCTTTCCAGGTCAGTATTTATTGCACTCTCCATGTCAGTATGTATAGTACTGTCCAGGTCAGTATTTATTGTACTCTCCAGGTCAGTATTTATTACCCTATGCAGGTCAGTATTTATTGTACTCTCCTGGTCAGTATTTGTTGTACACTCCAGGTCACTATTTATTGTACTCCTCAGGTCTGTATTTATTCTCCCCTCCAGGTCAGTATTTATTGTAGAACCAGGTCAGTATTTATTGTACTCTCCAGGTCAGTGTTTATTGTACTGTCCAGGTCAGTATTCATTGTCCTCTCCAGGTCAGTATTTATTGTACTCTCCAGGTCAGTATTTATTGTACTGTCCAGGTCAGTATTTATTGTAATCTCCAGGTCAGTATTTATTGTACTCCCCAGGTCAGTATTTATTGTACTCACCAGGTCGATATTTATTGTACTCTCCAGGTCAGTATTTACTGTACACTCCAGGTCAGTACTTATTGCTCTCTCCAAGGCAGTAATTATTGCCCTCTCCAGGTGAGTATTTATTGTACTCTCCAGGTCAGTATTTAATGTACCCTCCAGGTCAGTATTTATTGTACTCAACAGGTCAGTATTTATTGGACACTAGGGGTCAGGATTTATTGTACTCTCCAGGTCAGTATTTATTGCCCTCTCCAGGGCAGTATATATTGCCCTCTCCAGGTCAGTATTTATTATACTCTCCAGGTCTTTATTTATTGTACTTTGCAGGTCAGTATTTATTGTACCCTCCTGGTCAGTATTAATTGTACCAACCAGGTCAGTATTTATTGTACTCTCCAGGTCAGTATTTATTGTACTCTCCAGGTCACTATTTATTGTACTCTCCAGGTCATTATTTATTGCACTCTCCAGGTCAGTATTTATTGTACTCTCCAGGTCACCATTTATTGTACTCTACAGGTCAGTATTTATTGTAATCTCCAGGTCAGTATTTATTACCCTCTCCAGGTCAGTATTTATTGTACTCTCATGATCAGTATTTATTGTACTCTCCAGGTCAGTATTTATTGCCCTCTCGAGGTCAGTGTTTATTGTGCTCTCCAGGTCAGTATTTATTGTACTCTCCAGGTCAATATTTATTGTATTTATTGTGCTCTCCAGGTCAGTTTTTATTGTACTCTCCAGGTCAGTATTTAATGTACTCTCAAGGTCAGTATATATTGTACTCTCCAGGTCAGTATTTATTGCCGTCTCCAGGTCAGTATTTATTGTACTCTCCAGGTTAGTGTTTATTGTACTCTCCAGGTCAGTATTTATTGTCCTCTCCAGGTCAGTATTTATTTTACACTCCAGGTCATTATTTATTGTACTCACCAGGTCAGTATTTAATGTACTCTCCAGGTCAGTATTTATTGTACTCTCCAGGTCAGTGTATATTGTCCTCTCCAGGTCAGTATTTATTGTACTCTCCAGGTTAGTATTTATTGTATTCTCCAGGTCAGTATTTATTGTACCCTCCAGGTCAGTATGTATTGTACTCTCCAGGTTAGTATTTATTGTATTCTCCAGGTCAGTATTTATTGTACTCTCCAGGTCAGTATTTATTGTACTTTCCAGGTCAGTATTTATAGTACTCTCCTGGTCAGTATTTTTATATTCTCCAGGTCATTATTAATTGCACTCTCCTGGTCAGAAATTATTGCACTCTCCAGGGCAATATTTATTGTACTCACCAGGTCAGTGTTTATTGTACTCTCCAGGTCAGTGTTTATTGTACTGTCCAGGTCAGTATTTATTGTCCTCTCCATGTCAATGTATATTGTCCTCTCCAGGTCAGTATTTATTGTACTCTCCAGGTTAATATTTATTGTATTCTCCAGGTCAGTATTTATTGTACTCTCCAGGTCAGTATTTATTGTAATTTCCAGGTCAGTATTTATTGTACTCACCAGGTCAGTGTTTATTGTACTCTCCAGGTCAGTATTTATTGCCCTCTCCAGGTCAATATTTATTATACTCTCCAGGTCATTATTTATTGTACTCTCCAGGTCAGTATTTATTGTACTGTCCAGGTCAGCATTTGTTGTCCTCTCCAGGTCAGTATTTATTGTAATCTCCACGTCAGTATTTATTGTACTCTCCAGGTCAGTATTTATTGTACTCTCCAGGTCAGTATTTATTGTACTCAAGAGGTCAGTATTTATTGTACTCTCCAGGTCAGTATTTAATGTACTCTCCAGGTCAGTATTTATTGTACTCTCCAGGTCAGTATTTATTGCCCTCTCCAGGTCAGTATTTATTGTACTCTCCAAGGCAGTATTTAATGTATTTATTGTCCTCTCCAGTTCAGTATTTATTGTACTCTCCAGGTCAGTATTTAATGTACTCTCCAGTTCAGTATTTATTGTACTCTCCAGGTCAGTAGTTGTTGCCCTCTCCAGGTCAGTATTTATTGTACTCTCCAGGTCAGTATTTATTGTAATCTCCAGGTCAGTATTTATAGTACACTCCAGGTCAGTATTTATTGTGCTCTACAGGGCAGTATTTATTGTACTCTCCAGGTCAGTGTTTATTGTACTGTCCAGGTCAGTATTTATTGTCCGCTCCAGGTCAGTATTAATTGTACTCTCAAGGTCAGTATTTATTTTACACTCCAAGTCAGTATTTATTGTACTCTCCAGGTCAGTATTTATTATACTCTCCAGGTCAGTATTTAATGTACTCTCCAGGTCAGTATTTATTGTACTCTCCAGGTCAGTATTTATTGGCCTCTCCAGGTCAGTATTTATTGTATTTATTGTATTCTCCAGGTCAGTATTTATTGTACTCTCCAGGTCAGTATTTAATGTACTCTCCAGTTCAGTATTTATTGTACTCTCCAGGTCAGTATTTGTTGCCCTCTCCAGGTCAGTATTTATTGTACTCTCCAGGTCAGTATTTATTGTGCTCTCCAGGTCAGTATTTATTGTACACTCAAGGTCAGTATTTATTGTACTCTCCAGGTCACTATTTATTGTACTCTCCAGGTCAGTGTTTATTGTACTGTCCAGGTCAGTATTTATTGTCCTCTCCAGGTCAGTATGAATTGTTCTCTCCAGGTCAGTATTTATTTTACACTCCAGGTCAGTATTTATGGTACTCTCCAGGTCAGTATTTTTTGTACTCTCTAGGTCTGTATTTATTGTACTCTCCTGGTCAGTGTATATTGCCCTCTCCAGTTCAGTATTTATTGTACTCTCCAGGTTAGTATTTATTGTATTCTCCAGGTCAGTATTTATTGTACTCTCCAGGTCAGTATTTATTGTACTTTCCAGGTCAGTATTTATAGTACTCTCCAGGTCAATATTTATTATATTCTCCAGGTCATTATTTAGTGCACTCCCCAGGTCAGAATTTATTGCACTCTTCAGGGCACTATTTATTGTACTCACCAGGTCAGCATTTATTGTACTCTCCAGGTCAGTATTTATTGCCCTCTCCAGGTCAGTATTTATTGCCCACTCCAGGTCAGTATTTATTGTACTCTCCAGGTCAGTAGTTATTTTATTCTCCAGGTCAGTTTTTATTGTAATCTCCAGGTCACTATTTATTGTCCTCTCCTGGTCAGTATTTATTGTGCTCTCCAGGTCAGTATTTATTACCCTCTCCAGGTCCGTATTTATTCTCCTCTCCAGGTCAGTATTTATTTTACTCTCCAGTTCAGTATATAGTGTCCTCTCCAGGTCAGTATTTATTGCGCTCTCCAGGTCAGTATTTATTATACTCTCCAGGTCATTGTTTATTGTACTCTGCAGGTCAGTATTTATTGTACTCTGCAGGTCAGTATTTACTGTACTCTCCAGGTCAGTATTTATTGTACTAACCAGGCCAGTATTTATTGTACTCTCCAGGTCAGTATTTATTGTACTCTCCAGGTCACTATTTATTGTACTCTCCAGGTCAGTATTTATTGTACTCTCCAGGTCAGTATTTATTGGCCTCTCCAGGTTAGTATTTATTCTATTCTCCAGGTCAGTATTTATTGTATTTATTGTACTCTCCAGGTTAGTATTTATTGTACTCTCCAGGTCAGTATTTAAAGTACTCTCCAGTTCAGTATTTATTGTACTCTCCAGGTCACTATTCATTGCCTACTCCAGGTCAGTATTTATTGTACTCTCCAGGTCATTATTCATTGTACTCTCCAGGTCAGTTTTAATTGTACACACCAGGTCAGTATTTATTGGACTCTCCAGGTCACTATTTATTGTACTCTCCAGGTCAGTATTTATTGTACTGTCCAGGTCAGTATTTATTGCCCTCTCCAGGTCAGTGTTTATTGTACTCTACAGGTCAGTATTTATTGTACACTCCAGGTCAGTATTTTTTGTACTCACCAGGTCAGTATTTATTGTACTCTCCAGGTCAGTATTTAATGTACTCTCCAGGTCAGTATTTATTGTACTCTCCAGGTCAGTATTTATTGCCCTCTCCAGGTCAGTATTTATTGTACTCTCCAAGGCAGTATTTAATGTATTTATTGTCCTCTCCAGTTCAGTATTTATTGTAGTCTCCAGGTCAGTATTTAATGTACTCTCCAGTTCAGTATTTATTGTACTCTCCAGGTCAGTAGTTGTTGCCCTCTCCAGGTCAGTATTTATTGTACTCTCCAGGTCAGTATTTATTGTAATCTCCAGGTCAGTATTTATTGTACACTCCAGGTCAGTATTTATTGTACTCTCCAGGTCAGTATTTATTGTACTCTCCAGGTCAGTATTTATTGTACTCTCCAGGTCAGTGTTTATTGTACTGTCCAGGTCAGTATTTATTGTCCGCTCCGGGTCAGTATTAATTGTACTCTCCAGGTCAGTATTTATTTTACACTCCAAGTCAGTATTTATTGTACTCTCCAGGTCAGTATTTATTATACTCTCCAGGTCAGTATTTAATGTACTCTCCAGGTCAGTATTTATTGTACTCTCCAGGTCAGTATTTATTGGCCTCTCCAGGTCAGTATTTATTGTACTCTCCAAGTCAGTATTTATTGTATTTATTGTATTCTCCAGGTCAGTATTTATTGTACTCTGCAGGTCAGTATTTAATGTACTCTTCAGTTCAGTATTTATTGTACTCTCCAGGTCAGTATTTGTTGCCCTCTCCAGGTCAGTATTTATTGTACTCTCCAGGTCAGTATTTATTGTGCTCTCCAGGTCAGTATTTATTGTACACTCAAGGTCAGTATTTATTGTACTCTCCAGGTCACTATTTATTGTACTCTCCAGGTCAGTGGTTATTGTACTGTCCAGGTCAGTATTTATTGTCCTCTCCAGGTCAGTATGAATTGTTCTCTCCAGGTCAGTATTTATTTTACACTCCAGGTCAGTATTTATGGTACTCTCCAGGTCAGTATTTTTTGTACTCTCGAGGTCTGTATTTATTGTACTCTCCAGGTCAGTGTATATTGTCCTCTCCAGTTCAGTATTTATTGTACTCTCCAGGTTAGTATTTATTGTATTCTCCAGGTCAGTATTTATTGTACACTCCAGGTCAGTATTTATTGTATTTTCCAGGTCAGTATTTATAGTACTCTCCAGGTCAATATTTATTATATTCTCCAGGTCAGTAGTTATTTTATTCTCCAGGTCAGTTTTTATTGTAATCTCCAGGTCACTATTTATTGTCCTCTCCTGGTCAGTATTTATTGTGCTCTCCAGGTCAGTATTTATTGTACTCTCCAGGTCAGTATTTATTACCCTCTCCAGGTCCGTATTTAATCTCCTCTCCAGGTCAGTATTTATTTTACTCTCCAGTTCAGTATATAGTGTCCTCTCCAGGTCAGTATTTATTGCGCTCTCCAGGTCAGTATTTATTATACTCTCCAGGTCATTGTTTATTGTACTCTGCAGGTCACTATTTATTGTACTCTCCAGGTCAGTATTTACTGTACTCTCCAGGTCAGTATTTATTGTACTAACCAGGCCAGTATTTATTGTACTCTCCAGGTCTGTATTTATTGTACTCTCCAGGTCACTATTTATTGTACTCTCCAGGTCAGTATTTATTGTACTCTCCAGGTCAGTATTTATTGGCCTCTCCAGGTCAGTATTTATTCTATTCTCCAGGTCAGTCTTTATTGTATTTATTGTACTCTCCAGGTCAGTATTTATTGTACTCTCCAGGTCAGTATTTAAAGTACTCTCCAGTTCAGTATTTATTGTACTCTCCAGGTCATTATTCATTGTACTCTCCAGGTCAGTTTTTATTGTACACACCATTTCAGTATTTATTGGACTCTCCAGGTCAGTATTTATTGTACTCTCCAGGTCAGTATTTATTGTACTCTCCAGGTCAGTACATATTACCCTCTCCAGGTCATTTTTTATGGTACTCTCCAGGTCAGTATTTATTGTACTCTCCAGGTCAGTATTTAATGTACTCTCCAGGTCAGTATTTATTGCCCTCTCCAGGTCAGTATTTATTGTACTCTCCAGGTCAGTATTTATTGTATTTATTGTACTCTCCAGGTCAGTATTTATTGTACGCCCCAGGTCAGTATTTAATGTACTCTCCAGTTCAGTATTTATTGTCATCTCCAGGTCAGTATTTATCGCCCTCTCCAGGTCAGTATTTATTGTACTCTCCAGGTCAGTATTTATTGTACTCTCCAGGTCAGTATTTAATGTACTCTACAGGTCAGTACATATTACACTCTCCAGGTCATTTTTTATGGTACTCTCCAGGTCAGTATTTATTGTACTCTCCAGTTCAGTATTTAATGTACTCTCCAGGTTCAGTATTTATTGTCCTCTCCAGGTCAGTATTTATTGGCCTCTCCAGGTAAGTATTTATTGTACTCTCCAGGTCAGTATTTATTGTATTTATTGTACTCTCCAGGTCAATATTTATTGTACTCTCCAGGTCAGTATTTAATGTACTTTCCAGTTCAGTATTTATTGTACTCTCCAGGTCAGTATTTATTGCCCTCTCCAGGTCAGTATTTATTGTACTCTCCAAGGCAGTATTTAATGTATTTATTGTCCTCTCCAGGTCAGTATTTATTGTAATCTCCAGGTCAGTATTTATTGTACACTCCAGGTCAGTATTTATTGTACTCTCCAGGTCAGTATTTATCGTACTCTCCAGGTCAGTATTTATTGTACTCTCCAGGTCAGTGTTTATTGTACTGTCCAGGTCAGTATTTATTGTCCGCTCCGGGTCAGTATTAATTGTACTCTCCAGGTCAGTATTTATTTTACACTCCAAGTCAGTATTTATTGTACTCTCCAGGTCAGTATTTATTACACTCTCCAGGTCAGTATTTAATGTACTCTCCAGGTCAGTATTTATTGTACTCTCCAGGTCAGTATTTATTGGCCTCTCCAGGTCAGTATTTATTGTACTCTCCAAGTCAGTATTTATTGTATTTATTGTATTCTCCAGGTCAGTATTTATTGTACTCTGCAGGTCAGTATTTAATGTACTCTTCAGTTCAGTATTTATTGTACTCTCCAGGTCAGTATTTGTTGCCCTCTCCAGGTCAGTATTTATTGTACTCTCCAGGTCAGTATTTATTGTGCTCTCCAGGTCAGTATTTATTGTACACTCAAGGTCAGTATTTATTGTACTCTCCAGGTCACTATTTATTGTACTCTCCAGGTCAGTGTTTATTGTACTGTCCAGGTCAGTATCTATTGTCCTCTCCAGGTCAGTATGAATTGTTCTCTCCAGGTCAGTATTTATTTTACACTCCAGGTCAGTATTTATGGTACTCTCCAGGTCAGTATTTTTTGTACTCTCCAGGTCTGTATTTATTGTACTCTCCAGGTCAGTGTATATTGTCCTCTCCAGTTCAGTATTTATTGTACTCTCCAGGTTAGTATTTATTGTATTCTCCAGGTCAGTATTTATTGTACACTCCAGGTCAATATTTATTATATTCTCCAGGTCATTATTTATTGCACTCTCCAGGTCAGAAATTATTGCACTCTTCAGGGCAGTATTTATTGTACTCACCAGGTCAGCATTTATTGTACTCTCCAGGTCAGTATTTATTGCCCTCTCCAGGTCAGTATTTATTGCCCACTCCAGGTCAGTATTTATTGTACTCTCCAGGTCAGTAGTTATTTTATTCTCCAGGTCAGTTTTTATTGTAATCTCCAGGTCACTATTTATTGTCCTCTCCTGGTCAGTATTTATTGTGCTCTCCAGGTCAGTATTTATTGTACTCTCCAGGTCAGTACTTATTACCCTCTCCAGGTCCGTATTTATTCTCCTCTCCAGGTCAGTATTTATTTTACTCTCCAGTTCAGTATATAGTGTCCTCTCCAGGTCAGTATTTATTGCGCTCTCCAGGTCAGTATTTATTATACTCTCCAGGTCATTGTTTATTGTACTCTGCAGGTCACTATTTATTGTACTCTCCAGGTCAGTATTTACTGTACTCTCCAGGTCAGTATTTATTGTACTAACCAGGCCATTATTTATTGTACTCTCCAGGTCAGTATTTATTGTACTCTCCAGGTCACTATTTATTGTACTCTCCAGGTCAGTATTTATTGTACTCTCCAGGTCAGTATTTATTGGCCTCTCCAGGTCAGTATTTATTCTATTCTCCAGGTCAGTATTTATTGTATTTATTGTACTCTCCAGGTCAGTATTTATTGTACTCTCCAGGTCAGTATTTAAAGTACTCTCCAGTTCAGTATTTATTGTACTCTCCAGGTCATTATTCATTGTACTCTCCAGGTCAGTTTTTATTGTACACACCAGTTCAGTATTTATTGGACTCTCCAGGTCAGTATTTATTGTACTCTCCAGGTCAGTATTTATTGTACTCTCCAGGTCAGTATTTATTGCCCTCTCCAGGTCAGTGTTTATTGTACTCTACAGGTCAGTACATATTACCCTCTCCAGGTCATTTTTTATGGTACTCTCCAGGTCAGTATTTATTGTACTCTCCAGGTCAGTATTTAATGTACTCTCCAGGTCAGTATTTATTGCCCTCTCCAGGTCAGTATTTATTGTACTCTCCAGGTCAGTATTTATTGTATTTATTGTACTCTCCAGGTCAGTATTTATTGTACGCCCCAGGTCAGTATTTAATGTACTCTCCAGTTCAGTATTTATTGTCATCTCCAGGTCAGTATTTATTGCCCTCTCCAGGTCAGTATTTATTGTACTCTCCAGGTCAGTATTTATTGTACTCTCCAGGTCAGTATTTAATGTACTCTACAGGTCAGTACATATTACACTCTCCAGGTCATTTTTTATGGTACTCTCCAGGTCAGTATTTATTGTACTCTCCAGTTCAGTATTTAATGTACTCTCAAGGTTCAGTATTTATTGTCCTCTCCAGGTCAGTATTTATTGGCCTCTCCAGGTAAGTATTTATTGTACTCTCCAGGTCAGTATTTATTGTATTTATTGTACTCTCCAGGTCAGTATTTATTGTACTCTCCAGGTCAGTATTTAATGTACTCTACTGGTCAGTACATATTACACTCTCCAGGTCATTTTTTATGGTACTCTCCAGGTCAGTATTTATTGTACTCTCCAGTTCAGTATTTAATGTACTCTCCAGGTTCAGTATTTATTGTCCTCTCCAGGTCAGTATTTATTGGCCTCTCCAGGTAAGTATTTATTGTACTCTCCAGGTCAGTATTTATTGTATTTATTGTACTCTCCAGGTCAGTATTTATTGTACTCTCCAAGTCAGTATTTATTGTATTTATTGTATTCTCCAGGTCAGTATTTATTGTACTCTGCAGGTCAGTATTTAATGTACTCTTCAGTTCAGTATTTATTGTACTCTCCAGGTCAGTATTTGTTGCCCTCTCCAGGTCAGTATTTATTGTACTCTCCAGGTCAGTATTTATTGTGCTCTCCAGGTCAGTATTTATTGTACACTCAAGGTCAGTATTTATTGTACTCTCCAGGTCACTATTTATTGTACTCTCCAGGTCAGTGTTTATTGTACTGTCCAGGTCAGTATCTATTGTCCTCTCCAGGTCAGTATGAATTGTTCTCTCCAGGTCAGTATTTATTTTACACTCCAGGTCAGTATTTATGGTACTCTCCAGGTCAGTATTTTTTGTACTCTCCAGGTCTGTATTTATTGTACTCTCCAGGTCAGTGTATATTGTCCTCTCCAGTTCAGTATTTATTGTACTCTCCAGGTTAGTATTTATTGTATTCTCCAGGTCAGTATTTATTGTACACTCCAGGTCAGTATTTATTGTATTTTCCAGGTCAGTATTTATAGTACTCTCCAGGTCAATATTTATTATATTCTCCAGGTCATTATTTATTGCACTCTCCAGGTCAGAAATTATTGCACTCTTCAGGGCAGTATTTATTGTACTCACCAGGTCAGCATTTATTGTACTCTCCAGGTCAGTATTTATTGCCCTCTCCAGGTCAGTATTTATTGCCCACTCCAGGTCAGTATTTATTGTACTCTCCAGGTCAGTAGTTATTTTATTCTCCAGGTCAGTTTTTATTGTAATCTCCAGGTAACTATTTATTGTCCTCTCCTGGTCAGTATTTATTGTGCTCTCCAGGTCAGTATTTATTGTACTCTCCAGGTCAGTACTTATTACCCTCTCCAGGTCCGTATTTATTCTCCTCTCCAGGTCAGTATTTATTTTACTCTCCCGTTCAGTATATAGTGTCCTCTCCAGGTCAGTATTTATTGCGCTCTCCAGGTCAGTATTTATTATACTCTCCAGGTCATTGTTTATTGTACTCTGCAGGTCACTATTTATTGTACTCTCCAGGTCAGTATTTACTGTACTCTCCAGGTCAGTATTTATTGTACTAACCAGGCCAGTATTTATTGTACTCTCCAGGTCAGTATTTATTGTACTCTCCAGGTCACTATTTATTGTACTATCCAGGTCAGTATTTATTGTACTCTCCAGGTCAGTATTTATTGGCCTCTCCAGGTCAGTATTTATTCTATTCTCCAGGTCAGTATTTATTGTATTTATTGTACTCTCCAGGTCAGTATTTATTGTACTCTCCAGGTCAGTATTTAAAGTACTCTCCAGTTCAGTATTTATTGTACTCTCCAGGTCATTATTCATTGTACTCTCCAGGTCAGTTTTTATTGTACACACCAGTTCAGTATTTATTGGACTCTCCAGGTCAGTATTTATTGTACTCTCCAGGTCAGTATTATTGTACTCTCCAGGTCAGTATTTATTGCCCTCTCCAGGTCAGTGTTTATTGTACTCTACAGGTCAGTACATATTACCCTCTCCAGGTCATTTTTTATGGTACTCTCCAGGTCAGTATTTATTGTACTCTCCAGGTCAGTATTTAATGTACTCTCCAGGTCAGTATTTATTGCCCTCTCCAGGTCAGTATTTATTGTACTCTCCAGGTCAGTATTTATTGTATTTATTGTACTCTCCAGGTCAGTATTTATTGTACGCCCCAGGTCAGTATTTAATGTAATCTCCAGTTCAGTATTTATTGTCATCTCCAGGTCAGTATTTATTGCCCTCTCCAGGTCAGTATTTATTGTCCTCTCCAGGTCAGTATTTATTGTACTCTCCAGGTCAGTATTTAATGTACTCTACAGGTCAGTACATATTACACTCTCCAGGTCATTTTTTATGGTACTCTCCAGGTCAGTATTTATTGTACTCTCCAGTTCAGTATTTAATGTACTCTCCAGGTTCAGTATTTATTGTCCTCTCCAGGTCAGTATTTATTGGCCTCTCCAGGTAAGTATTTATTGTACTCTCCAGGTCAGTATTTATTGTATTTATTGTACTCTCCAGGTCAGTATTTATTGTACTCTCCAGGTCAGTATTTAATGTACTTTCCAGTTCAGTATTTATTGTCATCTCCAGGTCAGTATTTATTGCCCTCTCCAGGTCATTATTTATTGTACGCTCCAGGTCAGTATTTATTGTACTCTCCAGGTCAGTATTTATTGTACACTCCAGGTCAGTCTTTATTGTACTCTCCAGGTCAGTTTTTATTGTACTCTCCAGGTCAGTATTTATTGGCCTCTCCAGGTCAGTATTTATTCTATTCTCCAGGTCAGTATTTATTGTATTTATTGTACTCTCCAGGTCAGTATTTATTGTACTCTCCAGGTCAGTATTTAAAGTACTCTCCAGTTCAGTATTTATTGTACTCTCCAGGTCATTATTCATTGTACTCTCCAGGTCAGTTTTTATTGTACACACCAGTTCAGTATTTATTGTACTCTACAGGTCAGTACATATTACCCTCTCCAGGTCATTTTTTATGGTACTCTCCAGGTCAGTATTTATTGTACTCTCCAGGTCAGTATTTAATTTACTCTCCAGGTCAGTATTTATTGCCCTCTCCAGGTCAGTATTTATTGTACTCTCCAGGTCAGTATTTATTGTATTTATTGTACTCTCCAGGTCAGTATTTATTGTAGGCTCCAGGTCAGTATTTAATGTACTCTCCAGTTCAGTATTTATTGTCATCTCCAGGTCAGTATTTATTGCCCTCTCCAGGTCAGTATTTATTGTACTCTCCAGGTCAGTATTTATTGTACTCTCCAGGTCAGTATTTAATGTACTCTACAGGTCAGTACATATTACACTCTCCAGATCATTTTTTATGGTACTCTCCAGGTCAGTATTTATTGTACTCTCCAGTTCAGTATTTAATGTACTCTCCAGGTCAGTATTTATTGTCCTCTCCAGGTCAGTATTTATTGGCCTCTCCAGGTAAGTATTTATTGTACTCTCCAGGTCAGTATTTATTGTATTTATTGTACTCTCCAGGTCAGTATTTATTGTACTCTCCAGGTCAGTATTTAATGTACTTTCCAGTTCAGTATTTATTGTCATCTCCAGGTCAGTATTTATTGCCCTCTCCTGGTCATTATTTATTGTACTCTCCAGGTCAGTATTTATTGTACTCTCCAGGTCAGTATTTATTGTACACTCCAGGTCAGTCTTTATTGTACTCTCCAGGTCAGTATTTATTGTACTCTCCAGGTCAGTATTTATTGTACTCTCCAGGTCAGTGTTTATTGTACTGTCCAGGTCAGTATTTATTGTCCTCTCCAGGTCAGTATTAATTGTACTCTCCAGCTCAGTATTTATTTTACACTCCAGGTCAGTATTTATTGTACTGTCCAGGTCAGTATTTAATGTACTCTCCAGTTCAGTATTTATTGTCATCTCCAGGACAGTATTTATTGCCCTCTCCAGGTCAGTATTTATTGTACTCTCCAGTTCAGTATTTATTGTACTCTCCAGGTCAGAAATTATTGCACTCTCCAGGGCAGTAATTATTGTACTCACCAGGTCAGTGTTTATTGTACTCTCCAGGTCAGTATTTATTGTACTCTCCAGGTCAGTATTTATTGTACTCTCCAGGTCAGTATTTATTGTACTTTCCAGGTCAGTTTTTATAGTACTCTCCTGGTCAGTATTTATTATATTCTCCAGGTCATTATTTATTGCACTCTCCAGGTCAGAAATTATTGTACTCTCCAGGTCAGTGTACATTGTCCTCTCCAGATCAGTATTTATTGTACTCTCCAGGTTAGTATTTATTGTATTCTCCAGGTCAGTATTTATTGTCCTCTCTAGGTCAGTATTTATTGTACTCTCCAGGTAAGTATTTGTTGTATTCTTCAGGTCAGTATTTATTGTACTCTCCAGGTCAATATTTAATGTACTTTCCAGATCAGTATTTATAGTACTCTCCTGGTCAGTATTTATTATATTCTCCAGGTCATTATTTATTACCCTCTCCTTGTCAGCATTTATTGTACTCTCCAGGTCAGTATTTATTATACTCTCCAGGTAAGTATTTATTGTACACTCCAGGTCAGTATTTATTGCACTCTCCAGGTCAGTATTTATTACCCTCTCCATGTCAGCATTTATTGTACTCTCCAGGTCAGTATTTATTGTACTCTCAGGTCTGTATTTATTGTACTCTCCAGGTCAGTGTTTATTGTACTCTCCATGTCAGTATTTATTAATCTCTCCAGGTCAGTATTTATTGCCCTCTCCAGGTCAGTATTTATTGTACCCTCTAGGTCAGTATTTATTGTACTTTCCAAGTCAGTATTTATAGTACACTCCAGGTCAGTATTTATTGTACTCTCCAGGTCAGTATTTATTGCACTCCCCAGGTCAGTATTTATTATACTCCCCAGGTCAGTATTTATTACCCTCTCCAGGTCAATATTTATTGTATTCTCCAGGTCAGTATTTGTTTTACTCTCCCGGTCAGTATTTATTACCCCCTCCAGGTCAGTATTTATTACTCTCTCCAGGTCAGTATATATTTTACTCCCCAGGTCAGTGTTTATTTTACTCTCCAGGTCAGTATGTATTACCCTCTCCATGTCAGCATTTATTGTCCTCTCCAGGTCAGTATTTATTACCCTCTCCAGGTCAGTATTTATTGTACTCTCCAGGTCTGTATTTATTACCCTCTCTAGGTCAGTATTTATTGTAATCTCCAGGTCTGTATTTATTACTCTCTCCAGGTCAGTATTTATTACCCTCTCCAGGTCAGTATTTATTGTACTCCCCATGTCAGTATTTATTGTACTCTCCAGGTCAGTTTTTAGTGTACTCTCCAGGTCTGTATTTATTGTTCTCTCCAGGTCAGTATTTATTGTACTCTCCAGATCAGTATTTATTGTACTCTCCAGGTCAGTATTTATTGTACTCTCCAGGTCAGTATTTATTACCCTCTCCAGGTCAGCATTAATTGTACTCTCCAGGTCAGTATTTATTGAACTCTCCAGGTCAGTATTTTTTGTACTCTCCAGGTCTGTATTTATTACCCTCTCCAGGTCAGTATTTATTGTACTCTCCAGGTCTGTATTTATTACTCTCTCCAGGTCAATATTTATTTTCCTCTCCATGTCAGTATTTATTGTACTCCCCATGTCAGTATTTATTGTACTCTCCAGGTCAGTATTTATTGTCCTCTCCAGGTCAGTATTTATTACCCTCTCCAGGTCTGTATTTATTAGCCTCTCCAGGTCAGTATTTATTGTACTCTCCAGGTCTGTATTTATTACCCTCTCCAGGTCAGTATTTATTGTAATCTCCAGGTCTGTATTTATTACTCTCTCCAGGTCAGTATTTATTACCCTCTTCAAGTCAGTATTTATTGTACTCCCCATGTCAGTATTTATTGTACTTTCCAGGTCAGTTTTTATTGTACTCTCCAGGTCTGTATTTATTGTTCTCTCCAGGTCAGTATTTATTGTACTCTCCAGATCAGAATTTATTGTTTTCTCCAGGTAAATAATTATTGTACTCTCCAGGTCATTATTTCATCTACTACACCAGGTCAGTATTTATTGTACTCTCCAGGTCAGTATTTATTGTACTCTCCACGTCAGTATTTATTTTACTCTCCAGGTCAGTATTTACTGTACTCTCCAGGTCAGTATTAATTGCCCTCTCAAGGTCAGTTTTTAATGTAACCTCTTGGTCAATACTTATTGTACTCTTCAGGTCAGTATTTATTGTACACTCAAGGTCAGCATTTATTGTACTCTCCAGGTCAGTATTTATTGCACTCCCCAGGTCAGTATTTATTATACTCTCCAGGTCAGTATTTATTAACATATCCAGGTCAGTATTTATTGTATTCTCCAGGTCAGTGTTTAATGTACACTCCAGGTCACTGTTTATTGTACTCTGCAGGTCAGTATTTATTGTACTCTCCACGTCAGTATTTATTGCCCTCTCCAGGTCAGTATTTACTGTACTCTCCAGTTCAGTATTTATTGTACTCTCCACGTCAGTATTTATTGCCCTCTCCAGGTCAGTATTTACTGTACTCTCCAGTTCAGTATTTATTATACTCTCCAGGTCAGTATTTATTAACATCTCCAGGTCAGTATTTATTGTATTCTTCAGGTCAGTATTTGTTTTACTCTCCAGGTCAGTATTTATTAACCCCTCCAGGTCAGTATTTATTACCCTCTCCAGGTCAGTATTTATTGTACTCTCCAGGTCAGTATTTATTTTACTCCCCAGGTCAGTATTTATTGTATTCTCCAGGTTAGTATTTATTGTACTTTCCAGGTCATTATTTATTCTACTCACCAGGTCAGTATTTATTGTACTCTCCAGGTCAGTATTAATTGTACTCTCCAGGTCAGAATTTATTGTACTCTCCAGGTCAGTATTTACTACCCTCTCCAGGTCATATTTATTGCCCTCTCCAGGTCAGCATTTATTGTACTCTCCAGGTCAGTATTTACTGCCCTCTCCTGGTCAGTATTTATTGTACCCTCTCGGTCAGTATTTATTGTACTCTCCAGGTCAGTATTTATAGTACACTCCAGGTCAGTATTTATTGTGCTCTCCAGTTCAGTATTTATTGCACTCGCCAGGTCAGTATTTATTATGCTCTCCAGGTCAGTATTTATTACCCTTTCCAGGTCAGTATTTATTGTATTCTCCAGGTCAGTATTTGTTTTACTCTCCAGGTCAGTATTTATTACCCCCTCCAGGTCAGTATTTATTACGCTCTCCAGGTCAGTATTTGTTTTACTCCCCAGGTCAGTATTTATTTTACTACCCAGGTCAGTATTTATTATACTCTCCATGTCAGTATTTTTTGTACTCTCCAGATCAGTATTTATTACCCTCTCCAGGTCAGTATTTATTGTACTCTCCAGGTCAGTATTTATTGTACTCTCCCGGTCAGTATTTAATGTAATCTCCAGGTCAGTATTTTTTGTCCTCTCAAGATCTGTATTTATTACCCTCTCCAGGTCAGTATTTATTGTACTCTCCAGGTCTGTATTTATTATGCTCTCCAGGTCAGTATTTATTTTCCTCTCCAGGTCAGTATTTATTGTACTCCCCATGTCAGTATTTATAGTACTCTCCATGTCAGTATTTATTGTATTCTCCAGGTCAGTAATTGTTTTACTCTCCAGGTCAGTATTTATTGTACTCTCCAAGTCAGTATTTATTGCACTCTCCAGGTCAGTATTTATTGTACTCTCCAGCTAAGTATTTATTGTACTCTCCAGGTCAGTATTTATTGTACTCTCCAGGTCAGTATTTATTACCCTCTCCATGTCATCATTTATTGTGCTCTCCAGGTCAGTATTTATTGTACTCTCCAGGTCTGTATTTATTGTACTCTCCAGGTCAGTGTTTATTGTACTCTCCATGTCAGTATTTATTACTCTCTCGAGGTCAGTATTTATTGCCCTCTCCAGGTCAGTATTTATTATCCTCTCCAGGTCAGTATTTATTATCCTCTCCAGGTCAGTATTTATTGTATTCTCCAGGTCAGTATTTGTTTTACTCTCCAGGTCAGTATTTATTACCCCCTCCAGGTCAGTATTTATTAACCTCTCCAGGTCATTATTTATTTTACTCCCCATGTCAGTATTTATTGTACTCTCCAGGTCAGTATTTATTGCACTCCCCAGGTCAGTATTTATTAAAATCTCCAGGTCAGAATTTATTACCCTCTCCAGGTCAGTAATTATTGTATTCTCCAGGTCAGTAATTGTTTTACTCTCCAGGTCAGTATTTATTACCCCCTCCAGGTCAGTATTTATTACCCTCTCCAGGTCAGCAATTATTTTACTCTCCAGGTCAGTATTTATTGGACTCCCCATGTCAGTATTTATTGTACTCTCCAGGTCAGTTTTTATTGTACTCTCCAGGTCTGTATTTATTGTTCTCTCCAGGTCAGTATTTATTGTAATCTCCAGATCAGTATTTATTGTACTCTCCAGGTAAGTATTTATTGTACTCTCCAGGTCAGTATTTATTGTACTCTCCAGGGCAGTATTTATTACCCTCTCCAGGTCAGCATTTATTGTACTCTCCAGGTCAGTATTTATCACCCCCTCCAGGTCAGTATTTATTACCCTCCCAAGGTCAGTATTTATTGTACTCTCCAGGTCAGTATTTATTATACTCTCCAGGTCAGTATATATTGTACTCTCCAGGTCAGCATTTATTGTACTCTCCAGGTCAGTATTTATTACCCTCTCCAGGTCAGTATTTATTGTACTCTCCAGGTCAGTATTTATTGTACTCTCCAGATCAGAATTTATTGTTTTCTCCTGGTCAGTAATTATTGTACTCTCCAGGTCAGTATTTATTGTACTCTCCAGGTCAGTATTTGTTACCCTCTCCTGGTCAGTATTTATTAGCCTCTCTAGGTCAGTATTGATTGTGCTCTCCAGGTCAGTTTTTATTGTACTCTCCAGGTCTGTATTTATTGTTCTCTCCAGGTCAGTATTTATTGTAATCTCCAGATCAGTATTTATTGTACTCTCCAGGTAAGTATTTATTGTACTCTCCAGGTCAGTATTTATTGCACTCCCCAGGTCAGTATTTATTAAAATCTCCAGGTCAGAATTTATTACCCTCTCCAGGTCAGTAATTATTGTATTCTCCAGGTCAGTAATTGTTTTACTCTCCAGGTCAGTATTTATTACCCCCTCCAGGTCAGTATTTATTACCCTCTCCAGGTCAGCAATTATTTTACTCTCCAGGTCAGTATTTATTGGACTCCCCATGTCAGTATTTATTGTACTCTCCAGGTCAGTTTTTATTGTACTCTCCAGGTCTGTATTTATTGTTCTCTCCAGGTCAGTATTTATTGTAATCTCCAGATCAGTATTTATTGTACTCTCCAGGTAAGTATTTATTGTACTCTCCAGGTCAGTATTTATTGTACTCTCCAGGGCAGTATTTATTACCCTCTCCAGGTCAGCATTTATTGTACTCTCCAGGTCAGTATTTATCACCCCCTCCAGGTCAGTATTTATTACCCTCCCAAGGTCAGTATTTATTGTACTCTCCAGGTCAGTATTTATTATACTCTCCAGGTCAGTATATATTGTACTCTCCAGGTCAGCATTTATTGTACTCTCCAGGTCAGTATTTATTACCCTCTCCAGGTCAGTATTTATTGTACTCTCCAGGTCAGTATTTATTGTACTCTCCAGATCAGAATTTATTGTTTTCTCCTGGTCAGTAATTATTGTACTCTCCAGGTCAGTATTTATTGTACTCTCCAGGTCAGTATTTGTTACCCTCTCCTGGTCAGTATTTATTACCCTCTCTAGGTCAGTATTGATTGTGCTCTCCAGGTCAGTATTTATTGTACTCTCCAGGTCAGTATTTATTGTACTCTCCACGTCAGTATTTATTGCCCTCTCCAGGACAGTATTTAATATACTCTCCAGGTCAGTATTTATTGCCCTCTCCAGGTCAGTGTTTAATGTACCCTCTTGGTCAATATTTATTGTACTGTCCAGGTCAGTATTTATTGTACACTCCAGGTCAGCATTTATTGTACTCTCCAGGTCAGTATTTATAGTACACTCCAGGTCACTGTTTATTGTACTCTCCAGGTCAGTATTTATTGCACTCTCCACGTCAGTATTTATTGCCCTCTCCAGGTCAGTATTTACTGTACTCTCCAGGTCAGTATTTATTGTACTCTCCAGGTCAGTATTTATTGCACTACCCAGGTCAGTATTTATTATACTCTCCAGGTCAGTTTTTATTAACATCTCCAGGTCAGTATTTATTGTATTCTCCTGGTCAGTATTTGTTTTACTCTCCAGGTCAGTATTTATTAACCCCTCCAGGTCAGTATTTATTACCCTCTCCAGGTCAGTATTTATTGTACTCTCCAGGTCAGTATTTATTGCCCTCTCCAGGTCAGTATTTAATGTACCCTCTCGGTCAGTATTTATTGTACTCTCCAGGTCAATATTTATTATACACTCCAGCTCAGTATTTATTGTACTCTCCAGGTCAGTATTTATTGCACTCCCCAGGTCAGTATTTATTGTACTCTCCAGGTCAGTATTTGTTTTACTCTCCAGGGCAGTATTTATTGTACTCTCCAGGTCAGTATTTATTGCACTCCGCAGGTCAGTATTTATTATACTCTCCAGGTCAGAATTTATTACCCTCTCCAGGTCACTATTTATTGTATTCTCCAGGTCAGTATTTATTCGACTCACCAGGTCAGTATTTATTGTACTCTCCAGGTCAGTATTAATTGTACTCTCCAGGTCAGAATTTATTGTACTCTCCAGGTCAGTATTTACTACCCTCTCCAGGTCATATTTATTGCCCTCTCCAGGTCAGCATTTATTGTACTCTCCAGGTCAGTATTTACTGCCCTCTCCTGGTCAGTATTTATTGTACCCTCTCGGTCAGTATTTATTGTACTCTCCAGGTCCGTATTTATAGTACACTCCAGGTCAGTATTTATTGTGCTCTCCAGGTCAGTATTTATTGCACTCGCCAGGTCAGTATTTATTATGCTCTCCAGGTCAGTATTTATTACCCTTTCCAGGTCAGTATTTATTGTATTCTCCAGGTCAGTATTTGTTTTACTCTCCAGGTCAGTATTTATTACCCCCTCCAGGTCAGTATTTATTACGCTCTCCAGGTCAGTATTTGTTTTACTCCCCAGGTCAGTATTTATTTTACTACCCAGGTCAGTATTTATTATACTCTCCATGTCAGTATTTTTTGTACTCTCCAGATCAGTATTTATTACCCTCTCCAGGTCAGTATTTATTGTACTCTCCAGGTCAGTATTTATTGTACTCTCCCGGTCAGTATTTAATGTAATCTCCAGGTCAGTATTTTTTGTCCTCTCAAGGTCTGTATTTATTACCCTCTCCAGGTCAGTATTTATTGTACTCTCCAGGTCTGTATTTATTATGCTCTCCAGGTCAGTATTTATTTTCCTCTCCAGGTCAGTATTTATTGTACTCCCCATGTCAGTATTTATAGTACTCTCCATGTCAGTATTTATTGTATTCTCCAGGTCAGTAATTGTGTTACTCTCCAGGTCAGTATTTATTGTACTCTCCAAGTCAGTATTTATTGCACTCTCCAGGTCAGTATTTATTGTACTCTGCAGCTAAGTATTTATTGTACTCTCCAGGTCAGTATTTATTGTACTCTCCAGGTCAGTATTTATTACCCTCTCCATGTCATCATTTATTGTGCTCTCCAGGTCCGTATTTATTGTACTCTCCAGGTCTGTATTTATTGTACTCTCCAGGTCAGTGTTTATTGTACTCTACATGTCAGTATTTATTACTCTCTCGAGGTCAGTATTTATTGCCCTCTCCAGGTCAGTATTTATTATCCTCTCCAGGTCAGTATTTATTATCCTCTCCAGGTCAGTATTTATTGTATTCTCCAGGTCAGTATTTGTTTTACTCTCCAGGTCAGTATTTATTACCCCCTCCAGGTCAGTATTTATTAACCTCTCCAGGTCAGTATTTATTTTACTCCCCATGTCAGTATTTATTGTACTCTCCAGGTCAGTATTTATTGCACTCCCCAGGTCAGTATTTATTAAAATCTCCATGTCAGAATTTATTACCCTCTCCAGGTCAGTAATTATTGTATTCTCCAGGTCAGTAATTGTTTTACTCTCCAGGTCAGTATTTATTACCCCCTCCAGGTCAGTATTTATTACCCTCTCCAGGTCAGCAATTATTTTACTCTCCAGGTCAGTATTTATTGGACTCCCCATGTCAGTATTTACTGTACTCTCCAGGTCAGTTTTTATTGTACTCTCCAGGTCTGTATTTATTGTTCTCTCCAGGTCAGTATTTATTGTAATCTCCAGATCAGTATTTATTGTACTCTCCAGGTAAGTATTTATTGTACTCTCCAGGTCAGTATTTATTGTACTCTCCAGGGCAGTATTTATTACCCTCTCCAGGTCAGCATTTATTGTACTCTCCAGGTCAGTATTTATCACCCCCTCCAGGTCAGTATTTATTACCCTCCCAAGGTCAGTATTTATTGTACTCTCCAGGTCAGTATTTATTATACTCTCCAGGTCAGTATATATTGTACTCTCCAGGTCAGCATATATTGTACTCTCCAGGTCAGTATTTATTACCCTCTCCAGGTCAGTATTTATTGTACTCTCCAGGTCAGTATTTATTGTACTCTCCAGATCAGAATTTATTGTTTTCTCCTGGTCAGTAATTATTGTACTCTCCAGGTCAGTATTTATTGTACTCTCCAGGTCAGTATTTGTTACCCTCTCCTAGTCAGTATTTATTACCCTCTCTAGGTCAGTATTGATTGTGCTCTCCAGGTCAGTATTTATTGTACTCTCCAGGTCAGTATTTATTGTACTCTCCACGTCAGTATTTATTGCCCTCTCCAGGACAGTATTTAATATACTCTCCAGGTCAGTATTTATTGCCCTCTCCAGGTCAGTGTTTAATGTACCCTCTTGGTCAATATTTATTGTACTGTCCAGGTCAGTATTTATTGTACACTCCAGGTCAGCATTTATTGTACTCTCCAGGTCAGTATTTATAGTACACTCCAGGTCACTGTTTATTGTACTCTCCAGGTCAGTATTTATTGCACTCTCCACGTCAGTATTTATTGCCCTCTCCAGGTCAGTATTTACTGTACTCTCCAGGTCAGTATTTATTGTACTCTCCAGGTCAGTATTTATTGCACTACCCAGGTCAGTATTTATTATACTCTCCAGGTCAGTTTTTATTAACATCTCCAGGTCAGTATTTATTGTATTCTCCTGGTCAGTATTTGTTTTACTCTCCAGGTCAGTATTTATTAACCCCTCCAGGTCAGTATTTATTACCCTCTCCAGGTCAGTATTTATTGTACTCTCCAGGTCAGTATTTATTGCCCTCTCCAGGTCAGTATTTAATGTACCCTCTCGGTCAGTATTTATTGTACTCTCCAGGTCAATATTTATTATACACTCCAGCTCAGTATTTATTGTACTCTCCAGGTCAGTATTTATTGCACTCCCCAGGTCAGTATTTATTGTACTCTCCAGGTCAGTATTTGTTTTACTCTCCAGGGCAGTATTTATTGTACTCTCCAGGTCAGTATTTATTGCACTCCGCAGGTCAGTATTTATTATACTCTCCAGGTCAGAATTTATTACCCTCTCCAGTTCACTATTTATTGTATTCTCCAGGTCAGTAATTGTTTTACTCTCCAGGTCAGTATTTATTACCCCCTCCAGGTCAGTATTTATTACCCTCTCCAGGTCAGCAATTATTTTACTCTCCAGGTCAGTATTTATTGGACTCCCCATGTCAGTATTTATTGTACTCTCCAGGACAGTTTTTATTGTACTCTCCAGGTCTGTATTTATTGTTCTCTCCAGGTCAGTATTTATTGTACTCTCCAGGTCAGTATTTATTGTACTCTCCAGGTAAGTATTTATTGTACTATCCAGGTCAGTATTTATTGTACTCTCCAGTTCAGTATTTATTGCCCTCTCCAGGTCAGTATTTAATGTACCCTCTCGGTCAGTATTTATTGTACTCTCCAGGTCAATATTTATTATACACTCCAGCTCAGTATTTATTGTACTCTCCAGGTCAGTATTTATTGCACTCCCCAGGTCAGTATTTATTGTACTCTCCAGGTCAGTATTTATTGCACTCCCCAGGTCAGTATTTATTATACTCTCCAGGTCAGAATTTATTACCCTCTCCAGGTCAGTATTTATTGTATTCTCCAGGTCAGTAATTGTTTTACTCTCCAGGTCAGTATTTATTACCCCTTCCAGGTCAGTATTTATTACCCTCTCCAGGTCAGCCATTATTTTACTCTCCAGGTCAGTATTTATTGGACTCCCCATGTCAGTATTTATTGTACTCTCCAGGTCAGTTTTTATTGTACTCTCCAGGTCTGTATTTATTGTTCTCTCCAGGTCAGTATTTATTGTACTCTCCAGATCAGTATTTATTGTACTCTCCAGTTAAGTATTTATTGTACTCTCCAGGTCAGTATTTATTGTACTCTCCAGGGAAGTATTTATTACCCGCTACAGGTCAGCATTTATTGTACTCTCCAGGTCAGTATTTATCACCAACTCCAGGTCAGTATTTATTACCCTCTCCAGGTCAGTATTTATTGTACTCTCCAGTTCAGTATTTATTATACTCTCCAGGTCAGTATTTATTGTACTCTCCAGGTCTGCATTTATTGTTTTCTCCAGGTCAGTAATTATTGTACTCTCCAGCTCATTATTTCATCTCCTACACCAGGTCAGTATTTATTGTACTCATCATGTCATTATTTATTGTACACTCCAGGTCAGTATTTATTGTACTCTCCAGGTCAGTATTTATTATACTCTCCAGGTCAGTATTTGTTACCCTCTCCAGGTCAGTATTTATTACCCTCTCTAGGTCAGTATTGATTGTCCTCTCCAGGTCAGTATTTATTGTACTCTCCAGGTCAGTATTTATTGTACTCTCCACGTCAGTATTTATTGTACACTCCAGGTCACTGTTTATTGTACTCTCCAGGTCACTATTTATTGTACTCTCCACGTCAGTATTTATTGCCCTCTCCAGGTCAGTTTTTACTGTACTCTCCAGGTCAGTATTTATTGTACTCTCCAGGACAGTATTTATTGCACTCCCCAGGTCAGTATTTATTATACTCTCCAGGTCAGTATTTATTAACATCTCCAGGTCAGTATTTATTGTATTCTCCAGGTCAGTATTTGTTTTACTCTCCAGGTCAGTATTTATTACCCTCTCCAGGTCAGTATTTATTGTACTCTCCAGGTCAGTATTTATTGCCCTCTCCAGGTCAGTATTTAATGTACCCTCTAGGTCAGTATTTATTGTACTCTCCAGGTCAATATTTTTTATACACTCCAGCTCAGTATTTATTGTACTCTCCAGGTCAGTATTTATTGCACTCCCCAGGTCAGTATTTATTGTACTCTCCAGGTCAGTATTTGTTTTACTCTCCAGGGCAGTATTTATCACCCCCTCCAGGTCAGTATTTATTACCCTCTCGAGGTCAGTATTTATTTTACTCCCCAGGTCAGTATTTATTGTACTCTCCAGGTTAGTATTTATTGTACTCTCCAGGTCATTATTTATTCTACTCACCAGGTCAGTATTTATTGTACTCTCCAGGTCAATATTAATTGTACTCTCCAGGTCAGTATATATTGTACTCTCCAGGTCAGTATTTATTACCCTCTCCACGTCATATTTATTGCCCTCTCCAGGTCAGTATTTATTGTACTCTCCAGGTCAGATTTTATTGCCCTCTCCAGGTCAGTATGTATTGTTACCTCTAGGTCAGTATTTATTGTACTCTCCAGGTCAGTATTTATAGTACACTCCAGGTCAGTATTTATTGTACTCTCCAGGTCAGTATTTATTGCACTCCCCAGGTCAGTATTTATTATACTCTCCAGATCAGTATTTATTACCCTCTCCAGGTCAGTATTTATTGTATTCTCCAGGTCAGTATTTGTTTTACTCTCCAGGTCAGTATTTATTACCACCTCCAGGTCAGTATTTATTACCCTCTCCAGGTCAGTATTTATTTTACTCCCCAGGTCAGTATTTATTTTACTACCCAGGTCAGTATTTATTATACTCTCCAGGTCAGAATTTATTGTACTCTCCAGGTCAGTATTTATTACCCTCTCCAGGTCATTATTTATTACCCTCTCCATGTCAGTATTTTTTGTACTCTCCAGATCAGTATTTATTACCCTCTCCAGGTCAGTATTTATTGTCCTCTCCAGGTCAGTATTTATTGTACTCTCCAAGTCAGTATTTATTGTAATCTCCAGGTCAGTATTATTTGTACTCTCCAGGTCTGTATTTATTACCCTCTCCAGGTCAGTATTTATTGTACTCTCCAGGTCAGATTTTATTGCCCTCTCCAGGTCAGTATGTATTGTTACCTCTAGGTCAGTATTTATTGTACTCTCCAGGTCAGTATTTATAGTACACTCCAGGTCAGTATTTATTGTACTCTCCAGGTCAGTATTTATTGCACTCCCCAGGTCAGTATTTATTATACTCTCCAGATCAGTATTTATTACCCTCTCCAGGTCAGTATTTATTGTATTCTCCAGGTCAGTATTTGTTTTACTCTCCAGGTCAGTATTTATTACCACCTCCAGGTCAGTATTTATTACCCTCTCCAGGTCAGTATTTATTTTACTCCCCAGGTCAGTATTTATTTTACTACCCAGGTCAGTATTTATTATACTCTCCAGGTCAGAATTTATTGTACTCTCCAGGTCAGTATTTATTACCCTCTCCAGGTCATTATTTATTACCCTCTCCATGTCAGTATTTTTTGTACTCTCCAGATCAGTATTTATTACCCTCTCCAGGTCAGTATTTATTGTCCTCTCCAGGTCAGTATTTATTGTACTCTCCAAGTCAGTATTTATTGTAATCTCCAGGTCAGTATTATTTGTACTCTCCAGGTCTGTATTTATTACCCTCTCCAGGTCAGTATTTATTGTACTCTCCAGGTCGGTATTTATTATTCTCTCCAGGTCAGTATTTATTGTACTCTCCAGGTCAGTATTTATTGTACTCCCCATGTCAGTATTTATTGTAATCTCCATGTCAGTATTTATTGTACACTCCAGGTCAGTTTTTATTGTACTCTCCAGGTCAGTATTTATTGTTCTCTCCAGGTCAGTGTTTATTGTACTCTCCAGGTCAGTATTTATTGTACTCTCCAGGTAAGTATTTATTGTACTCTCAAGGTCAGTATTTATTGTACTCTCCAGGTCAGTATTTATTACCCTCTCCATGTCTGTATGTATTGTACTCTCCAGGTCAGTGTTTATTGTACTCTCCATGTCATTATTTATTACTCTCTCCAGGTCAGTATTTATTGCCCTCTCCAGGTCAGTATTTATTGTACCCTCTAGGTCAGTATTTATTGTACTCTCCAGGTCAGTATTTATAGTACACTCCAGGTCATTATTTATTGTACTCTCCAGGTCAGAATTTATTACCCTCTCCATGTCTGTATGTATTGTACTCTCCAGGTCAGTGTTTATTGTACTCTCCATGTCATTATTTATTACTCTCTCCAGGTCAGTATTTTTTGTTCTCTCCAGGTCAGTATTTATAGTACACTCCAGGTCAGTATTTATTGTACTCTCCAGGTCAGAATTTATTGCCCTCCCCAGGTCAGTATTTATTATACTCTCCAGGTCAGTATTTATTACCCTCTCCAGGTCAGTATTTATTGTATTCTCCAGGTCAGTATTTGTTTTATTCTACAGGTAAGTATTTATTACCGCCTCCAAGTCAGTATTTTTTGCACTCTCCAGGTCTGTATTTATTACCCTCTCCAGGTCAGTATTTATTGTACTCTCCAGGTCTGTATTTATTATTCTCTCCAGGTCAGTATTTATTACCCTCTCTATGTCACTATTGATTGTACTCTCCAGGTCAGTATTTAATGTACTCTCCAGGTCAGTATTTATTGTACTCTCCACGTCAGTATTTATTGTACACTCCACGTCACTGTTTAATGTACTCTCCAGGTCACTATTTATTGTACTCTCCACGTCAGTATTTATTGCCCTCTCCAGGTCAGTTTTTACTGTACTCTCCAGGTCAGTATTTATTGTACTCTCCAGGTCAGTATTTATTGCACTCCCCAGGTCAGTATTTATTATACTCTCCAGGTCAGTATTTATTAACATCTCCAGGTCAGTATTTATTGTATTCTCCAGGTCAGTATTTGTTTTACTCTCCAGGTCAGTATTTATTTCACTCTCCAGGTCAGTATTTATTGTACTCTCCAGGTCAGTATTTATTGCCCTCTCCAGGTCAGTATTTAATGTACCCTCTAGGTCAGTATTTATTGTACTCTCCAGGTCAATATTTTTTATACACTACAGCTCAGTATTTATTGTACTCTCCAGGTCAGTATTTATTGCACTCCCCAGGTCAGTATTTATTGTACTCTCCAGGTCAGTATTTGTTTTACTCTCCAGGGCAGTATTTACCACCCCCTCCAGGTCAGTATTTATTACCCTCTCGAGGTCAGTATTTATTTTACTCCCCAGGTCAGTATTTATTGTACTCTCCAGGTTAGTATTTATTGTACTCTCCAGGTCATTATTTATTCTACTCACCAGGTCAGTATTTATTGTACTCTCCAGGTCAGTATTAATTGCACTCTCCAGGTCAGTATATATTGTACTCACCAGGTCAGTATTTATTACCCTCTCCACGTCATATTTATTGCCCTCTCCAGGTCGGTATTTATTGTACTCTCCAGGTCAGTTTTTATTGCCCTCTCCAGGTCAGTATTTATTGTTACCTCTAGGTCAGTATTTATTGTACTCTCCAGGTCAGTATTTATAGTACACTCCAGGTCAGTATTTATTGTACTCTCCAAGTCAGTATTTATTGTAATCTCCAGGTCAGTATTATTTGTACTCTCCAGGTCTGTATTTATTACCCTCTCCAGGTCAGTATTTATTGTACTCTCCAGGTCAGATTTTATTGCCCTCTCCAGGTCAGTATGTATTGTTACCTCTAGGTCAGTATTTATTGTACTCTCCAGGTCAGTATTTATAGTACACTCCAGGTCAGTATTTATTGTACTCTCCAGGTCAGTATTTATTGCACTCCCCAGGTCAGTATTTATTATACTCTCCAGATCAGTATTTATTACCCTCTCCAGGTCAGTATTTATTGTATTCTCCAGGTCAGTATTTGTTTTACTCTCCAGGTCAGTATTTATTACCACCTCCAGGTCAGTATTTATTACCCTCTCCAGGTCAGTATTTATTTTACTCCCCAGGTCAGTATTTATTTTACTACCCAGGTCAGTATTTATTATACTCTCCAGGTCAGAATTTATTGTACTCTCCAGGTCAGTATTTATTACCCTCTCCAGGTCATTATTTATTACCCTCTCCATGTCAGTATTTTTTGTACTCTCCAGATCAGTATTTATTGTACTCTCCAGGTCTGTATTTATTGTACTCTCCAGGTCAGTGTTTATTGTTCTCTCCATGTCATTATTTATTACTCTCTCCAGGTCAGTATTTATTGCCCTCTCCAGGTCAGTATTTATTGTACCCTCTAGGTCAGTATTTATTGTACTCTCCAGGTCAATATTTTTTATACACTACAGCTCAGTATTTATTGTACTCTCCAGGTCAGTATTTATTGCACTCCCCAGGTCAGTATTTATTGTACTCTCCAGGTCAGTATTTGTTTTACTCTCCAGGGCAGTATTTACCACCCCCTCCAGGTCAGTATTTATTACCCTCTCGAGGTCAGTATTTATTTTACTCCCCAGGTCAGTATTTATTGTACTCTCCAGGTTAGTATTTATTGTACTCTCCAGGTCATTATTTATTCTACTCACCAGGTCAGTATTTATTGTACTCTCCAGGTCAGTATTAATTGCACTCTCCAGGTCAGTATATATTGTACTCACCAGGTCAGTATTTATTACCCTCTCCACGTCATATTTATTGCCCTCTCCAGGTCGGTATTTATTGTACTCTCCAGGTCAGTTTTTATTGCCCTCTCCAGGTCAGTATTTATTGTTACCTCTAGGTCAGTATTTATTGTACTCTCCAGGTCAGTATTTATAGTACACTCCAGGTCAGTATTTATTGTACTCTCCAAGTCAGTATTTATTGTAATCTCCAGGTCAGTATTATTTGTACTCTCCAGGTCTGTATTTATTACCCTCTCCAGGTCAGTATTTATTGTACTCTCCAGGTCAGATTTTATTGCCCTCTCCAGGTCAGTATGTATTGTTACCTCTAGGTCAGTATTTATTGTACTCTCCAGGTCAGTATTTATAGTACACTCCAGGTCAGTATTTATTGTACTCTCCAGGTCAGTATTTATTGCACTCCCCAGGTCAGTATTTATTATACTCTCCAGATCAGTATTTATTACCCTCTCCAGGTCAGTATTTATTGTATTCTCCAGGTCAGTATTTGTTTTACTCTCCAGGTCAGTATTTATTACCACCTCCAGGTCAGTATTTATTACCCTCTCCAGGTCAGTATTTATTTTACTCCCCAGGTCAGTATTTATTTTACTACCCAGGTCAGTATTTATTATACTCTCCAGGTCAGAATTTATTGTACTCTCCAGGTCAGTATTTATTACCCTCTCCAGGTCATTATTTATTACCCTCTCCATGTCAGTATTTTTTGTACTCTCCAGATCAGTATTTATTACCCTCTCCAGGTCAGTATTTATTGTCCTCTCCAGGTCAGTATTTATTGTACTCTCCAAGTCAGTATTTATTGTAATCTCCAGGTCAGTATTATTTGTACTCTCCAGGTCTGTATTTATTACCCTCTCCAGGTCAGTATTTATTGTACTCTCCAGGTCGGTATTTATTATTCTCTCCAGGTCAGTATTTATTGTACTCTCCAGGTCAGTATTTATTGTACTCCCCATGTCAGTATTTATTGTAATCTCCATGTCAGTATTTATTGTACACTCCAGGTCAGTTTTTATTGTACTCTCCAGGTCAGTATTTATTGTTCTCTCCAGGTCAGTGTTTATTGTACTCTCCAGGTCAGTATTTATTGTACTCTCCAGGTAAGTATTTATTGTACTCTCAAGGTCAGTATTTATTGTACTCTCCAGGTCAGTATTTATTACCCTCTCCATGTCTGTATGTATTGTACTCTCCAGGTCAGTGTTTATTGTACTCTCCATGTCATTATTTATTACTCTCTCCAGGTCAGTATTTATTGCCCTCTCCAGGTCAGTATTTATTGTACCCTCTAGGTCAGTATTTATTGTACTCTCCAGGTCAGTATTTATAGTACACTCCAGGTCAGTATTTATTGTACTCTCCAGGTCAGAATTTATTACCCTCTCCATGTCTGTATGTATTGTACTCTCCAGGTCAGTGTTTATTGTACTCTCCATGTCATTATTTATTACTCTCTCCAGGTCAGTATTTTTTGTTCTCTCCAGGTCAGTATTTATAGTACACTCCAGGTCAGTATTTATTGTACTCTCCAGGTCAGAATTTATTGCCCTCCCCAGGTCAGTATTTATTATACTCTCCAGGTCAGTATTTATTACCCTCTCCAGGTCAGTATTTATTGTATTCTCCAGGTCAGTATTTGTTTTATTCTACAGGTCAGTATTTATTACCGCCTCCAAGTCAGTATTTTTTGCACTCTCCAGGTCTGTATTTATTACCCTCTCCAGGTCAGTATTTATTGTACTCTCCAGGTCTGTATTTATTATTCTCTCCAGGTCAGTATTTATTACCCTCTCTATGTCACTATTGATTGTACTCTCCAGGTCAGTATTTAATGTACTCTCCAGGTCAGTATTTATTGTACTCTCCACGTCAGTATTTATTGTACACTCCACGTCACTGTTTAATGTACTCTCCAGGTCACTATTTATTGTACTCTCCACGTCAGTATTTATTGCCCTCTCCAGGTCAGTTTTTACTGTACTCTCCAGGTCAGTATTTATTGTACTCTCCAGGTCAGTATTTATTGCACTCCCCAGGTCAGTATTTATTATACTCTCCAGGTCAGTATTTATTAACATCTCCAGGTCAGTATTTATTGTATTCTCCAGGTCAGTATTTGTTTTACTCTCCAGGTCAGTATTTATTTCACTCTCCAGGTCAGTATTTATTGTACTCTCCAGGTCAGTATTTATTGCCCTCTCCAGGTCAGTATTTAATGTACCCTCTAGGTCAGTATTTATTGTACTCTCCAGGTCAATATTTTTTATACACTACAGCTCAGTATTTATTGTACTCTCCAGGTCAGTATTTATTGCACTCCCCAGGTCAGTATTTATTGTACTCTCCAGGTCAGTATTTGTTTTACTCTCCAGGGCAGTATTTACCACCCCCTCCAGGTCAGTATTTATTACCCTCTCGAGGTCAGTATTTATTTTACTCCCCAGGTCAGTATTTATTGTACTCTCCAGGTTAGTATTTATTGTACTCTCCAAGTCATTATTTATTCTACTCACCAGGTCAGTATTTATTGTACTCTCCAGGTCAGTATTAATTGCACTCTCCAGGTCAGTATATATTGTACTCACCAGGTCAGTATTTATTACCCTCTCCACGTCATATTTATTGCCCTCTCCAGGTCGGTATTTATTGTACTCTCCAGGTCAGTTTTTATTGCCCTCTCCAGGTCAGTATTTATTGTTACCTCTAGGTCAGTATTTATTGTACTCTCCAGGTCAGTATTTATAGTACACTCCAGGTCAGTATTTATTGTACTCTCCAGGTCAGTATTTATTGCACTCCCCAGGTCAGTATTTATTTACTCTCCAGGTCAGTATTTATTACCCTCTCCAGGTCAGTATTTATTGTATTCTCCAGGTCAGTATTTGTTTTACTCTCCAGGTCAGTATGTATTACCCCCTCCAGGTCAGTATGTATTACCCTCTCCAGGTCAGTATTTATTTTACTCCCCAGGTCAGTATTTATTTTAATACCCAGGTCAATATTTATTATACTCTCCAGGTCAGTATTTATTGTACTCTCCAGGTCAGTATTTATTACCCTCTCCAGGTCATTATTTATTACCCTCTCCATGTCAGTATTTTTTGTACTCTCCAGATCAGTATTTATTGTACTCTCCAGGTCTGTATTTATTGTACTCTCCAGGTCAGTGTTTATTGTTCTCTCCATGTCATTATTTATTACTCTCTCCAGGTCAGTATTTATTGCCCTCTCCAGGTCAGTATTTATTGTACCCTCTAGGTCAGTATTTATTGTACTCTCCAGGTCAGTATTTATAGTACACTCCAGGTCAGTATTTATTGTACTCTCCAGGTCAGAATTTATTGCCCTCCCCAGGTCAATATTTATTATACTCTCCAGGTCAGTGTTTATTGTACTCTCCAGGTCAGTATTTATTGTACTCTCCAGGTAAGTATTTATTGTACTCTCAAGGTCAGTATTTATTGTACTCTCCAGGTCAGTATTTATTACCCTCTCCATGTCAGCATTTATTGTACTCTCCAGGTCAGTATATATTGTACTCTCCAGGTCTGTATTTATTGTACTCTCCAGGTCAGTGTTTATTGTATTCTCCATGTCATTATTTATTACTCTCTCCAGGTCAGTATTGATTGTACCCTCTAGGTCAGTATTTATTGTACTCTCCAGGTCAGTATTTATAGTACACTCCAGGTCAGTATTTATTGTACTCTCCAGGTCAGAATTTATTGCCATCCCCAGGTCAGTATTTATTATACTCTCCAGGTCAGTATTTATTACCCTCTCCAGGTCAGTATTTATTGTATTCTCCAGGTCAGTATTTGTTTTATTCTACAGGTCAGTATTTATTACCCCCTCCAGGTCAGTATTTTTTGTACTCTCCAGGTCTGTATTTATTACCCTCTCCAGGTCAGTATTTATTGTACTCTCCAGGTCTGTATTTATTATTCTCTCCAGGTCAGTATTTATTACCCTCTCTAGGTCAGTATTGATTGAACTCTCCAGGTCAGTATTTAATGTACTCTCCAGGTCAGTATTTATTGTACTCTCCACGTCAGTATTTATTGAACACTCCAGGTCACTGTTTATTGTACTCTCCAGGTCACTATTTATTGTACTCTCCACGTCAGTATTTATTGCCCTCTCCAGGTCAGTTTTTACTGTACTCTCCAGGTCAGTATTTATTGTACTCTCCAGGTCAGTATTTATTGCACTCCCCAGGTCAGTATTTATTATACTCTCCAGGTCAGTATTTATTAACATCTCCAGGTCAGTATTTATTGTATTCTCCAGGTCAGTATTTGTTTTACTCTCCAGGTCAGTATTTATTACCCTCTCCATGTCAGCATTTATTGTACTCTCCAGGTCAGTATTTATTGTACTCTCCAGGTCTGTATTTATTGTACTCTCCAGGTCAGTGTTTATTGTACTCTCCATGTCATTATTTATTACTCTCTCCAGGTCAGTATTTATTGCCCTCTCCAGGTCAGTATTTATTGTACCCTCTAGGTCAGTATTTATTGTACTCTCCAGGTCAGTATTTATAGTACACTCCAGGTCAGTATTTATTGTACTCTCCAGGTCAGAATTTATTGCCCTCCCCAGGTCAGTATTTATTATACTCTCCAGGTCAGTATTTATTACCCTCTCCAGGTCAGTATTTATTGTATTCTCCAGGTCTGTATTTATTACCCTCTCCAGGTCAGTATTTATTGTACTCTCCAGGTCTGTATGTATTATTCTCTCCAGGGCAGTATTTATTACCCTCTCTAGGTCAGTATTGATTGTACTCTCCAGGTCAGTATTTAATGTACTCTCCAGGTCAGTATTTATTGTACTCTCCACGTCAGTATTTATTGTACACTCCAGGTCACTGTTTATTGTACTCTCCAGGTCACTATTTATTGTACTCTCCACGTCAGTATTTATTGCGCTCTCCAGGTCAGTTTTTACTGTACTCTCCAGGTCAGTATTTATTGTACTCTCCAGGTCAGTATTTATTGCACTCCCCAGGTCAGTATTTATTATACTCTCCAGGTCAGTATTTATTAACATCTCCAGGTCAGTATTTATTGTATTCTCCAGTTCAGTATTTGTTTTACTCTCCAGGTCAGTATTTATTACCCTCTCCAGGTCAGTATTTATTGTACTCTCCAGGTCAGTATTTATTGCCCTCTCCAGGTCAGTATTTAATGTACCCTCTAGGTCAGTATTTATTGTACTCTCCAGGTCAATATTTTTTATACACTCCAGCTCAGTATTTATTGTACTCTCCAGGTCAGTATTTATTGCACTCCCCAGGTCAGTATTTATTGTACTCTCCAGGTCAGTATTTGTTTTACTCTCCAGGGCAGTATTTATCACCCCCTCCAGGTCAGTATTTATTACCCTCTCGAGGTCAGTATTTATTTTACTCCCCAGGTCAGTATTTATTGTACTCTCCAGGTTAGTATTTATTGTACTCTCCAGGTCATTATTTATTCTACTCACCAGGTCAGTATTTATTGTACTCTCCAGGTCAGTATTAATTGTACTCTCCAGGTCAGTATATATTGTACTCACCAGGTCAGTATTTATTACCCTCTCCACGTCATATTTATTGCCCTCTCCAGGTCAGTATTTATTGTACTCTCCAGGTCAGTATTTATTGTACACTCCAGGTCAGCATTTATTGTACTCTCCAGGTCAGTATTTATTGCACTCCCCAGGTCAGTATTTATTATACTCTCCAGGTCAGTATTTATTAACATCTCCAGTTCAGTATTTATTGTATTCTCCAGGTCAGTATTTGTTTTATTCTCCAGGTCAGTATTTATTACCCCCTCCAGGTCAGTATTTATTACCCTCTCCAGTTCATTATATATTGTGCTCTCCAGGTCAGTATTTATTGCCCTCTCCAGGTCAGTATTTAATGTACCCTCTAGGACATTATTTATTGTACTCTCCAGGTCAGTATTTATTGTACTCTCCAGGTTAGTAGTTATTCTACTCTCCAGGTCATTATTTATTCTACTCACCAGGTCAGTATTTATTGTACTCTCCAGGTCAGTATTAATTGTACTCTCCAGGTCAGTATTTATTGTACTCTCCAGGTCAGTATTTATCACCCCCTCCAGGTCAGTATTTATTACCCTCTCTAGGTCAGTATTTATTTTACTCCCCAGGTCAGTATTTATTGTACTATCCAGGTTAGTATTTATTCTACTCTCCAGGTCATTATTTATTCTACTCTCCAGGTCAGTATTTATTGTACTCTCCAGGTCAGTATTTATTACCCTCTCCAGGTCAGCATTTATTGTACTCTCCAGGTCATTATTTATTGTACTCTCCAGGTCAGTGTTTATTACCCCTCCAGGTCAGTATTTATTACCCTCTCCAGGTCAGTATTTATTTTACTCCCCAGGTCAGTATTTATTGTTCTCTCCAGGTTAGTATTTATTCTATTCTCCAGGTCATTATTTATTCTACTCACCAGTTCAGTATTTATTGTACTCTCCAGGTCAGTATTAATTGAAATCTCCAGCTCAGTATTTATTGTACTCTCCAGGTCATTATTTATTACCTTCTCCAGGTCATATTTATTAACCTCCCTAGGTCAGTATTTATTGTCCTCTCCAGGTCAGTATTTATTGGACTCTCCATGTCAGTATTTATTGTACTCTCCAGGTCAGATTTTATTTACCTCTCCAGGTCAGTATGTATTGTTACCTCTAGGTCAGTATATATTGTACTCTCCAGGTCAGTATTTATTACCCTCTCCACGTCATATTTATTGCCCTCTCCAGGTCAGTATTTATTGTACTCTCCAGGTCAGATTTTATTGTCCTCTCCAGGTCAGTATGTATTGTTACCTCTAGGTCAGTATTTATTGTACTCTCCAGGTCAGTATTTATAGTACACTCCAGGTCAGTATTTATTGTACTCTCCAGGTCAGTATTTATTGCACTCCCCAGGTCAGTATTTATTATACTCTCCAGATCAGTATTTATTACCCTCTCCAGGTCAGTATTTATTGTATTCTCCAGGTCAGTATTTGTTTTACTCTCCAGGTCAGTATTTATTACCACCTCCAGGTCAGAATTTATTGTACTCTCCAGGTCAGTATTTATTACCCTCTCCAGGTCATTATTTATTACCCTCTCCATGTCAGTATTTTTTGTACTCTCCAGATCAGTATTTATTACCCTCTCCAGGTCAGTATTTATTGTCCTCTCCAGGTCAGTATTTATTGTACTCTCCAAGTCAGTATTTATTGTAATCTCCAGGTCAGTATTTTTTGTACACTCCAGGTCTGTATTTATTACCCTCTCCAGGTCAGTATTTATTGTACTCTCCAGGTCGGTATTTATTATTCTCTCCAGGTCAGTATTTATTGTACTCTCCAGGTCAGTATTTATTGTACTCCCCATGTCAGTATTTATTGTAATCTCCATGTCAGTATTTATTGTACACTCCAGGTCAGTTTTTATTGTACTCTCCAGGTCAGTATTTATTGTTCTCTCCAGGTCAGTGTTTATTGTACTCTCCAGGTCAGTATTTATTGTACTCTCCAGGTCAGTATTTATTGTACTCTCCAGGTCAGTATTTATTACCCTCTCCATGTCTGTATGTATTGTACTCTCCAGGTCAGTGTTTATTGTACTCTCCATGTCATTATTTATTACTCTCTCCAGGTCAGTATTTATTGCCCTCTCCAGGTCAGTATTTTTTGTACCCTCTAGGTCAGTATTTATTGTACTCTCCAGGTCAGTATTTATAGTACACTCCAGGTCAGTATTAATTGAAATCTCCAGCTCAGTATTTATTGTACTCTCCAGGTCATTATTTATTACCTTCTCCAGGTCATATTTATTAACCTCCCTAGGTCAGTATTTATTGTCCTCTCCAGGTCAGTATTTATTGGACTCTCCATGTCAGTATTTATTGTACTCTCCAGGTCAGATTTTATTGCCCTCTCCAGGTCAGTATGTATTGTTACCTCTAGGTCAGTATATATTGTACTCTCCAGGTCAGTATTTATTACCCTCTCCACGTCATATTTATTGCCCTCTCCAGGTCAGTATTTATTGTACTCTCCAGGTCAGATTTTATTGCCCTCTCCAGGTCAGTATGTATTGTTACCTCTAGGTCAGTATTTATTGTACTCTCCAGGTCAGTATTTATAGTACACTCCAGGTCAGTATTTATTGTACTCTCCAGGTCAGTATTTATTGCACTCCCCAGGTCAGTATTTATTATACTCTCCAGATCAGTATTTATTACCCTCTCCAGGTCAGTATTTATTGTATTCTCCAGGTCAGTATTTGTTTTACTCTCCAGGTCAGTATTTATTACCACCTCCAGGTCAGAATTTATTGTACTCTCCAGGTCAGTATTTATTACCCTCTCCAGGTCATTATTTATTACCCTCTCCATGTCAGTATTTTTTGTACTCTCCAGATCAGTATTTATTACCCTCTCCAGGTCAGTATTTATTGTCCTCTCCAGGTCAGTATTTATTGTACTCTCCAAGTCAGTATTTATTGTAATCTCCAGGTCAGTATTTTTTGTACTCTCCAGGTCTGTATTTATTACCCTCTCCAGGTCAGTATTTATTGTACTCTCCAGGTCGGTATTTATTATTCTCTCCAGGTCAGTATTTATTGTACTCTCCAGGTCAGTATTTATTGTACTCCCCATGTCAGTATTTATTGTAATCTCCATGTCAGTATTTATTGTACACTCCAGGTCAGTTTTTATTGTACTCTCCAGGTCAGTATTTATTGTTCTCTCCAGGTCAGTGTTTATTGTACTCTCCAGGTCAGTATTTATTGTACTCTCCAGGTAAGTATTTATTGTACTCTCAAGGTCAGTATTTATTGTACTCTCCAGGTCAGTATTTATTACCCTCTCCATGTCTGTATGTATTGTACTCTCCAGGTCAGTGTTTATTGTACTCTCCATGTCATTATTTATTACTCTCTCCAGGTCAGTATTTATTGCCCTCTCCAGGTCAGTATTTATTGTACCCTCTAGGTCAGTATTTATTGTACTCTCCAGGTCAGTATTTATAGTACACTCCAGGTCAGTATTTATTGTACTCTCCAGGTCAGAATTTATTACCCTCTCCATGTCTGTATGTATTGTACTCTCCAGGTCAGTGTTTATTGTACTGTCCATGTCATTATTTATTACTCTCTCCAGGTCAGTATTTTTTGTTCTCTCCAGGTCAGTATTTATAGTACACTCCAGGTCAGTATTTATTGTACACTCCAGGTCAGAATTTATTGCCCTCCCCAGGTCAGTATTTATTATACTCTCCAGGTCAGTATTTATTACCCTCTCCAGGTCAGTATTTATTGTATTCTCCAGGTCAGTATTTGTTTTATTCTACAGGTCAGTATTTATTACCGCCTCCAAGTCAGTATTTTTTGCACTCTCCAGGTCTGTATTTATTACCCTCTCCAGGTCAGTATTTATTGTACTCTCCAGGTCTGTATTTATTATTCTCTCCAGGTCAGTATTTATTACCCTCTCTATGTCAGTATTGATTGTACTCTCCAGGTCAGTATTTAATGTACTCTCCAGGTCAGTATTTATTGTACTCTCCACGTCAGTATTTATTGTACACTCCAGGTCACTGTTTAATGTACTCTCCAGGTCACTATTTATTGTACTCTCCACGTCAGTATTTATTGCCCTCTCCAGGTCAGTTTTTACTGTACTCTCCAGGTCAGTATTTATTGTACTCTCCAGGTCAGTATTTATTGCACTCCCCAGGTCAGTATTTATTATACTCTCCAGGTCAGTATTTATTAACATCTCCAGGTCAGTATTTATTGTATTCTCCAGGTCAGTATTTGTTTTACTCTCCAGGTCAGTATTTATTTCACTCTCCAGGTCAGTATTTATTGTACTCTCCAGGTCAGTATTTATTGCCCTCTCCAGGTCAGTATTTAATGTACCCTCTAGGTCAGTATTTATTGTACTCTCCAGGTCAATATTTTTTATACACTACAGCTCAGTATTTATTGTACTCTCCAGGTCAGTAATAATTGCACTCCCCAGGTCAGTATTTATTGTACTCTCCAGGTCAGTATTTGTTTTACTCTCCAGGGCAGTATTTACCACCCCCTCCAGGTCAGTATTTATTACCCTCTCGAGGTCAGTATTTATTTTACTCCCCAGGTCAGTATTTATTGTACTCTCCAGGTTAGTATTTATTGTACTCTCCAGGTCATTATTTATTCTACTCACCAGGTCAGTATTTATTGTACTCTCCAGGTCAGTATTAATTGCACTCTCCAGGTCAGTATATATTGTACTCACCAGGTCAGTATTTATTACCCTCTCCACGTCATATGTATTGCCCTCTCCAGGTCGGTATTTATTGTACTCTCCAGGTCAGTTTTTATTGCCCTCTCCAGGTCAGTATTTATTGTATTCTCCAGGTCAGTATTTGTTTTACTCTCCAGGTCATTATGTATTACCCCCTCCAGGTCAGTATGTATTACCCTCTCCAGGTCAGTATTTATTTTACTCCCCAGGTCAGTATTTATTTTAATACCCAGGTCAGTATTTATTATACTCTCCAGGTCAGTATTTATTGTACTCTCCAGGTCAGTATTTATTACCCTCTCCAGGTCATTATTTATTACCCTCTCCATGTCAGTATTTTTTGTACTCTCCAGATCAGTATTTATTGTACTCTCCAGGTCTGTATTTATTGTACTCTCCAGGTCAGTGTTTATTGTACTCTCCATGTCATTATTTATTACTCTCTCCAGGTCAGTATTTATTGCCCTCTCCAGGTCAGTATTTATTGTACCCTCTTGGTCAGTATTTATTGTACTCTCCAGGTCAGTATTTATAGTACACTCCAGGTCAGTATTTATTGTACTCTCCAGGTCAGAATTTATTGCCCTCCCCAGGTCAGTATTTATTATACTCTCCCGGTCAGTGTTTATTGTACTCTCCAGGTCAATATTTATTGTACTCTCCAGGTAAGTATTTATTGTACTCTCAAGGTCAGTATTTATTGTACTCTCCAGGTCAGTATTTATTACCCTCTCCATGTCAGCATTTATTGTACTCTCCAGGTCAGTATATATTGTACTCTCCAGGTCTGTATTTATTGTACTCTCCAGGTCAGTATTTATTGTACTCTCCATGTCATTATTTATTACTCTCTCCAGGTCAGTATTGATTGTACCCTCTAGGTCAGTATTTATTGTACTCTCCAGGTCAGTATTTATAGTACACTCCAGGTCAGTATTTATTGTACTCTCCAGGTCAGAATTTATTGCCATCCCCAGGTCAGTATTTATTATACTCTCCAGGTCAGTATTTATTACCCTCTCCAGGTCAGTATTTATTGTATTCTCCAGGTCAGTATTTGTTTTACTCTACAGGTCAGTATTTATTACCCCCTCCAGGTCAGTATTTTTTGTACTCTCCAGGTCTGTATTTATTACCCTCTCCAGGTCAGTATTTATTGTACTCTCCAGGTCTGTATTTATTATTCTCTCCAGGTCAGTATTTATTACCCTCTCTAGGTCAGTATTGATTGAACTCTCCAGGTCAGTATTTAATGTACTCTCCAGGTCAGTATTTATTGTACTCTCCACGTCAGTATTTATTGAACACTCCAGGTCACTGTTTATTGTACTCTCCAGGTCACTATTTATTGTACTCTCCACGTCAGTATTTATTGCCCTCTCCAGGTCAGTTTTTACTGTACTCTCCAGGTCAGTATTTATTGTACTCTCCAGGTCAGTATTTATTGCACTCCCCAGGTCAGTATTTATTATACTCTCCAGGTCAGTATTTATTAACATCTCCAGGTCAGTATTTATTGTATTCTCCAGGTCAGTATTTGTTTTACTCTCCAGGTCAGTATTTATTACCCTCTCCATGTCAGCATTTATTGTACTCTCCAGGTCAGTATTTATTGTACTCTCCAGGTCTGTATTTATTGTACTCTCCAGGTCAGTGTTTATTGTACTCTCCATGTCATTATTTATTACTCTCTCCAGGTCAGTATTTATTGCCCTCTCCAGGTCAGTATTTATTGTACCCTCTAGGTCAGTATTTATTGTACTCTCCAGGTCAGTATTTATAGTACACACCAGGTCAGTATTTATTGTACTCTCCAGGTCAGAATTTATTGCCCTCCCAAGGTCAGTATTTATTATACTCTCCAGGTCAGTATTTATTACCCTCTCCAGGTCAGTATTTATTGTATTCTCCAGGTCAGTATTTGTTTTATTCTACAGGTCAGTATTTATTACCCCCTCCAGGTCAGTATTTTTTGTACTCTCCAGGTCTGTATTTATTACCCTCTCTAGGTCAGTATTGATTGTACTCTCCAGGTCAGTATGTATTGTACTCTCCACGTCAGTATTTATTGTACACTCCAGGTCACTGTTCATTGTACTCTCCACGTCACTATTTATTGTACTCTCCACGTCAGTATTTATTGCGCTCTCCAGGTCAGTTTTTACTGTACTCTCCAGGTCAGTATTTATTGTACTCTCCAGGTCAGTATTTATTGCACTCCCCAGGTCAGTATTTATTATACTCTCCAGGTCAGTATTTATTAACATCTCCAGGTCAGTATTTATTGTATTCTCCAGTTCAGTATTTGTTTTACTCTCCAGGTCAGTATTTATTACCCTCTCCAGGTCAGTATTTATTGTACTCTCCAGGTCAGTATTTATTGCCCTCACCAGGTCAGTATCTAATGTACCCTCTAGGTCAGTATTTATTGTACTCTCCAGGTCAATATTTTTTATACACTCCAGCTCAGTATTTATTGTACTCTCCAGGTCAGTATTTATTGCACTACCCAGGTCAGTATTTATTGTACTCTCCAGGTCAGTATTTGTTTTACTCTCCAGGGCAGTATTTATCACCCCCTCCAGGTCAGTATTTATTACCCTCTCGAGGTCAGTATTTATTTTACTCCCCAGGTCAGTATTTATTGTACTCTCCAGGTTAGTATTTATTGTACTCTCCAGGTCATTATTTATTCTACTCACCAGGTCAGTATTTATTGTACTCTCCAGGTCAGTATTAATTGTACTCTCCAGGTCAGTATATATTGTACTCACCAGGTCAGTATTTATTACCCTCTCCACGTCATATTTATTGCCCTCTCCAGGTCAGTATTTATTGTACTCTCCAGGTCAGTATTTATAGTACACTCCAGGTCAGTATTTATTGTACTCTCCAGGTCAGTATTTATTGCACTCCCCAGGTCAGTATTTATTATACTCTCCAGGTCAGTAGTTATTAACATCTCCAGGTCAGTATTTATTGTATTCTCCAGGTCAGTATTTGTTTTATTCTCCAGGTCAGTATTTATTACCCCCACCAGGTCAGTATTTATTACCCTCTCCAGTTCAGTATATATTGTACTCTCCAGGTCAGTATTTATTGCCCTCTCCAGGTCAGTATTTAATGTACCCTCTAGGACATTATTTATTGTACTCTCCAGGTCAGTATTTATTGTACTCTCCAGGTTAGTAGTTATTCTACTCTCCAGGTCATTATTTATTCTACTCACCAGGTCAGTATTTATTGTACTCTCCAGGTCAGTATTAATTGTACTCTCCAGGTCAGTATTTATTGTACTCTCCAGGTCAGTATTTATCACCCCCTCCAGGTCAGTATTTATTACCCTCTCTAGGTCAGTATTTATTTTACTCCCCAGGTCAGTATTTATTGTACTCTCCAGGTTAGTATTTATTCTACTCTCCAGGTCATTATTTATTCTACTCTCCAGGTCTGTATTTATTGTTCTCTCCAGGTCAGTATTTATTGTACTCTCCACGTCAGTATTTATTGCCCTCTCCAGGTCAGTATTTACTGTACTCTCCAGGTCAGTATTTATTACACTCTCCAGGTCAGTATTTATTGTAATCTCCAGGTGAGTATTTATTGTACTCTCCAGATCAGAATTTATTGTTTTCTCCATGTCAGTAATTATTGTACTCTCCAGGTCATTATTTTAGCTACTACACCAGGTCAGTATTTATTGTCCTCTCCAGGTCATTATTTATTGTGCTCTCCAGGTCTGTATTTATTGTTCTCTCCAGGTCAGTATTTATTGTACTCTCCACGTCAGTATTTGTTCCCCTCTCCAGGTCAGTATTTATTACCCTCTCTAGGTCAGTATTGATTGTACTCTCCAGGTCAGTATTTATTGTACTCTCCAGGTCAGTATTTATTGTACTCTCCACGTCAGTATTTATTGCCCTCTCCAGGTCAGTATTTACTGTACTCTCCAGGTCAGTATTTATTGCCCTCTCCAGGTCAGTGTTTAATGTAGCCTCTTGGTCAATATTTATTGTACTCTCCAGGTCAGTATTTATTGTACACTCCAGGTCAGCATTTATTGTACTCTCCAGGTCAGTATTTATTGCACTCCCCAGGTCAGTATTTATTATACTCTCCAGGTCAGTATTTATTAACATCTCCAGGTCAGTATTTATTGTATTCTCCAGGTCAGTATTTGTTTTATTCTCCAGGTCAGTATTTATTACCCCCTCCAGGTCAGTATTTATTACCCTCTCCAGTTCATTATATATTGTGCTCTCCAAGTCAGTATTTATTGCCCTCTCCAGGTCAGTATTTAATGTACCCTCTAGGACATTATTTATTGTACTCTCCAGGTCAGTATTTATTGTACTCTCCAGGTTAGTAGTTATTCTACTCTCCAGGTCATTATTTATTCTACTCACCAGGTCAGTATTTATTGTACTCTCCAGGTCAGTATTAATTGTACTCTCCAGGTCAGTATTTATTGTACTCTCCAGGTCAGTATTTATCACCCCCTCCAGGTCAGTATTTATTACCCTCTCTAGGTCAGTATTTATTTTACTCCCCAGGTCAGTATTTATTGTACTATCCAGGTTAGTATTTATTCTACTCTCCAGGTCATTATTTATTCTACTCTCCAGGTCAGTATTTATTGTACTCTCCAGGTCAGTATTTATTACCCTCTCCAGGTCAGCATTTATTGTACTCTCCAGGTCATTATTTATTGTACTCTCCAGGTCAGTGTTTATTACCCCTCCAGGTCAGTATTTATTACCCTCTCCAGGTCAGTATTTATTTTACTCCCCAGGTCAGTATTTATTGTTCTCTCCAGGTTAGTATTTATTCTATTCTCCAGGTCATTATTTATTCTACTCACCAGTTCAGTATTTATTGTACTCTCCAGGTCAGTATTAATTGAAATCTCCAGCTCAGTATTTATTGTACTCTCCAGGTCATTATTTATTACCTTCTCCAGGTCATATTTATTAACCTCCCTAGGTCAGTATTTATTGTCCTCTCCAGGTCAGTATTTATTGGACTCTCCATGTCAGTATTTATTCTAATCTCCACGTCAGTATTTATTGCCCTCACCAGGTCAGTATTTATTGTACTCTCCAGTTCAGTATTTATTGCTCTCTCCAGGTCAGTATATATTGTACTCCCCATGTCAGTATTTATTGTGCTCTCCAGGTCAGTATTTATTGTACTCTCCAGGTCAGTCTTTATTGTACTCTCCAGGTCAGTATTTATTGTAATCTCCAGGTCAGTATTTATTGTACTCTCCATTTCAGTGTTTATTGTACTCTCCAGGTCAGTATATATTAACCTCTCCAGTTAAGCATTTATTGTACTCTCCTGGTCAGTATTTATTGTACTCTCCAGGTCTGTATTTATTGTACTCTCCAGGTCAGTATTTATTACCCGCTGCAGGTCTGTATTTATGATACTCTCCAGGTCAGTATTTATTGTACTCTCCAAGTCACTATTTTATGTACTCTCCTGGTCAGTATTTATTGTACTCTCCAATTCAGTTTTTATTGTACTCTCCACGTCAGTATTTATTCTTCTCTCCAGGTCAGAGTTTATTGTAAACTCCAGGTTAGTATTTATTGTACTCTCCAGGTCCGTATTAATTGTACTCGCCAGGTCAGTACTTATTGTACTCTCCAGGTCAGTATTTATTGTTTTCTCCAGGTCAGTGTTTATTCTACTCTCCAGGTCAGTACTTAATGTACTCTACAGGTCAGTATTTATTGTACTCTCCAGGTCAGTATTTATAGTACTCTCCAGGTCAGTATTTATTGTACTCTCCAGGTCAGTATTTATTGCACTCTCCAGGTCAGAATTTATTGTCCTCTACAGGTCAGTATTTATTACCATCTCCAGGTCAGTATTTATTGTATTCTCCAGGTCAGTATTTATTTTACTCTCCAGGTCAGTATTTATTGTACTCTCCAGATCAGTATTTATTGTAATCTCCTGGTTAGTATTTATTGCCCTCTCCAGGTCAGTATTTGTTGTACTCTCCAGGTCTGTATTTATTCCCCTCTCCTGGTCAGTATTTATTACCCTCTCCAGGTTAGTATTTATTGTACTCTCCACGTCAGTATTTATTGTACTCGCAAGATCAGTATTTATTGTTCTCTCCAGGTCAGTATTTATTGTAATCTCCAGGTCATTATTTATTCTACTGTCCAGGGCAGTATTTATTGCACTCTCCAGGTCAGTATTTATTACCCTCTCCAGGTCAGTATTTATTGTAATCTCCAGGTCAGTATTTAATGTACTCTCGAGATCAGTATTTATTGTACTCTCCAGGTCCATATTTAATGTACTCTAGAGGTTAATATTTATTGTACTCCCAGGTCAGTATTTATTGTACTCTCCAGGTCAGTATTTATTACCCTCTCCAGGTCAGTGTTTAGTGTAGTCTACAGTTCTGCATTTATTGTACTCTCCAGGTCAGTATTTAATGTACTCTCGAGGTCAGTATTTATTGTACTCTCCAGGTCCGTATTTAATGTACTCTACAGGTTAGTATTTATTGTACTCCCAGGTCAGTATTTATTGTACTCGCCAGGTAAGTATTTATTACCCTCTCCAGGTCAGTATTTATTATACTCTCCAGGTCAGTTTTATGGTACTCTCCAGGTCATTATTTATTGTACTCTCCAGGTCAGTATTTATTACCCTCTCGAGTTCAGTATTTATTTTACTCCCCAGGTCAGTATTTATTATACTCTCCAGGTCAGTATTTATTGTGCTCTCCAGGTCAGTATTTATTGTACTCTCCTGGTCAGTATTTATTGCCCTCTCCAGGTCTGTGTTTAGTTATACTCTCCACGTCTGTATTTATTACCCTCTCCAGGTTAGTATTTATTACCCTCTCCAGGTCAGTATTTATTGTACTCCCCAGGTCAGTATTTATTGTTCTCTGCAGGTCAGTGTTTGTTGTACTCTCGAGGACAGTATTTATTGTAATCTCCAGGTCTGCATTTATTGTACTCTCCAGGTCAGTATTTATTACCCTCTCCAGATTGTATTTAATGCCCTATCCAGGTCAGTATTTATTGTACTCTCCAGGTCAGTATTTATTGTACTCTCCAGGTCATTATTTATTGTTCTCTCCAGGTCAGTATTTATTACCCTCTCCAGTTCAGTATTTAATGTACTCCCAGCTCAGTATTTATTGTACTCTCCAGGTCAGTATTTTTTACCCTCTCCAGGTCAGTATTTAGTGTACTCTCCAGGTCTGCATTTATTGTACTCTCCAGGTCAGTATTTATTACCCTCTCCAGGTTAGTATTTAATGCCCTATCCAGGTCAGTATTTATTGTACTCTCCAGGTCAGTATTTATTGTACTCTCCAGGTCATTATTTATTGTTCTCTCCAGGTCAGTATTTATTACCCTCTCCATTTCAGTATTTATTTTCTCCCCAGGTCAGTATTTATTATACTCCCCAGGTCAGTATTTATTTTGCTCTCCAGGTAAGTATTTATTGTACTCTCCTGGTCAGTATTTATTGCCTTCTCCAGGTCTGTGTTTATTATACTCTCCACGTCTGTATTTATTACCCTCTCCAGGTTTGTATTTATCGCCCTCTCCAGGTCAGTATTTATTATACTCCCCAGATCAGTATTTATTGTTCTCTGCAGGTCAGTGTTTATTTTACTCTCCAGGTCAGTACTTATTGTACTCTCCAGGTCAGTATTTATTGTACACTCCAGGTCAGTATTTATTGTACTCTCCAGGTCAGTATTTATTGTACTCTCCTGGTCAGTATTTATTGTACTCTCGAGGTCAGCATTTATTGTACTCTCCAGGTAAGTATTTATTACCCTCTCCAGGTTAGTATTTATTGTACTCTCCAGGTCAGTATTTATTGTACTCTCCAGATCAGTATGTATTGTTCTCTCCAGGTCAGTATTTATTGTAATCTCCAGGTCATTATTTATTCTACTGTCCACGGCAGTATTTATTGTACTCTCCAGGTCATTATTTATTGCACTCGCCAGTTCAGTATTTATTGTACTCTCCAGGTCAGTATTTATTACCCTCTCCAGGTCAGTATTTATTGTAATCTCTAGGTCAGTATTTAATGTACTCTCGAAGTCAGTATTTATTGTACTCTCCAGGTCCGTATTTTATGTACTCTACAGGTTAGTATTTATTGTACTCCCAGGTCAGTATTTATTGTACCCTCCAGGTCAGTATTTATTACCCTCTCCAGGTCAGTATTTAGTGTACTCTCCAGGTCTGCATTTATTGTACTCTCCAGGTCAGTATTTATTACCCTCTCCAGGTTAGTATTTATTGCCCTATCCAGGTCAGTATTTATTGTCCTCTCCAGGTCAGTATTTATTGTACTCTCCTGGTTAGAATTTATTGCACTCTCCAGGTTAGTATTTATTGTACTCCGAGTTCAGTATTTATTGTACTCTCCAGGTCAGTATTTATTACCCTCTCCAGGTCAGTATATATTGTACTCTCCAGATCTGCATTTATTGTACTCTCCAGGTTAGTATTTATTACCCTCTCCAGATTAGTATTTATTGTACTCTCCAGTTCATTATTTATTGTACTCTCCAGATCAGTATTTATTGTACTCTCCAGGCTAGTATGTGTTGCCATCTCCAGGTTAGTATTGTTGTAATCGCAGGTCACTATTTATTGTACTCTCCAGGTCAGTATTTATTACCCTCTCCAGGTCAGTATTTATTGTGCTCTCCAGGTCTGCATTTATTGTACTCTCCAGGTCAGTATTTATTACCGTCTCCAGGTTAGTATTTATTGTACTCTCCAGGTCAGTATTTATTGTACTCTCCAGATCAGTATTTATTGTTCTCTCCAGGTCAGTATTTATTGTACTCTCCAGGTCATTATTTATTCTGCTCTCCAGGTCAGTATTTATTGTACTCTCCAGGTCATTATTTATTGTACTCTCCAGGTCAGTATTTATTGTACTCTCCAGGTCAGTATTTATTACCCTCTCCAGCTCAGTACTTATTGTACTCTCCAGGTCAGTATTTATTGTACTCTCCAGGTCAGTATTTAATATACTCTACAGGTCAGTATTTATTGTACTCTCCAGGTCAGCATTTATTGTACTCTCCAGGTCAGTATTTATTACCCTCACCAGGTCAGTATTTATTGTACTCTCCAGGTCAGTATTTATTGTACTCTCCAGATCAGTATTTATTGTTTTCTCCAGGTCAGTAATTATTGTACTCTCCAGGTCATTATTTCATCTACCACACCAGGTCAGTATTTATTGTACTTTCCAGATCATTATTTATTGTACTCTCCAGGTCAGTATTTATTGTACTCTCCAGGTCAGTATTTATTGTACTCTCCAGGTCAGTATTTGTTACCCTCTCCAGGTCAGTATTTATTTCCCTCTCTAGGTCAGTATTGATTGTACTCTCCCGGTCAATATTTATTGTACTCTCCAGGTCAGTATTTACTGTACTCTCCAGGTCAGTATTTATTGCCCTTTCCAGGTCATTGTTCAATGTACCCTCTTGGTCAATATTTATTGTACTCTCCAGGTCAGTATTTATAGTACACTCCAGGTCAGTATTTATTGTACTCTCCAGGTCAGTATTTATTGCACTCCCCAGGTCAGTATTTATTATACTCTCCAGGTCACTATTTATTAACATCTCCAGGTCAGTATTTATTGTATTCTCCAGGTCAGTATTTGTTTTACTCTCCAGGTCAGTATTTATTAACCCCTCCAGGTCAGTATTTATTACCCTCTCCAGGTCAGTAGTTATTGTACTCTCCAGGTCAGTATTTAATATCCTCTCCAGGTTAGTATTTATTGTACTCTCCAGGTCAGTATTTATTGTTCTCTCCAGGTCAGTATTTATTGTAATCTCCAGGTCATTATTTATTCTACTGTCCAGGGAAGTATGTATTGTACTCTTCAGGTCATTATTTATTGTACTCTCCAGTTCAGTATTTATTACCCTCTCCAGGTCAGTATTTATCGTAATGTCCAGGTCAGTATTTAACGTACTCTCGAGGTCAGTATTTATTGTACTCTCCAGGTCAGTATTTATGACCCTCTCCAGGTCAGTATTTATTACCATCTCTAGGTCATAATTTATAGTACTCTCCAGGTCAGTATTTATTGTACTCTCCAGGTCAGTATTTATGTACTCTCCAGGTCAATACTTATTGCCCTCTCCCGGTCAGTATTTATTTCCCTCTCCAGGTCAGTATTTATTGCCCTCTCCAGGTCAGTATATATTGTACCCTCTCGGTCAGTATTTATTGTACTCTCCAGGTCAGTATTTATTGTAAACTACAGGTCAGTATTTATTGTGCTCTCCAGGTCAGTATTTCTTGCACTCTCCAGGTCAGTATTTATTGTACTCTCCTGGTCATTATTTAATGCCCTCTGCAGGTCAGTGTTTATTATACTCTCCACGTCTGTATTTATTACCCTCTCCAGGTTAGTATTTATAACCCTCTCCAGATCAGTATTTATTGTACTCCCCAGGTCAGAATTTATTGTTCTCTCCAGGTCAGTACTTATTGTACTCTCCAGGTCAGTATTTATTGTACACTCCAGGTCTGTATTTATTGTACTCTCCAGGTAGTATTTATTGTACTCTCCAGGTCAGTATTTATTGTTCTCTCGAGTTCAGCATTTATTGTACTCTCCAGGTCAGTATTTATTACCCTCTCCAGGTTAGTAATACTTGTACTCTCCAGGTCAGTATTTATTGTACTCCCCAGATCAGTATTTATTGTTCTCTCCAGGTCAGTATTTATTGTAATCTCCAGGTCATTATTTATTCTACTGTCCAGGGCAGTATTTATTGCACTCTCCAGGTCATTATTTATTGTACTCTCCAGTTCAGTGTTTATTGTACTCTCCAGGTCAGTATTTATTACCCTCTCCAGGTCAGTATTTATTGTAATCTCCAAGTCAGTATTTAATGTACTCTCGATGTCAGTATTTATTGTACTCTCCAGGTCCGTATTTAATGTACTCTACATGTTAGTATTTATTGTACTCCCAGGTCAGTATTTATTGTACTCTCCAGGTCAGTATTTATTACCCTCTCCAGGTCAGTATTTAGTGTAGTCTACAGGTCTGCATTTATTGTACTCTCCAGGTATGTATTTATTACCCTCTCCAGGTTAGTATTTATTGCCCTATCCAGGTCAGTATTGATTGTACTTTCCAGGTCAGTATTTATGGTACTCTCCAGGTCATTATTTATTGTACTCTCCAGGTCAGTATTTATTACCCTCTCCACTTCAGTATTTATTTTACTCCCCAGGTCAGTATTTATTATACTCTCCAGGTCAGTATTTATTGTGCTCTCCAGGTCAGTATTTATTGCCCTCTCCAGGTCTGTGTTTATTATACTCTCCACGTCTGTATTTATTACCCTCTCCAGGTTAATATTTATTACCCTCTCCAGGTCAGTATTTATTGTACTCCCCAGGTCAGTATTTATTGTTCTCTGCAGGCCAGTGTTTAATGTACTCTCCAGGCCAGTACTTATTGTTCTCTCCAAGTCAGTATTTATTGTACACTCCAGGTCAGTATTTATTGTTCTCTCCAGGTCAGTATTTATTGTACTCTCCAGGTCAGTATTTATTGTACTCTCGAGGTCAGTATTTATTGTAATCTCCAGGTCAGTATTTAATGTACTCTCGAAGTCAGTATTTATTGTACTATCCAGGTCCGTATTTAATTTACTCTGCAGGTTAGTATTTATTGTACTCCCAGGTCAGTATTTATTGTACTCTCCAGGTCAGTATTTATTACCCTCTCCAGGTCAGTATTTAGTGTACTCTACAGGTCTGCATTTATTGTACTCTCCAGGTCAGTATTTATTACCCTCTCCAGGTTAGTATTTATTGCCCTATCCATGTCAGTATTTATTGTACTCTCCAGGTCAGTATTTATTGTACTCTCCAGGTCATTATTTATTGTACTCTCCAGGTCAGTATTTATTAACCTTTCCAGTCCAGTATTTATTTTACTCCCCAGGTCAGTATTTATTATACTCCCCAGGTCAGTATTTATTGTGCTCTCCAGGTCAGTATTTATTGTACTCTCCTGGTCAGTATTTATTGCCCTCTCCAGGTCTGTGTTTATTATACTCTCCACGTCTGTATTTATTACCCACTCCAGGTTAGTATTTATTACCCTCTCCAGGTCAGTATTTATCGTAATGTCCAGGTCAGTATTTAACGTACTCTCGAGGTCAGTTTTTATTGTACTCTCCAGGTCAGTATTTATGACCCTCTCCAGGTCAGTATTTATTACCATCTCTAGGTCATAATTTATAGTACTCTCCAGGTCAGTATTTATTGTACTCTCCAGGTCAGTATTTATGTACTCTCCAGGTCAATACTTATTGCCCTCTCCCGGTCAGTATTTATTTCCCTCTCCAGGTCAGTATTTATTGCCCTCTCCAGGTCAGTATATATTGTACCCTCTCGGTCAGTATTTATTGTACTCTCCAGGTCAGTATTTATTGTAAACTACAGGTCAGTATTTATTGTGCTCTCCAGGTCAGTATTTCTTGCACTCTCCAGGTCAGTATTTATTGTACTCTCCCGGTCATTATTTAATGCCCTCTGCAGGTCAGTGTTTATTATACTCTCCACGTCTGTATTTATTACCCTCTCCAGGTTAGTATTTATAACCCTCTCCAGATCAGTATTTATTGTACTCCCCAGGTCAGAATTTATTGTTCTCTCCATGTCAGTACTTATTGTACTCTCCAGGTCAGTATTTATTGTACACTCCAGGTCTGTATTTATTGTACTCTCCAGGTAGTATTTATTGTACTCTCCAGGTCAGTATTTATTGTTCTCTCGAGGTCAGCATTTATTGTACTCTCCAGGTCAGTATTTATTACCCTCTCCAGGTTAGTAATTATTGTACTCTCCAGGTCAGTATTTATTGTACTCCCCAGATCAGTATTTATTGTTCTCTCCAGGTCAGTATTTATTGTAATCTCCAGGTCATTATTTATTCTACTGTCCAGGGCAGTATTTATTGCACTCTCCAGGTCATTATTTATTGTACTCTCCAGTTCAGTATTTATTGTACTCTCCAGGTCAGTATTTATTACCCTCTCCAGGTCAGTATTTATTGTAATCTCCAAGTCAGTATTTAATGTACTCTCGATGTCAGTATTTATTGTACTCTCCAGGTCCGTATTTAATGTACTCTACAGGTTAGTATTTATTGTACTCCCAGGTCAGTATTTATTGTACCCTCCAGGTCAGTATTTATTACCCTCTCCAGGTCAGTATTTAGTGTACTCTCCAGGTCTGCATTTATTGTACTCTCCAGGTCAGTATTTATTACCCTCTCCAGGTTAGTATTTATTGCCCTATCCAGGTCAGTATTTATTGTCCTCTCCAGGTCAGTATTTATTGTACTCTCCTGGTTAGAATTTATTGCACCGTCCAGGTTAGTATTTATTGTACTCCGAGTTCAGTATATATTGTACTCTCCAGGTCAGTATTTATTACCCTCTCCAGGTCAGTATATATTGTACTCTCCAGATCTGCATTTATTGTACTCTCCAGGTTAGTATTTATTACCCTCTCCAGATTAGTATTTATTGTACTCTCCAGTTCATTATTTATTGTACTCTCCAGATCAGTATTTATTGTACTCTCCAGGCTAGTATGTGTTGCCATCTCCAGGTTAGTATTGTTGTAATCGCAGGTCACTATTTATTGTACTCTCCAGGTCAGTATTTATTACCCTCTCCAGGTCAGTATTTATTGTGCTCTCCAGGTCTGCATTTATTGTACTCTCCAGGTCAGTATTTATTACCGTCTCCAGGTTAGTATTTATTGTACTCTCCAGGTCAGTATTTATTGTACTCTCCAGATCAGTATTTATTGTTCTCTCCAGGTCAGTATTTATTGTACTCTCCAGGTCATTATTTATTCTGCTCTCCAGGTCAGTATTTATTGTACTCTCCAGGTTATTATTTATTGTACTCTCCAGGTCAGTATTTATTGTACTCTCCAGGTCAGTATTTATTACCCTCTCCAGGTCAGTACTTATTGTACTCTCCAGGTCAGTATTTATTGTACTCTCCAGGTCAGTATTTAATATACTCTACAGGTCAGTATTTATTGTACTCTCCAGGTCAGCATTTATTGTACTCTCCAGGTCAGTATTTATTACCCTCACCAGGTCAGTATTTATTGTACTCTCCAGGTCTGTATTTATTGTACTCTCCAGATCAGTATTTATTGTTTTCTCCAGGTCAGTAATTATTGTACTCTCCAGGTCATTATTTCATCTACCACACCAGGTCAGTATTTATTGTACTTTCCAGATCATTATTTATTGTACTCTCCAGGTCAGTATTTATTGTACTCTCCAGGTCAGTATTTATTGTACTCTCCAGGTCAGTATTTGTTACCCTCTCCAGGTCAGTATTTATTTCCCTCTCTAGGTCAGTATTGATTGTACTCTCCCGGTCAATATTTATTGTACTCTCCAGGTCAGTATTTATTCTACTCTCCACGTCAATATTTATTGCCCTCTCCAGGTCAGTATTTACTGTACTCTCCAGGTCAGTATTTATTGCCCTTTCCAGGTCATTGTTCAATGTACCCTCTTGGTCAATATTTATTGTACTCTCCAGGTCAGTATTTATAGTACACTCCAGGTCAGTATTTATTGTACTCTCCAGGTCAGTATTTATTGCACTCCCCAGGTCAGTATTTATTATACTCTCCAGGTCACTATTTATTAACATCTCCAGGTCAGTATTTATTGTATTCTCCAGGTCAGTATTTGTTTTACTCTCCAGGTCAGTATTTATTAACCCCTCCAGGTCAGTATTTATTACCCTCTCCAGGTCAGTAGTTATTGTACTCTCCAGGTCAGTATTTAATATCCTCTCCAGGTTAGTATTTATTGTACTCTCCAGCTCAGTATTTATTGTTCTCTCCAGGTCAGTATTTATTGTAATCTCCAGGTCATTATTTATTCTACTGTCCAGGGAAGTATTTATTGTACTCTTCAGGTCATTATTTATTGTACTCTCCAGTTCAGTATTTATTACCCTCTCCAGGTCAGTATTTATCGTAATGTCCAGGTCAGTATTTAACGTACTCTCGAGGTCAGTATTTATTGTACTCTCCAGGTCGGTATTTATGACCCTCTCCAGGTCAGTATTTATTACCATCTCTAGGTCATAATTTATAGTACTCTCCAGGTCAGTATTTATTGTACTCTCCAGGTCAGTATTTATGTACTCTCCAGGTCAATACTTATTGCCCTCTCCCGGTCAGTATTTATTTCCCTCTCCAGGTCAGTATTTATTGCCCTCTCCAGGTCAGTATATATTGTACCCTCTCGGTCAGTATTTATTGTACTCTCCAGGTCAGTATTTATTGTAAACTACAGGTCAGTATTTATTGTGCTCTCCAGGTCAGTATTTCTTGCACTCTCCAGGTCAGTATTTATTGTACTCTCCTGGTCATTATTTAATGCCCTCTGCAGGTCAGTGTTTATTATACTCTCCACGTCTGTATTTATTACCCTCTCCAGGTTAGTATTTATAACCCTCTCCAGATCAGTATTTATTGTACTCCCCAGGTCAGAATTTATTGTTCTCTCCAGGTCAGTACTTATTGTACTCTCCAGGTCAGTATTTATTGTACACTCCAGGTCTGTATTTATTGTACTCTCCAGGTAGTATTTATTGTACTCTCCAGGTCAGTATTTATTGTTCTCTCGAGGTCAGCATTTATTGTACTCTCCAGGTCAGTATTTATTACCCTCTCCAGGTTAGTAATACTTGTACTCTCCAGGTCAGTATTTATTGTACTCCCCAGATCAGTATTTATTGTTCTCTCCAGGTCAGTATTTATTGTAATCTCCAGGTCATTATTTATTCTACTGTCCAGGGCAGTATTTATTGCACTCTCCAGGTCATTATTTATTGTACTCTCCAGTTCAGTATTTATTGTACTCTCCAGGTCAGTATTTATTACCCTCTCCAGGTCAGTATTTATTGTAATCTCCAAGTCAGTATTTAATGTACTCTCGATGTCAGTATTTATTGTACTCTCCAGGTCCGTATTTAATGTACTCTACATGTTAGTATTTATTGTACTCCCAGGTCAGTATTTATTGTACTCTCCAGGTCAGTATTTATTACCCTCTCCAGGTCAGTATTTAGTGTAGTCTACAGGTCTGCATTTATTGTACTCTCCAGGTATGTATTTATTACCCTCTCCAGGTTAGTATTTATTGCCCTATCCAGGTCAGTATTGATTGTACTCTCCAGGTCAGTATTTATAGTACTCTCCAGGTCATTATTTATTGTACTCTCCAGGTCAGTATTTATTACCCTCTCCACTTCAGTATTTATTTTACTCCCCAGGTCAGTATTTATTATACTCTCCAGGTCAGTATTTATTGTGCTCTCCAGGTCAGTATTTATTGCCCTCTCCAGGTCTGTGTTTATTATACTCTCCACGTCTGTATTTATTACCCTCTCCAGGTTAATATTTATTACCCTCTCCAGGTCAGTATTTATTGTACTCCCCAGGTCAGTATTTATTGTTCTCTGCAGGCCAGTGTTTAATGTACTCTCCAGGCCAGTACTTATTGTTCTCTCCAAGTCAGTATTTATTGTACACTCCAGGTCAGTATTTATTGTACTCTCCAGGTCAGTATTTATTGTACTCTCCAGGTCAGTATTTATTGTACTCTCGAGGTCAGTATTTATTGTAATCTCCAGGTCAGTATTTAATGTACTCTCGAAGTCAGTATTTATTGTACTCTCCAGGTCCGTATTTAATTTACTCTGCAGGTTAGTATTTATTGTACTCCCAGGTCAGTATTTATTGTACTCTCCAGGTCAGTATTTATTACCCTCTCCAGGTCAGTATTTAGTGTACTCTACAGGTCTGCATTTATTGTACTCTCCAGGTCAGTATTTATTACCCTCTCCAGGTTAGTATTTATTGCCCTATCCATGTCAGTATTTATTGTACTCTCCAGGTCAGTATTTATTGTACTCTCCAGGTCATTATTTATTGTACTCTCCAGGTCAGTATTTATTAACCTTTCCAGTCCAGTATTTATTTTACTCCCCAGGTCAGTATTTATTATACTCCCCAGGTCAGTATTTATTGTGCTCTCCAGGTCAGTATTTATTGTACTCTCCTGGTCAGTATTTATTGCCCTCTCCAGGTCTGTGTTTATTATACTCTCCACGTCTGTATTTATTACCCACTCCAGGTTAGTATTTATTACCCTCTCCAGGTCAGTATTTATCGTAATGTCCAGGTCAGTATTTAACGTACTCTCGAGGTCAGTATTTATTGTACTCTCCAGGTCAGTATTTATGACCCTCTCCAGGTCAGTATTTATTACCATCTCTAGGTCATAATTTATAGTACTCTCCAGGTCAGTATTTATTGTACTCTCCAGGTCAGTATTTATGTACTCTCCAGGTCAATACTTATTGCCCTCTCCCGGTCAGTATTTATTTCCCTCTCCAGGTCAGTATTTATTGCCCTCTCCAGGTCAGTATATATTGTACCCTCTCGGTCAGTATTTATTGTACTCTCCAGGTCAGTATTTATTGTAAACTACAGGTCAGTATTTATTGTGCTCTCCAGGTCAGTATTTCTTGCACTCTCCAGGTCAGTATTTATTGTACTCTCCTGGTCATTATTTAATGCCCTCTGCAGGTCAGTGTTTATTATACTCTCCACGTCTGTATTTATTACCCTCTCCAGGTTAGTATTTATAACCCTCTCCAGATCAGTATTTATTGTACTCCCCAGGTCAGAATTTATTGTTCTCTCCATGTCAGTACTTATTGTACTCTCCAGGTCAGTATTTATTGTACACTCCAGGTCTGTATTTATTGTACTCTCCAGGTAGTATTTATTGTGCTCTCCAGGTCAGTATTTATTGTTCTCTCGATGTCAGCATTTATTGTACTCTCCAGGTCAGTATTTATTACCCTCTCCAGGTTAGTAATTATTGTACTCTCCAGGTCAGTATTTATTGTACTCCCCAGATCAGTATTTATTGTTCTCTCCAGGTCAGTATTTATTGTAATCTCCAGGTCATTATTTATTCTACTGTCCAGGGCAGTATTTATTGCACTCTCCAGGTCATTATTTATTGTACTCTCCAGTTCAGTATTTATTGTACTCTCCAGGTCAGTATTTATTACCCTCTCCAGGTCAGTATTTATTGTAATCTCCAAGTCAGTATTTAATGTACTCTCGATGTCAGTATTTATTGTACTCTCCAGGTCCGTATTTAATGTACTCTACAGGTTAGGATTTATTGTACTCCCAGGTCAGTATTTATTCTACTCTCCAGGTCAGTATTTATTACCCTCTCCAGGTCAGTATTAGGTGTAGTCTACAGGTCTGCATTTATTGTACTCTCCAGGTATGTATTTATTACCCTCTCCAGGTTAGTATTTATTGCCCTATCCAGGTCAGTATTGATTGTACTTTCCAGGTCAGTATTCATGGTACTCTCCAGGTCATTATTTATTGTACTCTCCAGGTCAGTATTTATTACCCTCTCCACTTCAGTATTTATTTTACTCCCCAGGTCAGTATTTATTATACTCTCCAGGTCAGTATTTATTGTGCTCTCCAGGTCAGTATTTATTGTGCTCTCCTGGTCAGTATTTATTGCCCTCTCCAGGTCTGTGTTTATTATACTCTCCACGTCTGTATATATTACCCTCTCCAGGTTAGTATTTATTACCCTCTCCAGGTCAGTATTTATTGTACTCCCCAGGTCAGTATTTATTGTTCTCTGCAGGCCAGTGTTTAATGTAGGCTCCAGGCCAGTACTTATTGTTCTCTCCAGGTCACTATATATTGTACACTCCAGGTCAGTATTTATTGTACTCTCCAGGTCAGTATTTATTGTACTCTCCAGGTCAGTATTTATTGTACTCTCGAGGTCAGTATTTATTGTAATCTCCAGGTCAGTATTTAATGTACTCTCGAAGTCAGTATTTATTGTACTCTCCAGGTCCGTATTTAATTTACTCTGCAGGTTAGTATTTATTGTACTCCCAGGTCAGTATTTATTGTACTCTCCAGGTCAGTATTTATTACCCTCTCCAGGTCAGTATTTAGTGTACTCTACAGGTCTGCATTTATTGTACTCTCCAGGTCAGTATTTATTACCCTCTCCAGGTTAGTATTTATTGCCCTATCCATGTCAGTATTTATTGTACTCTCCAGGTCAGTATTTATTGTACTCTCCATGTCATTATTTATTGTACTCTCCAGGTCAGTATTTATTGTACTCTCTAGGTCAGTATTTATTATACTCCCCAGGTCAGTATTTATTGTGCTCTCCAGGTCAGTATTTATTGTACTCTCCTGGTCAGTATTTATTGCCCTCTCCAGGTCTGTGTTTATTATACTCTCCACGTCTGTATTTATTACCCACTCCAGGTTAGTATTTATTACCCTCTCCAGGTCAGTATTTATTGTACTCCCCAGGTCAGTATTTATTGTTCTCTGCAGGTCAGTGTTTATTTTACTCTCCAGGCCGGTACTTATTATACTCTCCAGGTCAGTATTTATTGTAAACTCCAGGTCAGTATTTATTGTACTCTCCAGGTCAGTATTTATTGTACTCTCCAGGTCAGTATTTATTGTACTCTCCAGGTCTGCATTTATTGTACTCTCCAGGTCAGTATATATTACCCTCTCCAGGTTAGTATTTATTGCCCTATCCAGGTCAGTATTTATTGTACTCTCCAGGTCAGTATTTATTGTACTCTCCAGGTCATTATTTATTATAATCTCCAGGTCAGTATTTATTAACCTTTCCAGTCCAGTATTTATTTTACTCCCCAGGTCAGTATATATTGTGCTCTCCAGGTCAGTATTTATTGTACTCTCCTGGTCAGTATTTATTGCCCTCTCCAGGTATGTGTTTATTATACTCTCCACGTCTGTATTTATTACCCACTCCAGGATAGTATTTATTACCCTCTCCAGGTCAGTATTTATTGTAATCTCCAGGTCATTATTTATTCTACTGTCCAGGGCAGTATTTATTGTACTCTTCAGGTCATTATTTATTGTACTCTCCAGTTCAGTATTTATTGTACTCTCCAGGTCAGTATTTATTACCCTCTCCAGGTCAGTATTTATCGTAATGTCCAGGTCAGTATTTAACGTACTCTCGAGGTCAGTATTTATTGTACTCTCCAGGTCAGTATTTATTACCCTGTCGAGGTCAATATTTATTACCATCTCTAGATCATAATTTATAGTACTCTCCAGGTCAGTATTTATTGTACTCTCCAGGTCAGTATTTATGTACTCTCCAGGTCAATACTTATTGCCCTCTCCCGGTCAGTATTTATTTCCCTCTCCAGGTCAGTATTTATTGCCCTCTCCTGGTCAGTATATATTGTACCCTCTTGGTCAGTATTTATTGTACTCTCCAGGTCAGTATTTATTGTAAACTACAGGTCAGTATTTATTGTGCTCTCCAGGTCAGTATTTCTTGCACTCTCCAGGTCAGTATTTATTGTACTCTCCTGGTCATTATTTATTGCCCTCTGCAGGTCAGTGTTTATTATACTCTCCACGTCTGTATTTATTACCCTCTCCAGGTTAGTATTTATAACCCTCTCCAGATCAGTATTTATTGTACTCCCCAGGTCAGAATTTATTGTTCTCTCCAGGTCAGTACTTATTGTACTCTCCAGGTCAGTATTTATTGTACACTCCAGGTCTGTATTTATTGTACTCTCCAGGTAGTATGTATTGTACTCTCCAGGTCAGTATTTATTACCCACTCCAGGTTAGTAATTATTGTACTCTCCAGGTCAGTATTTATTGTACTCCCCAGATCAGTATTTATTGTTCTCTCCAGGTCAGTATTTATTGTAATCTCCAGGTCATTATTTATTCTACTGTCCAGGGCAGTATTTATTGCACTCTCCAGGTCATTATTTATTGTACTCTCCAGTTCAGTATTTATTGTACTCTCCAGGTCAGTATTTATTACCCTCTCCAGGTCAGTATTTATTGTAATCTCCAAGTCAGTATTTAATGTACTCTCGATGTCAGTATTTATTGTACTCTCCAGGTCCGTATTTAATGTACTCTACAGGTTAGTATTTATTGTACTCCCAGGTCAGTATTTATTGTACTCTCCAGGTCAGTATTTATTACCCTCTCCAGGTCAGTATTTAGTGTAGTCTACAGGTCTGCATTTATTGTACTCTCCAGGTATGTATTTATTACCCTCTCCAGGTTAGTATTTATTGCCCTATCCAGGTCAGTATTGATTGTACTCTCCAGGTCAGTATTTATGGTACTCTCCAGGTCATTATTTATTGTACTCTCCAGGTCAGTATTTATTACCATCTCCACTTCAGTATTTATTTTACTCCCCAGGTCAGTATTTATTATACTCTCCAGGTCAGTATTTATTGTGCTCTCCAGGTGAGTATTTATTGTGCTCTCCTGGTCAGTATTTATTGCCCTCTCCAGGTCTGTATTAATTATACTCTCCACGTCTGTATTTATTACCCTCTCCAGGTTAGTATTTATTACCCTCTCCAGGTCAGTATTTATTGTACTCCCCAGGTCAGTATTTATTGTACTCTCCAGGTCCGTATTTAATTTACTCTGCAGGTTAGTATTTATTGTACTCCCAGGTCAGTATTTATTGTACTCTCCAGGTCAGTATTTATTGTACACTCCAGGTCAGTATTTATTGTACTCTCCAGGTCAGTTTTTATTGTAATCTCCAGGTCAGTATTTAATGTACTCTCGAAGTCAGTATTTATTGTACTCTCCAGGTCCGTATTTAATTTACTCTGCAGGTTAGTATTTATTATACTCCCAGGTCAGTATTTATTGTACTCTCCAGGTCAGTATTTATTACCCTCTCCAGGTCAGTATTTAGTGTACTCTACAGGTCTGCATTTATTGTACTCTCCAGGTCAGTATTTAGTGTACTCTCCAGGTCTGCATTTATTGTACTCTCCAGGTCAGTATTTATTACCCTCTCCAGGTTAGTATTTATTGCCCTATCCATGTCAGTATTTATTGTACTCTCCAGGGCAGTATTTATTGTACTCTCCAGGTCATTATTTATTGTACTCTCCAGGTCAGTATTTATTAACCTTTCCAGTCCAGTATTTATTTTACTCCCCAGGTCAGTATTTATTATACTCCCCAGGTCAGTATTTATTGTGCTCTCCAGGTCAGTATTTATTGTACTCTCCTGGTCAGTATTTATTGCCCTCTCCAGGTCTGTGTTTATTATACTCTCCACGACTGTATTTATTACCCACTCCAGGTTAGTATTTATTACCCTCTCCAGGTCAGTATTTATTGTACTCCCCAGGTCAGTATTTATTGTTCTCTGCAGGTCAGTGTTTATTTTACTCTCCAGGCCGGTACTTATTGTACTCTCCAGGTCAGTATGTACTGTAAACTCCAGGTCAGTATTTATTGCACTCTCCAGGTCAGTATTTATTGTACTCTCCAGGTCAGTATTTATTGTACTCTCCAGGTCTGCATTTATTGTACTCTCCAGGTCAGTATATATTACCCTCTCCAGGTTACTATTTATTGCCCTATCCAGGTCAGTATTTATTGTACTCTCCAGGTCAGTATTTATTGTACTCTCCAGGTCATTATTTATTGTACTCTCCAGGTCAGTATTTATTAACCTTTCCAGTCCAGTATTTATTTGACTCCCCCGGTCAGTATTTATTATACTCCCCAGGTCAGTATATATTGTGCTCTCCAGGTCAGTATTTATTGTACTCTCCTGGTCAGTATTTATTGCCCTCTCCAGGTCTGTGTTTATTATACTCTCCACGTCTGTATTTATTACCCACTCCAGGATAGTATTTATTACCCTCTCCAGGTCAGTATTTATTTTACTCCCCAGGTCAGTATTTATTGTTCTCTGCAGGTCAGTGTTTATTTTACTCTCCAGGTAGGTACTTATTGTACTCTCCAGGTTAGTATTTATTGCACACTCCAGGTCAGTATTTATTGTACTCTCCAGGTCAGTATTTATTGTACTCTCCAGGTCAGTATTTATTGTACTCTCGAGGTCAGCATTTATTGTACTCTCCAGGTCAGTATTTATTACCCTCTCCAGGTTAATATTTATTGTACTCTCCAGGTCAGTATTTATTGTACTCTCCAGGTCAGTTTTTATTGTAATCTCCAGGTCAGTATTTAATGTACTCTCGAAGTCAGTATTTATTGTACTCTCCAGGTCCGTATTTAATTTACTCTGCAGGTTAGTATTTATTATACTCCCAGGTCAGTATTTATTGTACTCTCCAGGTCAGTATTTATTACCCTCTCCAGGTCAGTATTTAGTGTACTCTACAGGTCTGCATTTATTGTACTCTCCAGGTCAGTATTTAGTGTACTCTCCAGGTCTGCATTTATTGTACTCTCCAGGTCAGTATTTATTACCCTCTCCAGGTTAGTATTTATTGCCCTATCCATGTCAGTATTTATTGTACTCTCCAGGTCAGTATTTATTGTACTCTCCAGGTAATTTTTTATTGTAATCTCCAGGTCAGTATTTATTAACCTTTCCAGTCCAGTATTTATTTTACTCCCCAGGTCAGTATTTATTATACTCCCCAGGTCAGTATTTATTGTGCTCTCCAGGTCAGTATTTATTGTACTCTCCTGGTCAGTATTTATTGCCCTCTCCAGGTCTGTGTTTATTATACTCTCCACGACTGTATTTATTACCCACTCCAGGTTAGTATTTATTACCCTCTCCAGGTCAGTATTTATTGTACTCCCCAGGTCAGTATTTATTGTTCTCTGCAGGTCAGTGTTTATTTTACTCTCCAGGCCGGTACTTATTGTACTCTCCAGGTCAGTATGTACTGTAAACTCCAGGTCAGTATTTATTGCACTCTCCAGGTCAGTATTTATTGTACTCTCCAGGTCAGTATTTATTGTACTCTCCAGGTCTGCATTTATTGTACTCTCCAGGTCAGTATATATTACCCTCTCCAGGTTACTATTTATTGCCCTATCCAGGTCAGTATTTATTGTACTCTCCAGGTCAGTATTTATTGTACTCTCCAGGTCATTATTTATTGTACTCTCCAGGTCAGTATTTATTAACCTTTCCAGTCCAGTATTTATTTGACTCCCCAGGTCAGTATTTATTATACTCCCCAGGTCAGTATATATTGTGCTCTCCAGGTCAGTATTTATTGTACTCTCCTGGTCAGTATTTATTGCCCTCTCCAGGTCTGTGTTTATTATACTCTCCACGTCTGTATTTATTACCCACTCCAGGATAGTATTTATTACCCTCTCCAGGTCAGTATTTATTTTACTCCCCAGGTCAGTATTTATTGTTCTCTGCAGGTCAGTGTTTATTTTACTCTCCAGGTAGGTACTTATTGTACTCTCCAGGTTAGTATTTATTGCACACTCCAGGTCAGTATTTATTGTACTCTCCAGGTCAGTATTTATTGTACTCTCCAGGTCAGTATTTATTGTACTCTCGAGGTCAGCATTTATTGTACTCTCCAGGTCAGTATTTATTACCCTCTCCAGGTTAATATTTATTGTACTCTCCAGGTCAGTATTTATTGTACTCTCCAGATCAGTATTTATTGTTCTCTCCAGGTCAGTATTTATTGTAATCTCCATGTCATTATTTATTCTACTGTCCAGGGCAGTATTTATTGTACTCTCCAGGTCATTATTTATTGTACTCTCCAGTTCAGTATTTATTGTCCTCTCCAGGTCAGTATTTATTACCCTCTCCAGGTCAGTATTTATTGTAATCTACAGGTCAGTATTTAATGTACTCTCGAAGTCAGTATTTATTGTACTCTCCAGGTCCGTATTTAATGTACTCTACAGGTTAGTATTTATTGTACTCCCAGGTCAGTATTTATTGTACTCGCCAGGTCAGTATTTATTAGCCTCTCCAGGTCAGTATTTAGTGTACTCTCCAGGTCTGCATTTATTGTACTCTCCAGGTCAGTATTTATTGTACTCTCCAGGTCAGTATTTATTACCCTCTCCAGTTCAGTATTTATTTTACTCCCCAGGTCAGTATTTATTATACTCTCCAGGTCAGTACTTATTGTGCTCTCCAGGTCAGTATTTATTGTACTCTCCTGGTCAGTATTTATAGCCCTCTCCAGGTCTGTGTTTATTATACTCTCCACGTCTGTATTTATTTCCCTCTCCAGGTTAGTATTTATTACCCTCTCCATGTCAGTATAAATTGTACTCCCCAGGTCAGTATTTATTGTTCTCTGCAGGTTAGTGTTTATTGTACTCTCCAGGCCAGTACTTATTGTACTCTCCAGGTCAGGATTTATTGTACACTCCAGGTCAGTATTTATTGTACTCTCCAGGTCAGTATTTATTGTACTCTCCAGGTCAGTATTTATTGTACTCTCGAGGTCAATATTTATTGTGATCTCCAGGTCAGTATTTAATGTACTCTCGAGGTCAGTATTTATTGTACTCTCCAGGTCCGTATTTAATGTACTCTGCAGGTTAGTATTTATTGTACTCCCAGGTCAGTATTTATTGTACTCTCCAGGTCAGTATTTATTACCCTCTCTAGGTTAGTATTTAGTGTATTCTACAGGTATGCATTTATTGTAATCTCCAGGTCAGTATTTAGTACCCGCTCCAGGTTAGTATTTATTGCCCTATCCAGGTCAGTATTTATTGTACTCTCCAGGTCAGTATTTAATGTACTCTCCAGGTCATTATTTATTGTACTCTCCAGGTCAGTATTTATTAACCGTTCAGTTCAGTATTTATTTTACTCCCCAGGTCAGTATTTATTATACTCCCCTGGTCAGTATTTATTGTGCTCTCCAGGTCAGTATTTATTGTACTCTCCTGGTCAGTATTTATTGCCCTCTCCAGGTCTGTGTTTATTATACTCTCCACGTCTGTATTTATTACGCACTCCAGGTTAGTATTTATTACCCTCTTCAGGTCAGTATTTATTGTACTCTCCAAGTCAGTATTTATTGTTCTCTGCAGGTCAGTGTTTATTTTACTCTCCAGGTCGGTACTTATTGTACTCTCCAGGTCACTATTTATTGTACACTCCAGGTCAGTATTTATTGTACTCTCCAGGTCAGTATTTATTGTACTCTCCAGGTCAGTATTTATTGTACTCTCGAGGTCAGCATTTATTGTACTCTGCAGGTCAGTATTTATTACCCTCTCCAGGTTAGTATTTATTGTACTCTCCAGGTCAGTATTTGTTGTACTCTCCCAGATCAGTATTTATTTTTCTCTCCAGGTCATTATTTATTGTAATCTCCATGTCATTATTTATTCTACTGTCCTGGGCAGTATTTATTGTACTCTCCAGGTCATTATTTATTGTACTCTCCAGTTCAGTATTTATTGTACTCTCCAGGTCAGTATTTATTACCCTCTCCAGGTCAGTATTTATTGTAATCTTCAGGTCAGTATTTAATGTACTCTCGAAGTCAGTATTTATTGTACTCTCCAGGTCCGTAGTTAATGTACTCTCCAGGTCAGTCTTTATTAGCCCCTCCAGGTTAGTATTTATTGCTCTATCCAGGTCAGTATTTATTGTACTCTCCAGGTCAGTATTTATTGTACTCTCCTGGTTAGTATTTATTGCCCTCTCCAGGTTAGTATTTATTGTACTCCGAGTTCAGTATTTATTGTACTCTCCAGGTCAGTATGTATTACTCTCTCCAGGTCTGCATTTATTGTACTCTCCAGGTTGGTATTTATTACCCTCTCCAGATTAGTATTTATTGTACTCTCCAGGTCAGTATTTGTTGCACTCTCCAGATCAGTATTTATTATACTCTCCAGGTTAGTATGTATTGCCATCTCCAGGTTAATATTGTTGTACTCCCAGGTCACTATTTATTATACTCTCCAGGTCAGTATTTATTACCCTCTCCAGGTCAGTATTTATTATACTCTCCAGGTCTGCATTTATTGTACTCTCCAGGTCAGCATTTATTACCCTCTCCAGGTTAGTATTTATTGTACTCTCCAGGTCAGTATTTATTGTACTCTCCAGATCAGTATTTATTGTTCTCTCCAGGTCAGTATATATTGTACTCTCCAGGTCATTATTTATTCTGCTCTCCAGGGCTGTATTTATTGTACTCTCCAGGTCATTATTTATTCTACTCTCCAGGTCAGTATTTATTCTACTCTCCAGGTCAGTATTTGTTACCCGCTCCAGGTCAGTACTTATTGTACTCTCCAGGTCAGTATTTATTGTACTCTCCAGGTCAGTATTTATTATACTCTCCAGGTCAGTATTTATTGTACTCTCCAGGTAAGCATTTATTGTACTCTCCAGGTCAGAATTTATTACCCTCACCAGGTCAGTATTTATGGTACTCTCCAGATCATTATTTATTGTAATCTCCAGGTCAGTATTTATTGCCCTATCCAGGTCAGTATTTATTGTACTCTCCAGGTCAGTATTTATTGTACTCTCCTGGTTAGTATTTATTGCCCTCTCCAGGTTAGTATTTATTGTACACCGAGTTCAGTATTTATTGTACTCTCCAGGTCAGTATTTATTACCCTCTCCAGGTCAGTATATATTGTACTCTACAGGTCTGCATTTATTGTACTCTCCAGGTTAGTATTTATTACCCTCTCCAGATTAGTATTTATTGTACTCTCCAGGTCAGTATTTATTGTACTCTCCAGATCAGTATTTATTGTACTCTCCAGCTTAGTATGTATTGCCATCTCCAGGTCATTACTTATTCTGCTCTCCAGGACAGTATTTATTGTACTCTCCAGGTCATTATTTATTGTACTCTCCAGGTCAGTACTTATTGTACTCTCCAGGTCAGTATTTATTTTACTCTCCAGGTCAGTAATTATTATACTCTCCAGGTCAGTATTTATTGTACTCTCCAGGTAAGCATTTATTGTACTCTCCAGGTCAGTATTTATTACCCTCACCAGGTCAGTATTTATTGTACTCTCCAGGTCAGTATTTATTGTACTCTCCAGATCAGTATTTATTGTTTTCTCCAGGCCAGTAATTATTGTACTCTCCAGGTCATTATTTCATCTACTACACCTGGTCAGTATTTATTGTACTCTCCAGATCATTATTTATTGTACTCTCCAGGTCAGTATTTATTGTGCTCTCCAGGTCAGTATTTATTGTACTCTCCAGGTCAGTATTTTTTACCCTCTCCAAGTCAGTATTTATTACCCTCTCTAGGTCAGTATTGATTGTACACTCCAGGTCAATATTTATTGTACTCTCCAGGTCAGTATTTATTGTACTCTCCACGTCAGTATTTATTGCCCTCTCCAGGTCAGTATTTACTGTGCTCTCCAGGTCAGTATTTATTGCCCTCTCCAGGTCAGTGTTTAATGTACCCTCTTGGTCAATATTTATTGTACTCTCCAGGTCAGTATTTATTGTACTCTCCAGGTCAGTATTTATTGCACTCCCCATGTCAGTATTTATTATACTCTCCAGGTCAGTATTTATTAACATCTCCAGGTCAGTATTTATTGTATTCTCCCGGTCAGTATTTGTTTTACACTCCAGGTCAGTATTTATTAACCCCTCCAGGTCAGTATTTATTGTACTCTCCAGATCAGTATTTATTGTTTTCTCCAGGCCAGTAATTATTGTACTCTCCAGGTCATTATTTCATCTACTACACCAGGTCAGTATTTATTGTACTCTCCAGATCGTTATTTATTGTACTCTCCAGGTCAGTATTTATTGTACTCTCCAGGTCAGTATTTATTGTACTCTCCAGGTCAATATTTTTTACCCTCTCCAGGTCAGTATTTATTACACTCTCTAGGTCAGTATTGATTGTACACTCCAGATCAATATTTATTGTACTCTCCAGGTTAGTATTTATTGTACTCTCCACGTCAGTATTTATTGCCCTCTCCAGGTCAGTATTTACTGTGCTCTCCAAGTCAGTATTTATTGCCCTCTCCAGGTCAGTGTTTAATGTACCCTCTTGGTCAATATTTATTGTACTCTCCAGGTCAGCATTTATTGTACTCTCCAGGTCAGTATTTATTAACATCTCCAGGTCAGTATTTATTGTATTCTCCCGGTCAGTATTTGTTTTACTCTCCAGGTCAGTATTTATTAACCCCTCCAGCTCAGTATTTATTACCCTCTCCAGGTCAGTAGTTATTGTACTCTCCAGGTCAGTATTTATTAGCCTCTCCAGGTTAGTATTTATTGTACTTTCCAGGTCAGTGTTTATTGTACTCTCCAGATCAGTATTTATTGTTCTCTCCAGGTCAGTATTTATTGTAATCTACAGGTCATTATTTATTGTACTGTCCAGGGAAGTATTTATTGTACTCTCCAGGTCTTTATTTATTGTACTCTCCAGTTCAGTATTTATTATACTCTCCAGGTCAGTATTTATTACCCTTTCCAGGTCAGTATTTATTGTAATGTCCAGGTCAGTATTTAATGTACTCTCGAGGTCAGTATTTATTGTACTCTCCAGGTCCGTATTTAATGTACTTTACAGGTTAGTATTTATTGTACTCCCAGGTCAGTATTTATTGTACTCTCCAGGTCAGTATTTATAACCCTCTCCAGGTCAGTATTTAGTGTACTCTCCAGGTCTGCATTTATTGTACTCTCCAGGTCAGTATTTATTACCCTCTCCAGGTTAGTATTTATTGCCCTATCCAGGTCAGTATTTATTGTGCTCTCCAGGGCAGAATTTATTGTACTATCCAGGTCATTATTTATTGTACTCTCCAGGTCAGTATTTATTGCACTCTCCAGGTCAGTATTTATAACCCTCTCCAGATCAGTACTTATTGTACTCTCCAGGTCAGTATTTATTGTACTCTCCAGGTCAGTTTTTATTATACTCTCCAGGTCAGTATTTATTGTACTCTCCAGGTCAGCATTTATTGTACTCTCCAGGTCACTATTTATTCTACTTTCCAGATCAGTATTTATTGTTTTTTCCACGTCAGTAATTATTGTACTCTCCAGGTTATTATTTCATCAACTACACCAGGTCAGTATTCATTGTACTCTCCAGATCACTATTTATTGTACTCTCCAGGTCAGTATTTATTGTACTCTCCAGGTCAGTATTTATTGTACTCTCCAGGTCAGTATTTGTTACCCTCTCCAGGTCACTATCTATTACCCTCTCTAGGTCAGTATTGATAGTATTCTCCAGGTCAATATTTATTGTACTCTCCAGGTCAGTATTTATTGTACTCTCCACGTCAGTATTTATTGACCTCTCCAGGTCAGTATTTACTGTACTCTCCAGGTCAGTATTTATTGCCCTCTCCAGGTCAGTATTTAATGTACCCTCTCGGTCAGTATTTATTGTACTCTCCAGGTCAATATTTATTATACACTCCAGCTCAGTATTTATTGTACTCTCCAGGTCAGTATTTATTGCACTCCCCAGGTCAGTATTTATTGTACTCTCCAGGTCGGTATTTGTTTTACTCTCCAGGGCAGTATTTATCACCCCCTCCAGGTCAGTATTTATTACCCTCTCTAGGTCAGTATTTATTTTACTCCCCAGGTCAGTATTTATTGTACTCTGCAGGTTAGTATTTATTGTACTCTCCAGGTGATTATTAATTCTACTCACCAGGTCAGTATTTATTGTACTCTCCAGGTCAGTATTAATTATACTATCCAGGTCAGCATTTATTGTACTCTCCACGTCAGTATTTATTACCCTCTCCAGGTCATATTTATTGCCCTCTCCAGGTCGGTATTTATTGTACTCTCCAGGTCAGTATTTATTGCCATCTCCAGGTCAGTATTTATTGTAACCTCTCGGTCAGTATTTATTGTACTCTCCAGGTCAGTATTTATAGTACACTCCAGGTCAGTATTTATTGTACTCTCCAGGTCAGTATTTATTGCACTCCCAAGGTCAGTATTTATTATACTCTCCTGGTCAGTATTTATTACCCTCTCCAGGTCAGTATTTATTGTATTCTCCAAGTCAGTATTTGTTTTACTCTCCAGGTCAGTATTTATTACCCCCTCCAGGTCAGTATTTATGACCCTCTCCAGGTCAGTATTTATTATACTCTCCATGTCAGTATTTAGTGTACTCTCCAGGTCAGTTTTTATTGTACTCTCCAGGTCAGTATTTATTGTTCTCTCCAGGTCAGTATTTATTGTACTCTCCAGGTAAGCATTTATTGTACTCTCCAGGTCACTATTTATTCTACTTTCCAGATCAGTATTTATTGTTTTCTCCACGTCAGTAATTATTGTACTCTCCAGGTTATTATTTCATCAACTACACCAGGTCAGTATTCATTGTACTCTCCAGATCACTATTTATTGTACTCTCCAGGTCAGTATTTATTGTACTCTCCAGGTCAGTATTTATTGTACTCTCCAGGTCAGTATTTGTTACCCTCTCCAGGTCACTATCTATTACCCTCTCTAGGTCAGTATTGATTGTACTCTCCAGGTCAATATTTATTGTACTCTCCAGGTCAGTATTTATTGTACTCTCCACGTCAGTATTTATTGACCTCTCCAGGTCAGTATTTACTGTACTCTCCAGGTCAGTATTTATAGTACACTCCAGGTCAGTATTTATTGTACTCTCCAGGTCAGTATTTATTGCACTCCCAAGGTCAGTATTTATTATACTCTCCTGGTCAGTATTTATTACCCTCTCCAGGTCAGTATTTATTGTATTCTCCAAGTCAGTATTTGTTTTACTCTCCAGGTCAGTATTTATTACCCCCTCCAGGTCAGTATTTATGACCCTCTCCAGGTCAGTATTTATTATACTCTCCATGTCAGTATTTAGTGTACTCTCCAGGTCAGTTTTTATTGTACTCTCCAGGTCAGTATTTATTGTTCTCTCCAGGTCAGTATTTATTGTACTCTCCAGGTAAGCATTTATTGTACTCTCCAGGTCACTATTTATTCTACTTTCCAGATCAGTATTTATTGTTTTCTCCACGTCAGTAATTATTGTACTCTCCAGGTTATTATTTCATCAACTACACCAGGTCAGTATTCATTGTACTCTCCAGATCACTATTTATTGTACTCTCCAGGTCAGTATTTATTGTACTCTCCAGGTCAGTATTTATTGTACTCTCCAGGTCAGTATTTGTTACCCTCTCCAGGTCACTATCTATTACCCTCTCTAGGTCAGTATTGATTGTACTCTCCAGGTCAATATTTATTGTACTCTCCAGGTCAGTATTTATTGTACTCTCCACGTCAGTATTTATTGACCTCTCCAGGTCAGTATTTACTGTACTCTCCAGGTCAGTATTTATTGCCCTCTACAGGTCAGTGTTTAATGTCCCCTCTTGGTCAATATTTATTGTACTCTCCAGGTCAGTATTTAGTGTACACTTCAGGTCAGTATTTATTGTACTCTCCAGGTCAGTATTTATTGCACTCCCCAGGTCAGTATTTATTATAATCTCCAGGTCAGTATTTATTAACATCTCCAGGTCAGTATTTATTGCATTCTCCAGGTCAGTATTTGTTTTACTCTCCAGGTCAGTATTTATTAATCCCTCCAGGACAGTATTTATTAACCTCTCCAGGTCAGTAGTTATTGTACTCTCCAGGTCAGTATTTATTGCCCTCTCCAGGTCAGTATTTAATGTACCCTCTCGGTCAGTATTTATTGTACTCTCCAGGTCAATATTTATTATACACTCCAGGTCAGTATTTATTGCACTCCCCAGGTCAGTATTTATTGTACTCTCCAGGTCAGTATTTGTTTTACTCTCCAGGGCAGTATTTATCACCCCCTCCAGGTCAGTATTTATTACCCTCTCTAGGTCAGTATTTATTTTACTCCCCAGGTCAGTATTTATTGTACTCTCCAGGTTAGTATTTATTGTACTCTCCAGGTGATTATTTATTCTACTCACCAGGTCAGTATTTATTGTACTCTCCAGGTCAGTATTAATTATACTATCCAGGTCAGCATTTATTGTACTCTCCACGTCAGTATTTATTACCCTCTCCAGGTCATATTTATTGCCCTCTCCAAGTCGGTATTTATTGTACTCTCCAGGTCAGTATTTATTGCCCTCTCCAGGTCAGTATTTATTGTAACCTCTAGGTCAGTATTTATTGTACTCTCCAGGTGAGTATTTATAGTACACTCCAGGTCAGTATTTATTGTACTCTCCAGGTCAGTATTTATTGCACTCCCAAGGTCAGTATTTATTATACTCTCCTGGTCAGTATTTATTACCCTCTCCAGGTCAGTATTTATTGTATTCTCCAAGTCAGTATTTGTTTTACTCTCCAGGTCAGTATTTATTACCCCCTCCAGGTCAGTATTTATGACCCTCTCCAGGTCAGTATTTATTATACTCTCCATGTCAGTATTTAGTGTACTCTCCAGGTCAGTTTTTATTGTACTCTCCAGGTCAGTATTTATTGTACTCTCCAGGTAAGTATTTATTGTACTCTCCAGGTCAGTATTTAATTTACGCTCCAGGTCAGTATTTATTACCCTCTCCAGGTCAGCATGTATTGTACTCTCCAGGTCAGTATTTATTGTACTCTCCAGGTCTGTATTTATTGTACTCTCCAGGTCAGTGTTTACTGTACTCTCCATGGCAGTATTTATTATACTCTCCAGGTAATTATTTATTACCCTCTCCAGGTCAGTATTTATTGTATTCTCCAGGTCAGTATTTGTTTTACTCTCCAGGTCAGTATTTATTACACCCTCCAGGTCAGTATTTATTACCCTTTCCAGGTCAGTATTTATTTTACTCCCCAGGTCAGTATTTATTATATTCTCCAGGTCAGTATTTATTGTACTCTCCAGGTCATTATTTATTACCCTCTTCATGTCAGTATTTTTTGTACTCTCCAGATCAGTATTTATTACCCTCTCCAGGTCAGTATTTAATGTACTCTCCAGGTCAGTATTGATTGTACTCTCCAGGTCTGTGTTTATTACTCTCTCCAGGTAAGTATTTATTACACTCTCCAGGTCAATATTTATTGTACTCCCCATGTCAGTATTTATTGTACTCTCCAGGTCAGTTTTTATTGTACTCTCCAGGTCTGTATTTATTGTTCTCTCCACGTCAGTATTTATTGTACTCTCCTGATCAGTATTTATTGTACTCTCCAGGTAAGTATTTATTGTACTCTCCAGGTCAGTATTTATTGTACTCTCCAGGTCAGTATTTATTACCCTCTCCAGGTCAGCATTTATTGTACTCTCCAGGGCAGTATTTATTGTACTCTCCAGGTCAGTATTTATCACGCCCTCCAGGTCAGTATATATTGTACTCTCCAGGTCAGCATTTATTGTACTCACGAGATCAGAATTTATTGTTTTCTCCAGGTCAGTAATTATTGTACTCTCCAGGTCATTGTTTCATCTATTACACCAGGTCAGTATTTATTGTACTCTCCAGGTCATTTTTTATTGTACTCTCCAGGTCAGTATTTATTGTACTCTCCAGGTCAATATTTATTGTACTCTGCAGGTCAGTATTTGTTACCCTCTCCAGGTCAGTATTTATTACCCTCTCCAGGTCAGTATTTAATGTACTCTCCAGGTCAGTATTGATTGTACTCTCCAGGTCTGTATTTATTACTCTCTCCAGGTAAGTATTTATTACACTCTCCAGGTCAATATTTATTGTACTCCCCATGTCAGTATTTATTGTACTCTCCAGGTCAGTTTTTATTGTACTCTCCAGGTCTGTATTTATTGTTCTCTCCACGTCAGTATTTATTGTACTCTCCTGATCAGTATTTATTGTACTCTCCAGGTAAGTATTTATTGTACTCTCCAGGTCAGTATTTATTGTACTCTCCAGGTCAGTATTTATTACCCTCTCCAGGTCAGCATTTATTGTACTCTCCAGGTCAGTATTTATTGTACTCTCCAGGTCAGTATTTATCACCCCCTCCAGGTCAGTATATATTGTACTCTCCAGGTCAGCATTTATTGTACTCACGAGATCAGAATTTATTGTTTTCTCCAGGTCAGTAATTATTGTACTCTCCAGGTCATTGTTTCATCTATTACACCAGGTCAGTATTTATTGTACTCTCCAGGTCATTATTTATTGTACTCTCCAGGTCAGTATTTATTGTACTCTCCAGGTCAATATTTATTGTACTCTCCAGGTCAGTATTTGTTACCCTCTCCAGGTCAGTATTTATTACCCTCTGTCGGTCAGTATTGATGGTATTCTCCAGGTCAGTTTTTATTGTGCTCTCCAGGTCTGTATTTATTGTTCTCTCCAGGTCAGTATTTATTGTACTCTCCAGATCAGTATTTATTGTACTCTCCAGGTAAGTATTTATTGTACTCTCCAGGTCAGTATTTATTGTACTCTCCAGGTCAGTATTTATTAACATCTCCACGTCAGTATTTATTGTATTCTCCCGATCAGTATTTGTTTTACTCTCCAGGTCAGTATTTATTAACCCCTCCAGGTCAGTATTTATTACCCTCTCCAGGTCAGTAGTTATTGTACTCTCCAGGTCAGTATTTATTAGCCTCTCCAGGTTAGTATTTATTGTACTTTCCAGGTCAGTGTTTATTGTACTCTCCAGATCAGTATTTATTGTTCTCTCCAGGTCAGTATTTATTGTAATCTACAGGTCATTATTTATTGTACTGTCCAGGGCAGTATTTATTGTACTCTCCAGGTCATTATTTATTGTGCTCTCCAGTTCAGTATTTATTATACTCTCCAGGTCAGTATTTATTACCCTCTCCAGGTCAGTATTTATTGTAATGTCCAGGTCAGTATTTAATGTACTCTCGAGGTCAGTATTTATTGTACTCTCCAGATCCGTATTTAATGTACTTTGCAGGTTAGTATTTATTGTACTCCCAGGTCAGTATTTATTGTACTCTCTATATCAGTATTTATAACCCTCTCCAGGTCAGTATTTAGTGTACTCTCCAGGTCTGCATTTATTGTAATCTCCAGGTCAGTATTTATTACCCTCTCCAGGTTAGTATTTATTGCCCTATCCAGGTCAGTATTTATTGTGCTCTCCAGGGCAGAATTTATTGTACTATCCAGGTCATTATTTATTGTACTCTCCAGGTCAGTATTTATTGCACTCTCCAGGTCAGTATTTATTACCCTCTCCAGATCAGTACTTATTGTACTCTCCAGGTCAGTATTTATTGTACTCTCCAGGTCAGTATTTATTATACTCTCCAGGTCAGTATTTATTGTACTCTCCAGGTCAGCATTTATTGTACTCTCCAGGTCACTATTTATTCTACTTTCCAGATCAGTATTTATTGTTTTCTCCACGTCAGTAATTATTGTACTCTCCAGGTTATTATTTCATCAACTACACCAGGTCAGTATTCATTGTACTCTCCAGATCACTATTTATTGTACTCTCCAGGTCAGTATTTATTGTACTCTCCAGGTCAGTATTTATTGTACTCTCCAGGTCAGTATTTGTTACCCTCTCCAGGTCACTATCTATTACCCTTTCTAGGTCAGTATTGATAGTACTCTCCAGGTCAATATTTATTGTACTCTCCAGGTCAGTATTTATTGTACTCTCCACGTCAGTATTTATTGACCTCTCCAGGTCAGTATTTACAGTACTCTCCAGGTCGGTATTTATTGTCCTCTCCAGGTCAGTATTTAATGTACCCTCTCGGTCAGTATTTATTGTACTCTCCAGGTCAATATTTATTATACACTCCAGCTCAGTATTTATTGTACTCTCCAGGTCAGTATTTATTGCACTCCCCAGGTCAGTATTTATTGTACTCTCCAGGTCAGTATTTGTTTTACTCTCCAGGGCAGTATTTATCACCCCCTCCAGGTCAGTATTTATTACCCTCTCTAGGTCAGTATTTATTTTACTCCCCAGGTCAGTATTTATTCTACTCTCCAGGTTAGTATTTATTGTACTCTCCAGGTGATTATTTATTCTACTCAGCAGGTCAGTATTTATTGTACTCTCCAGGTCAGTATTAATTATACTATCCAGGTCAGCATTTATTGTACTCTCCACGTCAGTATTTATTACCCTCCCCAGGTCATATTTATTGCCCTCTCCAGGTCGGTATTTATTGTACTCTACAGGTCAGTATTTATTGCCCTCTCCAGGTCAGTATTTATTGTAACCTCAAGTCAGTATTTATTGTACTCTCCAGGTCAGTATTTATAGTACACTCCAGGTCAGTATTTATTGTACTCTCCAGGTCAGTATTTATTGCACTCCCAAGGTCAGTATTTATTATACTCTCCTGGTCAGTATTTATTACCCTCTCCAGGTCAGTATTTATTGTATTCTCCAAGTCAGTATTTGTTTTACTCTCCAGGTCAGTATTTATTACCCCCTCCAGGTCAGTATTTATGACCCTCTCCAGGTCAGTATTTATTATACTCTCCATGTCAGTATTTAGTGTACTCTCCAGGTCAGTTTTTATTGTACTCTCCAGGTCAGTATTTATTGTTCTCTCCAGGTCAGTATTTATTGTACTCTCCAGGTAAGCATTTATTGTACTCTCCAGGTCACTATTTATTCTACTTTCCAGATCAGTATTTATTGTTTTCTCCACGTCAGTAATTATTGTACTCTCCAGGTTATTATTTCATCAACTACACCAGGTCAGTATTCATTGTACTCTCCAGATCAATATTTATTGTACTCTCCAGGTCAGTATTTATTGTACTCTCCAGGTCAGTATTTATTGTACTCTCCAGGTCAGTATTTGTTACCCTCTCCAGGTCACTATCTATTACCCTCTCTAGGTCAGTATTGATTGTACTCTCCAGGTCAATATTTATTGTACTCTCCAGGTCAGTGTTTATTGTACTCTCCACGTCAGTATTTATTGACCTCTCCAGGTCAGTATTTACTGTACTCTCCAGGTCAGTATTTATTGCCCTCTTCAGGTCAGTGTTTAATGTCCCCTCTTGGTCAATATTTATTGTACTCTCCAGGTCAGTATTTAGTGTACACTTCAGGTCAGTATTTATTGTACTCTCCAGGTCAGTATTTATTGCACTCCCCAGGTCAGTATTTATTATAATCTCCAGGTCAGTATTTATTAACATCTCCAGGTCAGTATTTATTGCATTCTCCAGGTCAGTATTTGTTTTACTCTCCAGGTCAGTATTTATTAATCCCTCCAGGACAGTATTTATTAACCTCTCCAGGTCAGTAGTTATTGTACTCTCCAGGTCAGTATTTATTGCCCTCTCCGGGTCAGTATTTAATGTACCCTCTCGGTCAGTATTTATTGTACTCACCAGGTCAATATTTATTATACACTCCAGCTCAGTATTTATTGTACTCTCCAGGTCTGTATTTATTGCACTCCCCAGGTCAGTATTTATTGTACTCTCCAGGTCAGTATTTGTTTTACTCTCCAGGGCAGTATTTATCACCCCCTCCAGGTCAGTATTTATTACCCTCTCTAGGTCAGTATTTATTTTACTCCCCAGGTCAGTATTTATTGTACTCTCCAGGTTAGTATTTATTGTACTCTCCAGGTGATTATTTATTCTACTCACCAGGTCAGTATTTATTGTACTCTCCAGGTCAGTATTAATTATACTATCCAGGTCAGCATTTATTGTACTCTCCACGTCAGTATTTATTACCCTCTCCAGGTCATATTTATTGCCATCTCCAGGTCGGTATTTATTGTACTCTCCAGGTCAGTATTTATTGCCCTCTCCAGGTCAGTATTTATTGTAACCTCTAGGTCAGTATTTATTGTACTCTCCAGGTGAGTATTTATAGTACACTCCAGGTCAGTATTTATTGTACTCTCCAGGTCAGTATTTATTGCACTCCCAAGGTCAGTATTTATTATACTCTCCTGGTCAGTATTTATTACCCTCTCCAGGTCATTATTTATTGTATTCTCCAAGTCAGTATTTGTTTTACTCTCCAGGTCAGTATTTATTACCCCCTCCAGGTCAGTATTTATGACCCTCTCCAGGTCCGTATTTATTATACTCTCCATGTCAGTATTTAGTGTACTCTCCAGGTCAGTTTTTATTGTACTCTCCAGGTCAGTATTTATTGTTCTCTCCAGGTCAGTATTTATTGTACTCTCCAGGTCAGTATTTATTGTACTCTCCAGGTAAGTATTTATTGTACTCTGCAGGTCAGTATTTAATTTACGCTCCAGGTCAGTATTTATTACCCTCTCCAGGTCAGCATGTATTGTACTCTCCAGGTCAGTATTTATTGTACTCTCCAGGTCTGTATTTATTGTACTCTCCAGGTCAGTGTTTACTGTACTCTCCATGGCAGTATTTATTATACTCTCCAGGTAATTATTTATTACCCTCTCCAGGTCAGTATTTATTGTATTCTCCAGGTCAGTATTTGTTTTACTCTCCAGGTCAGTATTTATTACACCCTCCAGGTCAGTATTTATTACCCTCTCCAGGTCAGTATTTATTTTACTCCCCAGGTCAGTATTTAATATATTCTCCAGGTCAGTATTTATTGTACTCTCCAGGTCAGTATTTATTACCCTCTCCAGGTCATTATTTAATACCCTCTTCATGTCAGTATTTTTTGTACTCTCCAGATCAGTATTTATTACCCTCTCCAGGTCAGTATTTAATGTACTCTCCAGGTCAGTATTGATTGTACTCTCCAGGTCTGTATTTATTACTCTCTCCAGGTAAGTATTTATTACACTCTCCAGGTCAATATTTATTGTACTCCCCATGTCAGTATTTATTGTACTCTCCAGGTCAGTTTTTATTGTACTCTCCAGGTCTGTATTTATTGTTCTCTCCACGTCAGTATTTATTGTACTCTCCAGATCAGTATTTATTGTACTCTCCAGGTAAGTATTTATTGTACTCTCCAGGTCAGTATTTATTGTACTCTCCAGGTCAGTATTTATTACCCTCTCCAGGTCAGCATTTATTGTACTCTCCAGGTCAGTATTTATTGTACTCTCCAGGTCAGTATTTATCACCCCCTCCAGGTCAGTATATATTGTACTCTCCAGGTCAGCATTTATTGTACTCACGAGATCAGAATTTATTGTTTTCTCCAGGTCAGTAATTATTGTACTCTCCAGGTCATTGTTTCATCTATTACACCAGGTCAGTATTTATTGTACTCTCCAGGTCATTATTTATTGTACTCTCCAGGTCAGTATTTATTGTACTCTCCAGGTCAATATTTATTGTACTCTCCAGGTCAGTATTTGTTACCCTCTCCAGGTCAGTATTTATTACCCTCTGTCGGTCAGTATTGATGGTATTCTCCAGGTCAGTTTTTATTGTGCTCTCCAGGTCTGTATTTATTGTTCTCTCCAGGTCAGTATTTATTGTACTCTCCAGATCAGTATTTATTGTACTCTCCAGGTAAGTATTTATTGTACTCTCCAGGTCAGTATTTATTGTACTCTCCAGGTCAGTATTTATTAACATCTCCAGGTCAGTATTTATTGTATTCTCCCGGTCAGTATTTGTTTTACTCTCCAGGTCAGTATTTATTAACCCCTCCAGGTCAGTATTTATTACCCTCTCCAGGTCAGTAGTTATTGTACTCTCCAGATCAGTATTTATTAGCCTCTCCAGGTTAGTATTTATTGTACTTTCCAGGTCAGTGTTTATTGTACTCTCCAGATCAGTATTTATTGTTCTCTCCAGGTCAGTATTTATTGTAATCTACAGGTCATTATTTATTGTACTGTCCAGGGCAGTATTTATTGTACTCTCCAGGTCATTATTTATTGTACTCTCCAGTTCAGTATTTATTATACTCTCCAGGTCAGTATTTATTACTCTCTCCAGGTCAGTATTTATTGTAATGTCCAGGTCAGTATTTAATGTACTCTCGAGGTCAGTATTTATTGTACTCTCCAGGTCCGTATTTAATGTACTTTACAGGTTAGTATTTATTGTACTCCCAGGTCAGTATTTATTGTACTCTCCAGGTCAGTATTTATAACCCTCTCCAGGTCAGTATTTAGTGTACTCTCCAGGTCTGCATTTATTGTACTCTCCAGGTCAGTATTTATTACCCTCTCCAGGTTAGTATTTATTGCCCTATCCAGGTCAGTATTTATTGTGCTCTCCAGGGCAGAATTTATTGTACTATCCAGGTCATTATTTATTGTACTCTCCAGGTAAGTATTTATTGCACTCTCCAGGTCAGTATTTATTACCCTCTCCAGATCAGTACTTATTGTACTCTCCAGGTCAGTATTTATTGTACTCTCCAGGTCAGTATTTATTATACTCTCCAGGTCAGTATTTATTGTACTCTCCAGGTCAGCATTTATTGTACTCTCCAGGTCACTATTTATTCTACTTTCCAGATCAGTATTTATTGTTTTCTCCACGTCAGTAATTATTGTACTCTCCAGGTTATTATTTCATCAACTACACCAGGTCAGTATTCATTGTACTCTCCAGATCACTATTTATTGTACTCTCCAGGTCAGTACTTATTGTACTCTCCAGGTCAGTATTTATTGTACTCTCCAGGTCAGTATTTGTTACCCTCTCCAGGTCACTATCTATTACCCTCTCTAGGTCAGTATTGATTGTACTCTCCAGGTCAATATTTATTGTACTCTCCAGGTCAGTATTTATTGTACTCTCCACGTCAGTATTTATTGACCTCTCCAGGTCAGTATTTACTGTACTCTCCAGGTCAGTATTTATTGCCCTCTACAGGTCAGTGTTTAATGTCCCCTCTTGGTCAATATTTATTGTACTCTCCAGGTCAGTATTTAGTGTACACTTCAGGTCAGTATTTATTGTACTCTCCAGGTCAGTATTTATTGCACTCCCCAGGTCAGTATTTATTATAATCTCCAGGTCAGTATTTATTAACATCTCCAGGTCAGTATTTATTGCATTCTCCAGGTCAGTATTTGTTTTACTCTCCAGGTCAGTATTTATTAATCCCTCCAGGGCAGTATTTATTAACCTCTCCAGGTCAGTAGTTATTGTACTCTCCAGCTCAGTATTTATTGCCCTCTCCAGGTCAGTATTTAATGTACCCTCTCGGTCAGTATTTATTGTACTCTCCAGGTCAATATTTATTATAGACTCCAGCTCAGTATTTATTGTACTCTCCAGGTCAGTATTTATTGCACTCCCCAGGTCAGTATTTATTGTACTCTCCAGGTCAGTATTTGTTTTACTCTCCAGGGCAGTATTTATCACACCCTCCAGGTCAGTATTTATTACCCTCTCTAGGTCAGTATTTATTTTACTCCCCAGGTCAGTATTTATTGTACTCTCCAGGTTAGTATTTATTGTACTCTCCAGGTGATTATTTATTCTACTCACCAGGTCAGTATTTATTGTACTCTCCAGGTCAGTATTAATTATACTATCCAGGTCAGCATTTATTGTACTCTCCACGTCAGTATTTATTACCCTCTCCAGGTCATATTTATTGCCCTCTCCAGGTCGGTATTTATTGTACTCTCCAGGTCAGTATTTATTGCCCTCTCCAGGTCAGTATTTATTGTAACCTCTAGGTCATTGTTTCATCTATTACACCAGGTCAGTATTTATTGTACTCTCCAGGTCATTATTTATTGTACTCTCCAGGTCAGTATTTATTGTACTCTCCAGGTCAATATTTATTGTACTCTCCAGGTCAGTATTTGTTACCCTCTCCAGGTCAGTATTTATTACCCTCTGTCGGTCAGTATTGATGGTATTCTCCAGGTCAGTTTTTATTGTGCTCTCCAGGTCTGTATTTATTGTTCTCTCCAGGTCAGTATTTATTGTACTCTCCAGATCAGTATTTATTGTACTCTCCAGGTAAGTATTTATTGTACTCTCCAGGTCAGTATTTATTGTACTCTCCAGGTCAGTATTTATTACCCTCTCCAGGTCAGCATTTATTGTACTCTCCAGGTCAGTATTTATTGTACTCTCCAGGTCAGTATTTATCACCCCCTCCAGGTCAATGTTTATTACCCTCTCCAGGTCAGTATTTATTGTACTCTCCAGGTAAGTATTTATTATACTCTCCAGCTCAGTATTTATTGTATTCTCCAGGTCAGTATTTATTACCCTCTCCAGGTCAGCATTTATTGTACTCTCCAGGTCAGTATTTATTGTACTCTCCAGGTCATTATTTATCACCCCCTCCAGGTCAGTATATATTGTACTCTCCAGGTCAGCATTTATTGTACTCTCGAGATCAGAATTTCTTGTTTTCTCCAGGTCAGTACTTATTGTACTCTCCAGGTCATTATTTCATCTATTACACCAGGTCAGTATTTATTGTACTCTCCAGGTCATTATTTATTGTACTCTCCAGGTCAGTATTTATTGTACTCTCCAGGTCAGTATTTATTGTACTCTCCAGGTCAGTATTTGTTACCCTCTCCAGGTCAGTATTTATTACCCTCTGTCGGTCAGTATTGATGGTATTCTCCATGTCAGTTTTTATTGTACTCTCCAGGTCTGTATTTATTGTTCTCTCCAGGTCAGTATTTATTGTACTCTCCAGATCAGAATTTATTGTACTCTCCAGGTAAGTATAAATTGTACTCTCCAGGTCAGTATTTATTGTACTCTCCAGGTCAGTATTTATTACCCTCTCCAGGTCAGCATTTATTGTACTCTCCAGGTCAGTATTTATTGTACTCTCCAGGTCAGTATTTATCACCCCCTCCAGGTCAATATTTATTACCCTCTCCAGGTCAGTATTTATTGTACTCTCCAGGTCAGTATTTATTATACTCTCCAGCTCAGTATTTATTGTACTCTCCAGGTCAGCATTTATTGTACTCTCCAGGTCAGTATTTATTATACTCTCCAGGTCAGTATTTATTGTACTCTCCAGGTCAGCATTTATTGTACTCTCCAGGTCAGTATTTATTACCCTCTCCAGGTCAGTATTTATTGTACTCTCCAGGTCAGTATTTATTGTACTCTCGAGATCAGAATTTATTGTTTTCTCCAGGTCAGCATTTATTGTACTCTGCAGGTCAGTATTTATTACCCTCTCCAGGTCAGTATTTATTGTACTCTCCAGGTCAGTATTTATTGCACTCCCAAGGTCAGTATTTATTATACTCTCCTGATCAGTATTTATTACCCTCTCCAGGTCAGTATTTATTGTTTTCTCCAAGACAGTATTTGTTTTACTCTCCAGGTCAGTATTTATTACCCCCTCCAGGTCAGTATTTATGACCCTCTCCAGGTCAGTATTTATTTTACTCCCCAGGTCAGTATTTATTTTACTACCCAGGTCAGTATTTATTATACTCTCCATGTCAGTATTTATTGTACTCTCCAGGTCAGTTTTTATTGTACTCTCCAGGTCAGCATTTATTGTTCTCTCCAGGTCAGTATTTATTGTACTCTCCAGGTCAGTATTTATTGTACTCTCCAGGTAAGTATTTATTGAACTCTCCAGGTCAGTATTTATTGTACGCTCCAGGTCAGTATTTATTACCCTCTCCAGGTCAGCATTTATTGTACTCTCCAGGTCAGTATTTATTGTACTCTCCAGGTCTGTATTTATTGTACTCTCCAGGTCAGTGTTTACTGTACTCTCCATGTCAGTATTTATTACTATCTCCAGGTCAGTATTTATTGCCCTCTCCAGGTCAGCATTTATTGTACCCTGTAGGTCAGTATTTATTGTACTCTCCAGGTCAGTATTTATAGTACACTCCAGGTCAGTATTTATTGTACTCTCCAGGTCAGTATTTATTGCACTCCCCAGGTCAGTATTTATTATACTCTCCAGGTCATTATTTATTACCCTCTTCAGGTCAGTATTTATTGTATTCTGCAGGTCAGTATTTGTTTTACTCTCCAGGTCAGTATTTATTACCCCCTCCAGGTCAGTATTTATTACCCTCTCCAGGTCAGTATTTATTTTACTCCCCAGGTCAGTATTTATTATATTCTCCAGGTCAGTATTTATTGTACTCTCCAGGTCAGTATTTATTACCCTCTCCAGGTCATTATTTATTACCCTCTTCATGTCAGTATTTTTTGTACTCTCCTGATCAGTATTTATTACCCTCTCCAGGTCAGTATTTAATGTACTCTCCAGGTCAGTATTGATTGTACTCTCCAGGTCATTATTTATTGTAATCTCCAGGTCAGTATTTTTTGTACTCTCCAAGTCTGTATTTATTACTCTCTCCAGGTCAGTATTTATTACCCTCTCCAGGTCAATATTTATTGTACTCCCCATGTCAGTATTTATTGTACTCTCCAGGTCAGTTTTTATTGTACTCTCCAGGTCTGTATTTATTGTTCTCTCCAGGTCAGTATTTATTGTACTCTCCAGATCAGTATTTATTGTACTCTCCAGGTCAGTATTTATTGTACTCTCCAGGTCTGTATTTATTGTACTCTCCAGGTCAGTGTTTACTGTACTCTCCATGTCAGTATTTATTACTATCTCCAGGTCAGTATTTATTGCCCTCTCCAGGTCAGCTTTTATTGTACCCTCTAGGTCAGTATTTATTGTACTCTCCAGGTCAGTATTTATAGTACACTCCAGGTCAGTATTTATTGTACTCTCCAGGTCAGTATTTATTGCACTCCCCAGGTCAGTATTTATTATACTCTCCAGGTCATTATTTATTACCCTCTCCAGGTCAATATTTATTGTACTCTCCAGGTCAGTATATATTGTACTCTCGAGATCAGAATTTATTGTTTTCTCCAGGTCAGCATTTATTGTACTCTCCAGGTCAGTATTTATTACCCTCTCCAGGTCAGTATTTATTGTACTCTCCAGGTCAGTATTTATTGCACTCCCAAGGTCAGTATTTATTGTTTTCTCCAAGTCAGTATTTGTTTTACTCTCCAGGTCAGTATTTATTACCCCCTCCAGGTCAGTATTTATGACCCTCTCCAGGTCAGTATTTATTTTACTCCCCAGGTCAGTATTTATTTTACTACCCAGGTCAGTATTTATTATACTCTCCATGTCAGTATTTATTGTACTGTCCAGGTCAGTTTTTATTGTACTCTCCAGGTCAGTATTTATTGTTCTCTCCAGCTCAGTATTTATTGTACTCTCCAGGTCATTATTTATTGTACTCTCCAGGTAAGTATTTATTGTACTCTCCAGGTCAGTATTTATTGTACGCTCCAGGTCAGTATTTATTACCCTCTCCAGGTCAGCATTTATTGTACTCTCCAGGTCAGTATTTATTGTACTCTCCAGGTCTGTATTTATGTACTCTCCAGGTCAGTGTTTACTGTACTCTCCATGTCAGTATTTATTACTATCTCCAGGTCAGTATTTATTGCCCTCTCCAGGTCAGCTTTTATTGTACCCTCTAGGTCAGTATTTATTGTACTCTCCAGGTTAGTATTTATTGCCCTCTACAGGTCAGTATTTATTATACTCTCCATGTCAGTATTTATTGTACTGTCCAGGTCAGTTTTTATTGTACTCTCCAGGTCAGTATTTATTGTTCTCTCCAGGTCAGTATTTATTGTACTCTCCAGGTCATTATTTATTGTACTCTCCAGGTAAGTATTTATTGTACTCTCCAGGTCAGTATTTATTGTACGCTCCAGGTCAGTATTTATTACCCTCTCCAGGTCAGCATTTATTGTACTCTCCAGGTCAGTATTTATTGCACTCCCCAGGTCAGTATTTATTATACTCTCCAGGTCATTATATATTACCCTCTTCAGGTCAGTATTTATTGTACTCTCCAGGTCAGTATGTATTTCCCTCTCAGGTCAGCATTTATTGTACTCTCCAGGTCAGTATTTATTGTACTCTCCAGGTCAGTATTTATCACCCCCTCCAGGTCAGTATTTATTGTACTCTCCAGGTCAGCATTTATTGTACTCTCGAGATCAGATTTTATTGTTATCTCCAGGTCAGTAATTATTGTACTCTCCAGGTCATTATTTCATCTATTACACCAGGTCAGTATTTATTATACTCTCCATGTCAGTATTTATTGTACTCTCCAGGTCAGTTTTTATTGTACTCTCCAGGTCTGTATTTATTGTTCTCTCCAGGTCAGTATTTATTGTACTCTCCAGGTCAGTATTTATTGTACTCTCCAGGTAAGTATTTATTGTACTCTCCAGGTCAGTATTTATTGTACGCTCCATATCAGTATTTATTACACTCTCCAGGTCAGCATTTATTGTACTCTCCAGGTCAGTATTTATTGTACTCTCCAGGTCTGTATTTATTGTACTCTCCAGGTCAGTGTTTACTGTACTCTCCATGTCAGTATTTATTACTATCTCCAGGTCAGTATTTATTGCCCTCTCCAGGTCAGCATTTATTGTACCCTCTAGGTCAGTATTTATTGTACTCTCCAGGTCAGTATTTATAGTACACTCCAGGTCAGTATTTATTGTACTCTCCAGGTCAGTATTTATTGCACTCCCCAGGTCAGTATTTATTATACTCTCCAGGTCATTATTTATTACCCTCTTCAGGTCAGTATTTATTGTATTCTCCAGGTCAGTATTTGTTTTACTCTCCAGGTCAGTATTTATTACCCCCTCCAGGTCAGTATTTATTACCCTCTCCATGTCAGTATTTATTTTACTCCCCAGGTCAGTATTTATTATATTCTCCAGGTCAGTATTTATTGTACTCTCCAGGTGAGTATTTATTACCCTCTCCAGGTCATTATTTATTACCCTCTTCATGTCAGTATTTTTTGTACTCTCCAGATCAGTATTTATTACCCTCTACTGGTCAGTATTTTTTGTACTCTCCAAGTCTGTATTTATTACTCTCTCCAGGTCAGTATTTATTACCCTCTCCAGGTCAATATTTATTGTACTCCCCATGTCAGTATTTATTGTACTCTCCAGGTCAGTTTTTATTGTACTCTCCAGGTCTGTATTTATTGTTCTCTCCAGGTCAGTATTTATTGTACTCTCCAGATCAGTATTTATTGTACTCTCCAGGTAAGTATTTATTGTACTCTCCAGGTCAGTATTTATTGTACTCTCCAGGTCAGTATTTATTTCCCTCTCAGGTCAGCATTTATTGTACTCTCCAGGTCAGTATTTATTGTACTCTCCAGGTCAGTATTTATCACCCCCTCCAGGTCAGTATTTATTGTACGCTCCAGGTCAGCATTTATTGTATTCTCGAGCTCAGAATTTATTGTTATCTCCAGGTCAGTAATTATTGTACTCTCCAGGTCATTATTTCATCTATTACACCAGGTCAGTATTTATTGTACTCTCCAGGTCATTATTTATTGTACTCTCCAGGTCAGTATTTATTGTACTCTCCAGGTCAGTATTTATTGTACTCTCCAGGTCAGTATTTTTTACCCTCTCCAGGTCAGTATTTATTACCCTCTCTAGGTCAGTATTGATGGTATTCTCCAGGTCAGTTTTTATTGTACTCTCCAGGTCTGTATTTATTGTTCTCTCCAGGTCAGTATTTATTGTACTCTCCAGATCAGTATTTATTGTACTCTCCAGGTAAGTATTTATTGTACTCTCCAGGTCAGTATTTATTGTACTCTCCAGGTCAGTATTTATTACGCTCTCCAGGTCAGCATTTATTGTACTCTCCAGGTCAGTATTTATTGTACTCTCCAGGTCAGTATTTATCACCCCCTCCAGGTCAATATTTATTACCCTCTCCAGGTCAGTATTTATTGTACTCTCCAAGTCAGTATTTATTATACTCTCCAGCTCAGTATTTATTGTACTCTCCAAGTCAGCATTTATTGTACTCTCCAGGTCAGTATTTATTATACTCTCCAGGTCAGTATTTATTGTACTCTCCAGGTCAGCATTTATTGTACTCTCCAGGTCAGTATTTATTACCCTCTCCAGGTCAGTATTTATTGTACTCTCCAGGTCAGTATTTATTGTACTCTCGAGATCAGAATTTATTGTTTTCTCCAGGTCAGCATTTATTGTACTCTCCAGGTCAGTATTTATTACCCTCTCCAGGTCAGTATTTATTGTACTCTCCAGGTCAGTATTTATTGTACTCTCGAGACCAGAATTTATTGTTTTCTCCAGGTCAGTAATTATTGTACTCTCCAGGTCATTATTTCATCTATTACACCAGGTCAGTATTTATTGTACTCTCCAGGTCATTATTTATTGTACTCTCCAGGTCAGTATTTATTGTACTCTCCAGGTCAGTATTTATTGTACTCTCCAGATCAGTATTTGTTACCATCTCCAGGTCAGTATTTATTACCCTCTCTAGGTCAGTATTGATTGTATTCTCCAGGTCAGTATATATTGTACACTCCAGGTCAGTATTTATTGTACTCTCCACGTCAGTATTTATTGCCCTCTCCAGGTCAGTATTTACTGTACTCTCCAGGTCAGTATTTATTGCCCTCTCCAGGTCAGTGTTTAATGTACCCTCTTGGTCAATATTTATTGTACTCTCCACGTCAGTATTTATTGTACACTCCAGATCACTGTTTTTTGTATTCTCCAGGTCAGTATTTATTGTACTCTCCACGTCAGTATTTATTGCCCTCTCCAGGTCAGTATTTACTGTACTCTCCAGGTCAGTATTTATTGTACTCTCCAGGTCAGTATTTATTGCACTCCCCAGGTCATTATTTATTATACTCTCCAGGTCAGTATTTATTAACATCTCCAGGTCAGTATTTATTGTATTCTCCAGGTCAGTAATTGTTTTACTCTCCCGGTCAGTATTTATTAACCCCTCCAGGTCAGTATTTATTACCCTCTCCAGGTGATTAGTTATTGTACTCTCCAGGTCAGTATTTATCACCCCCTCCAGGTCAGTATTTATTGTACTCTCCAGGTCAGTATTTATTATACTCTCCAGCTCAGTATTTATTGTACTCTCCAGGTCAGCATTTATTGTACTCTCCAGGTCAGTATTTATTATACTCTCCAGGTCAGTATTTATTGTACTCTCCAGGTCAGCATTTATTGTACTCTCCAGGTCAGTATTTATTACCCTCTCCAGGTCAGTATTTATTGTACTCTCCAGGTCATTATTTATTGTACTCTCGAGATCAGAATTTATTGTTTTCTCCAGGTCAGCATTTATTGTACTCTCCATGTCAGTATTTATTACCCTCTCCAGGTCAGTATTTATTGTACTCTCCAGGTCAGTATTTATTGTACTCTCCAGGACAGTATTTATTGTACTCTCCAGGTCAGTATTTATTGTACTCTCCAGATCAGTATTTGTAACCATCTCCAGGTCAGTATTTATTACACTCTCTAGGTCAGTATTGATTGTATTCTCCAGGTCAGTATATATTGTACTCTCCAGGTCAGTATTTATTGTACTCTCCACGTCAGTATTTATTGCCCTCTCCAGGTCAGTATTTACTGTACTCTCCAGGTCAGTATTTATTGCCCTCTCCAGCTCAGTGTTTAATGTACCCTCTTGGTCAATATTTATTGTACTCTCCACGTCAGTATTTATTGTACACTCCAGATCACTGTTTTTTGTACTCTCCAGGTCAGTATTTATTGTACTCTCCACGTCAGTATTTATTGCCCTCTCCAGGTCAGTATTTACTGTACTCTCCAGGTCATTATTTATTATACTCTCCAGGTCAGTATTTATTAACATCTCCAGGTCAGTATTTATTGTATTCTCCAGGTCAGTATTTGTTTTACTCTCCCGGTCAGTATTTATTAACCCCTCCAGGTCAGTATTTATTACCCTCTCCAGGTCATTAGTTATTGTACTCTCCAGGTCAGTATTTATTGCCCTCTCCAGGTCAGTATTTATTGTACCTTCTAGGTCAGTATTTATTGTACTCTCCAGGTCAATATTTATTATACACTCCAGCTCAGTATTTATTGTACTCTCCCGGTCAGTATTTATTGCACTCCCCATGTCAGTATTTATTGTACTCTCCAGGTCAGTATTTGTTTTACTCTCCAGGGCAGTATTTATCACCCCCTCCAGGTCAGTATTTATTATCCTCTCTAGGTCAGTATTTATTTTACTCCCCAGGACAGTATTTATTGTACTATCCAGGTTAGTATTTATTGTACTCTCCAGGTCATTATTTATTCTACTGACCAGGTCAGTATTTATTGTACTCTCCAGGTCAGTATTCATTGTACTCTCTAGGTCAGTATTTATTGCCCTCTCCAGGTCAGTATTTATTGTACTCTCCAGGTCAGTATTTATTGCCCTCTCCAGGTCAGTATTTATTGTATCCTCTAGGTCAGTATTTATTGTACTCTCCAGGTCAGTATTTATTGTACACTCCAGGTCAGTATTTATTGGACTCTCCAGGTCAGTATTTATTGCACTCCCCAGGTCAGTATTTATTATACTCTCCAGGTCAGTATTTATTACCCTCTCCAGGTCAGTATTTATTGTATTCTCCAGATCAGTATTTGTTTTACTCTCCAGGTCAGTATTTATTACCCCCTCCAGGTCAGTATTTATTACCCTCTCCAGGTCAGTATTTATTTTACTCCCCAGGTCAGTATTTATTTTACTACCCAGGTCAGTATTTATTCTACTCTCCAGGTCAGTATTTATTGTACTCTCCAGGTCAGTATTTATTGTAATCTCCATGTCAGTATTTTTTGTACTCTCCAGGTCTGTATTTATTACCCTCTCCATGTCAGTATTTATTTTCCTCTCCAGGTCAGTATTTATTGTACTCCCCGTGTCAGTATTTATTGTACTCTCCATGTCAGTATTTAATGTACTCTCCAGGTCAGTTTTTATTGTGCTCTCCAGGTCAGTATTTATTGTACTCTCCAGGTCAGTATTTATTGTACTCTCCAGGTCAGTATTTATTTTCCTCTCCAGGTCAGTATTTATTGTACTCTCCAGATCAGTGTTTATTGTACTCTCCATGTCAGTATTTATTACACTCTCCAGGTCTGTATTTAGTGCCCTCTCCAGGTCAGTATTTATTGTACCCTCTAGGTCAGTATTTATTGTACTCTCCAGGTCAGTATTTATAGTACACTCCAGGTCAGTATTTATTGTACTCTCCAGGACAGTATTTATTGCACTCCCCTGGTCAGTATTTATTATACTCTCCAGGTCAGTATGTATTACCCTCTCCAGGTCAGTATTTATTGTATTCTCCAGGTCAGTATTTATTGTACTCTCCAGGTCAGTGTTTATTGTACTCTCCATGTCATTATTTATTACCCCCTCCAGGTCAGTATTTATTACCCTCTCCAGGTCAGTATTTATTGTACTCTCCAGGTCAGTATTTATTTTCCTCTCCAGGTCAGTATTTATTGTACTCTCCAGATCAGTGTTTATTGTACTCTCCATGTCAGTATTTATTACACTCTCCAGGTCTGTATTTAGTGCCCTCTCCAGGTCAGTATTTATTGTACCATCTAGGTCAGTATTTATTGTACTCTCCAGGTCAGTATTTATAGTACACTCCAGGTCAGTATTTATTGTACTCTCCAGGTCAGTATTTATTGCACTCCCCTGGTCAGTATTTATTATACTCTCCAGGTCAGTATGTATTACCCTCTCCAGGTCAGTATTTATTGTATTCTCCAGGTCAGTATTTATTGTACTCTCCAGGTCAGTGTTTATTGTACTCTCCATGTCATTATTTATTACCCCCTCCAGGTCAGTATTTATTACCCTCTCCAGGTCAGTATTTATTTTACTCCACAGGTCAGCATTTATTTTACTACCCAGGTCAGTATTTATTATACTCTCCATGTTAGTATTTATTGTACTCTCCAGGTCTGTATTTATTACCCTCTCCATGTCAGTATTTATTGTACTCTCCAGGTCTGTATTTATTACTCTCTCGAGGTCAGTATTTATTTTCCTCTCCATGTCAGTAGTTATTGTACTCCCCATGTCAGTATTTATTGTACTCTCCAGGTCAGTATTTATTGTCCTCTCCAGGTCAGTATTTATTACCCTCTCCAGGTCAGTATTTATTACCCTCTCCATGTCAGTATTTTTTGTACTCTCCAAGTCTGTTTTTATTCCCCTCGCTAGGTCAGTATTTATTGTACTCTCCAGGTCTGTATTTATTACTCTCTCCAGGTCAGTATTTATTAGCCACGCCAGGTCAGTATTTTTGTACTCCCCATGTCAGTATTTATTGTACTCTCCAGGTCAGTTTTTATTGTACTCTCCAGGTCTGTATTTATTGTTCTCTCCAGGTCAGTATGTATTGTACTCTCCAGATCAGTATTTATTGTACTCTCCAGGTAAGTATTTATTGTACTCTCCAGGTCAGTATTTATTACCCTCTCCAGTTCATATTTATTGCCCTCTCCAGGTCAGCATTTATTGTACTCCAGAGGTCAGTATTTATTGCCCTCTCCAGGTCAGTATTTATTGTACCCTCTAGGTCAGTATTTATTGTACTCTCTAGGTCTGTATTTATTACTCTCTCCAGGTCAGTATTTATTAGCCACGCCAGGTCAGTATTTTTGTACTCCCCATGTCAGTATTTATTGTACTCTCCAGGTCAGTTTTTATTGTACTCTCCAGGTCTGTATTTATTGTTCTCTCCAGGTCAGTATGTATTGTACTCTCCAGATCAGTATTTATTGTACTCTCCAGGTCAGTATTTATTGTCCTCTCCAGGTCAGTATTTATTACCCTCTCCAGGTCAGTATTTATTACCCTCTCCATGTCAGTATTTTTTGTACTCTCCAAGTCTGTATTTATTCCCCTCGCTAGGTCAGTATTTATTGTACTCTCCAGGTCTGTATTTATTACTCTCTCCAGGTCAGTATTTATTAGCCACGCCAGGTCAGTATTTTTGTACTCCCCATGTCAGTATTTATTGTACTCTCCAGGTCAGTTTTTATTGTACTCTCCAGGTCTGTATTTATTGTTCTCTCCAGGTCAGTATGTATTGTACTCTCCAGATCAGTATTTATTGTACTCTCCAGGTAAGTATATATTGTACTCTCCAGGTCAGTATTTATTACCCTCTCCAGTTCATATTTATTGCCCTCTCCAGGTCAGCATTTATTGTACTCCAGAGGTCAGTATTTATTGCCCTCTCCAGGTCAGTATTTATTGTACCCTCTAGGTCAGTATTTATTGTACTCTCTAGGTCAGTATTTATTGTACACTCCAGGTCAGTATTTATTACTCTCTCCAGGTCAGTATATATTGCACTCCCCAGGTCAGTATTTATTCTCCTCTCCAGGTCAGTATTTATTACCCTCTCCAGGTCAGTATTTATTGTATTCTCCAGGTCAGTATTTGATTTACTCTCCAGGTCAGTATTTATTACCCTCTCCATGTCAGTACTTTTTGTACTCTCTAGATCAGTATTTATTACCCTCTGCAGGTCTGTATTTATTGTACTCCCTAGGTCAGTATTTATTGTACTCTCCGGGTCAGTATTTATTACCCTCTCCATGTCAGTACTTTTTGTACTCTCTAGATCAGTATTTATTACCCTCTCCAGGTCTGTATTTATTGTACTCCCTAGGTCAGTATTTATTGTACTCTCCAGGTCAGTATTTTTTGTACTCCCCAGGTCTGTATTTATTACCCTCTCCAGGTCAGTATTTATTGTACTCTCCAGGTCTGTATTTATTACTCTCTCCAGGTCAGTATTTATTTTCCACTCCATGTCAGTATTTATTGTACTCCCCATGTCAGTATTTATTGTACTCTCCATGTCAGTATTTATTGTACTCTCCAGGTCAGTTTTTATTGTACTCTCCAGGTCAGTATTTATTGTTCTCTCCAGGTCTGTATTTATTGTACTCTCCAGGTCAGTGTTTATTGTACTCTCCATGTCAGTATTTATTACTCTCTCCATGTCAGTATTTATTGTCCTCTCCATGTCAGTATTTATTGTACCCTCTAGGTCAGTATTTATTGTACTCTCCAGATCAGTATTTATAGTACACTCCAGGTCAGTATTTACTGTACTCTCCAGGTCAGTATTTATTGCACTCCCCAGGTCAGTATTTATTATACTCTCCAGGTCAGTATTTATTACCCTCTCTAGGTCAGTATTTATTGTATTCTCCAGGTCAGTATTTGTTTTACTTTCCAGGTCAGTATTTATTACCCCCTCCAGGTCAGTATTTATTACCCTCTCCAGGTCAGTATTTATTTTACTCCCCATGTCAGTATTTATTTTACGACCCAGGTCAGTATTTATTATACTCGCCAGGTCAGTATTTATTGTAATCTCCAGGTCAGTATTTTTTGTACTCTCCAGGTCTGTATTTATTACCCTCTCCAGGTCAGTATTTATTGTACTCTCCATGTCAGTATTTATTGTACTCCCCATGTCAGTATTTATTGTACTCTCCAGGTCAGTATTTATTGTCCTCTCCAGGTCAGTATTTATTATCCTCTCCAGGTCAGTATTTATTACCCTCTCCATGTCAGTATTTTTTCTCCTCTCCAAGTCTGTATTTATTACCCCCTCCAGGTCAGTATTTATTACGCTCTCCATGTCAGTATTTATTGTACTCCCCATGTCAGTATGTATTGTCCTCTCCAGGTCAGTTTTTATTGTACTCTCCAGGTCTGTATTTATTGTTCTCTCCAGGTCAGTATTTATTGTACTCTCCAGATCAGTATTTATTGTACTCTCCAGGTAAGTATTTATTGTACTCTCCAGGTCAGTATTTATCACCCCCTCCAGGTCAGTTTTTATTACTCTCTCCAGGTCAGTATTTATTGTACTCTCCAGGTCAGTATTTATTATACTCTCCAGGTCAGTACTTATTACCCTCTCCAGGTCAGTATTTATTGTACTCTCCAGGTCAGTATTTATTGTACTCTCCAGATCAGAATTTATTGTTTTCTACAGGTCAGTAATTATTGTACTCTCCAGGTCATTATTTCATCTACTACACAAGGTCAGTATTTATTGTACTCTCCAGGTCAGTATTTATAGTACACTCAAGGTCAGTATTTATTGTACTATACAGGTCAGTATTTATTGCACTCCCCAGGTCAGTATTTATTATATTCTCCAGGTCAGTATTTATTACCCTCTCATGGTCAGTATTTATTTTACTCCCCAGGTCAATATTTATTTTACTACCCAGGTCAGTATTTATTACACTCTCCAGGTCAGCATTTATTGTACTCTCCAGGTCAGTATTTATCGTACTCTCCAGGTCAGTATTTATCACCCCCTCCAGGTCAGTTTTTATTACCCTCTCCAGGTCAGTATTTATTGTACTCTCCAGGTCAGTATTTATTGTACTCTCCAGGTCAGTATTTATAGTACACTCCAGGTCAGTATTTATTGTACTCTCCAGATCAGTATTTATTGCACTCCCCAGGTCAGTATTTATTATACTCTCCAGGTCATTATTTATTACCCTCTTCAGGTCAGTATTTATTGTATTCTCCAGGTCATTATTTGTTTTACTCTCCAGGTCAGTATTTATTACCCCCTCCAGGTCAGTATTTATTACCCTCTCCAGGTCAGTATTTATTTTACTCCCCAGGTCCGTATTTATTATATTCTCCAGGTCAGTATTTATTGTACTCTCCAGGTAAATATTTATTACCCTCTCCAGGTCATTATTTATTACCCTCTTCATGTCAGTATTTTTTGTACTCTCCAGATCAGTATTTATTACCCTCTCCAGGTCAGTATTTAATGTACTCTCCAGGTCAGTATTGATTGTACTCTCCAGGTCATTATTTATTGTAATCTCCAGGTCAGTATTTTTTGTACTCTCCAAGTCTGTATTTATTACTCTCTCCAGGTCAGTATTTATTGCCCTCTCCAGGTCAATATTTATTACCCTCTTCATGTCAGTATTTTTTGTACTCTCCAGATCAGTATTTATTACCCTCTCCAGGTCAGTATTTAATGTACTCTCCAGGTCAGTATTGATTGTACTCTCCAGGTCATTATTTATTGTAATCTCCAGGTCAGTATTTTTTGTACTCCCCATGTCAGTATTTATTGTACTCTCCAGGTCAGTTTTTATTGTACTCTCCAGGTCTGTATTTATTGTTCTCTCCAGGTCAGTATTTATTGTACTCTCTAGATCAGTATTTATTGTACTCTCCAGGTAAGTATTTATTGTACTCTCCAGGTCAGTATTTATTGTACTCTCCAGGTCAGTATTTATTTCCCTCTCAGGTCAGCATTTATTGTACTCTCCAGGTCAGTATTTATTGTACTCTCCAGGTCAGTATTTATCACCCCCTCCAGGTCAGTATTTATTGTACACTCCAGGTCAGCATTTATTGTACTCTCGAGATCAGATTTTATTGTTATCTCCAGGTCAGTAATTATTGTACTCTCCAGGTCATTATTTCATCTATTACACCAGGTCAGTATTTATTATACTCTCCATGTCAGTATTTATTGTACTCTCCAGGTCAGTTTTTATTGTACTCTCCAGGTCAGTATTTATTGTTCTCTCCAGGTCAGTATTTATTGTACTCTCCAGGTCAGTATTTATTGTACTCTCCAGGTAAGTATTTATTGTACTCTCCAGGTCAGTATTTATTGTACGCTCCAGGTCAGTATTTATTACCCTATCCAGGTCAGCATTTATTGTACTCTCCAGGTCAGTATTTATTGTACTCTCCAGGTCTGTATTTATTGTACTCTCCAGGTCAGTGTTTACTGTACTCTCCATGTCAGTATTTATTACTATCTCCAGGTCAGTATTTATTGCCCTCTCCAGGTCAGCATTTATTGTACCCTCTAGGTCAGTATTTATTGTACTCTCCAGGTCAGTATTTATAGTACACTCCAGGTCAGTATTTATTGTACTCTCCAGGTCAGTATTTATTGCACTCCGGTCAGTATTTATTATACTCTCCAGGACATTATTTATTACCCTCATCAGGTCAGTATTTATTGTATTCTCCAGGTCAGTATTTGTTTTACTCTCCAGGTCAGTCTTTATTACCCCCTCCAGGTCAGTATTTATTACCCTCTCCAGGTCAGTATTTATTTTACTCCCCAGGTCAGTATTTATTATATTCTCCAGGTCAGTATTTATTGTACTCTCCAGGTCAGTATTTATTACCCTCTCCAGGTCATTATTTATTACCCTCTTCATGTCAGTATTTTTTGTACTCTCCAGATCAGTATTTATTACCCTCTACTGGTCAGTATTTAATGTACTCTCCAGGTCAGTATTGATTGTACTCTCCAGGTCATTATTTATTGTAATCTCCAGGTCAGTATTTTTTGTACTCTCCAAGTCTGTATTTATTACTCTCTCCAGGTCAGTATTTATTACCCTCTCCTGGTCAATATTTTTTGTACTCCCCATGTCAGTATTTATTGTACTCTCCAGGTCAGTTTTTATTGTACTCTCCAGGTCTGTATTTATTGTTCTCTCCAGGTCAGTATTTATTGTACTCTCCAGATCAGTATTTATTGTACTCTCCAGGTAAGTATTTATTGTACTCTCCAGGTCAGTATTTATTGTACTCTCCAGGGAAGTATTTATTACCCGCTCCAGGTCAGCATTTATTGTACCCTCTAGGTCAGTATTTATTGTACTCTCCAGGTCAGTATTTATAGTACACTCCAGGTCAGTATTTATTGTACTCTCCAGGTCAGTTTTTATTGCACTCTCCAGGTCTGTATTTATTGTTCTCTCCAGGTCAGTATTTATTGTACTCTCCAGATCAGTATTTATTTTACTCCCCAGGTCAGTATTTATTGTACTCTCCAGGTTAGTATTTATTGTACTCTCCAGGTGATTATTTATTCTACTCACCAGGTCAGTATTTATTGTACTCTCCAGGTCAGTATTAATTATACTATCCAGGACAGCATTTATTGTACTCTCCACGTCAGTATTTATTACCCTCTCCAGGTCATATTTATTGCCCTCTCCAGGTCGGTATTTATTGTACTCTCCAGGTCAGTATTTATTGCCCTCTCCAGGTCAGTATTTATTGTAACCTCTAGGTCAGTATTTATTGTACTCTCCAGGTCAGTATTTATAGTACACTCCAGGTCAGTATTTATTATACTCTCCTGGTCAGTATTTATTACCCTCTCCAGGTCAGTATTTATTGTATTCTCCAAGTCAGTATTTGTTTTACTCTCCAGGTCAGTATTTATTACCCCCTCCAGGTCAGTATTTATGACCCTCTCCAGGTCAGTATTTATTATACTCTCCATGTCAGTATTTAGTGTACTCTCCAGGTCAGTTTTTATTGTACTCTCCAGGTCAGTATTTATTGTTCTCTCCAGGTCAGTATTTATTGTACTCTCCAGGTCAGTATTTATTGTACTCTCCAGGTAAGTATTTATTGTACTCTCCAGGTCAGTATTTAATTTACGCTCCAGGTCAGTATTTATTACCCTCTCCAGGTCAGCATTTATTGTACTCTCCAGGTCAGTATTTATTGTACTCTCCAGGTCAGTGTTTACTGTACTCTCCATGGCAGTATTTATTATACTCTCCAGGTAATTATTTATTACCCTCTCCAGGTCAGTATTTATTGTATTCTCCAGGTCAGTATTTGTTTTACTCTCCAGGTCAGTATTTATTACACCCTCCAGGTCAGTATTTATTACCCTCTCCAGGTCAGTATTTATTTTACTACCCAGGTCAGTATTTATTATATTCTCCAGGTCAGTATTTATTGTACTCTCCAGGTCAGTATTTATTACCCTCTCCAGGTCATTATTTATTACCCTCTTCATGTCAGTATTTTTTGTACTCTCCAGATCAGTATTTATTACCCTCTCCAGGTCAGTATTTAATGTACTCTCCAGGTCAGTATTGATTGTACTCTCCAGGTCTGTATTTATTACTCTCTCCAGGTAAGTATTTATTACACACTCCAGGTCAATATTTATTGTACTCCCCATGTCAGTATTTATTGTACTCTCCAGGTCAGTTTTTATTGTACTCTCCAGGTCTGTATTTATTGTTCTCTCCACGTCAGTATTTATTGTACTCTCCAGATCAGTATTTATTGTACTCTCCTTGTAAGTATTTATTGTACTCTCCAGGTCAGTATTTATTGTACTCTCCAGGTCAGTATTTATTACCCTCTCCAGGTCAGCATTTATTGTACTCTCCAGGTCAGTATTTATTGTACTCTCCAGGTCAGTATTTATCACCCCCTCCAGGTCAGTATATATTGTACTCTCCAGGTCAGCATTTATTGTACTCACGAGATCAGAATTTATTGTTTTCTCCAGGTCAGTAATTATTGTACTCTCCAGGTCATTGTTTCATCTATTACACCAGGTCAGTATTTATTGTACTCTCCAGGTCATTATTTATTGTACTCTCCAGGTCAGTATTTATTGTACTCTCCAGGTCAATATTTATTGTACTCTCCAGGTCAGTATTTGTTACCCTCTCCAGGTCACTATATATTACCCTCTGTCGGTCAGTATTGATGGTATTCTCCAGGTCAGTTTTTATTGTGCTCTCCAGGTCTGTATTTATTGTTCTCTCCAGGTCAGTATTTATTGTACTCTCCAGATCAGTATTTATTGTACTCTCCAGGTAAGTATTTATTGTACTCTCCAGGTCAGTATTTATTGTACTCTCCAGGTCAGTATTTATTACCCTCTCCAGGTCAGCATTTATTGTACTCTCCAGGTCAGTATTTATTGTACTCTCCAGGTCAGTATTTATCACCCCCTCCAGGTCAATGTTTATTACCCTCTCCAGGTCAGTATTTATTGTACTCTCCAGGTAAGTATTTATTATACTCTCCAGCTCAGTATTTATTGTATTCTCCAGGTCAGTATTTATTACCCTCTCCAGGTCAGCATTTATTGTACTCTCCAGGTCAGTATTTATTGTACTCTCCAGGTCATTATTTATCACCCCCTCCAGGTCAGTATATATTGTACTCTCCAGGTCAGCATTTATTGTACTCTCGAGATCAGAATTTATTGTTTTCTCCAGGTCAGTACTTATTGTACTCTCCAGGTCATTATTTCATCTATTACACCAGGTCAGTATTTATTGTACTCTCCAGGTCATTATTTATTGTACTCTCCAGGTCAGTATTTATTGTACTCTCCAGGTCAGTATTTATTGTACTCTCCAGGTCAGTATTTGTTACCCTCTCCAGGTCAGTATTTATTACCCTCTGTCGGTCAGTATTGATGGTATTCTCCATGTCAGTTTTTATTGTACTCTCCAGGTCTGTATTTATTGTTCTCTCCAGGTCAGTATTTATTGTACTCTCCAGATCAGTATTCATTGTACTCTCCAGGTAAGTATTTATTGTACTCTCCAGGTCAGTATTTATTGTACTCTCCAGGTCAGTATTTATTACCCTCTCCAGGTCAGCATTTATTGTACTCTCCAGGTCAGTATTTATTGTACTCTCCAGGTCAGTATTTATCACCCCCTCCAGGTCAATATTTATTACCCTCTCCAGGTCAGTATTTATTGTACTCTCCAGGTCAGTATTTATTATACTCTCCAGCTCAGTATTTATTGTACTCTCCAGGTCAGCATTTATTGTACTCTCCAGGTCAGTATTTATTATACTCTCCAGGTCAGTATTTATTGTACTCTCCAGGTCAGCATTTATTGTACTCTCCAGGTCAGTATTTATTACCCTCTCCAGGTCAGTATTTATTGTACTCTCCAGGTCAGTATTTATTGTACTCTCGAGATCAGAATTTATTGTTTTCTCCAGGTCAGCATTTATTGTACTCTGCAGGTCAGTATTTATTACCCTCTCCAGGTCAGTATTTATTGTACTCTCCAGGTCAGTATTTATTGCACTCCCAAGGTCAGTATTTATTATACTCTCCTGGTCAGTATTTATTAGCCTCTCCAGGTCAGTATTTATTGTTTTCTCCAAGTCAGTATTTGTTTTACTCTCCAGGTCAGTATTTATTACCCCCTCCAGGTCAGTATTTATGACCCTCTCCAGGTCAGTATTTATTTTACTCCCCAGGTCAGTATTTATTTTACTACCCAGGTCAGTATTTATTATACTCTACATGTCAGTATTTATTGTACTCTCCAGGTCAGTTTTTATTGTACTCTCCAGGTCAGTATTTATTGTTCTCTCCAGGTCAGTATTTATTGTACTCTCCAGGTCAGTATTTATTGTACTCTCCAGGTAAGTATTTATTGTACTCTCCAGGTCAGTATTTATTGTACGCTCCAGGTCAGTATTTATTACCCTCTCCAGGTCAGCATTTATTGTACTCTCCAGGTCAGTATTTATTGTACTCTCCAGGTCTGTATTTATTGTACTCTCCAGGTCAGTGTTTACTGTACTCTCCATGTCAGTATTTATTACTATCTCCAGGTCAGTATTTATTGCCCTCTCCAGGTCAGCATTTATTGTACCCTGTAGGTCAGTATTTATTGTACTCTCCAGGTCAGTATTTATAGTACACTCCAGGTCAGTATTTATTGTACTCTCCAGGTCAGTATTTATTGCACTCCCCAGGTCAGTATTTATTATACTCTCCAGGTCATTATTTATTACCCTCTTCAGGTCAGTATTTATTGTATTCTCCAGGTCAGTATTTGTTTTACTCTCCAGGTCAGTATTTATTACCCCCTCCAGGTCAGTATTTATTACCCTCTCCAGGTCAGTATTTATTTTACTCCCCAGGTCAGTATTTATTATATTCTCCAGGTCAGTATTTATTGTACTCTCCAGGTCAGTATTTATTACCCTCTCCAGGTCATTATTTATTACCCTCTTCATGTCAGTATTTTTTGTACTCTCCAGATCAGTATTTATTACCCTCTCCAGGTCAGTATTTAATGTACTCTCCAGGTCAGTATTGATTGTACTCTCCAGGTCATTATTTATTGTAATCTCCAGGTCAGTATTTTTTGTACTCTCCAAGTCTGTATTTATTACTCTCTCCAGGTCAGTATTTATTACCCTCTCCAGGTCAATATTTATTGTACTCCCCATGTCAGTATTTATTGTACTCTCCAGGTCAGTTTTTATTGTACTCTCCAGGTCTGTATTTATTGTTCTCTCCAGGTCAGTATTTATTGTACTCTCCAGATCAGTATTTATTGTACTCTCCAGGTAAGTATTTATTGTACTCTCCAGGTCAGTATTTATTGTACTCTCCAGGTCAGTATTTATTTCCCTCTCAGGTCAGCATTTATTGTACTCTCCAGGTCAGTATTTATTGTACTCTCCAGGTCAGTATTTATCACCCCCTCCAGGTCAGTATTTATTGTACTCTCCAGGTCAGCATTTATTGTTCTCTCGAGATCAGAATTTATTGTTTTCTCCAGGTCAGTAATTATTGTATTCTCCAGGTCATTATTTCATTTATTACACCAGGTCAGTATTTATTGTACTCTCCAGGTCATTATTTATTGTACTCTCCAGGTCAGTATTTATTGTACTCTCCAGGTCAGTATTTATTGTACTCTCCAGGTCAGTATTTGTTACCCTCTCCAGGTCAGTATTTATTACCCTCTCTAGGTCAGTATTGATGGTATTCTCCAGGTCAGTTTTTATTGTACTCTCCAGGTCTGTATTTATTGTTCTCTCCAGGTCAGTATTTATTGTACTCTCCAGATCAGTATTTATTGTACTCTCCAGGTAAGTATTTATTGTGCTCTCCAGGTCAGTATTTATTGTACTCTCCAGGTCAGTATTTATTACGCTCTCGGTCAGCATTTATTGTACTCTCCAGGTCAGTATTTATTGTACTCTCCAGGTCAGTATTTATCACCCCCTCCAGGTCAGTATTTATTACCCTCTCCAGGTCAGTATTTATTGTACTCTCCAGGTCAGTATTTATTATACTCTCCAGCTCAGTATTTATTGTACTCTCCAGGTCAGCATTTATTGTACTCTCCAGGTCAGTATTTATCATACTCTCCAGGTCAGTATTTATTGTACTCTCCAGGTCAGCATTTATTGTACTCTCCAGGTCAGTATTTATTACCCTCTCCAGGTCAGTATTTATTGTACTCTCCAGGTCAGTATTTATTGTACTCTCGAGATCAGAATTTATTGTTTTCTCCAGGTCAGCATTTATTGTACTCTCCAGGTCAGTATTTATTATACTCTCCAGGTCAGTATTTATTGTACTCTCCAGGTCAGCATTTATTGTACTCTCCAGGTCAGTATGTATTACCCTCTCCGGGTCAATATTTATTGTACTCTCCAGGTCAGTATTTATTGTACTCTCGAGATCAGAATTTATTGTTTTCTCCAGGTCAGCATTTATTGTACTCTCCAGGTCAGTATTTATTACCCTCTCCAGGTCAGTATTTATTGTACTCTCCAGGTCAGTATTTATTGCACTCCCAAGGTCAGTATTTATTATACTCTCCTGGTCAGTATTTATTACCCTCTCCAGGTCAGTATTTATTGTTTTCTCCAAGTCAGTATTTGTTTTACTCTCCAGGTCAGTATTTATTACCCCCTCCAGGTCAGTATTTAAGACCCTCTCCAGGTCAGTATTTATTTTACTCCCCAGGTCAGTATTTATTTTACTACCCAGGTCAGTATTTATTATACTCTCCATGTCAGTATTTATAGTACTCTCCAGGTCAGTTTTTATTGTACTCTCCAGGTCAGTATTTATTGTTCTCTCCAGGTCAGTATTTATTGTACTCTCCAGGTCATTATTTATTGTACTCTCCAGGTAAGTATTTATTGTACTCTCCAGGTCAGTATTTATTGTACGCTCCAGGTCAGTATTTATTACCCTCTCCAGTTCAGCATTTATTGTACTCTCCAGGTCAGTATTTATTGTACTCTCCAGGTCTGTATTTATTGTACTCTCCAGGTCAGTGTTTACTGTACTCTCCATGTCAGTATTTATTACTATCTCCAGGTCAGTATTTATTGCCCTCTCCAGGTCAGCTTTTATTGTACCCTCTAGGTCAGTATTTATTGTACTCTCCAGGTCAGTATTTATAGTACACTCCAGGTCAGTATTTATTGTACTCTCCAGGTCAGTATTTATTGCACTCCCCAGGTCAGTATTTATTATACTCTCCAGGTCATTATTTATTACCCTCTCCAGGTCAATATTTATTGTACTCTCCAGGTCAGTATTTATTGTACTCTCGAGATCAGAATTTATTGTTTTCTCCAAGTCAGCATTTATTGTACTCTCCAGGTCAGTATTTATTACCCTCTCCAGGTCAGTATTTATTGTACTCTCCAGGTCAGTATTTATTGCACTCCCAAGGTCAGTATTTATTGTTTTCTCCAAGTCAGTATTTGTTTTACTCTCCAGGTCAGTATTTATTACCCCCTCCAGGTCAGTATTTATGACCCTCTCCAGGTCAGTATTTATTTTACTCCCCAGGTCAGTATTTATTTTACTACCCAGGTCAGTATTTATTATACTCTCCATGTCAGTATTTATTGTACTGTCCAGGTCAGTTTTTATTGTACTCTCCAGGTCAGTATTTATTGTTCTCTCCAGGTCAGTATTTATTGTACTCTCCAGGTCATTATTTATTGTACTCTCCAGGTAAGTATTTATTGTACTCTCCAGGTCAGTATTTATTGTACGCTCCAGGTCAGTATTTATTACCCTCTCCAGGTCAGCATTTATTGTACTCTCCAGGTCAGTATTTATTGTACTCTCCAGGTCTGTATTTATTGTACTCTCCAGGTCAGTGTTTACTGTACTCTCCATGTCAGTATTTATTACTATCTCCAGGTCAGTATTTATTGCCCTCTCCAGGTCAGCTTTTATTGTACCCTCTAGGTCAGTATTTATTGTACTCTCCAGGTTAGTATTTATTGCCCTCTACAGGTCAGTATTTATTATACTCTCCATGTCAGTATTTATTGTACTGTCCAGGTCAGTTTTTATTGTACTCTCCAGGTCAGTATTTATTGTTCTCTCCAGGTCAGTATTTATTGTACTCTCCAGGTCATTATTTATTGTACTCTCCAGGTAAGTATTTATTGTACTCTCCAGGTCAGTATTTATTGTACGCTCCAGGTCAGTATTTATTACCCTCTCCAGGTCAGCATTTATTGTACTCTCCAGGTCAGTATTTATTGCACTCCCCAGGTCAGTATTTATTATACTCTCCAGGTCATTATATATTACCCTCTTCAGGTCAGTATTTATTGTACTCTCCAGGTCAGTATGTATTTCCCTCTCAGGTCAGCATTTATTGTACTCTCCAGGTCAGTATTTATTGTACTCTCCAGGTCAGTATTTATCACCCCCTCCAGGTCAGTATTTATTGTACTCTCCAGGTCAGCATTTATTGTACTCTCGAGATCAGATTTTATTGTTATCTCCAGGTCAGTAATTATTGTACTCTCCAGGTCATTATTTCATCTATTACACCAGGTCAGTATTTATTATACTCTCCATGTCAGTATTTATTGTACTCTCCAGGTCAGTTTTTATTGTACTCTCCAGGTCAGTATTTATTGTTCTCTCCAGGTCAGTATTTATTGTACTCTCCAGGTCAGTATTTATTGTACTCTCCAGGTAAGTATTTATTGTACTCTCCAGGTCAGTATTTATTGTACGCTCCAGGTCAGTATTTATTACCCTCTCCAGGTCAGCATTTATTGTACTCTCCAGGTCAGTATTTATTGTACTCTCCAGGTCTGTATTTATTGTACTCTCCAGGTCAGTGTTTACTGTACTCTCCATGTCAGTATTTATTACTATCTCCAGGTCAGTATTTATTGCCCTCTCCAGGTCAGCAGTTATTGTACCCTCTAGGTCAGTATTTATTGTACTCTCCAGGTCAGTATTTATAGTACACTCCAGGTCAGTATTTATTGTACTCTCCAGGTCAGTATTTATTGCACTCCCCAGGTCAGTATTTATTATACTCTCCAGGTCATTATTTATTACCCTCTTCAGGTCAGTATTTATTGTATTCTCCAGGTCAGTATTTGTTTTACTCTCCAGGTCAGTAATTATTACCCCCTCCAGGTCAGTATTTATTACCCTCTCCAGGTCAGTATTTATTTTACTCCCCAGGTCAGTATTTATTATATTCTCCAGGTCAGTATTTATTGTACTCTCCAGGTGAGTATTTATTACCCTCTCCAGGTCATTATTTATTACCCTCTTCATGTCAGTATTTTTTGTACTCTCCAGATCAGTATTTATTACCCTCTACTGGTCAGTATTTAATGTACTCTCCAGGTCAGTATTGATTGTACTCTCCAGGTCATTATTTATTGTAATCTCCAGGTCAGTATTTTTTGTACTCTCCAAGTCTGTATTTATTACTCTCTCCAGGTCAGTATTTATTACCCTCTCCAGGTCAATATTTATTGTACTCCCCATGTCAGTATTTATTGTACTCTCCAGGTCAGTTTTTATTGTACTCTCCAGGTCTGTATTTATTGTTCTCTCCAGGTCAGTATTTATTGTACTCTCCAGATCAGTATTTATTGTACTCTCCAGGTAAGTATTTATTGTACTCTCCAGGTCAGTATTTATTGTACTCTCCAGGTCAGTATTTATTTCCCTCTCAGGTCAGCATTTATTGTACTCTCCAGGTCAGTATTTATTGTACTCTCCAGGTCAGTATTTATCACCCCCTCCAGGTCAGTATTTATTGTACTCTCCAGGTCAGCATTTATTGTACTCTCGAGATCAGAATTTATTGTTATCTCCAGGTCATTATTTATTGTACTCTCCAGGTCAGTATTTATTGTACTCTCCAGGTCAGTATTTATTGTACTCTCCAGGTCAGTATTTGTTACCCTCTCCAGGTCAGTATTGATTACCCTCTCTAGGTCAGTATTGATGGTATTCTCCAGGTCAGTTTTTATTGTACTCTCCAGGTCTGTATTTATTGTTCTCTCCAGGTCAGTATTTATTGTACTCTCCAGATCAGTATTTATTGTACTCTCCAGGTAAGTATTTATTGTACTCTCCAGGTCAGTATTTATTGTACTCTCCAGGTCAGTATTTATTCCGCTCTCCAGGTCAGCATTTATTGTACTCTCCAGGTCAGTATTTATTGTACTCTCCAGGTCAGTATTTATCACCCCCTCCAGGTCACTATTTATTACCCTCTCCAGGTCAGTATTTATTGTACTCTCCAGGTCAGTATTTATTATACTCTCCAGCTCAGTATTTATTGTACTCTCCAAGTCAGCATTTATTATACTCTCCAGGTCAGTATTTATTATACTCTCCAGGTCAGTATTTATTGTACTCTCCAGGTCAGCATTTATTGTACTCTCCAGGTCAGTATTTATTACCCTCTCCAGGTCAGTATTTATTGTACTCTCCAGGTCAGTATTTATTGTACTCTCGAGATCAGAATTTATTGTTTTCTCCAGGTCAGCATTTATTGTACTCTCCAGGTCAGTATCTATTACCCTCTCCAGGTCAGTATTTATTGTACTCTCCAGGTCAGTATTTATTGTACTCTCGAGACCAGAATTTATTGTTTTCTCCAGGTCAGTAATTATTGTACTCTCCAGGTCATTATTTCATCTATTACACCAGGTCAGTATTTATTGTACTCTCCAGGTCATTATTTATTGTACTCTCCAGGTCAGTATTTATTGTACTCTCCAGGTCAGTATTTATTGTACTCTCCAGATCAGTATTTGTTACCATCTCCAGGTCAGTATTTATTACCCTCTCTAGGTCAGTATTGATTGTATTCTCCAGGTCAGTCTATATTGTACACTCCAGGTCAGTATTTATTGTACTCTCCACGTCAGTATTTATTGCCCTCTCCAGGTCAGTATTTACTGTACTCTCCAGGTCAGTATTTATTGCCCTCTCCAGGTCAGTGTTTAATGTACCCTCTTGGTCAATATTTATTGTACTCTCTACGTCAGTATTTATTGTACACTCCAGATCACTGTTTTTTGTATTCTCCAGGTCAGTATTTATTGTACTCTCCACGTCAGTATTTATTGCCCTCTCCAGGTCAGTATTTACTGTACTCTCCAGGTCAGTATTTATTGTACTCTCCATGTCAGTATTTATTGCACTCCCCAGGTCATTATTTATTATACTCTCCAGGTCAGTATTTATTAACATCTCCAGGTCAGTATTTATTGTATTCTCCAGGTCAGTAATTGTTTTACTCTCCCGGTTAGTATTTATTAACCCCTCCAGGTCAGTATTTATTACCCTCTCCAGGTGATTAGTTATTGTACTCTCCAGGTCAGTATTTATTGCCCTCTCCAGGTCAGTATTTAATGTACCCTCTAGGTCAGTATTTATTATACACTCCAGCTCAGTATTTATTGTACTCCCCAGGTCAGTATTTATTGCACTCCCCAGGTCTGTATTTATTGTACTCTCCAGGTCAGTATTTGTTTTACTCTACAGGGCAGTATTTATCACCCCCTCCAGGTCAGTATTTATTGTACTCTCCAGGTCAGTATTTATTATACTCTCCAGCTCAGTATTTATTGTACTCTCCAGGTCAGCATTTATTGTACTCTCCAGGTCAGTATTTATTATACTCTCCAGGTCAGTATTTATTGTACTCTCCAGGTCAGCATTTATTGTACTCTCCATGTCAGTATTTATTACCCTCTCCAGGTCAGTATTTATTGTACTCTCCAGGTCAGTATTTATTGTACTCTCCAGGACAGTATTTATTGTACTCTCCAGGTCAGTATTTATTGTACTCTCCAGGTCAGTATTTGTAACCATCTCCAGGTCAGTATTTATTACACTCTCTAGGTCAGTATTGATTGTATTCTCCAGGTCAGTATATATTGTACTCTCCAGGTCAGTATTTATTGTACTCTCCACGTCAGTATTTATTGCCCTCTCCAGGTCAGTATTTACTGTACTCTCCAGGTCAGTATTTATTGCCCTCTCCAGCTCAGTGTTTAATATACCCTCTTGGTCAATATATTGTACTCTCCACGTCAGTATTTATTGTACACTCCAGATCACTGTTTTTTGTACTCTCCAGGTCAGTATTTATTGTACTCTCCACGTCAGTATTTATTGCCCTCTCCAGGTCAGTATTTACTGTACTCTCCAGGTCATTATTTATTATACTCTCCAGGTCAGTATTTATTAACATCTCCAGGTCAGTATTTATTGTATTCTCCAGGTCAGTATTTGTTTTACTCTCCCGGTCAGTATTTATTAACCCCTCCAGGTCAGTATTTATTACCCTCTCCAGGTCATTAGTTATTGTACTCTCCAGGTCAGTATTTATTGCCCTCTCCAGGTCAGTATTTATTGTACCCTCTAGGTCAGTATTTATTGTACTCTCCAGGTCAATATTTATTATACACTCCAGCTCAGTATTTATTGTACTCTACCGTTCAGTATTTATTGCACTCCCCATGTCAGTATTTATTGTACTCTCCAGGTCAGTATTTGTTTTACTCTCCAGGGCAGTATTTATCACCCCCTCCAGGTCAGTATTTATTATCCTCTCTAGGTCAGTATTTATTTTACTCCCCAGGACAGTATTTATTGTACTATCCAGGTTAGTATTTATTGTACTCTCCAGGTCATTATTTATTCTACTCACCAGGTCAGTATTTATTGTACTCTCCAGGTCAGTATTCATTGTACTCTCTAGGTCAGTATTTATTGTACTCTCCAGGTCAGTATTTATTACCCTCTCCAGGTCATATTTATTGCCCTCTCCAGGTCAGTATTTATTGTACTCTCCAGGTCAGTATTTATTGCCCTCTCCAGGTCAGTATTTATTGTATCCTCTAGGTCAGTATTTATTGTACTCTCCAGGTCAGTATTTATTGTACACTCCAGGTCAGTATTTATTGGACTCCCCAGGTCAGTATTTATTGCACTCCCCAGGTCAGTATTTATTATACTCTCCAGGTCAGTATTTATTACCCTCTCCAGGTCAGTATTTATTGTATTCTCCAGATCAGTATTTGTTTTACTCTCCAGGTCAGTATTTATTACCCCCTCCAGGTCAGTATTTATTACCCTCTCCAGGTCAGTATTTATTTTACTCCCCAGGTCAGTATTTATTTTACTACCCAGGTCAGTATTTATTCTACTCTCCAGGTCAGTATTTATTGTACTCTCCAGGTCAGTATTTATTGTAATCTCCATGTCAGTATTTTTTGTACTCTCCAGGTCTGTATTTATTACCCTCTCCATGTCAGTATTTATTGTCCTCTCCAGGTCTGTATTTATTATTCTCTCCAGGTCAGTATTTATTTTCCTCTCCAGGTCAGTATTTATTGTACTCCCCATGTCAGTATTTATTGTACTCTCCATGTCAGTATTTAATGTACTCTCCAGATCAGTTTTTATTGTGCTCTCCAGGTCAGTATTTATTGTACTCTCCAGGTCAGTATTTATTGTACTCTCCAGGTCAGTATTTATTTTCCTCTCCAGGTCAGTATTTATTGTACTCTCCAGATCAGTGTTTATTGTACTCTCCATGTCAGTATTTATTACACTATCCAGGTCTGTATTTAGTGCCCTCTCCAGGTCAGTATTTATTGTACCCTCTAGGTCAGTATTTATTGTACTCTCCAGGTCAGTATTTATAGTACACTCCAGGTCAGTATTTATTGTACTCTCCAGGTCAGTATTTATTGCACTCCCCTGGTCAGTATTTATTATACTCTCCAGGTCAGTATGTATTACCCTCTCCAGGTCAGTATTTATTGTATTCTCCAGGTCAGTATTTATTGTACTCTCCAGGTCAGTGTTTATTGTACTCTCCATGTCATTATTTATTACCCCCTCCAGGTCAGTGTTTATTACCCTCTCCAGGTCAGTATTTATTTTACTCCACAGGTCAGTATTTATTTTACTACCCAGGTCAGTATTTATTATACTCTCCATGTCAGTATTTATTGTACTCTCCAGGTCTGTATTTATTACCCTCTCCATGTCAGTATTTATTGTACTCTCCAGGTCTGTATTTATTACTCTCTCCAGGTCAGTATTTATTTTCCTCTCCATGTCAGTAGTTATTGTACTCCCCATGTCAGTATTTATTGTACTCTCCAGGTCAGTATTTATTGTCCTCTCCAGGTCAGTATTTATTACCCTCTCCAGGTCAGTATTTATTACCCTCTCCATGTCAGTATTTTTTGTACTCTCCAAGTCTGTATTTATTCCCCTCGCTAGGTCAGTATTTATTGTACTCTCCAGGTCTGTATTTATTACTCTCTCCAGGTCAGTATTTATTAGCCACGCCAGGTCAGTATTTTTGTACTCCCCATGTCAGTATTTATTGTACTCTCCAGGTCAGTTTTTATTGTACTCTCCAGGTCTGTATTTATTGTTCTCTCCAGGTCAGTATGTATTGTACTCTCCAGATCAGTATTTATTGTACTCTCCAGGTAAGTATTTATTGTACTCTCCAGGTCAGTATTTATTACCCTCTCCAGTTCATATTTATTGCCCTCTCCAGGTCAGCATTTATTGTACTCCAGAGGTCAGTATTTATTGCCCTCTCCAGGTCAGTATTTATTACCCTCTCCAGGTCAGTATATATTGCACTCCCCAGGTCAGTATTTATTCTCCTCTCCAGGTCAGTATTTATTACCTTCTCCAGGTCAGTATTTATTGTATTCTCCAGGTCAGTATTTGTTTTACTCTCCAGGTCAGTATTTATTACCCTCTCCATGTCAGTACTTTTTGTACTCTCTAGATCAGTATTTATTACCCTCTCCAGGTCTGTATTTATTGTACTCCCTTGGTCAGTATTTATTGTACTCTCCAGGTCAGTATTTATTACCCTCTCCATGTCAGTACTTTTTGTACTCTCTAGATCAGTATTTATTACCCTCTCCAGGTCTGTATTTATTGTACTCCCTAGGTCAGTATTTATTGTACTCTCCAGGTCAGTATTTTTTGTACTCCCCAGGTCTGTATTTATTACCCTCTCCAGGTCAGTATTTATTGTACTCTCCAGGTCTGTATTTATTACTCTCTCCAGGTCAGTATTTATTTTCCTCTCCATGTCAGTATTTATTGTACTCCCCATGTCAGTATTTATTGTACTCTCCATGTCAGTATATTGTACTCTCCAGGTCAGTTTTTATTGTACTCTCCAGGTCAGTATTTATTGTTCTCTCCAGGTCTGTATTTATTGTACTCTCCAGGTCAGTGTTTATTGTACTCTCCATGTCAGTATTTATTACTCTCTCCAGGTCAGTATTTATTGTCCTCTCCATGTCAGTATTTATTGTACCCTCTAGGTCAGTATTTATTGTACTCTCCAGATCAGTATTTATAGTACACTCCAGGTCAATATTTACTGTACTCTCCAGGTCAGTATTTATTGCACTCCCCAGGTCAGTATTTATTATACTCTCCAGGTCAGTATTTATTACCCTCTCTAGGTCAGTATTTATTGTATTCTCCAGGTCAGTATTTGTTTTACTTTCCAGGTCAGTATTTATTACCCCCTCCAGGTCAGTATTTATTACCCTCTCCAGGTCAGTATTTATTTTACTCCCCAGGTCAGTATTTATTTTACTACCCAGGTCAGTATTTATTATACTCGCCAGGTCAGTATTTATTGTACTCTCCATGTCAGTATTTATTGTAATCTCCAGGTCAGTATTTTTTGTACTCTCCAGGTCTGTATTTATTACCCTCTCCAGGTCAGTATTTATTGTACTCTCCATGTCAGTATTTATTGTACTCCCCATGTCAGTATTTATTGTACTCTCCAGGTCAGTATTTATTGTCCTCTCCAGGTCAGTATTTATTATCCTCTCCAGGTCAGTATTTATTACCCTCTCCATGTCAGTATTTTTTCTCCTCTCCAAGTCTGTATTTATTACCCTCTCTAGATCAGTATTTATTGTACTCTCCAGGTCTGTATTTATTACTCTCTCCAGGTCAGTATTTATTACGCTCTCCATGTCAGTATTTATTGTACTCCCCATGTCAGTATGTATTGTCCTCTCCAGGTCAGTTTTTATTGTACTCTCCAGGTCTGTATTTATTGTTCTCTCCAGGTCAGTATTTATTGTACTCTCCAGATCAGTATTTATTGTACTCTCCAGGTAAGTATTTATTGTACTCTCCAGGTCAGTATTTATCACCCCCTCCAGGTCAGTTTTTATTACCCTCTCCAGGTCAGTATTTATTGTACTCTCCAGGTCAGTATTTATTATACTCTCCAGGTCAGTACTTATTACCCTCTCCAGGTCAGTATTTATTGTACTCTCCAGGTCAGTATTTATTGTACTCTCCAGGTCAGAATTTATTGTTTTCTACAGGTCAGTAATTATTGTACTCTCCAGGTCATTATTTCATCTACTACACAAGGTCAGTATTTATTGTACTCTCCAGGTCAGTATTTATAGTACACTCAAGGTCAGTATTTATTGTACTATACAGGTCAGTGTTTATTGCACTCCCCAGGTCAGTATTTATTATATTCTCCAGGTCAGTATTTATTACCCTCTCATGGTCAGTATTTATTTTACTCCCCAGGTCAATATTTATTTTACTACCCAGGTCAGTATTTATTACACTCTCCAGGTCAGCATTTATTGTACTCTCCAGGTCAGTATTTATCGTACTCTCCAGGTCAGTATTTATCACCCCCTCCAGGTCAGTTTTTATTACCCTCTCCAGGTCAGTATTTATTGTACTCTCCAGGTCAGTATTTATTGTACTCTCCAGGTCAGTATTTAAAGTACACTCCAGGTCAGTATTTATTGTACTCTCCAGCTCAGTATTTATTGCACTCCCCAGGTCAGTATTTATTATACTCTCCAGGTCATTATTTATTACCCTCTTCAGGTCAGTATTTATTGTATTCTCCAGGTCAGTATTTGTTTTACTCTCCAGGTCAGTATTTATTACCCCCTCCAGGTCAGTATTTATTACCCTCTCCAGGTAAGTATTTATTTTACTCCCCAGGTCCGTATTTATTATATTCTCCAGGTCAGTATTTATTGTACTCTCCAGGTAAATATTTATTACCCTCTCCAGGTCATTATTTATTACCCTCTTCATGTCAGTATTTTTTGTACTCTCCAGATCAGTATTTATTCCCCTCTCCAGGTCAGTATTTAATGTACTCTCCAGGTCAGTATTGATTGTACTCTCCAGGTCATTATTTATTGTAATCTCCAGGTCAGTATTTTTTGTACTCTCCAAGTCTGTATTTATTACTCTCTCCAGGTCAGTATTTATTGCCCTCTCCAGGTCAATATTTATTGTACTCCCCATGTCAGTATTTATTGTACTCTCCAGGTCAGTTTTTATTGTACTCTCCAGGTCTGTATTTATTGTTCTCTCCAGGTCAGTATTTATTGTACTCTCTAGATCAGTATTTATTGTACTCTCCAGGTAAGTATTTATTGTACTCTCCAGGTCAGTATTTATTGTACTCTCCAGGTCAGTATTTATTTCCCTCTCAGGTCAGCATTTATTGTACTCTCCAGGTCAGTATTTATTGTACTCTCCAGGTCAGTATTTATCACCCCCTCCAGGTCAGTATTTATTGTACACTCCAGGTCAGCATTTATTGTACTCTCGAGATCAGATTTTATTGTTATCTCCAGGTCAGTAATTATTGTACTCTCCAGGTCATTATTTCATCTATTACACCAGGTCAGTATTTATTATACTCTCCATGTCAGTATTTATTGTACTCTCCAGGTCAGTTTTTATTGTACTCTCCAGGTCAGTATTTATTGTTCTCTCCAGGTCAGTATTTATTGTACTCTCCAGGTCAGTATTTATTGTACTCTCCAGGTAAGTATTTATTGTACTCTCCAGGTCAGTATTTATTGTACGCTCCATGTCAGTATTTATTACCCTCTCCAGGTCAGCATTTATTGTACTCTCCAGGTCAGTATTTATTGTACTCTCCAGGTCTGTATTTATTGTACTCTCCAGGTCAGTGTTTACTGTACTCTCCAGGTAAATATTTATTACCCTCTCCAGGTCATTATTTATTACCCTCTTCATGTCAGTATTTTTTGTACTCTCCAGATCAGTATTTATTCCCCTCTCCAGGTCAGTATTTAATGTACTCTCCAGGTCAGTATTGATTGTACTCTCCAGGTCATTATTTATTGTAATCTCCAGGTCAGTATTTTTTGTACTCTCCAAGTCTGTATTTATTACTCTCTCCAGGTCAGTATTTATTGCCCTCTCCAGGTCAATATTTATTGTACTCCCCATGTCAGTATTTATTGTACTCTCCAGGTCAGTTTTTATTGTACTCTCCAGGTCTGTATTTATTGTTCTCTCCAGGTCAGTATTTATTGTACTCTCTAGATCAGTATTTATTGTACTCTCCAGGTAAGTATTTATTGTACTCTCCAGGTCAGTATTTATTGTACTCTCCAGGTCAGTATTTATTTCCCTCTCAGGTCAGCATTTATTGTACTCTCCAGGTCAGTATTTATTGTACTCTCCAGGTCAGTATTTATCACCCCCTCCAGGTCAGTATTTATTGTACACTCCAGGTCAGCATTTATTGTACTCTCGAGATCAGATTTTATTGTTATCTCCAGGTCAGTAATTATTGTACTCTCCAGGTCATTATTTCATCTATTACACCAGGTCAGTATTTATTATACTCTCCATGTCAGTATTTATTGTACTCTCCAGGTCAGTTTTTATTGTACTCTCCAGGTCAGTATTTATTGTTCTCTCCAGGTCAGTATTTATTGTACTCTCCAGGTCAGTATTTATTGTACTCTCCAGGTAAGTATTTATTGTACTCTCCAGGTCAGTATTTATTGTACGCTCCATGTCAGTATTTATTACCCTCTCCAGGTCAGCATTTATTGTACTCTCCAGGTCAGTATTTATTGTACTCTCCAGGTCTGTATTTATTGTACTCTCCAGGTCAGTGTTTACTGTACTCTCCATGTCAGTATTTATTACTATCTCCAGGTCAGTATTTATTGCCCTCTCCAGGTCAGCATTTATTGTACCCTCTAGGTCAGTATTTATTGTACTCTCCAGGTCAGTATGTATAGTACACTCCAGGTCAGTATTTATTGTACTCTCCAGGTCAGTATTTATTGCACTCCCCAGGTCAGTATTTATTATACTCTCCAGGTCATTATTTATTACCCTCTTCAGGTCAGTATTTATTGTATTCTTCAGGTCAGTATTTGTTTTACTCTCCAGGTCAGTATTTATTACCCCCTCCAGGTCAGTATTTATTACCCTCTCCAGGTCAGTATTTATTTTACTCCCCAGGTCAGTATTTATTATATTCTCCAGGTCAGTATTTATTGTACTCTCCAGGTCAGTATTTATTACCCTCTCCAGGTCATTATTTATTACCCTCTTCATGTCAGTATTTTTTGTACTCTCCAGATCAGTATTTATTACCCTCTACTGGTCAGTATTTAATGTACTCTCCAGGTCAGTATTGATTGTACTCTCCAGGTCATTATTTATTGTAATCTCCAGGTCAGTATTTTTTGTACTCTCCAAGTCTGTATTTATTACTCTCTCCAGGTCAGTATTTATTACCCTCTCCAGGTCAATATTTATTGTACTCCCCATGTCAGTATTTATTGTACTCTCCAGGTCAGTTTTTATTGTACTCTCCAGGTCTGTATTTATTGTTCTCTCCAGGTCAGTATTTATTGTACTCTCCAGATCATTATTTATTGTACTCTCCAGGTAAGTATTTATTGTACTCTCCAGGTCAGTATTTATTGTACTCTCCAGGTCAGTATTTATTTCCCTCTCAGGTCAGCATTTATTGTACTCTCCAGGTCAGTATTTATTGTACTCTCCAGGTCAGTATTTATCACCCCCTCCAGGTCAGTATTTATTGTACTCTCCAGGATAGCATTTATTGTACTCTCGAGATCAGAATTTATTGTTATCTCCAGGTCAGTAATTATTGTACTCTCCAGGTCATTATTTCATCTATTACACCAGGTCAGTATTACTGTACTCTCCAGGTCATTATTTATTGTACTCTCCAGGTCAGTATTTATTGTACTCTCCAGGTCAGTATTTATTGTACTCTCCAGGTCAGTATTTGTTACCCTCTCCAGGTCAGTATTTATTACCCTCTCTACGTCAGTATTGATGGTATTCTACAGGTCAGTTTTTATTGTACTCTCCAGGTCTGTATTTATTTTTCTCTCCAGGTCAGTATTTATTGTACTCTCCAGATCAGTATTTATTGTACTCTCCAGGTAAGTATTTATTGTACTCTCCAGGTCAGTATTTATTGTACTCTCCAGGTCAGTATTTATTACGCTCTCCAGGTCAGCATTTATTGTACTCTCCAGGTCAGTATTTATTGTACTCTCCAGGTCAGTATTTATCACCCCCTCCAGGTCACTATTTATTACCCTCTCCAGGTCAGTATTTATTGTACTCTCCAGGTCAGTATTTATTATACTCTCCAGCTCAGTATTTATTGTACTCTCCAAGTCACCATTTATTGTACTCTCCAGGTCAGTATTTATTATACTCTCCAGGTCAGTATTTATTGTACTCTCCAGGTCAGCATTTATTGTACTCTCCAGGTCAGTATTTATTACCCTCTCCAGGTCAGTATTTATTGTACTCTCCAGGTCAGTATTTATTGTACTCTCGAGATCAGAATTTATTGTTTTCTCCAGGTCAGCATTTATTGTACTCTCCAGGTCAGTATTTATTACCCTCTCCAGGTCAGTATTTATTGTACTCTCCAGGTCAGTATTTATTGTACTCTCGAGACCAGAATTTATTGTTTTCTCCAGGTCAGTAATTATTGTACTCTCCAGGTCATTATTTCATCTATTACACCAGGTCAGTATTTATTGTACTCTCCAGGTCATTATTTATTGTACTCTCCAGGTCAGTATTTATTGTACTCTCCAGGTCAGTATTTATTGTACTCTCCAGGTCAGCATTTGTTACCATCTCCAGGTCAGTATTTATTACCCTCTCTTGGTCAGTATTGATTGTATTCTCCAGGTCAGTATATATTGTACTCTCCAGGTCAGTATTTATTGTACTCTCCACGTCAGTATTTATTGCCCTCTCCAGGTCAGTATTTACTGTACTCTCCAGGTCAGTATTTATTGCCCTCTCCAGGTCAGTGTTTAATGTACCCTCTTGGTCAATATTTATTGTACTCTCCACGTCAGTATTTATTGTACACTCCAGATCACTGTTTTTTGTATTCTCCAGGTCAGTATTTATTGTACTCTCCACGTCAGTATTTATTGCCCTCTCCAGGTCAGTATTTACTGTACTCTCCAGGTCAGTATTTATTGTACTCTCCAGGTCAGTATTTATTGCACTCCCCAGGTCATTATTTATTATACTCTCCAGGTCAGTATTTATTAACATCTCCAGGTCAGTATTTATTGTATTCTCCAGGTCAGTAATTGTTTTACTCTCCCGGTCAGTATTTATTAACCCCTCCAGGTCAGTATTTATTACCCTCTCCAGGTGATTAGTTATTGTACTCTCCAGGTCAGTATTTATTGCCCTCTCCAGGTCAGTATTTAATGTACCCTCTAGGTCAGTATTTATTATACACTCCAGCTCAGTATTTATTGTACTCCCCAGGTCAGTAATTATTGCACTCCCCAGGCCTGTATTTATTGTACTCTCCAGGTCAGTATTTGTTTTACTCTCCAGGGCAGTATTTATCACCCCCTCCAGGTCAGTATTTATTGTACTCTCCAGGTCAGTATTTATTGTACTCTCCAGGTCAGTATTTATTATACTCTCCAGGTCAGTATTTATTGTACTCTCCAGGTCAGCATTTATTGTACTCTCCAGGTCAGTATTTATTACCCTCTCCAGGTCAGTATTTATTGTACTCTCCAGGTCAGTATTTATTGTACTCTCGAGATCAGAATTTATTGTTTTCTCCAGGTCAGCATTTATTGTACTCTCCATGTCAGTATTTATTACCCTCTCCAGGTCAGTATTTATTGTACTCTCCAGGTCAGTATTTATTGTACTCTCCAGGACAGTATTTATTGTACTCTCCAGGTCAGTATTTATTGTACTCTCCAGGTCAGTATTTGTAACCATCTCCAGGTCAGTATTTATTACACTCTCTAGGTCAGTATTGATTGTATTCTCCAGGTCAGTATTTATTGTACTCTCCAGGTCAGTATTTATTGTAGTCTCCAGGTCAGTAATTTTTGTACTCTCCAGGTCTGTATTTATTACCCTCTCCAGGTCAGTATTTATTGTACTCTCCAGGTCTGTATATCTTACTCTCTCCAGGTCAGTATTTATTTTACTCCCCATGTCAGTATTTATTGTACTCTCCAGGTCAGTATTTATTGTCCTCTCCAGATCAGTATTTATTACCCTCTCCAGGTCAGTATTTATTACCCTCTACATGTCAGTTTTTTTTGTACTCTCCAAGTCTGTATTTATTACCCTCTCTAGGTCAGTATTTATTGTACTCTCCAGGTCTGTATTTATTACTCTCTCCAGGTCAGTATTTATTACCCTCTCCAGGTCAGTATTTATTGTACTCCCCATGTCAGTATTTATTGTACTCTCCAGGCCAGTATTTAATGTACCCTCTAGGTCAGTATTTATTGTCCTCTCCAGGTCAGTATTTATAGTACACTCCAGGTCAGTATTTATTGTACTCTTCAGGTCAGTATTTATTGCACTCCCCAGGTCAGTATTTATTATACTCTCCAGGTCAGTATTTATTACCCTCTCCAGGTCAGTATTTATTGTATTCTCCAGGTCAGTATTTGTTTTACTCTCCAGGTCAGTATTTATTTTACTCCCCAAGTCAGTATTTATTTTACTACACAGGTCAGTATTTATTTTACTCCCCAGGTCAGTATTTATTGTACTCTCCAGGTTAGTATTTATTGTACTCTCCAGGTCATTATTTATTCTACTCGCCATGTCAGTATTTATTGTACTCTCCAGGTTAGTATTAATTGTTCTCTCCAGGTCAGTATTTATTTTACTCTCCAGGTCAGTATTTATTGTACTCTCCACGTCAGTATTTATTGCCCTCTCCAGGTCAGTATTTATTGTACTCTCCAGGACAGTATTTATTGCCCTCTCCAGGCCAGTAGTTAATGTACCCTCTGGGTCAGTATTTATTGTACTCTCCAGGTCAGTATTTATAGTACACTCCAGGTCAGTATTTATTGTACTCTCCAGGTCAGTATTTATTGCACTCCCCAGGTCAGTATTTATTATACTCTACAGGTCAGTACTTATTACCCTCTCCAGGTCAGTATTTATTGTATTCTCCAGGTCAGTATTTGTTTTACTCTCCAGGTCAGTATTTATTACCCCCTCCAGGTCAGTATTTATTACCCTCTCCAGGTCAGTATTTATTTTACTCCCCAAGTCAGTATTTATTTTACTACACAGGTCAGTGTTTATTATACTCTCCAGGTCAGTATTTATTGTACTCTCCAGGTCAGTATTTATTACCGTCTCCAGGCCATTATTTATTGTACTCTCCAGGTCAGTATTTATTGCACTCCCCATGTCAGTATTTATTGTACTCTCCAGGTCAGTATTTATTGTCCTCTCCAGATCAGTATTTATTACCCTCTCCAGGTCAGTATTTATTACCCTCTACATGTCAGTTTTTTTTGTACTCTCCAAGTCTGTATTTATTACCCTCTCTAGGTCAGTATTTATTGTACTCTCCAGGTCTGTATTTATTACTCTCTCCAGGTCAGTATTTATTACCCTCTCCAGGTCAGTATTTATTGTACTCCCCATGTCAGTATTTATTGTACTCTCCAGGCCAGTATTTAATGTACCCTCTAGGTCAGTATTTATTGTCCTCTCCAGGTCAGTATTTATAGTACACTCCAGGTCAGTATTTATTGTACTCTTCAGGTCAGTATTTATTGCACTCCCCAGGTCAGTATTTATTATACTCTCCAGGTCAGTATTTATTACCCTCTCCAGGTCAGTATTTATTGTATTCTCCAGGTCAGTATTTGTTTTACTCTCCAGGTCAGTATTTATTTTACTCCCCAAGTCAGTATTTATTTTACTACACAGGTCAGTATTTATTTTACTCCCCAGGTCAGTATTTATTGTACTCTCCAGGTTAGTATTTATTGTACTCTCCAGGTCATTATTTATTCTACTCGCCATGTCAGTATTTATTGTACTCTCCAGGTTAGTATTAATTGTTCTCTCCAGGTCAGTATTTATTTTACTCTCCAGGTCAGTATTTATTGTACTCTCCACGTCAGTATTTATTGCCCTCTCCAGGTCAGTATTTATTGTACTCTCCAGGACAGTATTTATTGCCCTCTCCAGGCCAGTAGTTAATGTACCCTCTGGGTCAGTATTTATTGTACTCTCCAGGTCAGTATTTATAGTACACTCCAGGTCAGTATTTATTGTACTCTCCAGGTCAGTATTTATTGCACTCCCCAGGTCAGTATTTATTATACTCTACAGGTCAGTACTTATTACCCTCTCCAGGTCAGTATTTATTGTATTCTCCAGGTCAGTATTTGTTTTACTCTCCAGGTCAGTATTTATTACCCCCTCCAGGTCAGTATTTATTACCCTCTCCAGGTCAGTATTTATTTTACTCCCCAAGTCAGTATTTATTTTACTACACAGGTCAGTGTTTATTATACTCTCCAGGTCAGTATTTATTGTACTCTCCAGGTCAGTATTTATTACCGTCTCCAGGCCATTATTTATTGTACTCTCCAGGTCAGTATTTATTGCACTCCCCAGGTCAGTATTTATTATACTCTCCAGGTCAGTATTTATAGTACACTCCAGGTCAGTATTTATTGTACTCTCCAGGTCAGTATTTATTGCACTCCCCAGGTCAGTATTTATTATACTCTACAGGTCAGTACTTATTACCCTCTCCAGCTCAGTATTTATTGTATTCTCCAGGTCAGTATTTGTTTTACTCTCCAGGTCAGTATTTATTACCCCCTCCAGGTCAGTATTTATTACCCTCTCCAGGTCAGTATTTATTTTACTCCCCAAGTCAGTATTTATTTTACTACACAGGTCAGTGTTTATTATACTCTCCATGTCAGTATTTATTGTACTCTCCAGGTCAGTTTTTATTGTACTCTCCAGGTCAGTATTTATTGTTCTCTCCAGGTCAGTATTTATTGTACTCTCCAGGTCAGTATTTATTGTACTCTCCAAGTCAGTATTTATTGTACTCTCCAGGTCTGTATTTCTTGTACTCTCCAGGTCAGTATTTATTGTACTCTCCATGTCAGTATTTATTACTCTCTCCAGGTCAGTATTTATTGCCCTCTCCAGGTCAGTATTTATAGTACACTCCAGGTCAGTATTTATTGTACTCTCCACGTCAGTATTTATTGCACTCCCCAGGTCAGTATTTATTATACTCTCCAGGTCAGTATTTATTACCCTCTCTAGGTCAGTATTTATTGTATTCTCCAGGTCAGTATTTATTACCCTCTCCAGGTCAGTATTTATTTTACTCCCCAGGTCATTATTTATTTTACTACCCAGGTCAGTATTTATTGTACTCTCCAGGTCAGTATTTATTGTACTCTCCAGGTCAGTATTTATTGTAGTCTCCAGGTCAGTAATTTTTGTACTCTCCAGGTCTGTATTTATTACCCTCTCCAGGTCAGTATTTATTGTACTCTCCAGGTCTGTATATCTTACTCTCTCCAGGTCAGTATTTATTTTCCTCTCCATGTCAGTATTTATTTTACTCCCCATGTCAGTATTTATTGTACTCTCCAGGTCAGTATTTATTGTCCTCTCCAGATCAGTATTTATTACCCTCTCCAGGTCAGTATTTATTACCCTCTACATGTCAGTATTTTTTGTACTCTCCAAGTCTGTATTTATTACCCGCTCTAGGTCAGTATTTATTGTACTCTCCAGGTCTGTATTTATTACTCTCTCCAGGTCAGTATTTATTACCCTCTCCAGGTCAGTATTTATTGTACTCCCCATGTCAGTATTTATTGTACTCTCCAGGCCAGTATTTAATGTACCCTCTAGGTCAGTATTTATTGTCCTCTCCAGGTCAGTATTTATAGTACACTCCAGGTCAGTATTTATTGTACTCTTCAGGTCAGTATTTATTGCACTCCCCAGGTCAGTATTTATTATACTCTCCAGGTCAGTATTTATTACCCTCTCCAGGTCAGTATTTATTGTATTCTCCAGGTCAGTATTTGTTTTACTCTCCAGGTCAGTATTTATTTTACTCCCCAAGTCAGTATTTATTTTACTACACAGGTCAGTATTTATTTTACTCCCCAGGTCAGTATTTATTGTACTCTCCAGGTTAGTATTTATTGTACTCTCCAGGTCATTATTTATTCTACTCGCCATGTCAGTATTTATTGTACTCTCCAGGTTAGTATTAATTGTACTCTCCAGGTCAGTATTTATTTTACTCTCCAGGTCAGTATTTATTGTACTCTCCACGTCAGTATTTATTGCCCTCTCCAGGTCAGTATTTATTGTACTCTCCAGGTCAGTATTTATTGCCCTCTCCAGGCCAGTAGTTAATGTACCCTCTGGGTCAGTATTTATTGTACTCTCCAGGTCAGTATTTATAGTACACTCCAGGTCAGTATTTATTGTACTCTCCAGGTCAGTATTTATTGCACTCCCCAGGTCAGTATTTATTATACTCTACAGGTCAGTACTTATTACCCTCTCCAGGTCAGTATTTATTGTATTCTCCAGGTCAGTATTTGTTTTACTCTCCAGGTCAGTATTTATTACCCCCTCCAGGTCAGTATTTATTACCCTCTCCAGGTCAGTATTTATTTTACTCCCTAAGTCAGTATTTATTTTACTACACAGGTCAGTGTTTATTATACTCTCCAGGTCAGTATTTATTGTACTCTCCAGGTCAGTATTTATTACCGTCTCCAGGCCATTATTTATTGTACTCTCCAGGACAGTTTTTACTGTACTCTCCAGGTCAGTATTTATTGTACTCTCCAGGTATGTATGTATTGCACTCTCCAGGTCAGTATTTATTGTATTCTCCAGGTCAGTATTTATTACCCTCAACAGGTCAGCAATTATTGTACTCTCCAGGTCAGTATTTAATGCACTCTCCAGGTCTGTATTTATTGTACTCTCCAGGTCAGTGTTTATTGTACTCTCCATGACAGTATGTATTACTCTCTCCGGGTCAGTATTTATAGTACTCTCCAGGTCAGTATTTATTGTCCTCTCCAGGTCAGTATTTATTACCCTCTCCAGGTCAGTATTTATTACCCTCTCCATGTCAGTATTTTTTGTACTTTCCAAGTCTGTATGTATTACCCTCTCCAGGTCATTATTTATTGTACTCTCCAGGTCTGTATTTATTGCCCTCTCCAGGCCAGTAGTTAATGTACCCTCTGGGTCAGTATTTATTGTACTCTCCAGGTCAGTATTTATAGTACACTCCAGGTCAGTATTTATTGTACTCTCCAGGTCAGTATTTATTGCACTCCCCAGGTCAGTATTTATTATACTCTACAGGTCAGTATTTATTACCCTCTCCAGGTCAGTATTTATTGTATTCTCCAGGTCAGTATTTGTTTTACTCTCCAGGTCAGTATTTATTACCCCCTCCAGGTCAGTATTTATTACCCTCTCCAGGTCAGTATTTATTTTACTCCCCAAGTCAGTATTTATTTTACTACACAGGTCAGTATTTATTATACTCTCCAGGTCAGTATTTATTGTACTCTCCAGGTCAGTATTTATTACCGTCTCCAGGCCATTATTTATTGTACTCTCCAGGTCAGTATTTATTGTAATCTCCAGGTCAGAATGTTTTGTACTCTCCAGGCCTGTATTTATTACATTCTCCAGGTCAGTATTTATTGTACTCTCCAGGTCTGTATTTATTACTCTCTCCAGGTCAGTATTCATTATCCTCTCCAGGTCAGTATTTATTGTACTCCACATGTCAGTATTTATTGTACTCTCCATGTCAGTATATATTGTACTCTCCAGGTCAGTTTTTATTGTACTCACCAGGTCAGTATTTAATGCACTCTCCAGGTCTGTATTTATTGTACTCTCCAGGTCAGTGTTTATTGTACTCTCCATGTCAGTATGTATTACTCTCTCCAGGTCAGTATTTATTGTACTCTCCATGGCAGTATTTATTGTCCTCTCCAGGTCAGTATTTATTACCCTCTCCAGGTCAGTATTTTTTACCCTCTCCATTTCAGTATTTTTTGTACTCTCCAAGTCTGTATGTATTACCCTCTCCAGGTCATTATTTATTGTACTCTCCAGGTCTGTATTTAGTAATCTCTCCAGGTCAGTATTTATTACCCTCTCCAGGTCAGTATTTATTGTACTCTCCAGGTCAGTATTAATTGTACTCTCCACGTCAGTATATATTGCCCTCTCCAGGTCAGTATTTACTGTACTCTCCAGGTCAGTTTTTATTGCCCTCTCCAGGTCAGTGTTTAATGTACCCTCTTGGTCAATATTTAATGTACTCTCCAGGTCAGTATTTATTGTACACTCCAGGTCAGCATTTATTGTACTCTCCAGGTCAGTATTTATTGCACTCCCCATGTCAGTATTTATTATACTCTCCAGGTCAGTATTTATTAACATCTCCAGGTCAGTATTTATTGTATTCTCCAGGTCAGTATTTGTTTTACTCTCCAGGTCAGTATTTATTACCCCCTCCAGGTCAGTATTTATTACCCTCTCCAGGTCAGTATTTATTGTACTCTCCAGGTCAGTATTTATTGCCATCTCCAGGTCAGTATTTAATGTACCCTCTAGGTCAGTATTTATTGAACTCTCCAGGTCAGTATTTATTTTACACTCCAGGGCAGTATTTATAACCCCCTCCAGGTCAGTATTTATTACCCTCTCTAGGTCAGTATTTATTTTACTCCCCAGGTCAGTATTTATTTTACTCTCCAGGTTAGTAGTTATTCTACTCTCCAGGTCAGCATTTATTGTACTCTCCAGGTCAGTATTTATTACCCTCTCCAGGTCAGCATTTATTGTACTCTCCAGGTCAGTATTTATTGTACTCTCCAGATCAGTATTTATTACCCCCTCCAGGTCAGTATTTATTGTACTCTCCAGGTCAGTATTTATTGTCCTCTCCAGGTCAGTATTTATTACCCTCTCCAGGTCAGTATTTATTACCCTCTCCATGTCAGTATTTTTTGTACTCTCCAAGTCTGTATGTATTACCCTCTCCAGGTCAATATTTATTGTAATCTCCAGGTCTGTATTTAGTACTCTCTCCAGGTCGGTATTTATTACCCTCTCCAGGTCAGTATTTATTGTACTCTCCAGGTCAGTATTTATTGTACTCTCCACGTCAGTATTTATTGCCCTCTCCAGGTCAGTATTTACTGTACTCTCCAGGTCAGTATTTATTGCCCTCTCCAGGTCAGTGTTTAATGTACCCTCTTGGTCAATATTTATTGTACTCTCCAAGTCAGTATTTATTGTACACTCCAGGTCAGCATTTATTGTACTCTCCAGGTCAGTATTTATTGCACTCCCCATGTCAGTATTTATTATACTCTCCAGGTCAGTATTTATTAACATCTCCAGGTCAGTATTTATTGTATTCTCCAGGTCAGTATTTGTTTTACTCTCCAGGTCAGTATTTATTACCCCCTCCAGGTCAGTATTTATTACCCTCTCCAAGTCAGTATTTATTGTACTCTCCAGGTCAGTATTTATTGCCATCTCCAGGTCAGTATTTAATGTACCCTCCAGGTCAGTATTTATTGAACTCGCCAGGTCAGTATTTATTTTACTCTCCAGGGCAGCATTTATCACCCCCTCCAGGTCAGTATTTATTACCCTCTCTGGGTCAGTATTTATTTTACTCCCCAGGTCAGTATTTATTGTACTCTCCAGGTTAGTAGTTATTCTACTCTCCAGGTCATTATTTATTCTACTCACCAGGTCAGTATTTATTGTACTCTCCAGGTTAGTATTTATTCTACTCTCCAGGTCATTATTTATTCTACTCTCCAGGTCTGTGCTTATTTTTCTCTCCAGGTCAGTATTTATTGAACTCTCCAGATCAGTATTTATTGTACTCACCAGGTAAGTATTTATTGTACTCTCCAGGTCAGTATTTATTGTACTCTCCAGGTCAGTATTTATTACCCTCTCCAGGTCAGCATTTATTGTACTCTCCAGGTCAGTATTTATTGTACTCTCCAGATCAGTATTTATTACCCCCTCCAGGTCAGTATTTATTACACTCTCCAGGTCAGTATTTATTTTACTCCCCAGGACTGTATTTATTGTTCTCTCCAGGTTAATATTTATTGTAATCTCCAGGTCAGTATTTATTGTACTCTCCAGGTCATTATTTATTACCCTCTCCAGGTCATATTTATTACCCTCTCTAGGTCAGTATTTATTGTCCTCTCCATGTCAGTATTTATTGTACTCTCCAGGTCAGTATTTATTCTGCTCTCCACGTCAGTATTTATTGCCCTCTCCAGGTCAGTATTTATTGTACTCTCCAGTTCAGTATTTATTGCCCTCTCCAGATCAGTATTTAATGTACCCTCTAGGTCAGTATTTATTGTACTCTCCAGGTCAGTATTTATTGCACTCCCCAGGTCAGTATTTATTATACCATCCAGGTCAGTATTTATTACCCTCTCCAGATCAATATTTATTGTATTCTCCAGGTCTTTATTTATTACTCTCTCCAGGTCAGTATTTATTTTACTCCCCAGGTCAGTATTTATTTTACTACCCAGGTCAATATTTATTATACTCTCCATGTCAGTATTTATTGTACTCTCCAGGTCAGTTTTTATTGTACTCTCCAGGTCAGTATTTATTGTTCTCTCCAGGTCAGTATTTATTATACTCTCCAGGTCAGTATTTATTGTACTCTCCAGGTCAGCATTTATTGTACTCTCCAGGTCAGTATTTATTATTTCTCCATGTCAGTATTTTTTGTACTCTCCAAGTCTGTATGTATTAGCCTCTCCAGGTCATTATTTATTGTAATCTCCAGGTCTGTATTTAGTACTTTCTCCAGGTCAGTATTTATTACCCTCTCCAGGTCAGTATTTATTGTACTCTCCAGGTCAGTATTAATTGTACTCTCCACGTCAGTATTTATTGCCCTCTCCAGGTCAGTATTTACTGTACTCTCCAGGTCAGTATTTATTGCCCTCTCCAGGTCAGTGTTTAATGTACCCTCTTGGTCAATATTTAATGTACTCTCCAGGTCAGTATTTATTGTACACTCCAGGTCAGCATTTATTGTACTCTCCAGGTCAGTATTTATTGCACTCCCCATGTCAGTATTTATTATACTCTCCAGGTCAGTATTTATTAACATCTCCAGGTCAGTATTTATTGTATTCTCCAGGTCAGTATTTGTTTTACTCTCCAGGTCAGTATTTATTACCCCCTCCAGGTCAGTATTTATTACCCTCTCCAGGTCAGTATTTATTGTACTCTCCAGGTCAGTATTTATTGCCATCTCCAGGTCAGTATTTAATGTACCCTCTAGGTCAGTATTTATTGAACTCTCCAGGTCAGTATTTATTTTACACTCCAGGGCAGTATTTATAACCCCCTCCAGGTCAGTATTTATTACCCTCTCTAGGTCAGTATTTATTTTACTCCCCAGGTCAGTATTTATTGTACTCTCCAGGTTAGTAGTTATTCTACCCTCCAGGTCATTATTTATTCTACTCACCAGGTCAGTATTTTTTGTACTCTCCAGGTTAGTAGTTATTCTACTCTCCAGTTCATTATTTATTTTACTCCCCAGGTCAGTATTTATTGTACTCTCCAGGTTAGTATTTATTCTACTCTCCAGGTCATTATTTATTCTACTCTCCAGGTCTGTGTTTATTTTTCTCTCCAGGTCAGTATTTATTGTACTCTCCAGGTCAGTATTTATTGCCATCTCCAGGTCAGTATTTAATGTACCCTCTAGGTCAGTATTTATTGAACTCTCCAGGTCAGTATTTATTTTACACTCCAGGGCAGTATTTATAACCCCCTCCAGGTCAGTATTTATTACCCTCTCTAGGTCAGTATTTATTTTACTCCCCAGGTCAGTATTTATTTTACTCTCCAGGTTAGTAGTTATTCTACTCTCCAGGTCAGCATTTATTGTACTCTCCAGGTCAGTATTTATTACCCTCTCCAGGTCAGCATTTATTGTACTCTCCAGGTCAGTATTTATTGTACTCTCCAGATCAGTATTTATTACCCCCTCCAGGTCAGTATTTATTGTACTCTCCAGGTCAGTATTTATTGTCCTCTCCAGGTCAGTATTTATTACCCTCTCCAGGTCAGTATTTATTACCCTCTCCATGTCAGTATTTTTTGTACTCTCCAAGTCTGTATGTATTACCCTCTCCAGGTCAATATTTATTGTAATCTCCAGGTCTGTATTTAGTACTCTCTCCAGGTCGGTATTTATTACCCTCTCCAGGTCAGTATTTATTGTACTCTCCAGGTCAGTATTTATTGTACTCTCCACGTCAGTATTTATTGCCCTCTCCAGGTCAGTATTTACTGTACTCTCCAGGTCAGTATTTATTGCCCTCTCCAGGTCAGTGTTTAATGTACCCTCTTGGTCAATATTTATTGTACTCTCCAAGTCAGTATTTATTGTACACTCCAGGTCAGCATTTATTGTACTCTCCAGGTCAGTATTTATTGCACTCCCCATGTCAGTATTTATTATACTCTCCAGGTCAGTATTTATTAACATCTCCAGGTCAGTATTTATTGTATTCTCCAGGTCAGTATTTGTTTTACTCTCCAGGTCAGTATTTATTACCCCCTCCAGGTCAGTATTTATTACCCTCTCCAAGTCAGTATTTATTGTACTCTCCAGGTCAGTATTTATTGCCATCTCCAGGTCAGTATTTAATGTACCCTCCAGGTCAGTATTTATTGAACTCGCCAGGTCAGTATTTATTTTACTCTCCAGGGCAGCATTTATCACCCCCTCCAGGTCAGTATTTATTACCCTCTCTGGGTCAGTATTTATTTTACTCCCCAGGTCAGTATTTATTGTACTCTCCAGGTTAGTAGTTATTCTACTCTCCAGGTCATTATTTATTCTACTCACCAGGTCAGTATTTATTGTACTCTCCAGGTTAGTATTTATTCTACTCTCCAGGTCATTATTTATTCTACTCTCCAGGTCTGTGCTTATTTTTCTCTCCAGGTCAGTATTTATTGAACTCTCCAGATCAGTATTTATTGTACTCACCAGGTAAGTATTTATTGTACTCTCCAGGTCAGTATTTATTGTACTCTCCAGGTCAGTATTTATTACCCTCTCCAGGTCAGCATTTATTGTACTCTCCAGGTCAGTATTTATTGTACTCTCCAGATCAGTATTTATTACCCCCTCCAGGTCAGTATTTATTACACTCTCCAGGTCAGTATTTATTTTACTCCCCAGGACTGTATTTATTGTTCTCTCCAGGTTAATATTTATTGTAATCTCCAGGTCAGTATTTATTGTACTCTCCAGGTCATTATTTATTACCCTCTCCAGGTCATATTTATTACCCTCTCTAGGTCAGTATTTATTGTCCTCTCCATGTCAGTATTTATTGTACTCTCCAGGTCAGTATTTATTCTGCTCTCCACGTCAGTATTTATTGCCCTCTCCAGGTCAGTATTTATTGTACTCTCCAGTTCAGTATTTCTTGCCCTCTCCAGATCAGTATTTAATGTACCCTCTAGGTCAGTATTTATTGTACTCTCCAGGTCAGTATTTATTGCACTCCCCAGGTCAGTATTTATTATACCATCCAGGTCAGTATTTATTACCCTCTCCAGATCAATATTTATTGTATTCTCCAGGTCTTTATTTATTACTCTCTCCAGGTCAGTATTTATTTTACTCCCCAGGTCAGTATTTATTTTACTACCCAGGTCAATATTTATTATACTCTCCATGTCAGTATTTATTGTACTCTCCAGGTCAGTTTTTATTGTACTCTCCAGGTCAGTATTTATTGTTCTCTCCAGGTCAGTATTTATTATACTCTCCAGGTCAGTATTTATTGTACTCTCCAGGTCAGCATTTATTGTACTCTCCAGGTCAGTATTTATTATTTCTCCATGTCAGTATTTTTTGTACTCTCCAAGTCTGTATGTATTAGCCTCTCCAGGTCATTATTTATTGTAATCTCCAGGTCTGTATTTAGTACTTTCTCCAGGTCAGTATTTATTACCCTCTCCAGGTCAGTATTTATTGTACTCTCCAGGTCAGTATTAATTGTACTCTCCACGTCAGTATTTATTGCCCTCTCCAGGTCAGTATTTACTGTACTCTCCAGGTCAGTATTTATTGCCCTCTCCAGGTCAGTGTTTAATGTACCCTCTTGGTCAATATTTAATGTACTCTCCAGGTCAGTATTTATTGTACACTCCAGGTCAGCATTTATTGTACTCTCCAGGTCAGTATTTATTGCACTCCCCATGTCAGTATTTATTATACTCTCCAGGTCAGTATTTATTAACATCTCCAGGTCAGTATTTATTGTATTCTCCAGGTCAGTATTTATTACCCCCTCCAGGTCAGTATTTATTACCCTCTCCAGGTCAGTATTTATTGTACTCTCCAGGTCAGTATTTATTGCCATCTCCAGGTCAGTATTTAATGTACCCTCTAGGTCAGTATTTATTGAACTCTCCAGGTCAGTATTTATTTTACACTCCAGGGCAGTATTTATAACCCCCTCCAGGTCAGTATTTATTACCCTCTCTAGGTCAGTATTTATTTTACTCCCCAGGTCAGTATTTATTGTACTCTCCAGGTTAGTATTTATTCTACTCTCCAGGTCATTATTTATTCTACTCTCCAGGTCTGTGTTTATTTTTCTCTCCAGGTCAGTATTTATTGTACTCTCCAGATCAATATTTATTGTACTCTCCAGGTAAGTATTTATAGTACTCTCCAGGTCAGTATTTATTGTACTCTCCAGGTCAGTATTTATTACCCTCTCCAGGTCAGCATTTATTGTACTCTCCAGGTCAGTATTTATTGTACTCTCCAGATCAGTATTTATTACCCCCTCCAGGTCAGTATTTATTGTACTCTCCAGGTCAGTATTTATTGTCCTCTCCAGGTCAGTATTTATTACCCTCTCCAGGTCAGTATTTATTACCCTATCCATGTCAGTATTTTTTGTACTCTCCAAGTCTGTATGTATTATCCTCTCCAGGTCAATATTTATTGTAATCTCCAGGTCTGTATTTAGTACTCTCTCCAGGTCGGTATTTATTACCCTCTCCAGGTCAGTATTTATTGTACTCTCCAGGTCAGTATTTATTGTACTCTCCACGTCAGTATTTATTGCGCTCTCCAGGTCAGTATTTACTGTACTCTCCAGGTCAGTATTTATTGCCCTCTCCAGGTCAGTGTTTAATGTACCCTCTTGGTCAATATTTATTGTACTCTCCTGGTCAGTATTTATTGTACACTCCAGGTCAGCATTTATTGTACTCTCCAGGTCAGTATTTATTGCACTCCCCATGTCAGTATTTATTATACTCTCCAGGTCAGTATTTATTAACATCTCCAGGTCAGTATTTATTGTATTCTCCAGGTCAGTATTTGTTTTACTCTCCAGGTAAGTATTTATTACCCCCTCCAGGTCAGTATATATTACCCTCTCCAGGTCAGTATTTATTGTACTCTCCAGGTCAGTATTTATTGCCATCTCCAGGTCAGTATTTAATGTACACTCCAGGTCAGTATTTATTGAACTCTCCAGGTCAGTATTTATTTTACTCTCCAGGGCAGCATTTATCATCCCCTCCAGGTCAGTATTTATTACCCTCTCTGGGTCAGTATTTATTTTACTCCCCAGGTCAGTATTTATTGTACTCTCCAGGTTAGTAGTTATTCTACTCTCCAGGTCATTATTTATTCTACTCACCAGGTCAGTATTTATTGTACTCTCCAGGTGAGTAGTTATTCTACTCTCCAGGTCATTATTTATTTTACTCCCCAGGTCAGTATTTATTGTACTCTCCAGGTTAGTATTTATTCTACTCTCCAGGTCATTATTTATTCTACTCTCCAGGTCTGTGCTTATTTTTCTCTCCAGGTCAGTATTTATTGTACTCTCCAGATCAGTATTTATTGTACTCTCCAGGTAAGTATTTATTGTACTCTCCAGGTCAGTATTTATTGTACTCTCCAGGTCAGTATTTATTACCCTCTCCAGGTCAGCATTTATTGTACTCTCCAGGTCAGTATTTATTGTACTCTCCAGATCAGTATTTATTACCCCCTCCAGGTCAGTATTTATTACACTCTCCAGGTCAGTATTTATTTTACTCCCCAGGACAGTATTTATTGTTCTCTCCAGGTTAGTATTTATTGTAATCTCCAGGTCAGTATTTATTGTACTCTCCAGGTCATTATTTATTACCCTCTCCAGGTCATATTTATTACCCTCTCTAGGTCAGTATTTATTGTTCTCTCCATGTCAGTATTTATTGTACTCTCCAGGTCAGTATTTATTCTGCTCTCCACGTCAGTATTTATTGCCCTCTCCAGGTCAGTATTTATTGTACACTCCAGTTCAGTATTTATTGCCCTCTCCAGATCACTATTTAATGTACCCTCTAGGTCAGTATTTATTGTACTCTCCAGGTCAGTATTTATTGCACTCCCCAGGTCAGTATTTATTATACTCTCCAGGTCAGTATTTATTACCCTCTCCAGATCAATATTTATTGTCCTCTCCAGGTCAGTATTTATTACCCTCTCCAGGTCAGTATTTATTACCCTCTCCATGTCAGTATTTTTTGTCCTCTCCAGGTCAGTATTAATTGTACTCTCCACGTCAGTATTTATTGCCCACTCCAGGTCAGTATTTACTGTACTCTCCAGGTCAGTATTTATTGCCCTCTCCAGGTCAGTGTTTAATGTACCCTCTTGGTCAATATTTAATGTACTCTCCAGGTCAGTATTTATTGTACACTCCAGGTCAGCATTTATTGTACTCTCCAGGTCAGTATTTATTGCACTCCCCATGTCAGTATTTATTATACTCTCCAGGTCAGTATTTATTAACATCTCCAGGTCAGTATTTATTGTATTCTCCAGGTCAGTATTTGTTTTACTCTCCAGGTCAGTATTTATTACACCCTCCAGGTCAGTATTTATTACCCTCTCCAGGTCAGTATTTATTGTACTCTCCAGGTCAGTATTTATTGCCATCTCCAGGTCAGTATTTAATGTACCCTCTAGGTCAGTATTTATTGAACTCACCAGGTCAGTATTTATTTTACACTCCAGGGCAGTATTTATAACCCCCTCCAGGTCAGTATTTATTACCCTCTCTAGGTCAGTATTTATTTTACTCCCCAGGTCAGTATTTATTGTACTCTCCAGGTTAGTAGTTATTCTACCCTCCAGGTCATTATTTATTCTACTCACCAGGTCAGTATTTTTTGTACTCTCCAGGTTAGTAGTTATTCTACTCTCCAGTTCATTATTTATTTTACTCCCCAGGTCAGTATTTATTGTACTCTCCAGGTTAGTATTTATTCTACTCTCCAGGTCATTATTTATTCTACTCTCCAGGTCTGTGTTTATTTTTCTCTCCAGGTCAGTATTTATTGTACTCTCCAGATCAGTATTTATTGTACTCTCCAGGTAAGTATTTATAGTACTCTCCAGGTCAGTATTTATTGTACTCTCCAGGTCAGTATTTATTACCCTCTCCAGGTCAGCATTTATTGTACTCTCCAGGTCAGTATTTATTGTACTCTCCAGATCAGTATTTATTACCCCCTCCAGGTCAGTATTTATTGTACTCTCCAGGTCAGTATTTATTGTCCTCTCCAGGTCAGTATTTATTACCCTCTCCAGGTCAGTATTTATTACCCTATCCATGTCAGTATTTTTTGTACTCTCCAAGTCTGTATGTATTACCCTCTCCAGGTCAATATTTATTGTAATCTCCAGGTCTGTATTTAGTACTCTCTCCAGGTCGGTATTTATTACCCTCTCCAGGTCAGTATTTATTGTACTCTCCAGGTCAGTATTTATTGTACTCTCCACGTCAGTATTTATTGCCCTCTCCAGGTCAGTATTTACTGTACTCTCCAGGTCAGTATTTATTGCCCTCTCCAGGTCAGTGTTTAATGTACCCTCTTGGTCAATATATATTGTACTCTCCAGGTCAGTATTTATTGTACTCTCCAGGTCAGTATTTATTAACATCTCCAGGTCAGTATTTATTGTATTCTCCAGGTCAGTATTTGTTTTACTCTCCAGGTCAGTATTTATTACCCCCTCCAGGTCAGTATTTATTACCCTCTCCAGGTCAGTATTTATTGTACTCTCCAGGTCAGTATTTATTGCCATCTCCAGGTCAGTATTTAATGTACCCTCCAGGTCAGTATTTATTGAACTCTCCAGGTCAGTATTTATTTTACTCTCCAGGGCAGCATTTATCACCCCCTCCAGGTCAGTATTTATTACCCTCTCTGGGTCAGTATTTATTTTACTACCCAGGTCAGTATTTATTGTACTCTCCAGGTTAGTAGTTATTCTACTCTCCAGGTCATTATTTATTCTACTCACCAGGTCAGTATTTATTGTACTCTCCAGGTTAGTAGTTATTCTACTCTCCAGGTCATTATTTATTTTACTCCCCAGGTCAGTATTTATTGTACTCTCCAGGTTAGTATTTATTCTACTCTCCAGGTCATTATTTATTCTACTCTCCAGGTCTGTGCTTATTTTTCTCTCCAGGTCAGTATTTATTGTACTCTCCAGATCAGTATTTATTGTACTCTCCAGGTAAGTATTTATAGTACTCTCCAGGTCAGTATTTATTGTACTCTCCAGGTCAGTATTTATTACCCTCTCCAGGTCAGCATTTATTGTACTCTCCAGGTCAGTATTTATTGTACTCTCCAGATCAGTATTTATTACCCCCTCCAGGTCAGTATTTATTACACTCTCCAGGTCAGTATTTATTTTACTCCCCAGGACAGTATTTATTGTTCTCTCCAGGTTAGTATTTATTGTAATCTCCAGGTCAGTATTTATTGTACTCTCCAGGTCATTATTTATTACACTCTCCAGGTCATATTTATTACCCTCTCTAGGTCAGTATTTATTGTCCTCTCCATGTCAGTATTTATTGTACTCTCCAGGTCAGTATTTATTCTGCTCTCCACGTCAGTATTTATTGCCCTCTCCAGGTCAGTATTTATTGTACTCTCCTGTTCAGTATTTATTGCCCTCTCCAGATCACTATTTAATGTACCCTCTAGGTCAGTATTTATTGTACTCTCCAGGTCAGTATTTATTGCACTCCCCAGGTCAGTATTTATTATACTCTCCAGGTCAGTATTTATTACCCTCTCCAGATCAATATTTATTGTATTCTCCAGGTCTGTATTTATTACTCTCTCCAGGTCAGTATTTATTTTACTCCCCAGGTCAGTATTTATTTTATTACCCAGGTCAGTATTTATTGTTCTCTCCAGGTCAGTATTTATTATACTCTCCAGGTCAGTATTTATTGTACTCTCCAGGTCAGTATTTATTGTAATCTCCAGGTCAGTATTTTTTGTACTCTCCAGGTCTGTATTTATTACCCTCTCCAGGTCAGTATTTTTTGTACTCTCCAGGTCTGTATTTATTACTCTCTCCAGGTCAGTATTTATTTTCCTCTCCATGTCAGTATTTATTGTACTCCCCATGTCAGTATTTATTGTACTCTCCAGGTCAGTATTTATTGTCCTCTCCAGGTCAGTATTTATTAACCTCTCCAGGTCAGTATTTATTACCCTCTCCATGTCAGTATTTTTTGTACTCTCCAAGTCTGTATTTATTACCCTCTCTAGGTCAGTATTTATTGTACTCTCCAGGTCTGTATTTATTATTCTCTCCAGGTCAGTATTTATTACCCTCGCCTTGTCAGTATTTATTGTACTCCCCATGTCAGTATTTATTGTAATCTCCAGGTCAGTTTTTATTGTACTCTCCAGGTCAGTATTTATTACCGTCTCCAGGCCATTATTTATTTTACTCTCCAGGTCAGTATTTATTGTAATCTCCAGGTCAGAATTTTTTGTACTCTCCAGGTCTGTATTTATTACCCTCTCCAGGTCAGTATTTATTGTACTCTCCAGGTCTGTATTTATTACTCTCTCCAGGTCAGTATTCATTATCCTCTCCAGGTCAGTATTTATTGCACTCCACATGTCAGTATTTATTGTACTCTCCATGTCAGTATTTATTGTACTCTCCAGGTCAGTTTTTACTGTATTCTCCAGGTCAGTATTTATTGTACTCTCCAGGTAAGTATGTATTGCACTCTCCAGGTCAGTATTTATTGTATTCTCCAGGTCAGTATTTATTACCCTCAACAGGTCAGCATTTATTGTACTCTCCAGGTCAGTATTTAATGCACTCTCCAGGTCTGTATTTATTATACTCTCCAGGTCAGTGTTTATTGTACTCTCCATGTCAGTATGTATTACTCTCTCCAGTTCAGTATTTATTGTACTCTCCAGGTCAGTATTTTTTGTACTCTCCAAGTCTGTATGTATTACCCTCTCCAGGTCATTATTTATTGTACTCTCCAGGTCTGCATTTAGTACTCTCTCCAGGTCAGTATTTATTACCCTCTCCAGGTCAGTATTTATTGTACTCTCCAGATCAGTATTTATTACCCCCTCCAGGTCAGTATTTATTACACTCTCCAGGTCAGTATTTATTTTACTCCCCAGGACAGTATTTATTGTTCTCACCAGGTTAGTATTTATTGTAATCTCCAGGTCAGTATTTATTGTACTCTCCAGGTCATTATTTATTACCCTCTCCAGGTCAGTATTTATTGTACTCTCCAGTTCAGTATTTATGGCCCCTCCAGATCAGTATTTAATGTATCCTCTAGGTCAGTATTTATTGTACTCTCCAGGTCAGTATTTATTGCACTCCCCAGGTCAGTATTTATTATACTCTCCAGGTCAGTATTTATTACCCTCTCCTGATCAATATTTATTGTATTCTCCAGGTCTGTATTTATTACTCTCTCCAGGTCAGTATTTATTTTACTCCCCAGGTCAGTATTTATTTTACTACCCAGGTCAGTATTTATTATACTCTCCATGTCAGTATTTATTGTACTCTCCAGGTCAGTTTTTATTGTACTCTCCAGGTCAGTATTTATTGTTCTCTCCAGGTCAGTATTTATTATACTCTCCAGGTCAGTATTTATTGTACTCTCCAGGTCAGTATTTATTGTAATCTCCAGGTCAGTATTTTTTGTACTCTCCAGGTCTGTATTTATTACCCTCTCCAGGTCAGTATTTATTGTACTCTCCAGGTCTGTATTTAATACTCTCTCCAGGTCAGTATTTATTTTCCACTCCATGTCAGTATTTATTGTACTCCCCATGTCAGTATTTATTGTACTCTCCAGGTCAGTATTTATTGTCCTCTCCAGGTCAGTATTTATTAACCTCTCCAGGTCAGTATTTATTACCCTCTCCATGTCAGTATTTTTTGTACTCTCCAAGTCTGTATTTATTACCTCTCTAGGTCAGTATTTATTGTACTCTCCAGGTCTGTATTTATTACTCTCTCCAGGTCAGTATTTATTACCCTCGCCTTGTCAGTATTTATTGTACTGTCCATGTCAGTATTTATTGTACTCTCCAGGTCAGTTTTTATTGTACTCTCCAGGTCTGTATTTATTGTTGTCTCCAGGTCAATATTTATTGTACTCTCCAGATCAGTATTTATTGTACTCTCCAGGTAAGTATTTATTGTACTCTCCAGGTCAGTATTTTTTACCCTCTCCAGTTCAGTATTTATTGTACCCTCTAGGTCAGTATTTATTGTACTCTCCAGGTCAGGATTTATTGTACACTCCAGGTCAGTATTTATTGGACTCTCCAGGTAAGTATTTATTACCCTCTCCAGGTCAGTATTTGTTGTATTCTCCAGGTCAGTATTTGTTTTACTCTCCAGGTCAGTATTTATTAACCCCTCCAGGTCAGTATTTATTACCCTCTCCAGGTCAGTATTTATTTTACTCCCCAGGTCAGTATTTATTGTACTCTCCAGGTCAGTATTTATTGTACTCTCCAGGTCAGTATTTATTGTAATCTCCAGGTCAGTATTTTTTGTACTCTCCAGGTCTGTATTTATTACCCTCTCCAGGTCAGTATTTATTGTACTATCCAGGTCTGTATTTATTACTCTCTCCAGGTCAGTATTTATTTTCCTCTCCTGGTCAGTATTTATTGCACTCCCCATGTCAATATTTATTGTACTCTCCATGTCAGTATTTATTGTACTCTCCAGGTCAGTTTTTATTGCACTCTCCAGGTCAGTATTTATTGTTCTCTCCAGGTCAGTATTTATTGTACTCTCCAGGTCAGTATTTATTGTACTCTCCAGGTAAGTATTTATTGTACTCTCCAGGTCAGTATTTATTGTACTCTCCAGGTCAGTATTTATTACCCTCTCCAGGTCAGCATTTATTGTACTCTCCAGGTCAGTATTTATTGTACTCTCCAGGTCTGTATTTATTGTACTCTCCAGGTCAGTGTTTATTGTACTGTCCATGTCAGTATTTATTACTCTCTCCAGGTCAGTATTTATTGCCCTCTCCAGGTCAGTATTTATTGTACCCTCTAGGTCAGTATTTATTGTACTCTCCAGGTCAGTATTTATAGTACACTTCAGATCAGTATTTATTGTACTCTCCAGGTCAATATTTATTGCACTCCCCAGGTCAGTATTTATTATACTCTCCAGGTCAGTATTTATTACCCTCTCTAGGTCAGTATTTATTGTATTCTCCAGGTCAGTATTTGTTTTACTCTCCAGGTCAGTATTTATTAGCCCCTCCAGTTCAGTATGTATTACCATCTCCAGGTCAGTATTTATTTTACTCCCCAGGTCAGTATTTATTTTACTACCCAGGTCATTATTAATTATACTCTCCAGGTCAGTATTTATTGTACTCTCCAGGTCAGTATTTATTTTAGTCTCCAGTTCAGTAATTTTTGTAATCTCCAGGTCTGTATTTATTACCCTCTCCATGTCAGTATTTATTGGACTCTCCAGGTCTGTATTTATTACTCTCTCCAGGTCAGTATTTAATTTCCTCTCCATGTCAGTCTTTATTGTACTCCCCATGTCAGTATTTATTGTACTCTCCAGGTCAGTATTTATTGTCCTCTCCAGGTCAGTATTTATTACCCTCTCCAGGTCAGTATTTATTACCCTCTACATGTCAGTATTTTTTGTACTTTCCAAGTCTGTATTTATTACCCTCTCTAGTTCAGTATTTATTGTACTCTCCAGGTCTGTATTTATTACTCTCTCCAGGTCAGTATTTATTACCCTCTCCAGGTCAGTATTTATTGTACTCCCCATGTCAGTATTTATTGTACTCTCCAGGTCAGTTTGTATTGTACTCTCCAGGTCAGTATTTATTACCCTCTCCAGGTCAGCATTTATTGTACTCTCCAGGTCAGTATTTATTGTACTCTCCAGGTCAGTATTTATCACCCCCTCCAGGTCAGTTGTTATTACCCTCTCCAGGTCAGTATTTATTGTACTCTCCAGGTCACTATTTATTATACTCTCCACGTCAGTATTTATTGTACTCTCCAGGTCAGCATTTATTGTATTCTCCAGGTCAGTATTGATTATACTCTCCACGTCAGTATTTATTGTACTCTCCAGGTCAGCATTTATTGTATTCTCCAGGTCAGTATTTATTACCCTCTCCAGGTCAGTATTTATTGTACTCTCCAGGTCAGTATTTATTGTACTCTACAGGTCAGTATTTGATACCCTCTCCAGGTCTGTATTTACTACTCTCTCCAGGTCAGTATTTATTACCCTCTCCAGGTCAGTATTTATTGTACTCCCCATGTCAGTATTGATTGTACTCTCCAGGTCAGTATTTATTGTACTCTCCAGGTCAGTATTTATTGTACTCTCCACGTCAGTATTTATTGCCCTCTCCAGGTCATTATTTACTGTAAGCTCCAGGTCAGTATTTATTGCCCTCTCCAGGTCAGTGTTTAATGTACCCTCTTGGTCAATATTTATTGTACTCTCGAGGTCAGTATTTATTGTACAATCCATGTCAGCATTTATTGTACTCTCCAGGTCAGTATTTATTGCACTCCTCAGGTCAGTATTTATTATACTCTCCAGGTCAGTATTTATTAACATCTCCAGGTCAGTATTTATTGTATTCTCCAGGTCAGTATTTATTACCCTCTCCAGGTCAGTATTTATTTTACTCCCCAGGTCATTATTTATTTTACTACCCAGGTCAGTATTTATTGTACTCTCCAGGTCAGTATTTATTGTACTCTCCAGGTCAGTATTTATTGTAGTCTCCAGGTCAGAAATTTTTGTACTCTCCAGGTCTGTATTTATTACCCTCTCCAGGTCAGTATTTATTGTACTCTCCAGGTCTGTATTTATTACCCTCTCCAGGTCAGTATTTATTGTACTCTCCAGGTCTGTATATCTTACTCTCTCCAGGTCAGTATTTATTTTCCTCTCCATGTCAGTATTTATTTTACTCCCCATGTCAGTATTTATTGTACTCTCCAGGTCAGTATTTATTGTCCTCTCCAGGTCAGTATTTATTACCCTCTCCAGGTCAGTATTTATTACCCTCTGCATGTCAGTATTTTTTGTACTCTCCAAGTCTGTATTTATTACCCTCTCTAGGTCAGTATTTATTGTACTCTCCAGGTCTGTATTTATTACTCTCTCCAGGTCAGTATTTATTACCCTCTCCAGGTCAGTATTTATTGTACTCCCCATGTCAGTATTTATTGTACTCTCCAGGCCAGTATTTAATGTACCCTCTAGGTCAGTATTTATTGTCCTCTCCAGGTCAGTATTTATAGTACACTCCAGGTTAGTATTTATTGTACTCTTCAGGTCAGTATTTATTGCACTCCCCAGGTCAGTATTTATTATACTCTCCAGGTCAGTATTTATTACCCTCTCCAGGTCAGTATTTATTGTATTCTCCAGGTCAGTATTTGTTTTACTCTCCAGGTCAGTATTTATTACCCCCTCCAGGTCAGTATTTATTACCCTCTCCAGGTCAGTATTTATTTTACTCCCCAAGTCAGTATTTATTTTACTACACAGGTCAGTATTTATTTTACTCCCCAGGTCAGTATTTATTGTACTCTCCAGGTTAGTATTTATTGTACTCTCAAGGTCATTATTTATTCTACTCGCCATGTCAGTATTTATTGTACTCTCCAGGTTAGTATTAATTGTACTCTCCAGGTCAGTATTTATTTTACTCTCCAGGTCAGTATTTATTGTACTCTCCACGTCAGTATTTATTGCCCTCTCCAGGTCAGTATTTATTGTACTCTCCAGGTCAGTATTTATTGCCCTCTCCAGGCCAGTAGTTAATGTACCCTCTGGGTCAGTATTTATTGTACTCTCCAGGTCAGTATTTATAGTACACTCCAGGTCAGTATTTATTGTACTCTCCAGGTCAGTATTTATTGCACTCCCCAGGTCAGTATTTATTATACTCTACAGGTCAGTACTTATTACCCTCTCCAGGTCAGTATTTATTGTATTCTCCAGGTCAGTATTTGTTTTACTCTCCAGGTCAGTATTTATTACCCCCTCCCGGTCAGTATTTATTACCCTCTCCAGGTCAGTATTTATTTTACTCCCCAAGTCAGTATTTATTTTACTACACAGGTCAGTATTTATTATACTCTCCAGGTCAGTATTTATTGTACTCTCAAGGTCAGTATTTATTACCGTCTCCAGGCCATTATTTATTGTACTCTCCAGGACAGTTTTTACTGTACTCTCCAGGTCTGTATTTATTGTACTCTCCAGGTATGTATGTATTGCACTCTCCAGGTCAGTATTTATTGTATTCTCCAGGTCAGTATTTATTACCCTCAACAGGTCAGCATTTATTGTACTCTCCAGGTCAGTATTTAATGCACTCTCCAGGTCTGTATTTATTGTACTCTCCAGGTCAGTGTTTATTGTACTCTCCATGTCAGTATGTATTACTCTCTCCAGGTCAGTATTTATTGTACTCTCCATGTCAGTATTTATTGTCCTCTCCAGGTCAGTATTTATTACCCTCTCCAGGTCAGTATTTATTACCCTCTCCATGTCAGTATTTTTTGTACTTTCCAAGTCTGTATGTATTACCCTCTCCAGGTCATTATTTATTGTACTCTCCAGGTCTGTATTTATTGCCCTCTCCAGGCCAGTAGTTAATGTACCCTCTGGGTCAGTATTTATTGTACTCTCCAGGTCAGTATTTATAGTACACTCCAGGTCAGTATTTATTGTACTCTCCAGGTCAGTATTTATTGCACTCCCCAGGTCAGTATTTATTATACTCTACAGGTCAGTATTTATTACCCTCTCCAGGTCAGTATTTATTGTATTCTCCAGGTCAGTATTTGTTTTACTCTCCAGGTCAGTATTTATTACCCCCTCCAGGTCAGTATTTATTACCCTCTCCAGGTCAGTATTTATTTTACTCCCCAAGTCAGTATTTATTTTACTACACAGGTCAGTATTTATTATACTCTCCAGGTCAGTATTTATTGTACTCTCCAGGTCAGTATTTATTACCGTCTCCAGGCCATTATTTATTGTACTCTCCAGGTCAGTATTTATTGTAATCTCCAGGTCAGAATTTTTTGTACTCTCCAGGCCTGTATTTATTACATTCTCCAGGTCAGTATTTATTGTACTCTCCAGGTCTGTATTTATTACTCTCTCCAGGTCAGTATTCATTATCCTCTCCAGGTCAGTATTTATTGTAGTCTACATGTCAGTATTTATTGTGCTCTCCATTTCAGTATATATTGTACTCTCCAGGTCAGTTTTTACTGTACTCTCCAGGTCAGTATTTATTGTACTCTCCAGGTAAGTATGTATTGCACTCTCCAGGTCAGTATTTATTGTATTCTCCAGGTCAGTATTTATTACCCTCAACAGGTCAGCATTTATTGTACTGACCAGGTCAGTATTTAATGCACTCTCCAGGTCTGTATTTATTGTACTCTCCAGGTCAGTGTTTATTGTACTCTCCATGTCAGTATGTATTACTCTCTCCAGGTCAGTATTTATTGTACTCTCCATGTCAGTATTTATTGTCCTCTCCAGGTCAGTATTTATTACCCTCTCCAGGTCAGTATTTTTTACCCTCTCCATTTCAGTATTTTTTGTACTCTCCAAGTCTGTATGTATTACCCTCTCCAGGTCATTATTTATTGTACTCTCCAGGTCTGTATTTAGTACTATCTCCAGGTCAGTATTTATTAACCTCTCCAGGTCAGTATTTATTGTACTCTCCAGGTCAGTATTAATTGTACTCTCCACGTCAGTATTTATTGTCCTCTCCAGGTCAGTATTTATTACCCTCTCCAGGTCAGTATTTTTTACCCTCTCCATTTCAGTATTTTTTGTACTCTCCAAGTCTGTATGTATTACCCTCTCCAGGTCAGTATTTGTTTCACTCTCCAGGTCAGTATTTATTACACCCTCCAGGTCAGTATTTATTACCCTCTCCAGGTCAGTATTTATTGTACTCTCCAGGTCAGTATTTATTGCCATCTCCAGGTCAGTATTTAATGTACCCTCTAGGTCAGTATTTATTGAACTCTCCAGGTCAGTATTTATTTTACACTCCAGGGCAGTATTTATAACCCCCTCCAGGTCAGTATTTATTACCCTCTCTAGGTCAGTATTTATTTTACTCCCCAGGTCAGTATTTATTGTACTCTCCAGGTTAGTAGTTATTCTACTCTCCAGGTCATTATTTATTCTACTCACCAGGTCAGTATTTTTTGTACTCTCCAGGTTAGTAGTTATTCTACTCTCCAGTTCATTATTTATTTTACTCCCCAGGTCAGTATTTATTGTACTCTCCAGGTTAGTATTTATTCTACTCTCCAGGTCATTATTTATTCTACTCTCCAGGTCTGTGTTTATTTTTCTCTCCAGGTCAGTATTTATTGTACTCTCCAGATCAGTATTTATTGTACTCTCCAGGTAAGTATTTATAGTACTCTCCAGGTCAGTATTTATTGTACTCTCCAGGTCAGTATTTATTACCCTCTCCAGGTCAGCATTTATTGTACTCTCCAGGTCAGTATTTATTGTACTCTCCAGATCAGTATTTATTACCCCCTCCAGGTCAGTATTTATTGTACTCTCCAGGTCAGTATTTATTGTCCTCTCCAGGTCAGTATTTATTACCCTCTCCAGGTCAGTATTTATTACCCTCTCCATGTCAGTATTTTTTGTACTCTCCAAGTCTGTATGTATTACCCTCTCCAGGTCAATATTTATTGTAATCTCCAGGTCTGTATTTAGTACTCTCTCCAGGTCGGTATTTATTACCCTCTCCAGGTCAGTATTTATTGTACTCTCCAGGTCAGTATTTATTGTACTCTCCAGGTTAGTAGTTATTCTACTCTCCAGGTCATTATTTATTCTACTCACCAGGTCAGTATTTTTTGTACTCTCCAGGTTAGTAGTTATTCTACTCTCCAGTTCATTATTTATTTTACTCCCCAGGTCAGTATTTATTGTACTCTCCAGGTTAGTATTTATTCTACTCTCCAGGTCATTATTTATTCTACTCTCCAGGTCTGTGTTTATTTTTCTCTCCAGGTCAGTATTTATTGTACTCTCCAGATCAGTATTTATTGTACTCTCCAGGTAAGTATTTATAGTACTCTCCAGGTCAGTATTTATTGTACTCTCCAGGTCAGTATTTATTACCCTCTCCAGGTCAGCATTTATTGTACTCTCCAGGTCAGTATTTATTGTACTCTCCAGATCAGTATTTATTACCCCCTCCAGGTCAGTATTTATTGTACTCTCCAGGTCAGTATTTATTGTCCTCTCCAGGTCAGTATTTATTACCCTCTCCAGGTCAGTATTTATTACCCTCTCCATGTCAGTATTTTTTGTACTCTCCAGGTCTGTATTTATTACCCTCTCCAGGTCAGTATTTATTGTACTCTCCAGGTCTGTATTTATTACCCTCTCCAGGTCAGTATTTATTGTACTCTCCAGGTCTGTATATCTTACTCTCTCCAGGTCAGTATTTATTTTCCTCTCCATGTCAGTATTTATTTTACTCCCCATGTCAGTATTTATTGTACTCTCCAGGTCAGTATTTATTGTCCTCTCCAGGTCAGTATTTATTACCCTCTCCAGGTCAGTATTTATTACCCTCTGCATGTCAGTATTTTTTGTACTCTCCAAGTCTGTATTTATTACCCTCTCTAGGTCAGTATTTATTGTACTCTCCAGGTCTGTATTTATTACTCTCTCCAGGTCAGTATTTATTACCCTCTCCAGGTCAGTATTTATTGTACTCCCCATGTCAGTATTTATTGTACTCTCCAGGCCAGTATTTAATGTACCCTCTAGGTCAGTATTTATTGTCCTCTCCAGGTCAGTATTTATAGTACACTCCAGGTTAGTATTTATTGTACTCTTCAGGTCAGTATTTATTGCACTCCCCAGGTCAGTATTTATTATACTCTCCAGGTCAGTATTTATTACCCTCTCCAGGTCAGTATTTATTGTATTCTCCAGGTCAGTATTTGTTTTACTCTCCAGGTCAGTATTTATTACCCCCTCCAGGTCAGTATTTATTACCCTCTCCAGGTCAGTATTTATTTTACTCCCCAAGTCAGTATTTATTTTACTACACAGGTCAGTATTTATTTTACTCCCCAGGTCAGTATTTATTGTACTCTCCAGGTTAGTATTTATTGTACTCTCAAGGTCATTATTTATTCTACTCGCCATGTCAGTATTTATTGTACTCTCCAGGTTAGTATTAATTGTACTCTCCAGGTCAGTATTTATTTTACTCTCCAGGTCAGTATTTATTGTACTCTCCACGTCAGTATTTATTGCCCTCTCCAGGTCAGTATTTATTGTACTCTCCAGGTCAGTATTTATTGCCCTCTCCAGGCCAGTAGTTAATGTACCCTCTGGGTCAGTATTTATTGTACTCTCCAGGTCAGTATTTATAGTACACTCCAGGTCAGTATTTATTGTACTCTCCAGGTCAGTATTTATTGCACTCCCCAGGTCAGTATTTATTATACTCTACAGGTCAGTACTTATTACCCTCTCCAGGTCAGTATTTATTGTATTCTCCAGGTCAGTATTTGTTTTACTCTCCAGGTCAGTATTTATTACCCCCTCCCGGTCAGTATTTATTACCCTCTCCAGGTCAGTATTTATTTTACTCCCCAAGTCAGTATTTATTTTACTACACAGGTCAGTATTTATTATACTCTCCAGGTCAGTATTTATTGTACTCTCAAGGTCAGTATTTATTACCGTCTCCAGGCCATTATTTATTGTACTCTCCAGGACAGTTTTTACTGTACTCTCCAGGTCTGTATTTATTGTACTCTCCAGGTATGTATGTATTGCACTCTCCAGGTCAGTATTTATTGTATTCTCCAGGTCAGTATTTATTACCCTCAACAGGTCAACATTTATTGTACTCTCCAGGTCAGTATTTAATGCACTCTCCAGGTCTGTATTTATTGTACTCTCCAGGTCAGTGTTTATTGTACTCTCCATGTCAGTATGTATTACTCTCTCCAGGTCAGTATTTATTGTACTCTCCATGTCAGTATTTATTGTCCTCTCCAGGTCAGTATTTATTACCCTCTCCAGGTCAGTATTTATTACCCTCTCCATGTCAGTATTTTTTGTACTTTCCAAGTCTGTATGTATTACCCTCTCCAGGTCATTATTTATTGTACTCTCCAGGTCTGTATTTATTGCCCTCTCCAGGCCAGTAGTTAATGTACCCTCTGGGTCAGTATTTATTGTACTCTCCAGGTCAGTATTTATAGTACACTCCAGGTCAGTATTTATTGTACTCTCCAGGTCAGTATTTATTGCACTCCCCAGGTCAGTATTTATTATACTCTACAGGTCAGTATTTATTACCCTCTCCAGGTCAGTATTTATTGTATTCTCCAGGTCAGTATTTGTTTTACTCTCCAGGTCAGTATTTATTACCCCCTCCAGGTCAGTATTTATTACCCTCTCCAGGTCAGTATTTATTTTACTCCCCAAGTCAGTATTTATTTTACTACACAGGTCAGTATTTATTATACTCTCCAGGTCAGTATTTATTGTACTCTCCAGGTCAGTATTTATTACCGTCTCCAGGCCATTATTTATTGTACTCTCCAGGTCAGTATTTATTGTAATCTCCAGGTCAGAATTTTTTGTACTCTCCAGGCCTGTATTTATTACATTCTCCAGGTCAGTATTTATTGTACTCTCCAGGTCTGTATTTATTACTCTCTCCAGGTCAGTATTCATTATCCTCTCCAGGTCAGTATTTATTGTAGTCTACATGTCAGTATTTATTGTGCTCTCCATTTCAGTATATATTGTACTCTCCAGGTCAGTTTTTACTGTACTCTCCAGGTCAGTATTTATTGTACTCTCCAGGTAAGTATGTATTGCACTCTCCAGGTCAGTATTTATTGTATTCTCCAGGTCAGTATTTATTACCCTCAACAGGTCAGCATTTATTGTACTGACCAGGTCAGTATTTAATGCACTCTCCAGTTCTGTATTTATTGTACTCTCCAGGTCAGTGTTTATTGTACTCTCCATGTCAGTATGTATTACTCTCTCCAGGTCAGTATTTATTGTACTCTCCATGTCAGTATTTATTGTCCTCTCCAGGTCAGTATTTATTACCCTCTCCAGGTCAGTATTTTTTACCCTCTCCATTTCAGTATTTTTTGTACTCTCCAAGTCTGTATGTATTACCCTCTCCAGGTCATTATTTATTGTACTCTCCAGGTCTGTATTTAGTACTCTCTCCAGGTCAGTATTTATTAACCTCTCCAGGTCAGTATTTATTGCACTCTCCAGGTCAGTATTAATTGTACTCTCCACGTCAGTATTTATTGTCCTCTCCAGGTCAGTATTTATTACCCTCTCCAGGTCAGTATTTTTTACCCTCTCCATTTCAGTATTTTTTGTACTCTCCAAGTCTGTATGTATTACCCTCTCCAGGTCAGTATTTGTTTCACTCTCCAGGTCAGTATTTATTACACCCTCCAGGTCAGTATTTATTACCCTCTCCAGGTCAGTATTTATTGTACTCTCCAGGTCAGTATTTATTGCCATCTCCAGGTCAGTATTTAATGTACCCTCTAGGTCAGTATTTATTGAACTCTCCAGGTCAGTATTTATTTTACACTCCAGGGCAGTATTTATAACCCCCTCCAGGTCAGTATTTATTACCCTCTCTAGGTCAGTATTTATTTTACTCCCCAGGTCAGTATTTATTGTACTCTCCAGGTTAGTAGTTATTCTACTCTCCAGGTCATTATTTATTCTACTCACCAGGTCAGTATTTTTTGTACTCTCCAGGTTAGTAGTTATTCTACTCTCCAGTTCATTATTTATTTTACTCCCCAGGTCAGTATTTATTGTACTCTCCAGGTTAGTATTTATTCTACTCTCCAGGTCATTATTTATTCTACTCTCCAGGTCTGTGTTTATTTTTCTCTCCAGGTCAGTATTTATTGTACTCTCCAGATCAGTATTTATTGTACTCTCCAGGTAAGTATTTATAGTACTCTCCAGGTCAGTATTTATTGTACTCTCCAGGTCAGTATTTATTACCCTCTCCAGGTCAGCATTTATTGTACTCTCCAGGTCAGTATTTATTGTACTCTCCAGATCAGTATTTATTACCCCCTCCAGGTCAGTATTTATTGTACTCTCCAGGTCAGTATTTATTGTCCTCTCCAGGTCAGTATTTATTACCCTCTCCAGGTCAGTATTTATTACCCTCTCCATGTCAGTATTTTTTGTACTCTCCAAGTCTGTATGTATTACCCTCTCCAGGTCAATATTTATTGTAATCTCCAGGTCTGTATTTAGTACTCTCTCCAGGTCGGTATTTATTACCCTCTCCAGGTCAGTATTTATTGTACTCTCCAGGTCAGTATTTATTGTACTCTCCAGGTTAGTAGTTATTCTACTCTCCAGGTCATTATTTATTCTACTCACCAGGTCAGTATTTTTTGTACTCTCCAGGTTAGTAGTTATTCTACTCTCCAGTTCATTATTTATTTTACTCCCCAGGTCAGTATTTATTGTACTCTCCAGGTTAGTATTTATTCTACTCTCCAGGTCATTATTTATTCTACTCTCCAGGTCTGTGTTTATTTTTCTCTCCAGGTCAGTATTTATTGTACTCTCCAGATCAGTATTTATTGTACTCTCCAGGTAAGTATTTATAGTACTCTCCAGGTCAGTATTTATTGTACTCTCCAGGTCAGTATTTATTACCCTCTCCAGGTCAGCATTTATTGTACTCTCCAGGTCAGTATTTATTGTACTCTCCAGATCAGTATTTATTACCCCCTCCAGGTCAGTATTTATTGTACTCTCCAGGTCAGTATTTATTGTCCTCTCCAGGTCAGTATTTATTACCCTCTCCAGGTCAGTATTTATTACCCTCTCCATGTCAGTATTTTTTGTACTCTCCAAGTCTGTATGTATTACCCTCTCCAGGTCAATATTTATTGTAATCTCCAGGTCTGTATTTAGTACTCTCTCCAGGTCGGTATTTATTACCCTCTCCAGGTCAGTATTTATTGTACTCTCCAGGTCAGTACTTATTGTACTCTCCACGTCAGTATTTATTGCCCTCTCCAGGTCAGTATTTACTGTACTCTCCAGGTCAGTATTTATTGCCCTCTCCAGGTCAGTGTTTAATGTACCCTCTTGGTCAATATTTATTGTACTCTCCAAGTCAGTATTTATTGTACACTCCAGGTCAGCATTTATTGTACTCTCCAGGTCAGTATTTATTGCACTCCCCATGTCAGTATTTATTATACTCTCCAGGTCAGTATTTATTAACATCTCCAGGTCAGTATTTATTGTATTCTCCAGGTCAGTATTTGTTTTACTCTCCAGGTCAGTATTTATTACCCCCTCCAGGTCAGTATTTATTACCCTCTCCAAGTCTGTATTTATTGTACTCTCCAGGTCAGTATTTATTGCCATCTCCAGGTCAGTATTTAATGTACCCTCCAGGTCAGTATTTATTGAACTCGCCAGGTCAGTATTTATTTTACTCTCCAGGGCAGCATTTATCACCCCCTCCAGGTCAGTATTTATTACCCTCTCTGGGTCAGTATTTATTTTACTCCCCAGGTCAGTATTTATTGTACTCTCCAGGTTAGTAGTTATTCTACTCTCCAGGTCATTATTTATTCTACTCACCAGGTCAGTATTTATTGTACTCTCCAGGTTAGTAGTTATTCTACTCTCCAGGTCATTATTTATTTTACTCCCCAGGTCAGTATTTATTGTACTCTCCAGGTTAGTATTTATTCTACTCTCCAGGTCATTATTTATTCTACTCTCCAGGTCTGTGCTTATTTTTCTCTCCAGGTCAGTATTTATTGAACTCTCCAGATCAGTATTTATTGTACTCTCCAGGTAAGTATTTATTGTACTCTCCAGGTCAGTATTTATTGTACTCTCCAGGTCAGTATTTATTACCCTCTCCAGGTCAGCATTTATTGTACTCTCCAGGTCAGTATTTATTGTACTCTCCAGATCAGTATTTATTACCCCCTCCAGGTCAGTATTTATTACACTCTCCAGGTCAGTATTTATTTTACTCCCCAGGACTGTATTTATTGTTCTCTCCAGGTTAATATTTATTGTAATGTCCAGGTCAGTATTTATTGTACTCTCCAGGTCATTATTTATTACCCTCTCCAGGTCATATTTATTACCCTCTCTATGTCAGTATTTATTGTCCTCTCCATGTCAGTATTTATTGTACTCTCCAGGTCAGTATTTATTCTGCTCTCCACGTCAGTATTTATTGCCCTCTCCAGGTCAGTATTTATTGTACTCTCCAGTTCAGTATTTATTGCCCTCTCCAGATCAGTATTTAATGTACCCTCTAGGTCAGTATTTATTGTACTCTCCAGGTCAGTATTTATTGCACTCCCCAGGTCAGTATTTATTACCCTCTCCAGATCAATATTTATTGTATTCTCCAGGTCTTTATTTATTACTCTCTCCAGGTCAGTATGTATTTTACTCCCCAGGTCAGTATTTATTTTACTACCCAGGTCAGTATTTATTATACTCTCCATGTCAGTATTTATTGTACTCTCCAGGTCAGTTTTTATTGTACTCTCCATGTCAGTATTTATTGTTCTCTCCAGGTCAGTATTTATTATACTCTCCAGGTCAGTATTTATTGTACTCTCCAGGTCAGCATTTATTGTACTCTCCAGGTCAGTATTTAATGCACTCTCCAGGTCTTTATTTATTGTACTCTCCAGGTCAGTGTTTATTGTACTCTCCATGTCAGTATGTATTACTCTCTCCAGGTCAGTATTTATTGTACTCTCCATGTCAGTATTTATTGTCCTCTCCAGGTCAGTATTTATTACCCTCTCCAGGTCAGTATTTATTACCCTCTCCATGTCAGTATTTTTTGTACTCTCCAAGTCTGTATGTATTAGCCTCTCCAGGTCATTATTTATTGTAATCTCCACGTCTGTATTTAGTACTCTCTCCAGGTCAGTATTTATTACCCTCTCCAGGTCAGTATTTATTGTACTCTCCAGGTCAGTATTAATTGTACTCTCCACGTCAGTATTTATTGCCCTCTCCAGGTCAGTATTTACTGTACTCTCCAGGTCAGTATTTATTGCCCTCTCCAGGTCAGTGTTTAATGTACCCTCTTGGTCAATATTTAATGTACTCTCCAGGTCAGTATTTATTGTACACTCCAGGTCAGCATTTATTGTACTCTCCAGGTCAGTATTTATTGCACTCCCCATGTCAGTATTTATTATACTCTCCAGGTCAGTATTTATTAACATCTCCAGGTCAGTATTTATTGTATTCTCCAGGTCAGTATTTGTTTTACTCTCCAGGTCAGTATTTATTACCCCCTCCAGGTCAGTATTTATTACCCTCTCCAGGTTAGTATTTATTGTACTCTCCAGGTCAGTATTTATTGCCATCTCCAGGTCAGTATATAATGTACCGTCTAGGTCAGTATTTATTGAACTCTCCAGGTCAGTATTTATTTTACACTCCAGGGCAGTATTTATAACCCCCTCCAGGTCAGTATTTATTACCCTCTCTAGGTCAGTATTTATTTTACTCCCCAGGTCAGTTTTTATTGTACTCTCCAGGTTTGTAGTTATTCTACCCTCCAGGTAATTATTTATTCTACTCACCAGGTCAGTATTTTTTGTACTCTCCAGGTTAGTAGTTATTCTACTCTCCAGTTCATTATTTATTTTACTCCCCAGGTCAGTATATATTGTACTCTCCAGGTTAGTATTTATTCTACTCTCCAGGTCATTATTTATTCTACTCTCCAGGTCTGTGTTTATTTTTCTCTCCAGGTCAGTATTTATTGTACTCTCCAGATCAGTATTTATTGTACTCTCCAGGTAAGTATTTATAGTACTCTCCAGGTCAGTATTTATTGTACTCTCCAGGTCAGTATTTATTACCCTCTCCAGGTCAGCATTTATTGTACTCTCCAGGTCAGTATTTATTGTACTCTCCAGATCAGTATTTATTACCCCCTCCAGGTCAGTATTTATTGTACTCTCCAGGTCAGTATTTATTGTCCTCTCCAGGTCAGTATTTATTACCCTCTCCAGGTCAGTATTTATTACCCTATCCATGTCAGTATTTTTTGTACTCTCCAAGTCTGTATGTATTACCCTCTCCAGGTCAATATTTATTGTAATCTCCAGGTCTGTATTTAGTACTCTCTCCAGGTCGGTATTTATTACCCTCTCCAGGTCAGTATTTATTGTACTCTCCAGGTCAGTATTTATTGTACTCTCCACGTCAGTATTTATTGCCCTCTCCAGGTCAGTATTTACTGTACTCTCCAGGACAGTATTTATTGCCCTCTCCAGGTCAGTGTTTAATGTAGCCTCTTGGTCAATATTTATTGTACTCTCCAGATCAGTATTTATTGTACACTCCAGGTCAGCATTTATTGTACTCTCCAGGTCAGTATTTATTGCACTCCCCATGTCAGTATTTATTATACTCTCCAGGTCAGTATTTATTAACATCTCCAGGTCAGTATTTATTGTATTCTCCAGGTCAGTATTTGTTTTACTCTCCAGGTCAGTATTTATTACCCCCTCCAGGTCAGTATTTATTACCCTCTCCAGGTCAGTATTTATTGTACTCTCCAGCTCATTATTTATTGCCATCTCCAGGTCAGTATTTAATGTACCCTCCAGGTCAGTATTTATTGAACTCTCCAGGTCAGTATTTATTTTACTCTCCAGGGCAGCATTTATCACCCCCTCCAGGTCAGTATTTATTACCCTCTCTGGGTCAGTATTTATTTTACTCCCCAGGTCAGTATTTATTGTACTCTCCAGGTTAGTAGTTATTCTACTCTCCAGGTCATTATTTATTCTACTCACCAGGTCAGTATTTATTGTACTCTCCAGGTTAGTAGTTATTCTACTCTCCAGGTCATTATTTATTTTACTCCCCAGGTCAGTATTTATTGTACTCTCCAGGTTGGTATTTATTCTACTCTCCAGGTCATTATTTATTCTACTCTCCAGGTCTGTGCTTATTTTTCTCTCCAGGTCAGTATTTATTGTACTCTCCAGATCAGTATTTATTGTACTCTCCAGGTAAGTATTTATTGTACTCTCCAGGTCAGTATTTATTGTACTCTCCAGGTCAGTATTTATTACCCTCTCCAGGTCAGCATTTATTGTACTCTCCAGGTCAGTATTTATTGTACTCTCCAGATCAGTATTTATTACCCCCTCCAGGTCAGTATTTATTACACTCTCCAGGTCAGTATTTATTTTACTCCCCAGGACAGTATTTATTGTTCTCTCCAGGTTAGTATTTATTGTAATCTCCAGGTCAGTATTTATTGTACTCTCCAGGTCATTATTTATTAGCCTCTCCAGGTCATATTTATTACCCTCTCTAGGTCAGTATTTATTGTCCTCTCCATGTCAGTATTTATTGTACTCTCCAGGTCAGTATTTATTGCCATCTCCAGGTCAGTATTTAATGTACCCTCCAGGTCAGTATTTATTGAACTCTCCAGTTCAGTATTTATTTTACTCTCCAGGGCAGCATTTATCACCCCCTCCAGGTCAATATTTATTACCCTCTCTGAGTCAGTATTTATTTTACTCCCCAGGTCAGTATTTATTGTACTCTCCAGGTTAGTAGTTATTCTACTCTCCAGGTCATTATTTATTCTACTCACCAGGTCAGTATTTATTGTACTCTCCAGGTTAGTAGTTATTCTACTCTCCAGGTCATTATTTATTTTACTCCCAGGTCAGTATTTATTGTACTCTCCAGGTTAGTATTTATTCTACTCTCCAGGTCATTATTTATTCTACTCTCCAGGTCTGTGCTTATTTTTCTCTCCAGGTCAGTATTTATTGTACTCTCCAGATCAGTATTTATTGTACTCTCCAGGTAAGTATTTATTGTACTCTCCAGGTCAGTATTTATTGTACTCTCCAGGTCAGTATTTATTACCCTCTCCAGGTCAGCATTTATTGTACTCTCCAGGTCAGTATTTATTGTACTCTCCAGATCAGTATTTATTACCCCCTCCAGGTCAGTATTTATTACACTCTCCAGGTCAGTATTTATTTTACTCCCCAGGACAGTATTTATTGTTCTCTCCAGGTTAGTATTTATTGTAATCTCCAGGTCAGTATTTATTGTACTCTCCAGGTCATTATTTATTACCCTCTCCAGGTCATATTTATTACCCTCTCTAGGTCAATATTTATTGTCCTCTCCATGTCAGTATTTATTGTACTCTCCAGGTCAGTATTTATTCTGCTCTCCACGTCAGTATTTATTGCCCTCTCCAGGTCAGTATTTATTGTACTCTCCAGTTCAGTATTTATTGCCCTCTCCAGATCACTATTTAATGTATCCTCTAGGACAGTATTTATTGTACTCTCCAGGTCAGTATTTATTGCACTCCCCAGGTCAGTATTTATTATACTCTCCAGGTCAGTATTTATTACCCTCTCCAGATCAATATTTATTGTCCTCTCCAGGTCACTATTTATTACTCTCTCCAGGTCAGTATTTATTACCCTCTCCATGTCAGTATTTTTTGTACTCTCCAAGTCTGTATGTATTAGCCTCTCCAGGTCATTATTTATTGTAATCTCCAGGTCTGTATTTAGTACTCTCTCCAGGTCAGTATTTATTACCCTCTCCAGGTCAGTATTTATTTTACTCCCCAGGTCAGTATTTATTGTACTCTCCAGGTTAGTATTTATTCTACTCTCCAGGTCATTATTTATTCTACTCTCCAGGTCTGTGTTTATTTTTCTCTCCAGGTCAGTATTTATGTACTCTCCAGATCAGTATTTATAGTACTCTCATGGTAAGTATTTATAGTACTCTCCAGGTCAGTATTTATTGTACTCTCCAGGTCAGTATTTATTACCCTCTCCAGGTCAGCATTTATTGTACTCTCCAGGTCAGTATTTATTGTACTCTCCAGATCAGTATTTATTACCCCCTCCAGGTCAGTATTTATTGTACTCTCCAGGTCAGTATTTATTGTCCTCTCCAGGTCAGTATTTATTACCCTCTCCAGGTCAGTATTTATTACCCTATCCATGTCAGTATTTTTTGTACTCTCCAAGTCTGTATGTATTACCCTCTCCAGGTCAATATTTATTGTAATCTCCAGGTCTGTATTTAGTACTCTCTCCAGGTCTGTATTTATTACCCTCTCCAGGTCAGTATTTATTGTACTCTCCAGGTCAGTATTTATTGTACTCTCCAGGTCAGTGTTTAATGTACCCTCTTGGTCAATATTTATTGTACTCTCCAGGTCAGTATTTATTGTACTCTCCAGGTCAGTATTTATTAACATCTCCAGGTCAGTATTTATTGTATTCTCCAGGTCAGTATTTGTTTTACTCTCCAGGTCAGTATTTATTACCCCCTCCAGGTCAGTATTTATTACCCTCTCCAGGTCAGTATTTATTGTACTCTCCAGGTCAGTATTTATTGCCATCTCCAGGTCAGTATTTAATGTACCCTCCAGGTCAGTATTTATTGAATTCTCCAGGTCAGTATTTATTTTACTCTCCAGGGCAGCATTTATCACCCCCTCCAGGTCAGTATTTATTACTCTCTCTGGGTCAGTATTTATTTTACTCCCCAGGTCAGTATTTATTGTACTCACTAGGTCAGTATTTATTGTACTCTCCAGGTTAGTAGTTATTCTACTCTCCAGGTCATTTTTTATTTTACTCCCCAGGTCAGTATTTATTGTACTCTCCAGGTTAGTATTTATTCTACTCTCCAGGTCATTATTTATTCTACTCTCCAGGTCTGTGCTTATTTTTCTCTCCAGGTCAGTATTTATTGTACTCTCCAGATCAGTATTTATTGTACTCTCCAGGTAAGTATTTATTGTACTCTCCAGGTCAGTATTTATTGTACTCTCAAGGTCAGTATTTATTACCCTCTCCAGGTCAGCATTTATTGTACTCTCCAGGTCAGTATTTATTGTACTCTCCAGATCAGTATTTATTACCCCCTCCAGGTCAGTATTTATTACACTCTCCAGGTCAGTATTTATTTTACTCCCCAGGACAGTATTTATTGTTCTCTCCAGGTTAGTATTTATTGTAATCTCCAGGTCAGTATTTATTGTACTCTCCAGGTCATTATTTATTATCCTCTCCAGGTCATATTTATTACCCTCTCTGGGTCAGTATTTATTGTCCTCTCCATGTCAGTATTTATTGTACTCTCCAGGTCAGTATTTATTCTGCTCTCCACATCAGTATTTATTGCCCTCTCCAGGTCAGTATTTATTGTACTCTTCAGGTCAGTATTTATTGCACTCCCCAGGTCAGTATTTATTATACTCTCCAGGTCAGTATTTATTACCCTCTCCAGATCAATATTTATTGTATTCTCCAGGTCTGTATTTATTACTCTCTCCAGGTCAGTATTTATTTTACTCCCCAGGTCAGTATTTATTTTACTACCCAGGTCAGTATTTATTGTTCTCTCCAGTTCAGTATTTATTATACTCTCCAGGTCAGTATTTTTTGTACTCTCCAGGTCTGTATTTATTACCCTCTCCAGGTCAGTATTTTTTGTACTCTCCAGGTCTGTATTTATTACTCTCTCCAGGTCAGTATTTATTTTCCTCTCCATGTCAGTATTTATTGTACTCCCCATGTCAGTATTTATTGTACTCTCCAGGTCAGTATTTATTGTCCTCTCCAGGTCAGTATTTATTAACCTCTCCAGGTCAGTATTTATTACCCTCTCCATGTCAGTATTTTTTGTACTCTCCAAGTCTGTATTTATTACCCTCTCTAGGTCAGTATTTATTGTACTCTCCAGGTCTGTATTTATTATTCTCTCCAGGTCAGTATTTATTACCCTCGCCTTGTCAGTATTTATTGTACTCCCCATGTCAGTATTTATTGTAATCTCCAGGTCAGTTTTTATTGTACTCTCCAGGTCAGTATTTATTACCGTCTCCAGGCCATTATTTATTTTACTCCCCAGGTCAGTATTTATTTTACTACCCAGGTCAGTATTTGTTATACTCTCCAGGTCAGTATTTATTACCCTCTCCAGATCAATATTTATTGTATTCTCCAGGTCTGTATTTATTACTCTCTCCAGGTCAGTATTTATTTTACTCCCCAGGTCAGTATTTATTTTACTACCCAGGTCAGTATTTATTGTTCTCTCCAGGTCAGTATTTATTATACTCTCCAGGTCAGTATTTATTGTACTCTCCAGGTCAGCATTTATTGTAATCTCCAGGTCAGTATTTTTTGTACTCTCCAGGTCTGTATTTATTACCCTCTCCAGGTCAGTATTTTTTGTACTCTCCAGGTCTGTATTTATTACTCTCTCCAGGTCAGTATTTATTTTCCTCTCCATGTCAGTATTTATTGTACTCCCCATGTCAGTATTTATTGTACTCTCCAGGTCAGTATTTATTGTCCTCTCCAGGTCAGTATTTATTACCCTCTCCAGGTCAGCATTTATTGTACTCTCCAGGTCAGTATTTATTGTACTCTCCAGATCAGTATTTATTACCCCCTCCAGGTCAGTATTTATTACACTCTCCAGGTCAGTATTTATTTTACTCCCCAGGACAGTATTTATTGTTCTCTCCAGGTTAGTATTTATTGTAATCTCCAGGTCAGTATTTATTGTACTCTCCAGGTCATTATTTATTACCCTCTCCAGGTCATATTTATTACCCTCTCTAGGTCAGTATTTATTGTCCTCTCCATGTCAGTATTTATTGTACTCTCCAGGTCAGTATTTATTGCCATCTCCAGGTCAGTATTTAATGTACCCTCCAGGTCAGTATTTATTGAACTCTCCAGTTCAGTATTTATTTTACTCTCCAGGGCAGCATTTATCACCCCCTCCAGGTCAGTATTTATTACCCTCTCTGAGTCAGTATTTATTTTACTCCCCAGGTCAGTATTTATTGTACTCTCCAGGTTAGTAGTTATTCTACTCTCCAGGTCATTATTTATTCTACTCACCAGGTCAGTATTTATTGTACTCTCCAGGTTAGTAGTTATTCTACTCTCCAGGTCATTATTTATTTTACTCCCAGGTCAGTATTTATTGTACTCTCCAGGTTAGTATGTATTCTACTCTCCAGGTCATTATTTATTCTACTCTCCAGGTCTGTGCTTATTTTTCTCTCCAGGTCAGTATTTATTGTACTCTCCAGATCAGTATTTATTGTACTCTCCAGGTAAGTATTTATTGTACTCTCCAGGTCAGTATTTATTGTACTCTCCAGGTCAGTATTTATTACCCTCTCCAGGTCAGCATTTATTGTACTCTCCAGGTCAGTATTTATTGTACTCTCCAGATCAGTATTCATTACCCCCTCCAGGTCAGTATTTATTACACTCTCCAGGTCAGTATTTATTTTACTCCCCAGGACAGTATTTATTGTTCTCTCCAGGTTAGTATTTATTGTAATCTCCAGGTCAGTATTTATTGTACTCTCCAGGTCATTATTTATTACCCTCTCCAGGTCATATTTATTACCCTCTCTAGGTCAATATTTATTGTCCTCTCCATGTCAGTATTTATTGTACTCTCCAGGTCAGTATTTATTCTGCTCTCCACGTCAGTATTTATTGCCCTCTCCAGGTCAGTATTTATTGTACTCTCCAGTTCAGTATTTATTGCCCTCTCCAGATCACTATTTAATGTATCCTCTAGGACAGTATTTATTGTACTCTCCAGGTCAGTATTTATTGCACTCCCCAGGTCAGTATTTATTATACTCTCCAGGTCAGTATTTATTACCCTCTCCAGATCAATATTTATTGTCCTCTCCAGGTCAGTATTTATTACCCTCTCCAGGTCAGTATTTATTACCCTCTCCATGTCAGTATTTTTTGTACTCTCCAAGTCTGTATGTATTAGCCTCTCCAGGTCATTATTTATTGTAATCTCCAGGTCTGTATTTAGTACTCTCTCCAGGTCAGTATTTATTACCCTCTCCAGGTCAGTATTTATTTTACTCCCCAGGTCAGTATTTATTGTACTCTCCAGGTTAGTATTTATTCTACTCTCCAGGTCATTATTTATTCTACTCTCCAGGTCTGTGTTTATTTTTCTCTCCAGGTCAGTATTTATTGTACTCTCCAGATCAGTATTTATAGTACTCTCATGGTAAGTATTTATAGTACTCTCCAGGTCAGTATTTATTGTACTCTCCAGGTCAGTATTTATTACCCTCTCCAGGTCAGCATTTATTGTACTCTCCAGGTCAGTATTTATTGTACTCTCCAGATCAGTATTTATTACCCCCTCCAGGTCAGTATTTATTGTACTCTCCAGGTCAGTATTTATTGTCCTCTCCAGGTCAGTATTTATTACCCTCGCCAGGTCAGTATTTATTACCCTATCCATGTCAGTATTTTTTGTACTCTCCAAGTCTGTATGTATTACCCTCTCCAGGTCAATATTTATTGTAATCTCCAGGTCTGTATTTAGTACTCTCTCCAGGTCTGTATTTATTACCCTCTCCAGGTCAGTATTTATTGTACTCTCCAGGTCAGTATTTATTGTACTCTCCAGGTCAGTGTTTAATGTACCCTCTTGGTCAATATTTATTGTACTCTCCAGGTCAGTATTTATTGTACTCTCCAGGTCAGTATTTATTAACATCACCAGGTCAGTATTTATTGTATTCTCCAGGTCAGTATTTGTTTTACTCTCCAGGTCAGTATTTATTACCCCCTCCAGGTCAGTATTTATTACCCTCTCCAGGTCAGTATTTATTGTACTCTCCAGGTCAGTATTTATTGCCATCTCCAGGTCAGTATTTAATGTACCCTCCAGGTCAGTATTTATTGAATTCTCCAGGTCAGTATTTATTTTACTCTCCAGGGCAGCATTTATCACCCCCTCCAGGTCAGTATTTATTACTCTCTCTGGGTCAGTATTTATTTTACTCCCCAGGTCAGTATTTATTGTACTCTCCAGGTTAGTAGTTATTCTACTCTCCAGGTCATTATTTATTCTACTCACTAGGTCAGTATTTATTGTACTCTCCAGGTTAGTAGTTATTCTACTCTCCAGGTCATTTTTTATTTTACTCCCCAGGTCAGTATTTATTGTACTCTCCAGGTTAGTATTTATTCTACTCTCCAGGTCATTATTTATTCTACTCTCCAGGTCTGTGCTTATTTTTCTCTCCAGGTCAGTATTTATTGTACTCTCCAGATCAGTATTTATTGTACTCTCCAGGTAAGTATTTATTGTACTCTCCAGGTCAGTATTTATTGTACTCTCAAGGTCAGTATTTATTACCCTCTCCAGGTCAGCATTTATTGTACTCTCCAGGTCAGTATTTATTGTACTCTCCAGATCAGTATTTATTACCCCCTCCAGGTCAGTATTTATTACACTCTCCAGGTCAGTATTTATTTTACTCCCCAGGACAGTATTTATTGTTCTCTCCAGGTTAGTATTTATTGTAATCTCCAGGTCAGTATTTATTGTACTCTCCAGGTCATTATTTATTACCCTCTCCAGGTCATATTTATTACCCTCTCTGGGTCAGTATTTATTGTCCTCTCCATGTCAGTATTTATTGTACTCTCCAGGTCAGTATTTATTCTGCTCTCCACGTCAGTATTTATTGCCCTCTCCAGGTCAGTATTTATTGTACTCTCCAGGTCAGTATTTATTGCACTCCCCAGGTCAGTATTTATTATACTCTCCAGGTCAGTATTTATTACCCTCTCCAGATCAATATTTATTGTATTCTCCAGGTCTGTATTTATTACTCTCTCCAGGTCAGTATTTATTTTACTCCCCAGGTCAGTATTTATTTTACTACCCAGGTCAGTATTTATTGTTCTCTCCAGTTCAGTATTTATTATACTCTCCAGGTCAGTATTTTTTGTACTCTCCAGGTCTGTATTTATTACCCTCTCCAGGTCAGTATTTTTTGTACTCTCCAGGTCTGTATTTATTAATCTCTCCAGGTCAGTATTTATTTTCCTCTCCATGTCAGTATTTATTGTACTCCCCATGTCAGTATTTATTGTACTCTCCAGGTCAGTATTTATTGTCCTCTCCAGGTCAGTATTTATTAACCTCTCCAGGTCAGTATTTATTACCCTCTCCATGTCAGTATTTTTTGTACTCTCCAAGTCTGTATTTATTACCCTCTCTAGGTCAGTATTTATTGTACTCTCCAGGTCTCTATTTATTATTCTCTCCAGGTCAGTATTTATTATCCTCGCCTTGTCAGTATTTATTGTACTACCCATGTCAGTATTTATTGTACTCTCCAGGTCAGTTTTTATTGTACTCTCCAGGTCAGTATTTATTACCGTCTCCAGGCCATTATTTATTGTACTCTACAGGTCAGTATTTATTGTAATCTCCAGGTCAGAATTTTTTGTACTCTGCAGGTCTGTATTTATTACCCTCTCCAGGTCAGTATTTATTGTACTCTCCAGGTCTGTATTTATTACACTCTCCAGGTCAGTATTCATTATCCTCTCCAGGTCAGTATTTATTGCACTCCACATGTCAGTATTTATTGTACTCTCCATGTCAGTATTTATTGTACTCTCCAGGTCAGTTTTTACTGTATTCTCCAGGTCAGTATTTATTGTACTCTCCAGGTAAGTATGTATTGCACTCTCCAGGTCAGTATTTATTGTATTCTCCAGGTCAGTATTTATTACCCTCAACAGGTCAGCATTTATTGTACTCTCCAGGTCAGTATTTAATGCACTCTCCAGGTCTGTATTTATTATACTCTCCAGGTCAGTGTTTATTGTACTCTCCATGTCAGTATGTATTACTCTCTCCAGGTCAGTATTTATTGTACTCTCCAGGTCAGTATTTATTGTCCTCTCCAGGTCAGTATTTATTACCCTCTCCAGGTCAGTATTTATTACCCTCTCCATGTCAGTATTTTTTGTACTCTCCAAGTCTGTATGTATTACCCTCTCCAGGTCATTAATTATTGTACTCTCCAGGTCTGTATTTAGTACTCTCTCCAGGTCAGTATTTATTACCCTCTCCAGGTCAGTATTTATTGTACTCTCCAGATCAGTATTTATTACCCCCTCCAGGTCAGTATTTATTACACTCTCCAGGTCAGTATTTATTTTACTCACCAGGACAGTATTTATTGTTCTCACCAGGTTAGTATTTATTGTAATCTCCAGGTCAGTATTTATTGTACTCTCCAGGTCATTATTTATTACCCTCTCCAGGTCAGTATTTATTGTACTCTCCAGTTCAGTATTTATTGCCCTCTCCAGATCAGTATTTAATGTACCCTCTAGGTCAGTATTTATTGTACTCTCCAGGTCAGTATTTATTGCACTCCCCAGGTCAGTATTTATTATACTCTCCAGGTCAGTATTTATTACCCTCTCCAGATCAATATTTATTGTATTCTCCAGGTCTGTATTTATTACTCTCTCCAGGTCAGTATTTATTTTACTTCCCAGGTCAGTATTTATTTTACTACCCAGGTCAGTATTTATTATACTCTCCATGTCAGTATTTATTGTACTCTCCAGGTCAGTTTTTATTGTACTCTCCAGGTCAGTATTTATTGTTCTCTCCAGGTCAGTATTTATTATACTCTCCAGGTCAGTATTTATTGTACTCTCCTGGTCAGTATTTATTGTAATCTCCAGGTCAGTATTTTTTGTACTCTCCAGGTCTGTATTTATTACCCTCTCCAGGTCAGTATTTATTGTACTCTCCAGGTCTGTATTTAATACTCTCTCCTGGTCAGTATTTATTTTCCTCTCCATGTCAGTATTTATTGTACTCCCCATGTCAGTATTTATTGTACTCTCCTGGTCAGTATTTATTGTCCTCTCCAGGTCAGTATTTATTAACCTCTCCAGTTCAGTATTTATTACCCTCTCCATGTCAGTATTTTTTGTACTCTCCAAGTCTGTATTTATTACCTCTCTAGGTCAGTATTTATTGTACTCTCCAGGTCTGTATTTATTACTCTCTCCAGGTCAGTATTTATTACCCTCGCCTTGTCAGTATTTATTGTACTCCCCATGTCAGTATTTATTGTACTCTCCAGGTCAGTTTTTATTGTACTCTCCAGGTCTGTATTTATTGTTGTCTCCAGGTCAGTATTTATTGTACTCTCCAGATCAGTATTTATTGTACTCTCCAGGTAAGTATTTATTGTACTCTCCAGGTCAGTATTTTTTACCCTCTCCAGTTCAGTATTTATTGCAACCCTCTAGGTCAGTATTTATTGTACTCTCCAGGTCAGGATTTATTGTACACTCCAGGTCAGTATTTATTGGACTCTCCAGGTCAGTATTTATTACCCTCTCCAGGTCAGTATTTGTTGTATTCTCCAGGTCAGTATTTGTTTTACTCTCCAGGTCAGTATTTATTAACACCTCCAGGTCAGTATTTATTGTTCTCTCCAGGTCAGTATTTATTATACTCTCCAGGTCAGTATTTATTGTACTCTCCAGGTCAGTATTTATTGTAATCTCCAGGTCAGTATTTTTTGTACTCTCCAGGTCTGTATTTATTACCCTCTCCAGGTCAGTATTTTTTGTACTCTCCAGGTCTGTATTTATTACTCTCTCCAGGTCAGTATTTATTTTCCTCTCCATGTCAGTATTTATTGTACTCCCCATGTCAGTATTTATTGTACTCTCCAGGTCAGTATTTATTGTCCTCTCCAGGTCAGTATTTATTAACCTCTCCAGGTCAGTATTTATTACCCTCTCCATGTCAGTATTTTTTGTACTCTCCAAGTCTGTATTTATTACCCTCTCTAGGTCAGTATTTATTGTACTCTCCAGGTCTGTATTTATTATTCTCTCCAGGTCAGTATTTATTACCCTCGCCTTGTCAGTATTTATTGTACTCCCCATGTCAGTATTTATTGTAATCTCCAGGTCAGTTTTTATTGTACTCTCCAGGTCAGTATTTATTACCGTCTCCAGGCCATTATTTATTTTACTCCCCAGGTCAGTATTTATTTTACTACCCAGGTCAGTATTTGTTATACTCTCCAGGTCAGTATTTATTACCCTCTCCAGATCAATATTTATTGTATTCTCCAGGTCTGTATTTATTACTCTCTCCAGGTCAGTATTTATTTTACTCCCCAGGTCAGTATTTATTTTACTACCCAGGTCAGTATTTATTGTTCTCTCCAGGTCAGTATTTATTATACTCTCCAGGTCAGTATTTATTGTACTCTCCAGGTCAGCATTTATTGTAATCTCCAGGTCAGTATTTTTTGTACTCTCCAGGTCTGTATTTATTACCCTCTCCAGGTCAGTATTTTTTGTACTCTCCAGGTCTGTATTTATTACTCTCTCCAGGTCAGTATTTATTTTCCTCTCCATGTCAGTATTTATTGTACTCCCCATGTCAGTATTTATTGTACTCTCCAGGTCAGTATTTATTGTCCTCTCCAGGTCAGTATTTATTAACCTCTCCAGGTCAGTATTTATTACCCTCTCCATGTCAGTATTTTTTGTACTCTCCAAGTCTGTATTTATTACCCTCTCTAGGTCAGTATTTATTGTACTCTCCAGGTCTCTATTTATTATTCTCTCCAGGTCAGTATTTATTACCCTCGCCTTGTCAGTATTTATTGTACTACCCATGTCAGTATTTATTGTACTCTCCAGGTCAGTTTTTATTGTACTCTCCAGGTCAGTATTTATTACCGTCTCCAGGCCATTATTTATTGTACTCTCCAGGTCAGTATTTATTGTAATCTCCAGGTCAGAATTTTTTGTACTCTGCAGGTCTGTATTTATTACCCTCTCCAGGTCAGTATTTATTGTACTCTCCAGGTCTGTATTTATTACACTCTCCAGGTCAGTATTCATTATCCTCTCCAGGTCAGTATTTATTGCACTCCACATGTCAGTATTTATTGTACTCTCCATGTCAGTATTTATTGTACTCTCCAGGTCAGTTTTTACTGTATTCTCCAGGTCAGTATTTATTGTACTCTCCAGGTAAGTATGTATTGGACTCTCCAGGTCAGTATTTATTGTATTCTCCAGGTCAGTATTTATTACCCTCAACAGGTCAGCATTTATTGTACTCTCCAGGTCAGTATTTAATGCACTCTCCAGGTCTGTATTTATTATACTCTCCAGGTCAGTGTTTATTGTACTCTCCATGTCAGTATGTATTACTCTCTCCAGGTCAGTATTTATTGTACTCTCCAGGTCAGTAGTTATTGTCCTCTCCAGGTCAGTATTTATTACCCTCTCCAGGTCAGTATTTATTACCCTCTCCATGTCAGTATTTTTTGTACTCTCCAAGTCTGTATGTATTACCCTCTCCAGGTCATTATTTATTGTACTCTCCAGGTCTGTATTTAGTACTCTCTCCAGGTCAGTATTTATTACCCTCTCCAGGTCAGTATTTATTGTACTCTCCAGATCAGTATTTATTACCCCCTCCAGGTCTGTATTTATTACCCTCTCCAGGTCAGTATTTATTGTACTCTCCAGGTCTGTATTTAATACTCTCTCCTGGTCAGTATTTATTTTCCTCTCCATGTCAGTATTTATTGTACTCCCCATGTCAGTATTTATTGTACTCTCCTGGTCAGTATTTATTGTCCTCTCCAGGTCAGTATTTATTAACCTCTCCAGTTCAGTATTTATTACCCTCTCCATGTCAGTATTTTTTGTACTCTCCAAGTCTGTATTTATTACCTCTCTAGGTCAGTATTTATTGTACTCTCCAGGTCTGTATTTATTACTCTCTCCAGGTCAGTATTTATTACCCTCGCCTTGTCAGTATTTATTGTACTCCCCATGTCAGTATTTATTGTACTCTCCAGGTCAGTTTTTATTGTACTCTCCAGGTCTGTATTTATTGTTGTCTCCAGGTCAGTATTTATTGTACTCTCCAGATCAGTATTTATTGTACTCTCCAGGTAAGTATTTATTGTACTCTCCAGGTCAGTATTTTTTACCCTCTCCAGTTCAGTATTTATTGTAACCCTCTAGGTCAGTATTTATTGTACTCTCCAGGTCAGGATTTATTGTACACTCCAGGTCAGTATTTATTGGACTCTCCAGGTCAGTATTTATTACCCTCTCCAGGTCAGTATTTGTTGTATTCTCCAGGTCAGTATTTGTTTTACTCTCCAGGTCAGTATTTATTAACACCTCCAGGTCAGTATTTATTGTTCTCTCCAGGTCAGTATTTATTATACTCTCCAGGTCAGTATTTATTGTACTCTCCAGGTCAGTATTTATTGTAATCTCCAGGTCAGTATTTTTTGTACTCTCCAGGTCTGTATTTATTACCCTCTCCAGGTCAGTATTTTTTGTACTCTCCAGGTCTGTATTTATTACTCTCTCCAGGTCAGTATATATTTTCCTCTCCATGTCAGTATTTATTGTACTCCCCATGTCAGTATTTATTGTACTCTCCAGGTCAGTATTTATTGTCCTCTCCAGGTCAGTATTTATTAACCTCTCCAGGTCAGTATTTATTACCCTCTCCATGTCAGTATTTTTTGTACTCTCCAAGTCTGTATTTATTACCCTCTCTAGGTCAGTATTTATTGTACTCTCCAGGTCTGTATTTATTATTCTCTCCAGGTCAGTATTTATTACCCTCGCCTTGTCAGTATTTATTGTACTCCCCATGTCAGTATTTATTGTAATCTCCAGGTCAGTTTTTATTGTACTCTCCAGGTCAGTATTTATTACCGTCTCCAGGACATTATTTATTTTACTCCCCAGGTCAGTATTTATTTTACTACCCAGGTCAGTATTTGTTATACTCTCCAGGTCAGTATTTATTACCCTCTCCAGATCAATATTTATTGTATTCTCCAGGTCTGTATTTATTACTCTCTCCAGGTCAGTATTTATTTTACTCCCCAGGTCAGTATTTATTTTACTACCCAGGTCAGTATTTATTGTTCTCTCCAGGTCAGTATTTATTATACTCTCCAGGTCAGTATTTATTGTACTCTCCAGGTCAGCATTTATTGTAATCTCCAGGTCAGTATTTTTTGTACTCTCCAGGTCTGTATTTATTACCCTCTCCAGGTCAGTATTTTTTGTACTCTCCAGGTCTGTATTTATTACTCTCTCCAGGTCAGTATTTATTTTCCTCTCCATGTCAGTATTTATTGTACTCCCCATGTCAGTATTTATTGTACTCTCCAGGTCAGTATTTATTGTCCTCTCCAGGTCAGTATTTATTAACCTCTCCAGGTCAGTATTTATTACCCTCTCCATGTCAGTATTTTTTGTACTCTCCAAGTCTGTATTTATTACCCTCTCTAGGTCAGTATTTATTGTACTCTCCAGGTCTCTATTTATTATTCTCTCCAGGTCAGTATTTATTACCCTCGCCTTGTCAGTATTTATTGTACTACCCATGTCAGTATTTATTGTACTCTCCAGGTCAGTTTTTATTGTACTCTCCAGGTCAGTATTTATTACCGTCTCCAGGCCATTATTTATTGTACTCTCCAGGTCAGTATTTATTGTAATCTCCAGGTCAGAATTTTTTGTACTCTGCAGGTCTGTATTTATTACCTTCTCCAGGTCAGTATTTATTGTACTCTCCAGGTCTGTATTTATTACACTCTCCAGGTCAGTATTCATTATCCTCTCCAGGTCAGTATTTATTGCACTCCACATGTCAGTATTTATTGTACTCTCCATGTCAGTATTTATTGTACTCTCCAGGTCAGTTTTTACTGTATTCTCCAGGTCAGTATTTATTGTACTCTCCAGGTAAGTATGTATTGCACTCTCCAGGTCAGTATTTATTGTATTCTCCAGGTCAGTATTTATTACCCTCAACAGGTCAGCATTTATTGTACTCTCCAGGTCAGTATTTAATGCACTCTCCAGGTCTGTATTTATTATACTCTCCAGGTCAGTGTTTATTGTACTCTCCATGTCAGTATGTATTACTCTCTCCAGGTCAGTATTTATTGTACTCTCCAGGTCAGTAGTTATTGTCCTCTCCAGGTCAGTATTTATTACCCTCTCCAGGTCAGTATTTATTACCCTCTCCATGTCAGTATTTTTTGTACTCTCCAAGTCTGTATGTATTACCCTCTCCAGGTCATTATTTATTGTACTCTCCAGGTCTGTATTTAGTACTCTCTCCAGGTCAGTATTTATTACCCTCTCCAGGTCAGTATTTATTGTACTCTCCAGATCAGTATTTATTACCCCCTCCAGGTCAGTATTTATTACACTCTCCAGGTCAGTATTTATTTTACTCACCAGGACAGTATTTATTGTTCTCACCAGGTTAGTATTTATTGTAATCTCCAGGTCAGTATTTATTGTACTCTCCAGGTCATTATTTATTACCCTCTCCAGGTCAGTATTTATTGTACTCTCCAGTTCAGTATTTATTGCCCTCTCCAGATCATTATTTAATGTACCCTCTAGGTCAGTATTTATTGTACTCTCCAGGTCAGTATTTATTGCACTCCCCAGGTCAGTATTTATTATGCTCTCCAGGTCAGTATTTATTACCCTCTCCAGATCAATATTTATTGTATTCTCCAGGTCTGTATTTATTACTCTCTCCAGGTCAGTATTTATTTTACTTCCCAGGTCAGTATTTATTTTACTACCCAGGTCAGGATTTAATATACTCTCCATGTCAGTATTTATTGTACTCTCCAGGTCAGTTTTTATTGTACTCTCCAGGTCAGTATTTATTGTTCTCTCCAGGTCAGTATTTATTATACTCTCCAGGTCAGTATTTATTGTACTCTCCTGGTCAGTATTTATTGTAATCTCCAGGTCAGTATTTTTTGTACTCTCCAGGTCTGTATTTATTACCCTCTCCAGGTCAGTATTTATTGTACTCTCCAGGTCTGTATTTAATACTCTCTCCTGGTCAGTATTTATTTTCCTCTCCATGTCAGTATTTATTGTACTCCCCATGTCAGTATTTATTGTACTCTCCTGGTCAGTATTTATTGTCCTCTCCAGGTCAGTATTTATTAACCTCTCCAGGTCAGTATTTATTACCCTCTCCATGTCAGTATTTTTTGTACTCTCCAAGTCTGTATTTATTACCTCTCTAGGTCAGTATTTATTGTACTCACCAGGTCTGTATTTATTACTCTCTCCAGGTCAGTATTTATTACCCTCGCCTTGTCAGTATTTATTGTACTCCCCATGTCAGTATTTATTGTACTCTCCAGGTCAGTTTTTATTGTACTCTCCAGGTCTGTATTTATTGTTGTCTCCAGGTCAGTATTTATTGTACTCTCCAGATCAGTATTTATTGTACTCTCCAGGTAAGTATTTATTGTACTCTCCAGGTCAGTATTGTTTACCCTCTCCAGTTCAGTATTTATTGTACCCTCTAGGTCAGTATTTATTGTACTCTCAAGGTCAGGATTTATTGTACACTCCAGGTCAGTATTTATTGGACTCTCCAGGTCAGTATTTATTACCCTCGCCAGGTCAGTATTTGTTGTATTCTCCAGGTCAGTATTTGTTTTACTCTCCAGGTCAGTATTTATTAACCCCTCCAGGTCAATATTTATTACCCTCTCCAGGTCATTATTTATTACCCTCTCCATGTCAGTATTTTTTGTACTCTCCAGATCAGTATTTATTACCCTCTCCAGGTCAGTATTTATTGTACTCTCCAGGTCAGTATTTATTGTACTCTCCAGGTCAGTATTTATTGTAATCTCCAGGTCAGTATTTTTTGTACTCTCCAGGTCTGTATTTATTACCCTCTCCAGGTCAGTATTTATTGTACTATCCAGGTCTGTATTTATTACTCTCTCCTGGTCAGTATTTATTTTCCTCTCCATGTCAGTATTTATTGTACTCCCCATGTCAGTATTTATTGTACTCTCCTGGTCAGTATTTATTGTCCTCTCCAGGTCAGTATTTATTAACCTCTCCAGGTCAGTATTTATTACCCTCTCCATGTCAGTATTTTTTGTACTCTCCAAGTCTGTATTTATTACTTCTCTAGGTCAGTATTTATTGTACTCTCCAGGTCTGTATTTATTACTCTCTCCAGGTCAGTATTTATTACCCTCGCCTTGTCAGTATTTATTGTACTCCCCATGTCAGTATTTATTGTACTCTCCAGGTCAGTTTTTATTGTACTCTCCAGGTCTGTATTTATTGTTGTCTCCAGGTCAGTATTTATTGTACTCTCCAGATCAGTATTTATTGTACTCTCCAGGTAAGTATTTATTGTACTCTCCAGCAGTATTTTTTACCCTCTCCAGTTCAGTATTTATTGTACCCTCTAGGTCAGTATTTATTGTACTCTCCAGGTCAGGATTTATTGTACACTCCAGGTCAGTATTTATTGGACTCTCCAGGTCAGTATTTATTACCCTCGCCAGGTCAGTATTTTTTGTACTCTCCAGATCAGTATTTATTACCCTCTCCAGGTCAGTATTTATTGTACTCTCCAGGTCAGTATTTATTGTACTCTCCAGGTCAGTATTTATTGTAATCTCCAGGTCAGTATTTTTTGTACTCTCCAGGTCTGTATTTATTACCCTCTCCAGGTCAGTATTTATTGTACTATCCGGGTCTGTATTTATTACTCTCTCCAGGTCAGTATTTATTTTCCTCTCCTGGTCAGTATTTATTGCACTCCCCATGTCAATATTTATTGTACTCTCCATGTCAGTATTTATTGTACTCTCCAGGTCAGTTTTTATTGTACTCTCCAGGTCAGTATTTATTGTTCTCTCCAGGTCAGTATTTATTGTACTGTCCAGGTCAGTATTTATTGTACTCTCCAGGTAAGTATTTATTGTACTCTCCAGGTCAGTATTTATTGTACTCTCCAGGTCAGTATTTATTACCCTCTCCAGGTCAGCATTTATTGTACTCTCCAGGTCAGTATTTATTGTACTCTCCAGGTCTGTATTTATTGTACTCTCCAGGTCAGTGTTTATTGTACTGTCCATGTCAGTATTTATTACTCTCTCCAGGTCAGTATTTATTGCCCTCTCCAGGTCAGTATTTATTGTACCCTCTAGGTCAGTATTTATTGTACTCTCCAGGTCAGTATTTATAGTACACTTCAGGTCAGTATTTATTGTACTCTCCAGGTCAATATTTATTGCACTCCCCAGGTCAGTATTTATTATACTCTCCAGGTCAGTATTTATTACCCTCTCTAGGTCAGTATTTATTGTATTCTCCAGGTCAGTATTTGTTTTACTCTCGAGGTCAGAATTTTTTAGCCCCTCCAGGTCAATATGTATTACCCTCTCCAGGTCAGTATTTATTTTACTCTCCAGGTCAGTATTTATTTTACTACCCAGGTCATTATTTATTATACTCTCCAGGTCAGTATTTATTGTACTCTCCAGGTCAGTATTTATTTTAGTCTCCAGTTCAGTAATTTTTGTAATCTCCAGGTCTGTATTTATTACCCTCTCCATGTCAGTATTTATTGGACTCTCCAGGTCTGTATTTATTACTCTCTCCAGGTCAGTATTTATTTTCCTCTCCATGTCAGTCTTTATTGTACTCCCCATGTCAGTATTTATTGTACTCTCCAGGTCAGTATTTATTGTCCTCTCCAGGTCAGTATTTATTACCCTCTCCAGGTCAGTATTTATTACCCTCTACATGTCAGTATTTTTTGTACTTTCCAAGTCTGTATTTATTACCCTCTCTAGTTCAGTATTTATTGTACTCTCCAGGTCTGTATTTATTACTCTCTCCAGGTCAGTATTTATTACCCTCTCCAGGTCAGTATTTATTGTACTCCCCATGTCAGTATTTATTGTACTCTCCAGGTCAGTTTGTATTGTACTCTCCAGGTCAGTATTTATTACCCTCTCCAGGTCAGCATTTATTGTACTCTCCAGCTCAGTATTTATTGTACTCTCCAGGTCAGTATTTATCACCCCCTCCAGGTCAGTTGTTATTACCCTCTCCAGGTCAGTATTTATTGTACTCTCCAGGTCAGTATTTATTATACTCTCCACGTCAGTATTTATTGTACTCTCCAGGTCAGCATTTATTGTATTCTCCAGGTCAGTATTTATTACCCTCTCCAGGTCAGTATTTATTGTACTCTCCAGGTCAGTATTTATTGTACTCTCCAGATCAGAATGTATTGTTTTCTCCAGGTCAGTAATTATTGTACTCTCCAGGTCATTATATATTGTACTCTCCAGGTCAGTATTTATTGTACTCTCCAGGTCAGTATTTATTGTACTCTCCACGTCAGTATTTATTGTACTCTCCAATTCAGTATTTGATACCCTCTTCAGGTCAGTATTTATTACCCTCTCTAGGTCAGTATTGATTGTACTCTCCAGGTCAGTTTATATTGTGCTCTCCAGGTCAGTATTTATTGTACACTCCACGTCAGTATTTATTGCCCTCTCCAGGTCAGTATTTACTGTACTCTCCAGGTCAGTATTTATTGCCCTTTCCAGGTCAGTGTTTAATGTACCCTCTTGGTCAATATTTATTGTACTCTCCAGGTCCGTATTTATTGTACACTCCAGGTCAGCATTTATTGTACTCTCCAGGTCAGTATTTATTGCACTCCCCAGGTCAGTATTTATTACCCTCTGCATGTCAGTATTTTTTGTACTCTCCAAGTCTGTATTTATTACCCTCTCTAGGTCAGTATTTATTGTACTCTCCAGGTCTGTATTTATTACTCTCTCCAGTTCAGTATTTATTACCCTCTCCAGGTCAGTATTTATTGTACTCTCCAGGTCAGTATTTATTACCCTCTCCAGGTCAGCATTTATTCTACTCTCCAGGTCAGTATTTATTGTACTCTCCAGGTCAGTATTTATCACACACTCCAGGTCAGTTTTTATTACCCTCTCCAGGTCAGTATTTATTGTACTGTCCAGGTCAGCATTTATTATACTCTCCAGGTCAGTATTTATTGTACTCTCCAGGTCACCATTTATTGTACTCTCCAGGTCAGTATTTATTACCCTCTCCAGGTCAGTATTTATTGTACTCTCCAGGTCAGTATTTATTGTACTCTCCAGATCAGAATTTATTGTTTTCTCCAGGTCAGTAATTATTGTACTCTCCAGGTCATTATTTCATCTACTACACCAGGTCAGTATTTATTGTACTCTCCAGGTCATTATATATTGTAATCTCCAGGTCAGTATTTATTGTACTCTCCAGGTCAGTATTTATTGTACTCTACAGGTCAGCATTTGATACCCTCTCCAGGTCAGTATTTATTACCCTCTCTAGGTCAGTATTGATTGTACTCTCCAGGTCAGTATTTATTGTACTCTCCAGGTCAGTATTTATTGTACACTCCAGGTCAGTATTTATTGCCCTCTCCAGGTCAGTGTTTAATGTACACTCTTGGTCAATATTTATTGCACTCCCCAGGTCAGTATTTATTATACTCTCCAGGTCAGTATTTATTAACATCTCCAGGTCAGTATTTATTATACTCTCCAGGTCAGTATTTATTAACATCTCCAGGTCAGTAATTATTGTACTCTCCAGGTCATTATTTCATCTACTACACCAGATCAGTATTTATTGTACTCTCCAGGTCATTATATATTGTACTCTCCAGGTCAGTATTTATTGTACTCTCCAGGTCAGTATTTATTGTACTCTCCAAGTCAGTATTTGATACCCTCTCCAGGTCAGTATTTATTACCCTCTCTAGGTCAGTATTGATTGTACTCTCCAGGTCAGTATTTATTGTGCTCTCCAGGTCAGTATTTATTGTACTCTCCACGTCAGTATTTATTGCCATCTCCAGGTCAGTATTTACTGTACTCTCCAGGTCAGTATTTATTGCCCTCTCCAGGTCAGTGTTTAATGTACCCTCTTGGTCAATATTTGTTGTACTCTCCAGGACAGTATTTATTGCACTCCCCAGGTCAGTATTTATTACACTCTACATGTCAGTATTTTTTGTACTCTCCAAGTCTGTATTTATTACCCTCTCTAGGTCAGTATTTATTGTACTCTCCAGGTCTGTATTTATTACCCTCTCCAGGTCAGCATTTATTGTACTCTCCAGGTCAGTATTTATTGTACTCTCCAGGTCAGTATTTATCACCCCCTCCAGGTCAGTTTTTATTACCCTCTCCAGGTCAGTATTTATTGTACTGTCCAGGTCAGTATTTATTATACTCTCCAGGTCAGTATTTATTGTACTCTCCAGGTCAGCATTTATTGTACTCTCCAGGTCAGTATTTATTACCCTCTCCAGGTCATTATTTCATCTACTACACCAGGTCAGTATTTATTGTACTCTCCAGGTCATTATATATTGTACTCTCCAGGTCAGTATTTATTGTACTCTCCAGGTCAGTATTTATTGTACTCTGCAGGTCAGTATTTGATACCCTCTCCAGGTCTGTATTTATTACTCTCTCCAGGTCAGTATTTATTACCCTCTCCAGGTCAGTATTTATTGTACTCCCCATTTCAGTATTGATTGTACTCTCCAGGTCAGTATTTATTGTACTCTCCAGGTCAGTATTTATTGTACTCTCCACGTCAGTATTTATTGCCCTCTCCAGGTCATTATTTACTGTACTCTCCAGGTCAGTATTTATTGCCTTCTCCAGGTCAGTGTTTAATGTACCCTCTTGGTCAATATTTATTGTACTCTCGAGGTCAGTATTTATTGTACAATCCATGTCAGCATTTATTGTACTCTCCAGGTCAGTATTTATTGCACTCCTCAGGTCAGTATTTATTATACTCTCCAGGTCAGTATTTATTAACATCTCCAGGTCAGTATTTATTACCCCCTCCAGGTCAGTATTTATTGTACTGTCCAGGTCAGTATTTATTATACTCTCCAGGTCAGTATTTATTGTACTCTCCAGGTCAGCATTTATTGTACTCTCCGGGTCAGTATTTATTACCCTCTCCAGGTCATTATTTCATCTACTATACCAGATCAGTATTTATTGTACTCTCCAGGTCATTATATATTGTACTCTCCAGGTCAGTATTTATTGTACTCTCCAGGTCAGTATTTATTGTACTCTACAGGTCAGTATTTGATACCATCTCCAGGTCTGTATTTATTACTCTCTCCTGGTCAGTAATTATTACCCTCTCCAGTTCAGTATTTATTGTACTCCCCATGTCAGTATTGATTGTACTCTCCAGGTCAGTATTTATTGTACTCTCCAGGTCAGTATTTATTAACATCTCCAGGTCAGCATTTATTGTATTCTCCAGGTCAGTATTTGTTTTACTCTCCAGGTCAGTATTTATTACCCCCTCCAGGTCAGTATTTATTACCCTCTCCAGGTCAGTATTTATTGTACTCTCCATGTCAGTATTTATTGCCCTCTCCAGGTTAGTATTTAATGTACCCTCTAGGACAGTATTTATTGAACTCTCCAGGTCAGTATTTATTTTACTCTCCAGGTCAGTATTTATTGCACTGCCCAGGTCAGTATTTATTGTACTCTGCAGGTCAGTATTTGTTTTACTCTCCAGGGCAGTATTTATCACCCCCTCCATGTCAGTATTTATTACCCTCTCTAGGTCAGTATTTATTTTACTCCCCAGGTCAGTATTTATTGTACTCTCCAGGTTAGTAGTTATTCTACTCTCCAGGTCATTATTTATTCTACTCACCAGGTCAGTATTTATTGTACTCTCCAGGTCAGTATTAATTGTACCCTCCAGGTCAGTATTTATTGTACTCTCCAGGTCAGTATTTATCACCGCCTCCAGGTCAGTATTTATTACCCTCTCTAGGTCAGTATTTATTTTACTCCCCAGGTCAGTATTTATTGTTTCTCCAGGTTAGTATTTATTCTACTCTCCAGGTCATTATTTATTCTACACTCCAGGTCTGTATTTATTGTTCTCTCCAGGACAGTATTTATTTTACTCTCCAGATCAGTATTTATTGTACTCTCCAGGTAAGTATTTATTGTTCTCTCCAGGTCAGTGTTTATTGTACTCTCCAGGTCAGTATTTATTACCCTCTCCAGGTCAGCATTTATTGTACTCTCCAGGTCAGTATTTATTGAACTCTCCAGATCAGTATTTATTACGCCCTCCAGGTCAGTATTTATTACCCTCTCCAGGTCAGTATTTATTTTACTCCCCAGGTCAGTATTTATTGTTCTCTCCAGGTTAGTATTTATTCTACTCTCCAGGTCATTATTCATTCTACTCACCAGGTCAGTATTTATTGTACTCTCCAGGTCAGTATTAAATGTAATCTCCAGGTCAGTATTTATTGTACTCGCCAGGTCATTATTTATTGCACTCTCCAGGTCACTATTTATTGTACTCTCCAGGTCAGTATTTTTTCTACTCTCCACGTCAGTATTTATTGCCCTCCCCAGGTCAGTATTGATTGTACTCTCCAGTTCAGTATTTATTGCCCTCTCCAGATCAGTATTTAATGTACCCTCTAGGTCAGTATTTATTGTACTCTCTAGGTCAGTATTTATAGTACGCTCCAGGTCAGTATTTATTGTACTCTCCAGGTCAGTATTTATTGCACTCCCCAGGTCAGTATTTATTATACTCTCCAGGTCAGTATTTATTAACCTCTCCAGATCAGTATTTATTGTATTCTCCAGGTCAGTATTTGTTTTACTCTCCAGGTCAGTATTTATTACCCCCTCCAGGTCAGTATTTATTACCCTCTCCAGGTCAGTATTTATTTTACTCCCCAGGTCAGTATTTATTTTACTACCAGGTCAGTATTTATTATACTCTCCAGGTCACTATTTATTGTACTCTCCAGGTCAGTATTTATTACCCTCTCCAGCTCATTATTTATTACACTCTCCATGTCAGTATTTATTGTACTCTCTAGGTCAGTATTTATAGTACACTCCAGGTCAGTATTTATTGTACACTCCAGGTCAGTATTTATTGCACTCCCCAGGTCAGTATTTATTGTACTCTCCAGATCAGTATTTATTACCCTCTCCAGGTCAGTATTTATTGTACTCTCCAGGTCAGTATTTATTGTGCTCTCCAGGTCAGTATTTATTGCAATCTCCAGGTCAGTATTTTTTGTACTCTCCATGTCATTATTTATTACCCTCTCCAGGTCATTATTTATGGTACTCACCAGATCTGTATTTATTACTCTCTCCAGGTCAGTATGTATTATTCTCTCCAGGTCAGTATTTATTGTGCTCCCCATGTCAGTATTTATTGTACTCTCCATGTCAGTATTTATTGTACTCTCCAGGTCAGTATTTATTGTACTCTCCAGGTAAGTATTTATTGTACTCTCACGGTAAGTATTTATTGTACTCTCCAGGTCAGTATTTATTACCCTCTCCAGGTCAGCATTTATTGTACTCCCCAGGTCAGTATTTATTGTATTCTCCATGTCTGTATTTTTTGTACTCTCCAGGTCAGTGTTTATTTTACTCTCCATGTCAGTATGTATTACTCTCTCCAGGTCAGTATTTATTGTACTCTCCAGGTCAATATTTATTGTCCTCTCCAGGTCAGTATTTATTACCCTCTCCAGGTCAGTATTTATTGTACTCTCCATGTCAGTATGTTTTGTACTCTCCAAGTCTGTATTTATTACCCTCTCCAGGTCAGTATTTATTGTACTCTCCAGGTCTGTATTTATTACTCTCTCCAGGTCAGTATTTATACCCTCTCCAGGTCAGTATTTATTGTACACCCCATGTCAGTATTTATTGTACTCTCCAGGTCAGTTTTTATTGTACTCTCCAGGTCTGTATGTATTGTTCTCTCCTGGTCAGTATTTATTGTACTCTCCAGATCAGTATTTGTTGTACTCTCCAGGAAAGTATTTATTATACTCTCCAGGTCAGTATTTATTGTATACTCCAGGTAAGTATTTATTGTACTCTCCAGGTCAGTATTTAACTGTACTCTCCAGGTCAGTATTTATCACCCTCTCCAGGTCAGCATTTATTTTACTCTCCAGGTCAGTATTTATTGTACTCTCCACGTCAGTATTTATTGCCCTCTCCAGGTCAGTATTTATTGTACTCTCCAGGTCAGTATTTATTGCCCTCTCCAGGCCAGTATTTATTGTACTCTCCAGGTTAGTATTTATTGCACTCCCCAGGTCAGTATTTATTATACTCTCCAGGTCAGTATTTATTACCCTCTCCAGGTCAGTATTTATTGTATTCTACAGGTCAGTATTTGTTTTACTCTCCAGGTCAGTATTTATTGTACTCTCCAGGTCAGTATTAATTGTACTCTCCAGGTCAGTATTTATTTTACTCTCCAGGTCAGTATTTATTGTACTCTCCAGGACAGTATTTATTGCCCTCTCCAGGCCAGTATTTAATGTACCCTCTAGGTCAGTATTTATTGTACTCTCCAGGTCAGTATTTATGGTACACTCCAGGTCAGTATTTATTGCCCTCTCCAGGCCAATATTTAATGTACCCTCTAGGTCAGTATTTATTGTACTCTCCAGGTCAGTATTTATAGTACACTCCAGGTCAGTATTTATTGTACTCTCCAGGTCAGTATTTATTGCACTCCCCAGGTCAGTATTTATTGTACTCTCCAGGTCAGTATTTATTGCCCTCTCCAGGTCAGTATTTGTTGTACTCTCCAGGTCAATATTTATTGCCCTCTCCAACCAGTATTTAATGTACCGTCTAGGTCAGTATTTATTGTACTCTCCAGGTCAGTATTTATAGTACACTCCAGGTCAGTATTTATTGTACTCTCCAGTTCAGTATTTATTGCATTCCCCAGGTCAGTATTTATTATACTCTGCAGGTCAGTATTTATTACCCTCTCCAGGTCAGTATTTATTGTATTCTCCAGGTCAGTATTTGTTTACTCTCCAGGTCAGTATTTATTACACCCTCCAGGTCAGTATTTATTACCCTCTCCAGGTCAGTATTTATTTTACTCCCCAAGTCAGTATTTATTTTACTACACAGGTCAGTATTTATTTTACTCCCCAGGTCAGTATTTATTATACTCTACAGCTCAGTATTTATTGTACTCTCCAGGTCAGTATTTATTTTACTCTCCAGGTAGTATTTATTGTACTCTCCACGTCAGTATATATTGCCCTCTCCAGGTCAGTATTTATTGTATTCTCCAGGTCAGTATTTATTGCACTCTCCAGGCCAGTATTTAATGTATCCTCTAGGTCAGTATTTATTGTACTCTCCAGGTCAGTATTTATAGTACACTCCAGGTCAGTATTTATTGCCCTCTCCAGGCCAGTATTTAATGTACCCTCTAGGTCAGTATTTATTGTACTCTCCAGTTCAGTATTTATTGCCCTCTCCAGATCAGTATTTAATGTACCCTCTAGGTCAGTATTTATTGTACTCTCTAGGTCAGTATTTATAGTACACTCCAGGTCAGTATTTATTGTACTCTCCAGGTCAGTATTTATTGCACTCCCCAGGTCAGTATTTTTTATACTCTCCAGGTCAGTATTTATTACCCTCTCCAGATCAGTATTTATTGTATTCTCCAGGTCAGTATTTGTTTTACTCTCCAGGTCAGTATTTATTACCCCCTCCAGGTCAGTATGTATTACCCTCTCCAGGTCAGTATTTATTTTACTCCCCAGGTCAGTATTTATTTTACTACCAGGTCAGTATTTATTATACTCTCCAGGTCAGTATTTATTGTACTCTCCAGGTCAGTATTTATTGTGCTCTCCAGGTCAGTATTTATTGCAATCTCCAGGTCAGTATTTTTTGTACTCTCCAGGTCTGTATTTATTACCCTCTCCAGGTCAGTATTTATAGTACTCACCAGGTCTGTATTTATTACTCTCTCCAGGTCAGCACGTATTATCCTCTCTAGGTCAGTATTTATTGTGCTCCCCATGTCAGTATTTATTGTACTCTCCATGTCAGTATTTATTGTTCTCTCCAGGTCAGTATTTATTGTACTCTCCAGGTCAGTATTTATTGTACTCTCCATGTCTGTATTTTTTGTACTCTCCAGGTCAGTGTTTATTGTACTCTCCATGTCAGTATTTATTACTCTCTCCAGGTCAGTATTTATTGTACTCTCCAGGTCAATATCTATTGTCCTCTCCAGATCAGTATTTATTGCCCTCTCCAGGTCAGTATTTATTGTACTCTCCAGGTCAGTATTTATTGCCCTCTCCAGGCCAGTATTTAATGTACCCACTAGGTCAGTATTTATTGTACTCTCCAGGTCAGTATTTATAGTACACTCCAGGTCAGTATTTATTGCCCTCTCCAGGCCAGTATTTAATGTACCCTCGAGGTCAGTATTTATTGTACTCTCCAGGTCAGTATTTATAGTACACTCCAGGTCAGTATTTATTGTACTCTCCAGGTCAGTATTTGTTGCACTCCCCAGGTCAGTATTTATTGTACTCTCCATGTCAGTATTTATTGCCCTCTCCAGGTCCGTATTTATTGTACTCTCCAGGTCAGTATTTATAGCCCTCTCCAGGTCAGTATTTATTGTACTCTCCAGGTCAGTATTTATTGCACTCCCCAGGTCAGTATTTATTATATTCTCCAGGTCAGTATTTATTATCCTCTACAGGTCAGTATTTATTGTATTCTCCAGGTCAGTATTTGTTTTACTCTCCAGGTCAGTATTTATTGTACTCTCCACGTCAGTATTTATTGCCCTCTCCAGGTCAGTATTTATTGTACTCTCCAGGTCAGTATTTATTGCCCTCTCCAGGCCAGTATTTAATGTACCCTCTAGGTCGGTATTTATTGTCCTCTCCAGGTCAGTATTTATAGTACACTCCAGGTCAGTATTTATTGCCCTCTCCAGGCCAGTATTTAATGTACCCTCTAGGTCAGTATTTATTGTACTCTCCAGGTCAGTATTTATAGTCCACTCCAGGTCAGTATTTATTGTACTCTCCAGGTCAGTACTTATTGCACTCCCCAGGTCAGTATTTATTGCGCTCTCCAGGTCAGTATTTATTGTACTCTCCAGTTCAGTATTTATTGCCCTCTCCAGATCAGTATTTAATGTACCCTCTAGGTCAGTATTTATTGTACTCTCCAGGTCAGTATTTATTGCACTCCCCAGGTCAGTATTTTTTATACTCTCCAGGTCAGTATTTATTACCCTCTCCAGATCAGTATTTATTGTATTCTCCAGGTCAGTATTTGTTTTACTCTCCAGGTAAGTATTTATTACCCCCTCCAGGTCAGTATTTATTACCCTCTCCAGGTCAGTATTTATTTTACTCCCCAGGTCAGTATTTATTTTACTACCAGGTCAGTATTTATTATACTCTCCAGGTCAGTATTTATTTTACTCTCCAGTTCAGTATTTATTACCCTCTCCAGGTCATTATTTATTACCCTCTCCATGTCAGTATTTTTTGTACTCTCCAGATCAGTATTTATTGTACTCTCCAGGTCAGTATTTATTCTACTCTCCAGGTAAGTATGTATTGTACTCTCCAGGGCATTATTTATTACCCTCTCTAGGTCAGCATTTATTGTACTCTCCAGGTCAGTATTTATTGTACTCTCCATGTCTGTATTTTTTGTACTCTCCAGGTCAGTGTTTATTGTACTCTCCATGTCAGTATTTATTACTCTCTCCAGGTCAGTATTTATTGTACTCTCCAGGTCAATATTTATTGTCCTCTCCAGGTCAGTATTTATTACCCTCTCCAGGTCAGTATTTATTGTACTCTCCATGTCAGTATTTTTTGTACTCTCCAAGTCTGTATTTATTACCCTCTCCAGGTCAGTATTTATTGTACTCTCCAGGTCTGTATTTATTACTCTCTCCAGGTCAGTATTTATACCCTCTCCAGGTCAGTATTTATTGTACTCCCCATGTCAGTATTTATTGTACTCTCCAGGTCAGTTTTTATTGTACTCTCCAGGTCTGTATGAATTGTTCTCTCCAGGTCAGTATTTATTGTACTCTCCAGATCAGTATTTGTTGTACTCTCCAGGTAAGTATTTATTGTACTCTCCAGGTCAGTATTTATTGTACTCTCCAGGTAATTACTTTTTGTACTCTCCAGGTCAGTATTTTACTGTACTCTCCAGGTCAGTATTTATTACCCTCTCCAGGTCAGCATTTATTTTACTCTCCAGGTCAGTATTTATTGTACTCTCCAGGTCAGTATTTATTGCCCTCTCCAGGCCAGTATTTAATGTACCCTCTAGGTCAGTATTTATTGTACTCTCCAGGTCAGTATTTATAGTACACTCCAGGTCAGTATTTATTGTACTCTCCAGGTCAGTATTTATTGAACTCCCCAGGTCAATATTTATTATACTCTCCAGGTCAGTATTTATTACCATCTCCAGGTCAGTATTTATTATACTCTCCAGGTCAGTATTTATTACCATCTCCAGGTCAGTATTTATTGTATTCTCAAGGTCAGTATTTGTTTTACTCTCCAGGTCAGTATTTATTACCCCCTCCAGGTCAGTATTTATTACCCTCTCCAGGTCAGTATTTATTTTACTCCCCAGGTCAGTATTTATTGTACTCTCAAGGTTAGTATTTATTGTACTCTCCAGGTCATTATTTATTCTACTCACCAGGTCAGTATTTATTGTACTCTCCAGGTCAGTATTAATTGTACTCTCCAGGTCAGTATTTATATTACTCTCCAGGTCAGTATTTATAGTACACTCCAGGTCAGTATTTATTGCCCTCTCCAGGCCAGTATTTAATGTACCCTCGAGGTCAGTATTTATTGTACTCACCAGGTCAGTATTTATAGTACACTCCAGGTCAGTATTTATTATACTCTCCAGGTCAGTATTTATTGCACTCCCCAGGTCAGTATTTATTATACTCTACAGGTCAGTATTTATTACCCTCTCCAGGTCAGTATTTATTGTATTCTCCATGTCAGTATTTGTTTTACTCTCCAGGTCAGTATTTATTACCCCGTCCAGGTCAGCATTTATTACCCTCTCCAGGTCAGTATTTATTTTACTCCCCAAGTCAGTATTTATTTTACTACAGAGTTCAGTATTTATTATACTCTCCAGGTCAGTATTTATTGTACTCTCCAGGTCAGTATTTATTACCGTCCCCAGGCCATTATTTATTGTACTCTCCAGGTCAGTATTTATTGTAATCTCCAGGTCAGAATTTTTTGTACTCTCCATGTCAGTATTTATTGTACTCTCCAGGTCAGTTTTTACTGTACTCTCCAGGTCAGTATTTATTGTACTCTCCAGGTAAGTATTTATTGTAATCTCCAGGTCAGTATTTATTGTACTCTCCAGGTCAGTATTTATTACCCTCAACAGGTCAGCATTTATTGTACTCTCCAGGTCAGTATTTATAGCACTCTCCAGGTCTGTATTTATTGTACTCTCCAGGTCAGTGTTTATTGTACTCTCCATGTCAGTATGTATTACTCTCTCCAGGTCAGTATTTATTGTACTCTCCAGGTCATTATTTATTGTCCTCTCCAGGTCAGTATTTATTACCCTCTCCAGGTCAGTATTTTTTGTACTCTCCAAGTCTGTATTTATTACCCTCTCCAGGTCAGTATTTATTGTACTCTCCAGGTCTGTATTTAGTACTCTCTCCAGGACAGTATTTATTACCCTCTCCAGGTCAGTATTTATTGTACACTCCAGGTCAGCATTTATTGTACTCTCCAGGTCTGTATTTATTGCACTCCCCAGGTCAGTATTTATTATACTCTCCAGGTCAGTATTTATTAACATCTCCAGGTCAGTATTTATTGTATTCTCCAGGTCAGTATTTGTTTTACTCTCCAGGTCAGTATTTATTACCCCCTCCGGGTCAGTATTAATTACCCTCTCCAGGTCAGTATTTATTGTACTCTCCAGGTCCGTATTTATTGCCATCTCCAGGTCAGTATTTAATGTATCCTCTAGGACAGTATTTATTGAACTCTCCAGGTCAGTATTCATTTTACTCTCAGGGCAGTATTTATTGCACTCCCCAGGTCAGTATTTATTGTACTCTGCAGGTCAGTATTTGTTTTACTCTCCAGGGCAGTATTTATCACCCCCTCCAGGTCAGTATTTATTACCCTCTCTAGGTCAGTATTTATTTTACTCCCCAGGTCAGTATTTATTGTACTCTGCAGGTTAGTAGTTATTCTACTCTACAGGTCATTATTTATTCTACTCACCAGGTCACTATTTATTGTACTCTCCAGGCCAGTATTAATTGTACTCTCCAGGTCAGTATTTATTGTAGTCTCCAGATCAGTATTTATCACCCACTCCAGGTCAGTATTTATTACCCTCCCTAGGTCAGTATTTATTTTACTCCACAGGTCAGTATTTATTGTACTCTCCAGGTTAGTATTTATTCTACTCTCCAGGACATTATTTATTCTACTCTCCAGGTCTCTGTTTATTTTTCTCTCCAGGTCAGTATTTATTGTACTCTCCAGATCAGTATTTATTGTACTCTCCAGGTAAGTATTTATTGTACTCTCCAGGTCAGTATTTATTGTACTCTCCAGGTTAGTATTTATTACCCTCTCCAGGTCAGCATTTATTGTACTCTCCAGGTCAGTATTTATTGTACTCGCCAGATCAGTATTTATTAACCCCTCCAGGTCAGTATTTATTACCCTCTCCAGGTCAGTATTTATTTTACTCCCCAGGTCAGTATTTATTGTTCTCTCCAGGTTAGTATTTATTGTAATCTCCAGGTCAGCATTTATTGTACTCTCCAGGTCATTATTTATTACCTTCTCCAGGTCATATTTATTACCCTCTCTCGGTCAGTATTTGTTGTCTTCTCCATGTCAGTATTTATTGTACTCTCCAGGTCAGTATTTATTCTACTCTCCACGTCAGTATTTATTGCCCTCTCCAGGTCAGTATTTATTGTACTCTCCAGTTCAGTATTTATTGCCCTCTCCAGTTCAGTATTTAATGTACCCTCTAGGTCAGTATTTATTGTACTCTCTAGGTCAGTACTTATAGTACACTCCAGGTCAGTATTTATTGTATCTCCAGGTCAGTATTTATTGCACTCCCCAGGTCAGTATTTATTATACTCTCCAGGTCAGTATTTATTACCCTCTCCAGATCAGTATTTATTGTATTCTCCAGGTCAGTATTTGTTTTACTCTCCAGGTCTGTATTTAGTACCCCCTCCAGGTCAGTATGTATTACCCTCTCCAGGTCAGTATTTATTTTACTCCCCAGGTCAGTATTTATTTTACTACCCAGGTCAGTATTTATTATACTCTCCAGGTCAGTATTTATTGTACTCTCCAGGTCAGTATTTATTACACTCTCCAGGTCATTATTTATTACCCTCTCCATGTCAGTATTTTTTTTACTCTCCAGATCAGTATTTATTACCCTCTCCAGATCAGTATTTATTGTACTCTCCATGTCAGTATTTTTTGTACTCTCCAGGTCAGTATTTATAGCAATTTCCAGGTCAGTATTTTTTGTACTCTCCAGGTCTGTATTTATTACCCTTGCCAGGTCAGTATTTATAGTACTCAGCAGGTCTGTATTTATTACACTCTCCAGGTCAGTATGTATTATCCGCTCCAGGTCAGTATTTATTGTAATCCCCATGTCACTATTTATTGTACTCTTCATGTCAGTATTTATTGTACTCTCCAGGTCAGTTTTTATTGTACTCTCCAGGTCAGTATTTATTGTTCTCTCCAGGTCAGTATTTATTGTACTATCCAGGTCAGTATTTATTGTACTCTCCAGGTAAGTATTTATTGTACTCTCCAGGGCAGTATTTATTGTACTCTCCAGGTCAGTATTTATTACCCTCTCCAGGTCAGCATTTATTGTACTCTCCAGGTCAGTATTTATTGTACTCTCCAGGTCTGTATTTTTTGTACTCTCCAGGTCAGTGTTTATTGTACTCTCCATGTCAGTATTTAGTCCTCTCTCCAGGTCAGTATTTATTGTACTCTCCAGGTCAATATTTATTGTCCTCTCCACGTCAGTATTTATTACCCTCTCCAGGTCAGTATTTATTGTACTCTCCATGTCAGTATTTTTTGTACTCTCCAAGTCTGTATTTATTACCCTCTCCAGGTCAGTATTTATTGTACTCTCCAGGTCTGTATTTATTACTCTCTCCAGGTCAGTATTTATACCCTCTCAAGGTCAGTATTTATTGTACTACCCATGTCAGTATTTATTGTACACTCCAGGTCAGTTTTTATTGTACTCCCCAGGTCTGTATGTATTGTTCTCTCCAGGTCAGTATTTATTGTACTCTCCAGGTCAGTATTTATTGTACTCTCCAGGTAAGTATTTATTGTACTCTCCAGGTCAGTATTTACTGTACTCTCCAGGTCAGTATTTATTAACCTCTCCAGGTCAGCATTATTTTACTCTCCAGGTCAGTATTTATTGTAATCTCCAGGTCAGTATTTATCACCCCCTCCAGGTCAGTATTTATTACCCTCTCTAGGTCAGTATTTATTTTACTCCCCAGGTCAGTATTTATTGTACATTCCAGGTTAGTATTTATTGTACTCTCCAGGTCATTATTTATTCTACTCACCAGGTCAGTATTTATTGTACACTTCAGGTCAGTATTAATTGTACTTTCCAGGTCAGTATTTATTTTACTCTCCAGGTCAGTATTTATTGTACTCTCAAGGTTAGTATTTATTGTACTCTCCAGGTCATTATTTATTGTACTCTCCAGGTCAGTATTTATTGCCCTCTCCAGGCCAGTATTTAATGTACCCTCTAGGTCAGTATTTATTGTACTCTCCAGGTCAGTATTTATAGTACACTCCAGGTCAGTATTTATTGTACTCTCCAGGTCAGTATTTATTGCACTCCCCAGGTCAGTATTTATTATACTCTCCAGGTCAGTATTTATTACTCTCTCCAGGTCAGTATTTATTGTATTCTCCAGGTCAGTATTTATTCTACTCTCCATGGCAGTATTTATTGTACTCTCCAGGTCATTATTTATTGTACTCTCCAGGTCAGTATTTATTGTACTCTCCAGGTCAGTATTTATTACCTTCTCCAGGTTAGTATTTATTGTTCTCTCCATGTCAGTATTTATTGTACTCTCCAGATCAGTATTTATTGTTCTCTCAAGGTCAGTATTTATTGTAATCTCCAGGTCATTATTTATTCTACTCTCCAGGGAAGTATTTATTGTACTCTCCAGGTCAGTATTTATTGTACTCTCCAGGTCAGTATTTATTACCCCCTCCAGGTCAGTATTTATTACCCTCTCCAGGTCAGTATTTATTTTACACCCCAAGTCAGTATTTATTTTACTACACATGTCAGTATTTATTTTACTCCCAAGGTCAGTATTTATTGTACTCTCCATGTTAGTATTTATTGTACTCTCCAGGTCATTATTTATTCTACTCACCAGGTCAGTATTTATTGTACTCTCCAGGTCAGTACTTATTATACTCTCCAGGTCAGTGTTTATTACCCTCTCCAGGTCAGTATTTATTGTATTCTCCAGGTCAGTATTTGTTTTACGCTCCAGGTCAGTATTTATTACCCCTTCCAGGTCAGTATTTATTAACCTCTCCAGGTCAGTATTTATTTTACTCCCCAAGTCAGTATTTATTTTACTACACAGGTCAGTATTTAATATAATCTCCAGGTCAGTATTTATTGTACTCTACAGGTCAGTATTTATTACCGTCTCCAGGCCATTATTTATTGTACTCTCCAGGTCAGTATTTATTGTGATCTCCAGGTCAGAATTTTTTGTACTCTCCAGGTCTGTATTTATTACCCTTTCCTGGTCAGTATTTATTGTACTCTCGAGGTCTGTATTTATTACTCTCTCCAGGTCAGTATTTATTATCCTCTCCAGGTCAGTATTTATTGTACTCCACATGTCAGTATTTATTGTACTCTCCATGTCAGTATTTATTGTACTCTCCAGGTCTGTATTTATTACTCTCTCCTGGTCAGTATTTATTACCCTCTCCAGGTCAGTATTTATTGTACGCCCCATGTCAGTATTTATTGTATTCTCCAGGTCAGTTTTTATTGTACTCTCCAGGTCTGTATTTATTGTTCTCTCCAGGTCAGTATTTATTGTACTCTCCAGGTCACTATTTATTGTACTCTCCAGGTAAGTATTTATTGTACTCTCCAGGTCCGTATTTATTGTACTCTCCAGGTCAGTATTTATTACCCTCTCCAGGTCAGCATTTATTGTACTCTCCAGGTCAGTATTTATTGTACTCTCCAGGTCTGTATTTATTGTACTCTCCAGGTCAGTGTTTATTGTATTCTCCATGTCAGTATATATTACTCTCTCCAGCTCAGTATTTATTGTACTCTCCAGGTCAGTATTTATTGTCCTGTCCAGGTCAGTATTTATTATTCTATCCAGGTCAGTATTTATTGTACTCTCCAAGTCACTATTAATTGTTCTCTCCTGGTCAGTATTTATTGTACTCTCCAGGTCAGCGTTTATTGTACTCTCCAGGTCAGTATTTATTACCTTCTCCAGGTCAGCATTTATTGTACTCTCCAGGTCAGTATTTATTGTACTCTCCAGGTCAGTATTTATTGTACTCTCCAGGTCAATATTTATTGTACTCTCCAGGTCAGTATTTATTGCACTCTCCAGGTCAGTACTTATTGAACTCTACAGGTCAGTATTTATTACCCTCTCCAGGTCAGTATTGATTGTACTCTCCAGGTCAGTATTTATTGTACTCTCCAGGTCAGTATTTATTGTACTCTCCAGGTCAGTATTTATTGTACTCTCCAGGTCAGCGTTTATTGTACTCTCCAGGTCAGTATTTATTCCCTTCTCCAGGTTAGTATTTATTGTTCTCTCCATGTCAGTATTTATTGTACTCTCCAGATCAGTATTTATTGTTCTCTCCAGGTCAGTATTTATTGTAATCTCCAGGTCATTATTTATTCTACTCTCCATGGCAGTATTTATTGTACTCTCCAGGTCATTATTTATTGTACTCTCCAGGTCAGTATTTATTGTACTCTCCAGGTCAGTATTTATTACCTTCTCCAGGTTAGTATTTATTGTTCTCTCCATGTCAGTATTTATTGTACTCTCCAGATCAGTATTTATTGTTCTCTCCAGGTCAGTATTTATTGTAATCTCCAGGTCATTATTTATTCTACTCTCCAGGGCAGTATTTATTGTACTCTCCAGGTCATTATTTATTGTACTCTCCAGGTCAGTATTTATTGTACTCTCCAGGTCAGTATTTATTGTACTCACCAGGTAAGTATTTAATGTTCTCTCCAGGTCAGTAATTATGCTCTATCCAGGCCAGTATTTATTGTACTCTCCAGGTCAGTATTTGTTGTACTCTCCGGGTTAGTATTTATTGCCCTCTCCAGGTTGGTATTTATTGTACTCCCAGGTCAGTACTTAATGTACTCTCCAGGTAAGTATTCATTGTACTCTCCAGGTCAATATTTATTGTACTCTCCAGGTCAGTATTTATTGTACTCTCCAGGTCAGCCTTTATTGTACTCTCCAGGTCAGTATTTATTACCCTCTCCAGGTCAGTATTTATTGTACTCTCCAGGTAAGTATTTATTAGTCTCTCCAGGTCAGTATTTATACCCTCTCTAGGTCAGTATTTATTGTACTCCCCATGTCAGTATTTATTGTACTCTCCAGGTCAGTTTTTATTGTACTCTCCAGGTCTGTATGTATTGTTCTCTCCAGGTAAGTATTTATTGTCCTCTCCAGGTAAGTATTTATTGTACTCTTCAGGTCAGTATTTACTGTACTCTCCAGGTCAGTATTTATTACCCTCTCCATGTCAGCATTTATTTTACTTTCCAGGTCAGTATTTATTGTAATCTCCATGTCAGTATTTATCACCCCCTCCAGGTCAGTATTTATTGTACTCTCGACGTCAGTATTTATGCCCTCTCCAGGTCATTATTTATTCTACTCACCAGGTCAGTATTTATTGTACTCTCCAGGTCAGTATTAATTGTACTCTCCAGGTCAGTATTTATTTTACTCTCCAGGTCAGTATTTATTGTACTCTCCACGTCAGTATTTATGCCCTCTCCAGGTCAGTATTTATTGTACTCTCCAGGTCAGTATTTATAGTACACTCCAGGTCAGTATTTATTGTACTCAACAGGTCAGTATTTATTACCCTCTCCTGGTCAGTATTTATTGTACTCTCCAGGTCTGTATTTATTAACCTCTCCTGGTCAGTATTTATTGTACTCTCCAGGTCTGTATTTATTACTCTCTCCAGGTCAGTATTTATTATCCTCTCCAGGTCAGTATTTATTGTACTCCACATGTCAGTATTTATTGTACTCTCCATGTCAGTATTTATTGTACTCTCCAGGTCAGTTTTTATTGTGCTCTCCAGGTCAGTATTTATTGTTCTCTCCAGGTCCGTATTTATTGTACTCTCCAGGTCAGTATTTATTGTACTCTCCAGGTAAGTATTTATTGTACTCTCCAGGTCAGTATTTACTGTACTCTCCAGGTCAGTATTTATTACCCTCTTCATGTCAGCATTTATTTTACTCTCCAGGTCAGTATTTATTGTAATATCCAGGTCAGTATTTATCACCCCCTCCAGGTCAGTATTTATTGTACTCTCCACGTCAGTATTTTTGCCCTCTCCAGGTCATTATTTATTCTACTCACCAGGTCAGTATTTATTGTACTCTCCAGGTCAGTATTAATTGTACTCTCCAGGTCAGTATTTATTTTACTCTCCAGGTCAGTATTTATTGTACTCTCCACGTCAGTATTTATGCCCTCTCCAGGTCAGTATTTATTGTACTCTCCAGGTCAGTATTTATAGTACACTCCAGGTCAGTATATATTATACTCTCCAGGTGAGTATTTATTACCCTCTCCTGGTCAGTATTTATTGTACTCTCCAGGTCTGTATTTATTAACCTCTCCTGGTCAGTATTTATTGTACTGTCCAGGTCTGTATTTATTACTCTCTCCAGGTTAGTATTTATTGTACTCCACATGTCAGTATTTATTGTACTCTCCATGTCAGTATTTATTGTACTCTCCAGGTCAGTTTTTATTGTGCTCTCCAGGTCAGTATTTATTGTTCTCTCCAGGTCAGTATTTATTGTACTCTCTAGGTCAGTATTTATTGTACTCTCCAGGTAAGTATTTATTGTACTCACCAGGTAAGTATTTATTGTACTCTCCAGGTCAGTATTTATTACCCTCTCCAGGTCAGCATTGATTGTACTGTCCAGGTCAGTATTTATTGAACTCAACAGGTCAGTGTTTATTGTACTCTCCATGTCAGTATGTATTACTCTCTCCAGGTCAGTATTTATTGTACTCTCCAGGTCAGTATTTATTGTCCTCTCTAGGTCAGTATGTATTACCCTCTCCAGGTCAGTATTTATAACCCTCTCCATGTCAGTATTTTTTGTACTCTCCAAGTCTGTATTTATTACACTCTCCAGGTCAGTATTTATTTTACTCTCCAGGTCTGTATTTATTACTCTCTCCTGGTCAGTATTTATTACCCTCTCCAGGTCAGTATTTATTGTACGCCCCATGTCAGTATTTATTGTACTCTCCAGGTCAGTTTTTATTGTACTCTCCAGGTCTTTATTTATTGTTCTCTCCAGGTCAGTATTTATTGTACTCTCCAGGTCAGTATTTATTGTACTCTCCAGGTAAGTATTTATTGTACTCTCCAGGTCCGTATTTATTGTACTCTCCAGGTCAGTATTTATTACCCTCTCCAGGTCAGCATTTATTGTACTCTCCAGGTCAGTACTTATTGTACTCTCCAGGTCTGTATTTATTGTACTCTCCAGGTCAGTGTTTATTGTATTCTCCATGTCAGTATGTATTACTCTCTCCAGCTCAGTATTTATTGTACTCTCCAGGTCAGTATTTATTGTCCTGTCCAGGTCAGTATTTATTATTCTATCCAGGTCAGTATTTATTGCACTCTCCAGGTCAGTACTTATTGTACTCTCCAGGTCAGTATTTATTATCCACTCCAGGTCAGTATTTATTGTACTCTCCATGTCAGAATTTATTGTACTCTCCAGGTCAGTATTTATTGTACTCTCCAGGTCAGTATTTAATGTTCTCTCCAGGTCAGTATTTATGCCCTATCCAGGCCAGTATTTATTGTACTCTCCAGGTCAGTATTTATTGTACTCTCCGGGTTAGTATTTATTGCCGTCTCCAGGTTAGTATTTATTGTACTCACAGGTCAGTACTTAATGTACTCTCCAGGTCAGTATTCATTGTACTCTCCAGGTCAATATTTATTGTACTCTCCAGGTCAGTATTTATTGTACTCTCCAGGTCAGCCTTTATTGTACTCTCCAGGTCAGTATTTATTACGCTCTCCAGGTCAGTATTTATTGTACTCTCCAGGTAAGTATTTATTACTCTCTCCAGGTCAGTATTTACACCCTCTCCAGGTCAGTATTTATTGTACTCCCCATGTCAGTATTTATTGTACTCTCCAGGTCAGGTTTTATTGTACTCTCCAGGTCTGTATGTATTATTCTCTCCAGGTCAGTATATATTGAACTCTCCAGATCAGTATTTATTGCACTCTCCAGGTAAGTATTTATTGTAATCTCCAGGTCAGTATTTATCACCCCCTCCAGGTCAGTATTTATTGTACTCTCCACGTCAGTATTTATGCCCTCTCCAGGTCATTATTTATTCTACTCACCAGGTCAGTATTTATTGTACTCTCCAGGTCAGTATTAATTGTACTCTCCAGGTCAGTATTTATTTTACTCTCCAGGTCAGTATTTATTGTACTCTCCACGTCAGTATTTATGCCCTCTCCTGGTCAGTATTTATTGTACTCTCCAGGTCAGTATTTATAGTACACTCCAGGTCAGTATTTATTGTACTCTCCAGGTCAGTATTTATTACCCTCTCCTGGTCAGTATTTATTGTACTCTCCAGGTCTGTATTTATTAACCTCTCCTGGTCAGTATTTATTGTACTCTCCAGGTCTGTATTTATTACTCTCTCCAGGTCAGTATTTATTATCCTCTCCAGGTCAGTATTTATTGAACTCCACATGTCAGTATTTATTGTACTCTCCATGTCAGTATTTATTGTACTCTCCAGGTCAGTTTTTATTGTGCTCTCCAGGTCAGTATTTATTGTTCTCTCCAGGTCAGGATTTATTGTACTCTCCAGGTCAATATTTATTGTACTCTCCAGGTAAGTATTTATTGTACTCACCAGGTCAGTATTTATTGTACTCTCCAGGTCAGTATTTATTACCCTCTCCAGGTCAGCATTGATTGTACTCTCCAGGTCAGTATTTATTGTACTCAACAGGTCAGTGTTTATTGTACTCTCCATGTCAGTATGTATTACTCTCTCCAGGTCAGTATTTATTGTACTCTCCAGGTCAGTATTTATTGTCCTCTCCAGGTCAGTATGTATTACCCTCTCCAGGTCAGTATTTATAACCCTCTCCATGTCAGTATTTTTTGTACTCTCCAAGTCTGTATTTATTACCCTCTCCAGGTCAGTATTTATTTTACTCTCCAGGTCTGTATTTATTACTCTCTCCTGGTCAGTATTTATTACCCTCTCCAGGTCAGTATTTATTGTACGCCCCATGTCAGTATTTATTGTACTCTCCATGTCAGTTTTTATTGTACTGTACAGGTCTGTATTTATTGTTCTCTCCAGGTCAGTATTTATTGTACTCTCCAGGTCAGTATTTATTGTACTCTCCACGTAAGTATTTATTGTACTCTCCAGGTCCGTATTTATTGTACTCTCCAGGTCAGTATTTATTACCCTCTCCAGGTCAGCATTTATTGTACTCTCCAGGTCAGTATTTATTGTACTCTCCAGGTCTGTATTTATTGTACTCTCCAGGTCAGTGTTTATTGTATTCTCCATGTCAGTATGTATTACTCTCTCCAGCTCAGTATTTATTGTACTCTCCAGGTCAGTATTTATTGTCCTGTCCAGGTCAGTATTTATTATTCTATCCAGGTCAGTATTTATTGTACTCTTCAAGTCACTATTAATTGTTCTCTCCTGGTCAGTATTTATTGTACTCTCCAATTCAATTTTTATTGTACTCTCCAGGTCAGTATTTATTGTACTCTCCAAGTCAGTATTTATTGGACTCTCCAGGTCAGTATTTATTGTACTCTCCAGGTCAGTATTTATTACCCTCTCCAGGTCAGCATTTATTGTACTCTCCAGGTCAGTATTTATTGTACTCTCCAGGTCAGTATTTATTTTACTCTCCAGGTCAGCGTTTATTGTACTCTCCAGGTCAGTATTTATTACCTTCTCCACGTTAGTATTTATTGTTCTCTCCATGTCAGTATTTATTGTACTCTCCAGGTCAGCATTTATTGTACTCTCCATGTCAGTATTTATTGTACTTTCTAGGTCAGTATTTATTGTACTCTCCAGGTCAGTATTTATTGTACTCTCCAGGTCAGTATTTATTCCACTCTCCAGGTCAGTACTTATTGAACTCTACAGGTCAGTATTTATTACCCTCTCCAGGTCAGTATTGATTGTACTCTCCAGGTCAGTATTTATTGTACTCTCCAGGTCAGTATTTATTGCACTCTCCAGGTCAGTACTTATTGTACTCTCCAGGTCAGTATTTATTATCGACACCAGGTCAGTATTTATTGTACTCTCCATGTCAGACTTTATTGTACTCTCCAGGTCAGTATTTATTGTACTCTCCAGGTCAGTATTTAATGTTCTCTCCAGGTCAGTATTTATGCCCTATCCAGGCCAGTATTTATTGTACTCTCCAGGTCAGTATTTATTGTACTCTCCGGGTTAGTATTTATTGCCCTCTCCAGGTTAGTATTTATTGTACTCACAGGTCAGTACTTAATGTACTCTCCAGGTCAGTATTCATTGTACTCTCCAGGTCAATATTTATTGTACTCTCCAGGTCAGTATTTATTGTACTCTCAGGTCAGCCTTTATTGTACTCTCCAGGTCAGTATTTATTACGCTCTCCAGGTCAGTATTTATTGTACTCTCCAGGTAAGTATTTATTACTCTCTCCAGGTCAGTATTTATACCCTCTCCAGGTCAGTATTTATTGTACTCCCCATGTCAGTATTTATTGTAATCTCCAGGTCAGTTTTTATGGTACTCTCCAGGTCTGTATGTATTATTCTCTCCAGGTCAGTATATATTGAACTCTCCAGATCAGTATTTATTGTACTCTCCAGGTAAGTATTTATTGTACTCTCCAGGTCAGTATTAATTGTACTCTCCAGGTCAGTATTTATTTTACTCTCCAGGTCAGTATTCTTGTACTCTCCACGTCAGTATTCATGCCCTCTCCAGGTCAGTATTTATTGTACTCTCCAGGTCAGTATTGATTGCCCTCTCCAGGCCAGTATTTAATGTACCCTCTCGGTCAGTATTTATTCTACTCTCTAGGTCAGTATTTATAGTACACTCCAGGTCAGTATTTATTGTACTCTCCAGGTCAGTATTTATTGCACTCCCCAGGTCAGTATATATTATACTCTCCAGGTCACTATTTATTACCCTCTCCAGGTCAGTATTTATTGTACTCTCCAGGTAAGTATTTGTTACTCTCTCCAGGTCAGTATTTATACCCTCTCCAGGTCAGTATTTATTGTACTCCCCATGTCAGTATTTATTGTACTCTCCAGATCAGTTTTTATTGTACTCTCCAGGTCTGTATGTATTGTTCTCTCCAGGTCAGTATTTATTGTACTCTCCAGATCAGTATTTACTGTACTCTCCAGGTCAGTGTTTATTGTACTCAACAGGTCAGTGTTTATTGTAATCTCCATGTCAGTATGTATTACGCTCTCCAGGTCAGTATTTATTGTACTCTCCAGGTCAGTATTTATTGTCCTCTCCATGTCAGTATTTATTACCCTCTCCAGGTCAGTATTTATAACCCTCTCCATGTCAGTATTTTTTGTACTCTCCAGGTCAGTATTTATTGTACTCTCCAGTTAAGTATTTATTGTATTTTCCAGGTCAGTATTTATTGTACTCTCCAAGTCAGTTTTTATTGTACTCTCCAGGTCAGTATTTATTGCACTCTCCAGGTCAGTATTTATTACCCTCTCCAGGTCAGCATTTATTGTACTCTCCAGGTCAGTATTTATTGTACTCTCCAGGTCAGTATTTATTGTACTCTCCAGATCAGTATTTATTGTACTCTCCAGGTCAGTATTTATTGCACTCTCCAGGTCAGTACTTATTGAACTCTACAGGTCAGTATTTATTACCCTCTCCAGGTCAGTATTGATTGTACTCTCCAGGTCAGTATTTATTGTACTCTCCAGGTCAGTATTTATTGTACTCTCCAGGTCAGCGTTTATTGTACTCTCCAGGTCAGTATTTATTACCTTCTCCAGGTTAGTATTTATTGTTCTCTCCATGTCAGTATTTATTGTACTCTCCAGATCAGTATTTATTGTTCTCTCCAGGTCAGTATTTATTGTAATCTCCAGGTCATTATTTATTCTACTCTCCAGGGCAGTATTTATTGTACTCTCCAAGTCATTATTTATTGTACTCTCCAGGTCAGTATTTATTGTACTCTCCAGGTCAGTATTTATTATCCACTCCAGGTCAGTATTTATTTTACTCTCCATGTCAGAATTTATTGTACTCTCCAGGTCAGTATTTAATGTTCTCTCCAGGTCAGTATTTATGCCCTATCCAGGCCCGTATTTATTGTACTCTCCAGGTCAATATTTATTGTACTCTCCGGTTATTATTTATTCCCCTCTCCAGGTTAGTATTTATTGTACTCCCAGGTCAGTACTTAATGTACTCTCCAGGTCAGTATTCATTGTACTCTCCAGGTCAATATTTATTGTACTCTCCAGGTCAGTATTTATTGTACTCTCCAGGTCAGCCTTTATTGTACTCTCCAGGTCAGTATTTATTACCCTCTCCAGGTCAGTATTTATTGTACTCTCCAGGTAAGTATTTATTACTCTCTCCAGGTCAGTATTTATTGTACTCCCCATGTCAGTATTTATTGTACTTCCAGGTCAGTTTTTATTGTACTCTCCAGGTCTGTATGTATTGTTCTCTCCAGGTCAGTATTTATTGTACTCTCCCGATCAGTATTTATTGTACTCTCCAGGTAAGTATTTATTGTACTCTCCAGGTCAGTATTTATTGTACTCTCCAGGTAAGTATTTATTGTACTCTCCAGGTCAGTATTTACTGTACTCTCCAGGTCAGTATTTATTACCCTCTTCATGTCAGCATTTATTTTACTCTCCAGGTCAGTATTTATTGTAATATCCAGGTCAGTATTTATCACCCCCTCCAGGTCAGTATTTATTGTACTCTCCACGTCAGTATTTATGCCCTCTCCAGGTCATTATTTATTCTACTCACCAGGTCAGTATTTATTGTACTCTCCAGGTCAGTATTAATTGTACTCTCCAGGTCAGTATTTATTTTACTCTCCAGGTCAGTATTTATTGTACTCTCCACGTCAGTATTTATGCCCTCTCCAGGTCAGTATTTATTGTACTCTCCAGGTCAGTATTTATAGTACACTCCAGGTCAGTATATATTGTACTCTCCAGGTCAGTATTTATTACCCTCTCCTGGTCAGTATTTATTGTACTCTCCAGGTCTGTATTTATTAACCTCTCCTGGTCAGTATTTATTGTACTGTCCAGGTCTGTATTTATTACTCTCTCCAGGTCAGTATTTATTGTACTCCACATGTCAGTATTTATTGTACTCTCCATGTCAGTATTTATTGTACTCTCCAGGTCAGTTTTTATTGTGCTCTCCAGGTCAGTATTTATTGTTCTCTCCAGGTCAGTATTTATTGTACTCTCTAGGTCAGTATTTATTGTACTCTCCAGGTAAGTATTTATTGTACTCACCAGGTAAGTATTTATTGTACTCTCCAGGTCAGTATTTATTACCCTCTCCAGGTCAGCATTGATTGTACTGTCCAGGTCAGTATTTATTGTACTCAACAGGTCAGTGTTTATTGTACTCTCCATGTCAGTATGTATTACTCTCTCCAGGTCAGTATTTATTGTACTCTCCAGGTCAGTATTTATTGTCCTCTCTAGGTCAGTATGTATTACCCTCTCCAGGTCAGTATTTATAACCCTCTCCATGTCAGTATTTTTTGTACTCTCCAAGTCTGTATTTATTACACTCTCCAGGTCAGTATTTATTTTACTCTCCAGGTCTGTATTTATTACTCTCTCCTGGTCAGTATTTATTACCCTCTCCAGGTCAGTATTTATTGTACGCCCCATGTCAGTATTTATTGTACTCTCCAGGTCAGTTTTTATTGTACTCTCCAGGTCTTTATTTATTGTTCTCTCCAGGTCAGTATTTATTGTACTCTCCAGGTCAGTATTTATTGTACTCTCCAGGTAAGTATTTATTGTACTCTCCAGGTCCGTATTTATTGTACTCTCCAGGTCAGTATTTATTACCCTCTCCAGGTCAGCATTTATTGTACTCTCCAGGTCAGTACTTATTGTACTCTCCAGGTCTGTATTTATTGTACTCTCCAGGTCAGTGTTTATTGTATTCTCCATGTCAGTATGTATTACTCTCTCCAGCTCAGTATTTATTTTACTCTCCAGGTCAGTATTTATTGTCCTGTCCAGGTCAGTATTTATTATTCTATCCAGGTCAGTATTTATTGTACTCTTCAAGTCACTATTAATTGTTCTCTCCTGGTCAGTATTTATTGAACTCTCCAATTCAATTTTTATTGTACTCTCAAGGTCAGTATTTATTGTACTCTCCAAGTCAGTATTTATTGGACTCTCCAGGTCAGTATTTATTGTACTCTCCAGGTCAGTATTTATTACCCTCTCCAGGTCAGCATTTATTGTACTCTCCAGGTCAGTATTTATTGTACTCTCCAGGTCAGCGTTTATTGTACTCTCCAGGTCAGTATTTATTACCTTCTCCAGGTTAGTATTTATTGTTCTCTCCATGTCAGTATTTATTGTACTCTCCAGGTCAGCATTTATTGTACTCTCCAGGTCAGTATTTATTGTACTCTCTAGGTCAGTATTTATTGTACTCTCCAGGTCAGTATTTATTGTACTCTCCAGGTCAGTATTTATTCCACTCTCCAGGTCAGTACTTATTGAACTCTGCAGGTCAGTATTTATTACGCTCTCCAGGTCAGTATTGATTGTACTCTCCAGGTCAGTATTTATTGTACTCTCCAGGTCAGTATTTATTGCACTCTCCAGGTCAGTACTTATTGTACTCTCCAGGTCAGTATTTATTACCCTCTCCAGGTCAGCATTTATTGTACTCTCCAGGTCAGTATTTATTGTACTCTCCAGGTCTGTATTTATTGTACTCTCCAGGTCAGTGTTTATTGTATTCTCCATGTCAGTATGTATTACTCTCTCCAGCTCAGTATTTATTGTACTCTCCAGGTCAGTATTTATTGTCCTGTCCAGGTCAGTATTTATTATTCTATCCAGGTCAGTATTTATTGCACTCTCCAGGTCAGTACTTATTGTACTCTCCAGGTCAGTATTTATTATCCACTCCAGGTCAGTATTTATTGTACTCCCCATGTCAGAATTTATTGTACTCTCCAGGTCAGTATTTATTGTACTCTCCAGGTCAGTATTTAATGTTCTCTCCAGGTCAGTATTTATGCCCTATCCAGGCCAGTATTTATTGTACTCTCCAGGTCAGTATTTATTGTACTCTCCGGGTTAGTATTTATTGCCGTCTCCAGGTTAGTATTTATTGTACTCACAGGTCAGTACTTAATGTACTCTCCAGGTCAGTATTCATTGTACTCTCCAGGTCAATATTTATTGTACTCTCCAGGTCAGTATTTATTGTACTCTCCAGGTCAGCCTTTATTGTACTCTCCAGGTCAGTATTTATTACGCTCTCCAGGTCAGTATTTATTGTACTCTCCAGGTAAGTATTTATTACTCTCTCCAGGTCAGTATTTATACCCTCTCCAGGTCAGTATTTATTGTACTCCCCATGTCAGTATTTATTGTACTCTCCAGGTCAGGTTTTATTGTACTCTCCAGGTCTGTATGTATTATTCTCTCCAGGTCAGTATATATTGAACTCTCCAGATCAGTATTTATTGTACTCTCCAGGTAAGTATTTATTGTAATCTCCAGGTCAGTATTTATCACCCCCTCCAGGTCAGTATTTATTGTACTCTCCACGTCAGTATTTATGCCCTCTCCAGGTCATTATTTATTCTACTCACCAGGTCAGTATTTATTGTACTCTCCAGGTCAGTATTAATTGTACTCTCCAGGTCAGTATTTATTTTACTCTCCAGGTCAGTATTTATTGTACTCTCCACGTCAGTATTTATGCCCTCTCCAGGTCAGTATTTATTGTACTCTCCAGGTCAGTATTTATAGTACACTCCAGGTCAGTATTTATTGTACTCTCCAGGTCAGTATTTATTACCCTCTCCTGGTCAGTATTTATTGTACTCTCCAGGTCTGTATTTATTAACCTCTCCTGGTCAGTATTTATTGTACTCTCCAGGTCTGTATTTATTACTCTCTCCAGGTCAGTATTTATTATCCTCTCCAGGTCAGTATTTATTGAACTCCACATGTCAGTATTTATTGTATTCTCCATGTCAGTATTTATTGTACTCTCCAGGTCAGTTTTTATTGTGCTCTCCAGGTCAGTATTCATTGTTCTCTCCAGGTCAGGATTTATTGTACTCTCCAGGTCAATATTTATTGTACTCTCCAGGTAAGTATTTATTGTACTCACCAGGTCAGTATTTATTGTACTCTCCAGGTCAGTATTTATTACCCTCTCCAGGTCAGCATTGATTGTACTCTCCAGGTCAGTATTTATTGTACTCAACAGGTCAGTGTTTATTGTACTCTCCATGTCAGTATGTATTACTCTCTCCAGGTCAGTATTTATTGTACTCTCCAGGTCAGTATTTATTGTCCTCTCCAGGTCAGTATGTATTACCCTCTCCAGGTCAGTATTTATAACCCGCTCCATGTCAGTATTTTTTGTACTCTCCAAGTCTGTATTTATTACCCTCTCCAGGTCAGTATTTATTTTACTCTCCAGGTCTGTATTTATTACTCTCTCCTGGTCAGTATTTATTACCCTCTCCAGGTCAGTATTTATTGTACGCCCCATGTCAGTATTTATTGTACTCTCCAGGTCAGTTTTTATTGTACTGTACAGGTCTGTATTTATTGTTCTCTCTAGGTCAGTATTTATTGTACTCTCCAGGTCAGTATTTATTGTACTCTCCACGTAAGTATTTATTGTACTCTCCAGGTCCGTATTTATTGTACTCTCCAGGTCAGTATTTATTACCCTCTCCAGGTCAGCATTTATTGTACTCTCCAGGTCAGTATTTATTGTACTCTCCAGGTCTGTATTTATTGTACTCTCCAGGTCAGTGTTTATTGTATTCTCCATGTCAGTATGTATTACTCTCTCCAGCTCAGTATTTATTGTACTCTCCAGGTCAGTATTTATTGTCCTGTCCAGGTCAGTATTTATTATTCTATCCAGGTCAGTATTTATTGTACTCTTCAAGTCACTATTAATTGTTCTCTCCTGGTCAGTATTTATTGTACTCTCCAATTCAATTTTTATTGTACTCTCCAGGTCAGTATTTATTGTACTCTCCAAGTCAGTATTTATTGGACTCTCCAGGTCAGTATTTATTGTACTCTCCAGGTCAGTATTTATTACCCTCTCCAGGTCAGCATTTATTGTACTCTCCAGGTCAGTATTTATTGTACTCTCCAGGTCAGTATTTATTTTACTCTCCAGGTCAGCGTTTATTGTACTCTCCAGGTCAGTATTTATTACCTTCTCCACGTTAGTATTTATTGTTCTCTCCATGTCAGTATTTATTGTACTCTCCAGGTCAGCATTTATTGTACTCTCCATGTCAGTATTTATTGTACTCTCTAGGTCAGTATTTATTGTACTCTCCAGGTCAGTATTTATTGTACTCTCCAGGTCAGTATTTATTCCACTCTCCAGGTCAGTACTTATTGAACTCTACAGGTCAGTATTTATTACCCTCTCCAGGTCAGTATTGATTGTACTCTCCAGGTCAGTATTTATTGTACTCTCCAGGTCAGTATTTATTGCACTCTCCAGGTCAGTACTTATTGTACTCTCCAGGTCAGTATTTATTATCGACACCAGGTCAGTATTTATTGTACTCTCCATGTCAGACTTTATTGTACTCTCCAGGTCAGTATTTATTGTACTCTCCAGGTCAGTATTTAATGTTCTCTCCAGGTCAGTATTTATGCCCTATCCAGGCCAGTATTTATTGTACTCTCCAGGTCAGTATTTATTGTACTCTCCGGGTTAGTATTTATTGCCCTCTCCAGGTTAGTATTTATTGTACTCACAGGTCAGTACTTAATGTACTCTCCAGGTCAGTATTCATTGTACTCTCCAGGTCAATATTTATTATACTCTCCAGGTCAGTATTTATTGTACTCTCCAGGTCAGCCTTTATTGTACTCTCCAGGTCAGTATTTATTACGCTCTCCAGGTCAGTATTTATTGTACTCTCCAGGTAAGTATTTATTACTCTCTCCAGGTCAGTATTTATACCCTCTCCAGGTCAGTATTTATTGTACTCCCCATGTCAGTATTTATTGTAATCTCCAGGTCAGTTTTTATGGTACTCTCCAGGTCTGTATGTATTATTCTCTCCAGGTCAGTATATATTGAACTCTCCAGATCAGTATTTATTGTACTCTCCAGGTAAGTATTTATTGTACTCTCCAGGTCAGTATTAATTGTACTCTCCAGGTCAGTATTTATTTTACTCTCCAGGTCAGTATTCTTGTACTCTCCACGTCAGTATTCATGCCCTCTCCAGGTCAGTATTTATTGTACTCTCCAGGTCAGTATTGATTGCCCTCTCCAGGCCAGTATTTAATGTACCCTCTCGGTCAGTATTTATTCTACTCTCTAGGTCAGTATTTATAGTACACTCCAGGTCAGTATTTATTGTACTCAACAGGTCAGTATTTATTGCACTCCCCAGGTCAGTATATATTATACTCTCCAGGTCACTATTTATTACCCTCTCCAGGTCAGTATTTATTGTACTCTCCAGGTAAGTATTTATTACTCTCTCCAGGTCAGTATTTATACCCTCTCCAGGTCAGTATTTATTGTACTCCCCATGTCAGTATTTATTGTACTCTCCAGATCAGTTTTTATTGTACTCTCCAGGTCTGTATGTATTGTTCTCTCCAGGTCAGTATTTATTTTACTCTCCAGATCAGTATTTACTGTACTCTCCAGGTCAGTATTTATTACCCTCTCCAGGTCAGCATTTATTTTACTCTCCAGGTCAGTATTTATTGTAATCTCCAGGTCAGTATTTATCACCCACTCCAGGTCAGTATTTATTACCCTCTCTAGGTCAGTATTTATTTTACTCCCCAGGTCAGTATTTATTGTACTCTCCAGTTTAGTATTTATTGTACTCTCCAGGTCATTATTTATTCTACTCACCAGGTCAGTATTTATTGTACTCTCCAGGTCAGTATTAATTGTACTCTCCAGGTCAGTATTTATTTTACTCTCCAGGTCAGTATTTATTGTACTCTCCAGATCAGTATTTATTGCCCTCTCCAGGCCAGTATTTAATGTACCCTCTAGGTCAGTATTTATTGTACTCTCCAGGTCAGTATTTATAGTACACTCCAGGTCAGTATTTATTGTACTCTCCAGGTCAGTATTTATTGCACTCCCAGGTCAGTATTTATTATACTCTCCAGGTCAGTATTTATTACCCTCTCCAGGTCAGTATTTATTGTACTCTCCAGATCAGTATTTACTGTACTCTCCAGGTCAGTATTTATTACCCTCTCCAGGTCAGCATTTATTTTACTCCCCAGGTCAGTATTTATTGTAATCTCCAGGTCAGTATTTATCACCACCTCCAGGTCAGTATTTATTACCCTCTCTAGGTCAGCATTTATTTTACTCTCCATGTCAGTATTTATTTTACTCCCCAGGTCAGTATTTATTGTACTCTCCAGGTTTTTATTTATTGTACTCTCCAGGTATTTATTTATTCTACTCACCAGGTCAGTATTTATTGTACTCTCCAGGTCAGTATTAATTGTACTCTCCAGGTCAGTATTTATTTTACTCTCCAGGTCAGTATTTATTGTACTCTCCACGTCAGTATTTATGCCCTCTCCAGGTCAGTATTTATTGTACTTTCCAGGTCAGTATTTATTGCCCTCTCCAGGCCAGTATTTAATGTACCCTCTCGGTCAGTATTTATTGTACTCTCCAGGTCAGTATTTATAGTACACTCCAGGTCAGTATTTATTGTACTCTCCAGGTCAGTATTTATTGCACTCCCCAGGTCAGTATTTATTATACTCTCCAGGTCAGTATTTATTACCCTCTCCAGGTCAGCATTTATTGTATTCTCCAGGTCAGTATTTGTTGTACTCTCCAGGTCAGTATTAGTTACCCCTCCAGGTCAGTATTTATTACCCTCTACAGGTCAATATTTGTTTTACTCCCCAAGTCAGTATTTATTTTACTACACAGGTCAGTATTTATTTTACTCCCCAGGTCAGTATTCATTGTACTCTCCAGGTTAGTATTTATTGTAATCTCCAGGTCATTATTTATTCTACTCACCAGGTCAGTATTTATTGTACTCTCCAGGTCAGTATTAATTGTACTCTCCAGGTCAGTATTTATTTTACTCTCCAGGTCAATATTTATTGTACTCTCCACGTCAGTATTTATTGCCCTCTCCAGGTCAGTATTTATTGTACTCTCCAGGTCAGTATTTATTGCCCTCTCCAGGCCAGTATTTAATGTACCCTCTAGGTCAGTATTTATTGTACTCTCCAGGTCAGTATTTATAGTACACTCCAGGTCAGTATTTATTGTACTCTACAGGTCAGTATTTATTGCTCTCCCCAGGTCAGTATTTATTATACTCCCCAGTTCAGTGTTTATTACCCTCTCCAGGTAAGATTTTATTGTATTCTCCAGGTCAGTATTTGTTTTACTCTCCAGGTCAGTATTTATTACCCCCTCCAGGTCAGTATTTATTACCCTCTCCAGGTCAGTATTTATTTTACTCCCCAAGTCAGTATTTATTTTACTACACAGGTCAGTATTTATTATATTCTCCAGGTCAGTATTTATTGTACTCTCCAGGTCAGTATTTATTACCGCCTCCAGGCCATTATTTATTGTACTCTCCAGGTCAGTATTTATTGTACTCCCCATGTCAATATTTATTGTACTCTCCAGATCAGTTTTTATTGTACTCTCCAGGTCTGTATTTACTGTACTCTCCAGGTCAGTATTTATTACCCTCTCCAGGTCAGCATTTATTTTACTCTCCAGGTCAGTATTTATTGTAATCTCCAGGTCAGTATTTATCACCCACTCCAGGTCAGTATTTATTACCCTCTCTAGGTCAGTATTTATTTTACTCCCCAGGTCAGTATTTATTGTACTCTCCAGGTTAGTATTTATTGTACTCTCCAGGTCATTATTTATTCTACTCACCAGGTCAGTATTTATTGTACTCTCCAGGTCAGTATTAATTGTACTCTCCAGGTCAGTATTTATTTTACTCTCCAGGTCAGTATTTATTGTACTCTCCAGATCAGTATTTATTGCCCTCTCCAGGCCAGTATTTAATGTACCCTCTAGGTCAGTATTTATTGTACTCTCCAGGTCAGTATTTATAGTACACCCCAGGTCAGTATTTATTGTACTCTCCAGGTCAGTATTTATTGCACTCCCAGGTCAGTATTTATTATACTCTCCAGGTCAGTATTTATTACCCTCTCCAGGTCAGTATTTATTGTACTCTCCAGATCAGTATTTACTGTACTCTCCAGGTCAGTATTTATTACCCTCTCCAGGTCAGCATTTATTTTACTCCCCAGGTCAGTATTTATTGTAATCTCCAGGTCAGTATTTATCACCACCTCCAGGTCAGTATTTATTACCCTCTCTAGGTCAGCATTTATTTTACTCTCCATGTCAGTATTTATTTTACTCCCCAGGTCAGTATTTATTGTACTCTCCAGGTTTTTATTTATTGTACTCTCCAGGTATTTATTTATTCTACTCACCAGGTCAGTATTTATTGTACTCTCCAGGTCAGTATTAATTGTACTCTCCAGGTCAGTATTTATTTTACTCTCCAGGTCAGTATTTATTGTACTCTCCACGTCAGTATTTATGCCCTCTCCAGGTCAGTATTTATTGTACTTGCCAGGTCAGTATTTATTGCCCTCTCCAGGCCAGTATTTAATGTACCCTCTCGGTGAGTATTTATTGTACTCTCCAGGTCAGTATTTATAGTACACTCCAGGTCAGTATTTATTGTACTCTCCAGGTCAGTATTTATTGCACTCCCCAGGTCAGTATTTATTATACTCTCCAGGTCAGTATTTATTACCCTCTCCAGGTCAGCATTTATTGTATTCTCCAGGTCAGTATTTGTTGTACTCTCCAGGTCAGTATTTGTTACCCCTCCAGGTCAGAATTTATTACCCTCTACAGGTCAATATTTGTTTTACTCCCCAAGTCAGTATTTATTTTACTACACAGGTCAGTATTTATTTTACTCCCCAGGTCAGTATTCATTGTACTCTCCAGGTTAGTATTTATTGTAATCTCCAGGTCATTATTTATTCTACTCACCAGGTCAGTATTTATTGTACTCTCCAGTTCAGTATTAATTGTACTCTCCAGGTCAGTATTTATTTTACTCTCCAGGTCAATATTTATTGTACTCTCCACGCCAGTATTTATTGCCCTCTCCAGGTCAGTATTTATTGTACTCTCCAGGTCAGTATTTATTGCCCTCTCCAGGCCAGTATTTAATGTACCCTCTAGGTCAGTATTTATTGTACTCTCCAGGTCAGTATTTATAGTACACTCCAGGTCAGTATTTATTGTACTCTACAGGTCAGTATTTATTGCTCTCCCCAGGTCAGTATTTATTATACTCCCCAGTTCAGTGTTTATTACCCTCTCCAGGTAAGATTTTATTGTATTCTCCAGGTCAGTATTTGTTTTACTCTCCAGGTCAGTATTTATTACCCCCTCCAGGTCAGTATTTATTACCCTCTCCAGGTCAGTATTTATTTTACTCCCCAAGTCAGTATTTATTTTACTACACAGGTCAGTATTTATTATATTCTCCAGGTCAGTATTTATTGTACTCTCCAGGTCAGTATTTATTACCGCCTCCAGGCCATTATTTATTGTACTCTCCAGGTCAGTATTTATTGTGATCTCCATGTCAGAATTTTTTGTACTCTCCAGGTCTGTATTTGTTACACTCTCCAGGTCAGTATTTATTGTACTCTCCAGGTCTGTATTTATTACTCTCTCCAGATCAGTATTTGTTATCCTCTCCAGGTCAGTATTTATTCCACAACACATGTCAGTATTTATTGTACTCTCCATGTCAGTATTTATTGTACTCTCCAGGTCAGTTTTTATTGTGCTCTCCAGGTCAGTATTTATTGTACTCTCCAGGTCAGTATTTATTGTAATCTCCAGGTAAGTATTTATTGTACTCTCCAGGTCAGTATTTATTGTACTCTCCAGGTCAGTATTTATTACCCTCTCCAGGTCAGCATTGATTGTACTCTCCAGGTCAGTATTTATTGTACTCTCCATGTCAGTATGTATTACTCTCTCCAGGTCAGTATTTATTGTACTCTCCAGGTCAGTATTTATTGTCCTCTCCAGGTCATTATTTATTACCCTCTCCAGGTCAGTATTTATTACCCTCTCCATGTCAGTATTTTTTGTACTCTCCAAGTCTGTATTTATTACCCTCTCCAGGTCAGTATTTATTGTACTCTCCAGGTCAGTATTTATTACCCTCTCCAGGTCAGCATTGATTGTACTCTCCAGGTCAGTATTTATTGTACTCTCCAGGTCAGTGTTTATTGTACTCTCCATGTCAGTATGTATTACTCTCTCCAGGTCAGTATTTATTGTACTCTCCAGGTCAGTATTTATTGTCCTCTCCAGGTCAGTATTTATTACCCTCTCCAGGTCAATATTTATTACCTTCTTCATGTCAGTATGTATTACTCTCTCCAGGTCAGTATTTATTGTACTCTCCAGGTCAGTATTTATTGTCCTCTCCAGGTCAGTATTTATTACCCTCTCCAGGTCAGTATTTATTACCCTCTCCAGGTCAGCATTGATTGTACTCTCCAGGTCAGTATTTATAGTACACTCCAGGTCAGTATTTATTGTACTCTCCAGGTCAGTATTTATTGCACTCCCCAGGTCAGTATTTATTATACTCTCCAGGTCAGTATTTATTACCCTCTCCAGGTCAGCATTTATTGTATTCTCCAGGTCAGTATTTGTTGTACTCTCCAGGTCAGTATTTATTACCCCTCCAGGTCTGTATTTATTACCCTCTCCAGGTCAATATTTGTTTTACTCCCCAAGTCAGTATTTATTTTACTACACAGGTCGGTATTTATTTTACTCCCCAGGTCAGTATTTATTGTACTCTCCAGGTTAGTATTTATTGTAATCTCCAGGTCATTATTTATTCTACTCACCAGGTCAGTATTTATTGTACTCTCCAGGTCAGTATTAATTGTACTCTCCAGGTCAGTATTTATTTTACTCTCCAGGTCAGTATTTATTGTACTCTCCACGTCAGTATTTATTGCCCTCTCCAGGTCAGTATTTATTGTACTCTCCAGGTCAGTATTTATTGCCCTCTCTAGGCCAGTATTTAATGTACCCTCTAGGTCAGTATTTATTGTACTCTCCAGGTCAGTATTTATAGTACACTCCAGGTCAGTATTTATTGTACTCTCCAGGTCAGTATTTATTGCACTCCCCAGGTCAGTTTTTATTATACTCTCCAGGTCAGTGTTTATTACCCTCTCCAGGTAAGTATTTATTGTATTCTCCAGGTCAGTATTTGTTTTACTCTCCAGGTCAGTATTTATTACCCCCTCCAGGTCAGTATTTATTTCCCTCTCCAGGTCAGTATTTATTTAACTCCCCAAGTCAGTATTTATTTTACTGCACAGGTCAGTATTTATTATATTCTCCAGGTCAGTATTTATTGTACTCTCCAGGTCAGTATTTATTACCGCCTCCAGGCCATTATTTATTGTACTCTCCAGGTCAGTATTTATTGTGATCTAGAGGTCAGAATTTTTTGTACTCTCCAGGTCTGTATTTGTTACACTCTCCAGGTCAGTATTTATTGTACTCTCCAGGTCTGTATTTATTACTCTCTCCAGATCAGTATTTGTTATCCTCTCCAGGTCAGTATTTATTCCACTACACATGTCAGTTTTTATTGTACTCTCCATGTCAGTATTTATTGTACTCTCCAGGTCAGTTTTTATTGTGCTCTCCAGGTCAGTATTTATTGTACACTCCAGGTCAGTATTTATTGTAATCTCCAGGTAAGTATTTATTGTACTCTCCAGGTCAGTATTTGTTATCCTCTCCAGGTCAGTATTTATTCCACTACACATGTCAGTATTTATTGTACTCTCCATGTCAGTATTTATTGTACTCTCCAGGTCAGTTTTTATTGTGCTCTCCAGGTCAGTATTTATTGTACTCTCCAGGTCAGTATTTATTGTAATCTCCAGGTAAGTATTTATTGTACTCTCCAGGTCAGTATTTATTGTACTCTCCAGGTCAGTATTTATTACCCTCTCCAGGTCAGCATTGATTATACTCAACAGGTCAGTATTTATTGTACTCTCCATGTCAGTATGTATTACTCTCTCCAGGTCAGTATTTATTGTACTCTCCAGGTCAGTATTTATTGTCCTCTCCAGGTCAGTATTTATTACCCTCTCCAGGTCAGTATTTATTACCCTCTCCATGTCAGTATTTTTTGTACTCTCCAAGTCTGTATTTATTACCCTCTCCAGGTCAGTATTTATTGTACTCTCCAGGTCAGTATTTATTACTCTCTCCAGGTCAGCATTGATTGTACTCTCCAGGTCAGTATTTATTGTACTCTCCAGGTCTGTATTTATTGTACTCTCCATGTCAGTGTTTATTGTACTCTCCATGTCAGTATGTATTACTCTCTCCAGGTCAGTATTTATTGTACTCTCCAGGTCAGTATTTATTGTCCTCTCCAGGTCAGTATTTATTACCCTCTCCAGGTCAATATTTATTACCCTCTCCATGTCAGTATTTGTTGTACTCTCCAAGTCTGTATTTAGTACCCTCTCCAGGTCAGTATTTATTGTACTCTCCAGGTCTGTATTTATTACTCTCTCCAGGTCAGTATTTATTACCCTCTCCAGGTCAGTATTTATTGTACTCCCCATTTCAGTATTTATTGTACTCTCCAGGTCAGTTTTTATTGTACTCTCCAGGTCTGTATTTATTGTTCTCTCCAGGTCAGTATTTATTGTACTCTCCAGGTCAGTATTTATTGTACTCTCCAGGTAAGTATTTATTGTACTCTCCAGGTCAATATTTATTGTACTCTCCAGGTCAGTATTTATTACCCTCTCCAGGTCAGCATTTATTGTACTCTCCAGGTAAGTATTTATTGTACTCTCCAGGTCAATATTTATTGTACTCTCCCGGTCAGTATTTATTACCCTCTCCAGGTCAGCATTTATTGTACTCTCCAGGTCAGTATTTATTGTACTCTCCAGGTCTGTATTTATTGTACTCTCCAGGTCAGTGTTTATTGTACTCTCCAGGTCAGTATTTATTGTTCTCTCCAGGTCAGTATTTATTGTACTCTCCAGGTCAGTATTTATTACCCTCTCCAGGTCAGCATTTATTGTACTCTCCAGGTCAGTATTTATTGTACACTCCAGGTCAGTATTTATTGTAATCTCCAGGTCAGTATTTATTGCACTCTCCAGGTCAGTTTTTATTGTGCTCTCCAGGTCAGTATTTATTGTTCTCTCCAGGTCAGTATTTATTGTACTCTCCAGGTCAATATTTATTGTACTCTCCAGGTAAGTATTTATTGTACTCACCAGGTCAGTATTTATTGTACTCTCCAGGTCAGTATTTATTACCCTCTCCAGGTCAGCATTGATTGTACTCTCCAGGTCAGTATTTATTGTACTCAACAGGTCAGTGTTTATTGTACTCTCCATGTCAGTATGTATTACTCTCTCCAGGTCAGTATTTATTGTACTCTCCAGGTCAGTATTTATTGTCCTCTCCAGGTCAGTATGTATTACCCTCTCCAGGTCAGTATTTATAACCCTCTCCATGTCAGTATTTTTTGTACTCTCCAAGTCTGTATTTATTACCCTCTCCAGGTCAGTATTTATTTTACTCTCCAGGTCTGTATTTATTACTCTCTCCTGGTCAGTATTTATTACCCTCTCCAGGTCAGTATTTATTGTACGCCCCATGTCAGTATTTATTGTACTCTCCAGGTCAGTTTTTATTGTACTGTACAGGTCTGTATTTATTGTTCTCTCCAGGTCAGTATTTATTGTACTCTCCAGGTCAGTATTTATTGTACTCTCCACGTAAGTATTTATTGTACTCTCCAGGTCCGTATTTATTGTACTCTCCAGGTCAGTATTTATTACCCTCTCCAGGTCAGCATTTATTGTACTCTCCAGGTCAGTATTTATTGTACTCTCCAGGTCTGTATTTATTGTACTCTCCAGGTCAGTGTTTATTGTATTCTCCATGTCAGTATGTATTACTCTCTCCAGCTCAGTATTTATTGTACTCTCCAGGTCAGTATTTATTGTCCTGTCCAGGTCAGTATTTATTATTCTATCCAGGTCAGTATTTATTGTACTCTTCAAGTCACTATTAATTGTTCTCTCCTGGTCAGTATTTATTGTACTCTCCAATTCAATTTTTATTGTACTCTCCAGGTCAGTATTTATTGTACTCTCCAAGTCAGTATTTATTGGACTCTCCAGGTCAGTATTTATTGTACTCTCCAGGTCAGTATTTATTACCCTCTCCAGGTCAGCATTTATTGTACTCTCCAGGTCAGTATTTATTGTACTCTCCAGGTCAGTATTTATTTTACTCTCCAGGTCAGCGTTTATTGTACTCTCCAGGTCAGTATTTACTACCTTCTCCAGGTTAGTATTTATTGTTCTCTCCATGTCAGTATTTATTGTACTCTCCAGGTCAGCATTTATTGTACTCTCCATGTCAGTATTTATTGTACTCTCTAGGTCAGTATTTATTGTACTCTCCAGGTCAGTATTTATTGTACTCTCCAGGTCAGTATTTATTCCACTCTCCAGGTCAGTAGTTATTGAACTCTACAGGTCAGTATTTATTACCCTCTCCAGGTCAGCATTGATTGTACTCTCCAGGTCAGTATTTATTGTACTCTCCAGGTCAGTATTTATTGCACTCTCCAGGTCAGTACTTATTGTACTCTCCAGGTCAGTATTTATTATCGACACCAGGTCAGTATTTATTGTACTCTCCATGTCAGACTTTATTGTACTCTCCAGGTCAGTATTTATGCCCTATCCAGGCCAGTATTTATTGTACTCTCCAGGTCAGTATTTATTGTACTCTCCGGGTTAGTATTTATTGCCCTCTCCAGGTTAGTATTTATTGTACTCACAGGTCAGTACTTAATGTACTCTCCAGGTCAGTATTCATTGTACTCTCCAGGTCAATATTTATTGTACTCTCCAGGTCAGTATTTATTGTACTCTCCAGGTCAGCCTTTATTGTACTCTCCAGGTCAGTATTTATTACGCTCTCCAGGTCAGTATTTATTGTACTCTCCAGGTAAGTATTTATTACTCTCTCCAGGTCAGTATTTATACCCTCTCCAGGTCAGTATTTATTTTACTCCCCATGTCAGTATTTATTTTACTCTCCAGGTCAGCGTTTATTGTACTCTCCAGGTCAGTATTTATTACCTTCTCCAGGTTAGTATTTATTGTTCTCTCCATGTCAGTATTTATTGTACTCTCCAGGTCAGCATTTATTGTACTCTCCATGTCAGTATTTATTGTACTCTCTAGGTCAGTATTTATTGTACTCTCCAGGTCAGTATTTATTGTACTCTCCAGGTCAGTATTTATTCCACTCTCCAGGTCAGTAGTTATTGAACTCTACAGGTCAGTATTTATTACCCTCTCCAGGTCAGTATTGATTGTACTCTCCAGGTCAGTATTTATTGTACTCTCCAGGTCAGTATTTATTGCACTCTCCAGGTCAGTACTTATTGTACTCTCCAGGTCAGTATTTATTATCGACACCAGGTCAGTATTTATTGTACTCTCCATGTCAGACTTTATTGTACTCTCCAGGTCAGTATTTATTGTACTCTCCAGGTCAGTATTTAATGTTCTCTCCAGGTCAGTATTTATGCCCTATCCAGGCCAGTATTTATTGTACTCTCCAGGTCAGTATTTATTGTACTCTCCGGGTTAGTATTTATTGCCCTCTCCAGGTTAGTATTTATTGTACTCACAGGTCAGTACTTAATGTACTCTCCAGGTCAGTATTCATTGTACTCTCCAGGTCAATATTTATTGTACTCTCCAGGTCAGTATTTATTGTACTCTCCAGGTCAGCCTTTATTGTACTCTTCAGGTCAGTATTTATTACGCTCTCCAGGTCAGTATTTATTGTACTCTCCAGGTAAGTATTTATTACTCTCTCCAGGTCAGTATTTATACCCTCTCCAGGTCAGCATTTATTTTACTCCCCATGTCAGTATTTATTGTACTCTCCAGGTCAGTTTTTATGGTACTCTCCAGGTAAGTATTTATTGTACTCTCCAGGTCAGTATTAATTGTACTCTCCAGGTCAGTATTTATTTTACTCTCCAGGTCAGTATTCTTGTACTCTCCACGTCAGTATTCATGCCCTCTCCAGGTCAGTATTTATTGTACTCTCCAGGTCAGTATTGATTGCCCTCTCCAGGCCAGTATTTAATGTACCCTCTCGGTCAGTATTTATTGTACTCTCTAGGTCAGTATTTATAGTACACTCCAGGTCAGTATTTATTGTACTCTCCAGGTCAGTATTTATTGCACTCCCCAGGTCAGTATATATTATACTCTCCAGGTCACTATTTATTACCCTCTCCAGGTCAGTATTTATTGTACTCTCCAGGTAAGTATTTATTACTCTCTCCAGGTCAGTATTTATACCCTCTCCAGGTCAGTATTTATTGTACTCCACATGTCAGTATTTATTGTACTCTCCAGATCAGTTTTTATTGTACTCTCCAGGTCTGTATGTATTGTTCTCTCCAGGTCAGTATTTATTGTGCTCTCCAGATCAGTATTTACTGTACTCTCCAGGTCATTATTTATTACCCTCTCCAGGTCAGCATTTATTTTACTCTCCAGGTCAGTATTTATTGTAATCTCCAGGTCAGTATTTATCACCCACTCCAGGTCACTATTTATTACCCTCTCTAGGTCAGTATTTATTTTACTCCCCAGGTCAGTATTTATTGTACTCTCCAGGTTAATATTTATTGTACTCTCCAGGTCATTATTTATTCTACTCACCAGGTCAGTATTTATTGTACTCTCCAGGTCAGTATTAATTGTACTCTCCAGGTCAGTATTTATTTTACTCTCCAGGTCAGTATTTATTGTACTCTCCAGATCAGTATTTATTGCCCTCTCCAGGCCAGTATTTAATGTACCCTCTAGGTCAGTATTTATTGTACTCTCCAGGTCAGTATTTATAGTACACTCCAGGTCAGTATTTATTGTACTCTCCAGGTCAGTATTTATTGCACTCCCAGGTCAGTATTTATTATACTCTCCAGGTCAGTATTTATTACCCTCTCCAGGTCAGTATTTATTGTACTCTCCAGATCAGTATTTACTGTACTCTCCAGGTCAGTATTTATTACCCTCTCCAGGTCAGCATTTATTTTACTCCCCAGGTCAGTATTTATTGTAATCTCCAGGTCAGTATTTATCACCACCTCCAGGTCAGTATTTATTACCCTCTCTAGGTCAGCATTTATTTTACTCTCCATGTCAGTATTTATTTTACTCCCCAGGTCAGTATTTATTGTACTCTCCAGGTTTTTATTTATTGTACTCTCCAGGTATTTATTTATTCTACTCACCAGGTCAGTATTTATGGTACTCTCCAGGTCAGTATTAATTGTACTCTCCAGGTCAGTATTTATTTTACTCTCCAGGTCAGTATTTATTGTACTCTCCACGTCAGTATTTATGCCCTCACCAGGTCAGTATTTATTGTACTTTCCAGGTCAGTATTTATTGCCCTCTCCAGGCCAGTATTTAATGTACCCTCTCGGTCAGTATTTATTGTACTCTCCAGGTCAGTATTTATAGTACACTCCAGGTCAGTATTTATTGTACTCTCCAGGTCAGTATTTATTGCACTCCCCAGGTCAGTATTTATTATACTCTCCAGGTCAGTATTTATTACCCTCTCCAGGTCAGCATTTATTGTATTCTCCAGGTCAGTATTTGTTGTACTCTCCAGGTCAGTATTTGTTACCCCTCCAGGTCAGTATTTATTACCCTCTACAGGTCAATATTTGTTTTACTCCCCAGGTCAGTATTTATTTTACTACACAGGTCAGTATTTATTTTACTCCCCAGGTCAGTATTTATTGTACTCTCCAGGTTAGTATTTATTGTAATCTCCAGGTCATTATTTATTCTACTCACCAGGTCAGTATTTATTGTACTCTCCAGGTCAGTATTAATTGTACTCTCCAGGTCAGTATTTATTTTACTCTCCAGGTCAGTATTTATTGTACTCTCCACGTCAGTATTTATTGCCCTCTCCAGGTCAGTATTTATTGTACTCTCCAGGTCAGTATTTATTGCCCTCTCCAGGCCAGTATTTAATGTACCCTCTAGGTCAGTATTTATTGTACTCTCCAGGTCAGTATTTATAGTGCACTCAAGGTCAGTATTTATTGTACTCTACAGGTCAGTATTTATTGCTCTCCCCAGGTCAGTATTTATTATACTCTCCAGTTCAGTGTTTATTACCCTCTCCAGGTAAGATTTTATTGTATTCTCCAGGTCAGTATTTGTTTTACTCTCCAGGTCAGTATTTATTACCCCCTCCAGGTCAGTATTTATTACCCTCTCCAGGTCAGTATTTATTTTACTCCCCAAGTCAGTATTTATTTTACTACACAGGTCAGTATTTATTATATATTCCAGGTCAGTATTTATTGTACTCTCCAGGTCAGTATTTATTACCGCCTCCAGGCCATTCTTTATTGTACTCTCCAGGTCAGTATTTATTGTGATCTCCAGGTCAGAATTTTTTGTACTCTCCAGGTCTGTATTTGTTACACTCTCCAGGTCAGTATTTATTGTACTCTCCAGCTCTGTATTTATTACTCTCTCCAGATCAGTATTTGTTATCCTCTCCAGGTCAGTATTTATTCCACTACACATGTCAGTATTTATTGTACTCTCCATGTCAGTATTTATTGTACTCTCCAGGTCAGTTTTTATTGTGCTCTCCAGGTCAGTATTTATTGTACTCTCCAGGTCAGTATTTATTGTAATCTCCAGGTAAGTATTTATTGTACTCTCCAGGTCAGTATTTATTGTACTCTCCAGGTCAGTATTTATTACCCTCTCCAGGTCAGCATTGATTATACTCAACAGGTCAGTATTTATTGTACTCTCCATGTCAGTATGTATTACTCTCTCCAGGTCAGTATTTATTGTACTCTCCAGGTCAGTATTTATTGTCCTCTCCAGGTCAGTATTTATTACCCTCTCCAGGTCAGTATTTATTACCCTCTCCATGTCAGTATTTTTTGTACTCTCCAAGTCTGTATTTATTACCCTCTCCAGGTCAGTATTTATTGTACTCTCCAGGTCAGTATTTATTACTCTCTCCAGGTCAGCATTGATTGTACTCTCCAGGTCAGTATATATTGTACTCTCCAGGTCTGTATTTATTGTACTCTCCATGTCAGTGTTTATTGTACTCTCCTTGTCAGTATGTATTACTCTCTCCAGGTCAGTATTTATTGTACTCTCCAGGTCAGTATTTATTGTCCTATCCAGGTCAGTATTTATTACCCTCTCCTGGTCAATATTTATTACCCTCTCCATGTCAGTATTTGTTGTACTCTCCAAGTCTGTATTTAGTACCCTCTCCAGGTCAGTATTTATTGTACTCTCCAGGTCTGTATTTATTACTCTCTCCAGGTCAGTATTTATTGTACTCCCCATGTCAGTATTTATTGTACTCTCCAGGTCAGTTTTTATTGTACTCTCCAGGTCTGTATTTATTGTTCTCTCCAGGTCACTATTTATTGTACTCTCCAGGTCAGTATTTATTGTACTCTCCAGGTAAGTATTTATTGTACTCTCCAGGTCAATATTTATTGTACTCTCCAGGTCAGTATTTATTACTCTCTCCAGCTCAGTATTTATTGTACTCTCCAGGTCAGTATTTATTGTCCTGTCCAGGTCAGTATTTATTATTCTATCCAAGTCAGTATTTATTGTACTCTCCAATCACTATTAATTGTTCTCTCCTGGTCAGTATTTATTGTACTCTCCAATTCAGTTTTTATTGTACTCTCCAGGTCAGTATTTATTGTACTCGCCAAGTCAGTATTTATTGTACTCTCCAGGTCAGTATTTATTGTACTCTCCAGGTCAGTATTTATTACCCTCTCCAGGTCAGCATTTATTGTACTCTCCAGGTCAGTATTTATTGTACTCTCCAGGTCAGTATTTATTGTACTCTCCAGGTCAGTATTTATTGCACTCTCCAGGTCAGTACTTATTGAACTCTACAGGTCAGTATTTATTACCCTCTCCAGGTCAGTATTGATTGTACTCTCCAGGTCAGTATTTATTGTACTCTCCAGGTCAGTATTTATTGTACTCTCCAGGTCTATATGTATTGTACTCTCCAGGTCAGCGTTTATTGTACTCTCCAGGTCAGTATTTATTACCTTCTCCAGGTTAGTATTTATTGTTCTCTCCAGGTCAGTATTTATTGTACTCTCCAGATCAGTATTTATTGTTCTCTCCAGGTCAGTATTTATTGTAATCTCCAGGTCATTATTTATTCTACTCTCCAGGGCAGTATTTATTGTACTCTCCAGGTCATTATTTATTGTACTCTCCAGGTCAGTATTTATTGTACTCTCCAGGTCAGTTTTTATTATCCACTCCAGGTCAGTATTTATTATACTCTACCTTTCAGAATTTATTGTACTCTCCAGGTCAGTATTTATTGTACTCTCCAGGTCAGTATTTAATGTTCTCTCCAGGTCAGTATTTATGCACTATCCAGGCCAGTATTTATTGTACTCTCCAGGTCAGTATTTATTGTACTCTCCGGGTTAGTATTTATTGCCTTCTCCAGGTTAGTATTTATTGTACTCCCAGGTCAGTACTTAATGTACTCTCCAGGTCAGTATTCATTGTACTCTCAAGGTCAATATTTATTGTACTCTCCAGGTCAGTATTTATTGTACTCTCCAGGTCAGCATTTATTGTACTCTCCAGGTCAGTATTTATTACCCTCTCCAGGTCAGTATTTATTGTACTCTCCAGGTCTGTATTTATTACTCTCTCCAGGTCAGTATTTATTATCCTCTCCAGGTCAGTATTTATTCTACTACACATGTCAGTATTTATTGTACTCTCCATGTCAGTATTTATTGTACTCTCCAGGTCAGTTTTTATTGTGCTCTCCAGGTCAGTATTTATTGCAGTCTCCAGGTCAGTATTTATTGTACTCTCCAGGTCAGTATTTATTGTAATTTCCAGGTAAGTATTTATTGTACTCTCCAGGTCAGTATTTATTGTACTCTCCATATCAGTATTTATTACCCTCTCCAGGTCAGCATTGATTGTACTCTCCAGGTCAGTATTTATTGTACTCTCCATGTCAGTATGTATTACTCTCTCCAGGTCAGTATTTATTGTACTCTCCAGTTCAGTATTTATTGTCCTCTCCAGGTCAGTATTTATTAGCCTCTCCAGGTCAGTATTTATTACCCTCTCCGTGTCAGTATTTCTTATACTCTCCAGGTCAGTATTTATTACCCTCTCCAGGTCAGCATTGATTGTACTCTCCAGGTCAGTATTTATTGTACTCTCCAGATCAGTTTTTATTGTACTCTCCAGGTCTGTATGTATTGTTCTCTCCAGGTCAGTATTTATTGTACTCTCCAGATCAGTATTTACTGTACTCTCCAGGTCAGTATTTATTACCCTCTCCAGGTCAGCATTTATTTTACTCTCCAGGTCAGTATTTATTGTAATCTCCAGGTCAGTATTTATCACCCCCTCCAGGTCAGTATTTATTACCCTCTCTAGGTCAGTATTTTTTGTACTCTCCAGGTCAGTATTTATTACCCTCTCCAGGTCAGCATTGATTGTACTCTCCAGGTCAGTATTTATTGTAATCTCCAGGTAAGTTATTATTGTACTCTCCAGGTCAGTATTTATTGTACTCTCCAGGTCAGTATTTATTACCCTCTCCAGGTCAGCATTGATTGTACTCTCCAGGTCAGTATTTATTGTACTCTCCATGTCAGTATGTATTACTCTCTCCAGGTCAGTATTTATTGTACTCTTCAGGTCAGTATTTATTGTCCTCTCCAGGTCAGTATTTATTACCCTCCCCAGGTCAGTATTTATTACCCTCTCCATGTCAGTATTTTTTGTATCTCCAAGTCTGTATTTATTACCCTCTCCAGGTCAGTATTTATTGTACTCTCCAGGTCAGTATTTATTACCCTCTCCAGGTCAGCATTGATTGTACTCTCCAGGTCAGTATTTATTGTACTCTCCAGGTCTGTATTTATTGTACTCTCCAGGTCAGTGTTTATTGTACTCTCCATGTCAGTATGTATTACTCTCTCCAGGTCAGTATTTATTGTACTCTCCAGGTCAGTATTTATTGTCCTCTCCAGGTCAGTATTTATTACCCTCTCCAGGTCAATATTTATTACCCTCTCCATGTCAGTATTTTTTGTACTCTCCAGGTCTGTATTTATTGTACTCTCCAGGTCAGTGTTTATTGTACTCTCCATGTCAGTATGTATTACTCTCTCCAGGTCATTATTTATTGTACTCTCCAGGTCAGTATTTATTGTCCTGTCCAGGTCAGTATTTATTATTCTCTCCAAGTCACTATTAATTGTTCTCTCCTGGTCAGTATTTATTGTACTCTCCAATTCAGTTTTTATTGTACTCTCCAGGTCAGTATTTATTGTACTCTCCAAGTCAGTATTTATTGTACTCTCCAGGTCAGTATTTATTGTACTCTCCAGGTCAGTATTTATTACCCTCTCCAGGTCAACATTTATTGTACTCTCCAGGTCAGTATTTATTGTACTCTCCAGGTCAGTATTTATTGTACTCTCCAGGTCAGTATTTATTGTACTCTCCAGGTCAGTATTTATTGTACTCTCCAGGTCTCTATTTATTGTACTCTCCAGGTCAGCGTTTATTGTACTCTCCAGGTCAGTATTTATTACCCTCTCCAGGTCAGCATTGATTGTACTCTCCAGGTCAGTATTTATTGTACTCTCCAGGTCTGTATTTATTGTACTCTCCAGGTCAGTGTTTATTGTACTCTCCATGTCAGTATGTATTACTCTCTCCAGGTCAGTATTTATTGTACTCTCCAGGTCAGTATTTATTGTCCTCTCCAGGTCAGTATTTATTACCCTCTCCAGGTCAATATTTATTACCCTCTCCATGTCAGTATTTTTTGTACTCTCCAGGTCTGTATTTATTGTACTCTCCAGGTCAGTGTTTATTGTACTCTCCATGTCAGTATGTATTACTCTCTCCAGGTCATTATTTATTGTACTCTCCAGGTCAGTATTTATTGTCCTGTCCAGGTCAGTATTTATTATTCTCTCCAAGTCACTATTAATTGTTCTCTCCTGGTCAGTATTTATTGTACTCTCCAATTCAGTTTTTATTGTACTCTCCAGGTCAGTATTTATTGTACTCTCCAAGTCAGTATTTATTGTACTCTCCAGGTCAGTATTTATTGTACTCTCCAGGTCAGTATTTATTACCCTCTCCAGGTCAACATTTATTGTACTCTCCAGGTCAGTATTTATTGTACTCTCCAGGTCAGTATTTATTGTACTCTCCAGGTCAGTATTTATTGCACTCTCCAGGTCAGTAGTTATTGTACTCTACAGGTCAGTATTTATTACCCTCTCCAGGTCAGTATTGATTGTACTCTCCAGGTCAGTATTTATTGTACTCTCCAGGTCAGTATTTATTGTACTCTCCAGGTCTCTATTTATTGTACTCTCCAGGTCAGCGTTTATTGTACTCTCCAGGTCAGTATTTTTTACCTTCTCCAGGTTAGTATTTATTGTTCTCTCCAGGTCAGTATTTATTGTACTCTCCAGATCAGTATTTATTGTTCTCTCCAGGTCAGTATTTATTGTAATCTCCAGGTCATTATTTATTCTACTCTCCAGGGCAGTATTTATTGTACTCTCCAGGTCATTATTTATTGTACTCTCCAGGTCAGTATTTATTGTACTCTCCAGGTCAGTATTTATTATCCACTCCAGGTCAGTATTTATTGTACTCTACATTTCAGAATTTATTGTACTCTCCAGGTCAGAATTTATTTTACTCTCCAGGTCAGTATTTAATGTTCTCTCCAGGTCAGTATTTATGCACTATCCAGGCCAGTATTTATTGTACTCTCCAGGTCAGTATTTATTGTACTCTCCGTGTTAGTATGTATTGCCCTCTCCAGGTTAGTATTTATTGTACTCCCAGGTCAGTACTTAATGTACTCTCCAGGTCAGTATTCATTGTACTCTCCAGGTCAGTATTTATTACCATCTCCAGGTCAGCATTTATTGTACTCTCCAGGTCAGTATTTATTGTACTCTCCAGGTTTGTATTTATTGTACTCTCCAGGTCAGTGTTTATTGTATTCTCCATGTCAGTATGTATTACTCTCTCCAGCTCAGTATTTATTGTACTCTCCAGGTCAGAATTTATTGTCCTGTCCAGGTCAGTATTTATTATTCTATCCAAGTCAGTATTTTTATTGTACTCTCCAAGTCACTATTAATTGTTCTCTCCTGGTCAGTATTTATTACCCTCTCCAGGTCAGCATTGATTGTACTCTCCAATTCAGTTTTTATTGTACTCTCCAGGTCAGTATTTATTGTACTCTCCAAGTCAGTATTTATTGTACTCTCCAGGTCAGTATTTATTGTACTCCCCAGGTCAGTATTTATTACCCTCTCCAGGTCAGCATTTATTGTACTCTCCAGGTCAGTATTTATTGTACTCTCCAGGTCAGTATTTATTGTACTCTCCAGGTCAGTATTTATTGCACTCTCCAGGTCACTAGTTATTGTACTCTACAGGTCAGTATTTATTACCCTCTCCAGGTCAGTATTGATTGTACTCTCCAGGTCAGTATTTATTGTACTCTCCAGGTCAGTATTTATTGTACTCTCCAGGTCTATATTTATTGTACTCTCCAGGTCAGCGTTTATTGTACTCTCCAGGTCAGTATTTTTTACCTTCTCCAGGTTAGTATTTATTGTTCTCTCCAGGTCAGTATTTATTGTACTCTCCAGATCAGTATTTATTGTTCTCTCCAGGTCAGTATTTATTGTAATCTCCAGGTCATTATTTATTCTACTCTCCAGGGCAGTATTTATTGTACTCTCCAGGTCATTATTTATTGTACTCTCCAGGTCAGTATTTATTGTACTCTCCAGGTCAGTATTTATTATCCACTCCAGGTCAGTATTTATTGTACTCTACATTTCAGAATTTATTGTACTCTCCAGGTCAGTATTTATTGTACTCTCCAGGTCAGTATTTAATGTTCTCTCCAGGTCAGTATTTATGCACTATCCAGGCCAGTATTTATTGTACTCTCCAGGTCAGTATTTATTGTACTCTCCGGGTTACTATGTATTGCCCTCTCCAGGTTAGTATTTATTGTACTCCCAGGTCAGTACTTAATGTACTCTCCAGGTCAGTATTCATTGTACTCTCCAGGTCAGTATTTATTACCATCTCCAGGTCAGCATTTATTGTACTCTCCAGGTCAGTATTTATTGTACTCTCCAGGTCTGTATTTATTGTACTCTCCAGGTCAGTGTTTATTGTATTCTCCATGTCAGTATGTATTACTCTCTCCAGCTCAGTATTTATTGTACTCTCCAGGTCAGAATGTATTGTCCTGTCCAGGTCAGTATTTATTATTCTATCCAAGTCAGTATTTATTGTACTCTCCAAGTCACTATTAATTGTTCTCTCCTGGTCAGTATTTATTACCCTCTCCAGGTCAGCATTGATTGTACTCTCCAATTCAGTTTTTATTGTACTCTCCAGGTCAGTATTTATTGTACTCTCCAATTCAGAATTTATTGTACTCTCCAGGTCAGTATTTATTGTACTCTCCAGGTCAGTACTTATTACCCTCTCCAGGTCAGCATTTATTGTACTCTCCAGGTCAGTATTTATTGTACTCTCCAGGTCAGTATTTATTGTACTCTCCAGGTCAGTATTTATTGCACTCTCCAGGTCAGTAGTTATTGTACTCTACAGGTCAGTATTTATTACCCTCTCCAGGTCAGTATTGATTGTACTCTCCAGGTCAGTATTTATTGTACTCTCCAGGTCAGTATTTATTGTACTCTCCGGGTTAGTATTTATTGCCCTCTCCAGGTTAGTATTTATTGTACTCCCATGTCAGTACTTAATGTACTCTCCAGGTCAGTATTCATTGTACTCTCCAGGTCAATATTTATTGTACTCTCCAGGTCAGTATTTATTGTACTCTCCAGGTCAGCATTTATTGTACTCTCCAGGTCAGTATTTATTACCCTCTCCAGGTCAGTATTTATTGTACTCTCCAGGTCTGTATTTATTACTCTCTCCAGGTCAGTATTTATTATCCTCTCCAAGTCAGTATTTATTCTACTACACATGTCAGTATTTATTGTACTCTGCATGTCAGTATATATTGTACTCTCCAGGTCAGTTTTTATTGTGCTTTCCAGGTCAGTATTTATTGCACTCTCCAGGTCAGTATTTATTGTACTCTCCAGGTCAGTATTTATTGTAATTTCCAGGTAAGTATTTATTGTACTCTCCAGGTCAGTATTTATTGTACTCTCCAGGTCAGTATTTATTACCCTCTCCAGGTCAGCATTGATTGTACTCTCCAGGTCAGTATTTATTGTACTCTCCATGTCAGTATGTATTACTCTCTCCAGGTCAGTATTTATTGTACTCTCCAGTTCAGTATTTATTGTCCTCTCCAGGTCAGTATTTATTACCCTCTCCAGATCAGTATTTATTACCCTCTCCATGTCAGTATTTTTTGTACTCTCCAGGTCAGTATTTATTACCCTCTCCAGGTCAGCATTGATTGTACCCTCCAGGTCTGTATTTATTGTACTCTCCAGGTCTGTATTTATTGTACTCTCCAGGTCAGTGTTTATTGTACTCTCCATGTCAGTATGTATTACTCTCTCCAGGTCAGTATTTATTGTACTCTCCAGGTCAGTATTTATTGTACTCTCCAGGTCAGTATTTATTACCCTCTCCAGGTCAGTATTTATTGTACTCCCCATGTCAGTATTTATTGTACTCTCCAGGTCAGTTTTTATTGTACTCTCCAGGTCTGTATTTATTGTTCTCTCCAGGTCAGTATTTATTGTACTCTCCAGATATGTATTTATTGTACTCTCCAGGTAAGTATTTATTGTACTCTCCAGGTCAGTATTTATTGTACTCTCCAGGTCAGTATTTATTACCCTCTCCAGGTCAGCATTTATTGTACTCTCCAGGTCAGTATTTATTGTACTCTCCATGTCTGTATTTATTGTACTCTCCAGGTCATTGTTTATTTTATTCTCCATGTCAGTATGTATTACTCTCTCCAGCTCAGTATTTATTGTACTCTCCAGGTCAGTATTTATTGTCCTGTCCAGGTCAGTATTTATTATTCTATCCAGGTCAGCATTTATTGTACTCTCCAAGTCACTATTAATTGTTCTCTCCTGGTCAGTATTTATTGTACTCTCCAATTCAGTTTTTATTGTACTCTCCAGGTCAGTATTTATTGTACTCTCCAGGTCAGTATTTATTGCACTCTCCAGGTCAGTACTTAATGAACTCTACCGGTCAGTATGTATTACCCTCTCCAGGTCAGTATTGATTGTACTCTCCAGGTCAGTATTTATTACCCTCTCCAGGTCAGCATGTATTGTACTCTCCAGGTCAGTATTTATTGTACTCTCCAGGTCAGTATTTATTGTACTCTCCAGGTCAGTATTTATTGTACTCTCCAGGTCAGTATTTATTGCACTCTCCAGGTCAGTACTTATTGAACTCTACAGGTCAGTATTTATTACCCTCTCCAGGTCAGTATTGATTGTACTCTCCAGGTCAGTATTTATTGTACTCTCCAGGTCAGTATTTATTGTACTCTCCAGGTCTATATGTATTGTACTCTCCAGGTCAGCGTTTATTGTACTCTCCAGGTCAGTATTTATTACCTTCTCCAGGTTAGTATTTATTGTTGTCTGCAGGTCAGTATTTATTGTACTCTCCAGATTAGTATTTATTGTTCTCTCCAGGTCAGTATTTATTGTAATCTCCAGGTCATTATTTATTTTACTCTCCAGGGCAGTATTTATTGTACTCTCCAGGTCAATATTTATTGTACTCTACAGGTCAGTATTTATTGTACTCTCCAGGTCAGTATTTATTATCCACTCCAGGTCAGTATTTATTCTACTCTACATGTCAGAATTTATTGTACTCTCCAGGTAAGTATTTATTGTACTCTCCAGGTCAGTATTTAATGTTCTCGCCAGGTCAGTATTTATGCCCTATCCAGGCCAGTATTTATTGTACTCTCCAGATCAGTATTTATTGTACTCTCCGGGTTAGTATTTATTGCCCTCTCCAGGTTAGTATTTATTGTGCTCCCAGGTCAGTACTTAATGTACTCTCCAGGTCAGTATTCATTGTATTCTCCAGGTCAATATTTATTGTACTCTCCAGGTCAGTATTTATTGTACTCTCCAGGTCAGCATTTATTGTACTCTCCAGGTCAGTATTTATTACCCTCTCCAGGTCAGTATTTATTGTACTCTCCATGTAAGTATTTAAACCACCTCCAGGTCAGTATTTATTACCCTCTCCAGGTCAGTATTTATTGTACTCTCCAGGTCAGTACTTATTACCCTCTCCAGGTCAGCATTTATTGTACTCTCCAGGTCAGTATTTATTGTACTCTCCAGGTCAGTATTTATTGTACTCTCCAGGTCAGTATTTATTGCACTCTCCAGGTCAGTAGTTATTGTACTCTACAGGTCAGTATTTATTACCCTCTCCAGGTCAGTATTGATTGTACTCTCCAGGTCAGTATTTATTGTACTCTCCAGGTCAGTATTTATTGTACTCTCCGGGTTAGTATTTATTGCCCTCTCCAGGTTAGTATTTATTGTACTCCCATGTCAGTACTTAATGTACTCTCCAGGTCAGTATTCATTGTACTCTCCAGGTCAATATTTATTGTACTCTCCAGGTCAGTATTTATTGTACTCTCCAGGTCAGCATTTATTGTACTCTCCAGGTCAGTATTTATTACCCTCTCCAGGTCAGTATTTATTGTACTCTCCAGGTCTGTATTTATTACTCTCTCCAGGTCAGTATTTATTATCCTCTCCAAGTCAGTATTTATTCTACTACACATGTCAGTATTTATTGTACTCTGCATGTCAGTATATATTGTACTCTCCAGGTCAGTTTTTATTGTGCTTTCCAGGTCAGTATTTATTGCACTCTCCAGGTCAGTATTTATTGTACTCTCCAGGTCAGTATTTATTGTAATTTCCAGGTAAGTATTTATTGTACTCTCCAGGTCAGTATTTATTGTACTCTCCAGGTCAGTATTTATTACCCTCTCCAGGTCAGCATTGATTGTACTCTCCAGGTCAGTATTTATTGTACTCTCCATGTCAGTATGTATTACTCTCTCCAGGTCAGTATTTATTGTACTCTCCAGTTCAGTATTTATTGTCCTCTCCAGGTCAGTATTTATTACCCTCTCCAGATCAGTATTTATTACCCTCTCCATGTCAGTATTTTTTGTACTCTCCAGGTCAGTATTTATTACCCTCTCCAGGTCAGCATTGATTGTACCCTCCAGGTCTGTATTTATTGTACTCTCCAGGTCTGTATTTATTGTACTCTCCAGGTCAGTGTTTATTGTACTCTCCATGTCAGTATGTATTACTCTCTCCAGGTCAGTATTTATTGTACTCTCCAGGTCAGTATTTATTGTACTCTCCAGGTCAGTATTTATTACCCTCTCCAGGTCAGTATTTATTGTACTCCCCATGTCAGTATTTATTGTACTCTCCAGGTCAGTTTTTATTGTACTCTCCAGGTCTGTATTTATTGTTCTCTCCAGGTCAGTATTTATTGTACTCTCCAGATATGTATTTATTGTACTCTCCAGGTAAGTATTTATTGTACTCTCCAGGTCAGTATTTATTGTACTCTCCAGGTCAGTATTTATTACCCTCTCCAGGTCAGCATTTATTGTACTCTCCAGGTCAGTATTTATTGTACTCTCCATGTCTGTATTTATTGTACTCTCCAGGTCATTGTTTATTTTATTCTCCATGTCAGTATGTATTACTCTCTCCAGCTCAGTATTTATTGTACTCTCCAGGTCAGTATTTATTGTCCTGTCCAGGTCAGTATTTATTATTCTATCCAGGTCAGCATTTATTGTACTCTCCAAGTCACTATTAATTGTTCTCTCCTGGTCAGTATTTATTGTACTCTCCAATTCAGTTTTTATTGTACTCTCCAGGTCAGTATTTATTGTACTCTCCAGGTCAGTATTTATTGCACTCTCCAGGTCAGTACTTAATGAACTCTACCGGTCAGTATGTATTACCCTCTCCAGGTCAGTATTGATTGTACTCTCCAGGTCAGTATTTATTACCCTCTCCAGGTCAGCATTTATTGTACTCTCCAGGTCAGTATTTATTGTACTCTCCAGGTCAGTATTTATTGTACTCTCCAGGTCAGTATTTATTGTACTCTCCAGGTCAGTATTTATTGCACTCTCCAGGTCAGTACTTATTGAACTCTACAGGTCAGTATTTATTACCCTCTCCAGGTCAGTATTGATTGTACTCTCCAGGTCAGTATTTATTGTACTCTCCAGGTCAGTATTTATTGTACTCTCCAGGTCTATATGTATTGTACTCTCCAGGTCAGCGTTTATTGTACTCTCCAGGTCAGTATTTATTACCTTCTCCAGGTTAGTATTTATTGTTGTCTGCAGGTCAGTATTTATTGTACTCTCCAGATTAGTATTTATTGTTCTCTCCAGGTCAGTATTTATTGTAATCTCCAGGTCATTATTTATTTTACTCTCCAGGGCAGTATTTATTGTACTCTCCAGGTCAATATTTATTGTACTCTCCAGGTCAGTATTTATTGTACTCTCCAGGTCAGTATTTATTATCCACTCCAGGTCAGTATTTATTCTACTCTACATGTCAGAATTTATTGTACTCTCCAGGTAAGTATTTATTGTACTCTCCAGGTCAGTATTTAATGTTCTCGCCAGGTCAGTATTTATGCCCTATCCAGGCCAGTATTTATTGTACTCTCCAGATCAGTATTTATTGTACTCTCCGGGTTAGTATTTATTGCCCTCTCCAGGTTAGTATTTATTGTGCTCCCAGGTCAGTACTTAATGTACTCTCCAGGTCAGTATTCATTGTATTCTCCAGGTCAATATTTATTGTACTCTCCAGGTCAGTATTTATTGTACTCTCCAGGTCAGCATTTATTGTACTCTCCAGGTCAGTATTTATTACCCTCTCCAGGTCAGTATTGATTGTACTCTCCATGTAAGTATTTAAACCACCTCCAGGTCAGTATTTATTACCCTCTCCAGGTCAGTATATATTTTACTCCCCAAGTCAGTATTTATTTTACTACACAGGTCAGTATTTATTATACTCTCCAGGTCAGTAATTATTGTACTCTCCAGGTCAGTATTTATTGCCATCTCCAGGCCATTATTTTTTGTACTCTTCTATTCAGTATTTATTGTAAACTCCAGGTCAGAATTTGTTGTACTCTCCAGGTCTGTATTTATTACCCTCTCCAGGTCAGTATTTATTGTACTCTCCAGGTCTGTATGTATTACTCTATCCAGCTCAGTATTTATTGTACTCTCCAGGTCAGTATTTATTGTCCTGTCCAGGTCAGTATTTATTATTCTATCCAGGTCAGTATTTATTGTACTCTCCAGGTCCGTATTTATTGTACTCTCCAGGTCAGTATTTATTGTACTCTCCAGGTCAGTATTTATTGTTCTCTCCAGGTCAGTATTTATTGTAATCTCCAGGTCATTATTTATTCTACTCTCCAGGGCAGTATTTATTGTACTCTCCAGGTCATTATTTATTGTACTCTCCAGGTCAGTATTTATTGTACTCTCCAGGTCAGTATTTATTATCCACTCCAGGTCAGTATTTATTGTACTCTCCAGGTCAGTATTTATTGTACTCTCCAGGTCTATATTGATTGTACTCTCCAGGTCAGCGTTTATTGTAATCTCCAGGTCAGTATTTATTACCTTCTCCAGGTTAGTATTTATTGCTCTCTCCAGGTCAGTATTTATTGTACTCTGCAGATCAGTATTTATTGTTCTCTCCAGGTCAGTATTTATTGTAATCTCCAGGTCATTTTTTATTCTCCTCTCCAGGGCAGTATTTATTGTACTCTCCAGGTCATTATTTATTGTACTCTCCAGGTCAGTATTTATTGTACTCTCCAGGTCAGTATTTATTATTCACTCCAGGTCAGTATTTATTGTACTCTCCATGTCAGAATTTATTGTACTCTCCAGGTCAGTATTTATTGTACTCTCCAGGTCAGTATTTAATGTTCTCTCCAGGTCAGTATTTATGCCCTATCCAGGCCAGTATTTATTGTACTCTCCAGGTCAGTATATTTTGTACTCTCCGCGTTAGTATTTATTGCCCTCTCCAGGTTAGTATTTATTATACTCCCAGTTCAGTACTTAATGTACTCTCCAGGTCAGTATTCATTGTACTCTCCAGGTCAATATTTATTGTACTCTCCAGGCCAGTATTTATTGTACTCTCCAGTTCAGCATTTATTGTACTCTCCAGGTCAGTATTTATTACATTCTCCAGGTCAGTATTTATTGTACTCTCCAGGAAAGTATTTAAAACCCCCTCCAGGTCAGTATTTATTGTCCTGTCCAGGTCAGTATTTATTATTCTATCCAGGTCAGTATTTATTGTACTCTCCAAGTCACTATTAATTGTTCTCTCAAGATCAGTATTTATTGTACTCTCCAATTCAGTTTTTATTGTACTATCCAGGTCAGTTTTTATTGTACTCTCCAGGTCAGTATTTATTGTACTCTCCAGGTCAGTATTTATTGTACTCTGCTGGTCATTATGTATTATACTCTCCAGATAAGTATTTATTACCCTCTCCATGTCAGTATTTATTACCCGCTCCAGGTCTGTATTTATGGTACTCTCCAGGTCAGTATTTATTGCACTATCCAAGTCACTATTTGTTGTACTCTCCAGGTCAGTATTTATTGTTCCCTCCAGGTCAGTATTTATTGTACTCTCCAGAGAGCGTTTATTGTACTCTCCAGGTCAGTATTTATTACCTTCTCCAGGTTAGTATTTATTGTTCTCTGCAGGTCAGTATTTATTGTACTCTCCAGATTAGTATTTATTGTTCTCTCCAGGTCAGTATTTATTGTAATCTCCAGGTCATTATTTATTCTACTCTCCAGGGCAGTATTTATTGTACTCTCCAGGTCAGTATTTATTCTACTCTCCATGTCAGAATTTATTGTACTCTCCAGGTCAGTATTTATTGTACTCTCCAGGTCAGTATTTAATGTTCTCTCCAGGTCAGTATTTATGCCCTATCCAGGCCAGTATTTATTGTACTCTCCAGATCAGTATTTATTGTAATCTCCGGGTTAGTATTTATTGCCCTCTCCAGGTTAGTATTTATTACCCTCTCCAGGTCAGCATTTATTGCACTCTCCAGGTCAGTATTTATTGTACTCTCCAGGTCTGTATTTATTGTACTCTCCAGGTCAGTGTTTATTGTATTCTCCATGTCAGTATGTATTACTCTCTCCAGCTCAGTATTTGTTGTACTCTCCAGGTCAGTATTTATTGTCCTGTCCAGGTCAGTATTTATTATTCTATCCAGGTCAGTATTTATTGTACTCTCCAAGTCACTATTAATTGTTCTCTCCTGGTCAGTATTTATTGTACTCTCCAATTCAGTTTTTATTGTACTCTCCAGGTCAGTATTTATTGTACTCTCCAGGTCAGTATTTATTACCCTCTCCATGTCAGCATTTATTGTACTCTCCAGATCAGTATTTATTGTACTCTCCAGATCAGTATTTATTGTACTCTCCAGGTCAGTATTTATTGTACTCTCCAGGTCAGTATTTATTGCACTCTCCAGGTCAGTATTTATTGAAATCTACAGGTCAGTATTTATTACCCTCTCCAGGTCAGAATTGATTGTACTCTCCAGGTCAGTATTTATTGTACTCTCCAGGTCAGTATTTATTGTACTCTCCAGTTCTATATTTATTGTACTCTCCGCGTTAGTATTTATTGCCATCTCCACGTTAGTATTTATTATACTCCCAGTTCAGTACTTAATGTACTCTCCAGGTCAGTATTCATTGTACTCTCCAGGTCAATATTTATTGTACTCTCCAGGCCAGTATTTATTGTACTCTCCAGTTCAGCATTTATTGTACTCTCCATCTCAGTATTTATTACATTCTCCAGGTCAGTATTTATTGTACTCTCCAGGAAAGTATTTAAAACCCCCTCCAGGTCAGTATTTATTGTCCTGTCCAGGTCAGTATTTATTATTCTATCCAGGTCAGTATTTATTGTACTCTCCAAGTCACTATTAATTGTTCTCTCCAGATCAGTATTTATTGTACTCTCCAATTCAGTTTTTATTGTACTATCCAGGTCAGTTTTTATTGTACTCTCCAGGTCAGTATTTATTGTACTCTCCAGGTCAGTATTTATTGTACTCTGCTGGTCATTATGTATTATACTCTCCAGATAAGTATGTATTACCCTCTCCATGTCAGTATTTATTACCCGCTCCAGGTCTCTATTTATGGTACTCTCCAGGTCAGTATTTATTGCACTATCCAAGTCACTATTTGTTGTACTCTCCAGGTCAGTATTTATTGTTCCCTCCAGGTCAGTATTTATTGTACTCTCCAGGTCAGTATTTATTGTACTCCCAGGTCAGTACTTAATGTACTCTCCAGGTCAGTATTCATTGTATTCTACAGGTCAATATTTATTGTACTCTCCAGGTCAGTATTTATTGTACTCTCCAGGTCAGCATTTATTGTACTCTCCAGGTCAGTATTTATTACCCTCTCCAGGTCAGTATTTATTGTACTCTCCAGGTAAGTATTTAAAACCACCTCCAGGTCAGTATTTATTACCCTCTCCAGGTCCATATTTATTTTACTCCCCAAGTCAGTATTTATTTTACTACACAGGTCAGTATTTATTATACTCTCCAGGTCAGTAATTATTGTACTCTCCAGGTCAGTATTTATTGCCGTCTCCAGGCCATTATTTATTGTACTCTTCCATTCAGTATTTATTGTAAACTCCAGGTCAGAATTTTTTGTACTCTCCAGGTCTGTATTTATTACCCTCTCCAGGTCAGTATTTATTGTACTCTCCAGGTCTGTATTTATTACTCTCTCCAGGTCAGTATTTATTACTCTCTCCAGGTCAGTATTTATTATCCTCTCCAGGTCAGTATTTATTGTACTCCACATGTCAGTATTTATTGTAGTCTCCATGTCAGTATTTATTGCAGTCTCCAGTTCAGTTTTTATTGTGCTCTCCAGGTCAGTATTTATTGTTCTCTCCAGGTCAGTGTTTATTATACTCTCCATGTCAATATGTATTACTCTCTCCAGGTCAGTATTTATTGTACTCTCCAGGTCAGTATTTATTGTCCTCTCCAGGTCAGTATTTATTACCCTCTGCAGGTCAGTATTTATTACCCTCTCCATGTAAGTATTTTTTGTACTCTCCAAGTCTGTATTTATTACCCTCTCCAGGTCAGTATTTATTGTACTCTCCAGGTCTGTATTTATTACTCTCTCCAGGTCAGTATTTATTACCCTCTCCAGGTCAGTATTTATTGTACTCGCCATGTCAGTATTTATTGTACTCTCCAGGTCAGTTTTTATTGTACTCTCCAGGTCTGTATTTATTGTTCTCTCCAGGTCAGTATTTATTGTACTCTCCAGGTCAGTATTTATTGTACTCTCCAGGTAAGTATTTATTGTACTCTCCAGGTCAGTATTTATTGTACTCTCCAGGTCAGTATTTATTACCCTCTCCAGGTCAGCATTTATTGCACTCTCCAGGTCAGTATTTATTGTACTCTCCAGGTCTGTATTTATTGTACTCTCCAGGTCAGTGTTTATTGTATTCTCCATGTCAGTATGTATTACTCTCTCCAGCTCAGTATTTGTTGTACTCTCCAGGTCAGTATTTATTGTCCTGCCCAGGTCAGTATTTATTATTCTATCCAGGTCAGTATTTATTGTAATCTCCAAGTCACTATAAATTGTTCTCTCCTGGTCAGTATTTATTGTACTCTCCAATTCAGTTTTTATTGTACTCTCCAGGTCAGTATTTATTGTACTCTCCAGGTCAGTATTTATTACCCTCTCCAGGTCAGCATTTATTGTACTCTCCAGGTCAGTATTTATTGTACTCTCCAGATCAGTATTTATTGTACTCTCCAGGTCAGTATTTATTGTACTCTCCAGGTCAGTATTTATTGCACTCTCAAGGTCAGTATTTATTGAAATCTACAGGTCAGTATTTATTACCCTCTCCAGGTCAGAATTGATTGTACTCTCCAGGTCAGTATTTATTGTACTCTCCAGGTCAGTATTTATTGTACTCTCCAGGTCTATATTTATTGTACTCTCCGCGTTAGTATTTATTGCCCTCTCCAGGTTTGTATTTATTATACTCCCAGTTCAGTACTTAATGTACTCTCCAGGTCAGTATTGATTGTACTCTCCAGGTCAATATTTATTGTTCCCTCCAGGTCAGTATTTATTGTACTCTCCAGGTCAGTATTTATTGTACTCTCCAGGTCAGTATTTATTGCCCTCTCCAGGTCAGTATTTATTGAACTCTCCAGGTCAGTTTTTATTGTGCTCTCCAGGTCAGTATTTTTTGTATTCTCCAGGTCAGTATTTATTTTACTATCCAGGTCAGTATTTATTGTACTCCCAAGGTCAGTATTTATTACCCTCCACAGGTCAGTATTTATTTTTCTCCCCAGGTCAATATTTATTGTACCCTCCAGGTCAGTATTTATTGCACTTACCAGGTCTGTATTTATTGTACTCTTCAGTTCAGTATTTATTGCCCTCTCCAGGTCAGTATTTATTGTACTCACCTGGTCAGTATTTATTGTAATCTCCAAGTCAGTATTAATTGTACTCTCTAGGTCAGTATTCTTTGTACTCTCCACGTCGGTATGTATTGTACTCTCCAGGTCAATAGTTATTGCCCTCTCCTGGTCAGAATTTATTGTATTCTCCAGGTCAGTATTTATTTTACTCTCTACTTCAGTATTTTTGTTCACCCCAGGTCAGTATGTATTGCCCTCTCCAGGTCAGTATTTATTTTACTCTCCAGGTCAGTATTTATTTTACTCTCCAGGTCAGTATTTATTCTACTCTCCAGTTCTGTATTTATTGTACTCTCAAGGTCAGTATATATTGTACTCTCCAGGTCAGTATTTATTGTACTCTCCAGGTCAGTATTTATTAACCACTCCATGTCAGTATTTATTGCACTCTCCAGGTCAGTATTTATTGTACTCTCCAGGTCAGTATTTATTGTACTCTCCAGGTCAGTGTTTATTATCCACTCCAGGTCAGGATTTATTCTACTCTCCATGTCAGAATTTATTGTACTCTCCAGGTCAGTATTTATTGTACGCTCCAGGTCAGTATTTAATGTTCTCTCCAGGTCAGTATTTATGCCCTATCCAGGCCAGTATTTATTGTACTCTCCAGATCAGTATTTATTGTACTCTCCGGGTTAGTATTTATTGCCCTCTCCAGGTTAGTATTTATTGTACTCCCAGGTCAGTACTTAATGTACTCTCCAGGTCAGTATTCATTGTATTCTACAGGTCAATATTTATTGCACTCTCCAGGTCAGTATTTATTGTACTCTCCAGGTCAGCATTTATTGTACTCTCCAGGTCAGTATTTATTACCCTCTCCAGGTCAGTATTTATTGTACTCTCCAGGTAAGTATTTAAAACCACCTCCAGGTCAGTATTTATTACCCTCTCCAGGTCAGTATTTATTTTACTCCCCAAGTCAGTATTTATTTTACTACACAGGTCAGTATTTATTGTACTCTCCAGGTCAGTATTTATTGTACTCTGCTGGTCATTATGTATTATACTCTCCAGATAAGTATTTATTACCCTCTCCATGTCAGTATTTATTACCCGCTCCAGTTCTGTATTTATGGTACTCTCCAGTTCAGTAATTATTGCACTATCCAAGTCACTATTTGTTGTACTCTCCAGGTCAGTATTTATTGTTCCCTCCAGGTCAGTATTTATTGTACTCTCCAGGTCAGTATTTATTGTACTCTCCAGGTCAGTATTTATTGCCCTCTCCAGGTCAGTATTTATTGAACTCTCCAGGTCAGTTTTTATTGTGCTCTCCAGGTCAGTATTTTTTGTATTCTCCAGGTCAGTATTTATTTTACTATCCAGGTCAGTATTTATTGTACTCCCAAGGTCAGTATTTATTACCCTCCACAGGTCAGTATTTATTTTTCTCCCCAGGTCAATATTTATTGTACCCTCCAGGTCAGTATTTATTGCACTTACCAGGTCTGTATTTATTGTACTCTCCAGTTCAGTATTTATTGCCCTCTCCAGGTCAGTATTTATTGTACTCACCTGGTCAGTATTTATTGTAATCTCCAAGTCAGTATTAATTGTACTCTCTAGGTCAGTATTCTTTGTACTCTCCACGTCGGTATGTATTGTACTCTCCAGGTCAATAGTTATTGCCCTCTCCTGGTCAGAATTTATTGTATTCTCCAGGTCAGTATTTATTTTACTCTCTACTTCAGTATTTTTGTTCACCCCAGGTCAGTATGTATTGCCCTCTCCAGGTCAGTATTTATTTTACTCTCCAGGTCAGTATTTATTTTACTCTCCAGGTCAGTATTTATTCTACTCTCCAGTTCTGTATTTATTGTACTCTCAAGGTCAGTATATATTGTACTCTCCAGGTCAGTATTTATTGTACTCTCCAGGTCAGTATTTATTAACCACTCCATGTCAGTATTTATTGCACTCTCCAGGTCAGTATTTATTGTACTCTCCAGGTCAGTATTTATTGTACTCTCCAGGTCAGTGTTTATTATCCACTCCAGGTCAGTATTTATTCTACTCTCCATGTCAGAATTTATTGTACTCTCCAGGTCAGTATTTATTGTACGCTCCAGGTCAGTATTTAATGTTCTCTCCAGGTCAGTATTTATGCCCTATCCAGGCCAGTATTTATTGTACTCTCCAGATCAGTATTTATTGTACTCTCCGGGTTAGTATTTATTGCCCTCTCCAGGTTAGTATTTATTGTACTCCCAGGTCAGTACTTAATGTACTCTCCAGGTCAGTATTCATTGTATTCTACAGGTCAATATTTATTGCACTCTCCAGGTCAGTATTTATTGTACTCTCCAGGTCAGCATTTATTGTACTCTCCAGGTCAGTATTTATTACCCTCTCCAGGTCAGTATTTATTGTACTCTCCAGGTAAGTATTTAAAACCACCTCCAGGTCAGTATTTATTACCCTCTCCAGGTCAGTATTTATTTTACTCCCCAAGTCAGTATTTATTTTACTACACAGGTCAGTATTTATTGTACTCTCCAGGTCAGTATTTATTGTACTCTGCTGGTCATTATGTATTATACTCTCCAGATAAGTATTTATTACCCTCTCCATGTCAGTATTTATTACCCGCTCCAGTTCTGTATTTATGGTACTCTCCAGTTCAGTAATTATTGCACTATCCACGTCACTATTTGTTGTACTCTCCAGGTCAGTATTTATTGTTCCCTCCAGGTCAGTATTTATTGTACTCTCCAGGTCAGTATTTATTGTACTCTCCAGGTCAGTATTTATTGCCCTCTCCAGGTCAGTATTTATTGAACTCTCCAGGTCAGTTTTTATTGTGCTATCCAGGTCAGTATTTTTTGTATTCTCCAGGTCAGTATTTATTTTACTATCCAGGTCAGTATTTATTGTACTCCCAAGGTCAGTATTTATTACCCTCCACAGGTCAGTATTTATTTTTCTCCCCAGGTCAATATTTATTGTACCCTCCAGGTCAGTATTTATTGCACTTACCAGGTCTGTATTTATTGTACTCTCCAGTTCAGTATTTATTGCCCTCTCCAGGTCAGTATTTATTGTACTCACCTGGTCAGTATTTATTGTAATCTCCAAGTCAGTATTAATTGTACTCTCTAGGTCAGTATTCTTTGTACTCTCCACGTCGGTATGTATTGTACTCTCCAGGTCAATAGTTATTGCCCTCTCCTGGTCAGAATTTATTGTATTCTCCAGGTCAGTATTTATTTTACTCTCTACTTCAGTATTTTTGTTCACCCCAGGTCAGTATGTATTGCCCTCTCCAGGTCAGTATTTATTTTACTCTCCAGGTCAGTATTTATTTTACTCTCCAGGTCAGTATTTATTCTACTCTCCAGTTCTGTATTTATTGTACTCTCAAGGTCAGTATATATTGTACTCTCCAGGTCAGTATTTATTGTACTCTCCAGGTCAGTATTTATTATCCACTCCATGTCAGTATTTATTGCACTCTCCAGGTCAGTGTTTATTGTACTCTCCAGGTCAGTATTTATTGTACTCTCCAGGTCAGTATTTATTATCCACTCCAGGTCAGTATTTATTCTACTCTCCATGTCAGAATTTATTGTACTCTCCAGGTCAGTATTTATTGTACGCTCCAGGTCAGTATTTAATGTTCTCTCCAGGTCAGTATTTATGCCATATCCAGGCCAGTATTTATTGTACTCTCCAGATCAGTATTTATTGTACTCTCCGGGTTAGTATTTATTGCCCTCTCCAGGTTAGTATTTATTGTACTCCCAGGTCAGTACTTAATGTACTCTCCAGGTCAGTATTCATTGTATTCTACAGGTCAATATTTATTGCACTCTCCAGGTCAGTATTTATTGTACTCTCCAGGTAGCATTTATTGTACTCTCCAGGTCAGTATTTATTACCCTCTCCAGGTCAGTATTTATTGTACTCTCCAGGTAAGTATTTAAAACCACCTCCAGGTCAGTATTTATTACCCTCTCCAGGTCAGTATTTATTTTACTCCCCAAGTCAGTATTTATTTTACTACACAGGTCAGTATTTATTATACTCTCCAGGTCAGTAATTATTGTACTCTCCAGGTCAGTATTTATTGCCGTCTCCAGTCCATTATTTATTGTACTCTTCTATTCAGTATTTATTGTAAACTCCAGGTCAGAATTTTTTGTACTCTCCAGGTCTGTATTTATTAGCCTCTCCAGGTCAGTATTTATTGTACTCTCCAGGTCTGTATTTATTACTCTCTCCAGGTCAGTATTTATTATCCTCTCCAGGTCAGTATTTATTGTACTCCACATGTCAGTATTTATTGTAGTCTCCATGTCAGTATTTATTGCAGTCTCCAGGTCAGTTTTTATTGTGCTCTCCAGGTCAGTATTTATTGTTCTCTCCAGGTCAGTATTTATTGTACTCTCCAGGTCAGTATTTATTGTACTCTCGAGGTAAGTATTTATTGTACTCTCCAGGTCAGTATTTATTGTACTCTCCAGGTCAGTATTTATTACCCTCTCCAGGTCAGCATTTATTGTACTCTCCAGGTCAGTATTTATTGTACTCTCCAGGTCTGTATTTATTGTACTCTCCAGGTCAGTGTTTATTATACTCTCCATGTCAATATGTATTACTCTCTCCAGGTCAGCATTTATTGTACTCTCCAGGTCAGTATTTATTGTACTCTCCAGGTCAGTATTTATTGTACTCTCCAGGTCAGTATTTATTGTACTCTCCAGGTCAGTATTTATTTTACTCTCCAGGTCAGTATTTATTTTACTCTCCAGGTCAGTATTTATTGTACTCTCCAGGTCAGTATTTATTACCCTCTCCAGGTCAGCATTTATTGTACTCTCCATGTCAGTATTTATTGTACTCTCCAGGTCTGTATTTATTGTACTCTCCAGGTCAGTGTTTATTATACTCTCCATGTCAATATGTATTACTCTCTCCAGGTCAGTATTTATTGTACTCTCCAGGTCAGTATTTATTGTCCTCTCCAGGTCAGTATTTATTACCCTCTACAGGTCAGTATTTATTACCCTCTCCATGTAAGTATTTTTTGTACTCTCCAAGTCTGTATTTATTACCCTCTCCAGGTCAGTATTTATTGTACTCTCCAGGTCTGTATTTATTACTCTCTCCAGGTCAGTATTTATTACCCTCTCCAGGTCAGTATTTATTGTACTCCCCATGTCAGTATTTATTGTACTCTCCAGGTCAGTTTTTATTGTACTCTACAGGTCTGTATTTATTGTTCTCTCCAGGTCAGTATTTATTGTACTCTCCAGGTCAGTATTTATTGTACTCTCCAGGTAAGTATTTATTGTACTCTCCAGGTCAGTATTTATTGTATCTCCAGGTCAGTATTTATTACCCTCTCCAGGTCAGCATTTATTGCACTCTCCAGGTCAGTATTTATTGTACTCTCCAGGTCTGTATTTATTGTACTCTCCAGGTCAGTGTTTATTGTATTCTCCATGTCAGTATGTATTACTCTCTCCAGCTCAGTATTTGTTGTACTCTCCAGGTCAGTATTTATTGTACTGTCCAGGTCAGTATTTATTATTCTATCCAGGTCAGTATTTATTGTACTCTCCAAGTCACTATTAATTGTTCTCTCCTGGTCAGTATTTATTGTACTCTCCAATTCAGTTTTTATTGTACTCTCCAGGTCAGTATTTATTGTACTCTCCAAGTCAGTATTTATTGTACTCTCCAGGTCAGTATTTATTGTACTCTCCAGGTCAGTATTTATTACCCTCTCCAGATCAGTATTTATTGTACTCTCCAGGTCAGTATTTATTGTACTCTCCAGGTCAGTATTTATTGCACTCTCCAGGTCAGTATTTATTGAAATCTACAGGTCAGTATTTATTACCCTCTCCAGGTCAGTATTGATTGTACTCTCCAGGTCAGTATTTATTGTACTCTCCAGGTCAGTATTTATTGCACTCTCCAGGTCTATATTTATTGTACTCTCCAGGTCAGCGTTTATTGTACTCTCCAGGTCAGTATTTATTACCTTCTCCAGGTTAGTATTTATTGTTCTCTCTAGGTCAGTATTTATTGTACTCTCCAATTCAGTATTTATTGTTCTCTCCAGGTCAGTATTTATTGTAATCTCCAGGTTGTTATTTATTCTACTCTCCAGGGCAGTATTTATTGTACTCTCCAGGTCATTATTTATTGTACTCTCCAGGTCAGTATTTATTGTACTCTCCAGGTCAGTATTTATTATCCACTCCAGGTCAGTATTTATTGTACTCTCCAGGTCAGTATGTATTGTACTCTCCAGGTCTATATTTATTGTACTCTCCAGGTCAGCGTTTATTGTAATCTCCAGGTCAGTATTTATTACCTTCTCCAGGTTAGTATTTATTGTTCTCTCCAGGTCAGTATTTATTGTACTCTCCAGATCAGTATTTATTGTTCTCTCCAGGTCAGTATTTATTGTAATCTCCAGGTCATTATTTATTCTCCTCTCCAGGGCAGTATTTATTGTACTCTCCAGGTCATTATTTATTGTACTCTCCAGGTCAGTATTTATTGTACTCTCCAGGTCAGTATTTATTATCCACTCCAGGTCAGTATTTATTGTACTCTCCATGTCAGAATTTATTGTACTCTCCAGGTCAGTATATATTGTACTCTCCAGGTCAGCATTTAATGTTCTCTCCAGGTCAGTATTTATGCCCTATCAGGCCAGTATTCATTGTAGTCTCCAGGTCAGTTTTTTTTGTACTCTCCGCGTTAGTATTTATTGCCCTCTCCAGGTTAGTATTTATTATACTCCCAGTTCAGTACTTAATGTACTCTCCAGGTCAGTATTCATTGTAGTCTCCAGGTCAATATTTATTGTACTCTCCAGGCCAGTATTTATTGCACTCTCCAGTTCAGCATTTATTGTACTCTCCAGGTCAGTATTTATTACATTCTCCAGGTCAGTATTTATTGTACTCTCCAGGAAAGTATTTAAAACCCCCTCCAGGTCAGTATTTATTGTCCTGTCCAGGTCAGTATTTATTATTCTATCCAGGTCAGTATTTATTGTACTCTCCAAGTCACTATTAATTGTTCTCTCCAGATCAGTATTTATTGTACTCTCCAATTCAGTTTTTATTGTACTATCCAGGTCAGTTTTTATTGTACTCTCCAGGTCAGTATTTATTGTACTCTCCAGGTCAGTATTTATTGTACTCTGCTGGTCATTATGTATTATACTCTCCAGATAAGTATTTATTACCCTCTCCATGTCAGTATTTATTACCCGCTCCAGGTCTGTATTTATGGTACTCTCCAGGTCAGTATTTATTGCACTATCCAAGTCACTATTTGTTGTACTCTCCAGGTCAGTATTTATTGTTCCCTCCAGGTCAGTATTTATTGTACTCTCCAGGTCAGTATTTATTGTACTCTCCAGGTCAGTATTTATTGCCCTCTCCAGGTCAGTATTTATTGAACTCTCCAGGTCAGTTTTTATTGTGCTCTCCAGGTCAGTATTTTTTGTATTCTCCAGGTCAATATTTATTTTACTATCCAGGTCAGTATTTATTGTACTCCCAAGGTCAGTATTTATTACCCTCTACAGGTCAGTATTTATTTTTCTCCCCAGGTCAATATTTATTGTACTCTCCAGGTCAGTATTTATTGCACTTACCAGGACTGTATTTATTGTACTCTCCAGTTCAGTATTTATTGCCCTCTCCAGGTCAGTATTTATTGTACTCACCTGGTCAGTATTTATTGTAATCTCCAAGTCAGTATTAATTGTACTCTCTAGGTCAGTATTCTTTGTACTCTCCACGTCGGTATGTATTTTACTCTCCAGGTCAATAGTTATTGCCCTCTCCTGGTCAGAATTTATTGTATTCTCCAGGTCAGTATTTATTTTACTCTCTACTTCAGTATTTTTGTTCACCCCAGGTCAGTATGTATTGCCCTCTCCAGGTCAGTATTTATTTTACTCTCCAGGTCAGTATTTATTTTACTCTCCAGGTCAGTATTTATTCTACTCTCCAGTTCTGTATTTATTGTACTCTCAAGGTCAGTATATATTGTACTCTCCAGGTCAGTATTTATTGTACTCTCCAGGTCAGTATTTATTCTACTCTCCACGTCTGTATTTATTGTACTCTCCAGGTCAGTATTTATTGTACTCTCCAGGCCAGTATTTATTGTACTCTCCAATTCAGTTTTTATTGTACTCTCCACGTCAGTATTTATTGTACTCTCCAGGTCAGTATTCATTGTACTCTCCATGTCAGTATTTATTGTACTCTCCAGGTCAGTATTTATTATCCACTCCAGGTCAGTATTTATTCTACTCTCCATGTCAGAATTTATTGTACTCTCCAGGTCAGTATTTATTGTACTCTCCAGGTCAGTATTTATTATCCACTCCAGGTCAGTATTTATTCTACTCTCCATGTCAGAATTTATTGTACTCTCCAGGTCAGTATTTATTATCCACTCCATGTCAGTATTTATTGTACTCTCCAGGTCAGTATTTATTGTACTCTCCAGGTCAGTATTTATTGTACTCTCCAGGTCAGTATTTATTATCCACTCCAGGTCAGTATTTATTCTACTCTCCATGTCAGAATTTATTGTACTCTCCAGGTCTGTATTTATTACTCTCTCCAGGTCAGTATTTATTATCCTCTCCAGGTCAGTATTTATTGTACTCCACATGTCAGTATTTATTGTAGTCTCCATGTCAGTATTTATTGCAGTCTCCAGGTCAGTTTTTATTGTGCTCTCCAGGTCAGTATTTATTGTTCTCTCCAGGTCAGTATTTATTGTACTCTCCAGGTCAGTATTTATTGTACTCTCGAGGTAAGTATTTATTGTACTCTCCAGGTCAGTATTTATTGTACTCTCCAGGTCAGTATTTATTACCCTCTCCAGGTCAGCATTTATTGTACTCTCCAGGTCAGTATTTATTGTACTCTCCAGGTCTGTATTTATTGTACTCTCCAGGTCAGTGTTTATTATACTCTCCATGTCAATATGTATTACACTCTCCAGGTCAGCATTTATTGTACTCTCCAGGTCAGTATTTATTGTACTCTCCAGGTCAGTATTTATTGTACTCTCCAGGTCAGTATTTATTGTACTCTCCAGGTCAGTATTTATTTTACTCTCCAGGTCAGTATTTATTTTACTCTCCAGGTCAGTATTTATTGTACTCTCCAGGTCAGTATTTATTACCCTCTCCAGGTCAGCATTTATTGTACTCTCCATGTCAGTATTTATTGTACTCTCCAGGTCTGTATTTATTGTACTCTCCAGGTCAGTGTTTATTATACTCTCCATGTCAATATGTATTACTCTCTCCAGGTCAGTATTTATTGTACTCTCCAGGTCAGTATTTATTGTCCTCTCCAGGTCAGTATTTATTACACTCTACAGGTCAGTATTTATTACCCTCTCCATGTAAGTATTTTTTGTACTCTCCAAGTCTGTATTTATTACCCTCTCCAGGTCAGTATTTATTGTACTCTCCAGGTCTGTATTTATTACTCTCTCCAGGTCAGTATTTATTACCCTCTCCAGGTCAGTATTTATTGTACTCCCCATGTCAGTATTTATTGTACTCTCCAGGTCAGTTTTTATTGTACTCTACAGGTCTGTATTTATTGTTCTCTCCAGGTCAGTATTTATTGTACTCTCCAGGTCAGTATTTATTGTACTCTCCAGGTAAGTATTTATTGTACTCTCCAGGTCAGTATTTATTGTATCTCCAGGTCAGTATTTATTACCCTCTCCAGGTCAGCATTTATTGCACTCTCCAGGTCAGTATTTATTGTACTCTCCAGGTCTGTATTTATTGTACTCTCCAGGTCAGTGTTTATTGTATTCTCCATGTCAGTATGTATTACTCTCTCCAGCTCAGTATTTGTTGTACTCTCCAGGTCAGTATTTATTGTACTGTCCAGGTCAGTATTTATTATTCTATCCAGGTCAGTATTTATTGTACTCTCCAAGTCACTATTAATTGTTCTCTCCTGGTCAGTATTTATTGTACTCTCCAATTCAGTTTTTATTGTACTCTCCAGGTCAGTATTTATTGTACTCTCCAAGTCAGTATTTATTGTACTCTCCAGGTCAGTATTTATTGTACTCTCCAGGTCAGTATTTATTACCCTCTCCAGATCAGTATTTATTGTACTCTCCAGGTCAGTATTTATTGTACTCTCCAGGTCAGTATTTATTGCACTCTCCAGGTCAGTATTTATTGAAATCTACAGGTCAGTATTTATTACCCTCTCCAGGTCAGTATTGATTGTACTCTCCAGGTCAGTATTTATTGTACTCTCCAGGTCAGTATTTATTGCACTCTCCAGGTCTATATTTATTGTACTCTCCAGGTCAGCGTTTATTGTACTCTCCAGGTCAGTATTTATTACCTTCTCCAGGTTAGTATTTATTGTTCTCTCCAGGTCAGTATTTATTGTACTCTCCAATTCAGTATTTATTGTTCTCTCCAGGTCAGTATTTATTGTAATCTCCAGGTTGTTATTTATTCTACTCTCCAGGGCAGTATTTATTGTACTCTCCAGGTCATTATTTATTGTACTCTCCAGGTCAGTATTTATTGTACTCTCCAGGTCAGTATTTATTATCCACTCCAGGTCAGTATTTATTGTACTCTCCAGGTCAGTATGTATTGTACTCTCCAGGTCTATATTTATTGTACTCTCCAGGTCAGCGTTTATTGTAATCTCCAGGTCAGTATTTATTACCTTCTCCAGGTTAGTATTTATTGTTCTCTCCAGGTCAGTATTTATTGTACTCTCCAGATCAGTATTTATTGTTCTCTCCAGGTCAGTATTTATTGTAATCTCCAGGTCATTATTTATTCTCCTTACCAGGGCAGTATTTATTGTACTCTCCAGGTCATTATTTATTGTACTCTCCAGGTCAGTATTTATTGTACTCTCCAGGTCAGTATTTATTATCCACTCCAGGTCAGTATTTATTGTACTCTCCATGTCAGAATTTATTGTACTCTCCAGGTCAGTATATATTGTACTCTCCAGGTCAGTATTTAATGTTCTCTCCAGGTCAGTATTTATGCCCTATCAGGCCAGTATTTATTGTAGTCTCCAGGTCAGTTTTTTTTGTACTCTCCGCGTTAGTATTTATTGCCCTCTCCAGGTTAGTATTTATTATACTCCCAGTTCAGTACTTAATGTACTCTCCAGGTCAGTATTCATTGTACTCTCCAGGTCAATATTTATTGTACTCTCCAGGCCAGTATTTATTGTACTCTCCAGTTCAGCATTTATTGTACTCTCCAGGTCAGTATTTATTACATTCTCCAGGTCAGTATTTATTGTACTCTCCAGGAAAGTATTTAAAACCCCCTCCAGGTCAGTATTTATTGTCCTGTCCAGGTCAGTATTTATTATTCTATCCAGGTCAGTATTTATTGTACTCTCCAAGTCACTATTAATTGTTCTCTCCAGATCAGTATTTATTGTACTCTCCAATTCAGTTTTTATTGTACTATCCAGGTCAGTTTTTATTGTACTCTCCAGGTCAGTATTTATTGTACTCTCCAGGTCAGTATTTATTGTACTCTGCTGGTCATTATGTATTATACTCTCCAGATAAGTATTTATTACCCTCTCCATGTCAGTACTTATTACCCGCTCCAGGTCTGTATTTATGGTACTCTCCAGGTCAGTATTTATTGCACTATCCAAGTCACTATTTGTTGTACTCTCCAGGTCAGTATTTATTGTTCCCTCCAGGTCAGTATTTATTGTACTCTCCAGGTCAGTATTTATTGTACTCTCCAGGTCAGTATTTATTGCCCTCTCCAGGTCAGTATTTATTGAACTCTCCAGGTCAGTTTTTATTGTGCTCTCCAGGTCAGTATTTTTTGTATTCTCCAGGTCAATATTTATTTTACTATCCAGGTCAGTATTTATTGTACTCCCAGGGTCAGTATTTATTACCCTCTACAGGTCAGTATTTATTTTTCTCCCCAGGTCAATATTTATTGTACTCTCCAGGTCAGTATTTATTGCACTTACCAGGACTGTATTTATTGTACTCTCCAGTTCAGTATTTATTGCCCTCTCCAGGTCAGTATTTATTGTACTCACCTGGTCAGTATTTATTGTAATCTCCAAGTCAGTATTAATTGTACTCTCTAGGTCAGTATTCTTTGTACTCTCCACGTCGGTATGTATTTTACTCTCCAGGTCAATAGTTATTGCCCTCTCCTGGTCAGAATTTATTGTATTCTCCAGGTCAGTATTTATTTTACTCTCTACTTCAGTATTTTTGTTCACCCCAGGTCAGTATGTATTGCCCTCTCCAGGTCAGTATTTATTTTACTCTCCAGATCAGTATTTATTTTACTCTCCAGGTCAGTATTTATTCTACTCTCCAGTTCTGTATTTATTGTACTCTCAAGGTCAGTATATATTGTACTCTCCAGGTCAGTATTTATTGTACTCTCCAGGTCAGTATTTATTCTACTCTCCACGTCTGTATTTATTGTACTCTCCAGGTCAGTATTTATTGTACTCTCCAGGCCAGTATTTATTGTACTCTCCAATTCAGTTTTTATTGTACTCTCCACGTCAGTATTTATTGTACTCTCCAGGTCAGTATTCATTGTACTCTCCAGGTCAGTATTTATTGTACTCTCCAGGTCAGTATTTATTATCCACTCCAGGTCAGTATTTATTCTACTCTCCATGTCAGAATTTATTGTACTCTCCAGGTCAGTATTTATTGTACTCTCCAGGTCAGTATTTATTATCCACTCCAGGTCAGTATTTATTCTACTCTCCATGTCAGAATTTATTGTACTCTCCAGGTCAGTATTTATTATCCACTCCATGTCAGTATTTATTGTACTCTCCAGGTCAGTATTTATTGTACTCTCCAGGTCAGTATTTATTGTACTCTCCAGGTCAGTATTTATTATCCACTCCAGGTCAGTATTTATTCTACTCTCCATGTCAGAATTTATTGTACTCTCCAGGTCAGTATTTATTGTACGCTCCAGGTCAGTACTTAATGTTCTCTCCAGGTCAGTATTTATGCCCTATCCAGGCCAGTATTTATTGTACTCTCCAGATCAGTATTTATTGTACTCTCCGGGTTAGTATTTATTGCCCTCTCCAGGTTAGTATTTATTGTACTCCCAGGTCAGTACTTAATGTACTCTCCAGGTCAGTATTCATTGTATTCTACAGGTCAATATTTATTGCACTCTCCAGGTCAGTATTTATTGTACTCTCCAGGTCAGCATTTATTGTACTCTCCAGGTCAGTATTTATTAACCTCTCCAGGTCAGTATTTATTGTACTCTCCAGGTAAGTATTTAAAACCACCTCCAGGTCAGTATTTATTACCCTCTCCAGGTCAGTATTTATTTTACTCCCCAAGTCAGTATTTATTTTACTACACAGGTCAGTATTTATTATACTCTCCAGGTCAGTAATTATTGTACTCTCCAGGTCAGTATTTATTGCCGTCTCCAGGCCATTATTTATTGTACTCTTCTATTCAGTATTTATTGTAAACTCCAGGTCAGAATTTTTTGTACTCTCCAGGTCTGTATTTATTACCCTCTCCAGGTCAGTATTTATTGTACTCTCCAGGTCTGTATTTATTATTCTCTCCAGGTCAGTATTTATTATCCTCTCCAGGTCAGTATTTATTGTACTCCACATGTCAGTATTTATTGTAGTCTCCATGTCAGTATTTATTGCAGTCTCCAGGTCAGTTTTTATTGTGCACTCCAGTTCAGTATTTATTGTTCTCTCCAGGTCAGTAGTTATTGTACTCTCCAGGTCAGTATTTATTGTACTCTCGAGGTAAGTATTTATTGTACTCTCCAGGTCAGTATTTATTGTACTCTCCAGGTCAGTATTTATTACCCTCTCCAGGTCAGCATTTATTGTACTCTCCAGGTCAGTATTTATTGTACTCTCCAGGTCTGTATTTATTGTACTCTCCAGGTCAGTGTTTATTATACTCTCCATGTCAATATGTATTACTCTCTCCAGGTCAGCATTTATTGTACTCTCCAGGTCAGTATTTATTGTACTCTCCAGGTCAGTATTTATTGTACTCTCCAGGTCAGTATTTATTGTACTCTCCAGGTCAGTATTTATTTTACTCTCCAGGTCAGTATTTATTTTACTCTCCAGGTCAGTATTTATTCTACTCTCCAGGTCAGTATTGATTGTACTCTCCAGGTCAGTATTTATTGTACTCTCCAGGTCAGTATTTATTGTACTCTCCAGGTCTATATTTATTGTACTCTCCAGGTCAGCGTTTATTGTACTCTCCAGGTCAGTATTTATTACCTTCTCCAGGTTAGTATTTATTGTTCTCTCCAGGTCAGTATTTATTGTACTCTCCAGGTCAGTATTTATTGTTCTCTCCAGGTCAGTATTTATTGTAATCTCCAGGTTATTATTTATTCTACTCTCCAGTGCAGTATTTATTGTACTCTCCAGGTCATTATTTATTGTACTCTCTAGGTCAGTATTTATTGTACTCTCCAGGTCAGTATTTATTATCCACTCCAGGTCAGTATTTATTGTACTCTCCAGGTCAGTATTTATTGTACTCTCCAGGTCTATATTTATTGTACTCTCCAGGTCAGCGTTTATTGTAATCTCCAGGTCAGTATTTATTACCTTCTCCAGGTTAGTATTTATTGTTCTCTCCAGGTCAGTATTTATTGTACTCTCCAGATCAGTATTTATTGTTCTCTCCAGGTCAGTATTTATTGTAATCTCCAGGTCATTATTTATTCTCCTCTCCAGGGCAGTATTTATTGTACTCTCCAGGTCATTATTTATTGTACTCTCCAGGTCAGTATTTATTGTACTCTCCAGGTCAGTATTTATTATCCACTCCAGGTCAGTATTTATTGTACTCTCCATGTCAGAATTTATTGTACTCTCCAGGTCAGTATTTATTGTACTCTCCAGGTCAGTATTTAATGTTCTCTCCAGGTCAGTATTTATGCCCTATCCAGGCCAGTATTTATTGTACTCTCCAGGTAAGTATTTTTTGTACTCTCCGCGTTAGTATTTATTGCCCTCTCCAGGTTAGTATTTATTATACTCCCAGTTCAGTACTTAAAGTACTCTCCAGGTCAGTATTCATTGTACTCTCCAGGTCAATATTTATTGTACTCTCCAGGCCAGTATTTATTGTACTCTCCAGTTCAGCATTTATTGTACTCTCCAGGTCAGTATTTATTACATTCTCCAGGTCAGTATTTATTGTACTCTCCAGGAAAGTATTTAAAACCCCCTCCAGGTCAGTATTTATTGTCCTGTCCAGGTCAGTATTTATTATTCTATCCAGGTCAGTATTTATTGTACTCTCCAAGTCACTATTAATTGTTCTCTCCAGATCAGTATTTATTGTACTCTCCAATTCAGTTTTTATTGTACTATCCAGGTCAGTTTTTATTGTACTCTCCAGGTCAGTATTTATTGTACTCTCCAGGTCAGTATTTATTGTACTCTGCTGGTCATTATGTATTATACTCTCCAGATAAGTATTTATTACCCTCTCCATGTCAGTATTTATTACCCGCTCCAGGTCTGTATTTATGGTACTCTCCAGGTCAGTATTTTTTGCACTATCCAAGTCACTATTTGTTGTACTCTCCAGGTCAGTATTTATTGTTCCCTCCAGGTCAGTATTTATTGTACTCTCCAGGTCAGTATTTATTGTACTCTCCAGGTCAGTATTTATTGCCCTCTCCAGGTCAGTATTTATTGAACTCTCCAGGTCAGTTTTTATTGTGCTCTCCAGGTCAGTATTTTTTGTATTCTCCAGGTCAGTATTTATTTTACTATCCAGGTCAGTATTTATTGTACTCCCAAGGTCAGTATTTATTACCCTCTACAGGTCAGTATTTATTTTTCTCCCCAGTTCAGTATTTATTGCCCTCTCCATGTCAGTATTTATTGCACTCACCTGGTCAGTATTTATTGTAATCTCCAAGTCAGTATTAATTGTACTCTCTAGGTCAGTATTCTTTGTACTCTCCACGTCGGTATGTATTGTACTCTCCAGGTCAATAGTTATTGCCCTCTCCTGGTCAGAATTTATTGTATTCTCCAGGTCAGTATTTATTTTACTCTCTACTTCAGTATTTTTGTTCACCCCAGGTCAGTATGTATTGCCCTCTCCAGGTCAGTATTTATTTTACTCTCCAGGTCAGTATTTATGTTACTCTCCAGGTCAGTATTTATTCTACTCTCCAGTTCTGTATTTATTGTACTCTCAAGGTCAGTATATATTGTACTCTCCAGGTCAGTATTTATTGTACTCTCCAGGTCAGTATTTATTCTACTCTCCACGTCTCTATTTATTGTACTCTCCAGGTCAGTATTTATTGTACTCTCCAGGCCAGTATTTATTGTACTCTCCAATTCAATTTTTATTGTACTCTCCACGTCAGTATTTATTGTACTCTCCAGGTCAGTATTCATTGTACTCTCCAGGTCAGTATTTATTGTACTCTCCAGGTCAGTATTTATTATCCACTCCAGGTCAGTATTTATTCTTCTCTCCATGTCAGAATTTATTGTACTCTCCAGGTCAGTATTTATTGTACTCTCCAGGTCAGTATTTATTATCCACTCCAGGTCAGTATTTATTCTACTCTCCATGTCAGAATTTATTGTACTCTCCAGGTCAGGATTTATTATCCACTCCATGTCAGTATTTATTGTACTCTCCAGGTCAGTATTTATTGTACTCTCCAGGTCAGTATTTATTGTACTCTCCAGGTCAGTATTTATTATCCACTCCAGGTCAGTATTTATTCTACTCTCCATGTCAGAATTTATTGTACTCTCCAGGTCAGTATTTATTGTACTCTCCAGGTCAGTATTTAATGTTCTCTCCAGGTCAGTATTTATGCCCTATCCAGGCCAGTATTTATTGTACTCTCCAGATCAGTATTTATTGTACTCTCCAGGAAAGTATTTAAAACCCCCTCCAGGTCAGTATTTATTGTCCTGTCCAGGTCAGAATTTATTATTCTATCCAGGTCAGTATTTATTGTACTCTCCAAGTCACTATTAATTGTTCTCTCCAGATCAGTATTTATTGTACTCTCCAATTCAGTTTTTATTGTACTATCCAGGTCAGTTTTTATTGTACTCTCCAGGTCAGTATTTATTGTACTCTCCAGGTCAGTATTTATTGTACTCTGCTGGTCATTATGTATTATACTCTCCAGATAAGTATTTATTACCCTCTCCAGGTCAGTATTTATTACCCGCTCCAGTTCTGTATTTATCGTACTCTCCAGTTCAGTAATTATTGCACTATCCAAGTCACTATTTGTTGTACTCTCCAGGTCAGTATTTATTGTTCCCTCCAGGTCAGTATTTATTGTACTCTCCAGGTCAGTATTTATTGTACTCTCCAGGTCAGTATTTATTGCCCTCTCCAGGTCAGTATTTATTGAACTCTCCAGGTCAGTTTTTATTGTGCTCTCCAGGTCAGTATTTTTTGTATTCTCCAGGTCAGTATTTATTTTACTATCCAGGTCAGTATTTATTGTACTCCCAAGGTCAGTATTTATTACCCTCCACAGGTCAGTATTTATTTTTCTCCCCAGGTCAATATTTATTGTACTCTCCAGGTCAGTATTTATTGCACTTACCAGGTCTGTATTTATTGTACTCTCCAGTTCAGTATTTATTGCCCTCTCCAGGTCAGTATTTATTGTACTCACCTGGTCAGTATTTATTGTAATCTCCAAGTCAGTATTAATTGTACTCTCTAGGTCAGTATTCTTTGTACTCTCCACGTCGGTATGTATTGTACTCTCCAGGTCAATAGTTATTGCCCTCTCCTGGTCAGAATTTATTGTATTCTCCAGGTCAGTATTTATTTTACTCTCTACTTCAGTATTTTTGTTCACCCCAGGTCAGTATGTATTGCCCTCTCCAGGTCAGTATTTATTTTACTCTCCAGGTCAGTATTTATTTTACTCTCCAGGTCAGTATTTATTCTACTCTCCAGTTCTGTATTTATTGTACTCTCAAGGTCAGTATATATTGTACTCTCCAGGTCAGTATTTATTGTACTCTCCAGGTCAGTATTTATTAACCACTCCATGTCAGTATTTATTGCACTCTCCAGGTCAGTATTTATTATCCACTCCAGGTCAGTATTTATTCTTCTCTCCATGTCAGAATTTATTGTACTCTCCAGGTCAGTATTTATTGTACTCTCCAGGTCAGTATTTATTATCCACTCCAGGTCAGTATTTATTCTACTCTCCATGTCAGAATTTATTGTACTCTCCAGGTCAGTATTTATTATCCACTCCATGTCAGTATTTATTGTACTCTCCAGGTCAGTATTTATTGTACTCTCCAGGTCAGTATTTATTGTACTCTCCAGGTCAGTATTTATTATCCACTCCAGGTCAGTATTTATTCTACTCTCCATGTCAGAATTTATTGTACTCTCCAGGTCAGTATTTATTGTACTCTCCAGGTCAGTATTTAATGTTCTCTCCAGGTCAGTATTTATGCCCTATCCAGGCCAGTATTTATTGTACTCTCCAGATCAGTATTTATTGTACTCTCCAGGAAAGTATTTAAAACCCCCTCCAGGTCAGTATTTATTGTCCTGTCCAGGTCAGAATTTATTATTCTATCCAGGTCAGTATTTATTGTACTCTCCAAGTCACTATTAATTGTTCTCTCCAGATCAGTATTTATTGTACTCTCCAATTCAGTTTTTATTGTACTATCCAGGTCAGTTTTTATTGTACTCTCCAGGTCAGTATTTATTGTACTCTCCAGGTCAGTATTTATTGTACTCTGCTGGTCATTATGTATTATACTCTCCAGATAAGTATTTATTACCCTCTCCAGGTCAGTATTTATTACCCGCTCCAGTTCTGTATTTATCGTACTCTCCAGTTCAGTAATTATTGCACTATCCAAGTCACTATTTGTTGTACTCTCCAGGTCAGTATTTATTGTTCCCTCCAGGTCAGTATTTATTGTACTCTCCAGGTCAGTATTTATTGTACTCTCCAGGTCAGTATTTATTGCCCTCTCCAGGTCAGTATTTATTGAACTCTCCAGGTCAGTTTTTATTGTGCTCTCCAGGTCAGTATTTTTTGTATTCTCCAGGTCAGTATTTATTTTACTATCCAGGTCAGTATTTATTGTACTCCCAAGGTCAGTATTTATTACCCTCCACAGGTCAGTATTTATTTTTCTCCCCAGGTCAATATTTATTGTACTCTCCAGGTCAGTATTTATTGCACTTACCAGGTCTGTATTTATTGTACTCTCCAGTTCAGTATTTATTGCCCTCTCCAGGTCAGTATTTATTGTACTCACCTGGTCAGTATTTATTGTAATCTCCAAGTCAGTATTAATTGTACTCTCTAGGTCAGTATTCTTTGTACTCTCCACGTCGGTATGTATTGTACTCTCCAGGTCAATAGTTATTGCCCTCTCCTGGTCAGAATTTATTGTATTCTCCAGGTCAGTATTTATTTTACTCTCTACTTCAGTATTTTTGTTCACCCCAGGTCAGTATGTATTGCCCTCTCCAGGTCAGTATTTATTTTACTCTCCAGGTCAGTATTTATTTTACTCTCCAGGTCAGTATTTATTCTACTCTCCAGTTCTGTATTTATTGTACTCTCAAGGTCAGTATATATTGTACTCTCCAGGTCAGTATTTATTGTACTCTCCAGGTCAGTATTTATTAACCACTCCATGTCAGTATTTATTGCACTCTCCAGGTCAGTATTTATTGTACTCTCCAGGTCAGTATTTATTGTACTCTCCAGGTCAGTATTTATTATCCACTCCAGGTCAGTATTTATTCTACTCTCCATGTCAGAATTTATTGTACTCTCCAGGTCAGTATTTATTGTACGCTCCAGGTCAGTATTTAATGTTCTCTCCAGGTCAGTATTTATGCCCTATCCAGGCCAGTATTTATTGTACTCTCCAGATTAGTATTTATTGTACTCTCCGGGTTAGCATTTATTGCCCTCTCCAGGTTATTATTTATTGTACTCCCAGGTCAGTACTTAATGTACTCTCCAGGTCAGTATTCATTGTATTCTACAGGTCAATATTTATTGCACTCTCCAGGTCAGTATTTATTGTACTCTCCAGGTCAGCATTTATTGTACTCTCCAGGTCAGTATTTATTACCCTCTCCAGGTCAGTATTTATTGTACTCTCCAGGTAAGTATTTAAAACCACCTCCAGGTCAGTATTTATTACCCTCTCCAGGTCAGTATTTATTTTACTCCCCAAGTCAGTATTTATTTTACTACACAGGTCAGTATTTATTGTACTCTCCAGGTCAGTATTTATTGTACTCTGCTGGTCATTATGTATTATACTCTCCAGATAAGTATTTATTACCCTCTCCATGTCAGTATTTATTACCCGCTCCAGTTCTGTATTTATGGTACTCTCCAGTTCAGTAATTATTGCACTATCCAAGTCACTATTTGTTGTACTCTCCAGGTCAGTATTTATTGTTCCCTCCAGGTCAGTATTTATTGTACTCTCCAGGTCAGTATTTATTGTACTCTCCAGGTCAGTATTTATTGCCCTCTCCAGGTCAGTATTTATTGAACTCTCCAGGTCAGTTTTTATTGTGCTCTCCAGGTCAGTATTTTTTGTATTCTCCAGGTCAGTATTTATTTTACTATCCAGGTCAGTATTTATTGTACTCCCAAGGTCAGTATTTATTACCCTCCACAGGTCAGTATTTATTTTTCTCCCCAGGTCAATATTTATTGTACTCTCCAGGTCAGTATTTATTGCACTTACCAGGTCTGTATTTATTGTACTCTCCAGTTCAGTATTTATTGCCCTCTCCAGGTCAGTATTTATTGTACACACCTGGTCAGTATTTATTGTAATCTCCAAGTCAGTATTAATTGTACTCTCTAGGTCAGTATTCTTTGTACTCTCCACGTCGGTATGTATTGTACTCTCCAGGTCAATAGTTATTGCCCTCTCCTGGTCAGAATTTATTGTATTCTCCAGGTCAGTATTTATTTTACTCTCTACTTCAGTATTTTTGTTCACCCCAGGTCAGTATGTATTGCCCTCTCCAGGTCAGTATTTATTTTACTCTCCAGGTCAGTATTTATTTTACTCTCCAGGTCAGTATTTATTCTACTCTCCAGTTCTGTATTTATTGTACTCTCAAGGTCAGTATATATTGTACTCTCCAGGTCAGTATTTATTGTACTCTCCAGGTCAGTATTTATTATCCACTCCATGTCAGTATTTATTGCACTCTCCAGGTCAGTGTTTATTGTACTCTCCAGGTCAGTATTTATTGTACTCTCCAGGTCAGTATTTATTATCCACTCCAGGTCAGTATTTATTCTACTCTCCATGTCAGAATTTATTGTACTCTCCAGGTCAGTATTTATTGTACGCTCCAGGTCAGTATTTAATGTTCTCTCCAGGTCAGTATTTATGCCCTATCCAGGCCAGTATTTATTGTACTCTCCAGATCAGTATTTATTGTACTCTCCGGGTTAGTATTTATTGCCCTCTCCAGGTTAGTATTTATTGTACTCCCAGGTCAGTACTTAATGTACTCTCCAGGTCAGTATTCATTGTATTCTACAGGTCAATATTTATTGCACTCTCCAGGTCAGTATTTATTGTACTCTCCAGGTCAGCATTTATTGTACTCTCCAGGTCAGTATTTATTACCCTCTCCAGGTCAGTATTTATTGTACTCTCCAGGTAAGTATTTAAAACCACCTCCAGGTCAGTATTTATTACCCTCTCCAGGTCAGTATTTATTTTACTCCCCAAGTCAGTATTTATTTTACTACACAGGTCAGTATTTATTATACTCTCCAGGTCAGTAATTATTGTACTCTCCAGGTCAGTATTTATTGCCGTCTCCAGGCCATTATTTATTGTACTCTTCTATTCAGTATTTATTGTAAACTCCAGGTCAGAATTTTTTGTACTCTCCAGGTCTGTATTTATTAGCCTCTCCAGGTCAGTATTTATTGTACTCTCCAGGTCTGTATTTATTACTCTCTCCAGGTCAGTATTTATTATCCTCTCCAGGTCAGTATTTATTGTACTCCACATGTCAGTATTTATTGTAGTCTCCATGTCAGTATTTATTGCAGTCTCCAGGTCAGTTTTTATTGTGCTCTCCAGGTCAGTATTTATTGTTCTCTCCAGGTCAGTATTTATTGTACTCTCCAGGTCAGTATTTATTGTACTCTCGAGGTAAGTATTTATTGTACTCTCCAGGTCAGTATTTATTGTACTCTCCAGGTCAGTATTTATTACCCTCTCCAGGTCAGCATTTATTGTACTCTCCAGGTCAGTATTTATTGTACTCTCCAGGTCTGTATTTATTGTACTCTCCAGGTCAGTGTTTATTATACTCTCCATGTCAATATGTATTACTCTCTCCAGGTCAGCATTTATTGTACTCTCCAGGTCAGTATTTATTGTACTCTCCAGGTCAGTATTTATTGTACTCTCCAGGTCAGTATTTATTGTACTCTCCAGGTCAGTATTTATTTTACTCTCCAGGTCATTATTTATTTTACTCTCCAGGTCAGTATTTATTGTACTCTCCAGGTCAGTATTTATTACCCTCTCCAGGTCAGCATTTATTGTACTCTCCATGTCAGTATTTATTGTACTCTCCAGGTCTGTATTTATTGTACTCTCCAGGTCAGTGTTTATTATACTCTCCATGTCAATATGTATTACTCTCTCCAGGTCAGTATTTATTGTACTCTCCAGGTCAGTATTTATTGTCCTCTCCAGGTCAGTATTTATTACCCTCTACAGGTCAGTATTTATTACCCTCTCCATGTAAGTATTTTTTGTACTCTCCAAGTCTGTATTTATTACCCTCTCCAGGTCAGTATTTATTGTACTCTCCAGGTCTGTATTTATTACTCTCTCCAGGTCAGTATTTATTACCCTCTCCAGGTCAGTATTTATTGTACTCCCCATGTCAGTATTTATTGTACTCTCCAGGTCAGTTTTTATTGTACTCTACAGGTCTGTATTTATTGTTCTCTCCAGGTCAGTATTTATTGTACTCTCCAGGTCAGTATTTATTGTACTCTCCAGGTAAGTATTTATTGTACTCTCCAGGTCAGTATTTATTGTATCTCCAGGTCAGTATTTATTACCCTCTCCAGGTCAGCATTTATTGCACTCTCCAGGTCAGTATTTATTGTACTCTCCAGGTCTGTATTTATTGTACTCTCCAGGTCAGTGTTTATTGTATTCTCCATGTCAGTATGTATTACTCTCTCCAGCTCAGTATTTGTTGTACTCTCCAGGTCAGTATTTATTGTACTGTCCAGGTCAGTATTTATTATTCTATCCAGGTCAGTATTTATTGTACTCTCCAAGTCACTATTAATTGTTATCTCCAGGTCAGTATTTATTACCCTCTCCAGATCAGTATTTATTGTACTCTCCAGGTCAGTATTTATTGTACTCTCCAGGTCAGTATTTATTGCACTCTCCAGGTCAGTATTTATTGAAATCTACAGGTCAGTATTTATTACCCTCTCCAGGTCAGTATTGATTGTACTCTCCAGGTCAGTATTTATTGTACTCTCCAGGTCAGTATTTATTGCACTCTCCAGGTCTATATTTATTGTACTCTCCAGGTCAGCGTTTATTGTACTCTCCAGGTCAGTATTTATTACATTCTCCAGGTTAGTATTTATTGTTCTCTCCAGGTCAGTATTTATTGTACTCTCCAATTCAGTATTTATTGTTCTCTCCAGGTCAGTATTTATTGTAATCTCCAGGTTGTTAATTATTCTACTCTCCAGGGCAGTATTTATTGTACTCTCCAGGTCATTATTTATTGTACTCTCCAGGTCAGTATTTATTGTACTCTCCAGGTCAGTATTTATTATCCACTCCAGGTCAGTATTTATTGTACTCTCCAGGTCAGTATGTATTGTACTCTCCAGGTCTATATTTATTGTACTCTCCAGGTCAGCGTTTATTGTAATCTCCAGGTCAGTATTTATTACCTTCTCCAGGTTAGTATTTATTGTTCTCTCCAGGTCAGTATTTATTGTATTCTCCAGATCAGTATTTATTGTTCTCTCCAGGTCAGTATTTATTGTAATCTCCAGGTCATTATTTATTCTCCTCTCCAGGGCAGTATTTATTGTACTCTCCAGGTCATTATTTATTGTACTCTCCAGGTCAGTATTTATTGTACTCTCCAGGTCAGTATTTATTATCCACTCCAGGTCAGTATTTATTGTACTCTCCATGTCAGAATTTATTGTACTCTCCAGGTCAGTATTTATTGTACTCTCCAGGTCAGTATTTAATGTTCTCTCCAGGTCAGTATTTATGCCCTATCAGGCCAGTATTTATTGTAGTCTCCAGGTCAGTTTTTTTTGTACTCTCCGCGTTAGTATTTATTGCCCTCTCCAGGTTAGTATTTATTATACTCCCAGTTCAGTATTTAATGTACTCTCCAGGTCAGTATTCATTGTACTCTCCAGGTCAATATTTATTGTACTCTCCAGGCCAGTATTTATTGTACTCTCCAGTTCAGCATTTATTGTACTCTCCAGGTCAGTATTTATTACATTCTCCAGGTCAGTATTTATTGTACTCTCCAGGAAAGTATTTAAAACCCCCTCCAGGTCAGTATTTATTGTCCTGTCCAGGTCAGTATTTATTATTCTATCCAGGTCAGTATTTATTGTACTCTCCAAGTCACTATTAATTGTTCTCTCCAGATCAGTATTTATTGTACTCTCCAATTCAGTTTTTATTGTACTATCCAGGTCAGTTTTTATTGTACTCTCCAGGTCAGTATTTATTGTACTCTCCAGGTCAGTATTTATTGTACTCTGCTGGTCATTATGTATTATACTCTCCAGATAAGTATTTATTACCCTCTCCATGTCAGTATTTATTACCCGCTCCAGGTCTGTATTTATGGTACTCTCCAGGTCAGTATTTATTGCACTATCCAAGTCACTATTTGTTGTACTCTCCAGGTCAGTATTTATTGTTCCCTCCAGGTCAGTATTTATTGTACTCTCCAGGTCAGTATTTATTGTACTCTCCAGGTCAGTATTTATTGCCCTCTCCAGGTCAGTATTTATTGAACTCTCCAGGTCAGTTTTTATTGTGCTCTCCAGGTCAGTATTTTTTGTATTCTCCAGGTCAATATTTAATTTACTATCCAGGTCAGTATTTATTGTACTCCCAAGGTCAGTATTTATTACCCTCTACAGGTCAGTATTTATTTTTCTCCCCAGGTCAATATTTATTGTACTCTCCAGGTCAGTATTTATTGCACTTACCAGGTCTGTATTTATTGTACTCTCCAGTTCAGTATTTATTGCCCTCTCCAGGTCAGTATTTATTGTACTCACCTGGTCAGTATTTATTGTAATCTCCAAGTCAGTATTAATTGTACTCTCTAGGTCAGTATTCTTTGTACTCTCCACGTCGGTATGTATTTTACTCTCCAGGTCAATAGTTATTGCCCTCTCCTGGTCAGAATTTATTGTATTCTCCAGGTCAGTATTTATTTTACTCTCTACTTCAGTATTTTTGTTCACCCCAGGTCAGTATGTATTGCCCTCTCCAGGTCAGTATTTATTTTACTCTCCAGGTCAGTATTTATTTTACTCTCCAGGTCAGTATTTATTCAACTCTCCAGTTCTGTATTTATTGTACTCTCAAGGTCAGTATATATTGTACTCTCCAGGTCAGTATTTATTGTACTCTCCAGGTCAGTATTTATTCTACTCTCCACGTCTGTATTTATTGTACTCTCCAGGTCAGTATTTATTGTACTCTCCAGGCCAGTATTTATTGTACTCTCCAATTCAGTTTTTATTGTACTCTCCACGTCAGTATTTATTGTACTCTCCAGGTCAGTATTCATTGTACTCTCCTGGTCAGTATTTATTGTACTCTCCAGGTCAGTATTTATTATCCACTCCAGGTCAGTATTTATTCTACTCTCCATGTCAGAATTTATTGTACTCTCCAGGTCAGTATTTATTGTACTCTCCAGGTCAGTATTTATTATCCACTCCAGGTCAGTATTTATTCTACTCTCCATGTCAGAATTTATTGCACTCTCCAGGTCAGTATTTATTATCCACTCCATGTCAGTATTTATTGTACTCTCCAGGTCAGTATTTATTGTACTCTACCGGTCAGTATTTATTGTACTCTCCAGGTCAGTATTTATTATCCACTCCAGGTCAGTATTTATTCTACTCTCCATGTCAGAATTTATTGTACTCTCCAGGTCAGTATTTATTGTACGCTCCAGTTCAGTACTTAATGTTCTCTCCAGGTCAGTATTTATGCCCTATCCAGGCCAGTATTTATTGTACTCTCCAGATCAGTATTTATTGTACTCTCCGGGTTAGTATTTATTGCCCTCTCCAGGTTAGTATTTATTGTACTCCCAGGTCAGTACTTAATGTACTCTCCAGGTCAGTATTCATTGTATTCTACAGGTCAATATTTATTGCACTCTCCAGGTCAGTATTTATTGTACTCTCCAGGTCAGCATTTATTGTACTCTCCAGGTCAGTATTTATTACCCTCTCCAGGTCAGTATTTATTGTACTCTCCAGGTAAGTATTTAAAACCACCTCCAGGTCAGTATTTATTACCCTCTCCAGGTCAGTATTTATTTTACTCCCCAAGTCAGTATTTATTTTACTACACAGGTCAGTATTTATTATACTCTCCAGGTCAGTAATTATTGTACTCTCCAGGTCAGTATTTATTGCCGTCTCCAGGCCATTATTTATTGTACTCTTCTATTCAGTATTTATTGTAAACTCCAGGTCAGAATTTTTTGTACTCTCCAGGTCTGTATTTATTACCCTCTCCAGGTCAGTATTTATTGTACTCTCCAGGTCTGTATTTATTACTCTCTCCAGGTCAGTATTTATTATCCTCTCCAGGTCAGTATTTATTGTACTCCACATGTCAGTATTTATTGTAGTCTCCATGTCAGTATTTATTGCAGTCTCCAGGTCAGTTTTTATTGTTCTCTCCAGGTCAGTATTTATTGTTCTCTCCAGGTCAGTATTTATTGTACTCTCCAGGTCAGTATTTATTGTACTCTCGAGGTAAGTATTTATTGTACTCTCCAGGTCAGTATTTATTACCCTCCACAGGTCAGTATTTATTTTTCTCCCCAGGTCAATATTTATTGTACTCTCCAGGTCAGTATTTATTGCACTTACCAGGTCTGTATTTATTGTACTCTCCAGTTCAGTATTTATTGCCCTCTCCAGGTCAGTATTTATTGTACACACCTGGTCAGTATTTATTGTAATCTCCAAGTCAGTATTAATTGTACTCTCTAGGTCAGTATTCTTTGTACTCTCCACGTCGGTATGTATTGTACTCTCCAGGTCAATAGTTATTGCCCTCTCCTGGTCAGAATTTATTGTATTCTCCAGGTCAGTATTTATTTTACTCTCTACTTCAGTATTTTTGTTCACCCCAGGTCAGTATGTATTGCCCTCTCCAGGTCAGTATTTATTTTACTCTCCAGGTCAGTATTTATTTTACTCTCCAGGTCAGTATTTATTCTACTCTCCAGTTCTGTATTTATTGTACTCTCAAGGTCAGTATATATTGTACTCTCCAGGTCAGTATTTATTGTACTCTCCAGGTCAGTATTTATTATCCACTCCATGTCAGTATTTATTGCACTCTCCAGGTCAGTGTTTATTGTACTCTCCAGGTCAGTATTTATTGTACTCTCCAGGTCAGTATTTATTATCCACTCCAGGTCAGTATTTATTCTACTCTCCATGTCAGAATTTATTGTACTCTCCAGGTCAGTATTTATTGTACGCTCCAGGTCAGTATTTAATGTTCTCTCCAGGTCAGTATTTATGCCCTATCCAGGCCAGTATTTATTGTACTCTCCAGATCAGTATTTATTGTACTCTCCGGGTTAGTATTTATTGCCCTCTCCAGGTTAGTATTTATTGTACTCCCAGGTCAGTACTTAATGTACTCTCCAGGTCAGTATTCATTGTATTCTACAGGTCAATATTTATTGCACTCTCCAGGTCAGTATTTATTGTACTCTCCAGGTCAGCATTTATTGTACTCTCCAGGTCAGTATTTATTACCCTCTCCAGGTCAGTATTTATTGTACTCTCCAGGTAAGTATTTAAAACCACCTCCAGGTCAGTATTTATTACCCTCTCCAGGTCAGTATTTATTTTACTCCCCAAGTCAGTATTTATTTTACTACACAGGTCAGTATTTATTATACTCTCCAGGTCAGTAATTATTGTACTCTCCAGGTCAGTATTTATTGCCGTCTCCAGGCCATTATTTATTGTACTCTTCTATTCAGTATTTATTGTAAACTCCAGGTCAGAATTTTTTGTACTCTCCAGGTCTGTATTTATTAGCCTCTCCAGGTCAGTATTTATTGTACTCTCCAGGTCTGTATTTATTACTCTCTCCAGGTCAGTATTTATTATCCTCTCCAGGTCAGTATTTATTGTACTCCACATGTCAGTATTTATTGTAGTCTCCATGTCAGTATTTATTGCAGTCTCCAGGTCAGTTTTTATTGTGCTCTCCAGGTCAGTATTTATTGTTCTCTCCAGGTCAGTATTTATTGTACTCTCCAGGTCAGTATTTATTGTACTCTCGAGGTAAGTATTTATTGTACTCTCCAGGTCAGTATTTATTGTACTCTCCAGGTCAGTATTTATTACCCTCTCCAGGTCAGCATTTATTGTACTCTCCAGGTCAGTATTTATTGTACTCTCCAGGTCTGTATTTATTGTACTCTCCAGGTCAGTGTTTATTATACTCTCCATGTCAATATGTATTACTCTCTCCAGGTCAGCATTTATTGTACTCTCCAGGTCAGTATTTATTGTACTCTCCAGGTCAGTATTTATTGTACTCTCCAGGTCAGTATTTATTGTACTCTCCAGGTCAGTATTTATTTTACTCTCCAGGTCATTATTTATTTTACTCTCCAGGTCAGTATTTATTGTACTCTCCAGGTCAGTATTTATTACCCTCTCCAGGTCAGCATTTATTGTACTCTCCATGTCAGTATTTATTGTACTCTCCAGGTCTGTATTTATTGTACTCTCCAGGTCAGTGTTTATTATACTCTCCATGTCAATATGTATTACTCTCTCCAGGTCAGTATTTATTGTACTCTCCAGGTCAGTATTTATTGTCCTCTCCAGGTCAGTATTTATTACCCTCTACAGGTCAGTATTTATTACCCTCTCCATGTAAGTATTTTTTGTACTCTCCAAGTCTGTATTTATTACCCTCTCCAGGTCAGTATTTATTGTACTCTCCAGGTCTGTATTTATTACTCTCTCCAGGTCAGTATTTATTACCCTCTCCAGGTCAGTATTTATTGTACTCCCCATGTCAGTATTTATTGTACTCTCCAGGTCAGTTTTTATTGTACTCTACAGGTCTGTATTTATTGTTCTCTCCAGGTCAGTATTTATTGTACTCTCCAGGTCAGTATTTATTGTACTCTCCAGGTAAGTATTTATTGTACTCTCCAGGTCAGTATTTATTGTATCTCCAGGTCAGTATTTATTACCCTCTCCAGGTCAGCATTTATTGCACTCTCCAGGTCAGTATTTATTGTACTCTCCAGGTCTGTATTTATTGTACTCTCCAGGTCAGTGTTTATTGTATTCTCCATGTCAGTATGTATTACTCTCTCCAGCTCAGTATTTGTTGTACTCTCCAGGTCAGTATTTATTGTACTGTCCAGGTCAGTATTTATTATTCTATCCAGGTCAGTATTTATTGTACTCTCCAAGTCACTATTAATTGTTATCTCCAGGTCAGTATTTATTACCCTCTCCAGATCAGTATTTATTGTACTCTCCAGGTCAGTATTTATTGTACTCTCCAGGTCAGTATTTATTGCACTCTCCAGGTCAGTATTTATTGAAATCTACAGGTCAGTATTTATTACCCTCTCCAGGTCAGTATTGATTGTACTCTCCAGGTCAGTATTTATTGTACTCTCCAGGTCAGTATTTATTGCACTCTCCAGGTCTATATTTATTGTACTCTCCAGGTCAGCGTTTATTGTACTCTCCAGGTCAGTATTTATTACATTCTCCAGGTTAGTATTTATTGTTCTCTCCAGGTCAGTATTTATTGTACTCTCCAATTCAGTATTTATTGTTCTCTCCAGGTCAGTATTTATTGTAATCTCCAGGTTGTTAATTATTCTACTCTCCAGGGCAGTATTTATTGTACTCTCCAGGTCATTATTTATTGTACTCTCCAGGTCAGTATTTATTGTACTCTCCAGGTCAGTATTTATTATCCACTCCAGGTCAGTATTTATTGTACTCTCCAGGTCAGTATGTATTGTACTCTCCAGGTCTATATTTATTGTACTCTCCAGGTCAGCGTTTATTGTAATCTCCAGGTCAGTATTTATTACCTTCTCCAGGTTAGTATTTATTGTTCTCTCCAGGTCAGTATTTATTGTATTCTCCAGATCAGTATTTATTGTTCTCTCCAGGTCAGTATTTATTGTAATCTCCAGGTCATTATTTATTCTCCTCTCCAGGGCAGTATTTATTGTACTCTCCAGGTCATTATTTATTGTACTCTCCAGGTCAGTATTTATTGTACTCTCCAGGTCAGTATTTATTATCCACTCCAGGTCAGTATTTATTGTACTCTCCATGTCAGAATTTATTGTACTCTCCAGGTCAGTATTTATTGTACTCTCCAGGTCAGTATTTAATGTTCTCTCCAGGTCAGTATTTATGCCCTATCAGGCCAGTATTTATTGTAGTCTCCAGGTCAGTTTTTTTTGTACTCTCCGCGTTAGTATTTATTGCCCTCTCCAGGTTAGTATTTATTATACTCCCAGTTCAGTATTTAATGTACTCTCCAGGTCAGTATTCATTGTACTCTCCAGGTCAATATTTATTGTACTCTCCAGGCCAGTATTTATTGTACTCTCCAGTTCAGCATTTATTGTACTCTCCAGGTCAGTATTTATTACATTCTCCAGGTCAGTATTTATTGTACTCTCCAGGAAAGTATTTAAAACCCCCTCCAGGTCAGTATTTATTGTCCTGTCCAGGTCAGTATTTATTATTCTATCCAGGTCAGTATTTATTGTACTCTCCAAGTCACTATTAATTGTTCTCTCCAGATCAGTATTTATTGTACTCTCCAATTCAGTTTTTATTGTACTATCCAGGTCAGTTTTTATTGTACTCTCCAGGTCAGTATTTATTGTACTCTCCAGGTCAGTATTTATTGTACTCTGCTGGTCATTATGTATTATACTCTCCAGATAAGTATTTATTACCCTCTCCATGTCAGTATTTATTACCCGCTCCAGGTCTGTATTTATGGTACTCTCCAGGTCAGTATTTATTGCACTATCCAAGTCACTATTTGTTGTACTCTCCAGGTCAGTATTTATTGTTCCCTCCAGGTCAGTATTTATTGTACTCTCCAGGTCAGTATTTATTGTACTCTCCAGGTCAGTATTTATTGCCCTCTCCAGGTCAGTATTTATTGAACTCTCCAGGTCAGTTTTTATTGTGCTCTCCAGGTCAGTATTTTTTGTATTCTCCAGGTCAATATTTAATTTACTATCCAGGTCAGTATTTATTGTACTCCCAAGGTCAGTATTTATTACCCTCTACAGGTCAGTATTTATTTTTCTCCCCAGGTCAATATTTATTGTACTCTCCAGGTCAGTATTTATTGCACTTACCAGGTCTGTATTTATTGTACTCTCCAGTTCAGTATTTATTGCCCTCTCCAGGTCAGTATTTATTGTACTCACCTGGTCAGTATTTATTGTAATCTCCAAGTCAGTATTAATTGTACTCTCTAGGTCAGTATTCTTTGTACTCTCCACGTCGGTATGTATTTTACTCTCCAGGTCAATAGTTATTGCCCTCTCCTGGTCAGAATTTATTGTATTCTCCAGGTCAGTATTTATTTTACTCTCTACTTCAGTATTTTTGTTCACCCCAGGTCAGTATGTATTGCCCTCTCCAGGTCAGTATTTATTTTACTCTCCAGGTCAGTATTTATTTTACTCTCCAGGTCAGTATTTATTCAACTCTCCAGTTCTGTATTTATTGTACTCTCAAGGTCAGTATATATTGTACTCTCCAGGTCAGTATTTATTGTACTCTCCAGGTCAGTATTTATTCTACTCTCCACGTCTGTGTTTATTGTACTCTCCAGGTCAGTATTTATTGTACTCTCCAGGCCAGTATTTATTGTACTCTCCAATTCAGTTTTTATTGTACTCTCCACGTCAGTATTTATTGTACTCTCCAGGTCAGTATTCATTGTACTCTCCTGGTCAGTATTTATTGTACTCTCCAGGTCAGTATTTATTATCCACTCCAGGTCAGTATTTATTCTACTCTCCATGTCAGAATTTATTGTACTCTCCAGGTCAGTATTTATTGTACTCTCCAGGTCAGTATTTATTATCCACTCCAGGTCAGTATTTATTCTACTCTCCATGTCAGAATTTATTGCACTCTCCAGGTCAGTATTTATTATCCACTCCATGTCAGTATTTATTGTACTCTCCAGGTCAGTATTTATTGTACTCTACCGGTCAGTATTTATTGTACTCTCCAGGTCAGTATTTATTATCCACTCCAGGTCAGTATTTATTCTACTCTCCATGTCAGAATTTATTGTACTCTCCAGGTCAGTATTTATTGTACGCTCCAGTTCAGTACTTAATGTTCTCTCCAGGTCAGTATTTATGCCCTATCCAGGCCAGTATTTATTGTACTCTCCAGATCAGTATTTATTGTACTCTCCGGGTTAGTATTTATTGCCCTCTCCAGGTTAGTATTTATTGTACTCCCAGGTCAGTACTTAATGTACTCTCCAGGTCAGTATTCATTGTATTCTACAGGTCAATATTTATTGCACTCTCCAGGTCAGTATTTATTGTACTCTCCAGGTCAGCATTTATTGTACTCTCCAGGTCAGTATTTATTACCCTCTCCAGGTCAGTATTTATTGTACTCTCCAGGTAAGTATTTAAAACCACCTCCAGGTCAGTATTTATTACCCTCTCCAGGTCAGTATTTATTTTACTCCCCAAGTCAGTATTTATTTTACTACACAGGTCAGTATTTATTATACTCTCCAGGTCAGTAATTATTGTACTCTCCAGGTCAGTATTTATTGCCGTCTCCAGGCCATTATTTATTGTACTCTTCTATTCAGTATTTATTGTAAACTCCAGGTCAGAATTTTTTGTACTCTCCAGGTCTGTATTTATTACCCTCTCCAGGTCAGTATTTATTGTACTCTCCAGGTCTGTATTTATTACTCTCTCCAGGTCAGTATTTATTATCCTCTCCAGGTCAGTATTTATTGTACTCCACATGTCAGTATTTATTGTAGTCTCCATGTCAGTATTTATTGCAGTCTCCAGGTCAGTTTTTATTGTTCTCTCCAGGTCAGTATTTATTGTTCTCTCCAGGTCAGTATTTATTGTACTCTCCAGGTCAGTATTTATTGTACTCTCGAGGTAAGTATTTATTGTACTCTCCAGGTCAGTATTTATTGTACTCTCCAGGTCAGTATTTATTACCCTCTCCAGGTCAGCATTTATTGTACTCTCCAGGTCAGTATTTATTGTACTCTCCAGGTCTGTATTTATTGTACTCTCCAGGTCAGTGTTTATTATACTCTCCATGTCAATATGTATTACTCTCTCCAGGTCAGCATTTATTGTACTCTCCAGGTCAGTATTTATTGTACTCTCCAGGTCAGTATTTATTGTACTCTCCAGGTCAGTATTTATTGTACTCTCCAGGTCAGTATTTATTTTACTCTCCAGGTCAGTATTTATTTTACTCTCCAGGTCAGTATTTATTCTACTCTCCAGGTCAGTATTGATTGTACTCTCCAGGTCAGTATTTATTGTACTCTCCAGGTCAGTATTTATTGTACTCTCCAGGTCTATATTTATTGTACTCTCCAGGTCAGCGTTTATTGTACTCTCCAGGTCAGTATTTATTACCTTCTCCAGGTTAGTATTTATTGTTCTCTCCAGGTCAGTATTTATTGTACTCTCCAGGTCAGTATTTATTGTTCTCTCCAGGTCAGTATTTATTGTAATCTCCAGGTTATTATTTATTCTACTCTCCAGTGCAGTATTTATTGTACTCTCCAGGTCATTATTTATTGTACTCTCTAGGTCAGTATTTATTGTACTCTCCAGGTCAGTATTTATTATCCACTCCAGGTCAGTATTTATTGTACTCTCCAGGTCAGTATTTATTGTACTCTCCAGGTCTATATTTATTGTACTCTCCAGGTCAGCGTTTATTGTAATCTCCAGGTCAGTATTTATTACCTTCTCCAGGTTAGTATTTATTGTTCTCTCCAGGTCAGTATTTATTGTACTCTCCAGATCAGTATTTATTGTTCTCTCCAGGTCAGTATTTATTGTAATCTCCAGGTCATTATTTATTCTCCTCTCCAGGGCAGTATTTATTGTACTCTCCAGGTCATTATTTATTGTACTCTCCAGGTCAGTATTTATTGTACTCTCCAGGTCAGTATTTATTATCCACTCCAGGTCAGTATTTATTGTACTCTCCATGTCAGAATTTATTGTACTCTCCAGGTCAGTATTTATTGTACTCTCCAGGTCAGTATTTAATGTTCTCTCCAGGTCAGTATTTATGCCCTATCCAGGCCAGTATTTATTGTACTCTCCAGGTCAGTATTTTTTGTACTCTCTGCGTTAGTATTTATTGCCCTCTCCAGGTTAGTATTTATTATACTCCCAGTTCAGTACTTAATGTACTCTCCAGGTCAGTATTCATTGTACTCTCCAGGTCAATATTTATTGTACTCTCCAGGCCAGTATTTATTGTACTCTCCAGTTCAGCATTTATTGTACTCTCCAGGTCAGTATTTATTACATTCTCCAGGTCAGTATTTATTGTACTCTCCAGGAAAGTATTTAAAACCCCCTCCAGGTCAGTATTTATTGTCCTGTCCAGGTCAGTATTTATTATTCTATCCAGGTCAGTATTTATTGTACTCTCCAAGTCACTATTAATTGTTCTCTCCAGATCAGTATTTATTGTACTCTCCAATTCAGTTTTTATTGTACTATCCAGGTCAGTTTTTATTGTACTCTCCAGGTCAGTATTTATTGTACTCTCCAGGTCAGTATTTATTGTACTCTGCTGGTCATTATGTATTATACTCTCCAGATAAGTATTTATTACCCTCTCCATGTCAGTATTTATTACCCGCTCCAGGTCTGTATTTATGGTACTCTCCAGGTCAGTATTTTTTGCACTATCCAAGTCACTATTTGTTGTACTCTCCAGGTCAGTATTTATTGTTCCCTCCAGGTCAGTATTTATTGTACTCTCCAGGTCAGTATTTATTGTACTCTCCAGGTCAGTATTTATTGCCCTCTCCAGGTCAGTATTTATTGAACTCTCCAGGTCAGTTTTTATTGTGCTCTCCAGGTCAGTATTTTTTGTATTCTCCAGGTCAGTATTTATTTTACTATCCAGGTCAGTATTTATTGTACTCCCAAGGTCAGTATTTATTGCCCTCTCCATGTCAGTATTTATTGCACTCATCTGGTCAGTATTTATTGTAATCTCCAAGTCAGTATTAATTGTACTCTCTAGGTCAGTATTCTTTGTACTCTCCACGTCGGTATGTATTGTACTCTCCAGGTCAATAGTTATTGCCCTCTCCTGGTCAGAATTTATTGTATTCTCCAGGTCAGTATTTATTTTACTCTCTACTTCAGTATTTTTGTTCACCCCAGGTCAGTATGTATTGCCCTCTCCAGGTCAGTATTTATTTTACTCTCCAGGTCAGTATTTATTTTACTCTCCAGGTCAGTATTTATTCTACTCTCCAGTTCTGTATTTATTGTACTCTCAAGGTCAGTATATATTGTACTCTCCAGGTCAGTATTTATTGTACTCTCCAGGTCAGTATTTATTCTACTCTCCACGTCTGTATTTATTGTACTCTCCAGGTCAGTATTTATTGTACTCTCCAGGCCAGTATTTATTGTACTCTCCAATTCAATTTTTATTGTACTCTCCACGTCAGTATTTATTGTACTCTCCAGGTCAGTATTCATTGTACTCTCCAGGTCAGTATTTATTGTACTCTCCAGGTCAGTATTTATTATCCACTCCAGGTCAGTATTTATTCTACTCTCCATGTCAGAATTTATTGTACTCTCCAGGTCAGTATTTATTGTACTCTCCAGGTCAGTATTTATTATCCACTCCAGGTCAGTATTTATTCTACTCTCCATGTCAGAATTTATTGTACTCTCCAGGTCAGTATTTATTATCCACTCCATGTCAGTATTTATTGTACTCTCCAGGTCAGTATTTATTGTACTCTCCAGGTCAGTATTTATTGTACTCTCCAGGTCAGTATTTATTATCCACTCCAGGTCAGTATTTATTCTACTCTCCATGTCAGAATTTATTGTACTCTCCAGGTCAGTATTTATTGTACTCTCCAGGTCAGTATTTAATGTTCTCTCCAGGTCAGTATTTATGCCCTATCCAGGCCAGTATTTATTGTACTCTCCAGATCAGTATTTATTGTACTCTCCGGGTTAGTATTTATTGCCCTCTCCAGGTTAGTATTTATTGTACTCCCAGGTCAGTACTTAATGTACTCTCCAGGTCAGTATTCATTGTATTCTACAGGTCAATATTTATTGCACTCTCCAGGTCAGTATTTATTGTACTCTCCAGGTCAGCATTTATTGTACTCTCCAGGTCAGTATTTATTACCCTCTCCAGGGCAGTATTTATTCTACTCTCCATGTCAGAATTTATTGTACTCTCCAGGTCAGTATTTATTATCCACTCCATGTCAGTATTTATTGTACTCTCCAGGTCAGTATTTATTGTACTCTCCAGTTCAGTATTTATTGTACTCTCCAGGTCAGTATTTATTGTCCACTCCAGGTCAGTATTTATTCTACTCTCCATGTCAGAATTTATTGTACATCCAGGTCAGTATTTATTGTACTCTCCAGGTCAGTATTTAATGTTCTCTCCAGGTCAGTATTTATGCCCGATCCAGGCCAGTATTTATTGTACTCTCCAGATCAGTATTTATTGTACTCTCCGGGTTAGTATTTATTGCCCTCTCCAGGTTAGTATTTATTGTACTCCCAGGTCAGTACTTAATGTACTCTCCAGGTCAGTATTCATTGTATTCTACAGGTCAATATTTATTGCACTCTCCAGGTCAGTATTTATTGTACTCTCCAGGTCAGCATTTATTGTACTCTCCAGGTCAGTATTTATTACCCTCTCCAGGTCAGTATTTATTGTACTCTCCAGGTAAGTATTTAAAACCACCTCCAGGTCAGTATTTATTACCCTCTCCAGGTCAGTATTTATTTTACTCCCCAAGTCAGTATTTATTTTACTACACAGGTCAGTATTTATTATACTCTCCAGGTCAGTAATTATTGTACTCTCCAGGTCAGTATTTATTGCCCTCTCCAGGTCAGTATTGATTGTACTCTCCATGTCAGTATTTATTGTACTCTCCAGGTCAGTATTTATTGTACTCTCCAATTCTATATTTATTGTACTCTCCAGGTCAGCGTTTATTGTACTCTCCAGGTCAGTATGTATTACCTTCTCCAGGTTAGTATTTATTGTTCTCTCCAGGTCAGTATTTATTGTACTCTCCAGGTCAGTATTTATTGTACTCTCCAGGTCAGTATTTATTGTTCTCTCCAGGTCAGTATTTATTGTAATCTCCAGGTTATTATTTATTCTACTCTCCAGGGCAGTATTTATTGTACTCTTCAGGTCATTATTTATTGTACTCTCCAGGTCAGTATTTATTGTACTCTCCAGGTCAGTATTTATTATCCACTCCAGGTCAGTATTTATTGTACTCTCCAGATCAGTATTTATTGTACTCTCCAGGTCTATATTTATTGTACTCTCCAGGTCAGCGTTTATTGTAATCTCCAGGTCAGTATTTATTACCTTCTCCAGGTTAGTATTTATTGTTCTCTCCAGGTCAGTATTTATTGTACTCTCCAGATCAGTATTTATTGTTCTCTCCAGGTCAGTATTTATTGTAATCTCCAGGTCATTATTTATTCTCCTCTCCAGGGCAGTATTTATTGTACTCTCCAGGTCATTATTTATTGTACTCTCCAGGTCAGTATTTATTGTACTCTCCAGGTAAGTATTTATTATCCACTCCAGGTCAGTATTTATTGTACTCTCCATGTCAGAATTTATTGTACTCTCCAGGTCAGTATTTATTGTACTCTCCAGGTCAGTATTTAATGTTCTCTCCAGGTCAGTATTTATGCCCTATCCACGCCAGTATTTATTGTACTCTCCAGGTCAGTATTTTTTGTACTCTCCGCGTTAGTATTTATTGCCCTCTCCAGGTTAGTATTTATTATACTCCCAGTTCAGTACTTAATGTACTCTCCAGGTCAGTATTCATTGTACTCTCCAGGTCAATATTTATTGTACTCTCCAGGCCACTATTTATTGTACTCTCCAGTTCAGCATTTATTGTACTCTCCAGGTCAGTATTTATTACATTCTCCAGGTCAGTATTTATTGTACTCTCCAGGAAAGTATTTAAAACCCCCTCCAGGTCAGTATTTATTGTCCTGTCCAGGTCAGTATTTATTATTCTATCCAGGTCAGTATTTATTGTACTCTCCAAGTCACTATTAATTGTTCTTTCCAGATCAGTATTTATTGTACTCTCCAATTCAGTTTTTATTGTACTATCCAGGTCAGTTTTTATTGTACTCTCCAGGTCAGTATTTATTGTACTCTCCAGGTCAGTATTTATTGCCATCTCCAGGTCAGTATTTATTGAACTCGCCAGGTCAGTATTTATTTTACTCTCCAGGGCAGCATTTATCACCCCCTCCAGGTCAATATTTATTACCCTCTCTGGGTCAGTATTTATTTTACTCCCCAGGTCAGTATTTATTGTACTCTCCAGGTTAGTAGTTATTCTACTCTCCAGGTCATTATTTATTCTACTCACCAGGTCAGTATTTATTGTACTCTCCAGGTTAGTAGTTATTCTACTCTCCAGGTCATTATTTATTTTACTCCCCAGGTCAGTATTTATTGTACTCTCCAGGGTAGTATTTATTCTACTCTCCAGGTCATTATTTATTCTACTCTCCAGGTCTGTGCTTATTTTTCTCTCCAGGTCAGTATTTATTGAACTCTCCAGATCAGTATTTATTGTACTCTCCAGGTAAGTATTTATTGTACTCTCCAGGTCAGCATTTATTGTACTCTCCAGGTCAGTATTTATTGTACTCTCCAGATCAGTATTTATTACCCCCTCCAGGTCAGTATTTATTACACTCTCCAGGTCAGTATTTATTTTACTCCCCAGGACTGTATTTATTGTTCTCTCCAGGTTAATATTTATTGTAATCTCCAGGTCAGTATTTATTGTACTCTCCATGTCATTATTTATTACCCTCTCCAGGTCATATTTATTACCCTCTCTAGGTCAGTATTTATTGTCCTCTCCATGTCAGTATTTATTGTACTCTCCAGGTCAGTATTTATTCTGCTCTCCCCGTCAGTATTTATTGCCCTCTCCAGGTCAGTATTTATTGTACTCTCCAGTTCAGTATTTATTGCCCTCTCCAGATCAGTATTTAATGTACCCTCTAGGTCAGTATTTATTGTACTCTCCAGGTCAGTATTTATTGCACTCCCCAGGTCAGTATTTATTATACTCTCCAGGTCAGTATTTATTACCCTCTCCAGTTCAATATTTATTGTATTCTCCAGGTCTTTATTTATTACTCTCTCCAGGTCAGTATTTATTTTACTCCCCAGGTCAGAATTTATTCTGCTCTCCACGTCAGTATTTATTATACTCTCCAGGTCAGTATTTATTACCCTCTCCAGATCAATATTTATTGTCCTCTCCAGGTCAGTATTTATTACCCTCTCCAGGTCAGTATTTATTACCCTCTCCATGTCAGTATTTTTTGTACTCTCCAAGTCTGTATGTATTAGCCACTCCAGGTCATTATTTATTGTAATCTCCAGGTCTGTATTTAGTACTCTCTCCAGGTCAGTATTTATTACCCTCTCCAGCTCAGTATTTATTGTACTCTCCAGGTCAGTATTAATTGTACTCTCCACGTCAGTATTTATTGCCCTCTCCAGGTCAGTATTTACTGTACTCTCCAGGTCAGTATTTATTGCCCTCTCCAGGTCAGTGTTTAATGTACCCTCTTGGTCAATATTTAATGTACTCTCCAGGTCAGTATTTATTGTACACTCCAGGTCAGCATTTATTGTACTCTCCAGGTCAGTATTTATTGCACTCCCCATGTCAGTATTTATTATACTCTCCAGGTCAGTATTTATTAACATCTCCAGGTCAGTATTTATTGCACACTCCAGGTCAGCATTTATTGTACTCTCCAGGTCAGTATTTATTACCCTCTCGAGTTCAGTATTTATTGTAATCTCCAGGTCAGTATTTATTGTACTCTCAAGGTCAGTATTTATTGTGCTATCCAGGTCAGTATTTATTGTACTCTCCAGGTCAGTATTTATTGCCCCTCCAGGTCAGTATTTATTGTACTCTCCAGGTCAGTATTTAATGTATTTATTGTACTCTACAGGTCAGTATTTATTGTACTCTCCAGGTCAGTATTTAATGTACTCTCCAGTTCAGTATGTATTGTACTCTCCAGGTCAATATTTATTGCCCTCTCCAGGTCCATATGTATTGTACCCTCCAGGTCATTATTTATTGCACTCTCCAGGTCAGTATATATTGTACTCTCCAGGTCAGTATTTAATGTACTCTCCAGGTCAGTATTTATTGTACTCTCCAGGTCAGTATTTATTGCCCCCTCCAGGTCAGTATTTATAGTACTCTCCAGGTCAGTATTTATTGTATTTATTGTACTATCTTGGTCAGTATTTATTGTACTCTCCAGGTCAATATTTATTGCCCTCTCCAGGTCAGTATTTATTGTACTCTCCAGGTCAGTATTTATAGTACTCTCCAGGTCAATATTTATTGTACTCTCCTGTTCATTATTTATTGCACTCTCCTGGGCAATATTTATCGCCCTCTCCAGGTCAGTATTTATTGGTCTCTCCATGGCAGTATGTAACGCCCTCTCCAGGTCAGTATCTATTGTACTCTCCAGGTCAGTATTTAATGTACTCTCCCGGTCAGTATTTATTGTACTCACCCGGTCAGTATTTATTGTACACTCGAGGTCCGTATTTATTGTACTCTCCAGGTCAGTATTTATTGCCCTCTCCAGGGCAGTATGTATTGCACTCTCCAGGTCAGTAGTTATTATACTCGCCAGGTCATTATTTAATGTACTCTGCAGATCAGTATATATTGTACTCTCCAGGTCAGTATTTACTGTACTCTCCATGTCATTATTTATTGTACTGTCCAGGTCAGTATTTATTGTATTTATTGTACTCTACAGGTCAGTATTTATTGTACTCTCCAGGTCAGTATTTAATGTACTCTCCAGTTCAGCATGTATTGTACTCTCCAGGTCAATGTTTATTGCCCTCTCCAGGTCCATATGTATTGTACCCTCCAGGTCATTATTTATTGCACTCTCCAGGTCCATATGTATTGTACCCTCCAGGTCATTATTTATTGCACTCTCCAGGTCAGTATATATTGTACTCTCCAGGTCACTATTTATTGTCTTCACCAGGTCAGTATTTATTGTACTCTCCAGGTCAGTATTTCTTGTACTCTCCATGTCAATATTTATTTACTCTCCAGGTCAGTATTTATTGTACTCTCAAGGTCAGTATTTATTGTTCTCTCCAGATCAGTATTTACTGCACACTACAGGTCAGTATTATTGCAATCTCCTGGTCAATATTTATTGCCCTCTCCAGGTCAGTATTTATTGCACTCTCCAGGTGAATATTTATTGTACTCTCCAGGTCAATATTTATTGTGCTCTCCAGGTCAGTGTTTATTTTACTCTCCAGGTCAGTATTTATTACCCTCTCCAGGTCAATATTTATTGCCCTCTCCAGGTGAGTATTTATTGTATTCTCCAGGTCAATATTTATTGTGCTCTCCAGGTCAGTATTTATTGTACTCTCCAGGTCAGTATTTATTGTACTCTCCAGGTCAGTATTTAATGTACTCTCCAGGTCAGTATTTATTGTACTCTCCAGGTCAGTATTTATTGCCCCCTCCAGGTCAGTATTTATAGTACTCTCCAGGTCAGTATTTATTGTACTATCCAGGTCAGTATTTATTGTACTCTCCAGGTCAATATTTATTGCCCTCTCCAGGTCAGTATTTATTGTACTCTCCAGGTCAGTATTTATAGTACTCTCCAGGTCAATATTTATTGTACTCTCCAGGTCAGTGTTTAATGTACCCTCTTGGTCAATATTTAATGTACTCTCCAGGTCAGTATTTATTGTACACTCCAGGTCAGCATTTATTGTACTCTCCAGGTCAGTATTTATTGCACTCCCCATGTCAGTATTTATTATACTCTCCAGGTCAGTATTTATTAACATCTCCAGGTCAGTATTTATTGTATTCTCCAGGTCAGTATTTGTTTTACTCTCCAGGTCAGTATTTATTACCCCCTCCAGGTCAGTATTTATTACCCTCTCCAGGTCAGTATTTATTGTACTCTCCAGGTCAGTATTTATTGCCATCTCCAGGTCAGTATTTAATGTACCCTCTAGGTCAGTATTTATTGAACTCTCCAGGTCAGTATTTATTTTACACTCCAGGGCAGTATTTATAACCCCCTCCAGGTCAGTATTTATTACCCTCTCTAGGTCAGTATTTATTTTACTCCCCAGGTCAGTATTTATTGTACTCTCCAGGTTAATAGTTATTCTACCCTCCAGGTCATTATTTATTCTACTCACCAGGTCAGTATTTTTTGTACTCTACAGGTTAGTAGTTATTCTACTCTCCAGTTCATTATTTATTTTACTCCCCAGGTCAGTATTTATTGTACTCTCCAGGTTAGTATTTATTCTACTCTCCAGGTCATTATTTATTCTACTCTCCAGGTCTGTGTTTATTTTTCTCTCCAGGTCAGTATTTATTGTACTCTCCAGATCAGTATTTATTGTACTCTCCAGGTAAGTATTTATAGTACTCTCCAGGTCAGTATTTATTGTACTCTCCAGGTCAGTATTTATTACCCTCTCCAGGTCAGCATTTATTGTACTCTCCAGGTCAGTATTTATTGTACTCTCCAGATCAGTATTTATTACCCCCTCCAGGTCAGTATTTATTGTACTCTCCAGGTCAGTATTTATTGTCCTCTCCAGGTCAGTATTTATTACCCTCTCCAGGTCAGTATTTATTACCCTATCCATGTCAGTATTTTTTGTACTCTCCAAGTCTGTATGTATTACCCTCTCCAGGTCAATATTTATTGTAATCTCCAGGTCTGTATTTAGTACTCTCTCCAGGTCGGTATTTATTACCCTCTCCAGGTCAGTATTTATTGTACTCTCCAGGTCAGTATTTATTGTACTCTCCACGTCAGTATTTATTGCCGTCTCCAGGTCAGTATTTACTGTACTCTCCAGGTCAGTATTTATTGCCCTCTCCAGGTCAGTGTTTAATGTACCCTCTTGGTCAATATTTATTGTACTCTCCAGGTCAGTATTTATTGTACACTCCAGGTCAGCATTTATTGTACTCTCCAGGTCAGTATTTATTGCACTCCCCATGTCAGTATTTATTATACTCTCCAGGTCAGTATTTATTAACATCTACAGGTCAGTATTTATTGTATTCTCCAGGTCAGTATTTGTTTTACTCTCCAGGTCAGTATTTATTACCCCCTCCAGGTCAGTATTTATTACCCTCTCCAGGTCAGTATTTATTGTACTCTCCAGGTCAGTATTTATTGCCATCTCCAGGTCAGTATTTAATGTACCCTCCAGGTCAGTATTTATTGAACTCTCCAGGTCAGTATTTATTTTACTCTCCAGGGCAGCATTTATCACCCCCTCCAGGTCAGTATTTATTACCCTCTCTGGGTCAGTATTTATTTTACTCCCCAGGTCAGTATTTATTGTACTCTCCAGGTTAGTAGTTATTCTACTCTCCAGGTCATTATTTATTCTACTCACCAGGTCAGTATTTATTGTACTCTCCAGGTTAGTAGTTATTCTACTCTCCAGGTCATTATTTATTTTACTCCCCAGGTCAGTATTTATTGTACTCTCCAGGTTAGTATTTATTCTACTCTCCAGGTCATTATTTATTCTACTCTCCAGGTCTGTGCTTATTTTTCTCTCCAGGTCAGTATTTATTGTACTCTCCAGATCAGTATTTATTGTACTATCCAGGTAAGTATTTATTGTACTCTCCAGGTCAGTATTTATTGTACTCTCCAGGTCAATATTTATTACCCTCTCCAGGTCAGCATTTATTGTACTCTCCAGGTCAGTATTTATTGTACTCTCCAGATCAGTATTTATTACCCCCTCCAGGTCAGTATTTATTACACTCTCCAGGTCAGTATTTATTTTACTCCCCAGGACAGTATTTATTGTTCTCTCCAGGTTAGTATTTATTGTAATCTCCAGGTCAGTATTTATTGTACTCTCCAGGTCATTATTTATTACCCTCTCCAGGTCATATTTATTACACTCTCTAGGTCAGTATTTATTGTCCTCTCCATGTCAGTATTTATTGTACTCTCCAGGTCAGTATTTATTCTGCTCTCCACGTCAGTATTTATTATACTCTCCAGGTCAGTATTTATTACCCTCTCCAGATCAATATTTATTGTCCTCTCCAGGTCAGTATTTATTACCCTCTCCAGGTCAGTATTTATTACCCTCTCCATGTCAGTATTTTTTGTACTCTCCAAGTCTGTATGTATTAGCCACTCCAGGTCATTATTTATTGTAATCTCCAGGTCTGTATTTAGTACTCTCTCCAGGTCAGTATTTATTACCCTCTCCAGCTCAGTATTTATTGTACTCTCCAGGTCAGTATTAATTGTACTCTCCACGTCAGTATTTATTGCCCTCTCCAGGTCAGTATTTACTGTACTCTCCAGGTCAGTATTTATTGCCCTCTCCAGGTCAGTGTTTAATGTACCCTCTTGGTCAATATTTAATGTACTCTCCAGGTCAGTATTTATTGTACACTCCAGGTCAGCATTTATTGTACTCTCCAGGTCAGTATTTATTGCACTCCCCATGTCAGTATTTATTATACTCTCCAGGTCAGTATTTATTAACATCTCCAGGTCAGTATTTATTGTACACTCCAGGTCAGCATTTATTGTACTCTCCAGGTCAGTATTTATTACCCTCTCGAGTTCAGTATTTATTGTAATCTCCAGGTCAGTATTTATTGTACTCTCAAGGTCAGTATTTATTGTGCTATCCAGGTCAGTATTTATTGTACTCTCCAGGTCAGTATTTATTGCCCCTCCAGGTCAGTATTTATTGTACTCTCCAGGTCAGTATTTAATGTATTTATTGTACTCTACAGGTCAGTATTTATTGTACTCTCCAGGTCAGTATTTAATGTACTCTCCAGTTCAGTATGTATTGTACTCTCCAGGTCAATATTTATTGCCCTCTCCAGGTCCATATGTATTGTACCCTCCAGGTCATTATTTATTGCACTCTCCAGGTCAGTATATATTGTACTCTCCAGGTCAGTATTTAATGTACTCTCCAGGTCAGTATTTATTGTACTCTCCAGGTCAGTATTTATTGCCCCCTCCAGGTCAGTATTTAAAGTACTCTCCAGGTCAGTATTTATTGTATTTATTGTACTATCTTGGTCAGTATTTATTGTACTCTCCAGGTCAATATTTATTGCCCTCTCCAGGTCAGTATTTATTGTACTCTCCAGGTCAGTATTTATAGTACTCTCCAGGTCAATATTTATTGTACTCTCCTGTTCATTATTTATTGCACTCTCCTGGGCAATATTTATCGCCCTCTCCAGGTCAGTATTTATTGGTCTCTCCATGGCAGTATGTAACGCCCTCTCCAGGTCAGTATCTATTGTACTCTCCAGGTCAGTATTTAATGTACTCTCCAGGTCAGTATTTATTGTACTCACCCGGTCAGTATTTATTGTACACTCGAGGTCCGTATTTATTGTACTCTCCAGGTCAGTATTTATTGCCCTCTCCAGGGCAGTATGTATTGCACTCTCCAGGTCAGTAGTTATTATACTCGCCAGGTCATTATTTAATGTACTCTGCAGATCAGTATATATTGTACTCTCCAGGTCAGTATTTACTGTACTCTCCATGTCATTATTTATTGTACTGTCCAGGTCAGTATTTATTGTATTTATTGTACTCTACAGGTCAGTATTTATTGTACTCTCCAGGTCAGTATTTAATGTACTCTCAAGTTCAGCATGTATTGTACTCTCCAGGTCAATGTTTATTGCCCTCTCCAGGTCCATGTGTATTGTACCCTCCAGGTCATTATTTATTGCACTCTCCAGGTCCATATGTATTGTACCCTCCAGGTCATTATTTATTGCACTCTCCAGGTCAGTATATATTGTACTCTGCAGGTCACTATTTATTGTCTTCACCAGGTCAGTATTTATTGTACTCTCCAGGTCAGTATTTCTTGTACTCTCCATGTCAATATTTATTTACTCTCCAGGTCAGTATTTATTGTACTCTCAAGGTCAGTATTTATTGTTCTCTCCAGATCAGTATTTATTGCACACTACAGGTCAGTATTATTGCAATCTCCTGGTCAATATTTATTGCCCTCTCCAGGTCAGTATTTATTGCACTCTCCAGGTGAATATTTATTGTACTCTCCAGGTCAATATTTATTGTGCTCTCCAGGTCAGTGTTTATTTTACTCTCCAGGTCAGTATTTATTACCCTCTCCAGGTCAATATTTATTGCCCTCTCCAGGTGAGTATTTATTGTATTCTGCAGGTCAATATTTATTGTGCTCTCCAGGTCAGTATTTATTGTACTCTCCAGGTCAGTATTTATTGTACTCTCCAGGTCAGTATTTAATGTACTCTCCAGGTCAGTATTTATTGTACTCTCCAGGTAAGTATTTATTGCCCCCTCCAGGTCAGTATTTATAGTACTCTCCAGGTCAGTATTTATTGTACTATCCAGGTCAGTATTTATTGTACTCTCCAGGTCAATATTTATTGCCCTCTCCAGGTCAGTATTTATTGTACTCTCCAGGTCAGTATTTATAGTACTCTCCAGGTCAATATTTATTGTACTCTCCTGTTCATTATTTATTGCACTCTCCTGGGCAATATTTATCGCCCTCTCCAGGTCAGTATTTATTGCTCTCTCCAGGGCAGTATTTAATGCCCTCTCCAGGTCAGTATCTATTGTACTCTCCAGGTCAGTATTTAATGTACTCTCCAGGTCAGTATTTATTGTACTCACCCGGTCAGTATTGATTGTACACTCGAGGTCAGTATTTATTGTACTCTCCAGGTCAGTATTTATTGCCCTCTCTAGGGCAGTATGTATTGCACTCTCCAGGTTAGTATTTATTATACTCGCCAGGTCATTATTTAATGTACTCTGCAGATCAGTATATATTGTACTCTCCAGGTCAGTATTTACTGTACTATCCATGTCAGTATTTATTGTACTGTCCAGGTCAGTATTTATTGTCCTCTCCAGGTCAGTATGTATTGTACCCTCCAGGTCAGTATTTATTGTACTCACCAGGTCAGTATTTATTGTGCTCTCCAGGTGAGTTTCTATTGTCCTCTCCAGGTCAATATTGATTGTACCCTCCAGGTCATTATTTATTGCACTCTCCAGGTCAGTATATTTTGCACTCTCCAGGTCAGTATTTATTGTATGTATTGTACTCTCCAGGTCAGTATTTATTGTACTCTCCAGGTCAGAATTTAATGTACTCTCCAGTTCAGTATGTATTGTACTCTCCAGGTCAATATTTATTGCCCTCTCCAGGTCAGTATATATTGCACTCTCCAGGTGAATATTTATTGTACTTTCCAGGTCAATATTTATTGTGCTCTCCAGGTCAGTGTTTATTTTACTCTCCAGGTCAGTATTTATTACCCTCTCCAGGTCAATATTTATTGCCCTCTCCAGGTGAGTATTTATTGTATTCTCCAGGTCAATATTTATTGTGCTCTCCAGGTCAGTATTTATTGTACTCTCCAGGTCAGTATTTATTGTACTCTCCAGGTCAGTATTTAATGTACTCTCCAGGTCAGTATTTATTGTACTCTCCAGGTCAGTATTTATTGCCCCCTCCAGGTCAGTATTTATAGTACTCTCCAGGTCAGTATTTATTGTACTATCCAGGTCAGTATTTATTGTACTCTCCAGGTCAATATTTATTGCCCTCTCCAGGTCAGTATTTATTGTACTCTCCAGGTCAGTATTTATAGTACTCTCCAGGTCAATATTTATTGTACTCTCCTGTTCATTATTTATTGCACTCTCCTGGGCAATATTTATCGCCCTCTCCAGGTCAGTATTTATTGCTCTCTCCAGGGCAGTATTTAATGCCCTCTCCAGGTCAGTATCTATTGTACTCTCCAGGTCAGTATTTAATGTACTCTCCAGGTCAGTATTTATTGTACTCACCCGGTCAGTATTGATTGTACAATCGAGGTCAGTATTTATTGTACTCTCCAGGTCAGTATTTATTGCCCTCTCCAGGGCAGTATGTATTGCACTCTCCAGGTTAGTATTTATTATACTCGCCAGGTCATTATTTAATGTACTCTGCAGATCAGTATATATTGTACTCTCCAGGTCAGTATTTACTGTACTATCCATGTCAGTATTTATTGTACTGTCCAGGTCAGTATTTATTGTCCTCTCCAGGTCAGTATGTATTGTACCCTCCAGGTCAGTATTTATTGTACTCACCAGGTCAGTATTTATTGTGCTCTCCAGGTCAGTTTTTATTGTCCTCTCCAGGTCAATATTGATTGTACCCTCCAGGTCATTATTTATTGCACTCTCCAGGTCAGTATATTTTGCACTCTCCAGGTCAGTATTTATTGTATGTATTGTACTCTCCAGGTCAGTATTTATTGTACTCTCCAGGTCAGTATTTAATGTACTCTCCAGTTCAGTATGTATTGTACTCTCCAGGTCAATATTTATTGCCCTCTCCAGGTCAGTATTTATTGTACTCTCCAGGTCAGTATTTATAGTACTCTCCAGGTCAATATTTATTGTACTCTCCTGTTCATTATTTATTGCACTCTCCTGGGCAATATTTATCGCCCTCTCCAGGTCAGTATTTGTTGCTCTCTCCAGGGCAGTATTTAATGCCCTCTCCAGGTCAGTATCTATTGTACTCTCCAGGTCAGTATTTAATGTACTCTCCAGGTCAGTATTTATTGTACTCAACCGGTCAGTATTTATTGTACACTCGAGGTCAGTATTTATTGTACTCTCCAGGTCAGTATTTATTGCCCTCTCCAGGGCAGTATGTATTGCACTCTCCAGGTCAGTATTTATTATACTCGCCAGGTCATTATTTAAATGTACTCTGCAGATCAGTATATATTGTACTCTCCAGGTCAGTATTTACTGTACTCTCCATGTCAGTATTTATTGTACTGTCCAGGTCAGTATTTATTGTCCTCTCCAGGTCAGTATTTATTGTACCCTCCAGGTCAGTATTTATTGTACTCACCAGGTCAGTATTTATTGTGCTCTCCAGGTCAGTTTTTATTGTCCTCTCCAGGTCAATATTTATTGTACCCTCCAGGTCATTATTTATTGCACTCTCCAGGTCAGTATATTTTGCACTCTCCAGGTCAGTATTTATTGTACTCTCCCGGTCAGTTTTTATTGTCCTCTCCAGGTGACTATTTATTGTACTCTCCAGGTCACTATTTATTGTATTCACCAGGTCAATATTTATTGTAATCTCCAGGGCAGTATTTATTACCCTCTCGAGGTCAGTATTTATTGTAATCTCCAGGTCAGTATTTATTGTACTCTCAAGGTCAGTATTTATTGTACTCTCCAGATCAGTAATTATTGCACACTACAGGTCAGTATTTATTGCACTCTCCTGGTCAATATTTATTGCCCTCTCCAGGTCAGTATGTAATGCTCTCTCCAGGTGAATATTTATTGTACTCTCCAGGTCAATATTTATTGTGCTCTCCAGATCATATTTACTGTACTCTCCAGGTCAGTATTTATTGTACTCTCCAGATCAGTATTTATTGCCCTCTCCAGGTCAGTGCATATTGTACTCTCCAGGTCAGTATTTATTACCCTCTCCAGGTCAATATTTTTTGCCCTCTCCAGGTGAGTATTTATTGTATTCTCCAGGTCAATATTTATTGCACTCTCCAGGTCAGTATATATTGCGCTCTCCAGGTCAGTATTTATTGTACTCTCCAGGTCAGTTTTTATTGTCCTCTCCAGGTCACTATTTATTGTACTCTCCAGGTCACTATTTATTGTATTCACCAGGTCATTATTTATTGTAATCTCCAGGGCAGTATTTATTACCCTCTCCAGGTCAGTATTTATTGTACTCTCCAGGTCAGTATTTATTGTACTCTCAAGGTCAGTATTTATTGTACTCTCCAGATCAGTATTTATTGCACACTACAGGTCAGTATTTATTGCACTCTCCTGGTCAATATTTATTGCCCTCTCCAGGTCAGTATTTATTGCCCTCTCCAGGTGAATATTTATTGTACTCTCCAGGTCAATATTTATTGTGCTCTCCAGGTCAGTATTTATTGTACTCTCCAGGTCAGTATTTATTGTACTCTCCAGGTCAGTATTTATTGCCCTCTCCAGGTCAGTGCATATTGTACTCTCCTGGTCAGTATTTATTGTACTCTCAAGGTCAGTATGTATTGTACTCTCCAGATCAGTATTTATTGCACACTTCAGGTCAGTATTTATTGCACTCTCCAGGTTAGTATTTAATGTATTCTCCAGGTCAATATTTATTTGCTCTCCAGGTCAGTATTTATTGTACACTCCAGGTCAGCATTTATTGGACTCTCCAGATCAGTATTTATAGCCTTCTCCAGGTCAGTGTTTATTGTACTCTACAGTTCAGTATTTATTGTACTTTCCAGGTCATATTTAATGTACTCTCCAGGTCAGTATTTATTGCCCCTCCAGGTCAGTATTTATTGTACTCTCCAAGTCTGTATGTATTAGCCACCCCAGGTCATTATTTATTTTAATCTCCAGGTCTGTATTTAGTACTCTCTCCAGTTCAGTATTTATTACCCTCTCCAGCTCAGTATTTATTGTACTCTCCAGGTCAGTATTAATTGTACTCTCCACGTCAGTATTTATTGCCCTCTCCAGGTCAGTATTTACTGTACTCTCCAGGTCAGTATTTATTGCCCTCTCCAGGTCAGTGTTTAATGTACCCTCTTGGTCAATATTTAATGTACTCTCCAGGTCAGTATTTATTGTACACTCCAGGTCAGCATTTATTGTACTCTCCAGGTCAGTATTTATTGCACTCCCCATGTCAGTATTTATTATACTCTCCAGGTCAGTATTTATTAACATCTCCAGGTCAGTATTTATTGTACACTCCAGGTCAGCATTTATTGTACTCTCCAGGTCAGTATTTATTACCCTCTCGAGTTCAGTATTTATTGTAATCTCCAGGTCAGTATTTATTGTACTCTCAAGGTCAGTATTTATTGTGCTATCCAGGTCAGTATTTATTGTACTCTCCAGGTCAGTATTTATTGCCCCTCCAGGTCAGTATTTATTGTACTCTCCAGGTCAGTATTTAATGTATTTATTGTACTCTACAGGTCAGTATTTATTGTACTCTCCAGGTCAGTATTTAATGTACTCTCCAGTTCAGTATGTATTGTACTCTCCAGGTCAATATTTATTGCCCTCTCCAGGTCCATATGTATTGTACCCTCCAAGTCATTATTTATTGCACTCTCCAGGTCAGTATATATTGTACTCTCCAGGTCAGTATTTAATGTATTCTCCAGGTCAGTATTTATTGTACTCTCCAGGTCAGTATTTATTGCCCCCTCCAGGTCAGTATTTATAGTACTCTCCAGGTCAGTATTTATTGTATTTATTGTACTATCTTGGTCAGTATTTATTGTACTCTCCAGGTCAATATTTATTGCCCTCTCCAGGTCAGTATTTATTGTACTCTCCAGGTCAGTATTTATAGTACTCTCCAGGTCAATATTTATTGTACTCTCCTGTTCATTATTTATTGCACTCTCCTGGGCAATATTTATCGCCCTCTCCAGGTCAGTATTTATTGGTCTCTCCATGGCAGTATGTAACGCCCTCTCCAGGTCAGTATCTATTGTACTCTCCAGGTCAGTATTTAATGTACTCTGCAGGTCAGTATTTATTGTACTCACCCGGTCAGTATTTATTGTACACTCGAGGTCCGTATTTATTGTACTCTCCAGGTCAGTATTTATTGCACTCTCCAGGTCAGTAGTTATTATACTCGCCAGGTCATTATTTAATGTACTCTGCAGATCAGTATATATTGTACTCTCCAGGTCAGTATTTACTGTACTCTCCATGTCATTATTTATTGTACTGTCCAGGTCAGTATTTATTGTATTTATTGTACTCTACAGGTCAGTATTTATTGTACTCTCCAGGTCAGTATTTAATGTACTCTCCAGTTCAGCATGTATTGTACTCTCCAGGTCAATGTTTATTGCCCTCTCCAGGTCCATATGTATTGTACCCTCCAGGTCATTATTTATTGCACTCTCCAGGTCCATATGTATTGTACCCTCCAGGTCATTATTTATTGCACTCTCCAGGTCAGTATATATTGTACTCTCCAGGTCACTATTTATTGTCTTCACCAGGTCAGTATTTATTGTACTCTCCAGGTCAGTATTTCTTGTACTCTCCATGTCAATATTTATTTACTCTCCAGGTCAGTATTTATTGTACTCTCAAGGTCAGTATTTATTGTTCTCTCCAGATCAGTATTTATTGCACACTACAGGTCAGTATTATTGCAATCTCCTGGTCAATATTTATTGCCCTCTCCAGGTCAGTATTTATTGCACTCTCCAGGTGAATATTTATTGTACTCTCCAGGTCAATATTTATTGTGCTCTCCAGGTCAGTGTTTATTTTACTCTCCAGGTCAGTATTTATTACCCTCTCCAGGTCAATATTTATTGCCCTCTCCAGGTGAGTATTTATTGTATTCTGCAGGTCAATATTTATTGTGCTCTCCAGGTCAGTATTTATTGTACTCTCCAGGTCAGTATTTATTGTACTCTCCAGGTCAGTATTTAATGTACTCTCCAGGTCAGTATTTATTGTACTCTCCAGGTAAGTATTTATTGCCCCCTCCAGGTCAGTATTTATAGTACTCTCCAGGTCAGTATTTATTGTACTATCCAGGTCAGTATTTATTGTACTCTCCAGGTCAATATTTATTGCCCTCTCCAGGTCAGTATTTATTGTACTCTCCAGGTCAGTATTTATAGTACTCTCCAGGTCAATATTTATTGTACTCTCCTGTTCATTATTTATTGCACTCTCCTGGGCAATATTTATCGCCCTCTCCAGGTCAGTATTTATTGCTCTCTCCAGGGCAGTATTTAATGCCCTCTCCAGGTCAGTATCTATTGTACTCTCCAGGTCAGTATTTAATGTACTCTCCAGGTCAGTATTTATTGTACTCACCCGGTCAGTATTGATTGTACACTCGAGGTCAGTATTTATTGTACTCTCCAGGTCAGTATTTATTGCCCTCTCTAGGGCAGTATGTATTGCACTCTCCAGGTTAGTATTTATTATACTCGCCAGGTCATTATTTAATGTACTCTGCAGATCAGTATATATTGTACTCTCCAGGTCAGTATTTACTGTACTATCCATGTCAGTATTTATTGTACTGTCCAGGTCAGTATTTATTGTCCTCTCCAGGTCAGTATGTATTGTACCCTCCAGGTCAGTATTTATTGTACTCACCAGGTCAGTATTTATTGTGCTCTCCAGGTCAGTTTTTATTGTCCTCTCCAGGTCAATATTGATTGTACCCTCCAGGTCATTATTTATTGCACTCTCCAGGTCAGTATATTTTGCACTCTCCAGGTCAGTATTTATTGTATGTATTGTACTCTCCAGGTCAGTATTTATTGTACTCTCCAGGTCAGTATTTAATGTACTCTCCAGTTCAGTATGTATTGTACTCTCCAGGTCAATATTTATTGCCCTCTCCAGGTCAGTATTTATTGCACTCTCCAGGTGAATATTTATTGTACTCTCCAGGTCAATATTTATTGTGCTCTCCAGGTCAGTGTTTATTTTACTCTCCAGGTCAGTATTTATTACCCTCTCCAGGTCAATATTTATTGCCCTCTCCAGGTGAGTATTTATTGTATTCTCCAGGTCAATATTTATTGTGCTCTCCAGGTCAGTATTTATTGTACTCTCCAGGTCAGTATTTATTGTACTCTCCAGGTCAGTATTTAATGTACTCTCCAGGTCAGTATTTATTGTACTCTCCAGGTCAGTATTTATTGCCCCCTCCAGGTCAGTATTTATAGTACTCTCCAGGTCAGTATTTATTGTACTATCCAGGTCAGTATTTATTGTACTCTCCAGGTCAATATTTATTGCCCTCTCCAGGTCAGTATTTATTGTACTCTCCAGGTCAGTATTTATAGTACTCTCCAGGTCAATATTTATTGTACTCTCCTGTTCATTATTTATTGCACTCTCCTGGGCAATATTTATCGCCCTCTCCAGGTCAGTATTTATTGCTCTCTCCAGGGCAGTATTTAATGCCCTCTCCAGATCAGTATCTTTTGTACTCTCCAGGTCAGTATTTAATGTACTCTCCAGGTCAGTATTTATTGTACTCACCCGGTCAGTATTGATTGTACACTCGAGGTCAGTATTTATTGTACTCTCCAGGTCAGTATTTATTGCCCTCTCCAGGGCAGTATGTATTGCACTCTCCAGGTTAGTATTTATTATACTCGCCAGTTCATTATTTAATGTACTCTGCAGATCAGTATATATTGTACTCTCCAGGTCAGTATTTACTGTACTATCCATGTCAGTATTTATTGTACTGTCCAGGTCAGTATTTATTGTCCTCTTCAGGTCAGTATGTATTGTACCCTCCAGGTCAGTATTTATTGTACTCACCAGGTCAGTATTTATTGTGCTCTCCAGGTCAGTTTTTATTGTCCTCTCCAGGTCAATATTGATTGTACCCTCCAGGTCATTATTTATTGCACTCTCCAGGTCAGTATATTTTGCACTCTCCAGGTCAGTATTTATTGTATGTATTGTACTCTCCAGGTCAGTATTTATTGTACTCTCCAGGTCAGTATTTAATGTACTCTCCAGTTCAGTATGTATTGTACTCTCCAGGTCAATATTTATTGCCCTCTCCAGGTCAGTATTTATTGTACTCTCCAGGTCAGTATTTATAGTACTCTCCAGGTCAATATTTATTGTACTCTCCTGTTCATTATTTATTGCACTCTCCTGGGCAATATTTATCGCCCTCTCCAGGTCAGTATTTGTTGCTCTCTCCAGGGCAGTATTTAATGCCCTCTCCAGGTCAGTATCTATTGTACTCTCCAGGTCAGTATTTAATGTACTCTCCAGGTCAGTATTTATTGTACTCAACCGGTCAGTATTTATTGTACACTCGAGGTCAGTATTTATTGTACTCTCCAGGTCAGTATTTATTGCCCTCTCCAGGGCAGTATGTATTGCACTCTCCAGGTCAGTATTTATTATACTCGCCAGGTCATTATTTAAATGTACTCTGCAGATCAGTATATATTGTACTCTCCAGGTCAGTATTTACTGTACTCTCCATGTCAGTATTTATTGTACTGTCCAGGTCAGTATTTATTGTCCTCTCCAGGTCAGTATTTATTGTACCCTCCAGGTCAGTATTTATTGTACTCACCAGGTCAGTATTTATTGTGCTCTCCAGGTCAGTTTTTATTGTCCTCTCCAGGTCAATATTTATTGTACCCTCCAGGTCATTATTTATTGCACTCTCCAGGTCAGTATATTTTGCACTCTCCAGGTCAGTATTTATTGTACTCTCCCGGTCAGTTTTTATTGTCCTCTCCAGGTGACTATTTATTGTACTCTCCAGGTCACTATTTATTGTATTCACCAGGTCAATATTTATTGTAATCTCCAGGGCAGTATTTATTACCCTCTCGAGGTCAGTATTTATTGTAATCTCCAGGTCAGTATTTATTGTACTCTCAAGGTCAGTATTTATTGTACTCTCCAGATCAGTAATTATTGCACACTACAGGTCAGTATTTATTGCACTCTCCTGGTCAATATTTATTGCCCTCTCCAGGTCAGTATGTAATGCTCTCTCCAGGTGAATATTTATTGTACTCTCCAGGTCAATATTTATTGTGCTCTCCAGATCATATTTACTGTACTCTCCAGGTCAGTATTTATTGTACTCTCCAGATCAGTATTTATTGCCCTCTCCAGGTCAGTGCATATTGTACTCTCCAGGTCAGTATTTATTACCCTCTCCAGGTCAATATTTTTTGCCCTCTCCAGGTGAGTATTTATTGTATTCTCCAGGTCAATATTTATTGCACTCTCCAGGTCAGTTTTTATTGTCCTCTCCAGGTCACTATTTATTGTACTCTCCAGGTCACTATTTATTGTATTCACCAGGTCATTATTTATTGTAATCTCCAGGGCAGTATTTATTACCCTCTCCAGGTCAGTATTTATTGTACTCTCCAGGTCAGTATATATTGTACTCTCAAGGTCAGTATTTATTGTACTCTCCAGATCAGTATTTATTGCACACTACAGGTCAGTATTTATTGCACTCTCCTGGTCAATATTTATTGCCCTCTCCAGGTCAGTATTTATTGCCCTCTCCAGGTGAATATTTATTGTACTCTCCAGGTCAATATTTATTGTGCTCTCCAGGTCAGTATGTAATGCTCTCTCCAGGTGAATATTTATTGTACTCTCCAGGTCAATATTTATTGTGCTCTCCAGATCATATTTACTGTACTCTCCAGGTCAGTATTTATTGTACTCTCCAGATCAGTATTTATTGCCCTCTCCAGGTCAGTGCATATTGTACTCTCCAGGTCAGTATTTATTACCCTCTCCAGGTCAATATTTTTTGCCCTCTCCAGGTGAGTATTTATTGTATTCTCCAGGTCAATATTTATTGCACTCTCCAGGTCAGTATATATTGCGCTCTCCAGGTCAGTATTTATTGTACTCTCCAGGTCAGTTTTTATTGTCCTCTCCAGGTCACTATTTATTGTACTCTCCAGGTCACTATTTATTGTACTCTCCAGGTCAGTATTTATTGTACTCTCCAGGTCAGTATTTATTGCCCTCTCCAGGTCAGTGCATATTGTACTCTCCAGGTCAGTATTTATTGTACTCTCAAGGTCAGTATGTATTGTACTCTCCAGATCAGTATTTATTGCACACTACAGGTCAGTATTTATTGCACTCTCCAGGTTAGTATTTAATGTATTCTCCAGGTCAATATTTATTTGCTCTCCAGGTCAGTATTTATTGTACACTCCAGGTCAGCATTTATTGGACTCTCCAGATCAGTATTTATAGCCTTCTCCAGGTCAGTGTTTATTGTACTCTACAGTTCAGTATTTATTGTACTTTCCAGGTCATATTTAATGTACTCTCCAGGTCAGTATTTATTGCCCCTCCAGGTCAGTATTTATTGTACTCTCCAAGTCTGTATGTATTAGCCACTCCAGGTCATTATTTATTGTAATCTCCAGGTCTGTATTTAGTACTCTCTCCAGGTCAGTATTTATTACCCTCTCCAGCTCAGTATTTATTGTACTCTCCAGGTCAGTATTAATTGTACTCTCCACGTCAGTATTTATTGCCCTCTCCAGGTCAGTATTTACTGTACTCTCCAGGTCAGTACTTATTGCCCTCTCCAGGTCAGTGTTTAATGTACCCTCTTGGTCAATATTTAATGTACTCTCCAGGTCAGTATTTATTGTACACTCCAGGTCAGCATTTATTGTACTCACCAGGTCAGTATTTATTGCACTCCGCATGTCAGTATTTATTATACTCTCCAGGTCAGTATTTATTAACATCTCCAGGTCAGTATTTATTGTACACTCCAGGTCAGCATTTATTGTACTCTCCAGGTCAGTATTTATTACCGTCTCGAGTTCAGTATTTATTGTAATCTCCAGGTCAGTATTTATTGTACTCTCAAGGTCAGTATTTATTGTGCTATCCAGGTCAGTATTTATTGTACTCTCCAGGTCAGTATTAATTGCCCCTCCAGGTCAGTATTTATTGTACTCTCCAGGTCAGTATTTAATGTATTTATTGTACTCTACAGGTCAGTATTTATTGTACTCTCCAGGTCAGTATTTAATGTACTCTCCAGTTCAGTATGTATTGTACTCTCCAGGTCAATATTTATTGCCCTCTCCAGGTCCATATGTATTGTACCCTCCAGGTCATTATTTATTGCACTCTCCAGGTCAGTATATATTGTACTCTCCAGGTCAGTATTTAATGTACTCTCCAGGTCAGTATTTATTGTACTCTCCAGGTCAGTATTTATTGCCCCCTCCAGGTCAGTATTTATAGTACTCTCCAGGTCAGTATTTATTGTATTTATTGTACTATCTTGGTCAGTATTTATTGTACTCTCCAGGTCAATATTTATTGCCCTCTCCAGGTCAGTATTTATTGTACTCTCCAGGTCAGTATTTATAGTACTCTCCAGGTCAATATTTATTGTACTCTCCTGTTCATTATTTATTGCACTCTCCTGGGCAATATTTATCGCCCTCTCCAGGTCAGTATTTATTGGTCTCTCCATGGCAGTATGTAACGCCCTCTCCAGGTCAGTATCTATTGTACTCTCCAGGTCAGTATTTAATGTACTCTCCAGGTCAGTATTTATTGTACTCACCCGGTCAGTATTTATTGTACACTCGAGGTCCGTATTTATTGTACTCTCCAGGTCAGTATTTATTGCCCTCACCAGGGCAGTATGTATTGCACTCTCCAGGTCAGTAGTTATTATACTCGCCAGGTCATTATTTAATGTACTCTGCAGATCAGTATATATTGTACTCTCCAGGTCAGTATTTACTGTACTCTCCATGTCATTATTTATTGTACTGTCCAGGTCAGTATTTATTGTATTTATTGTACTCTACAGGTCAGTATTTATTGTACTCTCCAGGTCAGTATTTAATGTACTCTCCAGTTCAGCATGTATTGTACTCTCCAGGTCAATGTTTATTGCCCTCTCCAGGTCCATATGTATTGTACCCTCCAGGTCATTATTTATTGCACTCTCCAGGTCCATATGTATTGTACCCTCCAGGTCATTATTTATTGCACTCTCCAGGTCAGTATATATTGTACTCTCCAGGTCACTATTTACTGTCTTCACCAGGTCAGTATTTATTGTACTCTCCAGGTCAGTATTTCTTGTACTCTCCATGTCAATATTTATTTACTCTCCAGGTCAGTATTTATTGTACTCTCAAGGTCAGTATTTATTGTTCTCTCCAGATCAGTATTTATTGCACACTACAGGTCAGTATTTATTGTACTCTCCAGGTCAGTATTTATAGTACTCTCCAGGTCAATATTTATTGTACTCTCCTGTTCATTATTTATTGCACTCTCCTGGGCAATATTTATCGCCCTCTCCAGGTCAGTATTTATTGCTCTCTCCAGGGCAGTATTTAATGCCCTCTCCAGGTCAGTATCTATTGTACTCTCCAGGTCAGTATTTAATGTACTCTCCAGGTCAGTATTTATTGTACTCACCCGGTCAGTATTGATTGTACACTCGAGGTCAGTATTTATTGTACTCTCCAGGTCAGTATTTATTGCCCTCTCTAGGGCAGTATGTATTGCACTCTCCAGGTTAGTATTTATTATACTCGCCAGGTCATTATTTAATGTACTCTGCAGATCAGTATATATTGTACTCTCCAGGTCAGTATTTACTGTACTATCCATGTCAGTATTTATTGTACTGTCCAGGTCAGTATTTATTGTCCTCTCCAGGTCAGTATGTATTGTACCCTCCAGGTCAGTATTTATTGTACTCACCAGGTCAGTATTTATTGTGCTCTCCAGGTCAGTTTTTATTGTCCTCTCCAGGTCAATATTGATTGTACCCTCCAGGTCATTATTTATTGCACTCTCCAGGTCAGTATATTTTGCACTCTCCAGGTCAGTATTTATTGTATGTATTGTACTCTCCAGGTCAGTATTTATTGTACTCTCCAGGTCAGTATTTAATGTACTCTCCAGTTCAGTATGTATTGTACTCTCCAGGTCAATATTTATTGCCCTCTCCAGGTCAGTATTTATTGCACTCTCCAGGTGAATATTTATTGTACTCTCCAGGTCAATATTTATTGTGCTCTCCAGGTCAGTGTTTATTTTACTCTCCAGGTCAGTATTTATTACCCTCTCCAGGTCAATATTTATTGCCCTCTCCAGGTGAGTATTTATTGTATTCTCCAGGTCAATATTTATTGTGCTCTCCAGGTCAGTATTTATTGTACTCTCCAGGTCAGTATTTATTGTACTCTCCAGGTCAGTATTTAATGTACTCTCCAGGTCAGTATTTATTGTACTCTCCAGGTCAGTATTTATTGCCCCCTCCAGGTCAGTATTTATAGTACTCTCCAGGTCAGTATTTATTGTACTATCCAGGTCAGTATTTATTGTACTCTCCAGGTCAATATTTATTGCCCTCTCCAGGTCAGTATTTATTGTACTCTCCAGGTCAGTATTTATAGTACTCTCCAGGTCAATATTTATTGTACTCTCCTGTTCATTATTTATTGCACTCTCCTGGGCAATATTTATCGCCCTCTCCAGGTCAGTATTTATTGCTCTCTCCAGGGCAGTATTTAATGCCCTCTCCAGGTCAGTATCTATTGTACTCTCCAGGTCAGTATTTAATGTACTCTCCAGGTCAGTATTTATTGTACTCACCCGGTCAGTATTGATTGTACACTCGAGGTCAGTATTTATTGTACTCTCCAGGTCAGTATTTATTGCCCTCTCCAGGGCAGTATGTATTGCACTCTCCAGGTTAGTATTTATTATACTCGCCAGGTCATTATTTAATGTACTCTGCAGATCAGTATATATAGTACTCTCCAGGTCAGTATTTACTGTACTATCCATGTCAGTATTTATTGTACTGTCCAGGTCAGTATTTATTGTCCTCTCCAGGTCAGTATGTATTGTACCCTCCAGGTCAGTATTTATTGTACTCACCAGGTCAGTATTTATTGTGCTCTCCAGGTCAGTTTTTATTGTCCTCTCCAGGTCAATATTGATTGTACCCTCCAGGTCATTATTTATTGCACTCTCCAGGTCAGTATATTTTGCACTCTCCAGGTCAGTATTTATTGTATGTATTGTACTCTCCAGGTCAGTATTTATTGTACTCTCCAGGTCAGTATTTAATGTACTCTCCAGTTCAGTATGTATTGTACTCTCCAGGTCAATATTTATTGCCCTCTCCAGGTCAGTATTTATTGTACTCTCCAGGTCAGTATTTATAGTACTCTCCAGGTCAATATTTATTGTACTCTCCTGTTCATTATTTATTGCACTCTCCTGGGCAATATTTATCGCCCTCTCCAGGTCAGTATTTGTTGCTCTCTCCAGGGCAGTATTTAATGCCCTCTCCAGGTCAGTATCTATTGTACTCTCCAGGTCAGTATTTAATGTACTCTCCAGGTCAGTATTTATTGTACTCAACCGGTCAGTATTTATTGTACACTCGAGGTCAGTATTTATTGTACTCTCCAGGTCAGTATTTATTGACCTCTCCAGGGCAGTATGTATTGCACTCTCCAGGTCAGTATTTATTATACTCGCCAGGTCATTATTTAAATGTACTCTGCAGATCAGTATATATTGTACTCTCCAGGTCAGTATTTACTGTACTCTCCATGTCAGTATTTATTGTACTGTCCAGGTCAGTATTTATTGTCCTCTCCAGGTCAGTATTTATTGTACCCTCCAGGTCAGTATTTATTGTACTCACCAGGTCAGTATTTATTGTGCTCTCCAGGTCAGTTTTTATTGTCCTCTCCAGGTCAATATTTATTGTACCCTCCAGGTCATTATTTATTGCACTCTCCAGGTCAGTATATTTTGCACTCTCCAGGTCAGTATTTATTGTACTCTCCCGGTCAGTTTTTATTGTCCTCTCCAGGTGACTATTTATTGTACTCTCCAGGTCACTATTTATTGTATTCACCAGGTCAATATTTATTGTAATCTCCAGGGCAGTATTTATTACCCTCTCGAGGTCAGTATTTATTGTAATCTCCAGGTCAGTATTTATTGTACTCTCAAGGTCAGTATTTATTGTACTCTCCAGATCAGTAATTATTGCACACTACAGGTCAGTATTTATTGCACTCTCCTGGTCAATATTTATTGCCCTCTCCAGGTCAGTATGTAATGCTCTCTCCAGGTGAATATTTATTGTACTCTCCAGGTCAATATTTATTGTGCTCTCCAGATCATATTTACTGTACTCTCCAGGTCAGTATTTATTGTACTCTCCAGATCAGTATTTATTGCCCTCTCCAGGTCAGTGCATATTGTACTCTCCAGGTCAGTATTTATTACCCTCTCCAGGTCAATATTTTTTGCCCTCTCCAGGTGAGTATTTATTGTATTCTCCAGGTCAATATTTATTGCACTCTCCAGGTCAGTATATATTGCGCTCTCCAGGTCAGTATTTATTGTACTCTCCAGGTCAGTTTTTATTGTCCTCTCCAGGTCACTATTTATTGTACTCTCCAGGTCACTATTTATTGTATTCACCAGGTCATTATTTATTGTAATCTCCAGGGCAGTATTTATTACCCTCTCCAGGTCAGTATTTATTGTACTCTCCAGGTCAGTATTTATTGTACTCTCAAGGTCAGTATTTATTGTACTCTCCAGATCAGTATTTATTGCACACTACAGGTCAGTATTTATTGCACTCTCCTGGTCAATATTTATTGCCCTCTCCAGGTCAGTATTTATTGCCCTCTCCAGGTGAATATTTATTGTACTCTCCAGGTCAATATTTATTGTGCTCTCCAGGTCAGTATTTATTGTACTCTCCAGGTCAGTATTTATTGTACTCTCCAGGTCAGTATTTATTGCCCTCTCCAGGTCAGTGCATATTGTACTCTCCAGGTCAGTATTTATTGTACTCTCAAGGTCAGTATGTATTGTACTCTCCAGATCAGTATTTATTGCACACTACAGGTCAGTATTTATTGCACTCTCCTGGTCAATATTTATTGCCCTCTCCAGGTCAGTATTTATTGCCCTCTCCAGGTTAGTATTTAATGTATTCTCCAGGTCAATATTTATTTGCTCTCCAGGTCAGTATTTATTGTACACTCCAGGTCAGCATTTATTGGACTCTCCAGATCAGTATTTATAGCCTTCTCCAGGTCAGTGTTTATTGTACTCTACAGTTCAGTATAAATTACCCTCTCCAGGTCATTTTTATGGTACTCGCCAGGTCAGTATTTATTGTACTCTCCAGGTCAGTATTTATTGTACTTTCCAGGTCATATTTAATGTACTCTCCAGGTCAGTATTTATTGCCCCTCCAGGTCAGTATTTATTGTACTCTCCAGGTCAGTATTTAATGTATTTATTGTACTCTACAGGTCAGTATTTATTGTACTCTCCAGGTCAGTATTTAATATACTCTCCAGTTCAGTATGTATTGTGCTCTCCAGGTCAATATTTATTGCGCTCTCCAGTTCAGTATTTATTGTACTCTCCAGGTCAGTATTTATTGTACTCTCCAGGTCAGTATTTATTGTACACTCCAGGTCAGTATTTATTGTACTCTCCCGGTCAATACTTATTGTACTCTCCAGGTCAGTATTTATTGTGCTCTCCAGGTCAGTTTTTATTGTCCTCTCCAGGTCAATATTTATTGTACCCTCCAGGTCATTATTTATTGCACTCTCCAGGTCAGTATATTTTGCACTCTCCAGGTCAGTATTTATTGTACTCTCCCGGTCAGTTTTTATTGTCCTCTCCAGGTGACTATTTATTGTACTCTCCAGGTCACTATTTATTGTATTCACCAGGTCAGTATTTATTGTAATCTCCAGGGCAGTATTTATTACCCTCTCGAGGTCAGTATTTATTGTAATCTCCAGGTCAGTATTTATTGTACTCTCAAGGTCAGTATTTATTGTACTCTCCAGATCAGTAATTATTGCACACTACAGGTCAGTATTTATTGCACTCTCCTGGTCAATATTTATTGCCCTCTCCAGGTCAGTATGTAATGCTCTCTCCAGGTGAATATTTATTGTACTCTCCAGGTCAATATTTATTGTGCTCTTCAGATCATATTTACTGTACTCTCCAGGTCAGTATTTATTGTACTCTCCAGATCAGTATTTATTGCCCTCTCCAGGTCAGTGCATATTGTACTCTCCAGGTCAGTATTTATTACCCTCTCCAGGTCAATATTTTTTGCCCTCTCCAGGTGAGTATTTATTGTATTCTCCTGGTCAATATTTATTGCACTCTCCAGGTCAGTATATATTGCGCTCTCCAGGTCAGTATTTATTGTACTCTCCAGGTCAGTTTTTATTGTCCTCTCCAGGTCACTATTTATTGTACTCTCCAGGTCACTATTTATTGTATTCACCAGGTCATTATTTATTGTAATCTCCAGGGCAGTATTTATTACCCTCTCCAGGTCAGTATTTATTGTACTCTCCAGGTCAGTATTTATTGTACTCTCAAGGTCAGTATTTATTGTACTCTCCAGATCAGTATTTATTGCACACTACAGGTCAGTATTTATTGCACTCTCCTGGTCAATATTTATTGCCCTCTCCAGGTCAGTATTTATTGCCCTCTCCAGGTGAATATTTATTGTACTCTCCAGGTCAATATTTATTGTGCTCTCCAGGTCAGTATTTATTGTACTCTCCAGGTCAGTATTTATTGTACTCTCCAGGTCAGTATTTATTGCCCTCTCCAGGTCAGTGCATATTGTACTCTCCAGGTCAGTATTTATTGTACTCTCAAGGTCAGTATGTATTGTACTCTCCAGATCAGTATTTATTGCACACTACAGGTCAGTATTTATTGCACTCTCCTGGTCAATATTTATTGCCCTCTCCAGGTCAGTATTTATTGCCCTCTCCAGGTTAGTATTTAATGTATTCTCCAGATCAATATTTATTTGCTCTCCAGGTCAGTATATATTGTACACTCCAGGTCAGCATTTATTGGACTCTCCAGATCAGTATTTATAGCCTTCTCCAGGTCAGTGTTTATTGTACTCTACAGTTCAGTATAAATTACCCTCTCCAGGTCATTTTTATGGTACTCGCCAGGTCAGTATTTATTGTACTCTCCAGGTCAGTATTTATTGTACTTTCCAGGTCATATTTAATGTACTCTCCAGGTCAGTATTTATTGCCCCTCCAGGTCAGTATTTATTGTACTCTCCAGGTCAGTATTTAATGTATTTATTGTACTCTACAGGTCAGTATTTATTGTACTCTCCAGGTCAGTATTTAATATACTCTCCAGTTCAGTATGTATTGTGCTCTCCAGGTCAATATTTATTGCGCTCTCCAGTTCAGTATTTATTGTACTCTCCAGGTCAGTATTTATTGTACTCTCCAGGTCAGTATTTATTGTACACTCCAGGTCAGTATTTATTGTACTCTCCAGGTCAATACTTATTGTACTCTCCAGGTCAGTATTTATTGTACTCTCCAGGTCAGTATTTATTGTACTCTCCAGGTCAGTATTTAAAGTACTCTCCAGTTCAGTGTGTATTGTACTCTCCAGGTCAATATTTATTGCCCTCTCCAGGTCACTATTTATTGTACCCTCCTGGTCATTATATATTGCACTCTCTAGGTCAGTATATATTGCACTCTCCAGGTCAGTATTTATTGTACTCTCCAGTTCAGTTTTTATTGTCCTCTCCAGGTCACTATTTATTGCACTCTCCAGGTCACTATTTATTGTACTCACCAGGTCAGTATTTATTGTAATCTCCAGGGCAGCATTTAGTACCCTCTCCAGGTCAGTATTTATAGTACTCTCCAGGTCAGTACTTATTGTACTCTCAAGGTCAGTATTTATTGTACTCTCCAGATCAGTATTTATTGCACACTACAGGTCAGTATTTATTGCACTCTCCTGGTCAATATTTATTGCCCTCTCCAGGTCAGTATTTATTGCCCTCTCCAGCTGAGTATTTATTGTACTCTCCAGGTCAATATTTATTGTGCTCTCCAGGTCAGTATTTATTGTACTCTCCAGGTCAGTATTTATTGTACTCTCCAGGTCAGTATTTATTGCCCCTCCAGGTCAGTATTTATTGTACTCTCCAGGTCAGTATTTAATGTATTTAGTGTACTCTACAGGTCAGTATTTATTGTACTCTCCAGGTCAGTATTTAATGTACTCTCCAGATCAGCATGTATTGTACTCTCCAGGTCAATATTTATTGCGCTCTCCAGTTCAGTATTTATTGTACTCTCCAGGTCAGTATTTATTGTACTCTCCACGTCAGTATTTATTGTACACTCCAGGTCAGTATTTATTGTACTCTCCAGGTCAGTATTTATTGTACTCTCCAGGTCAGTATTTATTGTACTCTCCAGGTCAGTGTTTACTGTACTGTCCAGGTCAGTATTTGTTGTCCTCTCTTGGTCAGTATTAATTGTACTCTCCAGGTCAATATTTATTTTACACTCCAGGTCAGTATTTATTGTACTCTCGTGGTCAGTATTTATTGTACTCTCCAGGTCAGTATTTATTGTACTCCTCAGGTCAGTGTATATTGTCCTCTCCAGGTCAGTATTTATTGTACTCTCCTGGTTAGTATTTATTGTATTCTCCAGGTCAGTATTTATTGTACCCTCCAGGTCAGTATTTATTGTACTCTCCAGGTCAGTATGTATTGTACTCTCCAGGTCATTGTTTATTGTACTGTCCAGGTCGGTATTTATTGTCCTCTCCAGGTCAGTATTAATTGTACTCTCCAGGTCAGTATTTATTTTACCCTCCAGGTCAGTATTTATTGTACTTTCCAGGTCAGTATTTATAGTACTCTCCAGGTCAGTATTTATTATATTCTCCAGGTCATTATTTATTGCACTCTCCAGGGCAGCATTTAGTACCCTCTCCAGGTCAGTATTGATTGTACTCTCCAGGTCAGTATTTATTGTACTCTCCAGGTCAGTATTTAATGTATTTAGTGTACTCTACAGGTCAGTATTTATTGTACTCTCCAGGTCAGTATTTAAAGTACTCTCCAGATCAGCATGTATTGTACTCTCCAGGTCAATATTTATTGCGCTCTCCAGTTCAGTATTTATTGTACTCTCCAGGTCAGTATTTATTGTACTCTCCACGTCAGTATTTATTGTACACTCCAGGTCAGTATTTATTGTACTCTCCAGGTCAGTATTTATTGTACTCTCCAGGTCAGTATTTATTGTACTCTCCAGGTCAGTGTTTACTGTACTGTCCAGTTCAGTATTTATTGTCCTCTCTTGGTCAGTATTAATTGTACTCTCCAGGTCAGTATTTATTGTACTCTCCTGGTTAGTATTTATTGTATTCTCCAGGTCAGTATTTATTGTACCCTCCAGGTCAGTATTTATTGTACTCTCCAGGTCAGTATGTATTGTACTCTCCAGGTCATTGTTTATTGTACTGTCCAGGTCGGTATTTATTGTCCTCTCCAGGTCAGTATTAATTGTACTCTCCAGGTCAGTATTTATTTTACCCTCCAAGTCAGTATTTATTGTACTTTCCAGGTCAGTATTTATAGTACTCTCCAGGTCAGTATTTATTATATTCTCCAGGTCATTATTTATTGCACTCTCCAGGGCTGCATTTAGTACCCTCTCCAGGTCAGTATTTATAGTACTCTCCAGGTCAGTATTTATTGTACTCTCAAGGTCAGTATTTATTGTACTCTCCAGGTCAGTATTTATTGCACACTACAGGTCAGTATTTATTGCACTCTCCTGGTCAATATTTATTGCCCTCTCCAGGTCAGTATTTATTGCCCTCTCCAGCTGAGTATTTATTGTACTCTCCAGGTCAATATTTATTGTGCTCTCCAGGTCAGTATTTATTGTACTCTCCAGGTCAGTATTTATTGTACTCTCCAGGTCAGTATTTATTGCCCCTCCAGGTCAGTATTTATTGTACTCTCCAGGTCAGTATTTAATGTACTCTCCAGATCAGCATGTATTGTACTCTCCAGGTCAATATTTATTGCGCTCTCCAGTTCAGTATTTATTGTACTCTACAGGTCAGTATTTATTGTACTCTCCACGTCAGTATTTATTGTGCACTCCAGGTCAGTATTTATTGTACTCTCCAGGTCAGTATTTATTGTACTCTCCATGTCAGTATTTATTGTACTCTCCAGGTCAGTGTTTACTGTACTGTCCAGGTCAGTATTTATTGTCCTCTCTTGGTCAGTATTAATTGTACTCTCCAGGTCAATATTTATTTTACACTCCAGGTCAGTATTTATTGTACTCTCGTGGTCAGTATTTATTGTACTCTCCAGGTCAGTATTTATTGTACTCTCCAGGTCAGTGTATATTGTCCTCTCCAGGTCAGTATTTATTGTACTCTCCAGGTTAGTATTTATTGTATTCTCCAGGTCAGTATTTATTGTACCCTCCAGGTCAGTATTTATTGTACTCTCCAGGTCAGTATGTATTGTACTCTCCAGGTCATTGTTTATTGTATTGTCCAGGTCGGTATTTATTGTCCTCTCCAGGTCAGTATTAATTGTACTCTCCAGGTCAGTATTTATTTTACCCTCCAGGTCAGTATTTATTGTACTTTCCAGGTCAGTATTTATAGTACTCTCCAGGTCAGTATTTATTATATTCTCCAGGTCATTATTTATTGCACTCTCCAGGTCAGTGTATATTGTCCTCTCCAGGGAAGTATTTATTGTACACACAAGGTTAGTATTTATTTTATTCTCCAGGTCAGTATTTATTGTACCCTCCAGGTCAGTATTTATTGTACTTTCCAGGTCAGTATTTATAGTACTCTCCAGGTCAGTATTTATTATATTCTCCAGGTCATTATTTATTGCACTCTCCAGGTCAGTATTTATTGTATTCTCAAGGTCAGTATTTATTGTACTCTCCAGGTGAGTATCTATTGTACTCTCCAGGTCAGTATTTATTGTACGCTCCAGGTCAGTATTTATTGTCCTCTCCAGGTCAGTATTTATTGTACTCTCGAGGTTATTATTTATTGTATTCTCCAGGTCAGTATTTATTGTACTCTCCAGGTCAGTATTTATTGTACTCTCCAGGTCAGTATTTATTGTCCTCTCCAGGTCAGTATTTATTGTACTCTCCAGGTTAGTATTTATTGTATTCTCCAGGTTAGTATTTATTGTACCCTCCAGGTCAATATTTATTATATTTTTCAGGTCAGTATTTATAGTACTCTCCAGGTCAGTATTTATTATATTCTCCAGGTCATTATTTATTGCACTCTCCAGGTCAGAAATTATTGCACTCTACAGTGCAGTTTTTATTGTACTCTCCAGGTGAGTATCTATTGTACTCTCCAGGTCAGTATTTATTGTACGCTCCAGGTCAGTATTTATTGTCCTCTCCAGGTGAGTATTTATTGTACTCTCGAGGTTATTATTTATTGTATTCTCCAGGTCAGTATTTATTGTACTCTCCAGGTCAGTATTTATTGTACTCTCCAGGTCAGTATTTATTGTCCTCTCCAGGTCAGTATTTATTGTACTCTCCAGGTTAGTATTTATTGTATTCTCCAGGTTAGTATTTATTGTACCCTCCAGGTCAATATTTATTATATTTTTCAGGTCAGTATTTAAAGTACTCTCCAGGTCAGTATTTATTATATTCTCCAGGTCATTATTTATTGCACTCTCCAGGTCAGAAATTATTGCTCTCTCCAGTGCAGTTTTTATTGTACTCTCCAGGTCAGCATTTATTGCACTCTCCTGGTCAATATTTATTGCCCTCCCAAGGTCAGTATTTATTGTACTCTCCAGGTCAGTATTTATTACCCTCTTTAAGTCAGTATTTATTTTACTCTCCAGGCCAGAATTTTTGTACTCTCCAGGTCATTATTTATTGCGCTCTCCAAGCCAGCATTTATTACCCTCTTCAGGTCATTTTATGGTATTCTCCAGGTCAGTATTTATTGTACTCTCCAGGTCAGTAAATATTGTATTTATTGTACTCTCCAGGTCAGTATTTATTGTACTCTCCAGGTCACTATTTATTGCCCTCTCCAGGTCAGAATTTATTTAATCCCCAGGTCAGTATTTATTGTACACTCCAGGTCAGTTTTTATTGTACTCTCCAGGTCAGTATTAATGTACTCTCCAGGTCAGCATTTATTGTACTCTCCAGGTCACTGTTTAATGTGCTGTCCAGGTCAGTATTTATTGTCCTCTCCAGGTCAGTTTTTATTGTAATCTCCAGGTCAGTATTTATTGTACTCTGCAGGTTAGTATTTATTGTATTCTCCAGGTCAGTATTTATTGTACACTCCAGGTCTAAGTATTTACTGTACTCTCCAGGTCACTAGTTATATTACTCTCCAGGTCAGTATTGATTGCACTCTCCAGGTCATTATTTATTGCACTCTCCAGGTCAGAATTTTTTGCACTCTCAAGGGCAGTATTTATTGCACTCTCCAGGTCAGTATTTATTGTACTCTCCAGGTCAGTTCTTATTGTCCTCTACAGGTCACTATTTATTGTACTCAGCAGATCAGTATTTATTGTAATCTCCAGGGCAGCATTTAGTACCCTCTCCAGGTCTGTATTTATAGTACTCTCCAGGTCAGTATTTATTGTCCTCTCAAGGTCAGTATTTATTGTACTCTCCAGATCAATATTTATTGCACACTACAGTTCAGTATTTATTGCACTCTGCTGGTCAATATTTATTGCCCTCTCCAGGTCAGTATTTATTGCCCTCTCCAGGTGAGTATTTATTGTACTCTCCAGGTCAATATTTATTGTGCTCTCCAGGTCAGTATTTATTGTACTCTCCAGGTCAGTATTTATTATACTCTCCAGGTCAGTATTTATTGCCCCCTCCAGGTCAGTATTTATTGTACTCTCCAGGTCAGTATTTAATGTATGTATTGTACTCTCCAGGTCAGTATTTATTGTACTCTCCAGGTCAGTATTTAATGTACTCTCCAGTTCAGTATGTATTGTAATCTCCAGGTCAATATTTATTGCCCTCTCCAGTTCAGTATTTATTGTACTCTCCAGGTCAGTATTTATTGTACTCTCCAGGTCAGTATTCATTGTACACTCCAGGTCAGTATTTATGGTACTCTCCAGGTCAATATTTATTGTACTCTCCAGGTCAGTATTTATTATACTCTCCAGGTCAGTGTTTATTGTACTGTCCAGGTCAGTATTTATTGATCTCTCTTGGTCAGTATTAATTGTACTCTCCAGGTCAGTATTTATTTAACACTCCAGGTCAGTATTTATTGTACTCTCCAGGTCAGTATTTATTGTACTCTCCAGGTCAGTATTTATTGCACTCTCCAGGTCAGTGTATATTGTCCTCTGCAGGTCAGTATTTATTGTACTCTCCAGGTTAGTATTTATTGTATTCTCCAGGTCAGTATTTATTGTACCCTCCAGGTCGGTATTTATTGTCCTCTCCAGGTCAGTATTAATTGTACTCTCCAGGTCAGTATTTATTTTACCCTCCAGGTCAGTATTTATTGTACTCTCCAGGTCAGTATTTATTATGCTCTCCAGGTCAGTATTTATTGTACTCTCTAGGTCAGTGTATATTGTCCTCTCCATGTAAATATTTATTGTACTCTCCAGGTTAGTATTTTTTGTATTCTCCAGGTCAGTATTTATTGTACCCTCCAGGTCAGTATTTATTGTACTTTCCAGGTCAGTATTTATAGTATTCTACAGGTCAGTATTTATTGTACCCTCCAGGTCAGTATTTATTGTACTTTCCTGGTCAGTATTTATAGTACGCTCCAGGTCAGTATTTATTATATTCTCCAGGTCATTATTTATTGCACTCTCCAGGTCAGAAATTATTGCACGCTCCAGGGCAGTATTTATTGTACTCACCAGGTCAGCATTTATTGTGCTCTCCAGGACAGTATTTATTGCCCTCTCCAGGTCAGTATTTAATGCCCTCTCCAGGTCAGTATTTATTGTACTCTCCCGGTCAGTATTTATTGTAATCTCCAGGGCAGTATTTATTACCCTCTCCAGGTCAGTATTTATTGTACTCTCCATGTCAGTATTTATTGTACTCTCAAGGTCAGTATTTATTGTACTCTCCAGGTGATTATATATTGTGCTCTCCAGGTCAGTATTTATTGTACTCTCCAGGTCAGTATTTATTGTCCTCTCCAGGTCAGTATTTATTGTACTCTCGAGGTTGGTATTTATTGTATTCTCCAGGTCAGTATTTATTGTACTCTCCAGGTCAGTATTTATTGTACTCTCCAGGTCAGTATTTATTGTCCTCTCCAGGTCAGTATTTATTGTACTTTCCAGGTTGGTATTTATTGTATTCTCCAGGTCAGTATTTATTGTACCCTCCAGGTCAGTATTTATTGTACTTTTCAGGTCAGTATTTATAGTACTCTCCAGGTCAGTATTTATTGTATTCTCCAGGTCATTATTTATTGCACTCTCCAGGTCAGTATTTATTGCACTCTCCAGGTCAGTATTTATTGTACTCTCCAGGTCAGTTTTTATTGTAATCTCCAGGGCAGCATTTAGTACCCTCTCCAGGTCAGTATTTATAGTACTTTCCAGGTCAGTATTTATTGTCCTCTCAAGGTCAGTATTTATTGTACTCTCCAGATCAGTATTTATTGCACACTACAGTTCAGTATTTATTGCACTCTCCTGGTCAATATTTATTGCCCTCTCCAGGTCAGTATTTATTGCCCTCTCCAGGTGAGTATTTATTGTACTCTCCAGGTCAATATTTATTGTGTTCTCCAGGTCAGTATTTATTGTACTCTCCAGGTCAGTATTTATTGTACTCTCCAGGTCAGTATTTATTGCCCCCTCCAGGTCAGTATTTATTGTACTCTCCAGATCAGTATTTAATGTATGTATTGTACTCTCCAGGTCAGTATTTATTGTACTCTCCAGTCAGTATTTAATGTACTCTCCAGGTCAGTATTTATTGTACTCTCCAGGTCAGTATTTATTGTACACTCCAGGTCAGTATTTATTGTACTCTCCAGGTCAGTATTTATTGTACTCTCCAGGTCAGTATTTATTGTACTCTCCAGGTCAGTGTTTATTGTACTGTCCAGGTCAGTATTTATTGTCCTCTCTTGGTCAGTATTAATTGTACTCTCCAGGTCAGTATTTATTTTACACTCCAGGTCAGTATTTATTGTACTCACCAGGTCAGCATTTATTGTGCTCTCCAGGACAGTATTTATTGCCCTCTCCAGGTCAGTATTAAATGCCCTCTCCAGGTCAGTATTTATTGTACTCTCCCATCAGTATTTATTGTAATCTCCAGGGCAGTATTTATTACCCTCTCCAGGTCAGTATTTATTGTGCTCTCCAGGTCAGTATTTATTGTACTCTCCAGGTCAGTATTTATTGTACTCTCCAGGTCAGTATTTATTGCCCCCTCCAGGTCAGTATTTATTGTACTCTCCAGGTCAGTATTTAATGTATGTATTGTACTCTCCAGGTCAGTATTTATTGTACTCTCCAGGTCAGTATTTAATGTACTCTCCAGGTCAGTATTTATTGTACTCTCCAGGTCAGTATTTATTATACACTCCAGGTCAGTATTTATTGTACTCTCCAGGTCAGTATTTATTGTACTCTCCAGGTCAGTATTTATTGTACTCTCCAGGTCAGTGTTTATTGTACTGCCCAGGACAGTATTTATTGTCCTCTCTTGGTCAGTATTAATTGTACTCTCCAGGTCAGTATTTATTTTACACTCCAGGTCAGTATTTATTGTACTCTCCAGGTCAGTATTTATTGTACTCTCCAGGTCAGTATTTATTGCACTCTCCAGGTCAGTGTATATTGTCCTCTCCAGGTCAGTATTTATTGTACTCTCCAGGTTAGTATTTATTGTATTCTCCAGGTCAGTATTTATTGTACCCTCCAGGTCGGTATTTATTGTCCTCTCCAGGTCAGTATTAATTGTACTCTCCAGGTCAGTATTTATTTTACCATCCAGGTCAGTATTTATTGTACTCTCCAGGTCAGTATTTATTGTACTCTCCAGGTTAGTATTTATTGTATTCTCCAGGTCAGTATTTATTGTACCCTTCAGGTCAGTATTTATTGTACTTTCCAGGTCAGTATTTAGAGTATTCTCCAGGTCAGTATTTATTGTACTCTCCAGGTCAGTATTTATTGTACTTTCCAGGTCAGTATTTATAGTACTCTCCAGGTCAGTATTTATTATATTCTCCAGGTCATTATTTATTGCACTCTCCAGGTCAGAAATTATTGCATGCTCCATGGCAGTATTTATTGTACTCACCAGGTCAGCATTTATTGTGCTCTCCAGGACAGTATTTATTGCCCTCTCCATGTCAGTATTTATTGCCCTCTCCAGGTCAGTATTTATTGTACTCTCCCGGTCAGTATTTATTGTAATCTCCAGGGCAGTATTTATTACCCTCTTCATGTCAGTATTTATTTTACTCTCCAGGCCAGTATTTTTGTACTCTCCAGGTCATTATTTATTGCACTCTCCAAGCCAGCATGTATTAGCCTCTCCAGGTCATTTTTATGGTATTCTCCAGATCAGTATTTATTGTACTCTCCAGGTCAGTATTTATTGTAATCTCCAGGTCACTATTAATTTACACTCCTGGTCAGTATTTATTGTCCTCTCCGGGTCAGTATTTACTGTACACTCGAGGTCAGTATTTATTGTACTCTCCAGGTCAGTATTTTTTGCACTCTCCAGGTCAGTATTGATTGCACTCTCCAGGTCATTATTTATTGCACTCTCCAGGTCAGAATTTTTTGCACTCTCCAGGGCAATATTTATTGTACTCTCCAGGTCAGTATTTATTTTACTCTCCAGCTCAGTATTTATTGTATTCTCCAGGTCGTATTTATTGTACTCTCCAGATCAGTGTTTATTGTACTGTCCAGGTCAGTACTTATTACCCTATGCAGGTCAGTATGTATTGTACTCTCCTGGTCAGTATTTATTGTACACTCCAGGTCATATTTATTGTACTCCTCAGGTCAGTATTTATTGTCCCCTCCAGGTCAGTATTTATTGTACGAACCAGGTCAGTATTTATTGTACTCTCCAGGTCAGTATTTATTGTACTCTCCAGGTCAGTATTTATTGTACTCTCCAGGTCAGTATTTATTGTACACTCGAGGTCAGTATTTATTGTACTCTCCATGTCAGTATTTATTGTACTCTCCAGTTCAGTATTTACTGTTCTCTCCAGGTCAGTGTTTATTTTACTTGCCAGGTCAGTATTTATTGTCCTTTCCAGGTCAGTATTTATTGTACTCTCCAGGTCAGTATTTATTGTACTCTCCAGGTCAGTATTTATAGTACTCTCCAGGTCAGTATTTATTGTACTCTCCAAGTCAGTATTTATTACCCTATGCAGGTCAGTATTTATTGTACTATCCTGGTCAGTATTTATTGTACACTCCAGGTCAGTATTTATTGTACTCCTCAGGTCAGTATTTATTGTCCCCTCCAGGTCAGTATTTATTGTACGAACCAGGTCAGTATTTATTGTACTCTCCAGGTCAGTATTTATTGAACTCCCCAGGTCACTAATTATTGTACTCTCCAGGTTAGTATTTATTGCACTCTCCATGGCAGTATTTATTGCACTCTCCAGTTCAGCATTTATTGTACTCTCCATGTCAGTATTTATTGCCCTCTCCAGGTCAGTGTTTACTGTTCTATCCAGGTCAGTGTTTATTTTACTTTCCAGGTCAGTATTTATTGTCCTTTCCAGGTCAGTATTTATTGTACTCTCCAGGTCAGTATTTATTGTACTCTCCAGGTCAGTATTTATAGTACTCTCCAGGTCAGTGTTTATTGTACTCACCAGGTCAGTATTTATTACCCTCTCCCGGTAATTTTTTATGTTACTCTCCAGGTCAGTATTTATTGTACTCTCCAGGTCAATATTTATTGTATTTATTGTGCTCTCCAGGTCAGTATTTATTGTACTCTCCAGGTCAGTATTTAATGTACTCTCCAGGTCAGTATTTATTGTACTCTCCAGGTCAGTATTTATTGCCGTCTCCAGGTCAGTATTTATTGTACTCTCCAGGTCAGTATTTATTTTAATCGCCAGGTCAGTCTTTATTATCCTCTCCAGGTCAGTATTTATTGTACTCTCCAGGTCAGTATTTATTGTACTCTCCAGGTCAGTATTTATTGTACTCTCCAGGTCAGTGTTTATTGTACGGTCCAGGTCAGTATTTATTGTCCTCTCCAAGTCAGTATTTATGGTACTCTCCAGGTCAGTATTTATTGTCCTCTCCAGGTAAGTACTTATTGTACTCTCCAGGTCAGTATTTATAGTACTCTCCAGGTCAGTATTTATTGTACTCTCCAGGTCATTATTTATTGCACTCTTCTGGTCAATATTTATTGCCCTATCCAGGTCAGTATTTATTGCCATCTCCAGGTCAGTATCTATTGTACTCTCCAGGTCAGTATTTAATGTACTCTCCAGGTCAGTATTTATTGTGCTCACCAGGTCAGTATTTATTGTACACTCGAGGTCAGTATTTGTTGTACTCTCCAAGTCAGTATCTATTGCGCTCTCCAGGGCAGTATGTATTGCACTCTCCAGGTCAGTATTTATTATAATCTCCAGGTCATTATTTATTGTACCCTCCAGGTCAGTATTTATTGTACTTTTCAGGTCAGTATTTATAGTACTCTCCAGGTCAGTATTTATTGTATTCTCCAGGTCATTATTTATTGCACTCTCCAGGTCAGAAATTATTGCACTCTCCAGGGCAGTTTTTATTGTACTTTCCAGGTCAGCATTTATTGTACTCTCCAGGTCAGTATTTATTGTACTCTCCAGGTCAGCATTTATTGCACTCTCTGGTCAATATTTATTGCCCTCCCCAGGTCAGTATTTATTGCCCTCTTCTGATCAGTATTTATTACCCTCTTCATGTCAGTATTTATTTTACTCTCCAGGCCAGTATTTTTGTACTCTCCAGGTCAATATTTATTGCACTCTCCAAGCCAGCATGTATTAGCCTCTCCAGGTCATTTTATGGTATTCTCCAGATCAGTATTTATTATACTCTCCAGGTCAGTATTTATTGTAATCTCCAGGTCACTATTAATTTTCACTCCTGGTCAGTATTTATTGTCCTGTCCGGGTCAGTATTTACTGTGCACTCGAGGTCAGTATTTATTGTACTCTCCAGGTCAGTATTTTTTGCACTCTCCAGGTCATTATTTGTTGCACTCTCCAGGTCAGAATTTCTTGCACTCTCCAGGGCAATATTTATTGTACTCTCCAGGTCAGTATTTATTTTACTCTCCAGCTCAGTATTTATTGTATTCTCCAGGTCGTATTTATTGTACTCTCCAGATCAGTGTTTATTGTACTGTCCAGGTCAGTACTTATTACCCTATGCAGGTCAGTATGTATTGTACTCTCCTGGTCAGTATTTATTGTACACTCCAGGTCATATTTATTGTACTCCTCAGGTCAGTATTTATTGTCCCCTCCAGGTCAGTATTTATTGTACGAACCAGGTCAGTATTTATTGTACTCTCCAGGTCAGTATTTATTGTACTCTCCAGGTCAGTATTTATTGTACTCTCCAGGTCAGTACTTATTGTACTCTCCAGGTCAGTATTTATTGTACACTCGAGGTCAGTATTTATTGTACTCTCCATGTCAGTATTTATTGTACTCTCCAGTTCAGTATTTACTGTTCTCTCCAGGTCAGTGTTTATTTTACTTTCCAGGTCAGTATTTATTGTCCTTTCCAGGTCAGTATTTATTGTACTCTCCAGGTCAGTATTTATTGTACTCTCCAGGTCAGTATTTATAGTACTCTCCAGGTCAGTATTTATTGTACTCTCCAGGTCTGTATTTATTACCCTATGCAGGTCAGTATTTATTGTACTATCCTGGTCAGTATTTATTGTACACTCCAGGTCAGTATTTATTGTACTCCTCAGGTCAGTATTTATTGTCCCCTCCAGGTCAGTATTTATTGTACGAACCAGGTCAGTATTTATTGTACTCTCCAGGTCAGTATGTATTGAACTCCCCAGGTCACTAAGTATTGTACTCTCCAGGTTAGTATTTATTGCACTCTCCATGGCAGTATTTATTGCACTCTCCAGTTCAGCATTTATTGTACTCTCCATGTCAGTATTTATTGCCCTTTCCAGGTCAGTGTTTACTGTTCTCTCCAGGTCAGTGTTTATTTTACTTTTCAGGTCAGTATTTATTGTCCTTTCCAGGTCAGTATTTATTGTACTCTCCAGGTCAGTATTTATTGTACTCTCCAGGTCAGTATTTATAGTACTCTCCAGGTCAGTGTTTATTGTACTCACCAGGTCAGTATTTATTACCCTCTCCCGGTAATTTTTTATGGTACTCTCCAGGTCAGTATTTATTGTACTCTCCAGGTCAATATTTATTGTATTTATTGTGCTCTCCAGGTCAGTATTTATTGTACTCTCCAGGTCATTATTTAATGTACTCTCCAGGTCAGTATTTATTGTACTCTCCAGGCCAGTATTTATTGCCGTCTCCAGGTCAGTATTTATTGTACTCTCCAGGTCAGTATTTATTTTAATCGCCAGGTCAGTCTTTATTATCCTCTCCAGGTCAGTATGTATTGTACTCTCCAGTTCAGTATTTATTGTACTCTCCAGGTCAGTATTTATTGTACTCTCCAGGTCAGTGTTTATTGTACTGTCCAGGTCAGTATTTATTGTCCTCTCCAAGTCAGTATTTATGGTACTCTCCAGGTCAGTATTTATTATCCTCTCCAGGTAAGTATTTATTGTACTCTCCATGTCAATATTTATAGTACTCTCCAGGTCAGTATTTATTGTACTCTCCAGGTCATTATTTATTGCACTCTTCTGGTCAATATTTATTGCCCTATCCAGGTCAGTATTTATTGCCATCTCCAGGTCAGTATCTATTGTACTCTCCATGTCAGTATTTAATGTACTCTCCAGGTCAGTATTTATTGTCCTCTCCAGGTCAGTATTTATTGTACCCTCCAGGTCAGTATTTATTGTACTCTCTATGTCAGTATTTGTTGTACTGTCCAGGTCAGTATCTATTGTATTCTTCAGGTCAGTATTTAATGTACTCTCCTGGTCAGTATTTATTGTACTCACCAGGTCAGTATTTATTGTACACTCGAGGTCAGTATTTATTGTGCCCTTCAGGTCAGTATTTATTGCCCTCTCCAGGGCAGTATGTATTGCACTCTCCAGGTCAGTATTTATTATAATCTGCAGGTCATTATTTATTGTACTCTGCAGGTCAATATTTATTGTATTTATTGTGCTCTCCAGGTCAGTATTTATTGTACTCACCAGGTCAGTATTTAATGTACTCTCCAGGTCAGTATTTATTGTACTCTCCAGGTCAGTATTTATTGCCGTCTCCAGGTCAGTATTTATTGTACTCTCCAGGTCAGTATTTATTGTAATCGCCAGGTCAGTCTTTATTATCCTCTCCAGGTCGGTATTTATTGTACTCTCCAGGTCAGTATTTATGTTACTCTCCAGGTCAGTATTTATTGTCCTCTCCAGGTCAGTATTTATTGTACTCTCCAGGTCAGTATTTATAGTACTCTCCAGGTCAGTATTTATTGTACTCTCCAGGTCATTATTTATTGCACTCTTCTGGTCAATATTTATTGCCCTATCCAAGTCAGTATTTATTGCCCTCTCCAGGTCAGTATCTATTGTACTCTCCACGTCAGTATTTAATGTACTCTCCAGGTCAGTATTTATTTTGCTCACCAGGTCAGTATTTATTGTACACTCGAGGTAAGTACGTATTGTACTCTCCAGGTCAGTATCTATTGCGCTCTCCAGGGGAGTATGTATTGCACTCTCCAGGTCAGTATTTATTATAATCTCCAGGTCATTATTTATTGTACTCTGCAGGTCAGTATTTATTGTACTCTACATGTTTGTATTTATTGTACTGTCCAGGTCAGTATTTATTGTCCTCTCCAGGTCAGTATTTATTGTACCCTCCAGGTCAGTATTTATTGTACTCTCTATGTCAGTATTTATTGTACTGTCCAGGTCAGTATCTATTGTACTCTCCAGGTCATTATTTAATGTACTCTCCAGGTCAGTATTTATTATACTCACCAGGTCAGTATTTATTGTACACTCGAGGTCAGTATTTATTGTGCCCTCCAGGTCAGTATTTATTGCCCTCTCCAGGGCAGTAGGTGTTGCACTCTCCAGGTCAGTATTTATTATAATCTCCAGGTCATTATGTATTGTACTCTGCAGGTCAGTATTTATAGTACTCTCCAGGTCAGTATTTATTGTACTCACCAGGTCAGTATTTATTGTACACTCGAGGTCAGTGTTTATTGTACTCACCAGGTCAGTATTTATTTTACTCTCCAGGTCAGTTTTTATTGTCCTCTCCAGGTCACTATTTATTGTACCCTCCAGGTCATTATTTATTGTACTCTCCAGGTCAGTATATATTGCACTCTCCAGGTCAGTATTTATTAAACTCTCCAGGTCAGTATTTGCTGTACTCTCTATGTCAGTATTTATAGTACTGTCCAGGTCTGTATTTATTGTCCTCTCCAGGTCAGTATTTATTGTACCCTCCAGGTCATTATTTATTGTACTCTCCTGGTCAGTATTTATTGTACACTCCAGCTCAGGATTTATTGTACTCTCCAGGTCAGTATTTATTGCCCTCTCCAGGGCAGTATGGATTGCACTCTCCAGGTCAATATTTATTGTACTCTCGAGGTCAGTATTTACTGTACTCTCTATGTCAGTATTTATTGTACTCTCCAGGTCAGTTTTTATTGTCCTCTCCAGGTCACTCTTTATTGTACTCTCCAGGTCATTATTTATTGTACTCACCAGGTCAGTATTTATTGTAATCTTCAGGGCAGTATTTATTATCCTCTCCAGGTCAGTATTTATTGTACTTTCCAGGTCAGTATTTATTGTACTCTCAAGGTCAGTATTTATTGTACTCTCCAGATCAGTATTTATTGCACACGACAGGTCAGTATTTATTGCACTCTCCTGGTAAATATTTAATGCCCTCTCCAGTTCAATATTTATTGCCCTCTCCAGGTGAGTATTTATTGTACTCTCCAGGTCAATATTTATTGTGCTCTCCAGGTCAGTATTTATTGTACTCTCCAGGTCATTATTTATTGTACTCTCCTGGTCAGTATTTATTGTACACTCCAGGTCAGTATTTATTGTACTCCTCAGGTCAGTATTTATTGTCCCCTCCAGTTCAGTATTTATTGCACGAACCTGGTCAGTATTTATTGTACTCTCCAGGTCAGTATTTATTGTACTCTCCAGGTCAGTATTTATTGTACACTCGAGGTCAGTATTTATTGTACTCTCCATGTCAGTATTTATTGTACTCTCCAGGTCAGTATTTACTGTTCTCTTCAGGTCAGTGTTTATTTTACTGACCAGGTCAGTATTTATTGTCCTTTCCAGGTCAGTATTTATTGTACTCTCCAGGTCAGTATTTATTGTACTCTCCAGGTCATTATTTAAGGTACTCTCCAGGTCAGTATTTATTGTACTCTCCAGGTCAGTATTTATTACTCTATGCAGGTCAGTATTTATTGTACTCTCCTGGTCAGTATTTATTGTACACTCCAGGTCAGTATATATTGTACTCCTCAGGTCAGTATTTATTGTCCCCTCCAGGTCAGTATTTTTTGTACGATCCAGGTCAGTATTTATTGTACTCTCCGTGTCAATATTTATTGAACTCCCCAGGTCACTAATTATTGTACTCTCCAGGTCATTATTTATTGCACTCTCTAGGTCAGTATTTATTGCAGTCTCCATGGCAGTATTTATTGTACTCTCCAGGTCAGTGTATATTGTACTGTCCAGGTCAGTATTTATTGTCCTCTCCAGGTCAGTATTTATTGTACTCTCCAGGTCAGTATTTATTGTCCTCTCCAGCTCATTATTTACTGCACTCTTCTGGTCAATATTTATTGCCCTTTCCAGGTCAGTATTTATTGCTCTCTCCAGGGCAGTATTTATTGCCCTCTTCAGGTCAGTATCTATTGTACTCTCCAGGTCAGTATTTAATGTACTCTCCAGGTCAGTATTTATTGTACTCAGCAGGTCAGTATTTACTGTACACTCGAGGTCAGTATTTATTGTACTCTCCAGGTCAGTATTTATTGCCCTCTCCAGGGCAGTATGTATTGCACTCTCCAGGTCTGTATTTATTATACTCTCCATGTCGTTATTTATTGTACTCTGCAGGTCAGTATTTATTGTAGTCTACATGTCAGTATTTATTGTACTGTCCAGGTCAGTATTTATTGCCCTCTCCAGGTCAGTATTTATTGTACCCTCCAGGTCAGTGTTTATTGTACTCACCAGGTCAGTATTTATTTTACTCTCCAGGTCAGTTTTTATTGTCCTCTCCAGGTCACTATTTATTGTACACTCCAGGTCATTATTTATTGTACTCTCCAGGTCAGTATATATTGCACTCTCTAGGTCAGTATTCATTAAACTCTCCAGGTCAGTATTTACTGTACTCTCTATGTCAGTATTTATAGTACTGTCCAGGTCTGTATTTATTGTCCTCTCCAGGTCAGTATTTATTGTACCCTCCAGGTCATTATTTATTGTACTCTCCTGGTCAGTATTTATTGTACACTCCAGGTCAGTATTTATTGTACTCCTCAGGACAGTATTTTTTGTCCCCTCCAGGTCAGTATTTATTGTACGAACCAGGTCAGTATTTATTGTACTCTCCAGGTCAGTTTTTATTGTACTCACCAGGTCAGTATTTATTGTACTCTCCAGGTCAGTATGTATTGTACTCTCCAGGTCAGTATTTATTGTACACTCGAGTTCAGTATTTATTGTACTCTCCATGTCAGTATTTATTGTACTCTCCAGGTCAGTATTTACTGTTCTCTCTAGGTCAGTGTTTATTTTACTATCCAGGTCAGTATTTATTGTCCTTTCCAGGTCAGTATTTATTGTACTCTCCAGGTCAGTATTTATTGTACTCTCCAGGTCAGTATTTATAGTACTCTCCAGGTCAGTATTTATTGTACTCTCCAGGTCAGTATTTATTACCCTATGCAGGTCAGTATTGATTGTACTCTCCTGGTCAGTATTTATTGTACACTCCAGGTCAGTATTTATTGTACTCCTCAGGTCAGTATTCATTCTCCCCTCCAGATCAGTATTTATTGTACGAACCAGGTCAGTATTTATTGTACTCTCCGGGTCAGTATTTATTGAACTCCCCAGGTCACTAATTATTGTACTCTCCAGGTCATTATTTATTGCACTCTTCTGGTCAGTATTTTTTCCACTCTCCATGGCAGTATTTATTGTACTCTCCAGTTCAGCATTTATTGTACTCTCCAGGTCAGTATTTATTGCATTCTCCAGGTCACTATTTATTGTACTCTCCAGGTCAGTATTTATTGCCCTCTCCAGGTCAGTATTTATTGAACTCTCTAGGTCAGTATTTATTACCCTCTCCAGGTCATTTTTTATGGTAATCTCCAGGTCAATATTTATTGTACTCTCCAGGTCAATATTTATTGTATTTATTGTGCTCTCCAGGTCAGTATTTATTGTACTCTCCAGGTCAGTATTTAATGTACTCTCAAGGTCAGTATTTATTGTACTCTCCAGGTCAGTATTTATTGCCGTCTCCAGGTCAGTATTTATTGTACTCTCCAGGTCAGTATTTAATATAATCGCCAGGTCAGTCTTTATTATCCTCTCCGGGTCAGTATTTATTGTACTCTCCAGATCAGTTTTTATTGTACTCTCCAGGTCAGTATTTATTGTACTCTCCAGGTTAGTGTTTATTGCACTCTCCAGGTCAGTATTTATTAAACTCTCCAGGTCAGTATTTACTGTACTCTCTATGTCAGTATTTATAGTACTGTCCATGTCTGTATTTATTGTCCTCTCCAGGTCAGTATTTATTGTACCCTCCAGGTCATTATTTATTGTACTCTCCTGGTCAGTATTTATTGTACACTCCAGGTCAGTATTTATTGTACTCCTCAGGTCAGTATTTTTTGTCCCCTCCAGGTCAGTATTTATTGTACGAACCAGGTCAGTATTTATTGTACTCTCCAGGTCAGTTTTTATTGTACTCACCAGGTCAGTATTTATTGTACTCTCCAGGTCAGTATGTATTGTACTCTCCAGGTCAGTATTTATTGTACACTCGAGTTCAGTATTTATTGTACTCTCCATGTCAGTATTTATTGTATTCTCCAGGTCAGTATTTACTGTTCTCTCCAGGTCAGTGTTTATTTTACTGTCCAGGTCAGTATTTATTGTCCTTTCCAGGTCAGTATTTATTGTACTCTCCAGGTCAGTATTTATTGTACTCTCCAGGTCAGTATTTATAGTACTCTCCAGGTCAGTATTTATTGTACTCTCCAGGTCAGTATTTATTACCCTATGCAGGTCAGTATTTATTGTACTCTCCTGGTCAGTATTTATTGTACACTCCAGGTCAGTATTTATTGTACTCCTCAGGTCAGTATTTATTCTTCCCTCCAGATCAGTATTTATTGTACGAACCAGGTCAGTATTTATTGTACTCTCCGGGTCAGTATTTATTGAATTCCCCAGGTCACTAATTATTGTACTCTCCAGGTCATTATTTGTTGCACTCTCCAGGTCAGTATTTTTTCCACTCTCCATGGCAGTATTTATTGTACTCTCCAGTTCAGCATTTATTGTACTCTCCAGGTCAGTATTTATTGCATTCTCCAGGTCACTATTTATTGTACTCTCCAGGTCAGTATTTATTGCCCTCTCCAGGTCAGTATTTATTGAACTCTCCAGGTCAGTATTTATTACCCTCTCCAGGTCATTTTTTATGGTAATCTCCAGGTCAATATTTATTGTACTCTCCAGGTCAATATTTATTGTATTTATTGTGCTCTCCAGGTCAGTATTTATTGTACTCTCCAGGTCAGGATTTAATGTACTCTCAAGGTCAGTATTTATTGTACTCTCCAGGTCAGTATTTATTGCCCTCTCCAGGTATGTATTTATTGTACTCTCCACGTCAGTATTTATTGCCCCCTCCAGGTCAGTATTTATTGTACTCTCCAGGTCAGTATTTATTGTACTCTCCAGGTCAGTATTTAATGTACTCTCCAGTTCAGTATGTATTGTACTCTACAGGTCAATATTTATTGCCCTCTCCAGGTCAGTATTTATTGTACTCTCCAGGTCAGTATTTATTGTACTCTCTAGGTCAGTATTTATTGTACACTCCAGGTCAGTGTTATTTGTACCAACCAGGTCAGTATTTATTGTACTCTCCAGGTCAGTATTTATTGTACTCTCCAGGTCACTATTTATTGTACTCTCCAGGTCATTATTTATTGCACTCTCCAGGTCAGTATTTATTGCACTCTCCAGGGAACTATTTATTGTACTCTCAATTTCAGCATTTATTGTACTCTCCAGGTCAGTATTTGTTGTACTCTCCAGGTCACTATTTATTGTACTCTACAGGTCAGTATTTATTGTAATCTCCAGGTCAGTATTTATTACCCTCTCCAGGTCACTATTTATTGTACTCTCCTGGTCAGTATTTATTGTACACTCCAGGTCAGTATTTATTGTACTCTCCAGGTCAGTATTTATTGTACTCTCCAGGTCAGTATTCATTGTACTCTCCAGGTCAGTGTTTATTGTAATGTCCAGGTCAGTATTTATTGTCCTCTCCAGGTCAGTATTTATTGTACTCTCCAGGTCAGTATTTATTGTACTGTCCAGGTCAGTATTTATTGTACTCTCCAGGTCAGTATTTATTGTACTCCCCAGGTCAGTATTTATTGTACTCACCAGGTCGAGATTTATTGTACTCTCCAGGTCAGTATTTAATGTACTCTCCAGGTCAGTATTTATTTTACTCAACAGGTCAGTATTTATTGGACACTAGGGGTCAGTATTTATTGTACTCTCCAGGTCAGTATTTATTGCCCTCTCCAGGGCAGTATTTATTGCCCTCTCCAGGTCAGTATTTATTATACTCTCCAGGTCTTTATTTATTGTACTTTGCAGGTCAGTATTTATTGTACCCTCCTGGTCAGTATTAATTGTACCAACCAGGTCAGTATTTATTGTACTCTCCAGGTCAGTATTTATTGTACTCTCCAGGTCACTATTTATTGTACTCTCCAGGTCATTATTTATTGCACTCTCCAGGTCAGTATTTATTGTACTCTACAGGTCAGTATTTATTGTAATCTCCAGGTCAGTATTTATTACCCTCTCCAGGTCAGTATTTATTGTACACTCAAGGTCAGTATTTATTGTACTCTCCAGGTCAGTATTTATTGCCCTCTCCAGGTCAGTGTTTATTGTACTCTCCAGGTCAGTATGTATTACCCTCTCCTGGTCATTTTTTATGGTCCTCTCCAGGTCAGTATTTACTGTTCTCTCCAGGTCACTGTTTATTTTACTGTCCAGGTCAGTATTTATTGTCCTTTCCAGGTCAGTATTTATTGTACTCTCCATGTCAGTATGTATAGTACTGTCCAGGTCAGTATTTATTGTACTCTCCAGGTCAGTATTTATTACCCTATGCAGGTCAGTATTTATTGTACTCTCCTGGTCAGTATTTGTTGTACACTCCAGGTCACTATTTATTGTACTCCTCAGGTCTGTATTTATTCTCCCCTCCAGGTCAGTATTTATTGTAGAACCAGGTCAGTATTTATTGTACTCTCCAGGTCAGTGTTTATTGTACTGTCCAGGTCAGTATTCATTGTCCTCTCCAGGTCAGTATTTATTGTACTCTCCAGGTCAGTATTTATTGTACTGTCCAGGTCAGTATTTATTGTACTCTCCAGGTCAGTATTTATTGTACTCCCCAGGTCAGTATTTATTGTACTCACCAGGTCGATATTTATTGTACTCTCCAGGTCAGTATTTACTGTACACTCCAGGTCAGTACTTATTGCTCTCTCCAAGGCAGTAATTATTGCCCTCTCCAGGTGAGTATTTATTGTACTCTCCAGGTCAGTATTTAATGTACCCTCCAGGTCAGTATTTATTGTACTCAACAGGTCAGTATTTATTGGACACTAGGGGTCAGGATTTATTGTACTCTCCAGGTCAGTATTTATTGCCCTCTCCAGGGCAGTATATATTGCCCTCTCCAGGTCAGTATTTATTATACTCTCCAGGTCTTTATTTATTGTACTTTGCAGGTCAGTATTTATTGTACCCTCCTGGTCAGTATTAATTGTACCAACCAGGTCAGTATTTATTGTACTCTCCAGGTCAGTATTTATTGTACTCTCCAGGTCACTATTTATTGTACTCTCCAGGTCATTATTTATTGCACTCTCCAGGTCAGTATTTATTGTACTCTCCAGGTCACCATTTATTGTACTCTACAGGTCAGTATTTATTGTAATCTCCAGGTCAGTATTTATTACCCTCTCCAGGTCAGTATTTATTGTACTCTCATGATCAGTATTTATTGTACTCTCCAGGTCAGTATTTATTGCCCTCTCGAGGTCAGTGTTTATTGTGCTCTCCAGGTCAGTATTTATTGTACTCTCCAGGTCAATATTTATTGTATTTATTGTGCTCTCCAGGTCAGTTTTTATTGTACTCTCCAGGTCAGTATTTAATGTACTCTCAAGGTCAGTATATATTGTACTCTCCAGGTCAGTATTTATTGCCGTCTCCAGGTCAGTATTTATTGTACTCTCCAGGTTAGTGTTTATTGTACTCTCCAGGTCAGTATTTATTGTCCTCTCCAGGTCAGTATTTATTTTACACTCCAGGTCATTATTTATTGTACTCACCAGGTCAGTATTTAATGTACTCTCCAGGTCAGTATTTATTGTACTCTCCAGGTCAGTGTATATTGTCCTCTCCAGGTCAGTATTTATTGTACTCTCCAGGTTAGTATTTATTGTATTCTCCAGGTCAGTATTTATTGTACCCTCCAGGTCAGTATGTATTGTACTCTCCAGGTTAGTATTTATTGTATTCTCCAGGTCAGTATTTATTGTACTCTCCAGGTCAGTATTTATTGTACTCTCCAGGTCAGTATTCATTGTACTCTCCAGGTCAGTGTTTATTGTAATGTCCAGGTCAGTATTTATTGTCCTCTCCAGGTCAGTATTTATTGTACTCTCCAGGTCAGTATTTATTGTACTGTCCAGGTCAGTATTTATTGTACTCTCCAGGTCAGTATTTATTGTACTCCCCAGGTCAGTATTTATTGTACTCACCAGGTCGAGATTTATTGTACTCTCCAGGTCAGTATTTAATGTACTCTCCAGGTCAGTATTTATTTTACTCAACAGGTCAGTATTTATTGGACACTAGGGGTCAGTATTTATTGTACTCTCCAGGTCAGTATTTATTGCCCTCTCCAGGGCAGTATTTATTGCCCTCTCCAGGTCAGTATTTATTATACTCTCCAGGTCTTTATTTATTGTACTTTGCAGGTCAGTATTTATTGTACCCTCCTGGTCAGTATTAATTGTACCAACCAGGTCAGTATTTATTGTACTCTCCAGGTCAGTATTTATTGTACTCTCCAGGTCACTATTTATTGTACTCTCCAGGTCATTATTTATTGCACTCTCCAGGTCAGTATTTATTGTACTCTACAGGTCAGTATTTATTGTAATCTCCAGGTCAGTATTTATTACCCTCTCCAGGTCAGTATTTATTGTACACTCAAGGTCAGTATTTATTGTACTCTCCAGGTCAGTATTTATTGCCCTCTCCAGGTCAGTGTTTATTGTACTCTCCAGGTCAGTATGTATTACCCTCTCCTGGTCATTTTTTATGGTCCTCTCCAGGTCAGTATTTACTGTTCTCTCCAGGTCACTGTTTATTTTACTGTCCAGGTCAGTATTTATTGTCCTTTCCAGGTCAGTATTTATTGCACTCTCCATGTCAGTATGTATAGTACTGTCCAGGTCAGTATTTATTGTACTCTCCAGGTCAGTATTTATTACCCTATGCAGGTCAGTATTTATTGTACTCTCCTGGTCAGTATTTGTTGTACACTCCAGGTCACTATTTATTGTACTCCTCAGGTCTGTATTTATTCTCCCCTCCAGGTCAGTATTTATTGTAGAACCAGGTCAGTATTTATTGTACTCTCCAGGTCAGTGTTTATTGTACTGTCCAGGTCAGTATTCATTGTCCTCTCCAGGTCAGTATTTATTGTACTCTCCAGGTCAGTATTTATTGTACTGTCCAGGTCAGTATTTATTGTACTCTCCAGGTCAGTATTTATTGTACTCCCCAGGTCAGTATTTATTGTACTCACCAGGTCGATATTTATTGTACTCTCCAGGTCAGTATTTACTGTACACTCCAGGTCAGTACTTATTGCTCTCTCCAAGGCAGTAATTATTGCCCTCTCCAGGTGAGTATTTATTGTACTCTCCAGGTCAGTATTTAATGTACCCTCCAGGTCAGTATTTATTGTACTCAACAGGTCAGTATTTATTGGACACTAGGGGTCAGGATTTATTGTACTCTCCAGGTCAGTATTTATTGCCCTCTCCAGGGCAGTATATATTGCCCTCTCCAGGTCAGTATTTATTATACTCTCCAGGTCTTTATTTATTGTACTTTGCAGGTCAGTATTTATTGTACCCTCCTGGTCAGTATTAATTGTACCAACCAGGTCAGTATTTATTGTACTCTCCAGGTCAGTATTTATTGTACTCTCCAGGTCACTATTTATTGTACTCTCCAGGTCATTATTTATTGCACTCTCCAGGTCAGTATTTATTGTACTCTCCAGGTCACCATTTATTGTACTCTACAGGTCAGTATTTATTGTAATCTCCAGGTCAGTATTTATTACCCTCTCCAGGTCAGTATTTATTGTACTCTCATGATCAGTATTTATTGTACTCTCCAGGTCAGTATTTATTGCCCTCTCGAGGTCAGTGTTTATTGTGCTCTCCAGGTCAGTATTTATTGTACTCTCCAGGTCAATATTTATTGTATTTATTGTGCTCTCCAGGTCAGTTTTTATTGTACTCTCCAGGTCAGTATTTAATGTACTCTCAAGGTCAGTATATATTGTACTCTCCAGGTCAGTATTTATTGCCGTCTCCAGGTCAGTATTTATTGTACTCTCCAGGTTAGTGTTTATTGTACTCTCCAGGTCAGTATTTATTGTCCTCTCCAGGTCAGTATTTATTTTACACTCCAGGTCATTATTTATTGTACTCACCAGGTCAGTATTTAATGTACTCTCCAGGTCAGTATTTATTGTACTCTCCAGGTCAGTGTATATTGTCCTCTCCAGGTCAGTATTTATTGTACTCTCCAGGTTAGTATTTATTGTATTCTCCAGGTCAGTATTTATTGTACCCTCCAGGTCAGTATGTATTGTACTCTCCAGGTTAGTATTTATTGTATTCTCCAGGTCAGTATTTATTGTACTCTCCAGGTCAGTATTTATTGTACTTTCCAGGTCAGTATTTATAGTACTCTCCTGGTCAGTATTTTTATATTCTCCAGGTCATTATTAATTGCACTCTCCTGGTCAGAAATTATTGCACTCTCCAGGGCAATATTTATTGTACTCACCAGGTCAGTGTTTATTGTACTCTCCAGGTCAGTGTTTATTGTACTGTCCAGGTCAGTATTTATTGTCCTCTCCATGTCAATGTATATTGTCCTCTCCAGGTCAGTATTTATTGTACTCTCCAGGTTAATATTTATTGTATTCTCCAGGTCAGTATTTATTGTACTCTCCAGGTCAGTATTTATTGTAATTTCCAGGTCAGTATTTATTGTACTCACCAGGTCAGTGTTTATTGTACTCTCCAGGTCAGTATTTATTGCCCTCTCCAGGTCAATATTTATTATACTCTCCAGGTCATTATTTATTGTACTCTGCAGGTCAGTATTTATTGTATTCTCCAGGTCAGTATTTATTGTACTCTCCAGGTCAGTATTTATTGTACTGTCCAGGTCAGCATTTGTTGTCCTCTCCAGGTCAGTATTTATTGTAATCTCCACGTCAGTATTTATTGTACTCTCCAGGTCAGTATTTATTGTACTCTCCAGGTCAGTATTTATTGTACTCAAGAGGTCAGTATTTATTGTACTCTCCAGGTCAGTATTTAATGTACTCTCCAGGTCAGTATTTATTGTACTCTCCAGGTCAGTATTTATTGCCCTCTCCAGGTCAGTATTTATTGTACTCTCCAAGGCAGTATTTAATGTATTTATTGTCCTCTCCAGTTCAGTATTTATTGTACTCTCCAGGTCAGTATTTAATGTACTCTCCAGTTCAGTATTTATTGTACTCTCCAGGTCAGTAGTTGTTGCCCTCTCCAGGTCAGTATTTATTGTACTCTCCAGGTCAGTATTTATTGTAATCTCCAGGTCAGTATTTATAGTACACTCCAGGTCAGTATTTATTGTGCTCTACAGGGCAGTATTTATTGTACTCTCCAGGTCAGTGTTTATTGTACTGTCCAGGTCAGTATTTATTGTCCGCTCCAGGTCAGTATTAATTGTACTCTCAAGGTCAGTATTTATTTTACACTCCAAGTCAGTATTTATTGTACTCTCCAGGTCAGTATTTATTATACTCTCCAGGTCAGTATTTAATGTACTCTCCAGGTCAGTATTTATTGTACTCTCCAGGTCAGTATTTATTGGCCTCTCCAGGTCAGTATTTATTGTATTTATTGTATTCTCCAGGTCAGTATTTATTGTACTCTCCAGGTCAGTATTTAATGTACTCTCCAGTTCAGTATTTATTGTACTCTCCAGGTCAGTATTTGTTGCCCTCTCCAGGTCAGTATTTATTGTACTCTCCAGGTCAGTATTTATTGTGCTCTCCAGGTCAGTATTTATTGTACACTCAAGGTCAGTATTTATTGTACTCTCCAGGTCACTATTTATTGTACTCTCCAGGTCAGTGTTTATTGTACTGTCCAGGTCAGTATTTATTGTCCTCTCCAGGTCAGTATGAATTGTTCTCTCCAGGTCAGTATTTATTTTACACTCCAGGTCAGTATTTATGGTACTCTCCAGGTCAGTATTTTTTGTACTCTCTAGGTCTGTATTTATTGTACTCTCCTGGTCAGTGTATATTGCCCTCTCCAGTTCAGTATTTATTGTACTCTCCAGGTTAGTATTTATTGTATTCTCCAGGTCAGTATTTATTGTACTCTCCAGGTCAGTATTTATTGTACTTTCCAGGTCAGTATTTATAGTACTCTCCAGGTCAATATTTATTATATTCTCCAGGTCATTATTTAGTGCACTCCCCAGGTCAGAATTTATTGCACTCTTCAGGGCACTATTTATTGTACTCACCAGGTCAGCATTTATTGTACTCTCCAGGTCAGTATTTATTGCCCTCTCCAGGTCAGTATTTATTGCCCACTCCAGGTCAGTATTTATTGTACTCTCCAGGTCAGTAGTTATTTTATTCTCCAGGTCAGTTTTTATTGTAATCTCCAGGTCACTATTTATTGTCCTCTCCTGGTCAGTATTTATTGTGCTCTCCAGGTCAGTATTTATTACCCTCTCCAGGTCCGTATTTATTCTCCTCTCCAGGTCAGTATTTATTTTACTCTCCAGTTCAGTATATAGTGTCCTCTCCAGGTCAGTATTTATTGCGCTCTCCAGGTCAGTATTTATTATACTCTCCAGGTCATTGTTTATTGTACTCTGCAGGTCAGTATTTATTGTACTCTGCAGGTCAGTATTTACTGTACTCTCCAGGTCAGTATTTATTGTACTAACCAGGCCAGTATTTATTGTACTCTCCAGGTCAGTATTTATTGTACTCTCCAGGTCACTATTTATTGTACTCTCCAGGTCAGTATTTATTGTACTCTCCAGGTCAGTATTAATTGGCCTCTCCAGGTTAGTATTTATTCTATTCTCCAGGTCAGTATTTATTGTATTTATTGTACTCTCCAGGTTAGTATTTATTGTACTCTCCAGGTCAGTATTTAAAGTACTCTCCAGTTCAGTATTTATTGTACTCTCCAGGTCACTATTCATTGCCTACTCCAGGTCAGTATTTATTGTACTCTCCAGGTCATTATTCATTGTACTCTCCAGGTCAGTTTTAATTGTACACACCAGGTCAGTATTTATTGGACTCTCCAGGTCACTATTTATTGTACTCTCCAGGTCAGTATTTATTGTACTGTCCAGGTCAGTATTTATTGCCCTCTCCAGGTCAGTGTTTATTGTACTCTACAGGTCAGTATTTATTGTACACTCCAGGTCAGTATTTTTTGTACTCACCAGGTCAGTATTTATTGTACTCTCCAGGTCAGTATTTAATGTACTCTCCAGGTCAGTATTTATTGTACTCTCCAGGTCAGTATTTATTGCCCTCTCCAGGTCAGTATTTATTGTACTCTCCAAGGCAGTATTTAATGTATTTATTGTCCTCTCCAGTTCAGTATTTATTGTAGTCTCCAGGTCAGTATTTAATGTACTCTCCAGTTCAGTATTTATTGTACTCTCCAGGTCAGTAGTTGTTGCCCTCTCCAGGTCAGTATTTATTGTACTCTCCAGGTCAGTATTTATTGTAATCTCCAGGTCAGTATTTATTGTACACTCCAGGTCAGTATTTATTGTACTCTCCAGGTCAGTATTTATTGTACTCTCCAGGTCAGTATTTATTGTACTCTCCAGGTCAGTGTTTATTGTACTGTCCAGGTCAGTATTTATTGTCCGCTCCGGGTCAGTATTAATTGTACTCTCCAGGTCAGTATTTATTTTACACTCCAAGTCAGTATTTATTGTACTCTCCAGGTCAGTATTTATTATACTCTCCAGGTCAGTATTTAATGTACTCTCCAGGTCAGTATTTATTGTACTCTCCAGGTCAGTATTTATTGGCCTCTCCAGGTCAGTATTTATTGTACTCTCCAAGTCAGTATTTATTGTATTTATTGTATTCTCCAGGTCAGTATTTATTGTACTCTGCAGGTCAGTATTTAATGTACTCTTCAGTTCAGTATTTATTGTACTCTCCAGGTCAGTATTTGTTGCCCTCTCCAGGTCAGTATTTATTGTACTCTCCAGGTCAGTATTTATTGTGCTCTCCAGGTCAGTATTTATTGTACACTCAAGGTCAGTATTTATTGTACTCTCCAGGTCACTATTTATTGTACTCTCCAGGTCAGTGGTTATTGTACTGTCCAGGTCAGTATTTATTGTCCTCTCCAGGTCAGTATGAATTGTTCTCTCCAGGTCAGTATTTATTTTACACTCCAGGTCAGTATTTATGGTACTCTCCAGGTCAGTATTTTTTGTACTCTCGAGGTCTGTATTTATTGTACTCTCCAGGTCAGTGTATATTGTCCTCTCCAGTTCAGTATTTATTGTACTCTCCAGGTTAGTATTTATTGTATTCTCCAGGTCAGTATTTATTGTACACTCCAGGTCAGTATTTATTGTATTTTCCAGGTCAGTATTTATAGTACTCTCCAGGTCAATATTTATTATATTCTCCAGGTCAGTAGTTATTTTATTCTCCAGGTCAGTTTTTATTGTAATCTCCAGGTCACTATTTATTGTCCTCTCCTGGTCAGTATTTATTGTGCTCTCCAGGTCAGTATTTATTGTACTCTCCAGGTCAGTATTTATTACCCTCTCCAGGTCCGTATTTAATCTCCTCTCCAGGTCAGTATTTATTTTACTCTCCAGTTCAGTATATAGTGTCCTCTCCAGGTCAGTATTTATTGCGCTCTCCAGGTCAGTATTTATTATACTCTCCAGGTCATTGTTTATTGTACTCTGCAGGTCACTATTTATTGTACTCTCCAGGTCAGTATTTACTGTACTCTCCAGGTCAGTATTTATTGTACTAACCAGGCCAGTATTTATTGTACTCTCCAGGTCTGTATTTATTGTACTCTCCAGGTCACTATTTATTGTACTCTCCAGTTCAGTATTTATTGTACTCTCCAGGTCAGTATTTATTGGCCTCTCCAGGTCAGTATTTATTCTATTCTCCAGGTCAGTCTTTATTGTATTTATTGTACTCTCCAGGTCAGTATTTATTGTACTCTCCAGGTCAGTATTTAAAGTACTCTCCAGTTCAGTATTTATTGTACTCTCCAGGTCATTATTCATTGTACTCTCCAGGTCAGTTTTTATTGTACACACCATTTCAGTATTTATTGGACTCTCCAGGTCAGTATTTATTGTACTCTCCAGGTCAGTATTTATTGTACTCTCCAGGTCAGTACATATTACCCTCTCCAGGTCATTTTTTATGGTACTCTCCAGGTCAGTATTTATTGTACTCTCCAGGTCAGTATTTAATGTACTCTCCAGGTCAGTATTTATTGCCCTCTCCAGGTCAGTATTTATTGTACTCTCCAGGTCAGTATTTATTGTATTTATTGTACTCTCCAGGTCAGTATTTATTGTACGCCCCAGGTCAGTATTTAATGTACTCTCCAGTTCAGTATTTATTGTCATCTCCAGGTCAGTATTTATCGCCCTCTCCAGGTCAGTATTTATTGTACTCTCCAGGTCAGTATTTATTGTACTCTCCAGGTCAGTATTTAATGTACTCTACAGGTCAGTACATATTACACTCTCCAGGTCATTTTTTATGGTACTCTCCAGGTCAGTATTTATTGTACTCTCCAGTTCAGTATTTAATGTACTCTCCAGGTTCAGTATTTATTGTCCTCTCCAGGTCAGTATTTATTGGCCTCTCCAGGTAAGTATTTATTGTACTCTCCAGGTCAGTATTTATTGTATTTATTGTACTCTCCAGGTCAATATTTATTGTACTCTCCAGGTCAGTATTTAATGTACTTTCCAGTTCAGTATTTATTGTACTCTCCAGGTCAGTATTTATTGCCCTCTCCAGGTCAGTATTTATTGTACTCTCCAAGGCAGTATTTAATGTATTTATTGTCCTCTCCAGGTCAGTATTTATTGTAATCTCCAGGTCAGTATTTATTGTACACTCCAGGTCAGTATTTATTGTACTCTCCAGGTCAGTATTTATCGTACTCTCCAGGTCAGTATTTATTGTACTCTCCAGGTCAGTGTTTATTGTACTGTCCAGGTCAGTATTTATTGTCCGCTCCGGGTCAGTATTAATTGTACTCTCCAGGTCAGTATTTATTTTACACTCCAAGTCAGTATTTATTGTACTCTCCAGGTCAGTATTTATTACACTCTCCAGGTCAGTATTTAATGTACTCTCCAGGTCAGTATTTATTGTACTCTCCAGGTCAGTATTTATTGGCCTCTCCAGGTCAGTATTTATTGTACTCTCCAAGTCAGTATTTATTGTATTTATTGTATTCTCCAGGTCAGTATTTATTGTACTCTGCAGGTCAGTATTTAATGTACTCTTCAGTTCAGTATTTATTGTACTCTCCAGGTCAGTATTTGTTGCCCTCTCCAGGTCAGTATTTATTGTACTCTCCAGGTCAGTATTTATTGTGCTCTCCAGGTCAGTATTTATTGTACACTCAAGGTCAGTATTTATTGTACTCTCCAGGTCACTATTTATTGTACTCTCCAGGTCAGTGTTTATTGTACTGTCCAGGTCAGTATCTATTGTCCTCTCCAGGTCAGTATGAATTGTTCTCTCCAGGTCAGTATTTATTTTACACTCCAGGTCAGTATTTATGGTACTCTCCAGGTCAGTATTTTTTGTACTCTCCAGGTCTGTATTTATTGTACTCTCCAGGTCAGTGTATATTGTCCTCTCCAGTTCAGTATTTATTGTACTCTCCAGGTTAGTATTTATTGTATTCTCCAGGTCAGTATTTATTGTACACTCCAGGTCAGTATTTATTGTATTTTCCAGGTCAGTATTTATAGTACTCTCCAGGTCAATATTTATTATATTCTCCAGGTCATTATTTATTGCACTCTCCAGGTCAGAAATTATTGCACTCTTCAGGGCAGTATTTATTGTACTCACCAGGTCAGCATTTATTGTACTCTCCAGGTCAGTATTTATTGCCCTCTCCAGGTCAGTATTTATTGCCCACTCCAGGTCAGTATTTATTGTACTCTCCAGGTCAGTAGTTATTTTATTCTCCAGGTCAGTTTTTATTGTAATCTCCAGGTCACTATTTATTGTCCTCTCCTGGTCAGTATTTATTGTGCTCTCCAGGTCAGTATTTATTGTACTCTCCAGGTCAGTACTTATTACCCTCTCCAGGTCCGTATTTATTCTCCTCTCCAGGTCAGTATTTATTTTACTCTCCAGTTCAGTATATAGTGTCCTCTCCAGGTCAGTATTTATTGCGCTCTCCAGGTCAGTATTTATTATACTCTCCAGGTCATTGTTTATTGTACTCTGCAGGTCATTATTTATTGTACTCTCCAGGTCAGTATTTACTGTACTCTCCAGGTCAGTGTTTATTGTACTAACCAGGCCATTATTTATTGTACTCTCCAGGTCAGTATTTATTGTACTCTCCAGGTCACTATTTATTGTACTCTCCAGGTCAGTATTTATTGTACTCTCCAGGTCAGTATTTATTGGCCTCTCCAGGTCAGTATTTATTCTATTCTCCAGGTCAGTATTTATTGTATTTATTGTACTCTCCAGGTCAGTATTTATTGTACTCTCCAGGTCAGTATTTAAAGTACTCTCCAGTTCAGTATTTATTGTACTCTCCAGGTCATTATTCATTGTACTCTCCAGGTCAGTTTTTATTGTACACACCAGTTCAGTATTTATTGGACTCTCCAGGTCAGTATTTATTGTACTCTCCAGGTCAGTATTTATTGTACTCTCCAGGTCAGTATTTATTGCCCTCTCCAGGTCAGTGTTTATTGTACTCTACAGGTCAGTACATATTACCCTCTCCAGGTCATTTTTTATGGTACTCTCCAGGTCAGTATTTATTGTACTCTCCAGGTCAGTATTTAATGTACTCTCCAGGTCAGTATTTATTGCCCTCTCCAGGTCAGTATTTATTGTACTCTCCAGGTCAGTATTTATTGTATTTATTGTACTCTCCAGGTCAGTATTTATTGTACGCCCCAGGTCAGTATTTAATGTACTCTCCAGTTCAGTATTTATTGTCATCTCCAGGTCAGTATTTATTGCCCTCTCCAGGTCAGTATTTATTGTACTCTCCAGGTCAGTATTTATTGTACTCTCCAGGTCAGTATTTAATGTACTCTACAGGTCAGTACATATTACACTCTCCAGGTCATTTTTTATGGTACTCTCCAGGTCAGTATTTATTGTACTCTCCAGTTAAGTATTTAATGTACTCTCAAGGTTCAGTATTTATTGTCCTCTCCAGGTCAGTATTTATTGGCCTCTCCAGGTAAGTATTTATTGTACTCTCCAGGTCAGTATTTATTGTATTTATTGTACTCTCCAGGTCAGTATTTATTGTACTCTCCAGGTCAGTATTTAATGTACTCTACTGGTCAGTACATATTACACTCTCCAGGTCATTTTTTATGGTACTCTCCAGGTCAGTATTTATTGTACTCTCCAGTTCAGTATTTAATGTACTCTCCAGGTTCAGTATTTATTGTCCTCTCCAGGTCAGTATTTATTGGCCTCTCCAGGTAAGTATTTATTGTACTCTCCAGGTCAGTATTTATTGTATTTATTGTACTCTCCAGGTCAGTATTTATTGTACTCTCCAAGTCAGTATTTATTGTATTTATTGTATTCTCCAGGTCAGTATTTATTGTACTCTGCAGGTCAGTATTTAATGTACTCTTCAGTTCAGTATTTATTGTACTCTCCAGGTCAGTATTTGTTGCCCTCTCCAGGTCAGTATTTATTGTACTCTCCAGGTCAGTATTTATTGTGCTCTCCAGGTCAGTATTTATTGTACACTCAAGGTCAGTATTTATTGTACTCTCCAGGTCACTATTTATTGTACTCTCCAGGTCAGTGTTTATTGTACTGTCCAGGTCAGTATCTATTGTCCTCTCCAGGTCAGTATGAATTGTTCTCTCCAGGTCAGTATTTATTTTACACTCCAGGTCAGTATTTATGGTACTCTCCAGGTCAGTATTTTTTGTACTCTCCAGGTCTGTATTTATTGTACTCTCCAGGTCAGTGTATATTGTCCTCTCCAGTTCAGTATTTATTGTACTCTCCAGGTTAGTATTTATTGTATTCTCCAGGTCAGTATTTATTGTACACTCCAGGTCAGTATTTATTGTATTTTCCAGGTCAGTATTTATAGTACTCTCCAGGTCAATATTTATTATATTCTCCAGGTCATTATTTATTGCACTCTCCAGGTCAGAAATTATTGCACTCTTCAGGGCAGTATTTATTGTACTCACCAGGTCAGCATTTATTGTACTCTCCAGGTCAGTATTTATTGCCCTCTCCAGGTCAGTATTTATTGCCCACTCCAGGTCAGTATTTATTGTACTCTCCAGGTCAGTAGTTATTTTATTCTCCAGGTCAGTTTTTATTGTAATCTCCAGGTAACTATTTATTGTCCTCTCCTGGTCAGTATTTATTGTGCTCTCCAGGTCAGTATTTATTGTACTCTCCAGGTCAGTACTTATTACCCTCTCCAGGTCCGTATTTATTCTCCTCTCCAGGTCAGTATTTATTTTACTCTCCCGTTCAGTATATAGTGTCCTCTCCAGGTCAGTATTTATTGCGCTCTCCAGGTCAGTATTTATTATACTCTCCAGGTCATTGTTTATTGTACTCTGCAGGTCACTATTTATTGTACTCTCCAGGTCAGTATTTACTGTACTCTCCAGGTCAGTATTTATTGTACTAACCAGGCCAGTATTTATTGTACTCTCCAGGTCAGTATTTATTGTACTCTCCAGGTCACTATTTATTGTACTATCCAGGTCAGTATTTATTGTACTCTCCAGGTCAGTATTTATTGGCCTCTCCAGGTCAGTATTTATTCTATTCTCCAGGTCAGTATTTATTGTATTTATTGTACTCTCCAGGTCAGTATTTATTGTACTCTCCAGGTCAGTATTTAAAGTACTCTCCAGTTCAGTATTTATTGTACTCTCCAGGTCATTATTCATTGTACTCTCCAGGTCAGTTTTTATTGTACACACCAGTTCAGTATTTATTGGACTCTCCAGGTCAGTATTTATTGTACTCTCCAGGTCAGTATTATTGTACTCTCCAGGTCAGTATTTATTGCCCTCTCCAGGTCAGTGTTTATTGTACTCTACAGGTCAGTACATATTACCCTCTCCAGGTCATTTTTTATGGTACTCTCCAGGTCAGTATTTATTGTACTCTCCAGGTCAGTATTTAATGTACTCTCCAGGTCAGTATTTATTGCCCTCTCCAGGTCAGTATTTATTGTACTCTCCAGGTCAGTATTTATTGTATTTATTGTACTCTCCAGGTCAGTATTTATTGTACGCCCCAGGTCAGTATTTAATGTACTCTCCAGTTCAGTATTTATTGTCATCTCCAGGTCAGTATTTATTGCCCTCTCCAGGTCAGTATTTATTGTCCTCTCCAGGTCAGTATTTATTGTACTCTCCAGGTCAGTATTTAATGTACTCTACAGGTCAGTACATATTACACTCTCCAGGTCATTTTTTATGGTACTCTCCAGGTCAGTATTTATTGTACTCTCCAGTTCAGTATTTAATGTACTCTCCAGGTTCAGTATTTATTGTCCTCTCCAGGTCAGTATTTATTGGCCTCTCCAGGTAAGTATTTATTGTACTCTCCAGGTCAGTATTTATTGTATTTATTGTACTCTCCAGGTCAGTATTTATTGTACTCTCCAGGTCAGTATTTAATGTACTTTCCAGTTCAGTATTTATTGTCATCTCCAGGTCAGTATTTATTGCCCTCTCCAGGTCATTATTTATTGTACGCTCCAGGTCAGTATTTATTGTACTCTCCAGGTCAGTATTTATTGTACACTCCAGGTCAGTCTTTATTGTACTCTCCAGGTCAGTTTTTATTGTACTCTCCAGGTCAGTATTTATTGGCCTCTCCAGGTCAGTATTTATTCTATTCTCCAGGTCAGTATTTATTGTATTTATTGTACTCTCCAGGTCAGTATTTATTGTACTCTCCAGGTCAGTATTTAAAGTACTCTCCAGTTCAGTATTTATTGTACTCTCCAGGTCATTATTCATTGTACTCTCCAGGTCAGTTTTTATTGTACACACCAGTTCAGTATTTATTGTACTCTACAGGTCAGTACATATTACCCTCTCCAGGTCATTTTTTATGGTACTCTCCAGGTCAGTATTTATTGTACTCTCCAGGTCAGTATTTAATTTACTCTCCAGGTCAGTATTTATTGCCCTCTCCAGGTCAGTATTTATTGTACTCTCCAGGTCAGTATTTATTGTATTTATTGTACTCTCCAGGTCAGTATTTATTGTAGGCTCCAGGTCAGTATTTAATGTACTCTCCAGTTCAGTATTTATTGTCATCTCCAGGTCAGTATTTATTGCCCTCTCCAGGTCAGTATTTATTGTACTCTCCAGGTCAGTATTTATTGTACTCTCCAGGTCAGTATTTAATGTACTCTACAGGTCAGTACATATTACACTCTCCAGATCATTTTTTATGGTACTCTCCAGGTCAGTATTTATTGTACTCTCCAGTTCAGTATTTAATGTACTCTCCAGGTCAGTATTTATTGTCCTCTCCAGGTCAGTATTTATTGGCCTCTCCAGGTAAGTATTTATTGTACTCTCCAGGTCAGTATTTATTGTATTTATTGTACTCTCCAGGTCAGTATTTATTGTACTCTCCAGGTCAGTATTTAATGTACTTTCCAGTTCAGTATTTATTGTCATCTCCAGGTCAGTATTTATTGCCCTCTCCTGGTCATTATTTATTGTACTCTCCAGGTCAGTATTTATTGTACTCTCCAGGTCAGTATTTATTGTACACTCCAGGTCAGTCTTTATTGTACTCTCCAGGTCAGTATTTATTGTACTCTCCAGGTCAGTATTTATTGTACTCTCCAGGTCAGTGTTTATTGTACTGTCCAGGTCAGTATTTATTGTCCTCTCCAGGTCAGTATTAATTGTACTCTCCAGCTCAGTATTTATTTTACACTCCAGGTCAGTATTTATTGTACTGTCCAGGTCAGTATTTAATGTACTCTCCAGTTCAGTATTTATTGTCATCTCCAGGACAGTATTTATTGCCCTCTCCAGGTCAGTATTTATTGTACTCTCCAGTTCAGTATTTATTGTACTCTCCAGGTCAGAAATTATTGCACTCTCCAGGGCAGTAATTATTGTACTCACCAGGTCAGTGTTTATTGTACTCTCCAGGTCAGTATTTATTGTACTCTCCAGGTCAGTATTTATTGTACTCTCCAGGTCAGTATTTATTGTACTTTCCAGGTCAGTTTTTATAGTACTCTCCTGGTCAGTATTTATTATATTCTCCAGGTCATTATTTATTGCACTCTCCAGGTCAGAAATTATTGTACTCTCCAGGTCAGTGTACATTGTCCTCTCCAGATCAGTATTTATTGTACTCTCCAGGTTAGTATTTATTGTATTCTCCAGGTCAGTATTTATTGTCCTCTCTAGGTCAGTATTTATTGTACTCTCCAGGTAAGTATTTGTTGTATTCTTCAGGTCAGTATTTATTGTACTCTCCAGGTCAATATTTAATGTACTTTCCAGATCAGTATTTATAGTACTCTCCTGGTCAGTATTTATTATATTCTCCAGGTCATTATTTATTACCCTCTCCTTGTCAGCATTTATTGTACTCTCCAGGTCAGTATTTATTATACTCTCCAGGTAAGTATTTATTGTACACTCCAGGTCAGTATTTATTGCACTCTCCAGGTCAGTATTTATTACCCTCTCCATGTCAGCATTTATTGTACTCTCCAGGTCAGTATTTATTGTACTCTCAGGTCTGTATTTATTGTACTCTCCAGGTCAGTGTTTATTGTACTCTCCATGTCAGTATTTATTAATCTCTCCAGGTCAGTATTTATTGCCCTCTCCAGGTCAGTATTTATTGTACCCTCTAGGTCAGTATTTATTGTACTTTCCAAGTCAGTATTTATAGTACACTCCAGGTCAGTATTTATTGTACTCTCCAGGTCAGTATTTATTGCACTCCCCAGGTCAGTATTTATTATACTCCCCAGGTCAGTATTTATTACCCTCTCCAGGTCAATATTTATTGTATTCTCCAGGTCAGTATTTGTTTTACTCTCCCGGTCATTATTTATTACCCCCTCCAGGTCAGTATTTATTACTCTCTCCAGGTCAGTATATATTTTACTCCCCAGGTCAGTGTTTATTTTACTCTCCAGGTCAGTATGTATTACCCTCTCCATGTCAGCATTTATTGTCCTCTCCAGGTCAGTATTTATTACCCTCTCCAGGTCAGTATTTATTCTACTCTCCAGGTCTGTATTTATTACCCTCTCTAGGTCAGTATTTATTGTAATCTCCAGGTCTGTATTTATTACTCTCTCCAGGTCAGTATTTATTACCCTCTCCAGGTCAGTATTTATTGTACTCCCCATGTCAGTATTTATTGTACTCTCCAGGTCAGTTTTTAGTGTACTCTCCAGGTCTGTATTTATTGTTCTCTCCAGGTCAGTATTTATTGTACTCTCCAGATCAGTATTTATTGTACTCTCCAGGTCAGTATTTATTGTACTCTCCAGGTCAGTATTTATTACCCTCTCCAGGTCAGCATTAATTGTACTCTCCAGGTCAGTATTTATTGAACTCTCCAGGTCAGTATATTTTGTACTCTCCAGGTCTGTATTTATTACCCTCTCCAGGTCAGTATTTATTGTACTCTCCAGGTCTGTATTTATTACTCTCTCCAGGTCAATATTTATTTTCCTCTCCATGTCAGTATTTATTGTACTCCCCATGTCAGTATTTATTGTACTCTCCAGGTCAGTATTTATTGTCCTCTCCAGGTCAGTATTTATTACCCTCTCCAGGTCTGTATTTATTAGCCTCTCCAGGTCAGTATTTATTGTACTCTCCAGGTCTGTATTTATTACCCTCTCCAGGTCAGTATTTATTGTAATCTCCAGGTCTGTATTTATTACTCTCTCCAGGTCAGTATTTATTACCCTCTTCAAGTCAGTATTTATTGTACTCCCCATGTCAGTATTTATTGTACTTTCCAGGTCAGTTTTTATTGTACTCTCCAGGTCTGTATTTATTGTTCTCTCCAGGTCAGTATTTATTGTACTCTCCAGATCAGAATTTATTGTTTTCTCCAGGTAAATAATTATTGTACTCTCCAGGTCATTATTTCATCTACTACACCAGGTCAGTATTTATTGTACTCTCCAGGTCAGTATTTATTGTACTCTCCACGTCAGTATTTATTTTACTCTCCAGGTCAGTATTTACTGTACTCTCCAGGTCAGTATTAATTGCCCTCTCAAGGTCAGTTTTTAATGTAACCTCTTGGTCAATACTTATTGTACTCTTCAGGTCAGTATTTATTGTACACTCAAGGTCAGCATTTATTGTACTCTCCAGGTCAGTATTTATTGCACTCCCCAGGTCAGTATTTATTATACTCTCCAGGTCAGTATTTATTAACATATCCAGGTCAGTATTTATTGTATTCTCCAGGTCAGTGTTTAATGTACACTCCAGGTCACTGTTTATTGTACTCTGCAGGTCAGTATTTATTGTACTCTCCACGTCAGTATTTATTGCCCTCTCCAGGTCAGTATTTACTGTACTCTCCAGTTCAGTATTTATTGTACTCTCCACGTCAGTATTTATTGCCCTCTCCAGGTCAGTATTTACTGTACTCTCCAGTTCAGTATTTATTATACTCTCCAGGTCAGTATTTATTAACATCTCCAGGTCAGTATTTATTGTATTCTTCAGGTCAGTATTTGTTTTACTCTCCAGGTCAGTATTTATTAACCCCTCCAGGTCAGTATTTATTACCCTCTCCAGGTCAGTATTTATTGTACTCTCCAGGTCAGTATTTATTTTACTCCCCAGGTCAGTATTTATTGTATTCTCCAGGTTAGTATTTATTGTACTTTCCAGGTCATTATTTATTCTACTCACCAGGTCAGTATTTATTGTACTCTCCAGGTCAGTATTAATTGTACTCTCCAGGTCAGAATTTATTGTACTCTCCAGGTCAGTATTTACTACCCTCTCCAGGTCATATTTATTGCCCTCTCCAGGTCAGCATTTATTGTACTCTCCAGGTCAGTATTTACTGCCCTCTCCTGGTCAGTATTTATTGTACCCTCTCGGTCAGTATTTATTGTACTCTCCAGGTCAGTATTTATAGTACACTCCAGGTCAGTATTTATTGTGCTCTCCAGGTCAGTATTTATTGCACTCGCCAGGTCAGTATTTATTATGCTCTCCAGGTCAGTATTTATTACCCTTTCCAGGTCAGTATTTATTGTATTCTCCAGGTCAGTATTTGTTTTACTCTCCAGGTCAGTATTTATTACCCCCTCCAGGTCAGTATTTATTACGCTCTCCAGGTCAGTATTTGTTTTACTCCCCAGGTCAGTATTTATTTTACTACCCAGGTCAGTATTTATTATACTCTCCATGTCAGTATTTTTTGTACTCTCCAGATCAGTATTTATTACCCTCTCCAGGTCAGTATTTATTGTACTCTCCAGGTCAGTATTTATTGTACTCTCCCGGTCAGTATTTAATGTAATCTCCAGGTCAGTATTTTTTTGTCCTCTCAAGGTCTGTATTTATTACCCTCTCCAGGTCAGTATTTATTGTACTCTCCAGGTCTGTATTTATTATGCTCTCCAGGTCAGTATTTATTTTCCTCTCCAGGTCAGTATTTATTGTACTCCCCATGTCAGTATTTATAGTACTCTCCATGTCAGTATTTATTGTATTCTCCAGGTCAGTAATTGTTTTACTCTCCAGGTCAGTATTTATTGTACTCTCCAAGTCAGTATTTATTGCACTCTCCAGGTCAGTATTTATTGTACTCTCCAGCTAAGTATTTATTGTACTCTCCAGGTCAGTATTTATTGTACTCTCCAGGTCAGTATTTATTACCCTCTCCATGTCATCATTTATTGTGCTCTCCAGGTCAGTATTTATTGTACTCTCCAGGTCTGTATTTATTGTACTCTCCAGGTCAGTGTTTATTGTACTCTCCATGTCAGTATTTATTACTCTCTCGAGGTCAGTATTTATTGCCCTCTCCAGGTCAGTATTTATTATCCTCTCCAGGTCAGTATTTATTATCCTCTCCAGGTCAGTATTTATTGTATTCTCCAGGTCAGTATTTGTTTTACTCTCCAGGTCAGTATTTATTACCCCCTCCAGGTCAGTATTTATTAACCTCTCCAGGTCATTATTTATTTTACTCCCCATGTCAGTATTTATTGTACTCTCCAGGTCAGTATTTATTGCACTCCCCAGGTCAGTATTTATTAAAATCTCCAGGTCAGAATTTATTACCCTCTCCAGGTCAGTAATTATTGTATTCTCCAGGTCAGTAATTGTTTTACTCTCCAGGTCAGTATTTATTACCCCCTCCAGGTCAGTATTTATTACCCTCTCCAGGTCAGCAATTATTTTACTCTCCAGGTCAGTATTTATTGGACTCCCCATGTCAGTATTTATTGTACTCTCCAGGTCAGTTTTTATTGTACTCTCCAGGTCTGTATTTATTGTTCTCTCCAGGTCAGTATTTATTGTAATCTCCAGATCAGTATTTATTGTACTCTCCAGGTAAGTATTTATTGTACTCTCCAGGTCAGTATTTATTGTACTCTCCAGGGCAGTATTTATTACCCTCTCCAGGTCAGCATTTATTGTACTCTCCAGGTCAGTATTTATCACCCCCTCCAGGTCAGTATTTATTACCCTCCCAAGGTCAGTATTTATTGTACTCTCCAGGTCAGTATTTATTATACTCTCCAGGTCAGTATATATTGTACTCTCCAGGTCAGCATTTATTGTACTCTCCAGGTCAGTATTTATTACCCTCTCCAGGTCAGTATTTATTGTACTCTCCAGGTCAGTATTTATTGTACTCTCCAGATCAGAATTTATTGTTTTCTCCTGGTCAGTAATTATTGTACTCTCCAGGTCAGTATTTATTGTACTCTCCAGGTCAGTATTTGTTACCCTCTCCTGGTCAGTATTTATTAGCCTCTCTAGGTCAGTATTGATTGTGCTCTCCAGGTCAGTTTTTATTGTACTCTCCAGGTCTGTATTTATTGTTCTCTCCAGGTCAGTATTTATTGTAATCTCCAGATCAGTATTTATTGTACTCTCCAGGTAAGTATTTATTGTACTCTCCAGGTCAGTATTTATTGCACTCCCCAGGTCAGTATTTATTAAAATCTCCAGGTCAGAATTTATTACCCTCTCCAGGTCAGTAATTATTGTATTCTCCAGGTCAGTAATTGTTTTACTCTCCAGGTCAGTATTTATTACCCCCTCCAGGTCAGTATTTATTACCCTCTCCAGGTCAGCAATTATTTTACTCTCCAGGTCAGTATTTATTGGACTCCCCATGTCAGTATTTATTGTACTCTCCAGGTCAGTTTTTATTGTACTCTCCAGGTCTGTATTTATTGTTCTCTCCAGGTCAGTATTTATTGTAATCTCCAGATCAGTATTTATTGTACTCTCCAGGTAAGTATTTATTGTACTCTCCAGGTCAGTATTTATTGTACTCTCCAGGGCAGTATTTATTACCCTCTCCAGGTCAGCATTTATTGTACTCTCCAGGTCAGTATTTATCACCCCCTCCAGGTCAGTATTTATTACCCTCCCAAGGTCAGTATTTATTGTACTCTCCAGGTCAGTATTTATTATACTCTCCAGGTCAGTATATATTGTACTCTCCAGGTCAGCATTTATTGTACTCTCCAGGTCAGTATTTATTACCCTCTCCAGGTCAGTATTTATTGTACTCTCCAGGTCAGTATTTATTGTACTCTCCAGATCAGAATTTATTGTTTTCTCCTGGTCAGTAATTATTGTACTCTCCAGGTCAGTATTTATTGTACTCTCCAGGTCAGTATTTGTTACCCTCTCCTGGTCAGTATTTATTACCCTCTCTAGGTCAGTATTGATTGTGCTCTCCAGGTCAGTATTTATTGTACTCTCCAGGTCAGTATTTATTGTACTCTCCACGTCAGTATTTATTGCCCTCTCCAGGACAGTATTTAATATACTCTCCAGGTCAGTATTTATTGCCCTCTCCAGGTCAGTGTTTAATGTACCCTCTTGGTCAATATTTATTGTACTGTCCAGGTCAGTATTTATTGTACACTCCAGGTCAGCATTTATTGTACTCTCCAGGTCAGTATTTATAGTACACTCCAGGTCACTGTTTATTGTACTCTCCAGGTCAGTATTTATTGCACTCTCCACGTCAGTATTTATTGCCCTCTCCAGGTCAGTATTTACTGTACTCTCCAGGTCAGTATTTATTGTACTCTCCAGGTCAGTATTTATTGCACTACCCAGGTCAGTATTTATTATACTCTCCAGGTCAGTTTTTATTAACATCTCCAGGTCAGTATTTATTGTATTCTCCTGGTCAGTATTTGTTTTACTCTCCAGGTCAGTATTTATTAACCCCTCCAGGTCAGTATTTATTACCCTCTCCAGGTCAGTATTTATTGTACTCTCCAGGTCAGTATTTATTGCCCTCTCCAGGTCAGTATTTAATGTACCCTCTCGGTCAGTATTTATTGTACTCTCCAGGTCAATATTTATTATACACTCCAGCTCAGTATTTATTGTACTCTCCAGGTCAGTATTTATTGCACTCCCCAGGTCAGTATTTATTGTACTCTCCAGGTCAGTATTTGTTTTACTCTCCAGGGCAGTATTTATTGTACTCTCCAGGTCAGTATTTATTGCACTCCGCAGGTCAGTATTTATTATACTCTCCAGGTCAGAATTTATTACCCTCTCCAGGTCACTATTTATTGTATTCTCCAGGTCAGTATTTATTCGACTCACCAGGTCAGTATTTATTGTACTCTCCAGGTCAGTATTAATTGTACTCTCCAGGTCAGAATTTATTGTACTCTCCAGGTCAGTATTTACTACCCTCTCCAGGTCATATTTATTGCCCTCTCCAGGTCAGCATTTATTGTACTCTCCAGGTCAGTATTTACTGCCCTCTCCTGGTCAGTATTTATTGTACCCTCTCGGTCAGTATTTATTGTACTCTCCAGGTCCGTATTTATAGTACACTCCAGGTCAGTATTTATTGTGCTCTCCAGGTCAGTATTTATTGCACTCGCCAGGTCAGTATTTATTATGCTCTCCAGGTCAGTATTTATTACCCTTTCCAGGTCAGTATTTATTGTATTCTCCAGGTCAGTATTTGTTTTACTCTCCAGGTCAGTATTTATTACCCCCTCCAGGTCAGTATTTATTACGCTCTCCAGGTCAGTATTTGTTTTACTCCCCAGGTCAGTATTTATTTTACTACCCAGGTCAGTATTTATTATACTCTCCATGTCAGTATTTTTTGTACTCTCCAGATCAGTATTTATTACCCTCTCCAGGTCAGTATTTATTGTACTCTCCAGGTCAGTATTTATTGTACTCTCCCGGTCAGTATTTAATGTAATCTCCAGGTCAGTATTTTTTGTCCTCTCAAGGTCTGTATTTATTACCCTCTCCAGGTCAGTATTTATTGTACTCTCCAGGTCTGTATTTATTATGCTCTCCAGGTCAGTATTTATTTTCCTCTCCAGGTCAGTATTTATTGTACTCCCCATGTCAGTATTTATAGTACTCTCCATGTCAGTATTTATTGTATTCTCCAGGTCAGTAATTGTGTTACTCTCCAGGTCAGTATTTATTGTACTCTCCAAGTCAGTATTTATTGCACTCTCCAGGTCAGTATTTATTGTACTCTGCAGCTAAGTATTTATTGTACTCTCCAGGTCAGTATTTATTGTACTCTCCAGGTCAGTATTTATTACCCTCTCCATGTCATCATTTATTGTGCTCTCCAGGTCCGTATTTATTGTACTCTCCAGGTCTGTATTTATTGTACTCTCCAGGTCAGTGTTTATTGTACTCTACATGTCAGTATTTATTACTCTCTCGAGGTCAGTATTTATTGCCCTCTCCAGGTCAGTATTTATTATCCTCTCCAGGTCAGTATTTATTATCCTCTCCAGGTCAGTATTTATTGTATTCTCCAGGTCAGTATTTGTTTTACTCTCCAGGTCAGTATTTATTACCCCCTCCAGGTCAGTATTTATTAACCTCTCCAGGTCAGTATTTATTTTACTCCCCATGTCAGTATTTATTGTACTCTCCAGGTCAGTATTTATTGCACTCCCCAGGTCAGTATTTATTAAAATCTCCAGGTCAGAATTTATTACCCTCTCCAGGTCAGTAATTATTGTATTCTCCAGGTCAGTAATTGTTTTACTCTCCAGGTCAGTATTTATTACCCCCTCCAGGTCAGTATTTATTACCCTCTCCAGGTCAGCAATTATTTTACTCTCCAGGTCAGTATTTATTGGACTCCCCATGTCAGTATTTACTGTACTCTCCAGGTCAGTTTTTATTGTACTCTCCAGGTCTGTATTTATTGTTCTCTCCAGGTCAGTATTTATTGTAATCTCCAGATCAGTATTTATTGTACTCTCCAGGTAAGTATTTATTGTACTCTCCAGGTCAGTATTTATTGTACTCTCCAGGGCAGTATTTATTACCCTCTCCAGGTCAGCATTTATTGTACTCTCCAGGTCAGTATTTATCACCCCCTCCAGGTCAGTATTTATTACCCTCCCAAGGTCAGTATTTATTGTACTCTCCAGGTCAGTATTTATTATACTCTCCAGGTCAGTATATATTGTACTCTCCAGGTCAGCATATATTGTACTCTCCAGGTCAGTATTTATTACCCTCTCCAGGTCAGTATTTATTGTACTCTCCAGGTCAGTATTTATTGTACTCTCCAGATCAGAATTTATTGTTTTCTCCTGGTCAGTAATTATTGTACTCTCCAGGTCAGTATTTATTGTACTCTCCAGGTCAGTATTTGTTACCCTCTCCTAGTCAGTATTTATTACCCTCTCTAGGTCAGTATTGATTGTGCTCTCCAGGTCAGTATTTATTGTACTCTCCAGGTCAGTATTTATTGTACTCTCCACGTCAGTATTTATTGCCCTCTCCAGGACAGTATTTAATATACTCTCCAGGTCAGTATTTATTGCCCTCTCCAGGTCAGTGTTTAATGTACCCTCTTGGTCAATATTTATTGTACTGTCCAGGTCAGTATTTATTGTACACTCCAGGTCAGCATTTATTGTACTCTCCAGGTCAGTATTTATAGTACACTCCAGGTCACTGTTTATTGTACTCTCCAGGTCAGTATTTATTGCACTCTCCACGTCAGTATTTATTGCCCTCTCCAGGTCAGTATTTACTGTACTCTCCAGGTCAGTATTTATTGTACTCTCCAGGTCAGTATTTATTGCACTACCCAGGTCAGTATTTATTATACTCTCCAGGTCAGTTTTTATTAACATCTCCAGGTCAGTATTTATTGTATTCTCCTGGTCAGTATTTGTTTTACTCTCCAGGTCAGTATTTATTAACCCCTCCAGGTCAGTATTTATTACCCTCTCCAGGTCAGTATTTATTGTACTCTCCAGGTCAGTATTTATTGCCCTCTCCAGGTCAGTATTTAATGTACCCTCTCGGTCAGTATTTATTGTACTCTCCAGGTCAATATTTATTATACACTCCAGCTCAGTATTTATTGTACTCTCCAGGTCAGTATTTATTGCACTCCCCAGGTCAGTATTTATTGTACTCTCCAGGTCAGTATTTGTTTTACTCTCCAGGGCAGTATTTATTGTACTCTCCAGGTCAGTATTTATTGCACTCCGCAGGTCAGTATTTATTATACTCTCCAGGTCAGAATTTATTACCCTCTCCAGTTCACTATTTATTGTATTCTCCAGGTCAGTAATTGTTTTACTCTCCAGGTCAGTATTTATTACCCCCTCCAGGTCAGTATTTATTACCCTCTCCAGGTCAGCAATTATTTTACTCTCCAGGTCAGTATTTATTGGACTCCCCATGTCAGTATTTATTGTACTCTCCAGGACAGTTTTTATTGTACTCTCCAGGTCTGTATTTATTGTTCTCTCCAGGTCAGTATTTATTGTACTCTCCAGGTCAGTATTTATTGTACTCTCCAGGTAAGTATTTATTGTACTATCCAGGTCAGTATTTATTGTACTCTCCAGTTCAGTATTTATTGCCCTCTCCAGGTCAGTATTTAATGTACCCTCTCGGTCAGTATTTATTGTACTCTCCAGGTCAATATTTATTATACACTCCAGCTCAGTATTTATTGTACTCTCCAGGTCAGTATTTATTGCACTCCCCAGGTCAGTATTTATTGTACTCTCCAGGTCAGTATTTATTGCACTCCCCAGGTCAGTATTTATTATACTCTCCAGGTCAGAATTTATTACCCTCTCCAGGTCAGTATTTATTGTATTCTCCAGGTCAGTAATTGTTTTACTCTCCAGGTCAGTATTTATTACCCCTTCCAGGTCAGTATTTATTACCCTCTCCAGGTCAGCCATTATTTTACTCTCCAGGTCAGTATTTATTGGACTCCCCATGTCAGTATTTATTGTACTCTCCAGGTCAGTTTTTATTGTACTCTCCAGGTCTGTATTTATTGTTCTCTCCAGGTCAGTATTTATTGTACTCTCCAGATCAGTATTTATTGTACTCTCCAGTTAAGTATTTATTGTACTCTCCAGGTCAGTATTTATTGTACTCTCCAGGGAAGTATTTATTACCCGCTACAGGTCAGCATTTATTGTACTCTCCAGGTCAGTATTTATCACCAACTCCAGGTCAGTATTTATTACCCTCTCCAGGTCAGTATTTATTGTACTCTCCAGTTCAGTATTTATTATACTCTCCAGGTCAGTATTTATTGTACTCTCCAGGTCTGCATTTATTGTACTCTCCAGGTCAGTATTTATTGTACTCTCCAGATCAGAATTTATTGTTTTCTCCAGGTCAGTAATTATTGTACTCTCCAGCTCATTATTTCATCTCCTACACCAGGTCAGTATTTATTGTACTCATCATGTCATTATTTATTGTACACTCCAGGTCAGTATTTATTGTACTCTCCAGGTCAGTATTTATTATACTCTCCAGGTCAGTATTTGTTACCCTCTCCAGGTCAGTATTTATTACCCTCTCTAGGTCAGTATTGATTGTCCTCTCCAGGTCAGTATTTATTGTACTCTCCAGGTCAGTATTTATTGTACTCTCCACGTCAGTATTTATTGTACACTCCAGGTCACTGTTTATTGTACTCTCCAGGTCACTATTTATTGTACTCTCCACGTCAGTATTTATTGCCCTCTCCAGGTCAGTTTTTACTGTACTCTCCAGGTCAGTATTTATTGTACTCTCCAGGACAGTATTTATTGCACTCCCCAGGTCAGTATTTATTATACTCTCCAGGTCAGTATTTATTAACATCTCCAGGTCAGTATTTATTGTATTCTCCAGGTCAGTATTTGTTTTACTCTCCAGGTCAGTATTTATTACCCTCTCCAGGTCAGTATTTATTGTACTCTCCAGGTCAGTATTTATTGCCCTCTCCAGGTCAGTATTTAATGTACCCTCTAGGTCAGTATTTATTGTACTCTCCAGGTCAATATTTTTTATACACTCCAGCTCAGTATTTATTGTACTCTCCAGGTCAGTATTTATTGCACTCCCCAGGTCAGTATTTATTGTACTCTCCAGGTCAGTATTTGTTTTACTCTCCAGGGCAGTATTTATCACCCCCTCCAGGTCAGTATTTATTACCCTCTCGAGGTCAGTATTTATTTTACTCCCCAGGTCAGTATTTATTGTACTCTCCAGGTTAGTATTTATTGTACTCTCCAGGTCATTATTTATTCTACTCACCAGGTCAGTATTTATTGTACTCTCCAGGTCAATATTAATTGTACTCTCCAGGTCAGTATATATTGTACTCTCCAGGTCAGTATTTATTACCCTCTCCACGTCATATTTATTGCCCTCTCCAGGTCAGTATTTATTGTACTCTCCAGGTCAGATTTTATTGCCCTCTCCAGGTCAGTATGTATTGTTACCTCTAGGTCAGTATTTATTGTACTCTCCAGGTCAGTATTTATAGTACACTCCAGGTCAGTATTTATTGTACTCTCCAGGTCAGTATTTATTGCACTCCCCAGGTCAGTATTTATTATACTCTCCAGATCAGTATTTATTACCCTCTCCAGGTCAGTATTTATTGTATTCTCCAGGTCAGTATTTGTTTTACTCTCCAGGTCAGTATTTATTACCACCTCCAGGTCAGTATTTATTACCCTCTCCAGGTCAGTATTTATTTTACTCCCCAGGTCAGTATTTATTTTACTACCCAGGTCAGTATTTATTATACTCTCCAGGTCAGAATTTATTGTACTCTCCAGGTCAGTATTTATTACCCTCTCCAGGTCATTATTTATTACCCTCTCCATGTCAGTATTTTTTGTACTCTCCAGATCAGTATTTATTACCCTCTCCAGGTCAGTATTTATTGTCCTCTCCAGGTCAGTATTTATTGTACTCTCCAAGTCAGTATTTATTGTAATCTCCAGGTCAGTATTATTTGTACTCTCCAGGTCTGTATTTATTACCCTCTCCAGGTCAGTATTTATTGTACTCTCCAGGTCAGATTTTATTGCCCTCTCCAGGTCAGTATGTATTGTTACCTCTAGGTCAGTATTTATTGTACTCTCCAGGTCAGTATTTATAGTACACTCCAGGTCAGTATTTATTGTACTCTCCAGGTCAGTATTTATTGCACTCCCCAGGTCAGTATTTATTATACTCTCCAGATCAGTATTTATTACCCTCTCCAGGTCAGTATTTATTGTATTCTCCAGGTCAGTATTTGTTTTACTCTCCAGGTCAGTATTTATTACCACCTCCAGGTCAGTATTTATTACCCTCTCCAGGTCAGTATTTATTTTACTCCCCAGGTCAGTATTTATTTTACTACCCAGGTCAGTATTTATTATACTCTCCAGGTCAGAATTTATTGTACTCTCCAGGTCAGTATTTATTACCCTCTCCAGGTCATTATTTATTACCCTCTCCATGTCAGTATTTTTTGTACTCTCCAGATCAGTATTTATTACCCTCTCCAGGTCAGTATTTATTGTCCTCTCCAGGTCAGTATTTATTGTACTCTCCAAGTCAGTATTTATTGTAATCTCCAGGTCAGTATTATTTGTACTCTCCAGGTCTGTATTTATTACCCTCTCCAGGTCAGTATTTATTGTACTCTCCAGGTCGGTATTTATTATTCTCTCCAGGTCAGTATTTATTGTACTCTCCAGGTCAGTATTTATTGTACTCCCCATGTCAGTATTTATTGTAATCTCCATGTCAGTATTTATTGTACACTCCAGGTCAGTTTTTATTGTACTCTCCAGGTCAGTATTTATTGTTCTCTCCAGGTCAGTGTTTATTGTACTCTCCAGGTCAGTATTTATTGTACTCTCCAGGTAAGTATTTATTGTACTCTCAAGGTCAGTATTTATTGTACTCTCCAGGTCAGTATTTATTACCCTCTCCATGTCTGTATGTATTGTACTCTCCAGGTCAGTGTTTATTGTACTCTCCATGTCATTATTTATTACTCTCTCCAGGTCAGTATTTATTGCCCTCTCCAGGTCAGTATTTATTGTACCCTCTAGGTCAGTATTTATTGTACTCTCCAGGTCAGTATTTATAGTACACTCCAGGTCATTATTTATTGTACTCTCCAGGTCAGAATTTATTACCCTCTCCATGTCTGTATGTATTGTACTCTCCAGGTCAGTGTTTATTGTACTCTCCATGTCATTATTTATTACTCTCTCCAGGTCAGTATTTTTTGTTCTCTCCAGGTCAGTATTTATAGTACACTCCAGGTCAGTATTTATTGTACTCTCCAGGTCAGAATTTATTGCCCTCCCCAGGTCAGTATTTATTATACTCTCCAGGTCAGTATTTATTACCCTCTCCAGGTCAGTATTTATTGTATTCTCCAGGTCAGTATTTGTTTTATTCTACAGGTCAGTATTTATTACCGCCTCCAAGTCAGTATTTTTTGCACTCTCCAGGTCTGTATTTATTACCCTCTCCAGGTCAGTATTTATTGTACTCTCCAGGTCTGTATTTATTATTCTCTCCAGGTCAGTATTTATTACCCTCTCTATGTCACTATTGATTGTACTCTCCAGGTCAGTATTTAATGTACTCTCCAGGTCAGTATTTATTGTACTCTCCACGTCAGTATTTATTGTACACTCCACGTCACTGTTTAATGTACTCTCCAGGTCACTATTTATTGTACTCTCCACGTCAGTATTTATTGCCCTCTCCAGGTCAGTTTTTACTGTACTCTCCAGGTCAGTATTTATTGTACTCTCCAGGTCAGTATTTATTGCACTCCCCAGGTCAGTATTTATTATACTCTCCAGGTCAGTATTTATTAACATCTCCAGGTCAGTATTTATTGTATTCTCCAGGTCAGTATTTGTTTTACTCTCCAGGTCAGTATTTATTTCACTCTCCAGGTCAGTATTTATTGTACTCTCCAGGTCAGTATTTATTGCCCTCTCCAGGTCAGTATTTAATGTACCCTCTAGGTCAGTATTTATTGTACTCTCCAGGTCAATATTTTTTATACACTACAGCTCAGTATTTATTGTACTCTCCAGGTCAGTATTTATTGCACTCCCCAGGTCAGTATTTATTGTACTCTCCAGGTCAGTATTTGTTTTACTCTCCAGGGCAGTATTTACCACCCCCTCCAGGTCAGTATTTATTACCCTCTCGAGGTCAGTATTTATTTTACTCCCCAGGTCAGTATTTATTGTACTCTCCAGGTTAGTATTTATTGTACTCTCCAGGTCATTATTTATTCTACTCACCAGGTCAGTATTTATTGTACTCTCCAGGTCAGTATTAATTGCACTCTCCAGGTCAGTATATATTGTACTCACCAGGTCAGTATTTATTACCCTCTCCACGTCATATTTATTGCCCTCTCCAGGTCGGTATTTATTGTACTCTCCAGGTCAGTTTTTATTGCCCTCTCCAGGTCAGTATTTATTGTTACCTCTAGGTCAGTATTTATTGTACTCTCCAGGTCAGTATTTATAGTACACTCCAGGTCAGTATTTATTGTACTCTCCAAGTCAGTATTTATTGTAATCTCCAGGTCAGTATTATTTGTACTCTCCAGGTCTGTATTTATTACCCTCTCCAGGTCAGTATTTATTGTACTCTCCAGGTCAGATTTTATTGCCCTCTCCAGGTCAGTATGTATTGTTACCTCTAGGTCAGTATTTATTGTACTCTCCAGGTCAGTATTTATAGTACACTCCAGGTCAGTATTTATTGTACTCTCCAGGTCAGTATTTATTGCACTCCCCAGGTCAGTATTTATTATACTCTCCAGATCAGTATTTATTACCCTCTCCAGGTCAGTATTTATTGTATTCTCCAGGTCAGTATTTGTTTTACTCTCCAGGTCAGTATTTATTACCACCTCCAGGTCAGTATTTATTACCCTCTCCAGGTCAGTATTTATTTTACTCCCCAGGTCAGTATTTATTTTACTACCCAGGTCAGTATTTATTATACTCTCCAGGTCAGAATTTATTGTACTCTCCAGGTCAGTATTTATTACCCTCTCCAGGTCATTATTTATTACCCTCTCCATGTCAGTATTTTTTGTACTCTCCAGATCAGTATTTATTACCCTCTCCAGGTCAGTATTTATTGTCCTCTCCAGGTCAGTATTTATTGTACTCTCCAAGTCAGTATTTATTGTAATCTCCAGGTCAGTATTATTTGTACTCTCCAGGTCTGTATTTATTACCCTCTCCAGGTCAGTATTTATTGTACTCTCCAGGTCGGTATTTATTATTCTCTCCAGGTCAGTATTTATTGTACTCTCCAGGTCAGTATTTATTGTACTCCCCATGTCAGTATTTATTGTAATCTCCATGTCAGTATTTATTGTACACTCCAGGTCAGTTTTTATTGTACTCTCCAGGTCAGTATTTATTGTTCTCTCCAGGTCAGTGTTTATTGTACTCTCCAGGTCAGTATTTATTGTACTCTCCAGGTAAGTATTTATTGTACTCTCAAGGTCAGTATTTATTGTACTCTCCAGGTCAGTATTTATTACCCTCTCCATGTCTGTATGTATTGTACTCTCCAGGTCAGTGTTTATTGTACTCTCCATGTCATTATTTATTACTCTCTCCAGGTCAGTATTTATTGCCCTCTCCAGGTCAGTATTTATTGTACCCTCTAGGTCAGTATTTATTGTACTCTCCAGGTCAGTATTTATAGTACACTCCAGGTCAGTATTTATTGTACTCTCCAGGTCAGAATTTATTACCCTCTCCATGTCTGTATGTATTGTACTCTCCAGGTCAGTGTTTATTGTACTCTCCATGTCATTATTTATTACTCTCTCCAGGTCAGTATTTTTTGTTCTCTCCAGGTCAGTATTTATAGTACACTCCAGGTCAGTATTTATTGTACTCTCCAGGTCAGAATTTATTGCCCTCCCCAGGTCAGTATTTATTATACTCTCCAGGTCAGTATTTATTACCCTCTCCAGGTCAGTATTTATTGTATTCTCCAGGTCAGTATTTGTTTTATTCTACAGGTCAGTATTTATTACCGCCTCCAAGTCAGTATTTTTTGCACTCTCCAGGTCTGTATTTATTACCCTCTCCAGGTCAGTATTTATTGTACTCTCCAGGTCTGTATTTATTATTCTCTCCAGGTCAGTATTTATTACCCTCTCTATGTCACTATTGATTGTACTCTCCAGGTCAGTATTTAATGTACTCTCCAGGTCAGTATTTATTGTACTCTCCACGTCAGTATTTATTGTACACTCCACGTCACTGTTTAATGTACTCTCCAGGTCACTATTTATTGTACTCTCCACGTCAGTATTTATTGCCCTCTCCAGGTCAGTTTTTACTGTACTCTCCAGGTCAGTATTTATTGTACTCTCCAGGTCAGTATTTATTGCACTCCCCAGGTCAGTATTTATTATACTCTCCAGGTCAGTATTTATTAACATCTCCAGGTCAGTATTTATTGTATTCTCCAGGTCAGTATTTGTTTTACTCTCCAGGTCAGTATTTATTTCACTCTCCAGGTCAGTATTTATTGTACTCTCCAGGTCAGTATTTATTGCCCTCTCCAGGTCAGTATTTAATGTACCCTCTAGGTCAGTATTTATTGTACTCTCCAGGTCAATATTTTTTATACACTACAGCTCAGTATTTATTGTACTCTCCAGGTCAGTATTTATTGCACTCCCCAGGTCAGTATTTATTGTACTCTCCAGGTCAGTATTTGTTTTACTCTCCAGGGCAGTATTTACCACCCCCTCCAGGTCAGTATTTATTACCCTCTCGAGGTCAGTATTTATTTTACTCCCCAGGTCAGTATTTATTGTACTCTCCAGGTTAGTATTTATTGTACTCTCCAGGTCATTATTTATTCTACTCACCAGGTCAGTATTTATTGTACTCTCCAGGTCAGTATTAATTGCACTCTCCAGGTCAGTATATATTGTACTCACCAGGTCAGTATTTATTACCCTCTCCACGTCATATTTATTGCCCTCTCCAGGTCGGTATTTATTGTACTCTCCAGGTCAGTTTTTATTGCCCTATCCAGGTCAGTATTTATTGTTACCTCTAGGTCAGTATTTATTGTACTCTCCAGGTCAGTATTTATAGTACACTCCAGGTCAGTATTTATTGTACTCTCCAGGTCAGTATTTATTGCACTCCCCAGGTCAGTATTTATTTACTCTCCAGGTCAGTATTTATTACCCTCTCCAGGTCAGTATTTATTGTATTCTCCAGGTCAGTATTTGTTTTACTCTCCAGGTCAGTATGTATTACCCCCTCCAGGTCAGTATGTATTACCCTCTCCAGGTCAGTATTTATTTTACTCCCCAGGTCAGTATTTATTTTAATACCCAGGTCAATATTTATTATACTCTCCAGGTCAGTATTTATTGTACTCTCCAGGTCAGTATTTATTACCCTCTCCAGGTCATTATTTATTACCCTCTCCATGTCAGTATTTTTTGTACTCTCCAGATCAGTATTTATTGTACTCTCCAGGTCTGTATTTATTGTACTCTCCAGGTCAGTGTTTATTGTTCTCTCCATGTCATTATTTATTACTCTCTCCAGGTCAGTATTTATTGCCCTCTCCAGGTCAGTATTTATTGTACCCTCTAGGTCAGTATTTATTGTACTCTCCAGGTCAGTATTTATAGTACACTCCAGGTCAGTATTTATTGTACTCTCCAGGTCAGAATTTATTGCCCTCCCCAGGTCAATATTTATTATACTCTCCAGGTCAGTGTTTATTGTACTCTCCAGGTCAGTATTTATTGTACTCTCCAGGTAAGTATTTATTGTACTCTCAAGGTCAGTATTTATTGTACTCTCCAGGTCAGTATTTATTACCCTCTCCATGTCAGCATTTATTGTACTCTCCAGGTCAGTATATATTGTACTCTCCAGGTCTGTATTTATTGTACTCTCCAGGTCAGTGTTTATTGTACTCTCCATGTCATTATTTATTACTCTCTCCAGGTCAGTATTGATTGTACCCTCTAGGTCAGTATTTATTGTACTCTCCAGGTCAGTATTTATAGTACACTCCAGGTCAGTATTTATTGTACTCTCCAGGTCAGAATTTATTGCCATCCCCAGGTCAGTATTTATTATACTCTCCAGGTCAGTATTTATTACCCTCTCCAGGTCAGTATTTATTGTATTCTCCAGGTCAGTATTTGTTTTATTCTACAGGTCAGTATTTATTACCCCCTCCAGGTCAGTATTTTTTGTACTCTCCAGGTCTGTATTTATTACCCTCTCCAGGTCAGTATTTATTGTACTCTCCAGGTCTGTATTTATTATTCTCTCCAGGTCAGTATTTATTACCCTCTCTAGGTCAGTATTGATTGAACTCTCCAGGTCAGTATTTAATGTACTCTCCAGGTCAGTATTTATTGTACTCTCCACGTCAGTATTTATTGAACACTCCAGGTCACTGTTTATTGTACTCTCCAGGTCACTATTTATTGTACTCTCCACGTCAGTATTTATTGCCCTCTCCAGGTCAGTTTTTACTGTACTCTCCAGGTCAGTATTTATTGTACTCTCCAGGTCAGTATTTATTGCACTCCCCAGGTCAGTATTTATTATACTCTCCAGGTCAGTATTTATTAACATCTCCAGGTCAGTATTTATTGTATTCTCCAGGTCAGTATTTGTTTTACTCTCCAGGTCAGTATTTATTACCCTCTCCATGTCAGCATTTATTGTACTCTCCAGGTCAGTATTTATTGTACTCTCCAGGTCTGTATTTATTGTACTCTCCAGGTCAGTGTTTATTGTACTCTCCATGTCATTATTTATTACTCTCTCCAGGTCAGTATTTATTGCCCTCTCCAGGTCAGTATTTATTGTACCCTCTAGGTCAGTATTTATTGTACTCTCCAGGTCAGTATTTATAGTACACGCCAGGTCAGTATTTATTGTACTCTCCAGGTCAGAATTTATTGCCCTCCCCAGGTCAGTATTTATTATACTCTCCAGGTCAGTATTTATTACCCTCTCCAGGTCAGTATTTATTGTATTCTCCAGGTCTGTATTTATTACCCTCTCCAGGTCAGTATTTATTGTACTCTCCAGGTCTGTATGTATTATTCTCTCCAGGGCAGTATTTATTACCCTCTCTAGGTCAGTATTGATTGTACTCTCCAGGTCAGTATTTAATGTACTCTCCAGGTCAGTATTTATTGTACTCTCCACGTCAGTATTTATTGTACACTCCAGGTCACTGTTTATTGTACTCTCCAGGTCACTATTTATTGTACTCTCCACGTCAGTATTTATTGCGCTCTCCAGGTCAGTTTTTACTGTACTCTCCAGGTCAGTATTTATTGTACTCTCCAGGTCAGTATTTATTGCACTCCCCAGGTCAGTATTTATTATACTCTCCAGGTCAGTATTTATTAACATCTCCAGGTCAGTATTTATTGTATTCTCCAGTTCAGTATTTGTTTTACTCTCCAGGTCAGTATTTATTACCCTCTCCAGGTCAGTATTTATTGTACTCTCCAGGTCAGTATTTATTGCCCTCTCCAGGTCAGTATTTAATGTACCCTCTAGGTCAGTATTTATTGTACTCTCCAGGTCAATATTTTTTATACACTCCAGCTCAGTATTTATTGTACTCTCCAGGTCAGTATTTATTGCACTCCCCAGGTCAGTATTTATTGTACTCTCCAGGTCAGTATTTGTTTTACTCTCCAGGGCAGTATTTATCACCCCCTCCAGGTCAGTATTTATTACCCTCTCGAGGTCAGTATTTATTTTACTCCCCAGGTCAGTATTTATTGTACTCTCCAGGTTAGTATTTATTGTACTCTCCAGGTCATTATTTATTCTACTCACCAGGTCAGTATTTATTGTACTCTCCAGGTCAGTATTAATTGTACTCTCCAGGTCAGTATATATTGTACTCACCAGGTCAGTATTTATTACCCTCTCCACGTCATATTTATTGCCCTCTCCAGGTCAGTATTTATTGTACTCTCCAGGTCAGTATTTATTGTACACTCCAGGTCAGCATTTATTGTACTCTCCAGGTCAGTATTTATTGCACTCCCCAGGTCAGTATTTATTATACTCTCCAGGTCAGTATTTATTAACATCTCCAGTTCAGTATTTATTGTATTCTCCAGGTCAGTATTTGTTTTATTCTCCAGGTCAGTATTTATTACCCCCTCCAGGTCAGTATTTATTACCCTCTCCAGGTCAGTATTTAATGTACCCTCTAGGACATTATTTATTGTACTCTCCAGGTCAGTATTTATTGTACTCTCCAGGTTAGTAGTTATTCTACTCTCCAGGTCATTATTTATTCTACTCACCAGGTCAGTATTTATTGTACTCTCCAGGTCAGTATTAATTGTACTCTCCAGGTCAGTATTTATTGTACTCTCCAGGTCAGTATTTATCACCCCCTCCAGGTCAGTATTTATTACCCTCTCTAGGTCAGTATTTATTTTACTCCCCAGGTCAGTATTTATTGTACTATCCAGGTTAGTATTTATTCTACTCTCCAGGTCATTATTTATTCTACTCTCCAGGTCAGTATTTATTGTACTCTCCAGGTCAGTATTTATTACCCTCTCCAGGTCAGCATTTATTGTACTCTCCAGGTCATTATTTATTGTACTCTCCAGGTCAGTGTTTATTACCCCTCCAGGTCAGTATTTATTACCCTCTCCAGGTCAGTATTTATTTTACTCCCCAGGTCAGTATTTATTGTTCTCTCCAGGTTAGTATTTATTCTATTCTCCAGGTCATTATTTATTCTACTCACCAGTTCAGTATTTATTGTACTCTCCAGGTCAGTATTAATTGAAATCTCCAGCTCAGTATTTATTGTACTCTCCAGGTCATTATTTATTACCTTCTCCAGGTCATATTTATTAACCTCCCTAGGTCAGTATTTATTGTCCTCTCCAGGTCAGTATTTATTGGACTCTCCATGTCAGTATTTATTGTACTCTCCAGGTCAGATTTTATTTACCTCTCCAGGTCAGTATGTATTGTTACCTCTAGGTCAGTATATATTGTACTCTCCAGGTCAGTATTTATTACCCTCTCCACGTCATATTTATTGCCCTCTCCAGGTCAGTATTTATTGTACTCTCCAGGTCAGATTTTATTGCCCTCTCCAGGTCAGTATGTATTGTTACCTCTAGGTCAGTATTTATTGTACTCTCCAGGTCAGTATTTATAGTACACTCCAGGTCAGTATTTATTGTACTCTCCAGGTCAGTATTTATTGCACTCCCCAGGTCAGTATTTATTATACTCTCCAGATCAGTATTTATTACCCTCTCCAGGTCAGTATTTATTGTATTCTCCAGGTCAGTATTTGTTTTACTCTCCAGGTCAGTATTTATTACCACCTCCAGGTCAGAATTTATTGTACTCTCCAGGTCAGTATTTATTACCCTCTCCAGGTCATTATTTATTACCCTCTCCATGTCAGTATTTTTTGTACTCTCCAGATCAGTATTTATTACCCTCTCCAGGTCAGTATTTATTGTCCTCTCCAGGTCAGTATTTATTGTACTCTCCAAGTCAGTATTTATTGTAATCTCCAGGTCAGTATTTTTTGTACACTCCAGGTCTGTATTTATTACCCTCTCCAGGTCAGTATTTATTGTACTCTCCAGGTCGGTATTTATTATTCTCTCCAGGTCAGTATTTATTGTACTCTCCAGGTCAGTATTTATTGTACTCCCCATGTCAGTATTTATTGTAATCTCCATGTCAGTATTTATTGTACACTCCAGGTCAGTTTTTATTGTACTCTCCAGGTCAGTATTTATTGTTCTCTCCAGGTCAGTGTTTATTGTACTCTCCAGGTCAGTATTTATTGTACTCTCCAGGTAAGTATTTATTGTACTCTCAAGGTCAGTATTTATTGTACTCTCCAGGTCAGTATTTATTACCCTCTCCATGTCTGTATGTATTGTACTCTCCAGGTCAGTGTTTATTGTACTCTCCATGTCATTATTTATTACTCTCTCCAGGTCAGTATTTATTGCCCTCTCCAGGTCAGTATTTTTTGTACCCTCTAGGTCAGTATTTATTGTACTCTCCAGGTCAGTATTTATAGTACACTCCAGGTCAGTATTAATTGAAATCTCCAGCTCAGTATTTATTGTACTCTCCAGGTCATTATTTATTACCTTCTCCAGGTCATATTTATTAACCTCCCTTGTTCAGTATTTATTGTCCTCTCCAGGTCAGTATTTATTGGACTCTCCATGTCAGTATTTATTGTACTCTCCAGGTCAGATTTTATTGCCCTCTCCAGGTCAGTATGTATTGTTACCTCTAGGTCAGTATATATTGTACTCTCCAGGTCAGTATTTATTACCCTCTCCACGTCATATTTATTGCCCTCTCCAGGTCAGTATTTATTGTACTCTCCAGGTCAGATTTTATTGCCCTCTCCAGGTCAGTATGTATTGTTACCTCTAGGTCAGTATTTATTGTACTCTCCAGGTCAGTATTTATAGTACACTCCAGGTCAGTATTTATTGTACTCTCCAGGTCAGTATTTATTGCACTCCCCAGGTCAGTATTTATTATACTCTCCAGATCAGTATTTATTACCCTCTCCAGGTCAGTATTTATTGTATTCTCCAGGTCAGTATTTGTTTTACTCTCCAGGTCAGTATTTATTACCACCTCCAGGTCAGAATTTATTGTACTCTCCAGGTCAGTATTTATTACCCTCTCCAGGTCATTATTTATTACCCTCTCCATGTCAGTATTTTTTGTACTCTCCAGATCAGTATTTATTACCCTCTCCAGGTCAGTATTTATTGTCCTCTCCAGGTCAGTATTTATTGTACTCTCCAAGTCAGTATTTATTGTAATCTCCAGGTCAGTATTTTTTGTACTCTCCAGGTCTGTATTTATTACCCTCTCCAGGTCAGTATTTATTGTACTCTCCAGGTCGGTATTTATTATTCTCTCCAGGTCAGTATTTATTGTACTCTCCAGGTCAGTATTTATTGTACTCCCCATGTCAGTATTTATTGTAATCTCCATGTCAGTATTTATTGTACACTCCAGGTCAGTTTTTATTGTACTCTCCAGGTCAGTATTTATTGTTCTCTCCAGGTCAGTGTTTATTGTACTCTCCAGGTCAGTATTTATTGTACTCTCCAGGTAAGTATTTATTGTACTCTCAAGGTCAGTATTTATTGTACTCTCCAGGTCAGTATTTATTACCCTCTCCATGTCTGTATGTATTGTACTCTCCAGGTCAGTGTTTATTGTACTCTCCATGTCATTATTTATTACTCTCTCCAGGTCAGTATTTATTGCCCTCTCCAGGTCAGTATTTATTGTACCCTCTAGGTCAGTATTTATTGTACTCTCCAGGTCAGTATTTATAGTACACTCCAGGTCAGTATTTATTGTACTCTCCAGGTCAGAATTTATTACCCTCTCCATGTCTGTATGTATTGTACTCTCCAGGTCAGTGTTTATTGTACTCTCCATGTCATTATTTATTACTCTCTCCAGGTCAGTATTTTTTGTTCTCTCCAGGTCAGTATTTATAGTACACTCCAGGTCAGTATTTATTGTACTCTCCAGGTCAGAATTTATTGCCCTCCCCAGGTCAGTATTTATTATACTCTCCAGGTCAGTATTTATTACCCTCTCCAGGTCAGTATTTATTGTATTCTCCAGGTCAGTATTTGTTTTATTCTACAGGTCAGTATTTATTACCGCCTCCAAGTCAGTATTTTTTGCACTCTCCAGGTCTGTATTTATTACCCTCTCCAGGTCAGTATTTATTGTACTCTCCAGGTCTGTATTTATTATTCTCTCCAGGTCAGTATTTATTACCCTCTCTATGTCAGTATTGATTGTACTCTCCAGGTCAGTATTTAATGTACTCTCCAGGTCAGTATTTATTGTACTCTCCACGTCAGTATTTATTGTACACTCCAGGTCACTGTTTAATGTACTCTCCAGGTCACTATTTATTGTACTCTCCACGTCAGTATTTATTGCCCTCTCCAGGTCAGTTTTTACTGTACTCTCCAGGTCAGTATTTATTGTACTCTCCAGGTCAGTATTTATTGCACTCCCCAGGTCAGTATTTATTATACTCTCCAGGTCAGTATTTATTAACATCTCCAGGTCAGTATTTATTGTATTCTCCAGGTCAGTATTTGTTTTACTCTCCAGGTCAGTATTTATTTCACTCTCCAGGTCAGTATTTATTGTACTCTCCAGGTCAGTATTTATTGCCCTCTCCAGGTCAGTATTTAATGTACCCTCTAGGTCAGTATTTATTGTACTCTCCAGGTCAATATTTTTTATACACTACAGCTCAGTATTTATTGTACTCTCCAGGTCAGTAATAATTGCACTCCCCAGGTCAGTATTTATTGTACTCTCCAGGTCAGTATTTGTTTTACTCTCCAGGGCAGTATTTACCACCCCCTCCAGGTCAGTATTTATTACCCTCTCGAGGTCAGTATTTATTTTACTCCCCAGGTCAGTATTTATTGTACTCTCCAGGTTAGTATTTATTGTACTCTCCAGGTCATTATTTATTCTACTCACCAGGTCAGTATTTATTGTACTCTCCAGGTCAGTATTAATTGCACTCTCCAGGTCAGTATATATTGTACTCACCAGGTCAGTATTTATTACCCTCTCCACGTCATATGTATTGCCCTCTCCAGGTCGGTATTTATTGTACTCTCCAGGTCAGTTTTTATTGCCCTCTCCAGGTCAGTATTTATTGTATTCTCCAGGTCAGTATTTGTTTTACTCTCCAGGTCATTATGTATTACCCCCTCCAGGTCAGTATGTATTACCCTCTCCAGGTCAGTATTTATTTTACTCCCCAGGTCAGTATTTATTTTAATACCCAGGTCAGTATTTATTATACTCTCCAGGTCAGTATTTATTGTACTCTCCAGGTCAGTATTTATTACCCTCTCCAGGTCATTATTTATTACCCTCTCCATGTCAGTATTTTTTGTACTCTCCAGATCAGTATTTATTGTACTCTCCAGGTCTGTATTTATTGTACTCTCCAGGTCAGTGTTTATTGTACTCTCCATGTCATTATTTATTACTCTCTCCAGGTCAGTATTTATTGCCCTCTCCAGGTCAGTATTTATTGTACCCTCTTGGTCAGTATTTATTGTACTCTCCAGGTCAGTATTTATAGTACACTCCAGGTCAGTATTTATTGTACTCTCCAGGTCAGAATTTATTGCCCTCCCCAGGTCAGTATTTATTATACTCTCCCGGTCAGTGTTTATTGTACTCTCCAGGTCAATATTTATTGTACTCTCCAGGTAAGTATTTATTGTACTCTCAAGGTCAGTATTTATTGTACTCTCCAGGTCAGTATTTATTACCCTCTCCATGTCAGCATTTATTGTACTCTCCAGGTCAGTATATATTGTACTCTCCAGGTCTGTATTTATTGTACTCTCCAGGTCAGTATTTATTGTACTCTCCATGTCATTATTTATTACTCTCTCCAGGTCAGTATTGATTGTACCCTCTAGGTCAGTATTTATTGTACTCTCCAGGTCAGTATTTATAGTACACTCCAGGTCAGTATTTATTGTACTCTCCAGGTCAGAATTTATTGCCATCCCCAGGTCAGTATTTATTATACTCTCCAGGTCAGTATTTATTACCCTCTCCAGGTCAGTATTTATTGTATTCTCCAGGTCAGTATTTGTTTTATTCTACAGGTCAGTATTTATTACCCCCTCCAGGTCAGTATTTTTTGTACTCTCCAGGTCTGTATTTATTACCCTCTCCAGGTCAGTATTTATTGTACTCTCCAGGTCTGTATTTATTATTCTCTCCAGGTCAGTATTTATTACCCTCTCTAGGTCAGTATTGATTGAACTCTCCAGGTCAGTATTTAATGTACTCTCCAGGTCAGTATTTATTGTACTCTCCACGTCAGTATTTATTGAACACTCCAGGTCACTGTTTATTGTACTCTCCAGGTCACTATTTATTGTACTCTCCACGTCAGTATTTATTGCCCTCTCCAGGTCAGTTTTTACTGTACTCTCCAGGTCAGTATTTATTGTACTCTCCAGGTCAGTATTTATTGCACTCCCCAGGTCAGTATTTATTATACTCTCCAGGTCAGTATTTATTAACATCTCCAGGTCAGTATTTATTGTATTCTCCAGGTCAGTATTTGTTTTACTCTCCAGGTCAGTATTTATTACCCTCTCCATGTCAGCATTTATTGTACTCTCCAGGTCAGTATTTATTGTACTCTCCAGGTCTGTATTTATTGTACTCTCCAGGTCAGTGTTTATTGTACTCTCCATGTCATTATTTATTACTCTCTCCAGGTCAGTATTTATTGCCCTCTCCAGGTCAGTATTTATTGTACCCTCTAGGTCAGTATTTATTGTACTCTCCAGGTCAGTATTTATAGTACACACCAGGTCAGTATTTATTGTACTCTCCAGGTCAGAATTTATTGCCCTCCCAAGGTCAGTATTTATTATACTCTCCAGGTCAGTATTTATTACCCTCTCCAGGTCAGTATTTATTGTATTCTCCAGGTCAGTATTTGTTTTATTCTACAGGTCAGTATTTATTACCCCCTCCAGGTCAGTATTTTTTGTACTCTCCAGGTCTGTATTTATTACCCTCTCTAGGTCAGTATTGATTGTACTCTCCAGGTCAGTATGTATTGTACTCTCCACGTCAGTATTTATTGTACACTCCAGGTCACTGTTTATTGTACTCTCCACGTCACTATTTATTGTACTCTCCACGTCAGTATTTATTGCGCTCTCCAGGTCAGTTTTTACTGTACTCTCCAGGTCAGTATTTATTGTACTCTCCAGGTCAGTATTTATTGCACTCCCCAGGTCAGTATTTATTATACTCTCCAGGTCAGTATTTATTAACATCTCCAGGTCAGTATTTATTGTATTCTCCAGTTCAGTATTTGTTTTACTCTCCAGGTCAGTATTTATTACCCTCTCCAGGTCAGTATTTATTGTACTCTCCAGGTCAGTATTTATTGCCCTCACCAGGTCAGTATCTAATGTACCCTCTAGGTCAGTATTTATTGTACTCTCCAGGTCAATATTTTTTATACACTCCAGCTCAGTATTTATTGTACTCTCCAGGTCAGTATTTATTGCACTCCCCAGGTCAGTATTTATTGTACTCTCCAGGTCAGTATTTGTTTTACTCTCCAGGGCAGTATTTATCACCCCCTCCAGGTCAGTATTTATTACCCTCTCGAGGTCAGTATTTATTTTACTCCCCAGGTCAGTATTTATTGTACTCTCCAGGTTAGTATTTATTGTACTCTCCAGGTCATTATTTATTCTACTCACCAGGTCAGTATTTATTGTACTCTCCAGGTCAGTATTAATTGTACTCTCCAGGTCAGTATATATTGTACTCACCAGGTCAGTATTTATTACCCTCTCCACGTCATATTTATTGCCCTCTCCAGGTCAGTATTTATTGTACTCTCCAGGTCAGTATTTATAGTACACTCCAGGTCAGTATTTATTGTACTCTCCAGGTCAGTATTTATTGCACTCCCCAGGTCAGTATTTATTATACTCTCCAGGTCAGTAGTTATTAACATCTCCAGGTCAGTATTTATTGTATTCTCCAGGTCAGTATTTGTTTTATTCTCCAGGTCAGTATTTATTACCCCCACCAGGTCAGTATTTATTACCCTCTCCAGTTCAGTATATATTGTACTCTCCAGGTCAGTATTTATTGCCCTCTCCAGGTCAGTATTTAATGTACCCTCTAGGACATTATTTATTGTACTCTCCAGGTCAGTATTTATTGTACTCTCCAGGTTAGTAGTTATTCTACTCTCCAGGTCATTATTTATTCTACTCACCAGGTCAGTATTTATTGTACTCTCCAGGTCAGTATTAATTGTACTCTCCAGGTCAGTATTTATTGTACTCTCCAGGTCAGTATTTATCACCCCCTCCAGGTCAGTATTTATTACCCTCTCTAGGTCAGTATTTATTTTACTCCCCAGGTCAGTATTTATTGTACTCTCCAGGTTAGTATTTATTCTACTCTCCAGGTCATTATTTATTCTACTCTCCAGGTCTGTATTTATTGTTCTCTCCAGGTCAGTATTTATTGTACTCTCCACGTCAGTATTTATTGCCCTCTCCAGGTCAGTATTTACTGTACTCTCCAGGTCAGTATTTATTACACTCTCCAGGTCAGTATTTATTGTAATCTCCAGGTGAGTATTTATTGTACTCTCCAGATCAGAATTTATTGTTTTCTCCATGTCAGTAATTATTGTACTCTCCAGGTCATTATTTTAGCTACTACACCAGGTCAGTATTTATTGTCCTCTCCAGGTCATTATTTATTGTGCTCTCCAGGTCTGTATTTATTGTTCTCTCCAGGTCAGTATTTATTGTACTCTCCACGTCAGTATTTGTTCCCCTCTCCAGGTCAGTATTTATTACCCTCTCTAGGTCAGTATTGATTGTACTCTCCAGGTCAGTATTTATTGTACTCTCCAGGTCAGTATTTATTGTACTCTCCACGTCAGTATTTATTGCCCTCTCCAGGTCAGTATTTACTGTACTCTCCAGGTCAGTATTTATTGCCCTCTCCAGGTCAGTGTTTAATGTAGCCTCTTGGTCAATATTTATTGTACTCTCCAGGTCAGTATTTATTGTACACTCCAGGTCAGCATTTATTGTACTCTCCAGGTCAGTATTTATTGCACTCCCCAGGTCAGTATTTATTATACTCTCCAGGTCAGTATTTATTAACATCTCCAGGTCAGTATTTATTGTATTCTCCAGGTCAGTATTTGTTTTATTCTCCAGGTCAGTATTTATTACCCCCTCCAGGTCAGTATTTATTACCCTCTCCAGTTCATTATATATTGTGCTCTCCAAGTCAGTATTTATTGCCCTCTCCAGGTCAGTATTTAATGTACCCTCTAGGACATTATTTATTGTACTCTCCAGGTCAGTATTTATTGTACTCTCCAGGTTAGTAGTTATTCTACTCTCCAGGTCATTATTTATTCTACTCACCAGGTCAGTATTTATTGTACTCTCCAGGTCAGTATTAATTGTACTCTCCAGGTCAGTATTTATTGTACTCTCCAGGTCAGTATTTATCACCCCCTCCAGGTCAGTATTTATTACCCTCTCTAGGTCAGTATTTATTTTACTCCCCAGGTCAGTATTTATTGTACTATCCAGGTTAGTATTTATTCTACTCTCCAGGTCATTATTTATTCTACTCTCCAGGTCAGTATTTATTGTACTCTCCAGGTCAGTATTTATTACCCTCTCCAGGTCAGCATTTATTGTACTCTCCAGGTCATTATTTATTGTACTCTCCAGGTCAGTGTTTATTACCCCTCCAGGTCAGTATTTATTACCCTCTCCAGGTCAGTATTTATTTTACTCCCCAGGTCAGTATTTATTGTTCTCTCCAGGTTAGTATTTATTCTATTCTCCAGGTCATTATTTATTCTACTCACCAGTTCAGTATTTATTGTACTCTCCAGGTCAGTATTAATTGAAATCTCCAGCTCAGTATTTATTGTACTCTCCAGGTCATTATTTATTACCTTCTCCAGGTCATATTTATTAACCTCCCTAGGTCAGTATTTATTGTCCTCTCCAGGTCAGTATTTATTGGACTCTCCATGTCAGTATTTATTCTAATCTCCACGTCAGTATTTATTGCCCTCACCAGGTCAGTATTTATTGTACTCTCCAGTTCAGTATTTATTGCTCTCTCCAGGTCAGTATATATTGTACTCCCCATGTCAGTATTTATTGTGCTCTCCAGGTCAGTATTTATTGTACTCTCCAGGTCAGTCTTTATTGTACTCTCCAGGTCAGTATTTATTGTAATCTCCAGGTCAGTATTTATTGTACTCTCCATTTCAGTGTTTATTGTACTCTCCAGGTCAGTATATATTAACCTCTCCAGTTAAGCATTTATTGTACTCTCCTGGTCAGTATTTATTGTACTCTCCAGGTCTGTATTTATTGTACTCTCCAGGTCAGTATTTATTACCCGCTGCAGGTCTGTATTTATGATACTCTCCAGGTCAGTATTTATTGTACTCTCCAAGTCACTATTTTATGTACTCTCCTGGTCAGTATTTATTGTACTCTCCAATTCAGTTTTTATTGTACTCTCCACGTCAGTATTTATTCTTCTCTCCAGGTCAGAGTTTATTGTAAACTCCAGGTTAGTATTTATTGTACTCTCCAGGTCCGTATTAATTGTACTCGCCAGGTCAGTACTTATTGTACTCTCCAGGTCAGTATTTATTGTTTTCTCCAGGTCAGTGTTTATTCTACTCTCCAGGTCAGTACTTAATGTACTCTACAGGTCAGTATTTATTGTACTCTCCAGGTCAGTATTTATAGTACTCTCCAGGTCAGTATTTATTGTACTCTCCAGGTCAGTATTTATTGCACTCTCCAGGTCAGAATTTATTGTCCTCTACAGGTCAGTATTTATTACCATCTCCAGGTCAGTATTTATTGTATTCTCCAGGTCAGTATTTATTTTACTCTCCAGGTCAGTATTTATTGTACTCTCCAGATCAGTATTTATTGTAATCTCCTGGTTAGTATTTATTGCCCTCTCCAGGTCAGTATTTGTTGTACTCTCCAGGTCTGTATTTATTCCCCTCTCCTGGTCAGTATTTATTACCCTCTCCAGGTTAGTATTTATTGTACTCTCCACGTCAGTATTTATTGTACTCGCAAGATCAGTATTTATTGTTCTCTCCAGGTCAGTATTTATTGTAATCTCCAGGTCATTATTTATTCTACTGTCCAGGGCAGTATTTATTGCACTCTCCAGGTCAGTATTTATTACCCTCTCCAGGTCAGTATTTATTGTAATCTCCAGGTCAGTATTTAATGTACTCTCGAGATCAGTATTTATTGTACTCTCCAGGTCCATATTTAATGTACTCTAGAGGTTAATATTTATTGTACTCCCAGGTCAGTATTTATTGTACTCTCCAGGTCAGTATTTATTACCCTCTCCAGGTCAGTGTTTAGTGTAGTCTACAGTTCTGCATTTATTGTACTCTCCAGGTCAGTATTTAATGTACTCTCGAGGTCAGTATTTATTGTACTCTCCAGGTCCGTATTTAATGTACTCTACAGGTTAGTATTTATTGTACTCCCAGGTCAGTATTTATTGTACTCGCCAGGTAAGTATTTATTACCCTCTCCAGGTCAGTATTTATTATACTCTCCAGGTCAGTTTTATGGTACTCTCCAGGTCATTATTTATTGTACTCTCCAGGTCAGTATTTATTACCCTCTCGAGTTCAGTATTTATTTTACTCCCCAGGTCAGTATTTATTATACTCTCCAGGTCAGTATTTATTGTGCTCTCCAGGTCAGTATTTATTGTACTCTCCTGGTCAGTATTTATTGCCCTCTCCAGGTCTGTGTTTAGTTATACTCTCCACGTCTGTATTTATTACCCTCTCCAGGTTAGTATTTATTACCCTCTCCAGGTCAGTATTTATTGTACTCCCCAGGTCAGTATTTATTGTTCTCTGCAGGTCAGTGTTTGTTGTACTCTCGAGGACAGTATTTATTGTAATCTCCAGGTCTGCATTTATTGTACTCTCCAGGTCAGTATTTATTACCCTCTCCAGATTGTATTTAATGCCCTATCCAGGTCAGTATTTATTGTACTCTCCAGGTCAGTATTTATTGTACTCTCCAGGTCATTATTTATTGTTCTCTCCAGGTCAGTATTTATTACCCTCTCCAGTTCAGTATTTAATGTACTCCCAGCTCAGTATTTATTGTACTCTCCAGGTCAGTATTTTTTACCCTCTCCAGGTCAGTATTTAGTGTACTCTCCAGGTCTGCATTTATTGTACTCTCCAGGTCAGTATTTATTACCCTCTCCAGGTTAGTATTTAATGCCCTATCCAGGTCAGTATTTATTGTACTCTCCAGGTCAGTATTTATTGTACTCTCCAGGTCATTATTTATTGTTCTCTCCAGGTCAGTATTTATTACCCTCTCCATTTCAGTATTTATTTTCTCCCCAGGTCAGTATTTATTATACTCCCCAGGTCAGTATTTATTTTGCTCTCCAGGTAAGTATTTATTGTACTCTCCTGGTCAGTATTTATTGCCTTCTCCAGGTCTGTGTTTATTATACTCTCCACGTCTGTATTTATTACCCTCTCCAGGTTTGTATTTATCGCCCTCTCCAGGTCAGTATTTATTGTACTCCCCAGATCAGTATTTATTGTTCTCTGCAGGTCAGTGTTTATTTTACTCTCCAGGTCAGTACTTATTGTACTCTCCAGGTCAGTATTTATTGTACACTCCAGGTCAGTATTTATTGTACTCTCCAGGTCAGTATTTATTGTACTCTCCTGGTCAGTATTTATTGTACTCTCGAGGTCAGCATTTATTGTACTCTCCAGGTAAGTATTTATTACCCTCTCCAGGTTAGTATTTATTGTACTCTCCAGGTCAGTATTTATTGTACTCTCCAGATCAGTATGTATTGTTCTCTCCAGGTCAGTATTTATTGTAATCTCCAGGTCATTATTTATTCTACTGTCCACGGCAGTATTTATTGTACTCTCCAGGTCATTATTTATTGCACTCGCCAGTTCAGTATTTATTGTACTCTCCAGGTCAGTATTTATTACCCTCTCCAGGTCAGTATTTATTGTAATCTCTAGGTCAGTATTTAATGTACTCTCGAAGTCAGTATTTATTGTACTCTCCAGGTCCGTATTTTATGTACTCTACAGGTTAGTATTTATTGTACTCCCAGGTCAGTATTTATTGTACCCTCCAGGTCAGTATTTATTACCCTCTCCAGGTCAGTATTTAGTGTACTCTCCAGGTCTGCATTTATTGTACTCTCCAGGTCAGTATTTATTACCCTCTCCAGGTTAGTATTTATTGCCCTATCCAGGTCAGTATTTATTGTCCTCTCCAGGTCAGTATTTATTGTACTCTCCTGGTTAGAATTTATTGCACTCTCCAGGTTAGTATTTATTGTACTCCGAGTTCAGTATTTATTGTACTCTCCAGGTCAGTATTTATTACCCTCTCCAGGTCAGTATATATTGTACTCTCCAGATCTGCATTTATTGTACTCTCCAGGTTAGTATTTATTACCCTCTCCAGATTAGTATTTATTGTACTCTCCAGTTCATTATTTATTGTACTCTCCAGATCAGTATTTATTGTACTCTCCAGGCTAGTATGTGTTGCCATCTCCAGGTTAGTATTGTTGTAATCGCAGGTCACTATTTATTGTACTCTCCAGGTCAGTATTTATTACCCTCTCCAGGTCAGTATTTATTGTGCTCTCCAGGTCTGCATTTATTGTACTCTCCAGGTCAGTATTTATTACCGTCTCCAGGTTAGTATTTATTGTACTCTCCAGGTCAGTATTTATTGTACTCTCCAGATCAGTATTTATTGTTCTCTCCAGGTCAGTATTTATTGTACTCTCCAGGTCATTATTTATTCTGCTCTCCAGGTCAGTATTTATTGTACTCTCCAGGTCATTATTTATTGTACTCTCCAGGTCAGTATTTATTGTACTCTCCAGGTCAGTATTTATTACCCTCTCCAGCTCAGTACTTATTGTACTCTCCAGGTCAGTATTTATTGTACTCTCCAGGTCAGTATTTAATATACTCTACAGGTCAGTATTTATTGTACTCTCCAGGTCAGCATTTATTGTACTCTCCAGGTCAGTATTTATTACCCTCACCAGGTCAGTATTTATTGTACTCTCCAGGTCAGTATTTATTGTACTCTCCAGATCAGTATTTATTGTTTTCTCCAGGTCAGTAATTATTGTACTCTCCAGGTCATTATTTCATCTACCACACCAGGTCAGTATTTATTGTACTTTCCAGATCATTATTTATTGTACTCTCCAGGTCAGTATTTATTGTACTCTCCAGGTCAGTATTTATTGTACTCTCCAGGTCAGTATTTGTTACCCTCTCCAGGTCAGTATTTATTTCCCTCTCTAGGTCAGTATTGATTGTACTCTCCCGGTCAATATTTATTGTACTCTCCAGGTCAGTATTTACTGTACTCTCCAGGTCAGTATTTATTGCCCTTTCCAGGTCATTGTTCAATGTACCCTCTTGGTCAATATTTATTGTACTCTCCAGGTCAGTATTTATAGTACACTCCAGGTCAGTATTTATTGTACTCTCCAGGTCAGTATTTATTGCACTCCCCAGGTCAGTATTTATTATACTCTCCAGGTCACTATTTATTAACATCTCCAGGTCAGTATTTATTGTATTCTCCAGGTCAGTATTTGTTTTACTCTCCAGGTCAGTATTTATTAACCCCTCCAGGTCAGTATTTATTACCCTCTCCAGGTCAGTAGTTATTGTACTCTCCAGGTCAGTATTTAATATCCTCTCCAGGTTAGTATTTATTGTACTCTCCAGGTCAGTATTTATTGTTCTCTCCAGGTCAGTATTTATTGTAATCTCCAGGTCATTATTTATTCTACTGTCCAGGGAAGTATGTATTGTACTCTTCAGGTCATTATTTATTGTACTCTCCAGTTCAGTATTTATTACCCTCTCCAGGTCAGTATTTATCGTAATGTCCAGGTCAGTATTTAACGTACTCTCGAGGTCAGTATTTATTGTACTCTCCAGGTCAGTATTTATGACCCTCTCCAGGTCAGTATTTATTACCATCTCTAGGTCATAATTTATAGTACTCTCCAGGTCAGTATTTATTGTACTCTCCAGGTCAGTATTTATGTACTCTCCAGGTCAATACTTATTGCCCTCTCCCGGTCAGTATTTATTTCCCTCTCCAGGTCAGTATTTATTGCCCTCTCCAGGTCAGTATATATTGTACCCTCTCGGTCAGTATTTATTGTACTCTCCAGGTCAGTATTTATTGTAAACTACAGGTCAGTATTTATTGTGCTCTCCAGGTCAGTATTTCTTGCACTCTCCAGGTCAGTATTTATTGTACTCTCCTGGTCATTATTTAATGCCCTCTGCAGGTCAGTGTTTATTATACTCTCCACGTCTGTATTTATTACCCTCTCCAGGTTAGTATTTATAACCCTCTCCAGATCAGTATTTATTGTACTCCCCAGGTCAGAATTTATTGTTCTCTCCAGGTCAGTACTTATTGTACTCTCCAGGTCAGTATTTATTGTACACTCCAGGTCTGTATTTATTGTACTCTCCAGGTAGTATTTATTGTACTCTCCAGGTCAGTATTTATTGTTCTCTCGAGTTCAGCATTTATTGTACTCTCCAGGTCAGTATTTATTACCCTCTCCAGGTTAGTAATACTTGTACTCTCCAGGTCAGTATTTATTGTACTCCCCAGATCAGTATTTATTGTTCTCTCCAGGTCAGTATTTATTGTAATCTCCAGGTCATTATTTATTCTACTGTCCAGGGCAGTATTTATTGCACTCTCCAGGTCATTATTTATTGTACTCTCCAGTTCAGTATTTATTGTACTCTCCAGGTTAGTATTTATTGCCCTATCCAGGTCAGTATTGATTGTACTTTCCAGGTCAGTATTTATGGTACTCTCCAGGTCATTATTTATTGTACTCTCCAGGTCAGTATTTATTACCCTCTCCACTTCAGTATTTATTTTACTCCCCAGGTCAGTATTTATTATACTCTCCAGGTCAGTATTTATTGTGCTCTCCAGGTCAGTATTTATTGCCCTCTCCAGGTCTGTGTTTATTATACTCTCCACGTCTGTATTTATTACCCTCTCCAGGTTAATATTTATTACCCTCTCCAGGTCAGTATTTATTGTACTCCCCAGGTCAGTATTTATTGTTCTCTGCAGGCCAGTGTTTAATGTACTCTCCAGGCCAGTACTTATTGTTCTCTCCAAGTCAGTATTTATTGTACACTCCAGGTCAGTATTTATTGTACTCTCCAGGTCAGTATTTATTGTACTCTCCAGGTCAGTATTTATTGTACTCTCGAGGTCAGTATTTATTGTAATCTCCAGGTCAGTATTTAATGTACTCTCGAAGTCAGTATTTATTGTACTCTCCAGGTCCGTATTTAATTTACTCTGCAGGTTAGTATTTATTGTACTCCCAGGTCAGTATTTATTGTACTCTCCAGGTCAGTATTTATTACCCTCTCCAGGTCAGTATTTAGTGTACTCTACAGGTCTGCATTTATTGTACTCTCCAGGTCAGTATTTATTACCCTCTCCAGGTTAGTATTTATTGCCCTATCCATGTCAGTATTTATTGTACTCTCCAGGTCAGTATTTATTGTACTCTCCAGGTCATTATTTATTGTACTCTCCAGGTCAGTATTTATTAACCTTTCCAGTCCAGTATTTATTTTACTCCCCAGGTCAGTATTTATTATACTCCCCAGGTCAGTATTTATTGTGCTCTCCAGGTCAGTATTTATTGTACTCTCCTGGTCAGTATTTATTGCCCTCTCCAGGTCTGTGTTTATTATACTCTCCACGTCTGTATTTATTACCCACTCCAGGTTAGTATTTATTACCCTCTCCAGGTCAGTATTTATCGTAATGTCCAGGTCAGTATTTAACGTACTCTCGAGGTCAGTTTTTATTGTACTCTCCAGGTCAGTATTTATGACCCTCTCCAGGTCAGTATTTATTACCATCTCTAGGTCATAATTTATAGTACTCTCCAGGTCAGTATTTATTGTACTCTCCAGGTCAGTATTTATGTACTCTCCAGGTCAATACTTATTGCCCTCTCCCGGTCAGTATTTATTTCCCTCTCCAGGTCAGTATTTATTGCCCTCTCCAGGTCAGTATATATTGTACCCTCTCGGTCAGTATTTATTGTACTCTCCAGGTCAGTATTTATTGTAAACTACAGGTCAGTATTTATTGTGCTCTCCAGGTCAGTATTTCTTGCACTCTCCAGGTCAGTATTTATTGTACTCTCCCGGTCATTATTTAATGCCCTCTGCAGGTCAGTGTTTATTATACTCTCCACGTCTGTATTTATTACCCTCTCCAGGTTAGTATTTATAACCCTCTCCAGATCAGTATTTATTGTACTCCCCAGGTCAGAATTTATTGTTCTCTCCATGTCAGTACTTATTGTACTCTCCAGGTCAGTATTTATTGTACACTCCAGGTCTGTATTTATTGTACTCTCCAGGTAGTATTTATTGTACTCTCCAGGTCAGTATTTATTGTTCTCTCGAGGTCAGCATTTATTGTACTCTCCAGGTCAGTATTTATTACCCTCTCCAGGTTAGTAATTATTGTACTCTCCAGGTCAGTATTTATTGTACTCCCCAGATCAGTATTTATTGTTCTCTCCAGGTCAGTATTTATTGTAATCTCCAGGTCATTATTTATTCTACTGTCCAGGGCAGTATTTATTGCACTCTCCAGGTCATTATTTATTGTACTCTCCAGTTCAGTATTTATTGTACTCTCCAGGTCAGTATTTATTACCCTCTCCAGGTCAGTATTTATTGTAATCTCCAAGTCAGTATTTAATGTACTCTCGATGTCAGTATTTATTGTACTCTCCAGGTCCGTATTTAATGTACTCTACAGGTTAGTATTTATTGTACTCCCAGGTCAGTATTTATTGTACCCTCCAGGTCAGTATTTATTACCCTCTCCAGGTCAGTATTTAGTGTACTCTCCAGGTCTGCATTTATTGTACTCTCCAGGTCAGTATTTATTACCCTCTCCAGGTTAGTATTTATTGCCCTATCCAGGTCAGTATTTATTGTCCTCTCCAGGTCAGTATTTATTGTACTCTCCTGGTTAGAATTTATTGCACCGTCCAGGTTAGTATTTATTGTACTCCGAGTTCAGTATATATTGTACTCTCCAGGTCAGTATTTATTACCCTCTCCAGGTCAGTATATATTGTACTCTCCAGATCTGCATTTATTGTACTCTCCAGGTTAGTATTTATTACCCTCTCCAGATTAGTATTTATTGTACTCTCCAGTTCATTATTTATTGTACTCTCCAGATCAGTATTTATTGTACTCTCCAGGCTAGTATGTGTTGCCATCTCCAGGTTAGTATTGTTGTAATCGCAGGTCACTATTTATTGTACTCTCCAGGTCAGTATTTATTACCCTCTCCAGGTCAGTATTTATTGTGCTCTCCAGGTCTGCATTTATTGTACTCTCCAGGTCAGTATTTATTACCGTCTCCAGGTTAGTATTTATTGTACTCTCCAGGTCAGTATTTATTGTACTCTCCAGATCAGTATTTATTGTTCTCTCCAGGTCAGTATTTATTGTACTCTCCAGGTCATTATTTATTCTGCTCTCCAGGTCAGTATTTATTGTACTCTCCAGGTTATTATTTATTGTACTCTCCAGGTCAGTATTTATTGTACTCTCCAGGTCAGTATTTATTACCCTCTCCAGGTCAGTACTTATTGTACTCTCCAGGTCAGTATTTATTGTACTCTCCAGGTCAGTATTTAATATACTCTACAGGTCAGTATTTATTGTACTCTCCAGGTCAGCATTTATTGTACTCTCCAGGTCAGTATTTATTACCCTCACCAGGTCAGTATTTATTGTACTCTCCAGGTCTGTATTTATTGTACTCTCCAGATCAGTATTTATTGTTTTCTCCAGGTCAGTAATTATTGTACTCTCCAGGTCATTATTTCATCTACCACACCAGGTCAGTATTTATTGTACTTTCCAGATCATTATTTATTGTACTCTCCAGGTCAGTATTTATTGTACTCTCCAGGTCAGTATTTATTGTACTCTCCAGGTCAGTATTTGTTACCCTCTCCAGGTCAGTATTTATTTCCCTCTCTAGGTCAGTATTGATTGTACTCTCCCGGTCAATATTTATTGTACTCTCCAGGTCAGTATTTATTCTACTCTCCACGTCAATATTTATTGCCCTCTCCAGGTCAGTATTTACTGTACTCTCCAGGTCAGTATTTATTGCCCTTTCCAGGTCATTGTTCAATGTACCCTCTTGGTCAATATTTATTGTACTCTCCAGGTCAGTATTTATAGTACACTCCAGGTCAGTATTTATTGTACTCTCCAGGTCAGTATTTATTGCACTCCCCAGGTCAGTATTTATTATACTCTCCAGGTCACTATTTATTAACATCTCCAGGTCAGTATTTATTGTATTCTCCAGGTCAGTATTTGTTTTACTCTCCAGGTCAGTATTTATTAACCCCTCCAGGTCAGTATTTATTACCCTCTCCAGGTCAGTAGTTATTGTACTCTCCAGGTCAGTATTTAATATCCTCTCCAGGTTAGTATTTATTGTACTCTCCAGCTCAGTATTTATTGTTCTCTCCAGGTCAGTATTTATTGTAATCTCCAGGTCATTATTTATTCTACTGTCCAGGGAAGTATTTATTGTACTCTTCAGGTCATTATTTATTGTACTCTCCAGTTCAGTATTTATTACCCTCTCCAGGTCAGTATTTATCGTAATGTCCAGGTCAGTATTTAACGTACTCTCGAGGTCAGTATTTATTGTACTCTCCAGGTCGGTATTTATGACCCTCTCCAGGTCAGTATTTATTACCATCTCTAGGTCATAATTTATAGTACTCTCCAGGTCAGTATTTATTGTACTCTCCAGGTCAGTATTTATGTACTCTCCAGGTCAATACTTATTGCCCTCTCCCGGTCAGTATTTATTTCCCTCTCCAGGTCAGTATTTATTGCCCTCTCCAGGTCAGTATATATTGTACCCTCTCGGTCAGTATTTATTGTACTCTCCAGGTCAGTATTTATTGTAAACTACAGGTCAGTATTTATTGTGCTCTCCAGGTCAGTATTTCTTGCACTCTCCAGGTCAGTATTTATTGTACTCTCCTGGTCATTATTTAATGCCCTCTGCAGGTCAGTGTTTATTATACTCTCCACGTCTGTATTTATTACCCTCTCCAGGTTAGTATTTATAACCCTCTCCAGATCAGTATTTATTGTACTCCCCAGGTCAGAATTTATTGTTCTCTCCAGGTCAGTACTTATTGTACTCTCCAGGTCAGTATTTATTGTACACTCCAGGTCTGTATTTATTGTACTCTCCAGGTAGTATTTATTGTACTCTCCAGGTCAGTATTTATTGTTCTCTCGAGGTCAGCATTTATTGTACTCTCCAGGTCAGTATTTATTACCCTCTCCAGGTTAGTAATACTTGTACTCTCCAGGTCAGTATTTATTGTACTCCCCAGATCAGTATTTATTGTTCTCTCCAGGTCAGTATTTATTGTAATCTCCAGGTCATTATTTATTCTACTGTCCAGGGCAGTATTTATTGCACTCTCCAGGTCATTATTTATTGTACTCTCCAGTTCAGTATTTATTGTACTCTCCAGGTCAGTATTTATTACCCTCTCCAGGTCAGTATTTATTGTAATCTCCAAGTCAGTATTTAATGTACTCTCGATGTCAGTATTTATTGTACTCTCCAGGTCCGTATTTAATGTACTCTACATGTTAGTATTTATTGTACTCCCAGGTCAGTATTTATTGTACTCTCCAGGTCAGTATTTATTACCCTCTCCAGGTCAGTATTTAGTGTAGTCTACAGGTCTGCATTTATTGTACTCTCCAGGTATGTATTTATTACCCTCTCCAGGTTAGTATTTATTGCCCTATCCAGGTCAGTATTGATTGTACTCTCCAGGTCAGTATTTATAGTACTCTCCAGGTCATTATTTATTGTACTCTCCAGGTCAGTATTTATTACCCTCTCCACTTCAGTATTTATTTTACTCCCCAGGTCAGTATTTATTATACTCTCCAGGTCAGTATTTATTGTGCTCTCCAGGTCAGTATTTATTGCCCTCTCCAGGTCTGTGTTTATTATACTCTCCACGTCTGTATTTATTACCCTCTCCAGGTTAATATTTATTACCCTCTCCAGGTCAGTATTTATTGTACTCCCCAGGTCAGTATTTATTGTTCTCTGCAGGCCAGTGTTTAATGTACTCTCCAGGCCAGTACTTATTGTTCTCTCCAAGTCAGTATTTATTGTACACTCCAGGTCAGTATTTATTGTACTCTCCAGGTCAGTATTTATTGTACTCTCCAGGTCAGTATTTATTGTACTCTCGAGGTCAGTATTTATTGTAATCTCCAGGTCAGTATTTAATGTACTCTCGAAGTCAGTATTTATTGTACTCTCCAGGTCCGTATTTAATTTACTCTGCAGGTTAGTATTTATTGTACTCCCAGGTCAGTATTTATTGTACTCTCCAGGTCAGTATTTATTACCCTCTCCAGGTCAGTATTTAGTGTACTCTACAGGTCTGCATTTATTGTACTCTCCAGGTCAGTATTTATTACCCTCTCCAGGTTAGTATTTATTGCCCTATCCATGTCAGTATTTATTGTACTCTCCAGGTCAGTATTTATTGTACTCTCCAGGTCATTATTTATTGTACTCTCCAGGTCAGTATTTATTAACCTTTCCAGTCCAGTATTTATTTTACTCCCCAGGTCAGTATTTATTATACTCCCCAGGTCAGTATTTATTGTGCTCTCCAGGTCAGTATTTATTGTACTCTCCTGGTCAGTATTTATTGCCCTCTCCAGGTCTGTGTTTATTATACTCTCCACGTCTGTATTTATTACCCACTCCAGGTTAGTATTTATTACCCTCTCCAGGTCAGTATTTATCGTAATGTCCAGGTCAGTATTTAACGTACTCTCGAGGTCAGTATTTATTGTACTCTCCAGGTCAGTATTTATGACCCTCTCCAGGTCAGTATTTATTACCATCTCTAGGTCATAATTTATAGTACTCTCCAGGTCAGTATTTATTGTACTCTCCAGGTCAGTATTTATGTACTCTCCAGGTCAATACTTATTGCCCTCTCCCGGTCAGTATTTATTTCCCTCTCCAGGTCAGTATTTATTGCCCTCTCCAGGTCAGTATATATTGTACCCTCTCGGTCAGTATTTATTGTACTCTCCAGGTCAGTATTTATTGTAAACTACAGGTCAGTATTTATTGTGCTCTCCAGGTCAGTATTTCTTGCACTCTCCAGGTCAGTATTTATTGTACTCTCCTGGTCATTATTTAATGCCCTCTGCAGGTCAGTGTTTATTATACTCTCCACGTCTGTATTTATTACCCTCTCCAGGTTAGTATTTATAACCCTCTCCAGATCAGTATTTATTGTACTCCCCAGGTCAGAATTTATTGTTCTCTCCATGTCAGTACTTATTGTACTCTCCAGGTCAGTATTTATTGTACACTCCAGGTCTGTATTTATTGTACTCTCCAGGTAGTATTTATTGTGCTCTCCAGGTCAGTATTTATTGTTCTCTCGATGTCAGCATTTATTGTACTCTCCAGGTCAGTATTTATTACCCTCTCCAGGTTAGTAATTATTGTACTCTCCAGGTCAGTATTTATTGTACTCCCCAGATCAGTATTTATTGTTCTCTCCAGGTCAGTATTTATTGTAATCTCCAGGTCATTATTTATTCTACTGTCCAGGGCAGTATTTATTGCACTCTCCAGGTCATTATTTATTGTACTCTCCAGTTCAGTATTTATTGTACTCTCCAGGTCAGTATTTATTACCCTCTCCAGGTCAGTATTTATTGTAATCTCCAAGTCAGTATTTAATGTACTCTCGATGTCAGTATTTATTGTACTCTCCAGGTCCGTATTTAATGTACTCTACAGGTTAGGATTTATTGTACTCCCAGGTCAGTATTTATTCTACTCTCCAGGTCAGTATTTATTACCCTCTCCAGGTCAGTATTAGGTGTAGTCTACAGGTCTGCATTTATTGTACTCTCCAGGTATGTATTTATTACCCTCTCCAGGTTAGTATTTATTGCCCTATCCAGGTCAGTATTGATTGTACTTTCCAGGTCAGTATTCATGGTACTCTCCAGGTCATTATTTATTGTACTCTCCAGGTCAGTATTTATTACCCTCTCCACTTCAGTATTTATTTTACTCCCCAGGTCAGTATTTATTATACTCTCCAGGTCAGTATTTATTGTGCTCTCCAGGTCAGTATTTATTGTGCTCTCCTGGTCAGTATTTATTGCCCTCTCCAGGTCTGTGTTTATTATACTCTCCACGTCTGTATATATTACCCTCTCCAGGTTAGTATTTATTACCCTCTCCAGGTCAGTATTTATTGTACTCCCCAGGTCAGTATTTATTGTTCTCTGCAGGCCAGTGTTTAATGTAGGCTCCAGGCCAGTACTTATTGTTCTCTCCAGGTCACTATATATTGTACACTCCAGGTCAGTATTTATTGTACTCTCCAGGTCAGTATTTATTGTACTCTCCAGGTCAGTATTTATTGTACTCTCGAGGTCAGTATTTATTGTAATCTCCAGGTCAGTATTTAATGTACTCTCGAAGTCAGTATTTATTGTACTCTCCAGGTCCGTATTTAATTTACTCTGCAGGTTAGTATTTATTGTACTCCCAGGTCAGTATTTATTGTACTCTCCAGGTCAGTATTTATTACCCTCTCCAGGTCAGTATTTAGTGTACTCTACAGGTCTGCATTTATTGTACTCTCCAGGTCAGTATTTATTACCCTCTCCAGGTTAGTATTTATTGCCCTATCCATGTCAGTATTTATTGTACTCTCCAGGTCAGTATTTATTGTACTCTCCATGTCATTATTTATTGTACTCTCCAGGTCAGTATTTATTGTACTCTCTAGGTCAGTATTTATTATACTCCCCAGGTCAGTATTTATTGTGCTCTCCAGGTCAGTATTTATTGTACTCTGCTGGTCAGTATTTATTGCCCTCTCCAGGTCTGTGTTTATTATACTCTCCACGTCTGTATTTATTACCCACTCCAGGTTAGTATTTATTACCCTCTCCAGGTCAGTATTTATTGTACTCCCCAGGTCAGTATTTATTGTTCTCTGCAGGTCAGTGTTTATTTTACTCTCCAGGCCGGTACTTATTATACTCTCCAGGTCAGTATTTATTGTAAACTCCAGGTCAGTATTTATTGTACTCTCCAGGTCAGTATTTATTGTACTCTCCAGGTCAGTATTTATTGTACTCTCCAGGTCTGCATTTATTGTACTCTCCAGGTCAGTATATATTACCCTCTCCAGGTTAGTATTTATTGCCCTATCCAGGTCAGTATTTATTGTACTCTCCAGGTCAGTATTTATTGTACTCTCCAGGTCATTATTTATTATAATCTCCAGGTCAGTATTTATTAACCTTTCCAGTCCAGTATTTATTTTACTCCCCAGGTCAGTATATATTGTGCTCTCCAGGTCAGTATTTATTGTACTCTCCTGGTCAGTATTTATTGCCCTCTCCAGGTATGTGTTTATTATACTCTCCACGTCTGTATTTATTACCCACTCCAGGATAGTATTTATTACCCTCTCCAGGTCAGTATTTATTGTAATCTCCAGGTCATTATTTATTCTACTGTCCAGGGCAGTATTTATTGTACTCTTCAGGTCATTATTTATTGTACTCTCCAGTTCAGTATTTATTGTACTCTCCAGGTCAGTATTTATTACACTCTCCAGGTCAGTATTTATCGTAATGTCCAGGTCAGTATTTAACGTACTCTCGAGGTCAGTATTTATTGTACTCTCCAGGTCAGTATTTATTACCCTGTCGAGGTCAATATTTATTACCATCTCTAGATCATAATTTATAGTACTCTCCAGGTCAGTATTTATTGTACTCTCCAGGTCAGTATTTATGTACTCTCCAGGTCAATACTTATTGCCCTCTCCCGGTCAGTATTTATTTCCCTCTCCAGGTCAGTATTTATTGCCCTCTCCTGGTCAGTATATATTGTACCCTCTTGGTCAGTATTTATTGTACTCTCCAGGTCAGTATTTATTGTAAACTACAGGTCAGTATTTATTGTGCTCTCCAGGTCAGTATTTCTTGCACTCTCCAGGTCAGTATTTATTGTACTCTCCTGGTCATTATTTATTGCCCTCTGCAGGTCAGTGTTTATTATACTCTCCACGTCTGTATTTATTACCCTCTCCAGGTTAGTATTTATAACCCTCTCCAGATCAGTATTTATTGTACTCCCCAGGTCAGAATTTATTGTTCTCTCCAGGTCAGTACTTATTGTACTCTCCAGGTCAGTATTTATTGTACACTCCAGGTCTGTATTTATTGTACTCTCCAGGTAGTATGTATTGTACTCTCCAGGTCAGTATTTATTACCCACTCCAGGTTAGTAATTATTGTACTCTCCAGGTCAGTATTTATTGTACTCCCCAGATCAGTATTTATTGTTCTCTCCAGGTCAGTATTTATTGTAATCTCCAGGTCATTATTTATTCTACTGTCCAGGGCAGTATTTATTGCACTCTCCAGGTCATTATTTATTGTACTCTCCAGTTCAGTATTTATTGTACTCTCCAGGTCAGTATTTATTACCCTCTCCAGGTCAGTATTTATTGTAATCTCCAAGTCAGTATTTAATGTACTCTCGATGTCAGTATTTATTGTACTCTCCAGGTCCGTATTTAATGTACTCTACAGGTTAGTATTTATTGTACTCCCAGGTCAGTATTTATTGTACTCTCCAGGTCAGTATTTATTACCCTCTCCAGGTCAGTATTTAGTGTAGTCTACAGGTCTGCATTTATTGTACTCTCCAGGTATGTATTTATTACCCTCTCCAGGTTAGTATTTATTGCCCTATCCAGGTCAGTATTGATTGTACTCTCCAGGTCAGTATTTATGGTACTCTCCAGGTCATTATTTATTGTACTCTCCAGGTCAGTATTTATTACCATCTCCACTTCAGTATTTATTTTACTCCCCAGGTCAGTATTTATTATACTCTCCAGGTCAGTATTTATTGTGCTCTCCAGGTGAGTATTTATTGTGCTCTCCTGGTCAGTATTTATTGCCCTCTCCAGGTCTGTATTAATTATACTCTCCACGTCTGTATTTATTACCCTCTCCAGGTTAGTATTTATTACCCTCTCCAGGTCAGTATTTATTGTACTCCCCAGGTCAGTATTTATTGTACTCTCCAGGTCCGTATTTAATTTACTCTGCAGGTTAGTATTTATTGTACTCCCAGGTCAGTATTTATTGTACTCTCCAGGTCAGTATTTATTGTACACTCCAGGTCAGTATTTATTGTACTCTCCAGGTCAGTTTTTATTGTAATCTCCAGGTCAGTATTTAATGTACTCTCGAAGTCAGTATTTATTGTACTCTCCAGGTCCGTATTTAATTTACTCTGCAGGTTAGTATTTATTATACTCCCAGGTCAGTATTTATTGTACTCTCCAGGTCAGTATTTATTACCCTCTCCAGGTCAGTATTTAGTGTACTCTACAGGTCTGCATTTATTGTACTCTCCAGGTCAGTATTTAGTGTACTCTCCAGGTCTGCATTTATTGTACTCTCCAGGTCAGTATTTATTACCCTCTCCAGGTTAGTATTTATTGCCCTATCCATGTCAGTATTTATTGTACTCTCCAGGGCAGTATTTATTGTACTCTCCAGGTCATTATTTATTGTACTCTCCAGGTCAGTATTTATTAACCTTTCCAGTCCAGTATTTATTTTACTCCCCAGGTCAGTATTTATTATACTCCCCAGGTCAGTATTTATTGTGCTCTCCAGGTCAGTATTTATTGTACTCTCCTGGTCAGTATTTATTGCCCTCTCCAGGTCTGTGTTTATTATACTCTCCACGACTGTATTTATTACCCACTCCAGGTTAGTATTTATTACCCTCTCCAGGTCAGTATTTATTGTACTCCCCAGGTCAGTATTTATTGTTCTCTGCAGGTCAGTGTTTATTTTACTCTCCAGGCCGGTACTTATTGTACTCTCCAGGTCAGTATGTACTGTAAACTCCAGGTCAGTATTTATTGCACTCTCCAGGTCAGTATTTATTGTACTCTCCAGGTCAGTATTTATTGTACTCTCCAGGTCTGCATTTATTGTACTCTCCAGGTCAGTATATATTACCCTCTCCAGGTTACTATTTATTGCCCTATCCAGGTCAGTATTTATTGTACTCTCCAGGTCAGTATTTATTGTACTCTCCAGGTCATTATTTATTGTACTCTCCAGGTCAGTATTTATTAACCTTTCCAGTCCAGTATTTATTTGACTCCCCCGGTCAGTATTTATTATACTCCCCAGGTCAGTATATATTGTGCTCTCCAGGTCAGTATTTATTGTACTCTCCTGGTCAGTATTTATTGCCCTCTCCAGGTCTGTGTTTATTATACTCTCCACGTCTGTATTTATTACCCACTCCAGGATAGTATTTATTACCCTCTCCAGGTCAGTATTTATTTTACTCCCCAGGTCAGTATTTATTGTTCTCTGCAGGTCAGTGTTTATTTTACTCTCCAGGTAGGTACTTATTGTACTCTCCAGGTTAGTATTTATTGCACACTCCAGGTCAGTATTTATTGTACTCTCCAGGTCAGTATTTATTGTACTCTCCAGGTCAGTATTTATTGTACTCTCGAGGTCAGCATTTATTGTACTCTCCAGGTCAGTATTTATTACCCTCTCCAGGTTAATATTTATTGTACTCTCCAGGTCAGTATTTATTGTACTCTCCAGGTCAGTTTTTATTGTAATCTCCAGGTCAGTATTTAATGTACTCTCGAAGTCAGTATTTATTGTACTCTCCAGGTCCGTATTTAATTTACTCTGCAGGTTAGTATTTATTATACTCCCAGGTCAGTATTTATTGTACTCTCCAGGTCAGTATTTATTACCCTCTCCAGGTCAGTATTTAGTGTACTCTACAGGTCTGCATTTATTGTACTCTCCAGGTCAGTATTTAGTGTACTCTCCAGGTCTGCATTTATTGTACTCTCCAGGTCAGTATTTATTACCCTCTCCAGGTTAGTATTTATTGCCCTATCCATGTCAGTATTTATTGTACTCTCCAGGTCAGTATTTATTGTACTCTCCAGGTCATTTTTTATTGTAATCTCCAGGTCAGTATTTATTAACCTTTCCAGTCCAGTATTTATTTTACTCCCCAGGTCAGTATTTATTATACTCCCCAGGTCAGTATTTATTGTGCTCTCCAGGTCAGTATTTATTGTACTCTCCTGGTCAGTATTTATTGCCCTCTCCAGGTCTGTGTTTATTATACTCTCCACGACTGTATTTATTACCCACTCCAGGTTAGTATTTATTACCCTCTCCAGGTCAGTATTTATTGTACTCCCCAGGTCAGTATTTATTGTTCTCTGCAGGTCAGTGTTTATTTTACTCTCCAGGCCGGTACTTATTGTACTCTCCAGGTCAGTATGTACTGTAAACTCCAGGTCAGTATTTATTGCACTCTCCAGGTCAGTATTTATTGTACTCTCCAGGTCAGTATTTATTGTACTCTCCAGGTCTGCATTTATTGTACTCTCCAGGTCAGTATATATTACCCTCTCCAGGTTACTATTTATTGCCCTATCCAGGTCAGTATTTATTGTACTCTCCAGGTCAGTATTTATTGTACTCTCCAGGTCATTATTTATTGTACTCTCCAGGTCAGTATTTATTAACCTTTCCAGTCCAGTATTTATTTGACTCCCCAGGTCAGTATTTATTATACTCCCCAGGTCAGTATATATTGTGCTCTCCAGGTCAGTATTTATTGTACTCTCCTGGTCAGTATTTATTGCCCTCTCCAGGTCTGTGTTTATTATACTCTCCACGTCTGTATTTATTACCCACTCCAGGATAGTATTTATTACCCTCTCCAGGTCAGTATTTATTTTACTCCCCAGGTCAGTATTTATTGTTCTCTGCAGGTCAGTGTTTATTTTACTCTCCAGGTAGGTACTTATTGTACTCTCCAGGTTAGTATTTATTGCACACTCCAGGTCAGTATTTATTGTACTCTCCAGGTCAGTATTTATTGTACTCTCCAGGTCAGTATTTATTGTACTCTCGAGGTCAGCATTTATTGTACTCTCCAGGTCAGTATTTATTACCCTCTCCAGGTTAATATTTATTGTACTCTCCAGGTCAGTATTTATTGTACTCTCCAGATCAGTATTTATTGTTCTCTCCAGGTCAGTATTTATTGTAATCTCCATGTCATTATTTATTCTACTGTCCAGGGCAGTATTTATTGTACTCTCCAGGTCATTATTTATTGTACTCTCCAGTTCAGTATTTATTGTCCTCTCCAGGTCAGTATTTATTACCCTCTCCAGGTCAGTATTTATTGTAATCTACAGGTCAGTATTTAATGTACTCTCGAAGTCAGTATTTATTGTACTCTCCAGGTCCGTATTTAATGTACTCTACAGGTTAGTATTTATTGTACTCCCAGGTCAGTATTTATTGTACTCGCCAGGTCAGTATTTATTAGCCTCTCCAGGTCAGTATTTAGTGTACTCTCCAGGTCTGCATTTATTGTACTCTCCAGGTCAGTATTTATTGTACTCTCCAGGTCAGTATTTATTACCCTCTCCAGTTCAGTATTTATTTTACTCCCCAGGTCAGTATTTATTATACTCTCCAGGTCAGTACTTATTGTGCTCTCCAGGTCAGTATTTATTGTACTCTCCTGGTCAGTATTTATAGCCCTCTCCAGGTCTGTGTTTATTATACTCTCCACGTCTGTATTTATTTCCCTCTCCAGGTTAGTATTTATTACCCTCTCCATGTCAGTATAAATTGTACTCCCCAGGTCAGTATTTATTGTTCTCTGCAGGTTAGTGTTTATTGTACTCTCCAGGCCAGTACTTATTGTACTCTCCAGGTCAGGATTTATTGTACACTCCAGGTCAGTATTTATTGTACTCTCCAGGTCAGTATTTATTGTACTCTCCAGGTCAGTATTTATTGTACTCTCGAGGTCAATATTTATTGTGATCTCCAGGTCAGTATTTAATGTACTCTCGAGGTCAGTATTTATTGTACTCTCCAGGTCCGTATTTAATGTACTCTGCAGGTTAGTATTTATTGTACTCCCAGGTCAGTATTTATTGTACTCTCCAGGTCAGTATTTATTACCCTCTCTAGGTTAGTATTTAGTGTATTCTACAGGTATGCATTTATTGTAATCTCCAGGTCAGTATTTAGTACCCGCTCCAGGTTAGTATTTATTGCCCTATCCAGGTCAGTATTTATTGTACTCTCCAGGTCAGTATTTAATGTACTCTCCAGGTCATTATTTATTGTACTCTCCAGGTCAGTATTTATTAACCGTTCAGTTCAGTATTTATTTTACTCCCCAGGTCAGTATTTATTATACTCCCCTGGTCAGTATTTATTGTGCTCTCCAGGTCAGTATTTATTGTACTCTCCTGGTCAGTATTTATTGCCCTCTCCAGGTCTGTGTTTATTATACTCTCCACGTCTGTATTTATTACGCACTCCAGGTTAGTATTTATTACCCTCTTCAGGTCAGTATTTATTGTACTCTCCAAGTCAGTATTTATTGTTCTCTGCAGGTCAGTGTTTATTTTACTCTCCAGGTCGGTACTTATTGTACTCTCCAGGTCACTATTTATTGTACACTCCAGGTCAGTATATATTGTACTCTCCAGGTCAGTATTTATTGTACTCTCCAGGTCAGTATTTATTGTACTCTCGAGGTCAGCATTTATTGTACTCTGCAGGTCAGTATTTATTACCCTCTCCAGGTTAGTATTTATTGTACTCTCCAGGTCAGTATTTGTTGTACTCTCCCAGATCAGTATTTATTTTTCTCTCCAGGTCATTATTTATTGTAATCTCCATGTCATTATTTATTCTACTGTCCTGGGCAGTATTTATTGTACTCTCCAGGTCATTATTTATTGTACTCTCCAGTTCAGTATTTATTGTACTCTCCAGGTCAGTATTTATTACCCTCTCCAGGTCAGTATTTATTGTAATCTTCAGGTCAGTATTTAATGTACTCTCGAAGTCAGTATTTATTGTACTCTCCAGGTCCGTAGTTAATGTACTCTCCAGGTCAGTCTTTATTAGCCCCTCCAGGTTAGTATTTATTGCTCTATCCAGGTCAGTATTTATTGTACTCTCCAGGTCAGTATTTATTGTACTCTCCTGGTTAGTATTTATTGCCCTCTCCAGGTTAGTATTTATTGTACTCCGAGTTCAGTATTTATTGTACTCTCCAGGTCAGTATGTATTACTCTCTCCAGGTCTGCATTTATTGTACTCTCCAGGTTGGTATTTATTACCCTCTCCAGATTAGTATTTATTGTACTCTCCAGGTCAGTATTTGTTGCACTCTCCAGATCAGTATTTATTATACTCTCCAGGTTAGTATGTATTGCCATCTCCAGGTTAATATTGTTGTACTCCCAGGTCACTATTTATTATACTCTCCAGGTCAGTATTTATTACCCTCTCCAGGTCAGTATTTATTATACTCTCCAGGTCTGCATTTATTGTACTCTCCAGGTCAGCATTTATTACCCTCTCCAGGTTAGTATTTATTGTACTCTCCAGGTCAGTATTTATTGTACTCTCCAGATCAGTATTTATTGTTCTCTCCAGGTCAGTATATATTGTACTCTCCAGGTCATTATTTATTCTGCTCTCCAGGGCTGTATTTATTGTACTCTCCAGGTCATTATTTATTCTACTCTCCAGGTCAGTATTTATTCTACTCTCCAGGTCAGTATTTGTTACCCGCTCCAGGTCAGTACTTATTGTACTCTCCAGGTCAGTATTTATTGTACTCTCCAGGTCAGTATTTATTATACTCTCCAGGTCAGTATTTATTGTACTCTCCAGGTAAGCATTTATTGTACTCTCCAGGTCAGAATTTATTACCCTCACCAGGTCAGTATTTATGGTACTCTCCAGATCATTATTTATTGTAATCTCCAGGTCAGTATTTATTGCCCTATCCAGGTCAGTATTTATTGTACTCTCCAGGTCAGTATTTATTGTACTCTCCTGGTTAGTATTTATTGCCCTCTCCAGGTTAGTATTTATTGTACACCGAGTTCAGTATTTATTGTACTCTCCAGGTCAGTATTTATTACCCTCTCCAGGTCAGTATATATTGTACTCTACAGGTCTGCATTTATTGTACTCTCCAGGTTAGTATTTATTACCCTCTCCAGATTAGTATTTATTGTACTCTCCAGGTCAGTATTTATTGTACTCTCCAGATCAGTATTTATTGTACTCTCCAGCTTAGTATGTATTGCCATCTCCAGGTCATTACTTATTCTGCTCTCCAGGACAGTATTTATTGTACTCTCCAGGTCATTATTTATTGTACTCTCCAGGTCAGTACTTATTGTACTCTCCAGGTCAGTATTTATTTTACTCTCCAGGTCAGTAATTATTATACTCTCCAGGTCAGTATTTATTGTACTCTCCAGGTAAGCATTTATTGTACTCTCCAGGTCAGTATTTATTACCCTCACCAGGTCAGTATTTATTGTACTCTCCAGGTCAGTATTTATTGTACTCTCCAGATCAGTATTTATTGTTTTCTCCAGGCCAGTAATTATTGTACTCTCCAGGTCATTATTTCATCTACTACACCTGGTCAGTATTTATTGTACTCTCCAGATCATTATTTATTGTACTCTCCAGGTCAGTATTTATTGTGCTCTCCAGGTCAGTATTTATTGTACTCTCCAGGTCAGTATTTTTTACCCTCTCCAAGTCAGTATTTATTACCCTCTCTAGGTCAGTATTGATTGTACACTCCAGGTCAATATTTATTGTACTCTCCAGGTCAGTATTTATTGTACTCTCCACGTCAGTATTTATTGCCCTCTCCAGGTCAGTATTTACTGTGCTCTCCAGGTCAGTATTTATTGCCCTCTCCAGGTCAGTGTTTAATGTACCCTCTTGGTCAATATTTATTGTACTCTCCAGGTCAGTATTTATTGTACTCTCCAGGTCAGTATTTATTGCACTCCCCATGTCAGTATTTATTATACTCTCCAGGTCAGTATTTATTAACATCTCCAGGTCAGTATTTATTGTATTCTCCCGGTCAGTATTTGTTTTACACTCCAGGTCAGTATTTATTAACCCCTCCAGGTCAGTATTTATTGTACTCTCCAGATCAGTATTTATTGTTTTCTCCAGGCCAGTAATTATTGTACTCTCCAGGTCATTATTTCATCTACTACACCAGGTCAGTATTTATTGTACTCTCCAGATCGTTATTTATTGTACTCTCCAGGTCAGTATTTATTGTACTCTCCAGGTCAGTATTTATTGTACTCTCCAGGTCAATATTTTTTACCCTCTCCAGGTCAGTATTTATTACACTCTCTAGGTCAGTATTGATTGTACACTCCAGATCAATATTTATTGTACTCTCCAGGTTAGTATTTATTGTACTCTCCACGTCAGTATTTATTGCCCTCTCCAGGTCAGTATTTACTGTGCTCTCCAAGTCAGTATTTATTGCCCTCTCCAGGTCAGTGTTTAATGTACCCTCTTGGTCAATATTTATTGTACTCTCCAGGTCAGCATTTATTGTACTCTCCAGGTCAGTATTTATTAACATCTCCAGGTCAGTATTTATTGTATTCTCCCGGTCAGTATTTGTTTTACTCTCCAGGTCAGTATTTATTAACCCCTCCAGCTCAGTATTTATTACCCTCTCCAGGTCAGTAGTTATTGTACTCTCCAGGTCAGTATTTATTAGCCTCTCCAGGTTAGTATTTATTGTACTTTCCAGGTCAGTGTTTATTGTACTCTCCAGATCAGTATTTATTGTTCTCTCCAGGTCAGTATTTATTGTAATCTACAGGTCATTATTTATTGTACTGTCCAGGGAAGTATTTATTGTACTCTCCAGGTCTTTATTTATTGTACTCTCCAGTTCAGTATTTATTATACTCTCCAGGTCAGTATTTATTACCCTTTCCAGGTCAGTATTTATTGTAATGTCCAGGTCAGTATTTAATGTACTCTCGAGGTCAGTATTTATTGTACTCTCCAGGTCCGTATTTAATGTACTTTACAGGTTAGTATTTATTGTACTCCCAGGTCAGTATTTATTGTACTCTCCAGGTCAGTATTTATAACCCTCTCCAGGTCAGTATTTAGTGTACTCTCCAGGTCTGCATTTATTGTACTCTCCAGGTCAGTATTTATTACCCTCTCCAGGTTAGTATTTATTGCCCTATCCAGGTCAGTATTTATTGTGCTCTCCAGGGCAGAATTTATTGTACTATCCAGGTCATTATTTATTGTACTCTCCAGGTCAGTATTTATTGCACTCTCCAGGTCAGTATTTATAACCCTCTCCAGATCAGTACTTATTGTACTCTCCAGGTCAGTATTTATTGTACTCTCCAGGTCAGTTTTTATTATACTCTCCAGGTCAGTATTTATTGTACTCTCCAGGTCAGCATTTATTGTACTCTCCAGGTCACTATTTATTCTACTTTCCAGATCAGTATTTATTGTTTTTTCCACGTCAGTAATTATTGTACTCTCCAGGTTATTATTTCATCAACTACACCAGGTCAGTATTCATTGTACTCTCCAGATCACTATTTATTGTACTCTCCAGGTCAGTATTTATTGTACTCTCCAGGTCAGTATTTATTGTACTCTCCAGGTCAGTATTTGTTACCCTCTCCAGGTCACTATCTATTACCCTCTCTAGGTCAGTATTGATAGTATTCTCCAGGTCAATATTTATTGTACTCTCCAGGTCAGTATTTATTGTACTCTCCACGTCAGTATTTATTGACCTCTCCAGGTCAGTATTTACTGTACTCTCCAGGTCAGTATTTATTGCCCTCTCCAGGTCAGTATTTAATGTACCCTCTCGGTCAGTATTTATTGTACTCTCCAGGTCAATATTTATTATACACTCCAGCTCAGTATTTATTGTACTCTCCAGGTCAGTATTTATTGCACTCCCCAGGTCAGTATTTATTGTACTCTCCAGGTCGGTATTTGTTTTACTCTCCAGGGCAGTATTTATCACCCCCTCCAGGTCAGTATTTATTACCCTCTCTAGGTCAGTATTTATTTTACTCCCCAGGTCAGTATTTATTGTACTCTGCAGGTTAGTATTTATTGTACTCTCCAGGTGATTATTAATTCTACTCACCAGGTCAGTATTTATTGTACTCTCCAGGTCAGTATTAATTATACTATCCAGGTCAGCATTTATTGTACTCTCCACGTCAGTATTTATTACCCTCTCCAGGTCATATTTATTGCCCTCTCCAGGTCGGTATTTATTGTACTCTCCAGGTCAGTATTTATTGCCATCTCCAGGTCAGTATTTATTGTAACCTCTCGGTCAGTATTTATTGTACTCTCCAGGTCAGTATTTATAGTACACTCCAGGTCAGTATTTATTGTACTCTCCAGGTCAGTATTTATTGCACTCCCAAGGTCAGTATTTATTATACTCTCCTGGTCAGTATTTATTACCCTCTCCAGGTCAGTATTTATTGTATTCTCCAAGTCAGTATTTGTTTTACTCTCCAGGTCAGTATTTATTACCCCCTCCAGGTCAGTATTTATGACCCTCTCCAGGTCAGTATTTATTATACTCTCCATGTCAGTATTTAGTGTACTCTCCAGGTCAGTTTTTATTGTACTCTCCAGGTCAGTATTTATTGTTCTCTCCAGGTCAGTATTTATTGTACTCTCCAGGTAAGCATTTATTGTACTCTCCAGGTCACTATTTATTCTACTTTCCAGATCAGTATTTATTGTTTTCTCCACGTCAGTAATTATTGTACTCTCCAGGTTATTATTTCATCAACTACACCAGGTCAGTATTCATTGTACTCTCCAGATCACTATTTATTGTACTCTCCAGGTCAGTATTTATTGTACTCTCCAGGTCAGTATTTATTGTACTCTCCAGGTCAGTATTTGTTACCCTCTCCAGGTCACTATCTATTACCCTCTCTAGGTCAGTATTGATTGTACTCTCCAGGTCAATATTTATTGTACTCTCCAGGTCAGTATTTATTGTACTCTCCACGTCAGTATTTATTGACCTCTCCAGGTCAGTATTTACTGTACTCTCCAGGTCAGTATTTATAGTACACTCCAGGTCAGTATTTATTGTACTCTCCAGGTCAGTATTTATTGCACTCCCAAGGTCAGTATTTATTATACTCTCCTGGTCAGTATTTATTACCCTCTCCAGGTCAGTATTTATTGTATTCTCCAAGTCAGTATTTGTTTTACTCTCCAGGTCAGTATTTATTACCCCCTCCAGGTCAGTATTTATGACCCTCTCCAGGTCAGTATTTATTATACTCTCCATGTCAGTATTTAGTGTACTCTCCAGGTCAGTTCTTATTGTACTCTCCAGGTCAGTATTTATTGTTCTCTCCAGGTCACTATTTATTGTACTCTCCAGGTAAGCATTTATTGTACTCTCCAGGTCACTATTTATTCTACTTTCCAGATCAGTATTTATTGTTTTCTCCACGTCAGTAATTATTGTACTCTCCAGGTTATTATTTCATCAACTACACCAGGTCAGTATTCATTGTACTCTCCAGATCACTATTTATTGTACTCTCCAGGTCAGTATTTATTGTACTCTCCAGGTCAGTATTTATTGTACTCTCCAGGTCAGTATTTGTTACCCTCTCCAGGTCACTATCTATTACCCTCTCTAGGTCAGTATTGATTGTACTCTCCAGGTCAATATTTATTGTACTCTCCAGGTCAGTATTTATTGTACTCTCCACGTCAGTATTTATTGACCTCTCCAGGTCAGTATTTACTGTACTCTCCAGGTCAGTATTTATTGCCCTCTACAGGTCAGTGTTTAATGTCCCCTCTTGGTCAATATTTATTGTACTCTCCAGGTCAGTATTTAGTGTACACTTCAGGTCAGTATTTATTGTACTCTCCAGGTCAGTATTTATTGCACTCCCCAGGTCAGTATTTATTATAATCTCCAGGTCAGTATTTATTAACATCTCCAGGTCAGTATTTATTGCATTCTCCAGGTCAGTATTTGTTTTACTCTCCAGGTCAGTATTTATTAATCCCTCCAGGACAGTATTTATTAACCTCTCCAGGTCAGTAGTTATTGTACTCTCCAGGTCAGTATTTATTGCCCTCTCCAGGTCAGTATTTAATGTACCCTCTCGGTCAGTATTTATTGTACTCTCCAGGTCAATATTTATTATACACTCCAGGTCAGTATTTATTGCACTCCCCAGGTCAGTATTTATTGTACTCTCCAGGTCAGTATTTGTTTTACTCTCCAGGGCAGTATTTATCACCCCCTCCAGGTCAGTATTTATTACCCTCTCTAGGTCAGTATTTATTTTACTCCCCAGGTCAGTATTTATTGTACTCTCCAGGTTAGTATTTATTGTACTCTCCAGGTGATTATTTATTCTACTCACCAGGTCAGTATTTATTGTACTCTCCAGGTCAGTATTAATTATACTATCCAGGTCAGCATTTATTGTACTCTCCACGTCAGTATTTATTACCCTCTCCAGGTCATATTTATTGCCCTCTCCAAGTCGGTATTTATTGTACTCTCCAGGTCAGTATTTATTGCCCTCTCCAGGTCAGTATTTATTGTAACCTCTAGGTCAGTATTTATTGTACTCTCCAGGTGAGTATTTATAGTACACTCCAGGTCAGTATTTATTGTACTCTCCAGGTCAGTATTTATTGCACTCCCAAGGTCAGTATTTATTATACTCTCCTGGTCAGTATTTATTACCCTCTCCAGGTCAGTATTTATTGTATTCTCCAAGTCAGTATTTGTTTTACTCTCCAGGTCAGTATTTATTACCCCCTCCAGGTCAGTATTTATGACCCTCTCCAGGTCAGTATTTATTATACTCTCCATGTCAGTATTTAGTGTACTCTCCAGGTCAGTTTTTATTGTACTCTCCAGGTCAGTATTTATTGTACTCTCCAGGTAAGTATTTATTGTACTCTCCAGGTCAGTATTTAATTTACGCTCCAGGTCAGTATTTATTACCCTCTCCAGGTCAGCATGTATTGTACTCTCCAGGTCAGTATTTATTGTACTCTCCAGGTCTGTATTTATTGTACTCTCCAGGTCAGTGTTTACTGTACTCTCCATGGCAGTATTTATTATACTCTCCAGGTAATTATTTATTACCCTCTCCAGGTCAGTATTTATTGTATTCTCCAGGTCAGTATTTGTTTTACTCTCCAGGTCAGTATTTATTACACCCTCCAGGTCAGTATTTATTACCCTTTCCAGGTCAGTATTTATTTTACTCCCCAGGTCAGTATTTATTATATTCTCCAGGTCAGTATTTATTGTACTCTCCAGGTCATTATTTATTACCCTCTTCATGTCAGTATTTTTTGTACTCTCCAGATCAGTATTTATTACCCTCTCCAGGTCAGTATTTAATGTACTCTCCAGGTCAGTATTGATTGTACTCTCCAGGTCTGTGTTTATTACTCTCTCCAGGTAAGTATTTATTACACTCTCCAGGTCAATATTTATTGTACTCCCCATGTCAGTATTTATTGTACTCTCCAGGTCAGTTTTTATTGTACTCTCCAGGTCTGTATTTATTGTTCTCTCCACGTCAGTATTTATTGTACTCTCCTGATCAGTATTTATTGTACTCTCCAGGTAAGTATTTATTGTACTCTCCAGGTCAGTATTTATTGTACTCTCCAGGTCAGTATTTATTACCCTCTCCAGGTCAGCATTTATTGTACTCTCCAGGGCAGTATTTATTGTACTCTCCAGGTCAGTATTTATCACGCCCTCCAGGTCAGTATATATTGTACTCTCCAGGTCAGCATTTATTGTACTCACGAGATCAGAATTTATTGTTTTCTCCAGGTCAGTAATTATTGTACTCTCCAGGTCATTGTTTCATCTATTACACCAGGTCAGTATTTATTGTACTCTCCAGGTCATTATTTATTGTACTCTCCAGGTCAGTATTTATTGTACTCTCCAGGTCAATATTTATTGTACTCTCCAGGTCAGTATTTGTTACCCTCTCCAGGTCAGTATTTATTACCCTCTCCAGGTCAGTATTTAATGTACTCTCCAGGTCAGTATTGATTGTACTCTCCAGGTCTGTATTTATTACTCTCTCCAGGTAAGTATTTATTACACTCTCCAGGTCAATATTTATTGTACTCCCCATGTCAGTATTTATTGTACTCTCCAGGTCAGTTTTTATTGTACTCTCCAGGTCTGTATTTATTGTTCTCTCCACGTCAGTATTTATTGTACTCTCCTGATCAGTATTTATTGTACTCTCCAGGTAAGTATTTATTGTACTCTCCAGGTCAGTATTTATTGTACTCTCCAGGTCAGTATTTATTACCCTCTCCAGGTCAGCATTTATTGTACTCTCCAGGTCAGTATTTATTGTACTCTCCAGGTCAGTATTTATCACCCCCTCCAGGTCAGTATATATTGTACTCTCCAGGTCAGCATTTATTGTACTCACGAGATCAGAATTTATTGTTTTCTCCAGGTCAGTAATTATTGTACTCTCCAGGTCATTGTTTCATCTATTACACCAGGTCAGTATTTATTGTACTCTCCAGGTCATTATTTATTGTACTCTCCAGGTCAGTATTTATTGTACTCTCCAGGTCAATATTTATTGTACTCTCCAGGTCAGTATTTGTTACCCTCTCCAGGTCAGTATTTATTACCCTCTGTCGGTCAGTATTGATGGTATTCTCCAGGTCAGTTTTTATTGTGCTCTCCAGGTCTGTATTTATTGTTCTCTCCAGGTCAGTATTTATTGTACTCTCCAGATCAGTATTTATTGTACTCTCCAGGTAAGTATTTATTGTACTCTCCAGGTCAGTATTTATTGTACTCTCCAGGTCAGTATTTATTAACATCTCCACGTCAGTATTTATTGTATTCTCCCGATCAGTATTTGTTTTACTCTCCAGGTCAGTATTTATTAACCCCTCCAGGTCAGTATTTATTACCCTCTCCAGGTCAGTAGTTATTGTACTCTCCAGGTCAGTATTTATTAGCCTCTCCAGGTTAGTATTTATTGTACTTTCCAGGTCAGTGTTTATTGTACTCTCCAGATCAGTATTTATTGTTCTCTCCAGGTCAGTATTTATTGTAATCTACAGGTCATTATTTATTGTACTGTCCAGGGCAGTATTTATTGTACTCTCCAGGTCATTATTTATTGTGCTCTCCAGTTCAGTATTTATTATACTCTCCAGGTCAGTATTTATTACCCTCTCCAGGTCAGTATTTATTGTAATGTCCAGGTCAGTATTTAATGTACTCTCGAGGTCAGTATTTATTGTACTCTCCAGATCCGTATTTAATGTACTTTGCAGGTTAGTATTTATTGTACTCCCAGGTCAGTATTTATTGTACTCTCTATATCAGTATTTATAACCCTCTCCAGGTCAGTATTTAGTGTACTCTCCAGGTCTGCATTTATTGTAATCTCCAGGTCAGTATTTATTACCCTCTCCAGGTTAGTATTTATTGCCCTATCCAGGTCAGTATTTATTGTGCTCTCCAGGGCAGAATTTATTGTACTATCCAGGTCATTATTTATTGTACTCTCCAGGTCAGTATTTATTGCACTCTCCAGGTCAGTATTTATTACCCTCTCCAGATCAGTACTTATTGTACTCTCCAGGTCAGTATTTATTGTACTCTCCAGGTCAGTATTTATTATACTCTCCAGGTCAGTATTTATTGTACTCTCCAGGTCAGCATTTATTGTACTCTCCAGGTCACTATTTATTCTACTTTCCAGATCAGTATTTATTGTTTTCTCCACGTCAGTAATTATTGTACTCTCCAGGTTATTATTTCATCAACTACACCAGGTCAGTATTCATTGTACTCTCCAGATCACTATTTATTGTACTCTCCAGGTCAGTATTTATTGTACTCTCCAGGTCAGTATTTATTGTACTCTCCAGGTCAGTATTTGTTACCCTCTCCAGGTCACTATCTATTACCCTTTCTAGGTCAGTATTGATAGTACTCTCCAGGTCAATATTTATTGTACTCTCCAGGTCAGTATTTATTGTACTCTCCACATCAGTATTTATTGACCTCTCCAGGTCAGTATTTACAGTACTCTCCAGGTCGGTATTTATTGCCCTCTCCAGGTCAGTATTTAATGTACCCTCTCGGTCAGTATTTATTGTACTCTCCAGGTCAATATTTATTATACACTCCAGCTCAGTATTTATTGTACTCTCCAGGTCAGTATTTATTGCACTCCCCAGGTCAGTATTTATTGTACTCTCCAGGTCAGTATTTGTTTTACTCTCCAGGGCAGTATTTATCACCCCCTCCAGGTCAGTATTTATTACCCTCTCTAGGTCAGTATTTATTTTACTCCCCAGGTCAGTATTTATTCTACTCTCCAGGTTAGTATTTATTGTACTCTCCAGGTGATTATTTATTCTACTCAGCAGGTCAGTATTTATTGTACTCTCCAGGTCAGTATTAATTATACTATCCAGGTCAGCATTTATTGTACTCTCCACGTCAGTATTTATTACCCTCCCCAGGTCATATTTATTGCCCTCTCCAGGTCGGTATTTATTGTACTCTACAGGTCAGTATTTATTGCCCTCTCCAGGTCAGTATTTATTGTAACCTCAAGTCAGTATTTATTGTACTCTCCAGGTCAGTATTTATAGTACACTCCAGGTCAGTATTTATTGTACTCTCCAGGTCAGTATTTATTGCACTCCCAAGGTCAGTATTTATTATACTCTCCTGGTCAGTATTTATTACCCTCTCCAGGTCAGTATTTATTGTATTCTCCAAGTCAGTATTTGTTTTACTCTCCAGGTCAGTATTTATTACCCCCTCCAGGTCAGTATTTATGACCCTCTCCAGGTCAGTATTTATTATACTCTCCATGTCAGTATTTAGTGTACTCTCCAGGTCAGTTTTTATTGTACTCTCCAGGTCAGTATTTATTGTTCTCTCCAGGTCAGTATTTATTGTACTCTCCAGGTAAGCATTTATTGTACTCTCCAGGTCACTATTTATTCTACTTTCCAGATCAGTATTTATTGTTTTCTCCACGTCAGTAATTATTGTACTCTCCAGGTTATTATTTCATCAACTACACCAGGTCAGTATTCATTGTACTCTCCAGATCAATATTTATTGTACTCTCCAGGTCAGTATTTATTGTACTCTCCAGGTCAGTATTTATTGTACTCTCCAGGTCAGTATTTGTTACCCTCTCCAGGTCACTATCTATTACCCTCTCTAGGTCAGTATTGATTGTACTCTCCAGGTCAATATTTATTGTACTCTCCAGGTCAGTGTTTATTGTACTCTCCACGTCAGTATTTATTGACCTCTCCAGGTCAGTATTTACTGTACTCTCCAGGTCAGTATTTATTGCCCTCTTCAGGTCAGTGTTTAATGTCCCCTCTTGGTCAATATTTATTGTACTCTCCAGGTCAGTATTTAGTGTACACTTCAGGTCAGTATTTATTGTACTCTCCAGGTCAGTATTTATTGCACTCCCCAGGTCAGTATTTATTATAATCTCCAGGTCAGTATTTATTAACATCTCCAGGTCAGTATTTATTGCATTCTCCAGGTCAGTATTTGTTTTACTCTCCAGGTCAGTATTTATTAATCCCTCCAGGACAGTATTTATTAACCTCTCCAGGTCAGTAGTTATTGTACTCTCCAGGTCAGTATTTATTGCCCTCTCCGGGTCAGTATTTAATGTACCCTCTCGGTCAGTATTTATTGTACTCACCAGGTCAATATTTATTATACACTCCAGCTCAGTATTTATTGTACTCTCCAGGTCTGTATTTATTGCACTCCCCAGGTCAGTATTTATTGTACTCTCCAGGTCAGTATTTGTTTTACTCTCCAGGGCAGTATTTATCACCCCCTCCAGGTCAGTATTTATTACCCTCTCTAGGTCAGTATTTATTTTACTCCCCAGGTCAGTATTTATTGTACTCTCCAGGTTAGTATTTATTGTACTCTCCAGGTGATTATTTATTCTACTCACCAGGTCAGTATTTATTGTACTCTCCAGGTCAGTATTAATTATACTATCCAGGTCAGCATTTATTGTACTCTCCACGTCAGTATTTATTACCCTCTCCAGGTCATATTTATTGCCATCTCCAGGTCGGTATTTATTGTACTCTCCAGGTCAGTATTTATTGCCCTCTCCAGGTCAGTATTTATTGTAACCTCTAGGTCAGTATTTATTGTACTCTCCAGGTGAGTATTTATAGTACACTCCAGGTCAGTATTTATTGTACTCTCCAGGTCAGTATTTATTGCACTCCCAAGGTCAGTATTTATTATACTCTCCTGGTCAGTATTTATTACCCTCTCCAGGTCATTATTTATTGTATTCTCCAAGTCAGTATTTGTTTTACTCTCCAGGTCAGTATTTATTACCCCCTCCAGGTCAGTATTTATGACCCTCTCCAGGTCCGTATTTATTATACTCTCCATGTCAGTATTTAGTGTACTCTCCAGGTCAGTTTTTATTGTACTCTCCAGGTCAGTATTTATTGTTCTCTCCAGGTCAGTATTTATTGTACTCTCCAGGTCAGTATTTATTGTACTCTCCAGGTAAGTATTTATTGTACTCTGCAGGTCAGTATTTAATTTACGCTCCAGGTCAGTATTTATTACCCTCTCCAGGTCAGCATGTATTGTACTCTCCAGGTCAGTATTTATTGTACTCTCCAGGTCTGTATTTATTGTACTCTCCAGGTCAGTGTTTACTGTACTCTCCATGGCAGTATTTATTATACTCTCCAGGTAATTATTTATTACCCTCTCCAGGTCAGTATTTATTGTATTCTCCAGGTCAGTATTTGTTTTACTCTCCAGGTCAGTATTTATTACACCCTCCAGGTCAGTATTTATTACCCTCTCCAGGTCAGTATTTATTTTACTCCCCAGGTCAGTATTTATTATATTCTCCAGGTCAGTATTTATTGTACTCTCCAGGTCAGTATTTATTACCCTCTCCAGGTCATTATTTAATACCCTCTTCATGTCAGTATTTTTTGTACTCTCCAGATCAGTATTTATTACCCTCTCCAGGTCAGTATTTAATGTACTCTCCAGGTCAGTATTGATTGTACTCTCCAGGTCTGTATTTATTACTCTCTCCAGGTAAGTATTTATTACACTCTCCAGGTCAATATTTATTGTACTCCCCATGTCAGTATTTATTGTACTCTCCAGGTCAGTTTTTATTGTACTCTCCAGGTCTGTATTTATTGTTCTCTCCACGTCAGTATTTATTGTACTCTCCAGATCAGTATTTATTGTACTCTCCAGGTAAGTATTTATTGTACTCTCCAGGTCAGTATTTATTGTACTCTCCAGGTCAGTATTTATTACCCTCTCCAGGTCAGCATTTATTGTACTCTCCAGGTCAGTATTTATTGTACTCTCCAGGTCAGTATTTATCACCCCCTCCAGGTCAGTATATATTGTACTCTCCAGGTCAGCATTTATTGTACTCACGAGATCAGAATTTATTGTTTTCTCCAGGTCAGTAATTATTGTACTCTCCAGGTCATTGTTTCATCTATTACACCAGGTCAGTATTTATTGTACTCTCCAGGTCATTATTTATTGTACTCTCCAGGTCAGTATTTATTGTACTCTCCAGGTCAATATTTATTGTACTCTCCAGGTCAGTATTTGTTACCCTCTCCAGGTCAGTATTTATTACCCTCTGTCGGTCAGTATTGATGGTATTCTCCAGGTCAGTTTTTATTGTGCTCTCCAGGTCTGTATTTATTGTTCTCTCCAGGTCAGTATTTATTGTACTCTCCAGATCAGTATTTATTGTACTCTCCAGGTAAGTATTTATTGTACTCTCCAGGTCAGTATTTATTGTACTCTCCAGGTCAGTATTTATTAACATCTCCAGGTCAGTATTTATTGTATTCTCCCGGTCAGTATTTGTTTTACTCTCCAGGTCAGTATTTATTAACCCCTCCAGGTCAGTATTTATTACCCTCTCCAGGTCAGTAGTTATTGTACTCTCCAGATCAGTATTTATTAGCCTCTCCAGGTTAGTATTTATTGTACTTTCCAGGTCAGTGTTTATTGTACTCTCCAGATCAGTATTTATTGTTCTCTCCAGGTCAGTATTTATTGTAATCTACAGGTCATTATTTATTGTACTGTCCAGGGCAGTATTTATTGTACTCTCCAGGTCATTATTTATTGTACTCTCCAGTTCAGTATTTATTATACTCTCCAGGTCAGTATTTATTACTCTCTCCAGGTCAGTATTTATTGTAATGTCCAGGTCAGTATTTAATGTACTCTCGAGGTCAGTATTTATTGTACTCTCCAGGTCCGTATTTAATGTACTTTACAGGTTAGTATTTATTGTACTCCCAGGTCAGTATTTATTGTACTCTCCAGGTCAGTATTTATAACCCTCTCCAGGTCAGTATTTAGTGTACTCTCCAGGTCTGCATTTATTGTACTCTCCAGGTCAGTATTTATTACCCTCTCCAGGTTAGTATTTATTGCCCTATCCAGGTCAGTATTTATTGTGCTCTCCAGGGCAGAATTTATTGTACTATCCAGGTCATTATTTATTGTACTCTCCAGGTAAGTATTTATTGCACTCTCCAGGTCAGTATTTATTACCCTCTCCAGATCAGTACTTATTGTACTCTCCAGGTCAGTATTTATTGTACTCTCCAGGTCAGTATTTATTATACTCTCCAGGTCAGTATTTATTGTACTCTCCAGGTCAGCATTTATTGTACTCTCCAGGTCACTATTTATTCTACTTTCCAGATCAGTATTTATTGTTTTCTCCACGTCAGTAATTATTGTACTCTCCAGGTTATTATTTCATCAACTACACCAGGTCAGTATTCATTGTACTCTCCAGATCACTATTTATTGTACTCTCCAGGTCAGTACTTATTGTACTCTCCAGGTCAGTATTTATTGTACTCTCCAGGTCAGTATTTGTTACCCTCTCCAGGTCACTATCTATTACCCTCTCTAGGTCAGTATTGATTGTACTCTCCAGGTCAATATTTATTGTACTCTCCAGGTCAGTATTTATTGTACTCTCCACGTCAGTATTTATTGACCTCTCCAGGTCAGTATTTACTGTACTCTCCAGGTCAGTATTTATTGCCCTCTACAGGTCAGTGTTTAATGTCCCCTCTTGGTCAATATTTATTGTACTCTCCAGGTCAGTATTTAGTGTACACTTCAGGTCAGTATTTATTGTACTCTCCAGGTCAGTATTTATTGCACTCCCCAGGTCAGTATTTATTATAATCTCCAGGTCAGTATTTATTAACATCTCCAGGTCAGTATTTATTGCATTCTCCAGGTCAGTATTTGTTTTACTCTCCAGGTCAGTATTTATTAATCCCTCCAGGGCAGTATTTATTAACCTCTCCAGGTCAGTAGTTATTGTACTCTCCAGCTCAGTATTTATTGCCCTCTCCAGGTCAGTATTTAATGTACCCTCTCGGTCAGTATTTATTGTACTCTCCAGGTCAATATTTATTATAGACTCCAGCTCAGTATTTATTGTACTCTCCAGGTCAGTATTTATTGCACTCCCCAGGTCAGTATTTATTGTACTCTCCAGGTCAGTATTTGTTTTACTCTCCAGGGCAGTATTTATCACACCCTCCAGGTCAGTATTTATTACCCTCTCTAGGTCAGTATTTATTTTACTCCCCAGGTCAGTATTTATTGTACTCTCCAGGTTAGTATTTATTGTACTCTCCAGGTGATTATTTATTCTACTCACCAGGTCAGTATTTATTGTACTCTCCAGGTCAGTATTAATTATACTATCCAGGTCAGCATTTATTGTACTCTCCACGTCAGTATTTATTACCCTCTCCAGGTCATATTTATTGCCCTCTCCAGGTCGGTATTTATTGTACTCTCCAGGTCAGTATTTATTGCCCTCTCCAGGTCAGTATTTATTGTAACCTCTAGGTCATTGTTTCATCTATTACACCAGGTCAGTATTTATTGTACTCTCCAGGTCATTATTTATTGTACTCTCCAGGTCAGTATTTATTGTACTCTCCAGGTCAATATTTATTGTACTCTCCAGGTCAGTATTTGTTACCCTCTCCAGGTCAGTATTTATTACCCTCTGTCGGTCAGTATTGATGGTATTCTCCAGGTCAGTTTTTATTGTGCTCTCCAGGTCTGTATTTATTGTTCTCTCCAGGTCAGTATTTATTGTACTCTCCAGATCAGTATTTATTGTACTCTCCAGGTAAGTATTTATTGTACTCTCCAGGTCAGTATTTATTGTACTCTCCAGGTCAGTATTTATTACCCTCTCCAGGTCAGCATTTATTGTACTCTCCAGGTCAGTATTTATTGTACTCTCCAGGTCAGTATTTATCACCCCCTCCAGGTCAATGTTTATTACCCTCTCCAGGTCAGTATTTATTGTACTCTCCAGGTAAGTATTTATTATACTCTCCAGCTCAGTATTTATTGTATTCTCCAGGTCAGTATTTATTACCCTCTCCAGGTCAGCATTTATTGTACTCTCCAGGTCAGTATTTATTGTACTCTCCAGGTCATTATTTATCACCCCCTCCAGGTCAGTATATATTGTACTCTCCAGGTCAGCATTTATTGTACTCTCGAGATCAGAATTTCTTGTTTTCTCCAGGTCAGTACTTATTGTACTCTCCAGGTCATTATTTCATCTATTACACCAGGTCAGTATTTATTGTACTCTCCAGGTCATTATTTATTGTACTCTCCAGGTCAGTATTTATTGTACTCTCCAGGTCAGTATTTATTGTACTCTCCAGGTCAGTATTTGTTACCCTCTCCAGGTCAGTATTTATTACCCTCTGTCGGTCAGTATTGATGGTATTCTCCATGTCAGTTTTTATTGTACTCTCCAGGTCTGTATTTATTGTTCTCTCCAGGTCAGTATTTATTGTACTCTCCAGATCAGAATTTATTGTACTCTCCAGGTAAGTATAAATTGTACTCTCCAGGTCAGTATTTATTGTACTCTCCAGGTCAGTATTTATTACCCTCTCCAGGTCAGCATTTATTGTACTCTCCAGGTCAGTATTTATTGTACTCTCCAGGTCAGTATTTATCACCCCCTCCAGGTCAATATTTATTACCCTCTCCAGGTCAGTATTTATTGTACTCTCCAGGTCAGTATTTATTATACTCTCCAGCTCAGTATTTATTGTACTCTCCAGGTCAGCATTTATTGTACTCTCCAGGTCAGTATTTATTATACTCTCCAGGTCAGTATTTATTGTACTCTCCAGGTCAGCATTTATTGTACTCTCCAGGTCAGTATTTATTACCCTCTCCAGGTCAGTATTTATTGTACTCTCCAGGTCAGTATTTATTGTACTCTCGAGATCAGAATTTATTGTTTTCTCCAGGTCAGCATTTATTGTACTCTGCAGGTCAGTATTTATTACCCTCTCCAGGTCAGTATTTATTGTACTCTCCAGGTCAGTATTTATTGCACTCCCAAGGTCAGTATTTATTATACTCTCCTGATCAGTATTTATTACCCTCTCCAGGTCAGTATTTATTGTTTTCTCCAAGACAGTATTTGTTTTACTCTCCAGGTCAGTATTTATTACCCCCTCCAGGTCAGTATTTATGACCCTCTCCAGGTCAGTATTTATTTTACTCCCCAGGTCAGTATTTATTTTACTACCCAGGTCAGTATTTATTATACTCTCCATGTCAGTATTTATTGTACTCTCCAGGTCAGTTTTTATTGTACTCTCCAGGTCAGCATTTATTGTTCTCTCCAGGTCAGTATTTATTGTACTCTCCAGGTCAGTATTTATTGTACTCTCCAGGTAAGTATTTATTGAACTCTCCAGGTCAGTATTTATTGTACGCTCCAGGTCAGTATTTATTACCCTCTCCAGGTCAGCATTTATTGTACTCTCCAGGTCAGTATTTATTGTACTCTCCAGGTCTGTATTTATTGTACTCTCCAGGTCAGTGTTTACTGTACTCTCCATGTCAGTATTTATTACTATCTCCAGGTCAGTATTTATTGCCCTCTCCAGGTCAGCATTTATTGTACCCTGTAGGTCAGTATTTATTGTACTCTCCAGGTCAGTATTTATAGTACACTCCAGGTCAGTATTTATTGTACTCTCCAGGTCAGTATTTATTGCACTCCCCAGGTCAGTATTTATTATACTCTCCAGGTCATTATTTATTACCCTCTTCAGGTCAGTATTTATTGTATTCTGCAGGTCAGTATTTGTTTTACTCTCCAGGTCAGTATTTATTACCCCCTCCAGGTCAGTATTTATTACCCTCTCCAGGTCAGTATTTATTTTACTCCCCAGGTCAGTATTTATTATATTCTCCAGGTCAGTATTTATTGTACTCTCCAGGTCAGTATTTATTACCCTCTCCAGGTCATTATTTATTACCCTCTTCATGTCAGTATTTTTTGTACTCTCCTGATCAGTATTTATTACCCTCTCCAGGTCAGTATTTAATGTACTCTCCAGGTCAGTATTGATTGTACTCTCCAGGTCATTATTTATTGTAATCTCCAGGTCAGTATTTTTTGTACTCTCCAAGTCTGTATTTATTACTCTCTCCAGGTCAGTATTTATTACCCTCTCCAGGTCAATATTTATTGTACTCCCCATGTCAGTATTTATTGTACTCTCCAGGTCAGTTTTTATTGTACTCTCCAGGTCTGTATTTATTGTTCTCTCCAGGTCAGTATTTATTGTACTCTCCAGATCAGTATTTATTGTACTCTCCAGGTCAGTATTTATTGTACTCTCCAGGTCTGTATTTATTGTACTCTCCAGGTCAGTGTTTACTGTACTCTCCATGTCAGTATTTATTACTATCTCCAGGTCAGTATTTATTGCCCTCTCCAGGTCAGCTTTTATTGTACCCTCTAGGTCAGTATTTATTGTACTCTCCAGGTCAGTATTTATAGTACACTCCAGGTCAGTATTTATTGTACTCTCCAGGTCAGTATTTATTGCACTCCCCAGGTCAGTATTTATTATACTCTCCAGGTCATTATTTATTACCCTCTCCAGGTCAATATTTATTGTACTCTCCAGGTCAGTATATATTGTACTCTCGAGATCAGAATTTATTGTTTTCTCCAGGTCAGCATTTATTGTACTCTCCAGGTCAGTATTTATTACCCTCTCCAGGTCAGTATTTATTGTACTCTCCAGGTCAGTATTTATTGCACTCCCAAGGTCAGTATTTATTGTTTTCTCCAAGTCAGTATTTGTTTTACTCTCCAGGTCAGTATTTATTACCCCCTCCAGGTCAGTATTTATGACCCTCTCCAGGTCAGTATTTATTTTACTCCCCAGGTCAGTATTTATTTTACTACCCAGGTCAGTATTTATTATACTCTCCATGTCAGTATTTATTGTACTGTCCAGGTCAGTTTTTATTGTACTCTCCAGGTCAGTATTTATTGTTCTCTCCAGCTCAGTATTTATTGTACTCTCCAGGTCATTATTTATTGTACTCTCCAGGTAAGTATTTATTGTACTCTCCAGGTCAGTATTTATTGTACGCTCCAGGTCAGTATTTATTACCCTCTCCAGGTCAGCATTTATTGTACTCTCCAGGTCAGTATTTATTGTACTCTCCAGGTCTGTATTTATGTACTCTCCAGGTCAGTGTTTACTGTACTCTCCATGTCAGTATTTATTACTATCTCCAGGTCAGTATTTATTGCCCTCTCCAGGTCAGCTTTTATTGTACCCTCTAGGTCAGTATTTATTGTACTCTCCAGGTTAGTATTTATTGCCCTCTACAGGTCAGTATTTATTATACTCTCCATGTCAGTATTTATTGTACTGTCCAGGTCAGTTTTTATTGTACTCTCCAGGTCAGTATTTATTGTTCTCTCCAGGTCAGTATTTATTGTACTCTCCAGGTCATTATTTATTGTACTCTCGAGGTAAGTATTTATTGTACTCTCCAGGTCAGTATTTATTGTACGCTCCAGGTCAGTATTTATTACCCTCTCCAGGTCAGCATTTATTGTACTCTCCAGGTCAGTATTTATTGCACTCCCCAGGTCAGTATTTATTATACTCTCCAGGTCATTATATATTACCCTCTTCAGGTCAGTATTTATTGTACTCTCCAGGTCAGTATGTATTTCCCTCTCAGGTCAGCATTTATTGTACTCTCCAGGTCAGTATTTATTGTACTCTCCAGGTCAGTATTTATCACCCCCTCCAGGTCAGTATTTATTGTACTCTCCAGGTCAGCATTTATTGTACTCTCGAGATCAGATTTTATTGTTATCTCCAGGTCAGTAATTATTGTACTCTCCAGGTCATTATTTCATCTATTACACCAGGTCAGTATTTATTATACTCTCCATGTCAGTATTTATTGTACTCTCCAGGTCAGTTTTTATTGTACTCTCCAGGTCTGTATTTATTGTTCTCTCCAGGTCAGTATTTATTGTACTCTCCAGGTCAGTATTTATTGTACTCTCCAGGTAAGTATTTATTGTACTCTCCAGGTCAGTATTTATTGTACGCTCCATATCAGTATTTATTACACTCTCCAGGTCAGCATTTATTGTACTCTCCAGGTCAGTATTTATTGTACTCTCCAGGTCTGTATTTATTGTACTCTCCAGGTCAGTGTTTACTGTACTCTCCATGTCAGTATTTATTACTATCTCCAGGTCAGTATTTATTGCCCTCTCCAGGTCAGCATTTATTGTACCCTCTAGGTCAGTATTTATTGTACTCTCCAGGTCAGTATTTATAGTACACTCCAGGTCAGTATTTATTGTACTCTCCAGGTCAGTATTTATTGCACTCCCCAGGTCAGTATTTATTATACTCTCCAGGTCATTATTTATTACCCTCTTCAGGTCAGTATTTATTGTATTCTCCAGGTCAGTATTTGTTTTACTCTCCAGGTCAGTATTTATTACCCCCTCCAGGTCAGTATTTATTACCCTCTCCATGTCAGTATTTATTTTACTCCCCAGGTCAGTATTTATTATATTCTCCAGGTCAGTATTTATTGTACTCTCCAGGTGAGTATTTATTACCCTCTCCAGGTCATTATTTATTACCCTCTTCATGTCAGTATTTTTTGTACTCTCCAGATCAGTATTTATTACCCTCTACTGGTCAGTATTTTTTGTACTCTCCAAGTCTGTATTTATTACTCTCTCCAGGTCAGTATTTATTACCCTCTCCAGGTCAATATTTATTGTACTCCCCATGTCAGTATTTATTGTACTCTCCAGGTCAGTTTTTATTGTACTCTCCAGGTCTGTATTTATTGTTCTCTCCAGGTCAGTATTTATTGTACTCTCCAGATCAGTATTTATTGTACTCTCCAGGTAAGTATTTATTGTACTCTCCAGGTCAGTATTTATTGTACTCTCCAGGTCAGTATTTATTTCCCTCTCAGGTCAGCATTTATTGTACTCTCCAGGTCAGTATTTATTGTACTCTCCAGGTCAGTATTTATCACCCCCTCCAGGTCAGTATTTATTGTACGCTCCAGGTCAGCATTTATTGTATTCTCGAGCTCAGAATTTATTGTTATCTCCAGGTCAGTAATTATTGTACTCTCCAGGTCATTATTTCATCTATTACACCAGGTCAGTATTTATTGTACTCTCCAGGTCATTATTTATTGTACTCTCCAGGTCAGTATTTATTGTACTCTCCAGGTCAGTATTTATTGTACTCTCCAGGTCAGTATTTTTTACCCTCTCCAGGTCAGTATTTATTACCCTCTCTAGGTCAGTATTGATGGTATTCTCCAGGTCAGTTTTTATTGTACTCTCCAGGTCTGTATTTATTGTTCTCTCCAGGTCAGTATTTATTGTACTCTCCAGATCAGTATTTATTGTACTCTCCAGGTAAGTATTTATTGTACTCTCCAGGTCAGTATTTATTGTACTCTCCAGGTCAGTATTTATTACGCTCTCCAGGTCAGCATTTATTGTACTCTCCAGGTCAGTATTTATTGTACTCTCCAGGTCAGTATTTATCACCCCCTCCAGGTCAATATTTATTACCCTCTCCAGGTCAGTATTTATTGTACTCTCCAAGTCAGTATTTATTATACTCTCCAGCTCAGTATTTATTGTACTCTCCAAGTCAGCATTTATTGTACTCTCCAGGTCAGTATTTATTATACTCTCCAGGTCAGTATTTATTGTACTCTCCAGGTCAGCATTTATTGTACTCTCCAGGTCAGTATTTATTACCCTCTCCAGGTCAGTATTTATTGTACTCTCCAGGTCAGTATTTATTGTACTCTCGAGATCAGAATTTATTGTTTTCTCCAGGTCAGCATTTATTGTACTCTCCAGGTCAGTATTTATTACCCTCTCCAGGTCAGTATTTATTGTACTCTCCAGGTCAGTATTTATTGTACTCTCGAGACCAGAATTTATTGTTTTCTCCAGGTCAGTAATTATTGTACTCTCCAGGTCATTATTTCATCTATTACACCAGGTCAGTATTTATTGTACTCTCCAGGTCATTATTTATTGTACTCTCCAGGTCAGTATTTATTGTACTCTCCAGGTCAGTATTTATTGTACTCTCCAGATCAGTATTTGTTACCATCTCCAGGTCAGTATTTATTACCCTCTCTAGGTCAGTATTGATTGTATTCTCCAGGTCAGTATATATTGTACACTCCAGGTCAGTATTTATTGTACTCTCCACGTCAGTATTTATTGCCCTCTCCAGGTCAGTATTTACTGTACTCTCCAGGTCAGTATTTATTGCCCTCTCCAGGTCAGTGTTTAATGTACCCTCTTGGTCAATATTTATTGTACTCTCCACGTCAGTATTTATTGTACACTCCAGATCACTGTTTTTTGTATTCTCCAGGTCAGTATTTATTGTACTCTCCACGTCAGTATTTATTGCCCTCTCCAGGTCAGTATTTACTGTACTCTCCAGGTCAGTATTTATTGTACTCTCCAGGTCAGTATTTATTGCACTCCCCAGGTCATTATTTATTATACTCTCCAGGTCAGTATTTATTAACATCTCCAGGTCAGTATTTATTGTATTCTCCAGGTCAGTAATTGTTTTACTCTCCCGGTCAGTATTTATTAACCCCTCCAGGTCAGTATTTATTACCCTCTCCAGGTGATTAGTTATTGTACTCTCCAGGTCAGTATTTATCACCCCCTCCAGGTCAGTATTTATTGTACTCTCCAGGTCAGTATTTATTATACTCTCCAGCTCAGTATTTATTGTACTCTCCAGGTCAGCATTTATTGTACTCTCCAGGTCAGTATTTATTATACTCTCCAGGTCAGTATTTATTGTACTCTCCAGGTCAGCATTTATTGTACTCTCCAGGTCAGTATTTATTACCCTCTCCAGGTCAGTATTTATTGTACTCTCCAGGTCATTATTTATTGTACTCTCGAGATCAGAATTTATTGTTTTCTCCAGGTCAGCATTTATTGTACTCTCCATGTCAGTATTTATTACCCTCTCCAGGTCAGTATTTATTGTACTCTCCAGGTCAGTATTTATTGTACTCTCCAGGACAGTATTTATTGTACTCTCCAGGTCAGTATTTATTGTACTCTCCAGATCAGTATTTGTAACCATCTCCAGGTCAGTATTTATTACACTCTCTAGGTCAGTATTGATTGTATTCTCCAGGTCAGTATATATTGTACTCTCCAGGTCAGTATTTATTGTACTCTCCACGTCAGTATTTATTGCCCTCTCCAGGTCAGTATTTACTGTACTCTCCAGGTCAGTATTTATTGCCCTCTCCAGCTCAGTGTTTAATGTACCCTCTTGGTCAATATTTATTGTACTCTCCACGTCAGTATTTATTGTACACTCCAGATCACTGTTTTTTGTACTCTCCAGGTCAGTATTTATTGTACTCTCCACGTCAGTATTTATTGCCCTCTCCAGGTCAGTATTTACTGTACTCTCCAGGTCATTATTTATTATACTCTCCAGGTCAGTATTTATTAACATCTCCAGGTCAGTATTTATTGTATTCTCCAGGTCAGTATTTGTTTTACTCTCCCGGTCAGTATTTATTAACCCCTCCAGGTCAGTATTTATTACCCTCTCCAGGTCATTAGTTATTGTACTCTCCAGGTCAGTATTTATTGCCCTCTCCAGGTCAGTATTTATTGTACCTTCTAGGTCAGTATTTATTGTACTCTCCAGGTCAATATTTATTATACACTCCAGCTCAGTATTTATTGTACTCTCCCGGTCAGTATTTATTGCACTCCCCATGTCAGTATTTATTGTACTCTCCAGGTCAGTATTTGTTTTACTCTCCAGGGCAGTATTTATCACCCCCTCCAGGTCAGTATTTATTATCCTCTCTAGGTCAGTATTTATTTTACTCCCCAGGACAGTATTTATTGTACTATCCAGGTTAGTATTTATTGTACTCTCCAGGTCATTATTTATTCTACTCACCAGGTCAGTATTTATTGTACTCTCCAGGTCAGTATTCATTGTACTCTCTAGGTCAGTATTTATTGCCCTCTCCAGGTCAGTATTTATTGTACTCTCCAGGTCAGTATTTATTGCCCTCTCCAGGTCAGTATTTATTGTATCCTCTAGGTCAGTATTTATTGTACTCTCCAGGTCAGTATTTATTGTACACTCCAGGTCAGTATTTATTGGACTCTCCAGGTCAGTATTTATTGCACTCCCCAGGTCAGTATTTATTATACTCTCCAGGTCAGTATTTATTACCCTCTCCAGGTCAGTATTTATTGTATTCTCCAGATCAGTATTTGTTTTACTCTCCAGGTCAGTATTTATTACCCCCTCCAGGTCAGTATTTATTACCCTCTCCAGGTCAGTATTTATTTTACTCCCCAGGTCAGTATTTATTTTACTACCCAGGTCAGTATTTATTCTACTCTCCAGGTCAGTATTTATTGTACTCTCCAGGTCAGTATTTATTGTAATCTCCATGTCAGTATTTTTTGTACTCTCCAGGTCTGTATTTATTACCCTCTCCATGTCAGTATTTATTTTCCTCTCCAGGTCAGTATTTATTGTACTCCCCGTGTCAGTATTTATTGTACTCTCCATGTCAGTATTTAATGTACTCTCCAGGTCAGTTTTTATTGTGCTCTCCAGGTCAGTATTTATTGTACTCTCCAGGTCAGTATTTATTGTACTCTCCAGGTCAGTATTTATTTTCCTCTCCAGGTCAGTATTTATTGTACTCTCCAGATCAGTGTTTATTGTACTCTCCATGTCAGTATTTATTACACTCTCCAGGTCTGTATTTAGTGCCCTCTCCAGGTCAGTATTTATTGTACCCTCTAGGTCAGTATTTATTGTACTCTCCAGGTCAGTATTTATAGTACACTCCAGGTCAGTATTTATTGTACTCTCCAGGACAGTATTTATTGCACTCCCCTGGTCAGTATTTATTATACTCTCCAGGTCAGTATGTATTACCCTCTCCAGGTCAGTATTTATTGTATTCTCCAGGTCAGTATTTATTGTACTCTCCAGGTCAGTGTTTATTGTACTCTCCATGTCATTATTTATTACCCCCTCCAGGTCAGTATTTATTACCCTCTCCAGGTCAGTATTTATTGTACTCTCCAGGTCAGTATTTATTTTCCTCTCCAGGTCAGTATTTATTGTACTCTCCAGATCAGTGTTTATTGTACTCTCCATGTCAGTATTTATTACACTCTCCAGGTCTGTATTTAGTGCCCTCTCCAGGTCAGTATTTATTGTACCATCTAGGTCAGTATTTATTGTACTCTCCAGGTCAGTATTTATAGTACACTCCAGGTCAGTATTTATTGTACTCTCCAGGTCAGTATTTATTGCACTCCCCTGGTCAGTATTTATTATACTCTCCAGGTCAGTATGTATTACCCTCTCCAGGTCAGTATTTATTGTATTCTCCAGGTCAGTATTTATTGTACTCTCCAGGTCAGTGTTTATTGTACTCTCCATGTCATTATTTATTACCCCCTCCAGGTCAGTATTTATTACCCTCTCCAGGTCAGTATTTATTTTACTCCACAGGTCAGCATTTATTTTACTACCCAGGTCAGTATTTATTATACTCTCCATGTTAGTATTTATTGTACTCTCCAGGTCTGTATTTATTACCCTCTCCATGTCAGTATTTATTGTACTCTCCAGGTCTGTATTTATTACTCTCTCGAGGTCAGTATTTATTTTCCTCTCCATGTCAGTAGTTATTGTACTCCCCATGTCAGTATTTATTGTACTCTCCAGGTCAGTATTTATTGTCCTCTCCAGGTCAGTATTTATTACCCTCTCCAGGTCAGTATTTATTACCCTCTCCATGTCAGTATTTTTTGTACTCTCCAAGTCTGTTTTTATTCCCCTCGCTAGGTCAGTATTTATTGTACTCTCCAGGTCTGTATTTATTACTCTCTCCAGGTCAGTATTTATTAGCCACGCCAGGTCAGTATTTTTGTACTCCCCATGTCAGTATTTATTGTACTCTCCAGGTCAGTTTTTATTGTACTCTCCAGGTCTGTATTTATTGTTCTCTCCAGGTCAGTATGTATTGTACTCTCCAGATCAGTATTTATTGTACTCTCCAGGTAAGTATTTATTGTACTCTCCAGGTCAGTATTTATTACCCTCTCCAGTTCATATTTATTGCCCTCTCCAGGTCAGCATTTATTGTACTCCAGAGGTCAGTATTTATTGCCCTCTCCAGGTCAGTATTTATTGTACCCTCTAGGTCAGTATTTATTGTACTCTCTAGGTCTGTATTTATTACTCTCTCCAGGTCAGTATTTATTAGCCACGCCAGGTCAGTATTTTTGTACTCCCCATGTCAGTATTTATTGTACTCTCCAGGTCAGTTTTTATTGTACTCTCCAGGTCTGTATTTATTGTTCTCTCCAGGTCAGTATGTATTGTACTCTCCAGATCAGTATTTATTGTACTCTCCAGGTCAGTATTTATTGTCCTCTCCAGGTCAGTATTTATTACCCTCTCCAGGTCAGTATTTATTACCCTCTCAATGTCAGTATTTTTTGTACTCTCCAAGTCTGTATTTATTCCCCTCGCTAGGTCAGTATTTATTGTACTCTCCAGGTCTGTATTTATTACTCTCTCCAGGTCAGTATTTATTAGCCACGCCAGGTCAGTATTTTTGTACTCCCCATGTCAGTATTTATTGTACTCTCCAGGTCAGTTTTTATTGTACTCTCCAGGTCTGTATTTATTGTTCTCTCCAGGTCAGTATGTATTGTACTCTCCAGATCAGTATTTATTGTACTCTCCAGGTAAGTATATATTGTACTCTCCAGGTCAGTATTTATTACCCTCTCCAGTTCATATTTATTGCCCTCTCCAGGTCAGCATTTATTGTACTCCAGAGGTCAGTATTTATTGCCCTCTCCAGGTCAGTATTTATTGTACCCTCTAGGTCAGTATTTATTGTACTCTCTAGGTCAGTATTTATTGTACACTCCAGGTCAGTATTTATTACTCTCTCCAGGTCAGTATATATTGCACTCCCCAGGTCAGTATTTATTCTCCTCTCCAGGTCAGTATTTATTACCCTCTCCAGGTCAGTATTTATTGTATTCTCCAGGTCAGTATTTGATTTACTCTCCAGGTCAGTATTTATTACCCTCTCCATGTCAGTACTTTTTGTACTCTCTAGATCAGTATTTATTACCCTCTGCAGGTCTGTATTTATTGTACTCCCTAGGTCAGTATTTATTGTACTCTCCGGGTCAGTATTTATTACCCTCTCCATGTCAGTACTTTTTGTACTCTCTAGATCAGTATTTATTACCCTCTCCAGGTCTGTATTTATTGTACTCCCTAGGTCAGTATTTATTGTACTCTCCAGGTCAGTATTTTTTGTACTCCCCAGGTCTGTATTTATTACCCTCTCCAGGTCAGTATTTATTGTACTCTCCAGGTCTGTATTTATTACTCTCTCCAGGTCAGTATTTATTTTCCACTCCATGTCAGTATTTATTGTACTCCCCATGTCAGTATTTATTGTACTCTCCATGTCAGTATTTATTGTACTCTCCAGGTCAGTTTTTATTGTACTCTCCAGGTCAGTATTTATTGTTCTCTCCAGGTCTGTATTTATTGTACTCTCCAGGTCAGTGTTTATTGTACTCTCCATGTCAGTATTTATTACTCTCTCCATGTCAGTATTTATTGTCCTCTCCATGTCAGTATTTATTGTACCCTCTAGGTCAGTATTTATTGTACTCTCCAGATCAGTATTTATAGTACACTCCAGGTCAGTATTTACTGTACTCTCCAGGTCAGTATTTATTGCACTCCCCAGGTCAGTATTTATTATACTCTCCAGGTCAGTATTTATTACCCTCTCTAGGTCAGTATTTATTGTATTCTCCAGGTCAGTATTTGTTTTACTTTCCAGGTCAGTATTTATTACCCCCTCCAGGTCAGTATTTATTACCCTCTCCAGGTCAGTATTTATTTTACTCCCCATGTCAGTATTTATTTTACGACCCAGGTCAGTATTTATTATACTCGCCAGGTCAGTATTTATTGTAATCTCCAGGTCAGTATTTTTTGTACTCTCCAGGTCTGTATTTATTACCCTCTCCAGGTCAGTATTTATTGTACTCTCCATGTCAGTATTTATTGTACTCCCCATGTCAGTATTTATTGTACTCTCCAGGTCAGTATTTATTGTCCTCTCCAGGTCAGTATTTATTATCCTCTCCAGGTCAGTATTTATTACCCTCTCCATGTCAGTATTTTTTCTCCTCTCCAAGTCTGTATTTATTACCCCCTCCAGGTCAGTATTTATTACGCTCTCCATGTCAGTATTTATTGTACTCCCCATGTCAGTATGTATTGTCCTCTCCAGGTCAGTTTTTATTGTACTCTCCAGGTCTGTATTTATTGTTCTCTCCAGGTCAGTATTTATTGTACTCTCCAGATCAGTATTTATTGTACTCTCCAGGTAAGTATTTATTGTACTCTCCAGGTCAGTATTTATCACCCCCTCCAGGTCAGTTTTTATTACTCTCTCCAGGTCAGTATTTATTGTACTCTCCAGGTCAGTATTTATTATACTCTCCAGGTCAGTACTTATTACCCTCTCCAGGTCAGTATTTATTGTACTCTCCAGGTCAGTATTTATTGTACTCTCCAGATCAGAATTTATTGTTTTCTACAGGTCAGTAATTATTGTACTCTCCAGGTCATTATTTCATCTACTACATAAGGTCAGTATTTATTGTACTCTCCAGGTCAGTATTTATAGTACACTCAAGGTCAGTATTTATTGTACTATACAGGTCAGTATTTATTGCACTCCCCAGGTCAGTATTTATTATATTCTCCAGGTCAGTATTTATTACCCTCTCATGGTCAGTATTTATTTTACTCCCCAGGTCAATATTTATTTTACTACCCAGGTCAGTATTTATTACACTCTCCAGGTCAGCATTTATTGTACTCTCCAGGTCAGTATTTATCGTACTCTCCAGGTCAGTATTTATCACCCCCTCCAGGTCAGTTTTTATTACCCTCTCCAGGTCAGTATTTATTGTACTCTCCAGGTCAGTATTTATTGTACTCTCCAGGTCAGTATTTATAGTACACTCCAGGTCAGTATTTATTGTACTCTCCAGATCAGTATTTATTGCACTCCCCAGGTCAGTATTTATTATACTCTCCAGGTCATTATTTATTACCCTCTTCAGGTCAGTATTTATTGTATTCTCCAGGTCATTATTTGTTTTACTCTCCAGGTCAGTATTTATTACCCCCTCCAGGTCAGTATTTATTACCCTCTCCAGGTCAGTATTTATTTTACTCCCCAGGTCCGTATTTATTATATTCTCCAGGTCAGTATTTATTGTACTCTCCAGGTAAATATTTATTACCCTCTCCAGGTCATTATTTATTACCCTCTTCATGTCAGTATTTTTTGTACTCTCCAGATCAGTATTTATTACCCTCTCCAGGTCAGTATTTAATGTACTCTCCAGGTCAGTATTGATTGTACTCTCCAGGTCATTATTTATTGTAATCTCCAGGTCAGTATTTTTTGTACTCTCCAAGTCTGTATTTATTACTCTCTCCAGGTCAGTATTTATTGCCCTCTCCAGGTCAATATTTATTGTACTCCCCATGTCAGTATTTATTGTACTCTCCAGGTCAGTTTTTATTGTACTCTCCAGGTCTGTATTTATTGTTCTCTCCAGGTCAGTATTTATTGTACTCTCTAGATCAGTATTTATTGTACTCTCCAGGTAAGTATTTATTGTACTCTCCAGGTCAGTATTTATTGTACTCTCCAGGTCAGTATTTATTTCCCTCTCAGGTCAGCATTTATTGTACTCTCCAGGTCAGTATTTATTGTACTCTCCAGGTCAGTATTTATCACCCCCTCCAGGTCAGTATTTATTGTACACTCCAGGTCAGCATTTATTGTACTCTCGAGATCAGATTTTATTGTTATCTCCAGGTCAGTAATTATTGTACTCTCCAGGTCATTATTTCATCTATTACACCAGGTCAGTATTTATTATACTCTCCATGTCAGTATTTATTGTACTCTCCAGGTCAGTTTTTATTGTACTCTCCAGGTCAGTATTTATTGTTCTCTCCAGGTCAGTATTTATTGTACTCTCCAGGTCAGTATTTATTGTACTCTCCAGGTAAGTATTTATTGTACTCTCCAGGTCAGTATTTATTGTACGCTCCAGGTCAGTATTTATTACCCTATCCAGGTCAGCATTTATTGTACTCTCCAGGTCAGTATTTATTGTACTCTCCAGGTCTGTATTTATTGTACTCTCCAGGTCAGTGTTTACTGTACTCTCCATGTCAGTATTTATTACTATCTCCAGGTCAGTATTTATTGCCCTCTCCAGGTCAGCATTTATTGTACCCTCTAGGTCAGTATTTATTGTACTCTCCAGGTCAGTATTTATAGTACACTCCAGGTCAGTATTTATTGTACTCTCCAGGTCAGTATTTATTGCACTCCGGTCAGTATTTATTATACTCTCCAGGACATTATTTATTACCCTCATCAGGTCAGTATTTATTGTATTCTCCAGGTCAGTATTTGTTTTACTCTCCAGGTCAGTCTTTATTACCCCCTCCAGGTCAGTATTTATTACCCTCTCCAGGTCAGTATTTATTTTACTCCCCAGGTCAGTATTTATTATATTCTCCAGGTCAGTATTTATTGTACTCTCCAGGTCAGTATTTATTACCCTCTCCAGGTCATTATTTATTACCCTCTTCATGTCAGTATTTTTTGTACTCTCCAGATCAGTATTTATTACCCTCTACTGGTCAGTATTTAATGTACTCTCCAGGTCAGTATTGATTGTACTCTCCAGGTCATTATTTATTGTAATCTCCAGGTCAGTATTTTTTGTACTCTCCAAGTCTGTATTTATTACTCTCTCCAGGTCAGTATTTATTACCCTCTCCTGGTCAATATTTTTTGTACTCCCCATGTCAGTATTTATTGTACTCTCCAGGTCAGTTTTTATTGTACTCTCCAGGTCTGTATTTATTGTTCTCTCCAGGTCAGTATTTATTGTACTCTCCAGATCAGTATTTATTGTACTCTCCAGGTAAGTATTTATTGTACTCTCCAGGTCAGTATTTATTGTACTCTCCAGGGAAGTATTTATTACCCGCTCCAGGTCAGCATTTATTGTACCCTCTAGGTCAGTATTTATTGTACTCTCCAGGTCAGTATTTATAGTACACTCCAGGTCAGTATTTATTGTACTCTCCAGGTCAGTTTTTATTGCACTCTCCAGGTCTGTATTTATTGTTCTCTCCAGGTCAGTATTTATTGTACTCTCCAGATCAGTATTTATTTTACTCCCCAGGTCAGTATTTATTGTACTCTCCAGGTTAGTATTTATTGTACTCTCCAGGTGATTATTTATTCTACTCACCAGGTCAGTATTTATTGTACTCTCCAGGTCAGTATTAATTATACTATCCAGGACAGCATTTATTGTACTCTCCACGTCAGTATTTATTACCCTCTCCAGGTCATATTTATTGCCCTCTCCAGGTCGGTATTTATTGTACTCTCCAGGTCAGTATTTATTGCCCTCTCCAGGTCAGTATTTATTGTAACCTCTAGGTCAGTATTTATTGTACTCTCCAGGTCAGTATTTATAGTACACTCCAGGTCAGTATTTATTATACTCTCCTGGTCAGTATTTATTACCCTCTCCAGGTCAGTATTTATTGTATTCTCCAAGTCAGTATTTGTTTTACTCTCCAGGTCAGTATTTATTACCCCCTCCAGGTCAGTATTTATGACCCTCTCCAGGTCAGTATTTATTATACTCTCCATGTCAGTATTTAGTGTACTCTCCAGGTCAGTTTTTATTGTACTCTCCAGGTCAGTATTTATTGTTCTCTCCAGGTCAGTATTTATTGTACTCTCCAGGTCAGTATTTATTGTACTCTCCAGGTAAGTATTTATTGTACTCTCCAGGTCAGTATTTAATTTACGCTCCAGGTCAGTATTTATTACCCTCTCCAGGTCAGCATTTATTGTACTCTCCAGGTCAGTATTTATTGTACTCTCCAGGTCAGTGTTTACTGTACTCTCCATGGCAGTATTTATTATACTCTCCAGGTAATTATTTATTACCCTCTCCAGGTCAGTATTTATTGTATTCTCCAGGTCAGTATTTGTTTTACTCTCCAGGTCAGTATTTATTACACCCTCCAGGTCAGTATTTATTACCCTCTCCAGGTCAGTATTTATTTTACTACCCAGGTCAGTATTTATTATATTCTCCAGGTCAGTATTTATTGTACTCTCCAGGTCAGTATTTATTACCCTCTCCAGGTCATTATTTATTACCCTCTTCATGTCAGTATTTTTTGTACTCTCCAGATCAGTATTTATTACCCTCTCCAGGTCAGTATTTAATGTACTCTCCAGGTCAGTATTGATTGTACTCTCCAGGTCTGTATTTATTACTCTCTCCAGGTAAGTATTTATTACACACTCCAGGTCAATATTTATTGTACTCCCCATGTCAGTATTTATTGTACTCTCCAGGTCAGTTTTTATTGTACTCTCCAGGTCTGTATTTATTGTTCTCTCCACGTCAGTATTTATTGTACTCTCCAGATCAGTATTTATTGTACTCTCCTTGTAAGTATTTATTGTACTCTCCAGGTCAGTATTTATTGTACTCTCCAGGTCAGTATTTATTACCCTCTCCAGGTCAGCATTTATTGTACTCTCCAGGTCAGTATTTATTGTACTCTCCAGGTCAGTATTTATCACCCCCTCCAGGTCAGTATATATTGTACTCTCCAGGTCAGCATTTATTGTACTCACGAGATCAGAATTTATTGTTTTCTCCAGGTCAGTAATTATTGTACTCTCCAGGTCATTGTTTCATCTATTACACCAGGTCAGTATTTATTGTACTCTCCAGGTCATTATTTATTGTACTCTCCAGGTCAGTATTTATTGTACTCTCCAGGTCAATATTTATTGTACTCTCCAGGTCAGTATTTGTTACCCTCTCCAGGTCAGTATATATTACCCTCTGTCGGTCAGTATTGATGGTATTCTCCAGGTCAGTTTTTATTGTGCTCTCCAGGTCTGTATTTATTGTTCTCTCCAGGTCAGTATTTATTGTACTCTCCAGATCAGTATTTATTGTACTCTCCAGGTAAGTATTTATTGTACTCTCCAGGTCAGTATTTATTGTACTCTCCAGGTCAGTATTTATTACCCTCTCCAGGTCAGCATTTATTGTACTCTCCAGGTCAGTATTTATTGTACTCTCCAGGTCAGTATTTATCACCCCCTCCAGGTCAATGTTTATTACCCTCTCCAGGTCAGTATTTATTGTACTCTCCAGGTAAGTATTTATTATACTCTCCAGCTCAGTATTTATTGTATTCTCCAGGTCAGTATTTATTACCCTCTCCAGGTCAGCATTTATTGTACTCTCCAGGTCAGTATTTATTGTACTCTCCAGGTCATTATTTATCACCCCCTCCAGGTCAGTATATATTGTACTCTCCAGGTCAGCATTTATTGTACTCTCGAGATCAGAATTTATTGTTTTCTCCAGGTCAGTACTTATTGTACTCTCCAGGTCATTATTTCATCTATTACACCAGGTCAGTATTTATTGTACTCTCCAGGTCATTATTTATTGTACTCTCCAGGTCAGTATTTATTGTACTCTCCAGGTCAGTATTTATTGTACTCTCCAGGTCAGTATTTGTTACCCTCTCCAGGTCAGTATTTATTACCCTCTGTCGGTCAGTATTGATGGTATTCTCCATGTCAGTTTTTATTGTACTCTCCAGGTCTGTATTTATTGTTCTCTCCAGGTCAGTATTTATTGTACTCTCCAAATCAGTATTCATTGTACTCTCCAGGTAAGTATTTATTGTACTCTCCAGGTCAGTATTTATTGTACTCTCCAGGTCAGTATTTATTACCCTCTCCAGGTCAGCATTTATTGTACTCTCCAGGTCAGTATTTATTGTACTCTCCAGGTCAGTATTTATCACCCCCTCCAGGTCAATATTTATTACCCTCTCCAGGTCAGTATTTATTGTACTCTCCAGGTCAGTATTTATTATACTCTCCAGCTCAGTATTTATTGTACTCTCCAGGTCAGCATTTATTGTACTCTCCAGGTCAGTATTTATTATACTCTCCAGGTCAGTATTTATTGTACTCTCCAGGTCAGCATTTATTGTACTCTCCAGGTCAGTATTTATTACCCTCTCCAGGTCAGTATTTATTGTACTCTCCAGGTCAGTATTTATTGTACTCTCGAGATCAGAATTTATTGTTTTCTCCAGGTCAGCATTTATTGTACTCTGCAGGTCAGTATTTATTACCCTCTCCAGGTCAGTATTTATTGTACTCTCCAGGTCAGTATTTATTGCACTCCCAAGGTCAGTATTTATTATACTCTCCTGGTCAGTATTTATTAGCCTCTCCAGGTCAGTATTTATTGTTTTCTCCAAGTCAGTATTTGTTTTACTCTCCAGGTCAGTATTTATTACCCCCTCCAGGTCAGTATTTATGACCCTCTCCAGGTCAGTATTTATTTTACTCCCCAGGTCAGTATTTATTTTACTACCCAGGTCAGTATTTATTATACTCTACATGTCAGTATTTATTGTACTCTCCAGGTCAGTTTTTATTGTACTCTCCAGGTCAGTATTTATTGTTCTCTCCAGGTCAGTATTTATTGTACTCTCCAGGTCAGTATTTATTGTACTCTCCAGGTAAGTATTTATTGTACTCTCCAGGTCAGTATTTATTGTACGCTCCAGGTCAGTATTTATTACCCTCTCCAGGTCAGCATTTATTGTACTCTCCAGGTCAGTATTTATTGTACTCTCCAGGTCTGTATTTATTGTACTCTCCAGGTCAGTGTTTACTGTACTCTCCATGTCAGTATTTATTACTATCTCCAGGTCAGTATTTATTGCCCTCTCCAGGTCAGCATTTATTGTACCCTGTAGGTCAGTATTTATTGTACTCTCCAGGTCAGTATTTATAGTACACTCCAGGTCAGTATTTATTGTACTCTCCAGGTCAGTATTTATTGCACTCCCCAGGTCAGTATTTATTATACTCTCCAGGTCATTATTTATTACCCTCTTCAGGTCAGTATTTATTGTATTCTCCAGGTCAGTATTTGTTTTACTCTCCAGGTCAGTATTTATTACCCCCTCCAGGTCAGTATTTATTACCCTCTCCAGGTCAGTATTTATTTTACTCCCCAGGTCAGTATTTATTATATTCTCCAGGTCAGTATTTATTGTACTCTCCAGGTCAGTATTTATTACCCTCTCCAGGTCATTATTTATTACCCTCTTCATGTCAGTATTTTTTGTACTCTCCAGATCAGTATTTATTACCCTCTCCAGGTCAGTATTTAATGTACTCTCCAGGTCAGTATTGATTGTACTCTCCAGGTCATTATTTATTGTAATCTCCAGGTCAGTATTTTTTGTACTCTCCAAGTCTGTATTTATTACTCTCTCCAGGTCAGTATTTATTACCCTCTCCAGGTCAATATTTATTGTACTCCCCATGTCAGTATTTATTGTACTCTCCAGGTCAGTTTTTATTGTACTCTCCAGGTCTGTATTTATTGTTCTCTCCAGGTCAGTATTTATTGTACTCTCCAGATCAGTATTTATTGTACTCTCCAGGTAAGTATTTATTGTACTCTCCAGGTCAGTATTTATTGTACTCTCCAGGTCAGTATTTATTTCCCTCTCAGGTCAGCATTTATTGTACTCTCCAGGTCAGTATTTATTGTACTCTCCAGGTCAGTATTTATCACCCCCTCCAGGTCAGTATTTATTGTACTCTCCAGGTCAGCATTTATTGTTCTCTCGAGATCAGAATTTATTGTTTTCTCCAGGTCAGTAATTATTGTATTCTCCAGGTCATTATTTCATTTATTACACCAGGTCAGTATTTATTGTACTCTCCAGGTCATTATTTATTGTACTCTCCAGGTCAGTATTTATTGTACTCTCCAGGTCAGTATTTATTGTACTCTCCAGGTCAGTATTTGTTACCCTCTCCAGGTCAGTATTTATTACCCTCTCTAGGTCAGTATTGATGGTATTCTCCAGGTCAGTTTTTATTGTACTCTCCAGGTCTGTATTTATTGTTCTCTCCAGGTCAGTATTTATTGTACTCTCCAGATCAGTATTTATTGTACTCTCCAGGTAAGTATTTATTGTGCTCTCCAGGTCAGTATTTATTGTACTCTCCAGGTCAGTATTTATTACGCTCTCGGTCAGCATTTATTGTACTCTCCAGGTCAGTATTTATTGTACTCTCCAGGTCAGTATTTATCACCCCCTCCAGGTCAGTATTTATTACCCTCTCCAGGTCAGTATTTATTGTACTCTCCAGGTCAGTATTTATTATACTCTCCAGCTCAGTATTTATTGTACTCTCCAGGTCAGCATTTATTGTACTCTCCAGGTCAGTATTTATCATACTCTCCAGGTCAGTATTTATTGTACTCTCCAGGTCAGCATTTATTGTACTCTCCAGGTCAGTATTTATTACCCTCTCCAGGTCAGTATTTATTGTACTCTCCAGGTCAGTATTTATTGTACTCTCGAGATCAGAATTTATTGTTTTCTCCAGGTCAGCATTTATTGTACTCTCCAGGTCAGTATTTATTATACTCTCCAGGTCAGTATTTATTGTACTCTCCAGGTCAGCATTTATTGTACTCTCCAGGTCAGTATGTATTACCCTCTCCGGGTCAATATTTATTGTACTCTCCAGGTCAGTATTTATTGTACTCTCGAGATCAGAATTTATTGTTTTCTCCAGGTCAGCATTTATTGTACTCTCCAGGTCAGTATTTATTACCCTCTCCAGGTCAGTATTTATTGTACTCTCCAGGTCAGTATTTATTGCACTCCCAAGGTCAGTATTTATTATACTCTCCTGGTCAGTATTTATTACCCTCTCCAGGTCAGTATTTATTGTTTTCTCCAAGTCAGTATTTGTTTTACTCTCCAGGTCAGTATTTATTACCCCCTCCAGGTCAGTATTTAAGACCCTCTCCAGGTCAGTATTTATTTTACTCCCCAGGTCAGTATTTATTTTACTACCCAGGTCAGTATTTATTATACTCTCCATGTCAGTATTTATAGTACTCTCCAGGTCAGTTTTTATTGTACTCTCCAGGTCAGTATTTATTGTTCTCTCCAGGTCAGTATTTATTGTACTCTCCAGGTCATTATTTATTGTACTCTCCAGGTAAGTATTTATTGTACTCTCCAGGTCAGTATTTATTGTACGCTCCAGGTCAGTATTTATTACCCTCTCCAGTTCAGCATTTATTGTACTCTCCAGGTCAGTATTTATTGTACTCTCCAGGTCTGTATTTATTGTACTCTCCAGGTCAGTGTTTACTGTACTCTCCATGTCAGTATTTATTACTATCTCCAGGTCAGTATTTATTGCCCTCTCCAGGTCAGCTTTTATTGTACCCTCTAGGTCAGTATTTATTGTACTCTCCAGGTCAGTATTTATAGTACACTCCAGGTCAGTATTTATTGTACTCTCCAGGTCAGTATTTATTGCACTCCCCAGGTCAGTATTTATTATACTCTCCAGGTCATTATTTATTACCCTCTCCAGGTCAATATTTATTGTACTCTCCAGGTCAGTATTTATTGTACTCTCGAGATCAGAATTTATTGTTTTCTCCAAGTCAGCATTTATTGTACTCTCCAGGTCAGTATTTATTACCCTCTCCAGGTCAGTATTTATTGTACTCTCCAGGTCAGTATTTATTGCACTCCCAAGGTCAGTATTTATTGTTTTCTCCAAGTCAGTATTTGTTTTACTCTCCAGGTCAGTATTTATTACCCCCTCCAGGTCAGTATTTATGACCCTCTCCAGGTCAGTATTTATTTTACTCCCCAGGTCAGTATTTATTTTACTACCCAGGTCAGTATTTATTATACTCTCCATGTCAGTATTTATTGTACTGTCCAGGTCAGTTTTTATTGTACTCTCCAGGTCAGTATTTATTGTTCTCTCCAGGTCAGTATTTATTGTACTCTCCAGGTCATTATTTATTGTACTCTCCAGGTAAGTATTTATTGTACTCTCCAGGTCAGTATTTATTGTACGCTCCAGGTCAGTATTTATTACCCTCTCCAGGTCAGCATTTATTGTACTCTCCAGGTCAGTATTTATTGTACTCTCCAGGTCTGTATTTATTGTACTCTCCAGGTCAGTGTTTACTGTACTCTCCATGTCAGTATTTATTACTATCTCCAGGTCAGTATTTATTGCCCTCTCCAGGTCAGCTTTTATTGTACCCTCTAGGTCAGTATTTATTGTACTCTCCAGGTTAGTATTTATTGCCCTCTACAGGTCAGTATTTATTATACTCTCCATGTCAGTATTTATTGTACTGTCCAGGTCAGTTTTTATTGTACTCTCCAGGTCAGTATTTATTGTTCTCTCCAGGTCAGTATTTATTGTACTCTCCAGGTCATTATTTATTGTACTCTCCAGGTAAGTATTTATTGTACTCTCCAGGTCAGTATTTATTGTACGCTCCAGGTCAGTATTTATTACCCTCTCCAGGTCAGCATTTATTGTACTCTCCAGGTCAGTATTTATTGCACTCCCCAGGTCAGTATTTATTATACTCTCCAGGTCATTATATATTACCCTCTTCAGGTCAGTATTTATTGTACTCTCCAGGTCAGTATGTATTTCCCTCTCAGGTCAGCATTTATTGTACTCTCCAGGTCAGTATTTATTGTACTCTCCAGGTCAGTATTTATCACCCCCTCCAGGTCAGTATTTATTGTACTCTCCAGGTCAGCATTTATTGTACTCTCGAGATCAGATTTTATTGTTATCTCCAGGTCAGTAATTATTGTACTCTCCAGGTCATTATTTCATCTATTACACCAGGTCAGTATTTATTATACTCTCCATGTCAGTATTTATTGTACTCTCCAGGTCAGTTTTTATTGTACTCTCCAGGTCAGTATTTATTGTTCTCTCCAGGTCAGTATTTATTGTACTCTCCAGGTCAGTATTTATTGTACTCTCCAGGTAAGTATTTATTGTACTCTCCAGGTCAGTATTTATTGTACGCTCCAGGTCAGTATTTATTACCCTCTCCAGGTCAGCATTTATTGTACTCTCCAGGTCAGTATTTATTGTACTCTCCAGGTCTGTATTTATTGTACTCTCCAGGTCAGTGTTTACTGTACTCTCCATGTCAGTATTTATTACTATCTCCAGGTCAGTATTTATTGCCCTCTCCAGGTCAGCAGTTATTGTACCCTCTAGGTCAGTATTTATTGTACTCTCCAGGTCAGTATTTATAGTACACTCCAGGTCAGTATTTATTGTACTCTCCAGGTCAGTATTTATTGCACTCCCCAGGTCAGTATTTATTATACTCTCCAGGTCATTATTTATTACCCTCTTCAGGTCAGTATTTATTGTATTCTCCAGGTCAGTATTTGTTTTACTCTCCAGGTCAGTAATTATTACCCCCTCCAGGTCAGTATTTATTACCCTCTCCAGGTCAGTATTTATTTTACTCCCCAGGTCAGTATTTATTATATTCTCCAGGTCAGTATTTATTGTACTCTCCAGGTGAGTATTTATTACCCTCTCCAGGTCATTATTTATTACCCTCTTCATGTCAGTATTTTTTGTACTCTCCAGATCATTATTTATTACCCTCTACTGGTCAGTATTTAATGTACTCTCCAGGTCAGTATTGATTGTACTCTCCAGGTCATTATTTATTGTAATCTCCAGGTCAGTATTTTTTGTACTCTCCAAGTCTGTATTTATTACTCTCTCCAGGTCAGTATTTATTACCCTCTCCAGGTCAATATTTATTGTACTCCCCATGTCAGTATTTATTGTACTCTCCAGGTCAGTTTTTATTGTACTCTCCAGGTCTGTATTTATTGTTCTCTCCAGGTCAGTATTTATTGTACTCACCAGATCAGTATTTATTGTACTCTCCAGGTAAGTATTTATTGTACTCTCCAGGTCAGTATTTATTGTACTCTCCAGGTCAGTATTTATTTCCCTCTCAGGTCAGCATTTATTGTACTCTCCAGGTCAGTATTTATTGTACTCTCCAGGTCAGTATTTATCACCCCCTCCAGGTCAGTATTTATTGTACTCTCCAGGTCAGCATTTATTGTACTCTCGAGATCAGAATTTATTGTTATCTCCAGGTCATTATTTATTGTACTCTCCAGGTCAGTATTTATTGTACTCTCCAGGTCAGTATTTATTGTACTCTCCAGGTCAGTATTTGTTACCCTCTCCAGGTCAGTATTGATTACCCTCTCTAGGTCAGTATTGATGGTATTCTCCAGGTCAGTTTTTATTGTACTCTCCAGGTCTGTATTTATTGTTCTCTCCAGGTCAGTATTTATTGTACTCTCCAGATCAGTATTTATTGTACTCTCCAGGTAAGTATTTATTGTACTCTCCAGGTCAGTATTTATTGTACTCTCCAGGTCAGTATTTATTCCGCTCTCCAGGTCAGCATTTATTGTACTCTCCAGGTCAGTATTTATTGTACTCTCCAGGTCAGTATTTATCACCCCCTCCAGGTCACTATTTATTACCCTCTCCAGGTCAGTATTTATTGTACTCTCCAGGTCAGTATTTATTATACTCTCCAGCTCAGTATTTATTGTACTCTCCAAGTCAGCATTTATTATACTCTCCAGGTCAGTATTTATTATACTCTCCAGGTCAGTATTTATTGTACTCTCCAGGTCAGCATTTATTGTACTCTCCAGGTCAGTATTTATTACCCTCTCCAGGTCAGTATTTATTGTACTCTCCAGGTCAGTATTTATTGTACTCTCGAGATCAGAATTTATTGTTTTCTCCAGGTCAGCATTTATTGTACTCTCCAGGTCAGTATCTATTACCCTCTCCAGGTCAGTATTTATTGTACTCTCCAGGTCAGTATTTATTGTACTCTCGAGACCAGAATTTATTGTTTTCTCCAGGTCAGTAATTATTGTACTCTCCAGGTCATTATTTCATCTATTACACCAGGTCAGTATTTATTGTACTCTCCAGGTCATTATTTATTGTACTCTCCAGGTCAGTATTTATTGTACTCTCCAGGTCAGTATTTATTGTACTCTCCAGATCAGTATTTGTTACCATCTCCAGGTCAGTATTTATTACCCTCTCTAGGTCAGTATTGATTGTATTCTCCAGGTCAGTCTATATTGTACACTCCAGGTCAGTATTTATTGTACTCTCCACGTCAGTATTTATTGCCCTCTCCAGGTCAGTATTTACTGTACTCTCCAGGTCAGTATTTATTGCCCTCTCCAGGTCAGTGTTTAATGTACCCTCTTGGTCAATATTTATTGTACTCTCCACGTCAGTATTTATTGTACACTCCAGATCACTGTTTTTTGTATTCTCCAGGTCAGTATTTATTGTACTCTCCACGTCAGTATTTATTGCCCTCTCCAGGTCAGTATTTACTGTACTCTCCAGGTCAGTATTTATTGTACTCTCCATGTCAGTATTTATTGCACTCCCCAGGTCATTATTTATTATACTCTCCAGGTCAGTATTTATTAACATCTCCAGGTCAGTATTTATTGTATTCTCCAGGTCAGTAATTGTTTTACTCTCCCGGTTAGTATTTATTAACCCCTCCAGGTCAGTATTTATTACCCTCTCCAGGTGATTAGTTATTGTACTCTCCAGGTCAGTATTTATTGCCCTCTCCAGGTCAGTATTTAATGTACCCTCTAGGTCAGTATTTATTATACACTCCAGCTCAGTATTTATTGTACTCCCCAGGTCAGTATTTATTGCACTCCCCAGGTCTGTATTTATTGTACTCTCCAGGTCAGTATTTGTTTTACTCTACAGGGCAGTATTTATCACCCCCTCCAGGTCAGTATTTATTGTACTCTCCAGGTCAGTATTTATTATACTCTCCAGCTCAGTATTTATTGTACTCTCCAGGTCAGCATTTATTGTACTCTCCAGGTCAGTATTTATTATACTCTCCAGGTCAGTATTTATTGTACTCTCCAGGTCAGCATTTATTGTACTCTCCATGTCAGTATTTATTACCCTCTCCAGGTCAGTATTTATTGTACTCTCCAGGTCAGTATTTATTGTACTCTCCAGGACAGTATTTATTGTACTCTCCAGGTCAGTATTTATTGTACTCTCCAGGTCAGTATTTGTAACCATCTCCAGGTCAGTATTTATTACACTCTCTAGGTCAGTATTGATTGTATTCTCCAGGTCAGTATATATTGTACTCTCCAGGTCAGTATTTATTGTACTCTCCACGTCAGTATTTATTGCCCTCTCCAGGTCAGTATTTACTGTACTCTCCAGGTCAGTATTTATTGCCCTCTCCAGCTCAGTGTTTAATATACCCTCTTGGTCAATATATTGTACTCTCCACGTCAGTATTTATTGTACACTCCAGATCACTGTTTTTTGTACTCTCCAGGTCAGTATTTATTGTACTCTCCACGTCAGTATTTATTGCCCTCTCCAGGTCAGTATTTACTGTACTCTCCAGGTCATTATTTATTATACTCTCCAGGTCAGTATTTATTAACATCTCCAGGTCAGTATTTATTGTATTCTCCAGGTCAGTATTTGTTTTACTCTCCCGGTCAGTATTTATTAACCCCTCCAGGTCAGTATTTATTACCCTCTCCAGGTCATTAGTTATTGTACTCTCCAGGTCAGTATTTATTGCCCTCTCCAGGTCAGTATTTATTGTACCCTCTAGGTCAGTATTTATTGTACTCTCCAGGTCAATATTTATTATACACTCCAGCTCAGTATTTATTGTACTCTCCCGGTCAGTATTTATTGCACTCCCCATGTCAGTATTTATTGTACTCTCCAGGTCAGTATTTGTTTTACTCTCCAGGGCAGTATTTATCACCCCCTCCAGGTCAGTATTTATTATCCTCTCTAGGTCAGTATTTATTTTACTCCCCAGGACAGTATTTATTGTACTATCCAGGTTAGTATTTATTGTACTCTCCAGGTCATTATTTATTCTACTCACCAGGTCAGTATTTATTGTACTCTCCAGGTCAGTATTCATTGTACTCTCTAGGTCAGTATTTATTGTACTCTCCAGGTCAGTATTTATTACCCTCTCCAGGTCATATTTATTGCCCTCTCCAGGTCAGTATTTATTGTACTCTCCAGGTCAGTATTTATTGCCCTCTCCAGGTCAGTATTTATTGTATCCTCTAGGTCAGTATTTATTGTACTCTCCAGGTCAGTATTTATTGTACACTCCAGGTCAGTATTTATTGGACTCCCCAGGTCAGTATTTATTGCACTCCCCAGGTCAGTATTTATTATACTCTCCAGGTCAGTATTTATTACCCTCTCCAGGTCAGTATTTATTGTATTCTCCAGATCAGTATTTGTTTTACTCTCCAGGTCAGTATTTATTACCCCCTCCAGGTCAGTATTTATTACCCTCTCCAGGTCAGTATTTATTTTACTCCCCAGGTCAGTATTTATTTTACTACCCAGGTCAGTATTTATTCTACTCTCCAGGTCAGTATTTATTGTACTCTCCAGGTCAGTATTTATTGTAATCTCCATGTCAGTATTTTTTGTACTCTCCAGGTCTGTATTTATTACCCTCTCCATGTCAGTATTTATTGTCCTCTCCAGGTCTGTATTTATTATTCTCTCCAGGTCAGTATTTATTTTCCTCTCCAGGTCAGTATTTATTGTACTCCCCATGTCAGTATTTATTGTACTCTCCATGTCAGTATTTAATGTACTCTCCAGATCAGTTTTTATTGTGCTCTCCAGGTCAGTATTTATTGTACTCTCCAGGTCAGTATTTATTGTACTCTCCAGGTCAGTATTTATTTTCCTCTCCAGGTCAGTATTTATTGTACTCTCCAGATCAGTGTTTATTGTACTCTCCATGTCAGTATTTATTACACTATCCAGGTCTGTATTTAGTGCCCTCTCCAGGTCAGTATTTATTGTACCCTCTAGGTCAGTATTTATTGTACTCTCCAGGTCAGTATTTATAGTACACTCCAGGTCAGTATTTATTGTACTCTCCAGGTCAGTATTTATTGCACTCCCCTGGTCAGTATTTATTATACTCTCCAGGTCAGTATGTATTACCCTCTCCAGGTCAGTATTTATTGTATTCTCCAGGTCAGTATTTATTGTACTCTCCAGGTCAGTGTTTATTGTACTCTCCATGTCATTATTTATTACCCCCTCCAGGTCAGTGTTTATTACCCTCTCCAGGTCAGTATTTATTTTACTCCACAGGTCAGTATTTATTTTACTACCCAGGTCAGTATTTATTATACTCTCCATGTCAGTATTTATTGTACTCTCCAGGTCTGTATTTATTACCCTCTCCATGTCAGTATTTATTGTACTCTCCAGGTCTGTATTTATTACTCTCTCCAGGTCAGTATTTATTTTCCTCTCCATGTCAGTAGTTATTGTACTCCCCATGTCAGTATTTATTGTACTCTCCAGGTCAGTATTTATTGTCCTCTCCAGGTCAGTATTTATTACCCTCTCCAGGTCAGTATTTATTACCCTCTCCATGTCAGTATTTTTTGTACTCTCCAAGTCTGTATTTATTCCCCTCGCTAGGTCAGTATTTATTGTACTCTCCAGGTCTGTATTTATTACTCTCTCCAGGTCAGTATTTATTAGCCACGCCAGGTCAGTATTTTTGTACTCCCCATGTCAGTATTTATTGTACTCTCCAGGTCAGTTTTTATTGTACTCTCCAGGTCTGTATTTATTGTTCTCTCCAGGTCAGTATGTATTGTACTCTCCAGATCAGTATTTATTGTACTCTCCAGGTAAGTATTTATTGTACTCTCCAGGTCAGTATTTATTACCCTCTCCAGTTCATATTTATTGCCCTCTCCAGGTCAGCATTTATTGTACTCCAGAGGTCAGTATTTATTGCCCTCTCCAGGTCAGTATTTATTACCCTCTCCAGGTCAGTATATATTGCACTCCCCAGGTAAGTATTTATTCTCCTCTCCAGGTCAGTATTTATTACCTTCTCCAGGTCAGTATTTATTGTATTCTCCAGGTCAGTATTTGTTTTACTCTCCAGGTCAGTATTTATTACCCTCTCCATGTCAGTACTTTTTGTACTCTCTAGATCAGTATTTATTACCCTCTCCAGGTCTGTATTTATTGTACTCCCTTGGTCAGTATTTATTGTACTCTCCAGGTCAGTATTTATTACCCTCTCCATGTCAGTACTTTTTGTACTCTCTAGATCAGTATTTATTACCCTCTCCAGGTCTGTATTTATTGTACTCCCTAGGTCAGTATTTATTGTACTCTCCAGGTCAGTATTTTTTGTACTCCCCAGGTCTGTATTTATTACCCTCTCCAGGTCAGTATTTATTGTACTCTCCAGGTCTGTATTTATTACTCTCTCCAGGTCAGTATTTATTTTCCTCTCCATGTCAGTATTTATTGTACTCCCCATGTCAGTATTTATTGTACTCTCCATGTCAGTATATTGTACTCTCCAGGTCAGTTTTTATTGTACTCTCCAGGTCAGTATTTATTGTTCTCTCCAGGTCTGTATTTATTGTACTCTCCAGGTCAGTGTTTATTGTACTCTCCATGTCAGTATTTATTACTCTCTCCAGGTCAGTATTTATTGTCCTCTCCATGTCAGTATTTATTGTACCCTCTAGGTCAGTATTTATTGTACTCTCCAGATCAGTATTTATAGTACACTCCAGGTCAATATTTACTGTACTCTCCAGGTCAGTATTTATTGCACTCCCCAGGTCAGTATTTATTATACTCTCCAGGTCAGTATTTATTACCCTCTCTAGGTCAGTATTTATTGTATTCTCCAGGTCAGTATTTGTTTTACTTTCCAGGTCAGTATTTATTACCCCCTCCAGGTCAGTATTTATTACCCTCTCCAGGTCAGTATTTATTTTACTCCCCAGGTCAGTATTTATTTTACTACCCAGGTCAGTATTTATTATACTCGCCAGGTCAGTATTTATTGTACTCTCCATGTCAGTATTTATTGTAATCTCCAGGTCAGTATTTTTTGTACTCTCCAGGTCTGTATTTATTACCCTCTCCAGGTCAGTATTTATTGTACTCTCCATGTCAGTATTTATTGTACTCCCCATGTCAGTATTTATTGTACTCTCCAGGTCAGTATTTATTGTCCTCTCCAGGTCAGTATTTATTATCCTCTCCAGGTCAGTATTTATTACCCTCTCCATGTCAGTATTTTTTCTCCTCTCCAAGTCTGTATTTATTACCCTCTCTAGATCAGTATTTATTGTACTCTCCAGGTCTGTATTTATTACTCTCTCCAGGTCAGTATTTATTACGCTCTCCATGTCAGTATTTATTGTACTCCCCATGTCAGTATGTATTGTCCTCTCCAGGTCAGTTTTTATTGTACTCTCCAGGTCTGTATTTATTGTTCTCTCCAGGTCAGTATTTATTGTACTCTCCAGATCAGTATTTATTGTACTCTCCAGGTAAGTATTTATTGTACTCTCCAGGTCAGTATTTATCACCCCCTCCAGGTCAGTTTTTATTACCCTCTCCAGGTCAGTATTTATTGTACTCTCCAGGTCAGTATTTATTATACTCTCCAGGTCAGTACTTATTACCCTCTCCAGGTCAGTATTTATTGTACTCTCCAGGTCAGTATTTATTGTACTCTCCAGGTCAGAATTTATTGTTTTCTACAGGTCAGTAATTATTGTACTCTCCAGGTCATTATTTCATCTACTACACAAGGTCAGTATTTATTGTACTCTCCAGGTCAGTATTTATAGTACACTCAAGGTCAGTATTTATTGTACTATACAGGTCAGTGTTTATTGCACTCCCCAGGTCAGTATTTATTATATTCTCCAGGTCAGTATTTATTACCCTCTCATGGTCAGTATTTATTTTACTCCCCAGGTCAATATTTATTTTACTACCCAGGTCAGTATTTATTACACTCTCCAGGTCAGCATTTATTGTACTCTCCAGGTCAGTATTTATCGTACTCTCCAGGTCAGTATTTATCACCCCCTCCAGGTCAGTTTTTATTACCCTCTCCAGGTCAGTATTTATTGTACTCTCCAGGTCAGTATTTATTGTACTCTCCAGGTCAGTATTTAAAGTACACTCCAGGTCAGTATTTATTGTACTCTCCAGCTCAGTATTTATTGCACTCCCCAGGTCAGTATTTATTATACTCTCCAGGTCATTATTTATTACCCTCTTCAGGTCAGTATTTATTGTATTCTCCAGGTCAGTATTTGTTTTACTCTCCAGGTCAGTATTTATTACCCCCTCCAGGTCAGTATTTATTACCCTCTCCAGGTAAGTATTTATTTTACTCCCCAGGTCCGTATTTATTATATTCTCCAGGTCAGTATTTATTGTACTCTCCAGGTAAATATTTATTACCCTCTCCAGGTCATTATTTATTACCCTCTTCATGTCAGTATTTTTTGTACTCTCCAGATCAGTATTTATTCCCCTCTCCAGGTCAGTATTTAATGTACTCTCCAGGTCAGTATTGATTGTACTCTCCAGGTCATTATTTATTGTAATCTCCAGGTCAGTATTTTTTGTACTCTCCAAGTCTGTATTTATTACTCTCTCCAGGTCAGTATTTATTGCCCTCTCCAGGTCAATATTTATTGTACTCCCCATGTCAGTATTTATTGTACTCTCCAGGTCAGTTTTTATTGTACTCTCCAGGTCTGTATTTATTGTTCTCTCCAGGTCAGTATTTATTGTACTCTCTAGATCAGTATTTATTGTACTCTCCAGGTAAGTATTTATTGTACTCTCCAGGTCAGTATTTATTGTACTCTCCAGGTCAGTATTTATTTCCCTCTCAGGTCAGCATTTATTGTACTCTCCAGGTCAGTATTTATTGTACTCTCCAGGTCAGTATTTATCACCCCCTCCAGGTCAGTATTTATTGTACACTCCAGGTCAGCATTTATTGTACTCTCGAGATCAGATTTTATTGTTATCTCCAGGTCAGTAATTATTGTACTCTCCAGGTCATTATTTCATCTATTACACCAGGTCAGTATTTATTATACTCTCCATGTCAGTATTTATTGTACTCTCCAGGTCAGTTTTTATTGTACTCTCCAGGTCAGTATTTATTGTTCTCTCCAGGTCAGTATTTATTGTACTCTCCAGGTCAGTATTTATTGTACTCTCCAGGTAAGTATTTATTGTACTCTCCAGGTCAGTATTTATTGTACGCTCCAGGTCAGTATTTATTACCCTCTCCAGGTCAGCATTTATTGTACTCTCCAGGTCAGTATTTATTGTACTCTCCAGGTCTGTATTTATTGTACTCTCCAGGTCAGTGTTTACTGTACTCTCCATGTCAGTATTTATTACTATCTCCAGGTCAGTATTTATTGCCCTCTCCAGGTCAGCATTTATTGTACCCTCTAGGTCAGTATTTATTGTACTCTCCAGGTCAGTATGTATAGTACACTCCAGGTCAGTATTTATTGTACTCTCCAGGTCAGTATTTATTGCACTCCCCAGGTCAGTATTTATTATACTCTCCAGGTTATTATTTATTACCCTCTTCAGGTCAGTATTTATTGTATTCTTCAGGTCAGTATTTGTTTTACTCTCCAGGTCAGTATTTATTACCCCCTCCAGGTCAGTATTTATTACCCTCTCCAGGTCAGTATTTATTTTACTCCCCAGGTCAGTATTTATTATATTCTCCAGGTCAGTATTTATTGTACTCTCCAGGTCAGTATTTATTACCCTCTCCAGGTCATTATTTATTACCCTCTTCATGTCAGTATTTTTTGTACTCTCCAGATCAGTATTTATTACCCTCTACTGGTCAGTATTTAATGTACTCTCCAGGTCAGTATTGATTGTACTCTCCAGGTCATTATTTATTGTAATCTCCAGGTCAGTATTTTTTGTACTCTCCAAGTCTGTATTTATTACTCTCTCCAGGTCAGTATTTATTACCCTCTCCAGGTCAATATTTATTGTACTCCCCATGTCAGTATTTATTGTACTCTCCAGGTCAGTTTTTATTGTACTCTCCAGGTCTGTATTTATTGTTCTCTCCAGGTCAGTATTTATTGTACTCTCCAGATCAGTATTTATTGTACTCTCCAGGTAAGTATTTATTGTACTCTCCAGGTCAGTATTTATTGTACTCTCCAGGTCAGTATTTATTTCCCTCTCAGGTCAGCATTTATTGTACTCTCCAGGTCAGTATTTATTGTACTCTCCAGGTCAGTATTTATCACCCCCTCCAGGTCAGTATTTATTGTACTCTCCAGGATAGCATTTATTGTACTCTCGAGATCAGAATTTATTGTTATCTCCAGGTCAGTAATTATTGTACTCTCCAGGTCATTATTTCATCTATTACACCAGGTCAGTATTACTGTACTCTCCAGGTCATTATTTATTGTACTCTCCAGGTCAGTATTTATTGTACTCTCCAGGTCAGTATTTATTGTACTCTCCAGGTCAGTATTTGTTACCCTCTCCAGGTCAGTATTTATTACCCTCTCTACGTCAGTATTGATGGTATTCTACAGGTCAGTTTTTATTGTACTCTCCAGGTCTGTATTTATTTTTCTCTCCAGGTCAGTATTTATTGTACTCTCCAGATCAGTATTTATTGTACTCTCCAGGTAAGTATTTATTGTACTCTCCAGGTCAGTATTTATTGTACTCTCCAGGTCAGTATTTATTACGCTCTCCAGGTCAGCATTTATTGTACTCTCCAGGTCAGTATTTATTGTACTCTCCAGGTCAGTATTTATCACCCCCTCCAGGTCACTATTTATTACCCTCTCCAGGTCAGTATTTATTGTACTCTCCAGGTCAGTATTTATTATACTCTCCAGCTCAGTATTTATTGTACTCTCCAAGTCACCATTTATTGTACTCTCCAGGTCAGTATTTATTATACTCTCCAGGTCAGTATTTATTGTACTCTCCAGGTCAGCATTTATTGTACTCTCCAGGTCAGTATTTATTACCCTCTCCAGGTCAGTATTTATTGTACTCTCCAGGTCAGTATTTATTGTACTCTCGAGATCAGAATTTATTGTTTTCTCCAGGTCAGCATTTATTGTACTCTCCAGGTCAGTATTTATTACCCTCTCCAGGTCAGTATTTATTGTACTCTCCAGGTCAGTATTTATTGTACTCTCGAGACCAGAATTTATTGTTTTCTCCAGGTCAGTAATTATTGTACTCTCCAGGTCATTATTTCATCTATTACACCAGGTCAGTATTTATTGTACTCTCCAGGTCATTATTTATTGTACTCTCCAGGTCAGTATTTATTGTACTCTCCAGGTCAGTATTTATTGTACTCTCCAGGTCAGTATTTGTTACCATCTCCAGGTCAGTATTTATTACCCTCTCTTGGTCAGTATTGATTGTATTCTCCAGGTCAGTATATATTGTACTCTCCAGGTCAGTATTTATTGTACTCTCCACGTCAGTATTTATTGCCCTCTCCAGGTCAGTATTTACTGTACTCTCCAGGTCAGTATTTATTGCCCTCTCCAGGTCAGTGTTTAATGTACCCTCTTGGTCAATATTTATTGTACTCTCCACGTCAGTATTTATTGTACACTCCAGATCACTGTTTTTTGTATTCTCCAGGTCAGTATTTATTGTACTCTCCACGTCAGTATTTATTGCCCTCTCCAGGTCAGTATTTACTGTACTCTCCAGGTCAGTATTTATTGTACTCTCCAGGTCAGTATTTATTGCACTCCCCAGGTCATTATTTATTATACTCTCCAGGTCAGTATTTATTAACATCTCCAGGTCAGTATTTATTGTATTCTCCAGGTCAGTAATTGTTTTACTCTCCCGGTCAGTATTTATTACCCTCTCCAGGTGATTAGTTATTGTACTCTCCAGGTCAGTATTTATTGCCCTCTCCAGGTCAGTATTTAATGTACCCTCTAGGTCAGTATTTATTATACACTCCAGCTCAGTATTTATTGTACTCCCCAGGTCAGTAATTATTGCACTCCCCAGGCCTGTATTTATTGTACTCTCCAGGTCAGTATTTGTTTTACTCTCCAGGGCAGTATTTATCACCCCCTCCAGGTCAGTATTTATTGTACTCTCCAGGTCAGTATTTATTGTACTCTCCAGGTCAGTATTTATTATACTCTCCAGGTCAGTATTTATTGTACTCTCCAGGTCAGCATTTATTGTACTCTCCAGGTCAGTATTTATTACCCTCTCCAGGTCAGTATTTATTGTACTCTCCAGGTCAGTATTTATTGTACTCTCGAGATCAGAATTTATTGTTTTCTCCAGGTCAGCATTTATTGTACTCTCCATGTCAGTATTTATTACCCTCTCCAGGTCAGTATTTATTGTACTCTCCAGGTCAGTATTTATTGTACTCTCCAGGACAGTATTTATTGTACTCTCCAGGTCAGTATTTATTGTACTCTCCAGGTCAGTATTTGTAACCATCTCCAGGTCAGTATTTATTACACTCTCTAGGTCAGTATTGATTGTATTCTCCAGGTCAGTATTTATTGTACTCTCCAGGTCAGTATTTATTGTAGTCTCCAGGTCAGTAATTTTTGTACTCTCCAGGTCTGTATTTATTACCCTCTCCAGGTCAGTATTTATTGTACTCTCCAGGTCTGTATATCTTACTCTCTCCAGGTCAGTATTTATTTTACTCCCCATGTCAGTATTTATTGTACTCTCCAGGTCAGTATTTATTGTCCTCTCCAGATCAGTATTTATTACCCTCTCCAGGTCAGTATTTATTACCCTCTACATGTCAGTTTTTTTTGTACTCTCCAAGTCTGTATTTATTACCCTCTCTAGGTCAGTATTTATTGTACTCTCCAGGTCTGTATTTATTACTCTCTCCAGGTCAGTATTTATTACCCTCTCCAGGTCAGTATTTATTGTACTCCCCATGTCAGTATTTATTGTACTCTCCAGGCCAGTATTTAATGTACCCTCTAGGTCAGTATTTATTGTCCTCTCCAGGTCAGTATTTATAGTACACTCCAGGTCAGTATTTATTGTACTCTTCAGGTCAGTATTTATTGCACTCCCCAGGTCAGTATTTATTATACTCTCCAGGTCAGTATTTATTACCCTCTCCAGGTCAGTATTTATTGTATTCTCCAGGTCAGTATTTGTTTTACTCTCCAGGTCAGTATTTATTTTACTCCCCAAGTCAGTATTTATTTTACTACACAGGTCAGTATTTATTTTACTCCCCAGGTCAGTATTTATTGTACTCTCCAGGTTAGTATTTATTGTACTCTCCAGGTCATTATTTATTCTACTCGCCATGTCAGTATTTATTGTACTCTCCAGGTTAGTATTAATTGTTCTCTCCAGGTCAGTATTTATTTTACTCTCCAGGTCAGTATTTATTGTACTCTCCACGTCAGTATTTATTGCCCTCTCCAGGTCAGTATTTATTGTACTCTCCAGGACAGTATTTATTGCCCTCTCCAGGCCAGTAGTTAATGTACCCTCTGGGTCAGTATTTATTGTACTCTCCAGGTCAGTATTTATAGTACACTCCAGGTCAGTATTTATTGTACTCTCCAGGTCAGTATTTATTGCACTCCCCAGGTCAGTATTTATTATACTCTACAGGTCAGTACTTATTACCCTCTCCAGGTCAGTATTTATTGTATTCTCCAGGTCAGTATTTGTTTTACTCTCCAGGTCAGTATTTATTACCCCCTCCAGGTCAGTATTTATTACCCTCTCCAGGTCAGTATTTATTTTACTCCCCAAGTCAGTATTTATTTTACTACACAGGTCAGTGTTTATTATACTCTCCAGGTCAGTATTTATTGTACTCTCCAGGTCAGTATTTATTACCGTCTCCAGGCCATTATTTATTGTACTCTCCAGGTCAGTATTTATTGCACTCCCCATGTCAGTATTTATTGTACTCTCCAGGTCAGTATTTATTGTCCTCTCCAGATCAGTATTTATTACCCTCTCCAGGTCAGTATTTATTACCCTCTACATGTCAGTTTTTTTTGTACTCTCCAAGTCTGTATTTATTACCCTCTCTAGGTCAGTATTTATTGTACTCTCCAGGTCTGTATTTATTACTCTCTCCAGGTCAGTATTTATTACCCTCTCCAGGTCAGTATTTATTGTACTCCCCATGTCAGTATTTATTGTACTCTCCAGGCCAGTATTTAATGTACCCTCTAGGTCAGTATTTATTGTCCTCTCCAGGTCAGTATTTATAGTACACTCCAGGTCAGTATTTATTGTACTCTTCAGGTCAGTATTTATTGCACTCCCCAGGTCAGTATTTATTATACTCTCCAGGTCAGTATTTATTACCCTCTCCAGGTCAGTATTTATTGTATTCTCCAGGTCAGTATTTGTTTTACTCTCCAGGTCAGTATTTATTTTACTCCCCAAGTCAGTATTTATTTTACTACACAGGTCAGTATTTATTTTACTCCCCAGGTCAGTATTTATTGTACTCTCCAGGTTAGTATTTATTGTACTCTCCAGGTCATTATTTATTCTACTCGCCATGTCAGTATTTATTGTACTCTCCAGGTTAGTATTAATTGTTCTCTCCAGGTCAGTATTTATTTTACTCTCCAGGTCAGTATTTATTGTACTCTCCACGTCAGTATTTATTGCCCTCTCCAGGTCAGTATTTATTGTACTCTCCAGGACAGTATTTATTGCCCTCTCCAGGCCAGTAGTTAATGTACCCTCTGGGTCAGTATTTATTGTACTCTCCAGGTCAGTATTTATAGTACACTCCAGGTCAGTATTTATTGTACTCTCCAGGTCAGTATTTATTGCACTCCCCAGGTCAGTATTTATTATACTCTACAGGTCAGTACTTATTACCCTCTCCAGGTCAGTATTTATTGTATTCTCCAGGTCAGTATTTGTTTTACTCTCCAGGTCAGTATTTATTACCCCCTCCAGGTCAGTATTTATTACCCTCTCCAGGTCAGTATTTATTTTACTCCCCAAGTCAGTATTTATTTTACTACACAGGTCAGTGTTTATTATACTCTCCAGGTCAGTATTTATTGTACTCTCCAGGTCAGTATTTATTACCGTCTCCAGGCCATTATTTATTGTACTCTCCAGGTCAGTATTTATTGCACTCCCCAGGTCAGTATTTATTATACTCTCCAGGTCAGTATTTATAGTACACTCCAGGTCAGTATTTATTGTACTCTCCAGGTCAGTATTTATTGCACTCCCCAGGTCAGTATTTATTATACTCTACAGGTCAGTACTTATTACCCTCTCCAGCTCAGTATTTATTGTATTCTCCAGGTCAGTATTTGTTTTACTCTCCAGGTCAGTATTTATTACCCCCTCCAGGTCAGTATTTATTACCCTCTCCAGGTCAGTATTTATTTTACTCCCCAAGTCAGTATTTATTTTACTACACAGGTCAGTGTTTATTATACTCTCCATGTCAGTATTTATTGTACTCTCCAGGTCAGTTTTTATTGTACTCTCCAGGTCAGTATTTATTGTTCTCTCCAGGTCAGTATTTATTGTACTCTCCAGGTCAGTATTTATTGTACTCTCCAAGTCAGTATTTATTGTACTCTCCAGGTCTGTATTTCTTGTACTCTCCAGGTCAGTATTTATTGTACTCTCCATGTCAGTATTTATTACTCTCTCCAGGTCAGTATTTATTGCCCTCTCCAGGTCAGTATTTATAGTACACTCCAGGTCAGTATTTATTGTACTCTCCACGTCAGTATTTATTGCACTCCCCAGGTCAGTATTTATTATACTCTCCAGGTCAGTATTTATTACCCTCTCTAGGTCAGTATTTATTGTATTCTCCAGGTCAGTATTTATTACCCTCTCCAGGTCAGTATTTATTTTACTCCCCAGGTCATTATTTATTTTACTACCCAGGTCAGTATTTATTGTACTCTCCAGGTCAGTATTTATTGTACTCTCCAGGTCAGTATTTATTGTAGTCTCCAGGTCAGTAATTTTTGTACTCTCCAGGTCTGTATTTATTACCCTCTCCAGGTCAGTATTTATTGTACTCTCCAGGTCTGTATATCTTACTCTCTCCAGGTCAGTATTTATTTTCCTCTCCATGTCAGTATTTATTTTACTCCCCATGTCAGTATTTATTGTACTCTCCAGGTCAGTATTTATTGTCCTCTCCAGATCAGTATTTATTACCCTCTCCAGGTCAGTATTTATTACCCTCTACATGTCAGTATTTTTTGTACTCTCCAAGTCTGTATTTATTACCCGCTCTAGGTCAGTATTTATTGTACTCTCCAGGTCTGTATTTATTACTCTCTCCAGGTCAGTATTTATTACCCTCTCCAGGTCAGTATTTATTGTACTCCCCATGTCAGTATTTATTGTACTCTCCAGGCCAGTATTTAATGTACCCTCTAGGTCAGTATTTATTGTCCTCTCCAGGTCAGTATTTATAGTACACTCCAGGTCAGTATTTATTGTACTCTTCAGGTCAGTATTTATTGCACTCCCCAGGTCAGTATTTATTATACTCTCCAGGTCAGTATTTATTACCCTCTCCAGGTCAGTATTTATTGTATTCTCCAGGTCAGTATTTGTTTTACTCTCCAGGTCAGTATTTATTTTACTCCCCAAGTCAGTATTTATTTTACTACACAGGTCAGTATTTATTTTACTCCCCAGGTCAGTATTTATTGTACTCTCCAGGTTAGTATTTATTGTACTCTCCAGGTCATTATTTATTCTACTCGCCATGTCAGTATTTATTGTACTCTCCAGGTTAGTATTAATTGTACTCTCCAGGTCAGTATTTATTTTACTCTCCAGGTCAGTATTTATTGTACTCTCCACGTCAGTATTTATTGCCCTCTCCAGGTCAGTATTTATTGTACTCTCCAGGTCAGTATTTATTGCCCTCTCCAGGCCAGTAGTTAATGTACCCTCTGGGTCAGTATTTATTGTACTCTCCAGGTCAGTATTTATAGTACACTCCAGGTCAGTATTTATTGTACTCTCCAGGTCAGTATTTATTGCACTCCCCAGGTCAGTATTTATTATACTCTACAGGTCAGTACTTATTACCCTCTCCAGGTCAGTATTTATTGTATTCTCCAGGTCAGTATTTGTTTTACTCTCCAGGTCAGTATTTATTACCCCCTCCAGGTCAGTATTTATTACCCTCTCCAGGTCAGTATTTATTTTACTCCCTAAGTCAGTATTTATTTTACTACACAGGTCAGTGTTTATTATACTCTCCAGGTCAGTATTTATTGTACTCTCCAGGTCAGTATTTATTACCGTCTCCAGGCCATTATTTATTGTACTCTCCAGGACAGTTTTTACTGTACTCTCCAGGTCAGTATTTATTGTACTCTCCAGGTATGTATGTATTGCACTCTCCAGGTCAGTATTTATTGTATTCTCCAGGTCAGTATTTATTACCCTCAACAGGTCAGCAATTATTGTACTCTCCAGGTCAGTATTTAATGCACTCTCCAGGTCTGTATTTATTGTACTCTCCAGGTCAGTGTTTATTGTACTCTCCATGACAGTATGTATTACTCTCTCCGGGTCAGTATTTATAGTACTCTCCAGGTCAGTATTTATTGTCCTCTCCAGGTCAGTATTTATTACCCTCTCCAGGTCAGTATTTATTACCCTCTCCATGTCAGTATTTTTTGTACTTTCCAAGTCTGTATGTATTACCCTCTCCAGGTCATTATTTATTGTACTCTCCAGGTCTGTATTTATTGCCCTCTCCAGGCCAGTAGTTAATGTACCCTCTGGGTCAGTATTTATTGTACTCTCCAGGTCAGTATTTATAGTACACTCCAGGTCAGTATTTATTGTACTCTCCAGGTCAGTATTTATTGCACTCCCCAGGTCAGTATTTATTATACTCTACAGGTCAGTATTTATTACCCTCTCCAGGTCAGTATTTATTGTATTCTCCAGGTCAGTATTTGTTTTACTCTCCAGGTCAGTATTTATTACCCCCTCCAGGTCAGTATTTATTACCCTCTCCAGGTCAGTATTTATTTTACTCCCCAAGTCAGTATTTATTTTACTACACAGGTCAGTATTTATTATACTCTCCAGGTCAGTATTTATTGTACTCTCCAGGTCAGTATTTATTACCGTCTCCAGGCCATTATTTATTGTACTCTCCAGGTCAGTATTTATTGTAATCTCCAGGTCAGAATGTTTTGTACTCTCCAGGCCTGTATTTATTACATTCTCCAGGTCAGTATTTATTGTACTCTCCAGGTCTGTATTTATTACTCTCTCCAGGTCAGTATTCATTATCCTCTCCAGGTCAGTATTTATTGTACTCCACATGTCAGTATTTATTGTACTCTCCATGTCAGTATATATTGTACTCTCCAGGTCAGTTTTTATTGTACTCACCAGGTCAGTATTTAATGCACTCTCCAGGTCTGTATTTATTGTACTCTCCAGGTCAGTGTTTATTGTACTCTCCATGTCAGTATGTATTACTCTCTCCAGGTCAGTATTTATTGTACTCTCCATGGCAGTATTTATTGTCCTCTCCAGGTCAGTATTTATTACCCTCTCCAGGTCAGTATTTTTTACCCTCTCCATTTCAGTATTTTTTGTACTCTCCAAGTCTGTATGTATTACCCTCTCCAGGTCATTATTTATTGTACTCTCCAGGTCTGTATTTAGTAATCTCTCCAGGTCAGTATTTATTACCCTCTCCAGGTCAGTATTTATTGTACTCTCCAGGTCAGTATTAATTGTACTCTCCACGTCAGTATATATTGCCCTCTCCAGGTCAGTATTTACTGTACTCTCCAGGTCAGTTTTTATTGCCCTCTCCAGGTCAGTGTTTAATGTACCCTCTTGGTCAATATTTAATGTACTCTCCAGGTCAGTATTTATTGTACACTCCAGGTCAGCATTTATTGTACTCTCCAGGTCAGTATTTATTGCACTCCCCATGTCAGTATTTATTATACTCTCCAGGTCAGTATTTATTAACATCTCCAGGTCAGTATTTATTGTATTCTCCAGGTCAGTATTTGTTTTACTCTCCAGGTCAGTATTTATTACCCCCTCCAGGTCAGTATTTATTACCCTCTCCAGGTCAGTATTTATTGTACTCTCCAGGTCAGTATTTATTGCCATCTCCAGGTCAGTATTTAATGTACCCTCTAGGTCAGTATTTATTGAACTCTCCAGGTCAGTATTTATTTTACACTCCAGGGCAGTATTTATAACCCCCTCCAGGTCAGTATTTATTACCCTCTCTAGGTCAGTATTTATTTTACTCCCCAGGTCAGTATTTATTTTACTCTCCAGGTTAGTAGTTATTCTACTCTCCAGGTCAGCATTTATTGTACTCTCCAGGTCAGTATTTATTACCCTCTCCAGGTCAGCATTTATTGTACTCTCCAGGTCAGTATTTATTGTACTCTCCAGATCAGTATTTATTACCCCCTCCAGGTCAGTATTTATTGTACTCTCCAGGTCAGTATTTATTGTCCTCTCCAGGTCAGTATTTATTACCCTCTCCAGGTCAGTATTTATTACCCTCTCCATGTCAGTATTTTTTGTACTCTCCAAGTCTGTATGTATTACCCTCTCCAGGTCAATATTTATTGTAATCTCCAGGTCTGTATTTAGTACTCTCTCCAGGTCGGTATTTATTACCCTCTCCAGGTCAGTATTTATTGTACTCTCCAGGTCAGTATTTATTGTACTCTCCACGTCAGTATTTATTGCCCTCTCCAGGTCAGTATTTACTGTACTCTCCAGGTCAGTATTTATTGCCCTCTCCAGGTCAGTGTTTAATGTACCCTCTTGGTCAATATTTATTGTACTCTCCAAGTCAGTATTTATTGTACACTCCAGGTCAGCATTTATTGTACTCTCCAGGTCAGTATTTATTGCACTCCCCATGTCAGTATTTATTATACTCTCCAGGTCAGTATTTATTAACATCTCCAGGTCAGTATTTATTGTATTCTCCAGGTCAGTATTTGTTTTACTCTCCAGGTCAGTATTTATTACCCCCTCCAGGTCAGTATTTATTACCCTCTCCAAGTCAGTATTTATTGTACTCTCCAGGTCAGTATTTATTGCCATCTCCAGGTCAGTATTTAATGTACCCTCCAGGTCAGTATTTATTGAACTCGCCAGGTCAGTATTTATTTTACTCTCCAGGGCAGCATTTATCACCCCCTCCAGGTCAGTATTTATTACCCTCTCTGGGTCAGTATTTATTTTACTCCCCAGGTCAGTATTTATTGTACTCTCCAGGTTAGTAGTTATTCTACTCTCCAGGTCATTATTTATTCTACTCACCAGGTCAGTATTTATTGTACTCTCCAGGTTAGTATTTATTCTACTCTCCAGGTCATTATTTATTCTACTCTCCAGGTCTGTGCTTATTTTTCTCTCCAGGTCAGTATTTATTGAACTCTCCAGATCAGTATTTATTGTACTCACCAGGTAAGTATTTATTGTACTCTCCAGGTCAGTATTTATTGTACTCTCCAGGTCAGTATTTATTACCCTCTCCAGGTCAGCATTTATTGTACTCTCCAGGTCAGTATTTATTGTACTCTCCAGATCAGTATTTATTACCCCCTCCAGGTCAGTATTTATTACACTCTCCAGGTCAGTATTTATTTTACTCCCCAGGACTGTATTTATTGTTCTCTCCAGGTTAATATTTATTGTAATCTCCAGGTCAGTATTTATTGTACTCTCCAGGTCATTATTTATTACCCTCTCCAGGTCATATTTATTACCCTCTCTAGGTCAGTATTTATTGTCCTCTCCATGTCAGTATTTATTGTACTCTCCAGGTCAGTATTTATTCTGCTCTCCACGTCAGTATTTATTGCCCTCTCCAGGTCAGTATTTATTGTACTCTCCAGTTCAGTATTTATTGCCCTCTCCAGATCAGTATTTAATGTACCCTCTAGGTCAGTATTTATTGTACTCTCCAGGTCAGTATTTATTGCACTCCCCAGGTCAGTATTTATTATACCATCCAGGTCAGTATTTATTACCCTCTCCAGATCAATATTTATTGTATTCTCCAGGTCTTTATTTATTACTCTCTCCAGGTCAGTATTTATTTTACTCCCCAGGTCAGTATTTATTTTACTACCCAGGTCAATATTTATTATACTCTCCATGTCAGTATTTATTGTACTCTCCAGGTCAGTTTTTATTGTACTCTCCAGGTCAGTATTTATTGTTCTCTCCAGGTCAGTATTTATTATACTCTCCAGGTCAGTATTTATTGTACTCTCCAGGTCAGCATTTATTGTACTCTCCAGGTCAGTATTTATTATTTCTCCATGTCAGTATTTTTTGTACTCTCCAAGTCTGTATGTATTAGCCTCTCCAGGTCATTATTTATTGTAATCTCCAGGTCTGTATTTAGTACTTTCTCCAGGTCAGTATTTATTACCCTCTCCAGGTCAGTATTTATTGTACTCTCCAGGTCAGTATTAATTGTACTCTCCACGTCAGTATTTATTGCCCTCTCCAGGTCAGTATTTACTGTACTCTCCAGGTCAGTATTTATTGCCCTCTCCAGGTCAGTGTTTAATGTACCCTCTTGGTCAATATTTAATGTACTCTCCAGGTCAGTATTTATTGTACACTCCAGGTCAGCATTTATTGTACTCTCCAGGTCAGTATTTATTGCACTCCCCATGTCAGTATTTATTATACTCTCCAGGTCAGTATTTATTAACATCTCCAGGTCAGTATTTATTGTATTCTCCAGGTCAGTATTTGTTTTACTCTCCAGGTCAGTATTTATTACCCCCTCCAGGTCAGTATTTATTACCCTCTCCAGGTCAGTATTTATTGTACTCTCCAGGTCAGTATTTATTGCCATCTCCAGGTCAGTATTTAATGTACCCTCTAGGTCAGTATTTATTGAACTCTCCAGGTCAGTATTTATTTTACACTCCAGGGCAGTATTTATAACCCCCTCCAGGTCAGTATTTATTACCCTCTCTAGGTCAGTATTTATTTTACTCCCCAGGTCAGTATTTATTGTACTCTCCAGGTTAGTAGTTATTCTACCCTCCAGGTCATTATTTATTCTACTCACCAGGTCAGTATTTTTTGTACTCTCCAGGTTAGTAGTTATTCTACTCTCCAGTTCATTATTTATTTTACTCCCCAGGTCAGTATTTATTGTACTCTCCAGGTTAGTATTTATTCTACTCTCCAGGTCATTATTTATTCTACTCTCCAGGTCTGTGTTTATTTTTCTCTCCAGGTCAGTATTTATTGTACTCTCCAGGTCAGTATTTATTGCCATCTCCAGGTCAGTATTTAATGTACCCTCTAGGTCAGTATTTATTGAACTCTCCAGGTCAGTATTTATTTTACACTCCAGGGCAGTATTTATAACCCCCTCCAGGTCAGTATTTATTACCCTCTCTAGGTCAGTATTTATTTTACTCCCCAGGTCAGTATTTATTTTACTCTCCAGGTTAGTAGTTATTCTACTCTCCAGGTCAGCATTTATTGTACTCTCCAGGTCAGTATTTATTACCCTCTCCAGGTCAGCATTTATTGTACTCTCCAGGTCAGTATTTATTGTACTCTCCAGATCAGTATTTATTACCCCCTCCAGGTCAGTATTTATTGTACTCTCCAGGTCAGTATTTATTGTCCTCTCCAGGTCAGTATTTATTACCCTCTCCAGGTCAGTATTTATTACCCTCTCCATGTCAGTATTTTTTGTACTCTCCAAGTCTGTATGTATTACCCTCTCCAGGTCAATATTTATTGTAATCTCCAGGTCTGTATTTAGTACTCTCTCCAGGTCGGTATTTATTACCCTCTCCAGGTCAGTATTTATTGTACTCTCCAGGTCAGTATTTATTGTACTCTCCACGTCAGTATTTATTGCCCTCTCCAGGTCAGTATTTACTGTACTCTCCAGGTCAGTATTTATTGCCCTCTCCAGGTCAGTGTTTAATGTACCCTCTTGGTCAATATTTATTGTACTCTCCAAGTCAGTATTTATTGTACACTCCAGGTCAGCATTTATTGTACTCTCCAGGTCAGTATTTATTGCACTCCCCATGTCAGTATTTATTATACTCTCCAGGTCAGTATTTATTAACATCTCCAGGTCAGTATTTATTGTATTCTCCAGGTCAGTATTTGTTTTACTCTCCAGGTCAGTATTTATTACCCCCTCCAGGTCAGTATTTATTACCCTCTCCAAGTCAGTATTTATTGTACTCTCCAGGTCAGTATTTATTGCCATCTCCAGGTCAGTATTTAATGTACCCTCCAGGTCAGTATTTATTGAACTCGCCAGGTCAGTATTTATTTTACTCTCCAGGGCAGCATTTATCACCCCCTCCAGGTCAGTATTTATTACCCTCTCTGGGTCAGTATTTATTTTACTCCCCAGGTCAGTATTTATTGTACTCTCCAGGTTAGTAGTTATTCTACTCTCCAGGTCATTATTTATTCTACTCACCAGGTCAGTATTTATTGTACTCTCCAGGTTAGTATTTATTCTACTCTCCAGGTCATTATTTATTCTACTCTCCAGGTCTGTGCTTATTTTTCTCTCCAGGTCAGTATTTATTGAACTCTCCAGATCAGTATTTATTGTACTCACCAGGTAAGTATTTATTGTACTCTCCAGGTCAGTATTTATTGTACTCTCCAGGTCAGTATTTATTACCCTCTCCAGGTCAGCATTTATTGTACTCTCCAGGTCAGTATTTATTGTACTCTCCAGATCAGTATTTATTACCCCCTCCAGGTCAGTATTTATTACACTCTCCAGGTCAGTATTTATTTTACTCCCCAGGACTGTATTTATTGTTCTCTCCAGGTTAATATTTATTGTAATCTCCAGGTCAGTATTTATTGTACTCTCCAGGTCATTATTTATTACCCTCTCCAGGTCATATTTATTACCCTCTCTAGGTCAGTATTTATTGTCCTCTCCATGTCAGTATTTATTGTACTCTCCAGGTCAGTATTTATTCTGCTCTCCACGTCAGTATTTATTGCCCTCTCCAGGTCAGTATTTATTGTACTCTCCAGTTCAGTATTTATTGCCCTCTCCAGATCAGTATTTAATGTACCCTCTAGGTCAGTATTTATTGTACTCTCCAGGTCAGTATTTATTGCACTCCCCAGGTCAGTATTTATTATACCATCCAGGTCAGTATTTATTACCCTCTCCAGATCAATATTTATTGTATTCTCCAGGTCTTTATTTATTACTCTCTCCAGGTCAGTATTTATTTTACTCCCCAGGTCAGTATTTATTTTACTACCCAGGTCAATATTTATTATACTCTCCATGTCAGTATTTATTGTACTCTCCAGGTCAGTTTTTATTGTACTCTCCAGGTCAGTATTTATTGTTCTCTCCAGGTCAGTATTTATTATACTCTCCAGGTCAGTATTTATTGTACTCTCCAGGTCAGCATTTATTGTACTCTCCAGGTCAGTATTTATTATTTCTCCATGTCAGTATTTTTTGTACTCTCCAAGTCTGTATGTATTAGCCTCTCCAGGTCATTATTTATTGTAATCTCCAGGTCTGTATTTAGTACTTTCTCCAGGTCAGTATTTATTACCCTCTCCAGGTCAGTATTTATTGTACTCTCCAGGTCAGTATTAATTGTACTCTCCACGTCAGTATTTATTGCCCTCTCCAGGTCAGTATTTACTGTACTCTCCAGGTCAGTATTTATTGCCCTCTCCAGGTCAGTGTTTAATGTACCCTCTTGGTCAATATTTAATGTACTCTCCAGGTCAGTATTTATTGTACACACCAGGTCAGCATTTATTGTACTCTCCAGGTCAGTATTTATTGCACTCCCCATGTCAGTATTTATTATACTCTCCAGGTCAGTATTTATTAACATCTCCAGGTCAGTATTTATTGTATTCTCCAGGTCAGTATTTATTACCCCCTCCAGGTCAGTATTTATTACCCTCTCCAGGTCAGTATTTATTGTACTCTCCAGGTCAGTATTTATTGCCATCTCCAGGTCAGTATTTAATGTACCCTCTAGGTCAGTATTTATTGAACTCTCCAGGTCAGTATTTATTTTACACTCCAGGGCAGTATTTATAACCCCCTCCAGGTCAGTATTTATTACCCTCTCTAGGTCAGTATTTATTTTACTCCCCAGGTCAGTATTTATTGTACTCTCCAGGTTAGTATTTATTCTACTCTCCAGGTCATTATTTATTCTACTCTCCAGGTCTGTGTTTATTTTTCTCTCCAGGTCAGTATTTATTGTACTCTCCAGATCAATATTTATTGTACTCTCCAGGTAAGTATTTATAGTACTCTCCAGGTCAGTATTTATTGTACTCTCCAGGTCAGTATTTATTACCCTCTCCAGGTCAGCATTTATTGTACTCTCCAGGTCAGTATTTATTGTACTCTCCAGATCAGTATTTATTACCCCCTCCAGGTCAGTATTTATTGTACTCTCCAGGTCAGTATTTATTGTCCTCTCCAGGTCAGTATTTATTACCCTCTCCAGGTCAGTATTTATTACCCTATCCATGTCAGTATTTTTTGTACTCTCCAAGTCTGTATGTATTATCCTCTCCAGGTCAATATTTATTGTAATCTCCAGGTCTGTATTTAGTACTCTCTCCAGGTCGGTATTTATTACCCTCTCCAGGTCAGTATTTATTGTACTCTCCAGGTCAGTATTTATTGTACTCTCCACGTCAGTATTTATTGCGCTCTCCAGGTCAGTATTTACTGTACTCTCCAGGTCAGTATTTATTGCCCTCTCCAGGTCAGTGTTTAATGTACCCTCTTGGTCAATATTTATTGTACTCTCCTGGTCAGTATTTATTGTACACTCCAGGTCAGCATTTATTGTACTCTCCAGGTCAGTATTTATTGCACTCCCCATGTCAGTATTTATTATACTCTCCAGGTCAGTATTTATTAACATCTCCAGGTCAGTATTTATTGTATTCTCCAGGTCAGTATTTGTTTTACTCTCCAGGTAAGTATTTATTACCCCCTCCAGGTCAGTATATATTACCCTCTCCAGGTCAGTATTTATTGTACTCTCCAGGTCAGTATTTATTGCCATCTCCAGGTCAGTATTTAATGTACACTCCAGGTCAGTATTTATTGAACTCTCCAGGTCAGTATTTATTTTACTCTCCAGGGCAGCATTTATCACCCCCTCCAGGTCAGTATTTATTACCCTCTCTGGGTCAGTATTTATTTTACTCCCCAGGTCAGTATTTATTGTACTCTCCAGGTTAGTAGTTATTCTACTCTCCAGGTCATTATTTATTCTACTCACCAGGTCAGTATTTATTGTACTCTCCAGGTGAGTAGTTATTCTACTCTCCAGGTCATTATTTATTTTACTCCCCAGGTCAGTATTTATTGTACTCTCCAGGTTAGTATTTATTCTACTCTCCAGGTCATTATTTATTCTACTCTCCAGGTCTGTGCTTATTTTTCTCTCCAGGTCAGTATTTATTGTACTCTCCAGATCAGTATTTATTGTACTCTCCAGGTAAGTATTTATTGTACTCTCCAGGTCAGTATTTATTGTACTCTCCAGGTCAGTATTTATTACCCTCTCCAGGTCAGCATTTATTGTACTCTCCAGGTCAGTATTTATTGTACTCTCCAGATCAGTATTTATTACCCCCTCCAGGTCAGTATTTATTACACTCTCCAGGTCAGTATTTATTTTACTCCCCAGGACAGTATTTATTGTTCTCTCCAGGTTAGTATTTATTGTAATCTCCAGGTCAGTATTTATTGTACTCTCCAGGTCATTATTTATTACCCTCTCCAGGTCATATTTATTACCCTCTCTAGGTCAGTATTTATTGTTCTCTCCATGTCAGTATTTATTGTACTCTCCAGGTCAGTATTTATTCTGCTCTCCACGTCAGTATTTATTGCCCTCTCCAGGTCAGTATTTATTGTACACTCCAGTTCAGTATTTATTGCCCTCTCCAGATCACTATTTAATGTACCCTCTAGGTCAGTATTTATTGTACTCTCCAGGTCAGTATTTATTGCACTCCCCAGGTCAGTATTTATTATACTCTCCAGGTCAGTATTTATTACCCTCTCCAGATCAATATTTATTGTCCTCTCCAGGTCAGTATTTATTACCCTCTCCAGGTCAGTATTTATTACCCTCTCCATGTCAGTATTTTTTGTCCTCTCCAGGTCAGTATTAATTGTACTCTCCACGTCAGTATTTATTGCCCACTCCAGGTCAGTATTTACTGTACTCTCCAGGTCAGTATTTATTGCCCTCTCCAGGTCAGTGTTTAATGTACCCTCTTGGTCAATATTTAATGTACTCTCCAGGTCAGTATTTATTGTACACTCCAGGTCAGCATTTATTGTACTCTCCAGGTCAGTATTTATTGCACTCCCCATGTCAGTATTTATTATACTCTCCAGGTCAGTATTTATTAACATCTCCAGGTCAGTATTTATTGTATTCTCCAGGTCAGTATTTGTTTTACTCTCCAGGTCAGTATTTATTACACCCTCCAGGTCAGTATTTATTACCCTCTCCAGGTCAGTATTTATTGTACTCTCCAGGTCAGTATTTATTGCCATCTCCAGGTCAGTATTTAATGTACCCTCTAGGTCAGTATTTATTGAACTCACCAGGTCAGTATTTATTTTACACTCCAGGGCAGTATTTATAACCCCCTCCAGGTCAGTATTTATTACCCTCTCTAGGTCAGTATTTATTTTACTCCCCAGGTCAGTATTTATTGTACTCTCCAGGTTAGTAGTTATTCTACCCTCCAGGTCATTATTTATTCTACTCACCAGGTCAGTATTTTTTGTACTCTCCAGGTTAGTAGTTATTCTACTCTCCAGTTCATTATTTATTTTACTCCCCAGGTCAGTATTTATTGTACTCTCCAGGTTAGTATTTATTCTACTCTCCAGGTCATTATTTATTCTACTCTCCAGGTCTGTGTTTATTTTTCTCTCCAGGTCAGTATTTATTGTACTCTCCAGATCAGTATTTATTGTACTCTCCAGGTAAGTATTTATAGTACTCTCCAGGTCAGTATTTATTGTACTCTCCAGGTCAGTATTTATTACCCTCTCCAGGTCAGCATTTATTGTACTCTCCAGGTCAGTATTTATTGTACTCTCCAGATCAGTATTTATTACCCCCTCCAGGTCAGTATTTATTGTACTCTCCAGGTCAGTATTTATTGTCCTCTCCAGGTCAGTATTTATTACCCTCTCCAGGTCAGTATTTATTACCCTATCCATGTCAGTATTTTTTGTACTCTCCAAGTCTGTATGTATTACCCTCTCCAGGTCAATATTTATTGTAATCTCCAGGTCTGTATTTAGTACTCTCTCCAGGTCGGTATTTATTACCCTCTCCAGGTCAGTATTTATTGTACTCTCCAGGTCAGTATTTATTGTACTCTCCACGTCAGTATTTATTGCCCTCTCCAGGTCAGTATTTACTGTACTCTCCAGGTCAGTATTTATTGCCCTCTCCAGGTCAGTGTTTAATGTACCCTCTTGGTCAATATATATTGTACTCTCCAGGTCAGTATTTATTGTACTCTCCAGGTCAGTATTTATTAACATCTCCAGGTCAGTATTTATTGTATTCTCCAGGTCAGTATTTGTTTTACTCTCCAGGTCAGTATTTATTACCCCCTCCAGGTCAGTATTTATTACCCTCTCCAGGTCAGTATTTATTGTACTCTCCAGGTCAGTATTTATTGCCATCTCCAGGTCAGTATTTAATGTACCCTCCAGGTCAGTATTTATTGAACTCTCCAGGTCAGTATTTATTTTACTCTCCAGGGCAGCATTTATCACCCCCTCCAGGTCAGTATTTATTACCCTCTCTGGGTCAGTATTTATTTTACTACCCAGGTCAGTATTTATTGTACTCTCCAGGATAGTAGTTATTCTACTCTCCAGGTCATTATTTATTCTACTCACCAGGTCAGTATTTATTGTACTCTCCAGGTTAGTAGTTATTCTACTCTCCAGGTCATTATTTATTTTACTCCCCAGGTCAGTATTTATTGTACTCTCCAGGTTAGTATTTATTCTACTCTCCAGGTCATTATTTATTCTACTCTCCAGGTCTGTGCTTATTTTTCTCTCCAGGTCAGTATTTATTGTACTCTCCAGATCAGTATTTATTGTACTCTCCAGGTAAGTATTTATAGTACTCTCCAGGTCAGTATTTATTGTACTCTCCAGGTCAGTATTTATTACCCTCTCCAGGTCAGCATTTATTGTACTCTCCAGGTCAGTATTTATTGTACTCTCCAGATCAGTATTTATTACCCCCTCCAGGTCAGTATTTATTACACTCTCCAGGTCAGTATTTATTTTACTCCCCAGGACAGTATTTATTGTTCTCTCCAGGTTAGTATTTATTGTAATCTCCAGGTCAGTATTTATTGTACTCTCCAGGTCATTATTTATTACACTCTCCAGGTCATATTTATTACCCTCTCTAGGTCAGTATTTATTGTCCTCTCCATGTCAGTATTTATTGTACTCTCCAGGTCAGTATTTATTCTGCTCTCCACGTCAGTATTTATTGCCCTCTCCAGGTCAGTATTTATTGTACTCTCCTGTTCAGTATTTATTGCCCTCTCCAGATCACTATTTAATGTACCCTCTAGGTCAGTATTTATTGTACTCTCCAGGTCAGTATTTATTGCACTCCCCAGGTCAGTATTTATTATACTCTCCAGGTCAGTATTTATTACCCTCTCCAGATCAATATTTATTGTATTCTCCAGGTCTGTATTTATTACTCTCTCCAGGTCAGTATTTATTTTACTCCCCAGGTCAGTATTTATTTTACTACCCAGGTCAGTATTTATTGTTCTCTCCAGGTCAGTATTTATTATACTCTCCAGGTCAGTGTTTATTGTACTCTCCAGGTCAGTATTTATTGTAATCTCCAGGTCAGTATTTTTTGTACTCTCCAGGTCTGTATTTATTACCCTCTCCAGGTCAGTATTTTTTGTACTCTCCAGGTCTGTATTTATTACTCTCTCCAGGTCAGTATTTATTTTCCTCTCCATGTCAGTATTTATTGTACTCCCCATGTCAGTATTTATTGTACTCTCCAGGTCAGTATTTATTGTCCTCTCCAGGTCAGTATTTATTAACCTCTCCAGGTCAGTATTTATTACCCTCTCCATGTCAGTATTTTTTGTACTCTCCAAGTCTGTATTTATTACCCTCTCTAGGTCAGTATTTATTGTACTCTCCAGGTCTGTATTTATTATTCTCTCCAGGTCAGTATTTATTACCCTCGCCTTGTCAGTATTTATTGTACTCCCCATGTCAGTATTTATTGTAATCTCCAGGTCAGTTTTTATTGTACTCTCCAGGTCAGTATTTATTACCGTCTCCAGGCCATTATTTATTTTACTCTCCAGGTCAGTATTTATTGTAATCTCCAGGTCAGAATTTTTTGTACTCTCCAGGTCTGTATTTATTACCCTCTCCAGGTCAGTATTTATTGTACTCTCCAGGTCTGTATTTATTACTCTCTCCAGGTCAGTATTCATTATCCTCTCCAGGTCAGTATTTATTGCACTCCACATGTCAGTATTTATTGTACTCTCCATGTCAGTATTTATTGTACTCTCCAGGTCAGTTTTTACTGTATTCTCCAGGTCAGTATTTATTGTACTCTCCAGGTAAGTATGTATTGCACTCTCCAGGTCAGTATTTATTGTATTCTCCAGGTCAGTATTTATTACCCTCAACAGGTCAGCATTTATTGTACTCTCCAGGTCAGTATTTAATGCACTCTCCAGGTCTGTATTTATTATACTCTCCAGGTCAGTGTTTATTGTACTCTCCATGTCAGTATGTATTACTCTCTCCAGTTCAGTATTTATTGTACTCTCCAGGTCAGTATTTTTTGTACTCTCCAAGTCTGTATGTATTACCCTCTCCAGGTCATTATTTATTGTACTCTCCAGGTCTGCATTTAGTACTCTCTCCAGGTCAGTATTTATTACCCTCTCCAGGTCAGTATTTATTGTACTCTCCAGATCAGTATTTATTACCCCCTCCAGGTCAGTATTTATTACACTCTCCAGGTCAGTATTTATTTTACTCCCCAGGACAGTATTTATTGTTCTCACCAGGTTAGTATTTATTGTAATCTCCAGGTCAGTATTTATTGTACTCTCCAGGTCATTATTTATTACCCTCTCCAGGTCAGTATTTATTGTACTCTCCAGTTCAGTATTTATGGCCCCTCCAGATCAGTATTTAATGTATCCTCTAGGTCAGTATTTATTGTACTCTCCAGGTCAGTATTTATTGCACTCCCCAGGTCAGTATTTATTATACTCTCCAGGTCAGTATTTATTACCCTCTCCTGATCAATATTTATTGTATTCTCCAGGTCTGTATTTATTACTCTCTCCAGGTCAGTATTTATTTTACTCCCCAGGTCAGTATTTATTTTACTACCCAGGTCAGTATTTATTATACTCTCCATGTCAGTATTTATTGTACTCTCCAGGTCAGTTTTTATTGTACTCTCCAGGTCAGTATTTATTGTTCTCTCCAGGTCAGTATTTATTATACTCTCCAGGTCAGTATTTATTGTACTCTCCAGGTCAGTATTTATTGTAATCTCCAGGTCAGTATTTTTTGTACTCTCCAGGTCTGTATTTATTACCCTCTCCAGGTCAGTATTTATTGTACTCTCCAGGTCTGTATTTAATACTCTCTCCAGGTCAGTATTTATTTTCCACTCCATGTCAGTATTTATTGTACTCCCCATGTCAGTATTTATTGTACTCTCCAGGTCAGTATTTATTGTCCTCTCCAGGTCAGTATTTATTAACCTCTCCAGGTCAGTATTTATTACCCTCTCCATGTCAGTATTTTTTGTACTCTCCAAGTCTGTATTTATTACCTCTCTAGGTCAGTATTTATTGTACTCTCCAGGTCTGTATTTATTACTCTCTCCAGGTCAGTATTTATTACCCTCGCCTTGTCAGTATTTATTGTACTGTCCATGTCAGTATTTATTGTACTCTCCAGGTCAGTTTTTATTGTACTCTCCAGGTCTGTATTTATTGTTGTCTCCAGGTCAATATTTATTGTACTCTCCAGATCAGTATTTATTGTACTCTCCAGGTAAGTATTTATTGTACTCTCCAGGTCAGTATTTTTTACCCTCTCCAGTTCAGTATTTATTGTACCCTCTAGGTCAGTATTTATTGTACTCTCCAGGTCAGGATTTATTGTACACTCCAGGTCAGTATTTATTGGACTCTCCAGGTAAGTATTTATTACCCTCTCCAGGTCAGTATTTGTTGTATTCTCCAGGTCAGTATTTGTTTTACTCTCCAGGTCAGTATTTATTAACCCCTCCAGGTCAGTATTTATTACCCTCTCCAGGTCAGTATTTATTTTACTCCCCAGGTCAGTATTTATTGTACTCTCCAGGTCAGTATTTATTGTACTCTCCAGGTCAGTATTTATTGTAATCTCCAGGTCAGTATTTTTTGTACTCTCCAGGTCTGTATTTATTACCCTCTCCAGGTCAGTATTTATTGTACTATCCAGGTCTGTATTTATTACTCTCTCCAGGTCAGTATTTATTTTCCTCTCCTGGTCAGTATTTATTGCACTCCCCATGTCAATATTTATTGTACTCTCCATGTCAGTATTTATTGTACTCTCCAGGTCAGTTTTTATTGCACTCTCCAGGTCAGTATTTATTGTTCTCTCCAGGTCAGTATTTATTGTACTCTCCAGGTCAGTATTTATTGTACTCTCCAGGTAAGTATTTATTGTACTCTCCAGGTCAGTATTTATTGTACTCTCCAGGTCAGTATTTATTACCCTCTCCAGGTCAGCATTTATTGTACTCTCCAGGTCAGTATTTATTGTACTCTCCAGGTCTGTATTTATTGTACTCTCCAGGTCAGTGTTTATTGTACTGTCCATGTCAGTATTTATTACTCTCTCCAGGTCAGTATTTATTGCCCTCTCCAGGTCAGTATTTATTGTACCCTCTAGGTCAGTATTTATTGTACTCTCCAGGTCAGTATTTATAGTACACTTCAGGTCAGTATTTATTGTACTCTCCAGGTCAATATTTATTGCACTCCCCAGGTCAGTATTTATTATACTCTCCAGGTCAGTATTTATTACCCTCTCTAGGTCAGTATTTATTGTATTCTCCAGGTCAGTATTTGTTTTACTCTCCAGGTCAGTATTTATTAGCCCCTCCAGTTCAGTATGTATTACCATCTCCAGGTCAGTATTTATTTTACTCCCCAGGTCAGTATTTATTTTACTACCCAGGTCATTATTAATTATACTCTCCAGGTCAGTATTTATTGTACTCTCCAGGTCAGTATTTATTTTAGTCTCCAGTTCAGTAATTTTTGTAATCTCCAGGTCTGTATTTATTACCCTCTCCATGTCAGTATTTATTGGACTCTCCAGGTCTGTATTTATTACTCTCTCCAGGTCAGTATTTAATTTCCTCTCCATGTCAGTCTTTATTGTACTCCCCATGTCAGTATTTATTGTACTCTCCAGGTCAGTATTTATTGTCCTCTCCAGGTCAGTATTTATTACCCTCTCCAGGTCAGTATTTATTACCCTCTACATGTCAGTATTTTTTGTACTTTCCAAGTCTGTATTTATTACCCTCTCTAGTTCAGTATTTATTGTACTCTCCAGGTCTGTATTTATTACTCTCTCCAGGTCAGTATTTATTACCCTCTCCAGGTCAGTATTTATTGTACTCCCCATGTCAGTATTTATTGTACTCTCCAGGTCAGTTTGTATTGTACTCTCCAGGTCAGTATTTATTACCCTCTCCAGGTCAGCATTTATTGTACTCTCCAGGTCAGTATTTATTGTACTCTCCAGGTCAGTATTTATCACCCCCTCCAGGTCAGTTGTTATTACCCTCTCCAGGTCAGTATTTATTGTACTCTCCAGGTCACTATTTATTATACTCTCCACGTCAGTATTTATTGTACTCTCCAGGTCAGCATTTATTGTATTCTCCAGGTCAGTATTTATTATACTCTCCACGTCAGTATTTATTGTACTCTCCAGGTCAGCATTTATTGTATTCTCCAGGTCAGTATTTATTACCCTCTCCAGGTCAGTATTTATTGTACTCTCCAGGTCAGTATTTATTGTACTCTACAGGTCAGTATTTGATACCCTCTCCAGGTCTGTATTTACTACTCTCTCCAGGTCAGTATTTATTACCCTCTCCAGGTCAGTATTTATTGTACTCCCCATGTCAGTATTGATTGTACTCTCCAGGTCAGTATTTATTGTACTCTCCAGGTCAGTATTTATTGTACTCTCCACGTCAGTATTTATTGCCCTCTCCAGGTCATTATTTACTGTAAGCTCCAGGTCAGTATTTATTGCCCTCTCCAGGTCAGTGTTTAATGTACCCTCTTGGTCAATATTTATTGTACTCTCGAGGTCAGTATTTATTGTACAATCCATGTCAGCATTTATTGTACTCTCCAGGTCAGTATTTATTGCACTCCTCAGGTCAGTATTTATTATACTCTCCAGGTCAGTATTTATTAACATCTCCAGGTCAGTATTTATTGTATTCTCCAGGTCAGTATTTATTACCCTCTCCAGGTCAGTATTTATTTTACTCCCCAGGTCATTATTTATTTTACTACCCAGGTCAGTATTTATTGTACTCTCCAGGTCAGTATTTATTGTACTCTCCAGGTCAGTATTTATTGTAGTCTCCAGGTCAGAAATTTTTGTACTCTCCAGGTCTGTATTTATTACCCTCTCCAGGTCAGTATTTATTGTACTCTCCAGGTCTGTATTTATTACCCTCTCCAGGTCAGTATTTATTGTACTCTCCAGGTCTGTATATCTTACTCTCTCCAGGTCAGTATTTATTTTCCTCTCCATGTCAGTATTTATTTTACTCCCCATGTCAGTATTTATTGTACTCTCCAGGTCAGTATTTATTGTCCTCTCCAGGTCAGTATTTATTACCCTCTCCAGGTCAGTATTTATTACCCTCTGCATGTCAGTATTTTTTGTACTCTCCAAGTCTGTATTTATTACCCTCTCTAGGTCAGTATTTATTGTACTCTCCAGGTCTGTATTTATTACTCTCTCCAGGTCAGTATTTATTACCCTCTCCAGGTCAGTATTTATTGTACTCCCCATGTGAGTATTTATTGTACTCTCCAGGCCAGTATTTAATGTACCCTCTAGGTCAGTATTTATTGTCCTCTCCAGGTCAGTATTTATAGTACACTCCAGGTTAGTATTTATTGTACTCTTCAGGTCAGTATTTATTGCACTCCCCAGGTCAGTATTTATTATACTCTCCAGGTCAGTATTTATTACCCTCTCCAGGTCAGTATTTATTGTATTCTCCAGGTCAGTATTTGTTTTACTCTCCAGGTCAGTATTTATTACCCCCTCCAGGTCAGTATTTATTACCCTCTCCAGGTCAGTATTTATTTTACTCCCCAAGTCAGTATTTATTTTACTACACAGGTCAGTATTTATTTTACTCCCCAGGTCAGTATTTATTGTACTCTCCAGGTTAGTATTTATTGTACTCTCAAGGTCATTATTTATTCTACTCGCCATGTCAGTATTTATTGTACTCTCCAGGTTAGTATTAATTGTACTCTCCAGGTCAGTATTTATTTTACTCTCCAGGTCAGTATTTATTGTACTCTCCACGTCAGTATTTATTGCCCTCTCCAGGTCAGTATTTATTGTACTCTCCAGGTCAGTATTTATTGCCCTCTCCAGGCCAGTAGTTAATGTACCCTCTGGGTCAGTATTTATTGTACTCTCCAGGTCAGTATTTATAGTACACTCCAGGTCAGTATTTATTGTACTCTCCAGGTCAGTATTTATTGCACTCCCCAGGTCAGTATTTATTATACTCTACAGGTCAGTACTTATTACCCTCTCCAGGTCAGTATTTATTGTATTCTCCAGGTCAGTATTTGTTTTACTCTCCAGGTCAGTATTTATTACCCCCTCCCGGTCAGTATTTATTACCCTCTCCAGGTCAGTATTTATTTTACTCCCCAAGTCAGTATTTATTTTACTACACAGGTCAGTATTTATTATACTCTCCAGGTCAGTATTTATTGTACTCTCAAGGTCAGTATTTATTACCGTCTCCAGGCCATTATTTATTGTACTCTCCAGGACAGTTTTTACTGTACTCTCCAGGTCTGTATTTATTGTACTCTCCAGGTATGTATGTATTGCACTCTCCAGGTCAGTATTTATTGTATTCTCCAGGTCAGTATTTATTACCCTCAACAGGTCAGCATTTATTGTACTCTCCAGGTCAGTATTTAATGCACTCTCCAGGTCTGTATTTATTGTACTCTCCAGGTCAGTGTTTATTGTACTCTCCATGTCAGTATGTATTACTCTCTCCAGGTCAGTATTTATTGTACTCTCCATGTCAGTATTTATTGTCCTCTCCAGGTCAGTATTTATTACCCTCTCCAGGTCAGTATTTATTACCCTCTCCATGTCAGTATTTTTTGTACTTTCCAAGTCTGTATGTATTACCCTCTCCAGGTCATTATTTATTGTACTCTCCAGGTCTGTATTTATTGCCCTCTCCAGGCCAGTAGTTAATGTACCCTCTGGGTCAGTATTTATTGTACTCTCCAGGTCAGTATTTATAGTACACTCCAGGTCAGTATTTATTGTACTCTCCAGGTCAGTATTTATTGCACTCCCCAGGTCAGTATTTATTATACTCTACAGGTCAGTATTTATTACCCTCTCCAGGTCAGTATTTATTGTATTCTCCAGGTCAGTATTTGTTTTACTCTCCAGGTCAGTATTTATTACCCCCTCCAGGTCAGTATTTATTACCCTCTCCAGGTCAGTATTTATTTTACTCCCCAAGTCAGTATTTATTTTACTACACAGGTCAGTATTTATTATACTCTCCAGGTCAGTATTTATTGTACTCTCCAGGTCAGTATTTATTACCGTCTCCAGGCCATTATTTATTGTACTCTCCAGGTCAGTATTTATTGTAATCTCCAGGTCAGAATTTTTTGTACTCTCCAGGCCTGTATTTATTACATTCTCCAGGTCAGTATTTATTGTACTCTCCAGGTCTGTATTTATTACTCTCTCCAGGTCAGTATTCATTATCCTCTCCAGGTCAGTATTTATTGTAGTCTACATGTCAGTATTTATTGTGCTCTCCATTTCAGTATATATTGTACTCTCCAGGTCAGTTTTTACTGTACTCTCCAGGTCAGTATTTATTGTACTCTCCAGGTAAGTATGTATTGCACTCTCCAGGTCAGTATTTATTGTATTCTCCAGGTCAGTATTTATTACCCTCAACAGGTCAGCATTTATTGTACTGACCAGGTCAGTATTTAATGCACTCTCCAGGTCTGTATTTATTGTACTCTCCAGGTCAGTGTTTATTGTACTCTCCATGTCAGTATGTATTACTCTCTCCAGGTCAGTATTTATTGTACTCTCCATGTCAGTATTTATTGTCCTCTCCAGGTCAGTATTTATTACCCTCTCCAGGTCAGTATTTTTTACCCTCTCCATTTCAGTATTTTTTGTACTCTCCAAGTCTGTATGTATTACCCTCTCCAGGTCATTATTTATTGTACTCTCCAGGTCTGTATTTAGTACTATCTCCAGGTCAGTATTTATTAACCTCTCCAGGTCAGTATTTATTGTACTCTCCAGGTCAGTATTAATTGTACTCTCCACGTCAGTATTTATTGTCCTCTCCAGGTCAGTATTTATTACCCTCTCCAGGTCAGTATTTTTTACCCTCTCCATTTCAGTATTTTTTGTACTCTCCAAGTCTGTATGTATTACCCTCTCCAGGTCAGTATTTGTTTCACTCTCCAGGTCAGTATTTATTACACCCTCCAGGTCAGTATTTATTACCCTCTCCAGGTCAGTATTTATTGTACTCTCCAGGTCAGTATTTATTGCCATCTCCAGGTCAGTATTTAATGTACCCTCTAGGTCAGTATTTATTGAACTCTCCAGGTCAGTATTTATTTTACACTCCAGGGCAGTATTTATAACCCCCTCCAGGTCAGTATTTATTACCCTCTCTAGGTCAGTATTTATTTTACTCCCCAGGTCAGTATTTATTGTACTCTCCAGGTTAGTAGTTATTCTACTCTCCAGGTCATTATTTATTCTACTCACCAGGTCAGTATTTTTTGTACTCTCCAGGTTAGTAGTTATTCTACTCTCCAGTTCATTATTTATTTTACTCCCCAGGTCAGTATTTATTGTACTCTCCAGGTTAGTATTTATTCTACTCTCCAGGTCATTATTTATTCTACTCTCCAGGTCTGTGTTTATTTTTCTCTCCAGGTCAGTATTTATTGTACTCTCCAGATCAGTATTTATTGTACTCTCCAGGTAAGTATTTATAGTACTCTCCAGGTCAGTATTTATTGTACTCTCCAGGTCAGTATTTATTACCCTCTCCAGGTCAGCATTTATTGTACTCTCCAGGTCAGTATTTATTGTACTCTCCAGATCAGTATTTATTACCCCCTCCAGGTCAGTATTTATTGTACTCTCCAGGTCAGTATTTATTGTCCTCTCCAGGTCAGTATTTATTACCCTCTCCAGGTCAGTATTTATTACCCTCTCCATGTCAGTATTTTTTGTACTCTCCAAGTCTGTATGTATTACCCTCTCCAGGTCAATATTTATTGTACTCTCCAGGTCAGTATTTATTGTACTCTCCAGGTCAGTATTTATTACCCTCTCCAGGTCAGCATTTATTGTACTCTCCAGGTCAGTATTTATTGTACTCTCCAGATCAGTATTTATTACCCCCTCCAGGTCAGTATTTATTGTACTCTCCAGGTCAGTATTTATTGTCCTCTCCAGGTCAGTATTTATTACCCTCTCCAGGTCAGTATTTATTACCCTCTCCATGTCAGTATTTTTTGTACTCTCCAAGTCTGTATGTATTACCCTCTCCAGGTCAATATTTATTGTAATCTCCAGGTCTGTATTTAGTACTCTCTCCAGGTCGGTATTTATTACCCTCTCCAGGTCAGTATTTATTGTACTCTCCAGGTCTGTATTTATTACCCTCTCCAGGTCAGTATTTATTGTACTCTCCAGGTCTGTATATCTTACTCTCTCCAGGTCAGTATTTATTTTCCTCTCCATGTCAGTATTTATTTTACTCCCCATGTCAGTATTTATTGTACTCTCCAGGTCAGTATTTATTGTCCTCTCCAGGTCAGTATTTATTACCCTCTCCAGGTCAGTATTTATTACCCTCTGCATGTCAGTATTTTTTGTACTCTCCAAGTCTGTATTTATTACCCTCTCTAGGTCAGTATTTATTGTACTCTCCAGGTCTGTATTTATTACTCTCTCCAGGTCAGTATTTATTACCCTCTCCAGGTCAGTATTTATTGTACTCCCCATGTCAGTATTTATTGTACTCTCCAGGCCAGTATTTAATGTACCCTCTAGGTCAGTATTTATTGTCCTCTCCAGGTCAGTATTTATAGTACACTCCAGGTTAGTATTTATTGTACTCTTCAGGTCAGTATTTATTGCACTCCCCAGGTCAGTATTTATTATACTCTCCAGGTCAGTATTTATTACCCTCTCCAGGTCAGTATTTATTGTATTCTCCAGGTCAGTATTTGTTTTACTCTCCAGGTCAGTATTTATTACCCCCTCCAGGTCAGTATTTATTACCCTCTCCAGGTCAGTATTTATTTTACTCCCCAAGTCAGTATTTATTTTACTACACAGGTCAGTATTTATTTTACTCCCCAGGTCAGTATTTATTGTACTCTCCAGGTTAGTATTTATTGTACTCTCAAGGTCATTATTTATTCTACTCGCCATGTCAGTATTTATTGTACTCTCCAGGTTAGTATTAATTGTACTCTCCAGGTCAGTATTTATTTTACTCTCCAGGTCAGTATTTATTGTACTCTCCACGTCAGTATTTATTGCCCTCTCCAGGTCAGTATTTATTGTACTCTCCAGGTCAGTATTTATTGCCCTCTCCAGGCCAGTAGTTAATGTACCCTCTGGGTCAGTATTTATTGTACTCTCCAGGTCAGTATTTATAGTACACTCCAGGTCAGTATTTATTGTACTCTCCAGGTCAGTATTTATTGCACTCCCCAGGTCAGTATTTATTATACTCTACAGGTCAGTACTTATTACCCTCTCCAGGTCAGTATTTATTGTATTCTCCAGGTCAGTATTTGTTTTACTCTCCAGGTCAGTATTTATTACCCCCTCCCGGTCAGTATTTATTACCCTCTCCAGGTCAGTATTTATTTTACTCCCCAAGTCAGTATTTATTTTACTACACAGGTCAGTATTTATTATACTCTCCAGGTCAGTATTTATTGTACTCTCAAGGTCAGTATTTATTACCGTCTCCAGGCCATTATTTATTGTACTCTCCAGGACAGTTTTTACTGTACTCTCCAGGTCTGTATTTATTGTACTCTCCAGGTATGTATGTATTGCACTCTCCAGGTCAGTATTTATTGTATTCTCCAGGTCAGTATTTATTACCCTCAACAGGTCAACATTTATTGTACTCTCCAGGTCAGTATTTAATGCACTCTCCAGGTCTGTATTTATTGTACTCTCCAGGTCAGTGTTTATTGTACTCTCCATGTCAGTATGTATTACTCTCTCCAGGTCAGTATTTATTGTACTCTCCATGTCAGTATTTATTGTCCTCTCCAGGTCAGTATTTATTACCCTCTCCAGGTCAGTATTTATTACCCTCTCCATGTCAGTATTTTTTGTACTTTCCAAGTCTGTATGTATTACCCTCTCCAGGTCATTATTTATTGTACTCTCCAGGTCTGTATTTATTGCCCTCTCCAGGCCAGTAGTTAATGTACCCTCTGGGTCAGTATTTATTGTACTCTCCAGGTCAGTATTTATAGTACACTCCAGGTCAGTATTTATTGTACTCTCCAGGTCAGTATTTATTGCACTCCCCAGGTCAGTATTTATTATACTCTACAGGTCAGTATTTATTACCCTCTCCAGGTCAGTATTTATTGTATTCTCCAGGTCAGTATTTGTTTTACTCTCCAGGTCAGTATTTATTACCCCCTCCAGGTCAGTATTTATTACCCTCTCCAGGTCAGTATTTATTTTACTCCCCAAGTCAGTATTTATTTTACTACACAGGTCAGTATTTATTATACTCTCCAGGTCAGTATTTATTGTACTCTCCAGGTCAGTATTTATTACCGTCTCCAGGCCATTATTTATTGTACTCTCCAGGTCAGTATTTATTGTAATCTCCAGGTCAGAATTTTTTGTACTCTCCAGGCCTGTATTTATTACATTCTCCAGGTCAGTATTTATTGTACTCTCCAGGTCTGTATTTATTACTCTCTCCAGGTCAGTATTCATTATCCTCTCCAGGTCAGTATTTATTGTAGTCTACATGTCAGTATTTATTGTGCTCTCCATTTCAGTATATATTGTACTCTCCAGGTCAGTTTTTACTGTACTCTCCAGGTCAGTATTTATTGTACTCTCCAGGTAAGTATGTATTGCACTCTCCAGGTCAGTATTTATTGTATTCTCCAGGTCAGTATTTATTACCCTCAACAGGTCAGCATTTATTGTACTGACCAGGTCAGTATTTAATGCACTCTCCAGTTCTGTATTTATTGTACTCTCCAGGTCAGTGTTTATTGTACTCTCCATGTCAGTATGTATTACTCTCTCCAGGTCAGTATTTATTGTACTCTCCATGTCAGTATTTATTGTCCTCTCCAGGTCAGTATTTATTACCCTCTCCAGGTCAGTATTTTTTACCCTCTCCATTTCAGTATTTTTTGTACTCTCCAAGTCTGTATGTATTACCCTCTCCAGGTCATTATTTATTGTACTCTCCAGGTCTGTATTTAGTACTCTCTCCAGGTCAGTATTTATTAACGTCTCCAGGTCAGTATTTATTGCACTCTCCAGGTCAGTATTAATTGTACTCTCCACGTCAGTATTTATTGTCCTCTCCAGGTCAGTATTTATTACCCTCTCCAGGTCAGTATTTTTTACCCTCTCCATTTCAGTATTTTTTGTACTCTCCAAGTCTGTATGTATTACCCTCTCCAGGTCAGTATTTGTTTCACTCTCCAGGTCAGTATTTATTACACCCTCCAGGTCAGTATTTATTACCCTCTCCAGGTCAGTATTTATTGTACTCTCCAGGTCAGTATTTATTGCCATCTCCAGGTCAGTATTTAATGTACCCTCTAGGTCAGTATTTATTGAACTCTCCAGGTCAGTATTTATTTTACACTCCAGGGCAGTATTTATAACCCCCTCCAGGTCAGTATTTATTACCCTCTCTAGGTCAGTATTTATTTTACTCCCCAGGTCAGTATTTATTGTACTCTCCAGGTTAGTAGTTATTCTACTCTCCAGGTCATTATTTATTCTACTCACCAGGTCAGTATTTTTTGTACTCTCCAGGTTAGTAGTTATTCTACTCTCCAGTTCATTATTTATTTTACTCCCCAGGTCAGTATTTATTGTACTCTCCAGGTTAGTATTTATTCTACTCTCCAGGTCATTATTTATTCTACTCTCCAGGTCTGTGTTTATTTTTCTCTCCAGGTCAGTATTTATTGTACTCTCCAGATCAGTATTTATTGTACTCTCCAGGTAAGTATTTATAGTACTCTCCAGGTCAGTATTTATTGTACTCTCCAGGTCAGTATTTATTACCCTCTCCAGGTCAGCATTTATTGTACTCTCCAGGTCAGTATTTATTGTACTCTCCAGATCAGTATTTATTACCCCCTCCAGGTCAGTATTTATTGTACTCTCCAGGTCAGTATTTATTGTCCTCTCCAGGTCAGTATTTATTACCCTCTCCAGGTCAGTATTTATTACCCTCTCCATGTCAGTATTTTTTGTACTCTCCAAGTCTGTATGTATTACCCTCTCCAGGTCAATATTTATTGTAATCTCCAGGTCTGTATTTAGTACTCTCTCCAGGTCGGTATTTATTACCCTCTCCAGGTCAGTATTTATTGTACTCTCCAGGTCAGTATTTATTGTACTCTCCAGGTTAGTAGTTATTCTACTCTCCAGGTCATTATTTATTCTACTCACCAGGTCAGTATTTTTTGTACTCTCCAGGTTAGTAGTTATTCTACTCTCCAGTTCATTATTTATTTTACTCCCCAGGTCAGTATTTATTGTACTCTCCAGGTTAGTATTTATTCTACTCTCCAGGTCATTATTTATTCTACTCTCCAGGTCTGTGTTTATTTTTCTCTCCAGGTCAGTATTTATTGTACTCTCCAGATCAGTATTTATTGTACTCTCCAGGTAAGTATTTATAGTACTCTCCAGGTCAGTATTTATTGTACTCTCCAGGTCAGTATTTATTACCCTCTCCAGGTCAGCATTTATTGTACTCTCCAGGTCAGTATTTATTGTACTCTCCAGATCAGTATTTATTACCCCCTCCAGGTCAGTATTTATTGTACTCTCCAGGTCAGTATTTATTGTCCTCTCCAGGTCAGTATTTATTACCCTCTCCAGGTCAGTATTTATTACCCTCTCCATGTCAGTATTTTTTGTACTCTCCAAGTCTGTATGTATTACCCTCTCCAGGTCAATATTTATTGTAATCTCCAGGTCTGTATTTAGTACTCTCTCCAGGTCGGTATTTATTACCCTCTCCAGGTCAGTATTTATTGTACTCTCCAGGTCAGTACTTATTGTACTCTCCACGTCAGTATTTATTGCCCTCTCCAGGTCAGTATTTACTGTACTCTCCAGGTCAGTATTTATTGCCCTCTCCAGGTCAGTGTTTAATGTACCCTCTTGGTCAATATTTATTGTACTCTCCAAGTCAGTATTTATTGTACACTCCAGGTCAGCATTTATTGTACTCTCCAGGTCAGTATTTATTGCACTCCCCATGTCAGTATTTATTATACTCTCCAGGTCAGTATTTATTAACATCTCCAGGTCAGTATTTATTGTATTCTCCAGGTCAGTATTTGTTTTACTCTCCAGGTCAGTATTTATTACCCCCTCCAGGTCAGTATTTATTACCCTCTCCAAGTCAGTATTTATTGTACTCTCCAGGTCAGTATTTATTGCCATCTCCAGGTCAGTATTTAATGTACCCTCCAGGTCAGTATTTATTGAACTCGCCAGGTCAGTATTTATTTTACTCTCCAGGGCAGCATTTATCACCCCCTCCAGGTCAGTATTTATTACCCTCTCTGGGTCAGTATTTATTTTACTCCCCAGGTCAGTATTTATTGTACTCTCCAGGTTAGTAGTTATTCTACTCTCCAGGTCATTATTTATTCTACTCACCAGGTCCGTATTTATTGTACTCTCCAGGTTAGTAGTTATTCTACTCTCCAGGTCATTATTTATTTTACTCCCCAGGTCAGTATTTATTGTACTCTCCAGGTTAGTATTTATTCTACTCTCCAGGTCATTATTTATTCTACTCTCCAGGTCTGTGCTTATTTTTCTCTCCAGGTCAGTATTTATTGAACTCTCCAGATCAGTATTTATTGTACTCTCCAGGTAAGTATTTATTGTACTCTCCAGGTCAGTATTTATTGTACTCTCCAGGTCAGTATTTATTACCCTCTCCAGGTCAGCATTTATTGTACTCTCCAGGTCAGTATTTATTGTACTCTCCAGATCAGTATTTATTACCCCCTCCAGGTCAGTATTTATTACACTCTCCAGGTCAGTATTTATTTTACTCCCCAGGACTGTATTTATTGTTCTCTCCAGGTTAATATTTATTGTAATGTCCAGGTCAGTATTTATTGTACTCTCCAGGTCATTATTTATTACCCTCTCCAGGTCATATTTATTACCCTCTCTATGTCAGTATTTATTGTCCTCTCCATGTCAGTATTTATTGTACTCTCCAGGTCAGTATTTATTCTGCTCTCCACGTCAGTATTTATTGCCCTCTCCAGGTCAGTATTTATTGTACTCTCCAGTTCAGTATTTATTGCCCTCTCCAGATCAGTATTTAATGTACCCTCTAGGTCAGTATTTATTGTACTCTCCAGGTCAGTATTTATTGCACTCCCCAGGTCAGTATTTATTACCCTCTCCAGATCAATATTTATTGTATTCTCCAGGTCTTTATTTATTACTCTCTCCAGGTCAGTATGTATTTTACTCCCCAGGTCAGTATTTATTTTACTACCCAGGTCAGTATTTATTATACTCTCCATGTCAGTATTTATTGTACTCTCCAGGTCAGTTTTTATTGTACTCTCCATGTCAGTATTTATTGTTCTCTCCAGGTCAGTATTTATTATACTCTCCAGGTCAGTATTTATTGTACTCTCCAGGTCAGCATTTATTGTACTCTCCAGGTCAGTATTTAATGCACTCTCCAGGTCTTTATTTATTGTACTCTCCAGGTCAGTGTTTATTGTACTCTCCATGTCAGTATGTATTACTCTCTCCAGGTCAGTATTTATTGTACTCTCCATGTCAGTATTTATTGTCCTCTCCAGGTCAGTATTTATTACCCTCTCCAGGTCAGTATTTATTACCCTCTCCATGTCAGTATTTTTTGTACTCTCCAAGTCTGTATGTATTAGCCTCTCCAGGTCATTATTTATTGTAATCTCCACGTCTGTATTTAGTACTCTCTCCAGGTCAGTATTTATTACCCTCTCCAGGTCAGTATTTATTGTACTCTCCAGGTCAGTATTAATTGTACTCTCCACGTCAGTATTTATTGCCCTCTCCAGGTCAGTATTTACTGTACTCTCCAGGTCAGTATTTATTGCCCTCTCCAGGTCAGTGTTTAATGTACCCTCTTGGTCAATATTTAATGTACTCTCCAGGTCAGTATTTATTGTACACTCCAGGTCAGCATTTATTGTACTCTCCAGGTCAGTATTTATTGCACTCCCCATGTCAGTATTTATTATACTCTCCAGGTCAGTATTTATTAACATCTCCAGGTCAGTATTTATTGTATTCTCCAGGTCAGTATTTGTTTTACTCTCCAGGTCAGTATTTATTACCCCCTCCAGGTCAGTATTTATTACCCTCTCCAGGTTAGTATTTATTGTACTCTCCAGGTCAGTATTTATTGCCATCTCCAGGTCAGTATATAATGTACCGTCTAGGTCAGTATTTATTGAACTCTCCAGGTCAGTATTTATTTTACACTCCAGGGCAGTATTTATAACCCCCTCCAGGTCAGTATTTATTACCCTCTCTAGGTCAGTATTTATTTTACTCCCCAGGTCAGTTTTTATTGTACTCTCCAGGTTTGTAGTTATTCTACCCTCCAGGTAATTATTTATTCTACTCACCAGGTCAGTATTTTTTGTACTCTCCAGGTTAGTAGTTATTCTACTCTCCAGTTCATTATTTATTTTACTCCCCAGGTCAGTATATATTGTACTCTCCAGGTTAGTATTTATTCTACTCTCCAGGTCATTATTTATTCTACTCTCCAGGTCTGTGTTTATTTTTCTCTCCAGGTCAGTATTTATTGTACTCTCCAGATCAGTATTTATTGTACTCTCCAGGTAAGTATTTATAGTACTCTCCAGGTCAGTATTTATTGTACTCTCCAGGTCAGTATTTATTACCCTCTCCAGGTCAGCATTTATTGTACTCTCCAGGTCAGTATTTATTGTACTCTCCAGATCAGTATTTATTACCCCCTCCAGGTCAGTATTTATTGTACTCTCCAGGTCAGTATTTATTGTCCTCTCCAGGTCAGTATTTATTACCCTCTCCAGGTCAGTATTTATTACCCTATCCATGTCAGTATTTTTTGTACTCTCCAAGTCTGTATGTATTACCCTCTCCAGGTCAATATTTATTGTAATCTCCAGGTCTGTATTTAGTACTCTCTCCAGGTCGGTATTTATTACCCTCTCCAGGTCAGTATTTATTGTACTCTCCAGGTCAGTATTTATTGTACTCTCCACGTCAGTATTTATTGCCCTCTCCAGGTCAGTATTTACTGTACTCTCCAGGACAGTATTTATTGCCCTCTCCAGGTCAGTGTTTAATGTAGCCTCTTGGTCAATATTTATTGTACTCTCCAGATCAGTATTTATTGTACACTCCAGGTCAGCATTTATTGTACTCTCCAGGTCAGTATTTATTGCACTCCCCATGTCAGTATTTATTATACTCTCCAGGTCAGTATTTATTAACATCTCCAGGTCAGTATTTATTGTATTCTCCAGGTCAGTATTTGTTTTACTCTCCAGGTCAGTATTTATTACCCCCTCCAGGTCAGTATTTATTACCCTCTCCAGGTCAGTATTTATTGTACTCTCCAGCTCATTATTTATTGCCATCTCCAGGTCAGTATTTAATGTACCCTCCAGGTCAGTATTTATTGAACTCTCCAGGTCAGTATTTATTTTACTCTCCAGGGCAGCATTTATCACCCCCTCCAGGTCAGTATTTATTACCCTCTCTGGGTCAGTATTTATTTTACTCCCCAGGTCAGTATTTATTGTACTCTCCAGGTTAGTAGTTATTCTACTCTCCAGGTCATTATTTATTCTACTCACCAGGTCAGTATTTATTGTACTCTCCAGGTTAGTAGTTATTCTACTCTCCAGGTCATTATTTATTTTACTCCCCAGGTCAGTATTTATTGTACTCTCCAGGTTGGTATTTATTCTACTCTCCAGGTCATTATTTATTCTACTCTCCAGGTCTGTGCTTATTTTTCTCTCCAGGTCAGTATTTATTGTACTCTCCAGATCAGTATTTATTGTACTCTCCAGGTAAGTATTTATTGTACTCTCCAGGTCAGTATTTATTGTACTCTCCAGGTCAGTATTTATTACCCTCTCCAGGTCAGCATTTATTGTACTCTCCAGGTCAGTATTTATTGTACTCTCCAGATCAGTATTTATTACCCCCTCCAGGTCAGTATTTATTACACTCTCCAGGTCAGTATTTATTTTACTCCCCAGGACAGTATTTATTGTTCTCTCCAGGTTAGTATTTATTGTAATCTCCAGGTCAGTATTTATTGTACTCTCCAGGTCATTATTTATTACCCTCTCCAGATCATATTTATTACCCTCTCTAGGTCAGTATTTATTGTCCTCTCCATGTCAGTATTTATTGTACTCTCCAGGTCAGTATTTATTGCCATCTCCAGGTCAGTATTTAATGTACCCTCCAGGTCAGTATTTATTGAACTCTCCAGTTCAGTATTTATTTTACTCTCCAGGGCAGCATTTATCACCCCCTCCAGGTCAATATTTATTACCCTCTCTGAGTCAGTATTTATTTTACTCCCCAGGTCAGTATTTATTGTACTCTCCAGGTTAGTAGTTATTCTACTCTCCAGGTCATTATTTATTCTACTCACCAGGTCAGTATTTATTGTACTCTCCAGGTTAGTAGTTATTCTACTCTCCAGGTCATTATTTATTTTACTCCCAGGTCAGTATTTATTGTACTCTCCAGGTTAGTATTTATTCTACTCTCCAGGTCATTATTTATTCTACTCTCCAGGTCTGTGCTTATTTTTCTCTCCAGGTCAGTATTTATTACCCTCTCCAGGTCAGCATTTATTGTACTCTCCAGGTCAGTATTTATTGTACTCTCCAGATCAGTATTTATTACCCCCTCCAGGTCAGTATTTATTACACTCTCCAGGTCAGTATTTATTTTACTCCCCAGGACAGTATTTATTGTTCTCTCCAGGTTAGTATTTATTGTAATCTCCAGGTCAGTATTTATTGTACTCTCCAGGTCATTATTTATTACCCTCTCCAGGTCATATTTATTACCCTCTCTAGGTCAATATTTATTGTCCTCTCCATGTCAGTATTTATTGTACTCTCCAGGTCAGTATTTATTCTGCTCTCCACGTCAGTATTTATTGCCCTCTCCAGGTCAGTATTTATTGTACTCTCCAGTTCAGTATTTATTGCCCTCTCCAGATCACTATTTAATGTATCCTCTAGGACAGTATTTATTGTACTCTCCAGGTCAGTATTTATTGCACTCCCCAGGTCAGTATTTATTATACTCTCCAGGTCAGTATTTATTACCCTCTCCAGATCAATATTTATTGTCCTCTCCAGGTCACTATTTATTACCCTCTCCAGGTCAGTATTTATTACCCTCTCCATGTCAGTATTTTTTGTACTCTCCAAGTCTGTATGTATTAGCCTCTCCAGGTCATTATTTATTGTAATCTCCAGGTCTGTATTTAGTACTCTCTCCAGGTCAGTATTTATTACCCTCTCCAGGTCAGTATTTATTTTACTCCCCAGGTCAGTATTTATTGTACTCTCCAGGTTAGTATTTATTCTACTCTCCAGGTCATTATTTATTCTACTCTCCAGGTCTGTGTTTATTTTTCTCTCCAGGTCAGTATTTATGTACTCTCCAGATCAGTATTTATAGTACTCTCATGGTAAGTATTTATAGTACTCTCCAGGTCAGTATTTATTGTACTCTCCAGGTCAGTATTTATTACCCTCTCCAGGTCAGCATTTATTGTACTCTCCAGGTCAGTATTTATTGTACTCTCCAGATCAGTATTTATTACCCCCTCCAGGTCAGTATTTATTGTACTCTCCAGGTCAGTATTTATTGTCCTCTCCAGGTCAGTATTTATTACCCTCTCCAGGTCAGTATTTATTACCCTATCCATGTCAGTATTTTTTGTACTCTCCAAGTCTGTATGTATTACCCTCTCCAGGTCAATATTTATTGTAATCTCCAGGTCTGTATTTAGTACTCTCTCCAGGTCTGTATTTATTACCCTCTCCAGGTCAGTATTTATTGTACTCTCCAGGTCAGTATTTATTGTACTCTCCAGGTCAGTGTTTAATGTACCCTCTTGGTCAATATTTATTGTACTCTCCAGGTCAGTATTTATTGTACTCTCCAGGTCAGTATTTATTAACATCTCCAGGTCAGTATTTATTGTATTCTCCAGGTCAGTATTTGTTTTACTCTCCAGGTCAGTATTTATTACCCCCTCCAGGTCAGTATTTATTACCCTCTCCAGGTCAGTATTTATTGTACTCTCCAGGTCAGTATTTATTGCCATCTCCAGGTCAGTATTTAATGTACCCTCCAGGTCAGTATTTATTGAATTCTCCAGGTCAGTATTTATTTTACTCTCCAGGGCAGCATTTATCACCCCCTCCAGGTCAGTATTTATTACTCTCTCTGGGTCAGTATTTATTTTACTCCCCAGGTCAGTATTTATTGTACTCACTAGGTCAGTATTTATTGTACTCTCCAGGTTAGTAGTTATTCTACTCTCCAGGTCATTTTTTATTTTACTCCCCAGGTCAGTATTTATTGTACTCTCCAGGTTAGTATTTATTCTACTCTACAGGTCATTATTTATTCTACTCTCCAGGTCTGTGCTTATTTTTCTCTCCAGGTCAGTATTTATTGTACTCTCCAGATCAGTATTTATTGTACTCTCCAGGTAAGTATTTATTGTACTCTCCAGGTCAGTATTTATTGTACTCTCAAGGTCAGTATTTATTACCCTCTCCAGGTCAGCATTTATTGTACTCTCCAGGTCAGTATTTATTGTACTCTCCAGATCAGTATTTATTACCCCCTCCAGGTCAGTATTTATTACACTCTCCAGGTCAGTATTTATTTTACTCCCCAGGACAGTATTTATTGTTCTCTCCAGGTTAGTATTTATTGTAATCTCCAGGTCAGTATTTATTGTACTCTCCAGGTCATTATTTATTATCCTCTCCAGGTCATATTTATTACCCTCTCTGGGTCAGTATTTATTGTCCTCTCCATGTCAGTATTTATTGTACTCTCCAGGTCAGTATTTATTCTGCTCTCCACATCAGTATTTATTGCCCTCTCCAGGTCAGTATTTATTGTACTCTCCAGGTCAGTATTTATTGCACTCCCCAGGTCAGTATTTATTATACTCTCCAGGTCAGTATTTATTACCCTCTCCAGATCAATATTTATTGTATTCTCCAGGTCTGTATTTATTACTCTCTCCAGGTCAGTATTTATTTTACTCCCCAGGTCAGTATTTATTTTACTACCCAGGTCAGTATTTATTGTTCTCTCCAGTTCAGTATTTATTATACTCTCCAGGTCAGTATTTTTTGTACTCTCCAGGTCTGTATTTATTACCCTCTCCAGGTCAGTATTTTTTGTACTCTCCAGGTCTGTATTTATTACTCTCTCCAGGTCAGTATTTATTTTCCTCTCCATGTCAGTATTTATTGTACTCCCCATGTCAGTATTTATTGTACTCTCCAGGTCAGTATTTATTGTCCTCTCCAGGTCAGTATTTATTAACCTCTCCAGGTCAGTATTTATTACCCTCTCCATGTCAGTATTTTTTGTACTCTCCAAGTCTGTATTTATTACCCTCTCTAGGTCAGTATTTATTGTACTCTCCAGGTCTGTATTTATTATTCTCTCCAGGTCAGTATTTATTACCCTCGCCTTGTCAGTATTTATTGTACTCCCCATGTCAGTATTTATTGTAATCTCCAGGTCAGTTTTTATTGTACTCTCCAGGTCAGTATTTATTACCGTCTCCAGGCCATTATTTATTTTACTCCCCAGGTCAGTATTTATTTTACTACCCAGGTCAGTATTTGTTATACTCTCCAGGTCAGTATTTATTACCCTCTCCAGATCAATATTTATTGTATTCTCCAGGTCTGTATTTATTACTCTCTCCAGGTCAGTATTTATTTTACTCCCCAGGTCAGTATTTATTTTACTACCCAGGTCAGTATTTATTGTTCTCTCCAGGTCAGTATTTATTATACTCTCCAGGTCAGTATTTATTGTACTCTCCAGGTCAGCATTTATTGTAATCTCCAGGTCAGTATTTTTTGTACTCTCCAGGTCTGTATTTATTACCCTCTCCAGGTCAGTATTTTTTGTACTCTCCAGGTCTGTATTTATTACTCTCTCCAGGTCAGTATTTATTTTCCTCTCCATGTCAGTATTTATTGTACTCCCCATGTCAGTATTTATTGTACTCTCCAGGTCAGTATTTATTGTCCTCTCCAGGTCAGTATTTATTACCCTCTCCAGGTCAGCATTTATTGTACTCTCCAGGTCAGTATTTATTGTACTCTCCAGATCAGTATTTATTACCCCCTCCAGGTCAGTATTTATTACACTCTCCAGGTCAGTATTTATTTTACTCCCCAGGACAGTATTTATTGTTCTCTCCAGGTTAGTATTTATTGTAATCTCCAGGTCAGTATTTATTGTACTCTCCAGGTCATTATTTATTACCCTCTCCAGGTCATATTTATTACCCTCTCTAGGTCAGTATTTATTGTCCTCTCCATGTCAGTATTTATTGTACTCTCCAGGTCAGTATTTATTGCCATCTCCAGGTCAGTATTTAATGTACCCTCCAGGTCAGTATTTATTGAACTCTCCAGTTCAGTATTTATTTTACTCTCCAGGGCAGCATTTATCACCCCCTCCAGGTCAGTATTTATTACCCTCTCTGAGTCAGTATTTATTTTACTCCCCAGGTCAGTATTTATTGTACTCTCCAGGTTAGTAGTTATTCTACTCTCCAGGTCATTATTTATTCTACTCACCAGGTCAGTATTTATTGTACTCTCCAGGTTAGTAGTTATTCTACTCTCCAGGTCATTATTTATTTTACTCCCAGGTCAGTATTTATTGTACTCTCCAGGTTAGTATGTATTCTACTCTCCAGGTCATTATTTATTCTACTCTCCAGGTCTGTGCTTATTTTTCTCTCCAGGTCAGTATTTATTGTACTCTCCAGATCAGTATTTATTGTACTCTCCAGGTAAGTATTTATTGTACTCTCCAGGTCAGTATTTATTGTACTCTCCAGGTCAGTATTTATTACCCTCTCCAGGTCAGCATTTATTGTACTCTCCAGGTCAGTATTTATTGTACTCTCCAGATCAGTATTCATTACCCCCTCCAGGTCAGTATTTATTACACTCTCCAGGTCAGTATTTATTTTACTCCCCAGGACAGTATTTATTGTTCTCTCCAGGTTAGTATTTATTGTAATCTCCAGGTCAGTATTTATTGTACTCTCCAGGTCATTATTTATTACCCTCTCCAGGTCATATTTATTACCCTCTCTAGGTCAATATTTATTGTCCTCTCCATGTCAGTATTTATTGTACTCTCCAGGTCAGTATTTATTCTGCTCTCCACGTCAGTATTTATTGCCCTCTCCAGGTCAGTATTTATTGTACTCTCCAGTTCAGTATTTATTGCCCTCTCCAGATCACTATTTAATGTATCCTCTAGGACAGTATTTATTGTACTCTCCAGGTCAGTATTTATTGCACTCCCCAGGTCAGTATTTATTATACTCTCCAGGTCAGTATTTATTACCCTCTCCAGATCAATATTTATTGTCCTCTCCAGGTCAGTATTTATTACCCTCTCCAGGTCAGTATTTATTACCCTCTCCATGTCAGTATTTTTTGTACTCTCCAAGTCTGTATGTATTAGCCTCTCCAGGTCATTATTTATTGTAATCTCCAGGTCTGTATTTAGTACTCTCTCCAGGTCAGTATTTATTACCCTCTCCAGGTCAGTATTTATTTTACTCCCCAGGTCAGTATTTATTGTACTCTCCAGGTTAGTATTTATTCTACTCTCCAGGTCATTATTTATTCTACTCTCCAGGTCTGTGTTTATTTTTCTCTCCAGGTCAGTATTTATTGTACTCTCCAGATCAGTATTTATAGTACTCTCATGGTAAGTATTTATAGTACTCTCCAGGTCAGTATTTATTGTACTCTCCAGGTCAGTATTTATTACCCTCTCCAGGTCAGCATTTATTGTACTCTCCAGGTCAGTATTTATTGTACTCTCCAGATCAGTATTTATTACCCCCTCCAGGTCAGTATTTATTGTACTCTCCAGGTCAGTATTTATTGTCCTCTCCAGGTCAGTATTTATTACCCTCTCCAGGTCAGTATTTATTACCCTATCCATGTCAGTATTTTTTGTACTCTCCAAGTCTGTATGTATTACCCTCTCCAGGTCAATATTTATTGTAATCTCCAGGTCTGTATTTAGTACTCTCTCCAGGTCTGTATTTATTACCCTCTCCAGGTCAGTATTTATTGTACTCTCCAGGTCAGTATTTATTGTACTCTCCAGGTCAGTGTTTAATGTACCCTCTTGGTCAATATTTATTGTACTCTCCAGGTCAGTATTTATTGTACTCTCCAGGTCAGTATTTATTAACATCACCAGGTCAGTATTTATTGTATTCTCCAGGTCAGTATTTGTTTTACTCTCCAGGTCAGTATTTATTACCCCCTCCAGGTCAGTATTTATTACCCTCTCCAGGTCAGTATTTATTGTACTCTCCAGGTCAGTATTTATTGCCATCTCCAGGTCAGTATTTAATGTACCCTCCAGGTCAGTATTTATTGAATTCTCCAGGTCAGTATTTATTTTACTCTCCAGGGCAGCATTTATCACCCCCTCCAGGTCAGTATTTATTACTCTCTCTGGGTCAGTATTTATTTTACTCCCCAGGTCAGTATTTATTGTACTCTCCAGGTTAGTAGTTATTCTACTCTCCAGGTCATTATTTATTCTACTCACTAGGTCAGTATTTATTGTACTCTCCAGGTTAGTAGTTATTCTACTCTCCAGGTCATTTTTTATTTTACTCCCCAGGTCAGTATTTATTGTACTCTCCAGGTTAGTATTTATTCTACTCTCCAGGTCATTATTTATTCTACTCTCCAGGTCTGTGCTTATTTTTCTCTCCAGGTCAGTATTTATTGTACTCTCCAGATCAGTATTTATTGTACTCTCCAGGTAAGTATTTATTGTACTCTCCAGGTCAGTATTTATTGTACTCTCAAGGTCAGTATTTATTACCCTCTCCAGGTCAGCATTTATTGTACTCTCCAGGTCAGTATTTATTGTACTCTCCAGATCAGTATTTATTACCCCCTCCAGGTCAGTATTTATTACACTCTCCAGGTCAGTATTTATTTTACTCCCCAGGACAGTATTTATTGTTCTCTCCAGGTTAGTATTTATTGTAATCTCCAGGTCAGTATTTATTGTACTCTCCAGGTCATTATTTATTACCCTCTCCAGGTCATATTTATTACCCTCTCTGGGTCAGTATTTATTGTCCTCTCCATGTCAGTATTTATTGTACTCTCCAGGTCAGTATTTATTCTGCTCTCCACGTCAGTATTTATTGCCCTCTCCAGGTCAGTATTTATTGTACTCTCCAGGTCAGTATTTATTGCACTCCCCAGGTCAGTATTTATTATACTCTCCAGGTCAGTATTTATTACCCTCTCCAGATCAATATTTATTGTATTCTCCAGGTCTGTATTTATTACTCTCTCCAGGTCAGTATTTATTTTACTCCCCAGGTCAGTATTTATTTTACTACCCAGGTCAGTATTTATTGTTCTCTCCAGTTCAGTATTTATTATACTCTCCAGGTCAGTATTTTTTGTACTCTCCAGGTCTGTATTTATTACCCTCTCCAGGTCAGTATTTTTTGTACTCTCCAGGTCTGTATTTATTAATCTCTCCAGGTCAGTATTTATTTTCCTCTCCATGTCAGTATTTATTGTACTCCCCATGTCAGTATTTATTGTACTCTCCAGGTCAGTATTTATTGTCCTCTCCAGGTCAGTATTTATTAACCTCTCCAGGTCAGTATTTATTACCCTCTCCATGTCAGTATTTTTTGTACTCTCCAAGTCTGTATTTATTACCCTCTCTAGGTCAGTATTTATTGTACTCTCCAGGTCTCTATTTATTATTCTCTCCAGGTCAGTATTTATTATCCTCGCCTTGTCAGTATTTATTGTACTACCCATGTCAGTATTTATTGTACTCTCCAGGTCAGTTTTTATTGTACTCTCCAGGTCAGTATTTATTACCGTCTCCAGGCCATTATTTATTGTACTCTACAGGTCAGTATTTATTGTAATCTCCAGGTCAGAATTTTTTGTACTCTGCAGGTCTGTATTTATTACCCTCTCCAGGTCAGTATTTATTGTACTCTCCAGGTCTGTATTTATTACACTCTCCAGGTCAGTATTCAATATCCTCTCCAGGTCAGTATTTATTGCACTCCACATGTCAGTATTTATTGTACTCTCCATGTCAGTATTTATTGTACTCTCCAGGTCAGTTTTTACTGTATTCTCCAGGTCAGTATTTATTGTACTCTCCAGGTAAGTATGTATTGCACTCTCCAGGTCAGTATTTATTGTATTCTCCAGGTCAGTATTTATTACCCTCAACAGGTCAGCATTTATTGTACTCTCCAGGTCAGTATTTAATGCACTCTCCAGGTCTGTATTTATTATACTCTCCAGGTCAGTGTTTATTGTACTCTCCATGTCAGTATGTATTACTCTCTCCAGGTCAGTATTTATTGTACTCTCCAGGTCAGTATTTATTGTCCTCTCCAGGTCAGTATTTATTACCCTCTCCAGGTCAGTATTTATTACCCTCTCCATGTCAGTATTTTTTGTACTCTCCAAGTCTGTATGTATTACCCTCTCCAGGTCATTAATTATTGTACTCTCCAGGTCTGTATTTAGTACTCTCTCCAGGTCAGTATTTATTACCCTCTCCAGGTCAGTATTTATTGTACTCTCCAGATCAGTATTTATTACCCCCTCCAGGTCAGTATTTATTACACTCTCCAGGTCAGTATTTATTTTACTCACCAGGACAGTATTTATTGTTCTCACCAGGTTAGTATTTATTGTAATCTCCAGGTCAGTATTTATTGTACTCTCCAGGTCATTATTTATTACCCTCTCCAGGTCAGTATTTATTGTACTCTCCAGTTCAGTATTTATTGCCCTCTCCAGATCAGTATTTAATGTACCCTCTAGGTCAGTATTTATTGTACTCTCCAGGTCAGTATTTATTGCACTCCCCAGGTCAGTATTTATTATACTCTCCAGGTCAGTATTTATTACCCTCTCCAGATCAATATTTATTGTATTCTCCAGGTCTGTATTTATTACTCTCTCCAGGTCAGTATTTATTTTACTTCCCAGGTCAGTATTTATTTTACTACCCAGGTCAGTATTTATTATACTCTCCATGTCAGTATTTATTGTACTCTCCAGGTCAGTTTTTATTGTACTCTCCAGGTCAGTATTTATTGTTCTCTCCAGGTCAGTATTTATTATACTCTCCAGGTCAGTATTTATTGTACTCTCCTGGTCAGTATTTATTGTAATCTCCAGGTCAGTATTTTTTGTACTCTCCAGGTCTGTATTTATTACCCTCTCCAGGTCAGTATTTATTGTACTCTCCAGGTCTGTATTTAATACTCTCTCCTGGTCAGTATTTATTTTCCTCTCCATGTCAGTATTTATTGTACTCCCCATGTCAGTATTTATTGTACTCTCCTGGTCAGTATTTATTGTCCTCTCCAGGTCAGTATTTATTAACCTCTCCAGTTCAGTATTTATTACCCTCTCCATGTCAGTATTTTTTGTACTCTCCAAGTCTGTATTTATTACCTCTCTAGGTCAGTATTTATTGTACTCTCCAGGTCTGTATTTATTACTCTCTCCAGGTCAGTATTTATTACCCTCGCCTTGTCAGTATTTATTGTACTCCCCATGTCAGTATTTATTGTACTCTCCAGGTCAGTTTTTATTGTACTCTCCAGGTCTGTATTTATTGTTGTCTCCAGGTCAGTATTTATTGTACTCTCCAGATCAGTATTTATTGTACTCTCCAGGTAAGTATTTATTGTACTCTCCAGGTCAGTATTTTTTACCCTCTCCAGTTCAGTATTTATTGCAACCCTCTAGGTCAGTATTTATTGTACTCTCCAGGTCAGGATTTATTGTACACTCCAGGTCAGTATTTATTGGACTCTCCAGGTCAGTATTTATTACCCTCTCCAGGTCAGTATTTGTTGTATTCTCCAGGTCAGTATTTGTTTTACTCTCCAGGTCAGTATTTATTAACACCTCCAGGTCAGTATTTATTGTTCTCTCCAGGTCAGTATTTATTATACTCTCCAGGTCAGTATTTATTGTACTCTCCAGGTCAGTATTTATTGTAATCTCCAGGTCAGTATTTTTTGTACTCTCCAGGTCTGTATTTATTACCCTCTCCAGGTCAGTATTTTTTGTACTCTCCAGGTCTGTATTTATTACTCTCTCCAGGTCAGTATTTATTTTCCTCTCCATGTCAGTATTTATTGTACTCCCCATGTCAGTATTTATTGTACTCTCCAGGTCAGTATTTATTGTCCTCTCCAGGTCAGTATTTATTAACCTCTCCAGGTCAGTATTTATTACCCTCTCCATGTCAGTATTTTTTGTACTCTCCAAGTCTGTATTTATTACCCTCTCTAGGTCAGTATTTATTGTACTCTCCAGGTCTGTATTTATTATTCTCTCCAGGTCAGTATTTATTACCCTCGCCTTGTCAGTATTTATTGTACTCCCCATGTCAGTATTTATTGTAATCTCCAGGTCAGTTTTTATTGTACTCTCCAGGTCAGTATTTATTACCGTCTCCAGGCCATTATTTATTTTACTCCCCAGGTCAGTATTTATTTTACTACCCAGGTCAGTATTTGTTATACTCTCCAGGTCAGTATTTATTACCCTCTCCAGATCAATATTTATTGTATTCTCCAGGTCTGTATTTATTACTCTCTCCAGGTCAGTATTTATTTTACTCCCCAGGTCAGTATTTATTTTACTACCCAGGTCAGTATTTATTGTTCTCTCCAGGTCAGTATTTATTATACTCTCCAGGTCAGTATTTATTGTACTCTCCAGGTCAGCATTTATTGTAATCTCCAGGTCAGTATTTTTTGTACTCTCCAGGTCTGTATTTATTACCCTCTCCAGGTCAGTATTTTTTGTACTCTCCAGGTCTGTATTTATTACTCTCTCCAGGTCAGTATTTATTTTCCTCTCCATGTCAGTATTTATTGTACTCCCCATGTCAGTATTTATTGTACTCTCCAGGTCAGTATTTATTGTCCTCTCCAGGTCAGTATTTATTAACCTCTCCAGGTCAGTATTTATTACCCTCTCCATGTCAGTATTTTTTGTACTCTCCAAGTCTGTATTTATTACCCTCTCTAGGTCAGTATTTATTGTACTCTCCAGGTCTCTATTTATTATTCTCTCCAGGTCAGTATTTATTACCCTCGCCTTGTCAGTATTTATTGTACTACCCATGTCAGTATTTATTGTACTCTCCAGGTCAGTTTTTATTGTACTCTCCAGGTCAGTATTTATTACCGTCTCCAGGCCATTATTTATTGTACTCTCCAGGTCAGTATTTATTGTAATCTCCAGGTCAGAATTTTTTGTACTCTGCAGGTCTGTATTTATTACCCTCTCCAGGTCAGTATTTATTGTACTCTCCAGGTCTGTATTTATTACACTCTCCAGGTCAGTATTCATTATCCTCTCCAGGTCAGTATTTATTGCACTCCACATGTCAGTATTTATTGTACTCTCCATGTCAGTATTTATTGTACTCTCCAGGTCAGTTTTTACTGTATTCTCCAGGTCAGTATTTATTGTACTCTCCAGGTAAGTATGTATTGGACTCTCCAGGTCAGTATTTATTGTATTCTCCAGGTCAGTATTTATTACCCTCAACAGGTCAGCATTTATTGTACTCTCCAGGTCAGTATTTAATGCACTCTCCAGGTCTGTATTTATTATACTCTCCAGGTCAGTGTTTATTGTACTCTCCATGTCAGTATGTATTACTCTCTCCAGGTCAGTATTTATTGTACTCTCCAGGTCAGTAGTTATTGTCCTCTCCAGGTCAGTATTTATTACCCTCTCCAGGTCAGTATTTATTACCCTCTCCATGTCAGTATTTTTTGTACTCTCCAAGTCTGTATGTATTACCCTCTCCAGGTCATTATTTATTGTACTCTCCAGGTCTGTATTTAGTACTCTCTCCAGGTCAGTATTTATTACCCTCTCCAGGTCAGTATTTATTGTACTCTCCAGATCAGTATTTATTACCCCCTCCAGGTCTGTATTTATTACCCTCTCCAGGTCAGTATTTATTGTACTCTCCAGGTCTGTATTTAATACTCTCTCCTGGTCAGTATTTATTTTCCTCTCCATGTCAGTATTTATTGTACTCCCCATGTCAGTATTTATTGTACTCTCCTGGTCAGTATTTATTGTCCTCTCCAGGTCAGTATTTATTAACCTCTCCAGTTCAGTATTTATTACCCTCTCCATGTCAGTATTTTTTGTACTCTCCAAGTCTGTATTTATTACCTCTCTAGGTCAGTATTTATTGTACTCTCCAGGTCTGTATTTATTACTCTCTCCAGGTCAGTATTTATTACCCTCGCCTTGTCAGTATTTATTGTACTCCCCATGTCAGTATTTATTGTACTCTCCAGGTCAGTTTTTATTGTACTCTCCAGGTCTGTATTTATTGTTGTCTCCAGGTCAGTATTTATTGTACTCTCCAGATCAGTATTTATTGTACTCTCCAGGTAAGTATTTATTGTACTCTCCAGGTCAGTATTTTTTACCCTCTCCAGTTCAGTATTTATTGTAACCCTCTAGGTCAGTATTTATTGTACTCTCCAGGTCAGGATTTATTGTACACTCCAGGTCAGTATTTATTGGACTCTCCAGGTCAGTATTTATTACCCTCTCCAGGTCAGTATTTGTTGTATTCTCCAGGTCAGTATTTGTTTTACTCTCCAGGTCAGTATTTATTAACACCTCCAGGTCAGTATTTATTGTTCTCTCCAGGTCAGTATTTATTATACTCTCCAGGTCAGTATTTATTGTACTCTCCAGGTCAGTATTTATTGTAATCTCCAGGTCAGTATTTTTTGTACTCTCCAGGTCTGTATTTATTACCCTCTCCAGGTCAGTATTTTTTGTACTCTCCAGGTCTGTATTTATTACTCTCTCCAGGTCAGTATATATTTTCCTCTCCATGTCAGTATTTATTGTACTCCCCATGTCAGTATTTATTGTACTCTCCAGGTCAGTATTTATTGTCCTCTCCAGGTCAGTATTTATTAACCTCTCCAGGTCAGTATTTATTACCCTCTCCATGTCAGTATTTTTTGTACTCTCCAAGTCTGTATTTATTACCCTCTCTAGGTCAGTATTTATTGTACTCTCCAGGTCTGTATTTATTATTCTCTCCAGGTCAGTATTTATTACCCTCGCCTTGTCAGTATTTATTGTACTCCCCATGTCAGTATTTATTGTAATCTCCAGGTCAGTTTTTATTGTACTCTCCAGGTCAGTATTTATTACCGTCTCCAGGACATTATTTATTTTACTCCCCAGGTCAGTATTTATTTTACTACCCAGGTCAGTATTTGTTATACTCTCCAGGTCAGTATTTATTACCCTCTCCAGATCAATATTTATTGTATTCTCCAGGTCTGTATTTATTACTCTCTCCAGGTCAGTATTTATTTTACTCCCCAGGTCAGTATTTATTTTACTACCCAGGTCAGTATTTATTGTTCTCTCCAGGTCAGTATTTATTATACTCTCCAGGTCAGTATTTATTGTACTCTCCAGGTCAGCATTTATTGTAATCTCCAGGTCAGTATTTTTTGTACTCTCCAGGTCTGTATTTATTACCCTCTCCAGGTCAGTATTTTTTGTACTCTCCAGGTCTGTATTTATTACTCTCTCCAGGTCAGTATTTATTTTCCTCTCCATGTCAGTATTTATTGTACTCCCCATGTCAGTATTTATTGTACTCTCCAGGTCAGTATTTATTGTCCTCTCCAGGTCAGTATTTATTAACCTCTCCAGGTCAGTATTTATTACCCTCTCCATGTCAGTATTTTTTGTACTCTCCAAGTCTGTATTTATTACCCTCTCTAGGTCAGTATTTATTGTACTCTCCAGGTCTCTATTTATTATTCTCTCCAGGTCAGTATTTATTACCCTCGCCTTGTCAGTATTTATTGTACTACCCATGTCAGTATTTATTGTACTCTCCAGGTCAGTTTTTATTGTACTCTCCAGGTCAGTATTTATTACCGTCTCCAGGCCATTATTTATTGTACTCTCCAGGTCAGTATTTATTGTAATCTCCAGGTCAGAATTTTTTGTACTCTGCAGGTCTGTATTTATTACCCTCTCCAGGTCAGTATTTATTGTACTCTCCAGGTCTGTATTTATTACACTCTCCAGGTCAGTATTCATTATCCTCTCCAGGTCAGTATTTATTGCACTCCACATGTCAGTATTTATTGTACTCTCCATGTCAGTATTTATTGTACTCTCCAGGTCAGTTTTTACTGTATTCTCCAGGTCAGTATTTATTGTACTCTCCAGGTAAGTATGTATTGCACTCTCCAGGTCAGTATTTATTGTATTCTCCAGGTCAGTATTTATTACCCTCAACAGGTCAGCATTTATTGTACTCTCCAGGTCAGTATTTAATGCACTCTCCAGGTCTGTATTTATTATACTCTCCAGGTCAGTGTTTATTGTACTCTCCATGTCAGTATGTATTACTCTCTCCAGGTCAGTATTTATTGTACTCTCCAGGTCAGTAGTTATTGTCCTCTCCAGGTCAGTATTTATTACCCTCTCCAGGTCAGTATTTATTACCCTCTCCATGTCAGTATTTTTTGTACTCTCCAAGTCTGTATGTATTACCCTCTCCAGGTCATTATTTATTGTACTCTCCAGGTCTGTATTTAGTACTCTCTCCAGGTCAGTATTTATTACCCTCTCCAGGTCAGTATTTATTGTACTCTCCAGATCAGTATTTATTACCCCCTCCAGGTCAGTATTTATTACACTCTCCAGGTCAGTATTTATTTTACTCACCAGGACAGTATTTATTGTTCTCACCAGGTTAGTATTTATTGTAATCTCCAGGTCAGTATTTATTGTACTCTCCAGGTCATTATTTATTACCCTCTCCAGGTCAGTATTTATTGTACTCTCCAGTTCAGTATTTATTGCCCTCTCCAGATCATTATTTAATGTACCCTCTAGGTCAGTATTTATTGTACTCTCCAGGTCAGTATTTATTGCACTCCCCAGGTCAGTATTTATTATGCTCTCCAGGTCAGTATTTATTACCCTCTCCAGATCAATATTTATTGTATTCTCCAGGTCTGTATTTATTACTCTCTCCAGGTCAGTATTTATTTTACTTCCCAGGTCAGTATTTATTTTACTACCCAGGTCAGGATTTAATATACTCTCCATGTCAGTATTTATTGTACTCTCCAGGTCAGTTTTTATTGTACTCTCCAGGTCAGTATTTATTGTTCTCTCCAGGTCAGTATTTATTATACTCTCCAGGTCAGTATTTATTGTACTCTCCTGGTCAGTATTTATTGTAATCTCCAGGTCAGTATTTTTTGTACTCTCCAGGTCTGTATTTATTACCCTCTCCAGGTCAGTATTTATTGTACTCTCCAGGTCTGTATTTAATACTCTCTCCTGGTCAGTATTTATTTTCCTCTCCATGTCAGTATTTATTGTACTCCCCATGTCAGTATTTATTGTACTCTCCTGGTCAGTATTTATTGTCCTCTCCAGGTCAGTATTTATTAACCTCTCCAGGTCAGTATTTATTACCCTCTCCATGTCAGTATTTTTTGTACTCTCCAAGTCTGTATTTATTACCTCTCTAGGTCAGTATTTATTGTACTCACCAGGTCTGTATTTATTACTCTCTCCAGGTCAGTATTTATTACCCTCGCCTTGTCAGTATTTATTGTACTCCCCATGTCAGTATTTATTGTACTCTCCAGGTCAGTTTTTATTGTACTCTCCAGGTCTGTATTTATTGTTGTCTCCAGGTCAGTATTTATTGTACTCTCCAGATCAGTATTTATTGTACTCTCCAGGTAAGTATTTATTGTACTCTCCAGGTCAGTATTGTTTACCCTCTCCAGTTCAGTATTTATTGTACCCTCTAGGTCAGTATTTATTGTACTCTCAAGGTCAGGATTTATTGTACACTCCAGGTCAGTATTTATTGGACTCTCCAGGTCAGTATTTATTACCCTCGCCAGGTCAGTATTTGTTGTATTCTCCAGGTCAGTATTTGTTTTACTCTCCAGGTCAGTATTTATTAACCCCTCCAGGTCAATATTTATTACCCTCTCCAGGTCAGTATTTATTTTACTCCCCAGGTCAGTATTTATTTTACTACCCAGGTCAGTATTTGTTATACTCTCCAGGTCAGTATTTATTGTACTCTCCAGGTCAGTATTTATTACCCTCTCCAGGTCATTATTTATTACCCTCTCCATGTCAGTATTTTTTGTACTCTCCAGATCAGTATTTATTACCCTCTCCAGGTCAGTATTTATTGTACTCTCCAGGTCAGTATTTATTGTACTCTCCAGGTCAGTATTTATTGTAATCTCCAGGTCAGTATTTTTTGTACTCTCCAGGTCTGTATTTATTACCCTCTCCAGGTCAGTATTTATTGTACTATCCAGGTCTGTATTTATTACTCTCTCCTGGTCAGTATTTATTTTCCTCTCCATGTCAGTATTTATTGTACTCCCCATGTCAGTATTTATTGTACTCTCCTGGTCAGTATTTATTGTCCTCTCCAGGTCAGTATTTATTAACCTCTCCAGGTCAGTATTTATTACCCTCTCCATGTCAGTATTTTTTGTACTCTCCAAGTCTGTATTTATTACTTCTCTAGGTCAGTATTTATTGTACTCTCCAGGTCTGTATTTATTACTCTCTCCAGGTCAGTATTTATTACCCTCGCCTTGTCAGTATTTATTGTACTCTCCAGGTCAGTTTTTATTGTACTCTCCAGGTCTGTATTTATTGTTGTCTCCAGGTCAGTATTTATTGTACTCTCCAGATCAGTATTTATTGTACTCTCCAGGTAAGTATTTATTGTACTCTCCAGCAGTATTTTTTACCCTCTCCAGTTCAGTATTTATTGTACCCTCTAGGTCAGTATTTATTGTACTCTCCAGGTCAGGATTTATTGTACACTCCAGGTCAGTATTTATTGGACTCTCCAGGTCAGTATTTATTACCCTCGCCAGGTCAGTATTTTTTGTACTCTCCAGATCAGTATTTATTACCCTCTCCAGGTCAGTATTTATTGTACTCTCCAGGTCAGTATTTATTGTACTCTCCAGGTCAGTATTTATTGTAATCTCCAGGTCAGTATTTTTTGTACTCTCCAGGTCTGTATTTATTACCCTCTCCAGGTCAGTATTTATTGTACTATCCGGGTCTGTATTTATTACTCTCTCCAGGTCAGTATTTATTTTCCTCTCCTGGTCAGTATTTATTGCACTCCCCATGTCAATATTTATTGTACTCTCCATGTCAGTATTTATTGTACTCTCCAGGTCAGTTTTTATTGTACTCTCCAGGTCAGTATTTATTGTTCTCTCCAGGTCAGTATTTATTGTACTGTCCAGGTCAGTATTTATTGTACTCTCCAGGTAAGTATTTATTGTACTCTCCAGGTCAGTATTTATTGTACTCTCCAGGTCAGTATTTATTACCCTCTCCAGGTCAGCATTTATTGTACTCTCCAGGTCAGTATTTATTGTACTCTCCAGGTCTGTATTTATTGTACTCTGCAGGTCAGTGTTTATTGTACTGTCCATGTCAGTATTTATTACTCTCTCCAGGTCAGTATTTATTGCCCTCTCCAGGTCAGTATTTATTGTACCCTCTAGGTCAGTATTTATTGTACTCTCCAGGTCAGTATTTATAGTACACTTCAGGTCAGTATTTATTGTACTCTCCAGGTCAATATTTATTGCACTCCCCAGGTCAGTATTTATTATACTCTCCAGGTCAGTATTTATTACCCTCTCTAGGTCAGTATTTATTGTATTCTCCAGGTCAGTATTTGTTTTACTCTCGAGGTCAGAATTTTTTAGCCCCTCCAGGTCAATATGTATTACCCTCTCCAGGTCAGTATTTATTTTACTCTCCAGGTCAGTATTTATTTTACTACCCAGGTCATTATTTATTATACTCTCCAGGTCAGTATTTATTGTACTCTCCAGGTCAGTATTTATTTTAGTCTCCAGTTCAGTAATTTTTGTAATCTCCAGGTCTGTATTTATTACCCTCTCCATGTCAGTATTTATTGGACTCTCCAGGTCTGTATTTATTACTCTCTCCAGGTCAGTATTTATTTTCCTCTCCATGTCAGTCTTTATTGTACTCCCCATGTCAGTATTTATTGTACTCTCCAGGTCAGTATTTATTGTCCTCTCCAGGTCAGTATTTATTACCCTCTCCAGGTCAGTATTTATTACCCTCTACATGTCAGTATTTTTTGTACTTTCCAAGTCTGTATTTATTACCCTCTCTAGTTCAGTATTTATTGTACTCTCCAGGTCTGTATTTATTACTCTCTCCAGGTCAGTATTTATTACCCTCTCCAGGTCAGTATTTATTGTACTCCCCATGTCAGTATTTATTGTACTCTCCAGGTCAGTTTGTATTGTACTCTCCAGGTCAGTATTTATTACCCTCTCCAGGTCAGCATTTATTGTACTCTCCAGCTCAGTATTTATTGTACTCTCCAGGTCAGTATTTATCACCCCCTCCAGGTCAGTTGTTATTACCCTCTCCAGGTCAGTATTTATTGTACTCTCCAGGTCAGTATTTATTATACTCTCCACGTCAGTATTTATTGTACTCTCCAGGTCAGCATTTATTGTATTCTCCAGGTCAGTATTTATTACCCTCTCCAGGTCAGTATTTATTGTACTCTCCAGGTCAGTATTTATTGTACTCTCCAGATCAGAATGTATTGTTTTCTCCAGGTCAGTAATTATTGTACTCTCCAGGTCATTATATATTGTACTCTCCAGGTCAGTATTTATTGTACTCTCCAGGTCAGTATTTATTGTACTCTCCACGTCAGTATTTATTGTACTCTCCAATTCAGTATTTGATACCCTCTTCAGGTCAGTATTTATTACCCTCTCTAGGTCAGTATTGATTGTACTCTCCAGGTCAGTTTATATTGTGCTCTCCAGGTCAGTATTTATTGTACACTCCACGTCAGTATTTATTGCCCTCTCCAGGTCAGTATTTACTGTACTCTCCAGGTCAGTATTTATTGCCCTTTCCAGGTCAGTGTTTAATGTACCCTCTTGGTCAATATTTATTGTACTCTCCAGGTCCGTATTTATTGTACACTCCAGGTCAGCATTTATTGTACTCTCCAGGTCAGTATTTATTGCACTCCCCAGGTCAGTATTTATTACCCTCTGCATGTCAGTATTTTTTGTACTCTCCAAGTCTGTATTTATTACCCTCTCTAGGTCAGTATTTATTGTACTCTCCAGGTCTGTATTTATTACTCTCTCCAGTTCAGTATTTATTACCCTCTCCAGGTCAGTATTTATTGTACTCTCCAGGTCAGTATTTATTACCCTCTCCAGGTCAGCATTTATTCTACTCTCCAGGTCAGTATTTATTGTACTCTCCAGGTCAGTATTTATCACACACTCCAGGTCAGTTTTTATTACCCTCTCCAGGTCAGTATTTATTGTACTGTCCAGGTCAGCATTTATTATACTCTCCAGGTCAGTATTTATTGTACTCTCCAGGTCACCATTTATTGTACTCTCCAGGTCAGTATTTATTACCCTCTCCAGGTCAGTATTTATTGTACTCTCCAGGTCAGTATTTATTGTACTCTCCAGATCAGAATTTATTGTTTTCTCCAGGTCAGTAATTATTGTACTCTCCAGGTCATTATTTCATCTACTACACCAGGTCAGTATTTATTGTACTCTCCAGGTCATTATATATTGTAATCTCCAGGTCAGTATTTATTGTACTCTCCAGGTCAGTATTTATTGTACTCTACAGGTCAGCATTTGATACCCTCTCCAGGTCAGTATTTATTACCCTCTCTAGGTCAGTATTGATTGTACTCTCCAGGTCAGTATTTATTGTACTCTCCAGGTCAGTATTTATTGTACACTCCAGGTCAGTATTTATTGCCCTCTCCAGGTCAGTGTTTAATGTACACTCTTGGTCAATATTTATTGCACTCCCCAGGTCAGTATTTATTATACTCTCCAGGTCAGTATTTATTAACATCTCCAGGTCAGTATTTATTATACTCTCCAGGTCAGTATTTATTAACATCTCCAGGTCAGTAATTATTGTACTCTCCAGGTCATTATTTCATCTACTACACCAGATCAGTATTTATTGTACTCTCCAGGTCATTATATATTGTACTCTCCAGGTCAGTATTTATTGTACTCTCCAGGTCAGTATTTATTGTACTCTCCAAGTCAGTATTTGATACCCTCTCCAGGTCAGTATTTATTACCCTCTCTAGGTCAGTATTGATTGTACTCTCCAGGTCAGTATTTATTGTGCTCTCCAGGTCAGTATTTATTGTACTCTCCACGTCAGTATTTATTGCCATCTCCAGGTCAGTATTTACTGTACTCTCCAGGTCAGTATTTATTGCCCTCTCCAGGTCAGTGTTTAATGTACCCTCTTGGTCAATATTTGTTGTACTCTCCAGGACAGTATTTATTGCACTCCCCAGGTCAGTATTTATTACACTCTACATGTCAGTATTTTTTGTACTCTCCAAGTCTGTATTTATTACCCTCTCTAGGTCAGTATTTATTGTACTCTCCAGGTCTGTATTTATTACCCTCTCCAGGTCAGCATTTATTGTACTCTCCAGGTCAGTATTTATTGTACTCTCCAGGTCAGTATTTATCACCCCCTCCAGGTCAGTTTTTATTACCCTCTCCAGGTCAGTATTTATTGTACTGTCCAGGTCAGTATTTATTATACTCTCCAGGTCAGTATTTATTGTACTCTCCAGGTCAGCATTTATTGTACTCTCCAGGTCAGTATTTATTACCCTCTCCAGGTCATTATTTCATCTACTACACCAGGTCAGTATTTATTGTACTCTCCAGGTCATTATATATTGTACTCTCCAGGTCAGTATTTATTGTACTCTCCAGGTCAGTATTTATTGTACTCTGCAGGTCAGTATTTGATACCCTCTCCAGGTCTGTATTTATTACTCTCTCCAGGTCAGTATTTATTACCCTCTCCAGGTCAGTATTTATTGTACTCCCCATTTCAGTATTGATTGCACTCTCCAGGTCAGTATTTATTGTACTCTCCAGGTCAGTATTTATTGTACTCTCCACGTCAGTATTTATTGCCCTCTCCAGGTCATTATTTACTGTACTCTCCAGGTCAGTATTTATTGCCTTCTCCAGGTCAGTGTTTAATGTACCCTCTTGGTCAATATTTATTGTACTCTCGAGGTCAGTATTTATTGTACAATCCATGTCAGCATTTATTGTACTCTCCAGGTCAGTATTTATTGCACTCCTCAGGTCAGTATTTATTATACTCTCCAGGTCAGTATTTATTAACATCTCCAGGTCAGTATTTATTACCCCCTCCAGGTCAGTATTTATTGTACTGTCCAGGTCAGTATTTATTATACTCTCCAGGTCAGTATTTATTGTACTCTCCAGGTCAGCATTTATTGTACTCTCCGGGTCAGTATTTATTACCCTCTCCAGGTCATTATTTCATCTACTATACCAGATCAGTATTTATTGTACTCTCCAGGTCATTATATATTGTACTCTCCAGGTCAGTATTTATTGTACTCTCCAGGTCAGTATTTATTGTACTCTACAGGTCAGTATTTGATACCATCTCCAGGTCTGTATTTATTACTCTCTCCTGGTCAGTAATTATTACCCTCTCCAGTTCAGTATTTATTGTACTCCCCATGTCAGTATTGATTGTACTCTCCAGGTCAGTATTTATTGTACTCTCCAGGTCAGTATTTATTAACATCTCCAGGTCAGCATTTATTGTATTCTCCAGGTCAGTATTTGTTTTACTCTCCAGGTCAGTATTTATTACCCCCTCCAGGTCAGTATTTATTACCCTCTCCAGGTCAGTATTTATTGTACTCTCCATGTCAGTATTTATTGCCCTCTCCAGGTTAGTATTTAATGTACCCTCTAGGACAGTATTTATTGAACTCTCCAGGTCAGTATTTATTTTACTCTCCAGGTCAGTATTTATTGCACTGCCCAGGTCAGTATTTATTGTACTCTGCAGGTCAGTATTTGTTTTACTCTCCAGGGCAGTATTTATCACCCCCTCCATGTCAGTATTTATTACCCTCTCTAGGTCAGTATTTATTTTACTCCCCAGGTCAGTATTTATTGTACTCTCCAGGTTAGTAGTTATTCTACTCTCCAGGTCATTATTTATTCTACTCACCAGGTCAGTATTTATTGTACTCTCCAGGTCAGTATTAATTGTACCCTCCAGGTCAGTATTTATTGTACTCTCCAGGTCAGTATTTATCACCGCCTCCAGGTCAGTATTTATTACCCTCTCTAGGTCAGTATTTATTTTACTCCCCAGGTCAGTATTTATTGTTTCTCCAGGTTAGTATTTATTCTACTCTCCAGGTCATTATTTATTCTACACTCCAGGTCTGTATTTATTGTTCTCTCCAGGACAGTATTTATTTTACTCTCCAGATCAGTATTTATTGTACTCTCCAGGTAAGTATTTATTGTTCTCTCCAGGTCAGTGTTTATTGTACTCTCCAGGTCAGTATTTATTACCCTCTCCAGGTCAGCATTTATTGTACTCTCCAGGTCAGTATTTATTGAACTCTCCAGATCAGTATTTATTACGCCCTCCAGGTCAGTATTTATTACCCTCTCCAGGTCAGTATTTATTTTACTCCCCAGGTCAGTATTTATTGTTCTCTCCAGGTTAGTATTTATTCTACTCTCCAGGTCATTATTCATTCTACTCACCAGGTCAGTATTTATTGTACTCTCCAGGTCAGTATTAAATGTAATCTCCAGGTCAGTATTTATTGTACTCGCCAGGTCATTATTTATTGCACTCTCCAGGTCACTATTTATTGTACTCTCCAGGTCAGTATTTTTTCTACTCTCCACGTCAGTATTTATTGCCCTCCCCAGGTCAGTATTGATTGTACTCTCCAGTTCAGTATTTATTGCCCTCTCCAGATCAGTATTTAATGTACCCTCTAGGTCAGTATTTATTGTACTCTCTAGGTCAGTATTTATAGTACGCTCCAGGTCAGTATTTATTGTACTCTCCAGGTCAGTATTTATTGCACTCCCCAGGTCAGTATTTATTATACTCTCCAGGTCAGTATTTATTAACCTCTCCAGATCAGTATTTATTGTATTCTCCAGGTCAGTATTTGTTTTACTCTCCAGGTCAGTATTTATTACCCCCTCCAGGTCAGTATTTATTACCCTCTCCAGGTCAGTATTTATTTTACTCCCCAGGTCAGTATTTATTTTACTACCAGGTCAGTATTTATTATACTCTCCAGGTCACTATTTATTGTACTCTCCAGGTCAGTATTTATTACCCTCTCCAGCTCATTATTTATTACACTCTCCATGTCAGTATTTATTGTACTCTCTAGGTCAGTATTTATAGTACACTCCAGGTCAGTATTTATTGTACACTCCAGGTCAGTATTTATTGCACTCCCCAGGTCAGTATTTATTGTACTCTCCAGATCAGTATTTATTACCCTCTCCAGGTCAGTATTTATTGTACTCTCCAGGTCAGTATTTATTGTGCTCTCCAGGTCAGTATTTATTGCAATCTCCAGGTCAGTATTTTTTGTACTCTCCATGTCATTATTTATTACCCTCTCCAGGTCATTATTTATGGTACTCACCAGATCTGTATTTATTACTCTCTCCAGGTCAGTATGTATTATTCTCTCCAGGTCAGTATTTATTGTGCTCCCCATGTCAGTATTTATTGTACTCTCCATGTCAGTATTTATTGTACTCTCCAGGTCAGTATTTATTGTACTCTCCAGGTAAGTATTTATTGTACTCTCACGGTAAGTATTTATTGTACTCTCCAGGTCAGTATTTATTACCCTCTCCAGGTCAGCATTTATTGTACTCCCCAGGTCAGTATTTATTGTATTCTCCATGTCTGTATTTTTTGGACTCTCCAGGTCAGTGTTTATTTTACTCTCCATGTCAGTATGTATTACTCTCTCCAGGTCAGTATTTATTGTACTCTCCAGGTCAATATTTATTGTCCTCTCCAGGTCAGTATTTATTACCCTCTCCAGGTCAGTATTTATTGTACTCTCCATGTCAGTATGTTTTGTACTCTCCAAGTCTGTATTTATTACCCTCTCCAGGTCAGTATTTATTGTACTCTCCAGGTCTGTATTTATTACTCTCTCCAGGTCAGTATTTATACCCTCTCCAGGTCAGTATTTATTGTACACCCCATGTCAGTATTTATTGTACTCTCCAGGTCAGTTTTTATTGTACTCTCCAGGTCTGTATGTATTGTTCTCTCCTGGTCAGTATTTATTGTACTCTCCAGATCAGTATTTGTTGTACTCCCCAGGAAAGTATTTATTATACTCTCCAGGTCAGTATTTATTGTATACTCCAGGTAAGTATTTATTGTACTCTCCAGGTCAGTATTTAACTGTACTCTCCAGGTCAGTATTTATCACCCTCTCCAGGTCAGCATTTATTTTACTCTCCAGGTCAGTATTTATTGTACTCTCCACGTCAGTATTTATTGCCCTCTCCAGGTCAGTATTTATTGTACTCTCCAGGTCAGTATTTATTGCCCTCTCCAGGCCAGTATTTATTGTACTCTCCAGGTCAGTATTTATTGCACTCCCCAGGTCAGTATTTATTATACTCTCCAGGTCAGTATTTATTACCCTCTCCAGGTCAGTATTTATTGTATTCTACAGGTCAGTATTTGTTTTACTCTCCAGGTCAGTATTTATTGTACTCTCCAGGTCAGTATTAATTGTACTCTCCAGGTCAGTATTTATTTTACTCTCCAGGTCAGTATTTATTGTACTCTCCAGGACAGTATTTATTGCCCTCTCCAGGCCAGTATTTAATGTACCCTCTAGGTCAGTATTTATTGTACTCTCCAGGTCAGTATTTATGGTACACTCCAGGTCAGTATTTATTGCCCTCTCCAGGCCAATATTTAATGTACCCTCTAGGTCAGTATTTATTGTACTCTCCAGGTCAGTATTTATAGTACACTCCAGGTCAGTATTTATTGTACTCTCCAGGTCAGTATTTATTGCACTCCCCAGGTCAGTATTTATTGTACTCTCCAGGTCAGTATTTATTGCCCTCTCCAGGTCAGTATTTGTTGTACTCTCCAGGTCAATATTTATTGCCCTCTCCAACCAGTATTTAATGTACCGTCTAGGTCAGTATTTATTGTACTCTCCAGGTCAGTATTTATAGTACACTCCAGGTCAGTATTTATTGTACTCTCCAGTTCAGTATTTATTGCATTCCCCAGGTCAGTATTTATTATACTCTGCAGGTCAGTATTTATTACCCTCTCCAGGTCAGTATTTATTGTATTCTCCAGGTCAGTATTTGTTTACTCTCCAGGTCAGTATTTATTACACCCTCCAGGTCAGTATTTATTACCCTCTCCAGGTCAGTATTTATTTTACTCCCCAAGTCAGTATTTATTTTACTACACAGGTCAGTATTTATTTTACTCCCCAGGTCAGTATTTATTATACTCTACAGCTCAGTATTTATTGTACTCTCCAGGTCAGTATTTATTTTACTCTCCAGGTAGTATTTATTGTACTCTCCACGTCAGTATATATTGCCCTCTCCAGGTCAGTATTTATTGTATTCTCCAGGTCAGTATTTATTGCACTCTCCAGGCCAGTATTTAATGTATCCTCTAGGTCAGTATTTATTGTACTCTCCAGGTCAGTATTTATAGTACACTCCAGGTCAGTATTTATTGCCCTCTCCAGGCCAGTATTTAATGTACCCTCTAGGTCAGTATTTATTGTACTCTCCAGTTCAGTATTTATTGCCCTCTCCAGATCAGTATTTAATGTACCCTCTAGGTCAGTATTTATTGTACTCTCTAGGTCAGTATTTATAGTACACTCCAGGTCAGTATTTATTGTACTCTCCAGGTCAGTATTTATTGCACTCCCCAGGTCAGTATTTTTTATACTCTCCAGGTCAGTATTTATTACCCTCTCCAGATCAGTATTTATTGTATTCTCCAGGTCAGTATTTGTTTTACTCTCCAGGTCAGTATTTATTACCCCCTCCAGGTCAGTATGTATTACCCTCTCCAGGTCAGTATTTATTTTACTCCCCAGGTCAGTATTTATTTTACTACCAGGTCAGTATTTATTATACTCTCCAGGTCAGTATTTATTGTACTCTCCAGGTCAGTATTTATTGTGCTCTCCAGGTCAGTATTTATTGCAATCTCCAGGTCAGTATTTTTTGTACTCTCCAGGTCTGTATTTATTACCCTCTCCAGGTCAGTATTTATAGTACTCACCAGGTCTGTATTTATTACTCTCTCCAGGTCAGCACGTATTATCCTCTCTAGGTCAGTATTTATTGTGCTCCCCATGTCAGTATTTATTGTACTCTCCATGTCAGTATTTATTGTTCTCTCCAGGTCAGTATTTATTGTACTCTCCAGGTCAGTATTTATTGTACTCTCCATGTCTGTATTTTTTGTACTCTCCAGGTCAGTGTTTATTGTACTCTCCATGTCAGTATTTATTACTCTCTCCAGGTCAGTATTTATTGTACTCTCCAGGTCAATATCTATTGTCCTCTCCAGATCAGTATTTATTGCCCTCTCCAGGTCAGTATTTATTGTACTCTCCAGGTCAGTATTTATTGCCCTCTCCAGGCCAGTATTTAATGTACCCACTAGGTCAGTATTTATTGTACTCTCCAGGTCAGTATTTATAGTACACTCCAGGTCAGTATTTATTGCCCTCTCCAGGCCAGTATTTAATGTACCCTCGAGGTCAGTATTTATTGTACTCTCCAGGTCAGTATTTATAGTACACTCCAGGTCAGTATTTATTGTACTCTCCAGGTCAGTATTTGTTGCACTCCCCAGGTCAGTATTTATTGTACTCTCCATGTCAGTATTTATTGCCCTCTCCAGGTCCGTATTTATTGTACTCTCCAGGTCAGTATTTATAGCCCTCTCCAGGTCAGTATTTATTGTACTCTCCAGGTCAGTATTTATTGCACTCCCCAGGTCAGTATTTATTATATTCTCCAGGTCAGTATTTATTATCCTCTACAGGTCAGTATTTATTGTATTCTCCAGGTCAGTATTTGTTTTACTCTCCAGGTCAGTATTTATTGTACTCTCCACGTCAGTATTTATTGCCCTCTCCAGGTCAGTATTTATTGTACTCTCCAGGTCAGTATTTATTGCCCTCTCCAGGCCAGTATTTAATGTACCCTCTAGGTCGGTATTTATTGTCCTCTCCAGGTCAGTATTTATAGTACACTCCAGGTCAGTATTTATTGCCCTCTCCAGGCCAGTATTTAATGTACCCTCTAGGTCAGTATTTATTGTACTCTCCAGGTCAGTATTTATAGTCCACTCCAGGTCAGTATTTATTGTACTCTCCAGGTCAGTACTTATTGCACTCCCCAGGTCAGTATTTATTGCGCTCTCCAGGTCAGTATTTATTGTACTCTCCAGTTCAGTATTTATTGCCCTCTCCAGATCAGTATTTAATGTACCCTCTAGGTCAGTATTTATTGTACTCTCCAGGTCAGTATTTATTGCACTCCCCAGGTCAGTATTTTTTATACTCTCCAGGTCAGTATTTATTACCCTCTCCAGATCAGTATTTATTGTATTCTCCAGGTCAGTATTTGTTTTACTCTCCAGGTAAGTATTTATTACCCCCTCCAGGTCAGTATTTATTACCCTCTCCAGGTCAGTATTTATTTTACTCCCCAGGTCAGTATTTATTTTACTACCAGGTCAGTATTTATTATACTCTCCAGGTCAGTATTTATTTTACTCTCCAGTTCAGTATTTATTACCCTCTCCAGGTCATTATTTATTACCCTCTCCATGTCAGTATTTTTTGTACTCTCCAGATCAGTATTTATTGTACTCTCCAGGTCAGTATTTATTCTACTCTCCAGGTAAGTATGTATTGTACTCTCCAGGGCATTATTTATTACCCTCTCTAGGTCAGCATTTATTGTACTCTCCAGGTCAGTATTTATTGTACTCTCCATGTCTGTATTTTTTGTACTCTCCAGGTCAGTGTTTATTGTACTCTCCATGTCAGTATTTATTACTCTCTCCAGGTCAGTATTTATTGTACTCTCCAGGTCAATATTTATTGTCCTCTCCAGGTCAGTATTTATTACCCTCTCCAGGTCAGTATTTATTGTACTCTCCATGTCAGTATTTTTTGTACTCTCCAAGTCTGTATTTATTACCCTCTCCAGGTCAGTATTTATTGTACTCTCCAGGTCTGTATTTATTACTCTCTCCAGGTCAGTATTTATACCCTCTCCAGGTCAGTATTTATTGTACTCCCCATGTCAGTATTTATTGTACTCTCCAGGTCAGTTTTTATTGTACTCTCCAGGTCTGTATGAATTGTTCTCTCCAGGTCAGTATTTATTGTACTCTCCAGATCAGTATTTGTTGTACTCTCCAGGTAAGTATTTATTGTACTCTCCAGGTCAGTATTTATTGTACTCTCCAGGTAATTACTTTTTGTACTCTCCAGGTCAGTATTTTACTGTACTCTCCAGGTCAGTATTTATTACCCTCTCCAGGTCAGCATTTATTTTACTCTCCAGGTCAGTATTTATTGTACTCTCCAGGTCAGTATTTATTGCCCTCTCCAGGCCAGTATTTAATGTACCCTCTAGGTCAGTATTTATTGTACTCTCCAGGTCAGTATTTATAGTACACTCCAGGTCAGTATTTATTGTACTCTCCAGGTCAGTATTTATTGAACTCCCCAGGTCAATATTTATTATACTCTCCAGGTCAGTATTTATTACCATCTCCAGGTCAGTATTTATTATACTCTCCAGGTCAGTATTTATTACCATCTCCAGGTCAGTATTTATTGTATTCTCAAGGTCAGTATTTGTTTTACTCTCCAGGTCAGTATTTATTACCCCCTCCAGGTCAGTATTTATTACCCTCTCCAGGTCAGTATTTATTTTACTCCCCAGGTCAGTATTTATTGTACTCTCAAGGTTAGTATTTATTGTACTCTCCAGGTCATTATTTATTCTACTCACCAGGTCAGTATTTATTGTACTCTCCAGGTCAGTATTAATTGTACTCTCCAGGTCAGTATTTATATTACTCTCCAGGTCAGTATTTATAGTACACTCCAGGTCAGTATTTATTGCCCTCTCCAGGCCAGTATTTAATGTACCCTCGAGGTCAGTATTTATTGTACTCACCAGGTCAGTATTTATAGTACACTCCAGGTCAGTATTTATTATACTCTCCAGGTCAGTATTTATTGCACTCCCCAGGTCAGTATTTATTATACTCTACAGGTCAGTATTTATTACCCTCTCCAGGTCAGTATTTATTGTATTCTCCATGTCAGTATTTGTTTTACTCTCCAGGTCAGTATTTATTACCCCGTCCAGGTCAGCATTTATTACCCTCTCCAGGTCAGTATTTATTTTACTCCCCAAGTCAGTATTTATTTTACTACAGAGTTCAGTATTTATTATACTCTCCAGGTCAGTATTTATTGTACTCTCCAGGTCAGTATTTATTACCGTCCCCAGGCCATTATTTATTGTACTCTCCAGGTCAGTATTTATTGTAATCTCCAGGTCAGAATTTTTTGTACTCTCCATGTCAGTATTTATTGTACTCTCCAGGTCAGTTTTTACTGTACTCTCCAGGTCAGTATTTATTGTACTCTCCAGGTAAGTATTTATTGTAATCTCCAGGTCAGTATTTATTGTACTCTCCAGGTCAGTATTTATTACCCTCAACAGGTCAGCATTTATTGTACTCTCCAGGTCAGTATTTATAGCACTCTCCAGGTCTGTATTTATTGTACTCTCCAGGTCAGTGTTTATTGTACTCTCCATGTCAGTATGTATTACTCTCTCCAGGTCAGTATTTATTGTACTCTCCAGGTCATTATTTATTGTCCTCTCCAGGTCAGTATTTATTACCCTCTCCAGGTCAGTATTTTTTGTACTCTCCAAGTCTGTATTTATTACCCTCTCCAGGTCAGTATTTATTGTACTCTCCAGGTCTGTATTTAGTACTCTCTCCAGGACAGTATTTATTACCCTCTCCAGGTCAGTATTTATTGTACACTCCAGGTCAGCATTTATTGTACTCTCCAGGTCTGTATTTATTGCACTCCCCAGGTCAGTATTTATTATACTCTCCAGGTCAGTATTTATTAACATCTCCAGGTCAGTATTTATTGTATTCTCCAGGTCAGTATTTGTTTTACTCTCCAGGTCAGTATTTATTACCCCCTCCGGGTCAGTATTAATTACCCTCTCCAGGTCAGTATTTATTGTACTCTCCAGGTCCGTATTTATTGCCATCTCCAGGTCAGTATTTAATGTACCCTCTAGGACAGTATTTATTGAACTCTCCAGGTCAGTATTCATTTTACTCTCAGGGCAGTATTTATTGCACTCCCCAGGTCAGTATTTATTGTACTCTGCAGGTCAGTATTTGTTTTACTCTCCAGGGCAGTATTTATCACCCCCTCCAGGTCAGTATTTATTACCCTCTCTAGGTCAGTATTTATTTTACTCCCCAGGTCAGTATTTATTGTACTCTGCAGGTTAGTAGTTATTCTACTCTACAGGTCATTATTTATTCTACTCACCAGGTCACTATTTATTGTACTCTCCAGGCCAGTATTAATTGTACTCTCCAGGTCAGTATTTATTGTAGTCTCCAGATCAGTATTTATCACCCACTCCAGGTCAGTATTTATTACCCTCCCTAGGTCAGTATTTATTTTACTCCACAGGTCAGTATTTATTGTACTCTCCAGGTTAGTATTTATTCTACTCTCCAGGACATTATTTATTCTACTCTCCAGGTCTCTGTTTATTTTTCTCTCCAGGTCAGTATTTATTGTACTCTCCAGATCAGTATTTATTGTACTCTCCAGGTAAGTATTTATTGTACTCTCCAGGTCAGTATTTATTGTACTCTCCAGGTTAGTATTTATTACCCTCTCCAGGTCAGCATTTATTGTACTCTCCAGGTCAGTATTTATTGTACTCGCCAGATCAGTATTTATTAACCCCTCCAGGTCAGTATTTATTACCCTCTCCAGGTCAGTATTTATTTTACTCCCCAGGTCAGTATTTATTGTTCTCTCCAGGTTAGTATTTATTGTAATCTCCAGGTCAGCATTTATTGTACTCTCCAGGTCATTATTTATTACCTTCTCCAGGTCATATTTATTACCCTCTCTCGGTCAGTATTTGTTGTCTTCTCCATGTCAGTATTTATTGTACTCTCCAGGTCAGTATTTATTCTACTCTCCACGTCAGTATTTATTGCCCTCTCCAGGTCAGTATTTATTGTACTCTCCAGTTCAGTATTTATTGCCCTCTCCAGTTCAGTATTTAATGTACCCTCTAGGTCAGTATTTATTGTACTCTCTAGGTCAGTACTTATAGTACACTCCAGGTCAGTATTTATTGTATCTCCAGGTCAGTATTTATTGCACTCCCCAGGTCAGTATTTATTATACTCTCCAGGTCAGTATTTATTACCCTCTCCAGATCAGTATTTATTGTATTCTCCAGGTCAGTATTTGTTTTACTCTCCAGGTCTGTATTTAGTACCCCCTCCAGGTCAGTATGTATTACCCTCTCCAGGTCAGTATTTATTTTACTCCCCAGGTCAGTATTTATTTTACTACCCAGGTCAGTATTTATTATACTCTCCAGGTCAGTATTTATTGTACTCTCCAGGTCAGTATTTATTACACTCTCCAGGTCATTATTTATTACCCTCTCCATGTCAGTATTTTTTTTACTCTCCAGATCAGTATTTATTACCCTCTCCAGATCAGTATTTATTGTACTCTCCATGTCAGTATTTTTTGTACTCTCCAGGTCAGTATTTATAGCAATTTCCAGGTCAGTATTTTTTGTACTCTCCAGGTCTGTATTTATTACCCTTGCCAGGTCAGTATTTATAGTACTCAGCAGGTCTGTATTTATTACACTCTCCAGGTCAGTATGTATTATCCTCTCCAGGTCAGTATTTATTGTAATCCCCATGTCACTATTTATTGTACTCTTCATGTCAGTATTTATTGTACTCTCCAGGTCAGTTTTTATTGTACTCTCCAGGTCAGTATTTATTGTTCTCTCCAGGTCAGTATTTATTGTACTATCCAGGTCAGTATTTATTGTACTCTCCAGGTAAGTATTTATTGTACTCTCCAGGGCAGTATTTATTGTACTCTCCAGGTCAGTATTTATTACCCTCTCCAGGTCAGCATTTATTGTACTCTCCAGGTCAGTATTTATTGTACTCTCCAGGTCTGTATTTTTTGTACTCTCCAGGTCAGTGTTTATTGTACTCTCCATGTCAGTATTTAGTCCTCTCTCCAGGTCAGTATTTATTGTACTCTCCAGGTCAATATTTATTGTCCTCTCCACGTCAGTATTTATTACCCTCTCCAGGTCAGTATTTATTGTACTCTCCATGTCAGTATTTTTTGTACTCTCCAAGTCTGTATTTATTACCCTCTCCAGGTCAGTATTTATTGTACTCTCCAGGTCTGTATTTATTACTCTCTCCAGGTCAGTATTTATACCCTCTCAAGGTCAGTATTTATTGTACTACCCATGTCAGTATTTATTGTACACTCCAGGTCAGTTTTTATTGTACTCCCCAGGTCTGTATGTATTGTTCTCTCCAGGTCAGTATTTATTGTACTCTCCAGGTCAGTATTTATTGTACTCTCCAGGTAAGTATTTATTGTACTCTCCAGGTCAGTATTTACTGTACTCTCCAGGTCAGTATTTATTAACCTCTCCAGGTCAGCATTATTTTACTCTCCAGGTCAGTATTTATTGTAATCTCCAGGTCAGTATTTATCACCCCCTCCAGGTCAGTATTTATTACCCTCTCTAGGTCAGTATTTATTTTACTCCCCAGGTCAGTATTTATTGTACATTCCAGGTTAGTATTTATTGTACTCTCCAGGTCATTATTTATTCTACTCACCAGGTCAGTATTTATTGTACACTTCAGGTCAGTATTAATTGTACTTTCCAGGTCAGTATTTATTTTACTCTCCAGGTCAGTATTTATTGTACTCTCAAGGTTAGTATTTATTGTACTCTCCAGGTCATTATTTATTGTACTCTCCAGGTCAGTATTTATTGCCCTCTCCAGGCCAGTATTTAATGTACCCTCTAGGTCAGTATTTATTGTACTCTCCAGGTCAGTATTTATAGTACACTCCAGGTCAGTATTTATTGTACTCTCCAGGTCAGTATTTATTGCACTCCCCAGGTCAGTATTTATTATACTCTCCAGGTCAGTATTTATTACTCTCTCCAGGTCAGTATTTATTGTATTCTCCAGGTCAGTATTTATTCTACTCTCCATGGCAGTATTTATTGTACTCTCCAGGTCATTATTTATTGTACTCTCCAGGTCAGTATTTATTGTACTCTCCAGGTCAGTATTTATTACCTTCTCCAGGTTAGTATTTATTGTTCTCTCCATGTCAGTATTTATTGTACTCTCCAGATCAGTATTTATTGTTCTCTCAAGGTCAGTATTTATTGTAATCTCCAGGTCATTATTTATTCTACTCTCCAGGGAAGTATTTATTGTACTCTCCAGGTCAGTATTTATTGTACTCTCCAGGTCAGTATTTATTACCCCCTCCAGGTCAGTATTTATTACCCTCTCCAGGTCAGTATTTATTTTACACCCCAAGTCAGTATTTATTTTACTACACATGTCAGTATTTATTTTACTCCCAAGGTCAGTATTTATTGTACTCTCCATGTTAGTATTTATTGTACTCTCCAGGTCATTATTTATTCTACTCACCAGGTCAGTATTTATTGTACTCTCCAGGTCAGTACTTATTATACTCTCCAGGTCAGTGTTTATTACCCTCTCCAGGTCAGTATTTATTGTATTCTCCAGGTCAGTATTTGTTTTACTCTCCAGGTCAGTATTTATTACCCCTTCCAGGTCAGTATTTATTAACCTCTCCAGGTCAGTATTTATTTTACTCCCCAAGTCAGTATTTATTTTACTACACAGGTCAGTATTTAATATAATCTCCAGGTCAGTATTTATTGTACTCTACAGGTCAGTATTTATTACCGTCTCCAGGCCATTATTTATTGTACTCTCCAGGTCAGTATTTATTGTGATCTCCAGGTCAGAATTTTTTGTACTCTCCAGGTCTGTATTTATTACCCTTTCCTGGTCAGTATTTATTGTACTCTCGAGGTCTGTATTTATTACTCTCTCCAGGTCAGTATTTATTATCCTCTCCAGGTCAGTATTTATTGTACTCCACATGTCAGTATTTATTGTACTCTCCATGTCAGTATTTATTGTACTCTCCAGGTCTGTATTTATTACTCTCTCCTGGTCAGTATTTATTACCCTCTCCAGGTCAGTATTTATTGTACGCCCCATGTCAGTATTTATTGTATTCTCCAGGTCAGTTTTTATTGTACTCTCCAGGTCTGTATTTATTGTTCTCTCCAGGTCAGTATTTATTGTACTCTCCAGGTCACTATTTATTGTACTCTCCAGGTAAGTATTTATTGTACTCTCCAGGTCCGTATTTATTGTACTCTCCAGGTCAGTATTTATTACCCTCTCCAGGTCAGCATTTATTGTACTCTCCAGGTCAGTATTTATTGTACTCTCCAGGTCTGTATTTATTGTACTCTCCAGGTCAGTGTTTATTGTATTCTCCATGTCAGTATATATTACTCTCTCCAGCTCAGTATTTATTGTACTCTCCAGGTCAGTATTTATTGTCCTGTCCAGGTCAGTATTTATTATTCTATCCAGGTCAGTATTTATTGTACTCTCCAAGTCACTATTAATTGTTCTCTCCTGGTCAGTATTTATTGTACTCTCCAGGTCAGCGTTTATTGTACTCTCCAGGTCAGTATTTATTACCTTCTCCAGGTCAGCATTTATTGTACTCTCCAGGTCAGTATTTATTGTACTCTCCAGGTCAGTATTTATTGTACTCTCCAGGTCAATATTTATTGTACTCTCCAGGTCAGTATTTATTGCACTCTCCAGGTCAGTACTTATTGAACTCTACAGGTCAGTATTTATTACCCTCTCCAGGTCAGTATTGATTGTACTCTCCAGGTCAGTATTTATTGTACTCTCCAGGTCAGTATTTATTGTACTCTCCAGGTCAGTATTTATTGTACTCTCCAGGTCAGCGTTTATTGTACTCTCCAGGTCAGTATTTATTCCCTTCTCCAGGTTAGTATTTATTGTTCTCTCCATGTCAGTATTTATTGTACTCTCCAGATCAGTATTTATTGTTCTCTCCAGGTCAGTATTTATTGTAATCTCCAGGTCATTATTTATTCTACTCTCCATGGCAGTATTTATTGTACTCTCCAGGTCATTATTTATTGTACTCTCCAGGTCAGTATTTATTGTACTCTCCAGGTCAGTATTTATTACCTTCTCCAGGTTAGTATTTATTGTTCTCTCCATGTCAGTATTTATTGTACTCTCCAGATCAGTATTTATTGTTCTCTCCAGGTCAGTATTTATTGTAATCTCCAGGTCATTATTTATTCTACTCTCCAGGGCAGTATTTATTGTACTCTCCAGGTCATTATTTATTGTACTCTCCAGGTCAGTATTTATTGTACTCTCCAGGTCAGTATTTATTGTACTCACCAGGTAAGTATTTAATGTTCTCTCCAGGTCAGTAATTATGCTCTATCCAGGCCAGTATTTATTGTACTCTCCAGGTCAGTATTTGTTGTACTCTCCGGGTTAGTATTTATTGCCCTCTCCAGGTTGGTATTTATTGTACTCCCAGGTCAGTACTTAATGTACTCTCCAGGTAAGTATTCATTGTACTCTCCAGGTCAATATTTATTGTACTCTCCAGGTCAGTATTTATTGTACTCTCCAGGTCAGCCTTTATTGTACTCTCCAGGTCAGTATTTATTACCCTCTCCAGGTCAGTATTTATTGTACTCTCCAGGTAAGTATTTATTAGTCTCTCCAGGTCAGTATTTATACCCTCTCTAGGTCAGTATTTATTGTACTCCCCATGTCAGTATTTATTGTACTCTCCAGGTCAGTTTTTATTGTACTCTCCAGGTCTGTATGTATTGTTCTCTCCAGGTAAGTATTTATTGTCCTCTCCAGGTAAGTATTTATTGTACTCTTCAGGTCAGTATTTACTGTACTCTCCAGGTCAGTATTTATTACCCTCTCCATGTCAGCATTTATTTTACTTTCCAGGTCAGTATTTATTGTAATCTCCATGTCAGTATTTATCACCCCCTCCAGGTCAGTATTTATTGTACTCTCGACGTCAGTATTTATGCCCTCTCCAGGTCATTATTTATTCTACTCACCAGGTCAGTATTTATTGTACTCTCCAGGTCAGTATTAATTGTACTCTCCAGGTCAGTATTTATTTTACTCTCCAGGTCAGTATTTATTGTACTCTCCACGTCAGTATTTATGCCCTCTCCAGGTCAGTATTTATTGTACTCTCCAGGTCAGTATTTATAGTACACTCCAGGTCAGTATTTATTGTACTCAACAGGTCAGTATTTATTACCCTCTCCTGGTCAGTATTTATTGTACTCTCCAGGTCTGTATTTATTAACCTCTCCTGGTCAGTATTTATTGTACTCTCCAGGTCTGTATTTATTACTCTCTCCAGGTCAGTATTTATTATCCTCTCCAGGTCAGTATTTATTGTACTCCACATGTCAGTATTTATTGTACTCTCCATGTCAGTATTTATTGTACTCTCCAGGTCAGTTTTTATTGTGCTCTCCAGGTCAGTATTTATTGTTCTCTCCAGGTCCGTATTTATTGTACTCTCCAGGTCAGTATTTATTGTACTCTCCAGGTAAGTATTTATTGTACTCTCCAGGTCAGTATTTACTGTACTCTCCAGGTCAGTATTTATTACCCTCTTCATGTCAGCATTTATTTTACTCTCCAGGTCAGTATTTATTGTAATATCCAGGTCAGTATTTATCACCCCCTCCAGGTCAGTATTTATTGTACTCTCCACGTCAGTATTTTTGCCCTCTCCAGGTCATTATTTATTCTACTCACCAGGTCAGTATTTATTGTACTCTCCAGGTCAGTATTAATTGTACTCTCCAGGTCAGTATTTATTTTACTCTCCAGGTCAGTATTTATTGTACTCTCCACGTCAGTATTTATGCCCTCTCCAGGTCAGTATTTATTGTACTCTCCAGGTCAGTATTTATAGTACACTCCAGGTCAGTATATATTATACTCTCCAGGTGAGTATTTATTACCCTCTCCTGGTCAGTATTTATTGTACTCTCCAGGTCTGTATTTATTAACCTCTCCTGGTCAGTATTTATTGTACTGTCCAGGTCTGTATTTATTACTCTCTCCAGGTTAGTATTTATTGTACTCCACATGTCAGTATTTATTGTACTCTCCATGTCAGTATTTATTGTACTCTCCAGGTCAGTTTTTATTGTGCTCTCCAGGTCAGTATTTATTGTTCTCTCCAGGTCAGTATTTATTGTACTCTCTAGGTCAGTATTTATTGTACTCTCCAGGTAAGTATTTATTGTACTCACCAGGTAAGTATTTATTGTACTCTCCAGGTCAGTATTTATTACCCTCTCCAGGTCAGCATTGATTGTACTGTCCAGGTCAGTATTTATTGTACTCAACAGGTCAGTGTTTATTGTACTCTCCATGTCAGTATGTATTACTCTCTCCAGGTCAGTATTTATTGTACTCTCCAGGTCAGTATTTATTGTCCTCTCTAGGTCAGTATGTATTACCCTCTCCAGGTCAGTATTTATAACCCTCTCCATGTCAGTAGTTTTTGTACTCTCCAAGTCTGTATTTATTACACTCTCCAGGTCAGTATTTATTTTACTCTCCAGGTCTGTATTTATTACTCTCTCCTGGTCAGTATTTATTACCCTCTCCAGGTCAGTATTTATTGTACGCCCCATGTCAGTATTTATTGTACTCTCCAGGTCAGTTTTTATTGTACTCTCCAGGTCTTTATTTATTGTTCTCTCCAGGTCAGTATTTATTGTACTCTCCAGGTCAGTATTTATTGTACTCTCCAGGTAAGTATTTATTGTACTCTCCAGGTCCGTATTTATTGTACTCTCCAGGTCAGTATTTATTACCCTCTCCAGGTCAGCATTTATTGTACTCTCCAGGTCAGTACTTATTGTACTCTCCAGGTCTGTATTTATTGTACTCTCCAGGTCAGTGTTTATTGTATTCTCCATGTCAGTATGTATTACTCTCTCCAGCTCAGTATTTATTGTACTCTCCAGGTCAGTATTTATTGTCCTGTCCAGGTCAGTATTTATTATTCTATCCAGGTCAGTATTTATTGCACTCTCCAGGTCAGTACTTATTGTACTCTCCAGGTCAGTATTTATTATCCACTCCAGGTCAGTATTTATTGTACTCTCCATGTCAGAATTTATTGTACTCTCCAGGTCAGTATTTATTGTACTCTCCAGGTCAGTATTTAATGTTCTCTCCAGGTCAGTATTTATGCCCTATCCAGTCCAGTATTTATTGTACTCTCCAGGTCAGTATTTATTGTACTCTCCGGGTTAGTATTTATTGCCGTCTCCAGGTTAGTATTTATTGTACTCACAGGTCAGTACTTAATGTACTCTCCAGGTCAGTATTCATTGTACTCTCCAGGTCAATATTTATTGTACTCTCCAGGTCAGTATTTATTGTACTCTCCAGGTCAGCCTTTATTGTACTCTCCAGGTCAGTATTTATTACGCTCTCCAGGTCAGTATTTATTGTACTCTCCAGGTAAGTATTTATTACTCTCTCCAGGTCAGTATTTACACCCTCTCCAGGTCAGTATTTATTGTACTCCCCATGTCAGTATTTATTGTACTCTCCAGGTCAGGTTTTATTGTACTCTCCAGGTCTGTATGTATTATTCTCTCCAGGTCAGTATATATTGAACTCTCCAGATCAGTATTTATTGCACTCTCCAGGTAAGTATTTATTGTAATCTCCAGGTCAGTATTTATCACCCCCTCCAGGTCAGTATTTATTGTACTCTCCACGTCAGTATTTATGCCCTCTCCAGGTCATTATTTATTCTACTCACCAGGTCAGTATTTATTGTACTCTCCAGGTCAGTATTAATTGTACTCTCCAGGTCAGTATTTATTTTACTCTCCAGGTCAGTATTTATTGTACTCTCCACGTCAGTATTTATGCCCTCTCCTGGTCAGTATTTATTGTACTCTCCAGGTCAGTATTTATAGTACACTCCAGGTCAGTATTTATTGTACTCTCCAGGTCAGTATTTATTACCCTCTCCTGGTCAGTATTTATTGTACTCTCCAGGTCTGTATTTATTAACCTCTCCTGGTCAGTATTTATTGTACTCTCCAGGTCTGTATTTATTACTCTCTCCAGGTCAGTATTTATTATCCTCTCCAGGTCAGTATTTATTGAACTCCACATGTCAGTATTTATTGTACTCTCCATGTCAGTATTTATTGTACTCTCCAGGTCAGTTTTTATTGTGCTCTCCAGGTCAGTATTTATTGTTCTCTCCAGGTCAGGATTTATTGTACTCTCCAGGTCAATATTTATTGTACTCTCCAGGTAAGTATTTATTGTACTCACCAGGTCAGTATTTATTGTACTCTCCAGGTCAGTATTTATTACCCTCTCCAGGTCAGCATTGATTGTACTCTCCAGGTCAGTATTTATTGTACTCAACAGGTCAGTGTTTATTGTACTCTCCATGTCAGTATGTATTACTCTCTCCAGGTCAGTATTTATTGTACTCTCCAGGTCAGTATTTATTGTCCTCTCCAGGTCAGTATGTATTACCCTCTCCAGGTCAGTATTTATAACCCTCTCCATGTCAGTATTTTTTGTACTCTCCAAGTCTGTATTTATTACCCTCTCCAGGTCAGTATTTATTTTACTCTCCAGGTCTGTATTTATTACTCTCTCCTGGTCAGTATTTATTACCCTCTCCAGGTCAGTATTTATTGTACGCCCCATGTCAGTATTTATTGTACTCTCCATGTCAGTTTTTATTGTACTGTACAGGTCTGTATTTATTGTTCTCTCCAGGTCAGTATTTATTGTACTCTCCAGGTCAGTATTTATTGTACTCTCCACGTAAGTATTTATTGTACTCTCCAGGTCCGTATTTATTGTACTCTCCAGGTCAGTATTTATTACCCTCTCCAGGTCAGCATTTATTGTACTCTCCAGGTCAGTATTTATTGTACTCTCCAGGTCTGTATTTATTGTACTCTCCAGGTCAGTGTTTATTGTATTCTCCATGTCAGTATGTATTACTCTCTCCAGCTCAGTATTTATTGTACTCTCCAGGTCAGTATTTATTGTCCTGTCCAGGTCAGTATTTATTATTCTATCCAGGTCAGTATTTATTGTACTCTTCAAGTCACTATTAATTGTTCTCTCCTGGTCAGTATTTATTGTACTCTCCAATTCAATTTTTATTGTACTCTCCAGGTCAGTATTTATTGTACTCTCCAAGTCAGTATTTATTGGACTCTCCAGGTCAGTATTTATTGTACTCTCCAGGTCAGTATTTATTACCCTCTCCAGGTCAGCATTTATTGTACTCTCCAGGTCAGTATTTATTGTACTCTCCAGGTCAGTATTTATTTTACTCTCCAGGTCAGCGTTTATTGTACTCTCCAGGTCAGTATTTATTACCTTCTCCACGTTAGTATTTATTGTTCTCTCCATGTCAGTATTTATTGTACTCTCCAGGTCAGCATTTATTGTACTCTCCATGTCAGTATTTATTGTACTTTCTAGGTCAGTATTTATTGTACTCTCCAGGTCAGTATTTATTGTACTCTCCAGGTCAGTATTTATTCCACTCTCCAGGTCAGTACTTATTGAACTCTACAGGTCAGTATTTATTACCCTCTCCAGGTCAGTATTGATTGTACTCTCCAGGTCAGTAGTTATTGTACTCTCCAGGTCAGTATTTATTGCACTCTCCAGGTCAGTACTTATTGTACTCTCCAGGTCACTATTTATTATCGACACCAGGTCAGTATTTATTGTACTCTCCATGTCAGACTTTATTGTACTCTCCAGGTCAGTATTTATTGTACTCTCCAGGTCAGTATTTAATGTTCTCTCCAGGTCAGTATTTATGCCCTATCCAGGCCAGTATTTATTGTACTCTCCAGGTCAGTATTTATTGTACTCTCCGGGTTAGTATTTATTGCCCTCTCCAGGTTAGTATTTATTGTACTCACAGGTCAGTACTTAATGTACTCTCCAGGTCAGTATTCATTGTACTCTCCAGGTCAATATTTATTGTACTCTCCAGGTCAGTATTTATTGTACTCTCAGGTCAGCCTTTATTGTACTCTCCAGGTCAGTATTTATTACGCTCTCCAGGTCAGTATTTATTGTACTCTCCAGGTAAGTATTTATTACTCTCTCCAGGTCAGTATTTATACCCTCTCCAGGTCAGTATTTATTGTACTCCCCATGTCAGTATTTATTGTAATCTCCAGGTCAGTTTTTATGGTACTCTCCAGGTCTGTATGTATTATTCTCTCCAGGTCAGTATATATTGAACTCTCCAGATCAGTATTTATTGTACTCTCCAGGTAAGTATTTATTGTACTCTCCAGGTCAGTATTAATTGTACTCTCCAGGTCAGTATTTATTTTACTCTCCAGGTCAGTATTCTTGTACTCTCCACGTCAGTATTCATGCCCTCTCCAGGTCAGTATTTATTGTACTCTCCAGGTCAGTATTGATTGCCCTCTCCAGGCCAGTATTTAATGTACCCTCTCGGTCAGTATTTATTCTACTCTCTAGGTCAGTATTTATAGTACACTCCAGGTCAGTATTTATTGTACTCTCCAGGTCAGTATTTATTGCACTCCCCAGGTCAGTATATATTATACTCTCCAGGTCACTATTTATTACCCTCTCCAGGTCAGTATTTATTGTACTCTCCAGGTAAGTATTTGTTACTCTCTCCAGGTCAGTATTTATACCCTCTCCAGGTCAGTATTTATTGTACTCCCCATGTCAGTATTTATTGTACTCTCCAGATCAGTTTTTATTGTACTCTCCAGGTCTGTATGTATTGTTCTCTCCAGGTCAGTATTTATTGTACTCTCCAGATCAGTATTTACTGTACTCTCCAGGTCAGTGTTTATTGTACTCAACAGGTCAGTGTTTATTGTAATCTCCATGTCAGTATGTATTACGCTCTCCAGGTCAGTATTTATTGTACTCTCCAGGTCAGTATTTATTGTCCTCTCCATGTCAGTATTTATTACCCTCTCCAGGTCAGTATTTATAACCCTCTCCATGTCAGTATTTTTTGTACTCTCCAGGTCAGTATTTATTGTACTCTCCAGTTAAGTATTTATTGTATTTTCCAGGTCAGTATTTATTGTACTCTCCAAGTCAGTTTTTATTGTACTCTCCAGGTCAGTATTTATTGCACTCTCCAGGTCAGTATTTATTACCCTCTCCAGGTCAGCATTTATTGTACTCTCCAGGTCAGTATTTATTGTACTCTCCAGGTCAGTATTTATTGTACTCTCCAGATCAGTATTTATTGTACTCTCCAGGTCAGTATTTATTGCACTCTCCAGGTCAGTACTTATTGAACTCTACAGGTCAGTATTTATTACCCTCTCCAGGTCAGTATTGATTGTACTCTCCAGGTCAGTATTTATTGTACTCTCCAGGTCAGTATTTATTGTACTCTCCAGGTCAGCGTTTATTGTACTCTCCAGGTCAGTATTTATTACCTTCTCCAGGTTAGTATTTATTGTTCTCTCCATGTCAGTATTTATTGTACTCTCCAGATCAGTATTTATTGTTCTCTCCAGGTCAGTATTTATTGTAATCTCCAGGTCATTATTTATTCTACTCTCCAGGGCAGTATTTATTGTACTCTCCAAGTCATTATTTATTGTACTCTCCAGGTCAGTATTTATTGTACTCTCCAGGTCAGTATTTATTATCCACTCCAGGTCAGTATTTATTTTACTCTCCATGTCAGAATTTATTGTACTCTCCAGGTCAGTATTTAATGTTCTCTCCAGGTCAGTATTTATGCCCTATCCAGGCCCGTATTTATTGTACTCTCCAGGTCAATATTTATTGTACTCTCCGGTTATTATTTATTCCCCTCTCCAGGTTAGTATTTATTGTACTCCCAGGTCAGTACTTAATGTACTCTCCAGGTCAGTATTCATTGTACTCTCCAGGTCAATATTTATTGTACTCTCCAGGTCAGTATTTATTGTACTCTCCAGGTCAGCCTTTATTGTACTCTCCAGGTCAGTATTTATTACCCTCTCCAGGTCAGTATTTATTGTACTCTCCAGGTAAGTATTTATTACTCTCTCCAGGTCAGTATTTATTGTACTCCCCATGTCAGTATTTATTGTACTTCCAGGTCAGTTTTTATTGTACTCTCCAGGTCTGTATGTATTGTTCTCTCCAGGTCAGTATTTATTGTACTCTCCCGATCAGTATTTATTGTACTCTCCAGGTAAGTATTTATTGTACTCTCCAGGTCAGTATTTATTGTACTCTCCAGGTAAGTATTTATTGTACTCTCCAGGTCAGTATTTACTGTACTCTCCAGGTCAGTATTTATTACCCTCTTCATGTCAGCATTTATTTTACTCTCCAGGTCAGTATTTATTGTAATATCCAGGTCAGTATTTATCACCCCCTCCAGGTCAGTATTTATTGTACTCTCCACGTCAGTATTTATGCCCTCTCCAGGTCATTATTTATTCTACTCACCAGGTCAGTATTTATTGTACTCTCCAGGTCAGTATTAATTGTACTCTCCAGGTCAGTATTTATTTTACTCTCCAGGTCAGTATTTATTGTACTCTCCACGTCAGTATTTATGCCCTCTCCAGGTCAGTATTTATTGTACTCTCCAGGTCAGTATTTATAGTACACTCCAGGTCAGTATATATTGTACTCTCCAGGTCAGTATTTATTACCCTCTCCTGGTCAGTATTTATTGTACTCTCCAGGTCTGTATTTATTAACCTCTCCTGGTCAGTATTTATTGTACTGTCCAGGTCTGTATTTATTACTCTCTCCAGGTCAGTATTTATTGTACTCCACATGTCAGTATTTATTGTACTCTCCATGTCAGTATTTATTGTACTCTCCAGGTCAGTTTTTATTGTGCTCTCCAGGTCAGTATTTATTGTTCTCTCCAGGTCAGTATTTATTGTACTCTCTAGGTCAGTATTTATTGTACTCTCCAGGTAAGTATTTATTGTACTCACCAGGTAAGTATTTATTGTACTCTCCAGGTCAGTATTTATTACCCTCTCCAGGTCAGCATTGATTGTACTGTCCAGGTCAGTATTTATTGTACTCAACAGGTCAGTGTTTATTGTACTCTCCATGTCAGTATGTATTACTCTCTCCAGGTCAGTATTTATTGTACTCTCCAGGTCAGTATTTATTGTCCTCTCTAGGTCAGTATGTATTACCCTCTCCAGGTCAGTATTTATAACCCTCTCCATGTCAGTATTTTTTGTACTCTCCAAGTCTGTATTTATTACACTCTCCAGGTCAGTATTTATTTTACTCTCCAGGTCTGTATTTATTACTCTCTCCTGGTCAGTATTTATTACCCTCTCCAGGTCAGTATTTATTGTACGCCCCATGTCAGTATTTATTGTACTCTCCAGGTCAGTTTTTATTGTACTCTCCAGGTCTTTATTTATTGTTCTCTCCAGGTCAGTATTTATTGTACTCTCCAGGTCAGTATTTATTGTACTCTCCAGGTAAGTATTTATTGTACTCTCCAGGTCCGTATTTATTGTACTCTCCAGGTCAGTATTTATTACCCTCTCCAGGTCAGCATTTATTGTACTCTCCAGGTCAGTACTTATTGTACTCTCCAGGTCTGTATTTATTGTACTCTCCAGGTCAGTGTTTATTGTATTCTCCATGTCAGTATGTATTACTCTCTCCAGCTCAGTATTTATTTTACTCTCCAGGTCAGTATTTATTGTCCTGTCCAGGTCAGTATTTATTATTCTATCCAGGTCAGTATTTATTGTACTCTTCAAGTCACTATTAATTGTTCTCTCCTGGTCAGTATTTATTGAACTCTCCAATTCAATTTTTATTGTACTCTCAAGGTCAGTATTTATTGTACTCTCCAAGTCAGTATTTATTGGACTCTCCAGGTCAGTATTTATTGTACTCTCCAGGTCAGTATTTATTACCCTCTCCAGGTCAGCATTTATTGTACTCTCCAGGTCAGTATTTATTGTACTCTCCAGGTCAGCGTTTATTGTACTCTCCAGGTCAGTATTTATTACCTTCTCCAGGTTAGTATTTATTGTTCTCTCCATGTCAGTATTTATTGTACTCTCCAGGTCAGCATTTATTGTACTCTCCAGGTCAGTATTTATTGTACTCTCTAGGTCAGTATTTATTGTACTCTCCAGGTCAGTATTTATTGTACTCTCCAGGTCAGTATTTATTCCACTCTCCAGGTCAGTACTTATTGAACTCTGCAGGTCAGTATTTATTACGCTCTCCAGGTCAGTATTGATTGTACTCTCCAGGTCAGTATTTATTGTACTCTCCAGGTCAGTATTTATTGCACTCTCCAGGTCAGTACTTATTGTACTCTCCAGGTCAGTATTTATTACCCTCTCCAGGTCAGCATTTATTGTACTCTCCAGGTCAGTATTTATTGTACTCTCCAGGTCTGTATTTATTGTACTCTCCAGGTCAGTGTTTATTGTATTCTCCATGTCAGTATGTATTACTCTCTCCAGCTCAGTATTTATTGTACTCTCCAGGTCAGTATTTATTGTCCTGTCCAGGTCAGTATTTATTATTCTATCCAGGTCAGTATTTATTGCACTCTCCAGGTCAGTACTTATTGTACTCTCCAGGTCAGTATTTATTATCCACTCCAGGTCAGTATTTATTGTACTCCCCATGTCAGAATTTATTGTACTCTCCAGGTCAGTATTTATTGTACTCTCCAGGTCAGTATTTAATGTTCTCTCCAGGTCAGTATTTATGCCCTATCCAGGCCAGTATTTATTGTACTCTCCAGGTCAGTATTTATTGTACTCTCCGGGTTAGTATTTATTGCCGTCTCCAGGTTAGTATTTATTGTACTCACAGGTCAGTACTTAATGTACTCTCCAGGTCAGTATTCATTGTACTCTCCAGGTCAATATTTATTGTACTCTCCAGGTCAGTATTTATTGTACTCTCCAGGTCAGCCTTTATTGTACTCTCCAGGTCAGTATTTATTACGCTCTCCAGGTCAGTATTTATTGTACTCTCCAGGTAAGTATTTATTACTCTCTCCAGGTCAGTATTTATACCCTCTCCAGGTCAGTATTTATTGTACTCCCCATGTCAGTATTTATTGTACTCTCCAGGTCAGGTTTTATTGTACTCTCCAGGTCTGTATGTATTATTCTCTCCAGGTCAGTATATATTGAACTCTCCAGATCAGTATTTATTGTACTCTCCAGGTAAGTATTTATTGTAATCTCCAGGTCAGTATTTATCACCCCCTCCAGGTCAGTATTTATTGTACTCTCCACGTCAGTATTTATGCCCTCTCCAGGTCATTATTTATTCTACTCACCAGGTCAGTATTTATTGTACTCTCCAGGTCAGTATTAATTGTACTCTCCAGGTCAGTATTTATTTTACTCTCCAGGTCAGTATTTATTGTACTCTCCACGTCAGTATTTATGCCCTCTCCAGGTCAGTATTTATTGTACTCTCCAGGTCAGTATTTATAGTACACTCCAGGTCAGTATTTATTGTACTCTCCAGGTCAGTATTTATTACCCTCTCCTGGTCAGTATTTATTGTACTCTCCAGGTCTGTATTTATTAACCTCTCCTGGTCAGTATTTATTGTACTCTCCAGGTCTGTATTTATTACTCTCTCCAGGTCAGTATTTATTATCCTCTCCAGGTCAGTATTTATTGAACTCCACATGTCAGTATTTATTGTATTCTCCATGTCAGTATTTATTGTACTCTCCAGGTCAGTTTTTATTGTGCTCTCCAGGTCAGTATTCATTGTTCTCTCCAGGTCAGGATTTATTGTACTCTCCAGGTCAATATTTATTGTACTCTCCAGGTAAGTATTTATTGTACTCACCAGGTCAGTATTTATTGTACTCTCCAGGTCAGTATTTATTACCCTCTCCAGGTCAGCATTGATTGTACTCTCCAGGTCAGTATTTATTGTACTCAACAGGTCAGTGTTTATTGTACTCTCCATGTCAGTATGTATTACTCTCTCCAGGTCAGTATTTATTGTACTCTCCAGGTCAGTATTTATTGTCCTCTCCAGGTCAGTATGTATTACCCTCTCCAGGTCAGTATTTATAACCCGCTCCATGTCAGTATTTTTTGTACTCTCCAAGTCTGTATTTATTACCCTCTCCAGGTCAGTATTTATTTTACTCTCCAGGTCTGTATTTATTACTCTCTCCTGGTCAGTATTTATTACCCTCTCCAGGTCAGTATTTATTGTACGCCCCATGTCAGTATTTATTGTACTCTCCAGGTCAGTTTTTATTGTACTGTACAGGTCTGTATTTATTGTTCTCTCTAGGTCAGTATTTATTGTACTCTCCAGGTCAGTATTTATTGTACTCTCCACGTAAGTATTTATTGTACTCTCCAGGTCCGTATTTATTGTACTCTCCAGGTCAGTATTTATTACCCTCTCCAGGTCAGCATTTATTGTACTCTCCAGGTCAGTATTTATTGTACTCTCCAGGTCTGTATTTATTGTACTCTCCAGGTCAGTGTTTATTGTATTCTCCATGTCAGTATGTATTACTCTCTCCAGCTCAGTATTTATTGTACTCTCCAGGTCAGTATTTATTGTCCTGTCCAGGTCAGTATTTATTATTCTATCCAGGTCAGTATTTATTGTACTCTTCAAGTCACTATTAATTGTTCTCTCCTGGTCAGTATTTATTGTACTCTCCAATTCAATTTTTATTGTACTCTCCAGGTCAGTATTTATTGTACTCTCCAAGTCAGTATTTATTGGACTCTCCAGGTCAGTATTTATTGTACTCTCCAGGTCAGTATTTATTACCCTCTCCAGGTCAGCATTTATTGTACTCTCCAGGTCAGTATTTATTGTACTCTCCAGGTCAGTATTTATTTTACTCTCCAGGTCAGCGTTTATTGTACTCTCCAGGTCAGTATTTATTACCTTCTCCACGTTAGTATTTATTGTTCTCTCCATGTCAGTATTTATTGTACTCTCCAGGTCAGCATTTATTGTACTCTCCATGTCAGTATTTATTGTACTCTCTAGGTCAGTATTTATTGTACTCTCCAGGTCAGTATTTATTGTACTCTCCAGGTCAGTATTTATTCCACTCTCCAGGTCAGTACTTATTGAACTCTACAGGTCAGTATTTATTACCCTCTCCAGGTCAGTATTGATTGTACTCTCCAGGTCAGTATTTATTGTACTCTCCAGGTCAGTATTTATTGCACTCTCCAGGTCAGTACTTATTGTACTCTCCAGGTCAGTATTTATTATCGACACCAGGTCAGTATTTATTGTACTCTCCATGTCAGACTTTATTGTACTCTCCAGGTCAGTATTTATTGTACTCTCCAGGTCAGTATTTAATGTTCTCTCCAGGTCAGTATTTATGCCCTATCCAGGCCAGTATTTATTGTACTCTCCAGGTCAGTATTTATTGTACTCTCCGGGTTAGTATTTATTGCCCTCTCCAGGTTAGTATTTATTGTACTCACAGGTCAGTACTTAATGTACTCTCCAGGTCAGTATTCATTGTACTCTCCAGGTCAATATTTATTATACTCTCCAGGTCAGTATTTATTGTACTCTCCAGGTCAGCCTTTATTGTACTCTCCAGGTCAGTATTTATTACGCTCTCCAGGTCAGTATTTATTGTACTCTCCAGGTAAGTATTTATTACTCTCTCCAGGTCAGTATTTATACCCTCTCCAGGTCAGTATTTATTGTACTCCCCATGTCAGTATTTATTGTAATCTCCAGGTCAGTTTTTATGGTACTCTCCAGGTCTGTATGTATTATTCTCTCCAGGTCAGTATATATTGAACTCTCCAGATCAGTATTTATTGTACTCTCCAGGTAAGTATTTATTGTACTCTCCAGGTCAGTATTAATTGTACTCTCCAGGTCAGTATTTATTTTACTCTCCAGGTCAGTATTCTTGTACTCTCCACGTCAGTATTCATGCCCTCTCCAGGTCAGTATTTATTGTACTCTCCAGGTCAGTATTGATTGCCCTCTCCAGGCCAGTATTTAATGTACCCTCTCGGTCAGTATTTATTCTACTCTCTAGGTCAGTATTTATAGTACACTCCAGGTCAGTATTTATTGTACTCAACAGGTCAGTATTTATTGCACTCCCCAGGTCAGTATATATTATACTCTCCAGGTCACTATTTATTACCCTCTCCAGGTCAGTATTTATTGTACTCTCCAGGTAAGTATTTATTACTCTCTCCAGGTCAGTATTTATACCCTCTCCAGGTCAGTATTTATTGTACTCCCCATGTCAGTATTTATTGTACTCTCCAGATCAGTTTTTATTGTACTCTCCAGGTCTGTATGTATTGTTCTCTCCAGGTCAGTATTTATTTTACTCTCCAGATCAGTATTTACTGTACTCTCCAGGTCAGTATTTATTACCCTCTCCAGGTCAGCATTTATTTTACTCTCCAGGTCAGTATTTATTGTAATCTCCAGGTCAGTATTTATCACCCACTCCAGGTCAGTATTTATTACCCTCTCTAGGTCAGTATTTATTTTACTCCCCAGGTCAGTATTTATTGTACTCTCCAGTTTAGTATTTATTGTACTCTCCAGGTCATTATTTATTCTACTCACCAGGTCAGTATTTATTGTACTCTCCAGGTCAGTATTAATTGTACTCTCCAGGTCAGTATTTATTTTACTCTCCAGGTCAGTATTTATTGTACTCTCCAGATCAGTATTTATTGCCCTCTCCAGGCCAGTATTTAATGTACCCTCTAGGTCAGTATTTATTGTACTCTCCAGGTCAGTATTTATAGTACACTCCAGGTCAGTATTTATTGTACTCTCCAGGTCAGTATTTATTGCACTCCCAGGTCAGTATTTATTATACTCTCCAGGTCAGTATTTATTACCCTCTCCAGGTCAGTATTTATTGTACTCTCCAGATCAGTATTTACTGTACTCTCCAGGTCAGTATTTATTGTAATCTCCAGGTCAGTATTTATCACCACCTCCAGGTCAGTATTTATTACCCTCTCTAGGTCAGCATTTATTTTACTCTCCATGTCAGTATTTATTTTACTCCCCAGGTCAGTATTTATTGTACTCTCCAGGTTTTTATTTATTGTACTCTCCAGGTATTTATTTATTCTACTCACCAGGTCAGTATTTATTGTACTCTCCAGGTCAGTATTAATTGTACTCTCCAGGTCAGTATTTATTTTACTCTCCAGGTCAGTATTTATTGTACTCTCCACGTCAGTATTTATGCCCTCTCCAGGTCAGTATTTATTGTACTTTCCAGGTCAGTATTTATTGCCCTCTCCAGGCCAGTATTTAATGTACCCTCTCGGTCAGTATTTATTGTACTCTCCAGGTCAGTATTTATAGTACACTCCAGGTCAGTATTTATTGTACTCTCCAGGTCAGTATTTATTGCACTCCCCAGGTCAGTATTTATTATACTCTCCAGGTCAGTATTTATTACCCTCTCCAGGTCAGCATTTATTGTATTCTCCAGGTCAGTATTTGTTGTACTCTCCAGGTCAGTATTAGTTACCCCTCCAGGTCAGTATTTATTACCCTCTACAGGTCAATATTTGTTTTACTCCCCAAGTCAGTATTTATTTTACTACACAGGTCAGTATTTATTTTACTCCCCAGGTCAGTATTCATTGTACTCTCCAGGTTAGTATTTATTGTAATCTCCAGGTCATTATTTATTCTACTCACCAGGTCAGTATTTATTGTACTCTCCAGGTCAGTATTAATTGTACTCTCCAGGTCAGTATTTATTTTACTCTCCAGGTCAATATTTATTGTACTCTCCACGTCAGTATTTATTGCCCTCTCCAGGTCAGTATTTATTGTACTCTCCAGGTCAGTATTTATTGCCCTCTCCAGGCCAGTATTTAATGTACCCTCTAGGTCAGTATTTATTGTACTCTCCAGGTCAGTATTTATAGTACACTCCAGGTCAGTATTTATTGTACTCTACAGGTCAGTATTTATTGCTCTCCCCAGGTCAGTATTTATTATACTCCCCAGTTCAGTGTTTATTACCCTCTCCAGGTAAGATTTTATTGTATTCTCCAGGTCAGTATTTGTTTTACTCTCCAGGTCAGTATTTATTACCCCCTCCAGGTCAGTATTTATTACCCTCTCCAGGTCAGTATTTATTTTACTCCCCAAGTCAGTATTTATTTTACTACACAGGTCAGTATTTATTATATTCTCCAGGTCAGTATTTATTGTACTCTCCAGGTCAGTATTTATTACCGCCTCCAGGCCATTATTTATTGTACTCTCCAGGTCAGTATTTATTGTACTCCCCATGTCAATATTTATTGTACTCTCCAGATCAGTTTTTATTGTACTCTCCAGGTCTGTATTTACTGTACTCTCCAGGTCAGTATTTATTACCCTCTCCAGGTCAGCATTTATTTTACTCTCCAGGTCAGTATTTATTGTAATCTCCAGGTCAGTATTTATCACCCACTCCAGGTCAGTATTTATTACCCTCTCTAGGTCAGTATTTATTTTACTCCCCAGGTCAGTATTTATTGTACTCTCCAGGTTAGTATTTATTGTACTCTCCAGGTCATTATTTATTCTACTCACCAGGTCAGTATTTATTGTACTCTCCAGGTCAGTATTAATTGTACTCTCCAGGTCAGTATTTATTTTACTCTCCAGGTCAGTATTTATTGTACTCTCCAGATCAGTATTTATTGCCCTCTCCAGGCCAGTATTTAATGTACCCTCTAGGTCAGTATTTATTGTACTCTCCAGGTCAGTATTTATAGTACACCCCAGGTCAGTATTTATTGTACTCTCCAGGTCAGTATTTATTGCACTCCCAGGTCAGTATTTATTATACTCTCCAGGTCAGTATTTATTACCCTCTCCAGGTCAGTATTTATTGTACTCTCCAGATCAGTATTTACTGTACTCTCCAGGTCAGTATTTATTACCCTCTCCAGGTCAGCATTTATTTTACTCCCCAGGTCAGTATTTATTGTAATCTCCAGGTCAGTATTTATCACCACCTCCAGGTCAGTATTTATTACCCTCTCTAGGTCAGCATTTATTTTACTCTCCATGTCAGTATTTATTTTACTCCCCAGGTCAGTATTTATTGTACTCTCCAGGTTTTTATTTATTGTACTCTCCAGGTATTTATTTATTCTACTCACCAGGTCAGTATTTATTGTACTCTCCAGGTCAGTATTAATTGTACTCTCCAGGTCAGTATTTATTTTACTCTCCAGGTCAGTATTTATTGTACTCTCCACGTCAGTATTTATGCCCTCTCCAGGTCAGTATTTATTGTACTTGCCAGGTCAGTATTTATTGCCCTCTCCAGGCCAGTATTTAATGTACCCTCTCGGTCAGTATTTATTGTACTCTCCAGGTCAGTATTTATAGTACACTCCAGGTCAGTATTTATTGTACTCTCCAGGTCAGTATTTATTGCACTCCCCAGGTCAGTATTTATTATACTCTCCAGGTCAGTATTTATTACCCTCTCCAGGTCAGCATTTATTGTATTCTCCAGGTCAGTATTTGTTGTACTCTCCAGGTCAGTATTTGTTACCCCTCCAGGTCAGAATTTATTACCCTCTACAGGTCAATATTTGTTTTACTCCCCAAGTCAGTATTTATTTTACTACACAGGTCAGTATTTATTTTACTCCCCAGGTCAGTATTCATTGTACTCTCCAGGTTAGTATTTATTGTAATCTCCAGGTCATTATTTATTCTACTCACCAGGTCAGTATTTATTGTACTCTCCAGTTCAGTATTAATTGTACTCTCCAGGTCAGTATTTATTTTACTCTCCAGGTCAATATTTATTGTACTCTCCACGCCAGTATTTATTGCCCTCTCCAGGTCAGTATTTATTGTACTCTCCAGGTCAGTATTTATTGCCCTCTCCAGGCCAGTATTTAATGTACCCTCTAGGTCAGTATTTATTGTACTCTCCAGGTCAGTATTTATAGTACACTCCAGGTCAGTATTTATTGTACTCTACAGGTCAGTATTTATTGCTCTCCCCAGGTCAGTATTTATTATACTCCCCAGTTCAGTGTTTATTACCCTCTCCAGGTAAGATTTTATTGTATTCTCCAGGTCAGTATTTGTTTTACTCTCCAGGTCAGTATTTATTACCCCCTCCAGGTCAGTATTTATTACCCTCTCCAGGTCAGTATTTATTTTACTCCCCAAGTCAGTATTTATTTTACTACACAGGTCAGTATTTATTATATTCTCCAGGTCAGTATTTATTGTACTCTCCAGGTCAGTATTTATTACCGCCTCCAGGCCATTATTTATTGTACTCTCCAGGTCAGTATTTATTGTGATCTCCATGTCAGAATTTTTTGTACTCTCCAGGTCTGTATTTGTTACACTCTCCAGGTCAGTATTTATTGTACTCTCCAGGTCTGTATTTATTACTCTCTCCAGATCAGTATTTGTTATCCTCTCCAGGTCAGTATTTATTCCACAACACATGTCAGTATTTATTGTACTCTCCATGTCAGTATTTATTGTACTCTCCAGGTCAGTTTTTATTGTGCTCTCCAGGTCAGTATTTATTGTACTCTCCAGGTCAGTATTTATTGTAATCTCCAGGTAAGTATTTATTGTACTCTCCAGGTCAGTATTTATTGTACTCTCCAGGTCAGTATTTATTACCCTCTCCAGGTCAGCATTGATTGTACTCTCCAGGTCAGTATTTATTGTACTCTCCATGTCAGTATGTATTACTCTCTCCAGGTCAGTATTTATTGTACTCTCCAGGTCAGTATTTATTGTCCTCTCCAGGTCATTATTTATTACCCTCTCCAGGTCAGTATTTATTACCCTCTCCATGTCAGTATTTTTTGTACTCTCCAAGTCTGTATTTATTACCCTCTCCAGGTCAGTATTTATTGTACTCTCCAGGTCAGTATTTATTACCCTCTCCAGGTCAGCATTGATTGTACTCTCCAGGTCAGTATTTATTGTACTCTCCAGGTCAGTGTTTATTGTACTCTCCATGTCAGTATGTATTACTCTCTCCAGGTCAGTATTTATTGTACTCTCCAGGTCAGTATTTATTGTCCTCTCCAGGTCAGTATTTATTACCCTCTCCAGGTCAATATTTATTACCTTCTTCATGTCAGTATGTATTACTCTCTCCAGGTCAGTATTTATTGTACTCTCCAGGTCAGTATTTATTGTCCTCTCCAGGTCAGTATTTATTACCCTCTCCAGGTCAGTATTTATTACCCTCTCCAGGTCAGCATTGATTGTACTCTCCAGGTCAGTATTTATAGTACACTCCAGGTCAGTATTTATTGTACTCTCCAGGTCAGTATTTATTGCACTCCCCAGGTCAGTATTTATTATACTCTCCAGGTCAGTATTTATTACCCTCTCCAGGTCAGCATTTATTGTATTCTCCAGGTCAGTATTTGTTGTACTCTCCAGGTCAGTATTTATTACCCCTCCAGGTCTGTATTTATTACCCTCTCCAGGTCAATATTTGTTTTACTCCCCAAGTCAGTATTTATTTTACTACACAGGTCGGTATTTATTTTACTCCCCAGGTCAGTATTTATTGTACTCTCCAGGTTAGTATTTATTGTAATCTCCAGGTCATTATTTATTCTACTCACCAGGTCAGTATTTATTGTACTCTCCAGGTCAGTATTAATTGTACTCTCCAGGTCAGTATTTATTTTACTCTCCAGGTCAGTATTTATTGTACTCTCCACGTCAGTATTTATTGCCCTCTCCAGGTCAGTATTTATTGTACTCTCCAGGTCAGTATTTATTGCCCTCTCTAGGCCAGTATTTAATGTACCCTCTAGGTCAGTATTTATTGTACTCTCCAGGTCAGTATTTATAGTACACTCCAGGTCAGTATTTATTGTACTCTCCAGGTCAGTATTTATTGCACTCCCCAGGTCAGTTTTTATTATACTCTCCAGGTCAGTGTTTATTACCCTCTCCAGGTAAGTATTTATTGTATTCTCCAGGTCAGTATTTGTTTTACTCTCCAGGTCAGTATTTATTACCCCCTCCAGGTCAGTATTTATTTCCCTCTCCAGGTCAGTATTTATTTAACTCCCCAAGTCAGTATTTATTTTACTGCACAGGTCAGTATTTATTATATTCTCCAGGTCAGTATTTATTGTACTCTCCAGGTCAGTATTTATTACCGCCTCCAGGCCATTATTTATTGTACTCTCCAGGTCAGTATTTATTGTGATCTAGAGGTCAGAATTTTTTGTACTCTCCAGGTCTGTATTTGTTACACTCTCCAGGTCAGTATTTATTGTACTCTCCAGGTCTGTATTTATTACTCTCTCCAGATCAGTATTTGTTATCCTCTCCAGGTCAGTATTTATTCCACTACACATGTCAGTTTTTATTGTACTCTCCATGTCAGTATTTATTGTACTCTCCAGGTCAGTTTTTATTGTGCTCTCCAGGTCAGTATTTATTGTACACTCCAGGTCAGTATTTATTGTAATCTCCAGGTAAGTATTTATTGTACTCTCCAGGTCAGTATTTGTTATCCTCTCCAGGTCAGTATTTATTCCACTACACATGTCAGTATTTATTGTACTCTCCATGTCAGTATTTATTGTACTCTCCAGGTCAGTTTTTATTGTGCTCTCCAGGTCAGTATTTATTGTACTCTCCAGGTCAGTATTTATTGTAATCTCCAGGTAAGTATTTATTGTACTCTCCAGGTCAGTATTTATTGTACTCTCCAGGTCAGTATTTATTACCCTCTCCAGGTCAGCATTGATTATACTCAACAGGTCAGTATTTATTGTACTCTCCATGTCAGTATGTATTACTCTCTCCAGGTCAGTATTTATTGTACTCTCCAGGTCAGTATTTATTGTCCTCTCCAGGTCAGTATTTATTACCCTCTCCAGGTCAGTATTTATTACCCTCTCCATGTCAGTATTTTTTGTACTCTCCAAGTCTGTATTTATTACCCTCTCCTGGTCAGTATTTATTGTACTCTCCAGGTCAGTATTTATTACTCTCTCCAGGTCAGCATTGATTGTACTCTCCAGGTCAGTATTTATTGTACTCTCCAGGTCTGTATTTATTGTACTCTCCATGTCAGTGTTTATTGTACTCTCCATGTCAGTATGTATTACTCTCTCCAGGTCAGTATTTATTGTACTCTCCAGGTCAGTATTTATTGTCCTCTCCAGGTCAGTATTTATTACCCTCTCCAGGTCAATATTTATTACCCTCTCCATGTCAGTATTTGTTGTACTCTCCAAGTCTGTATTTAGTACCCTCTCCAGGTCAGTATTTATTGTACTCTCCAGGTCTGTATTTATTACTCTCTCCAGGTCAGTATTTATTACCCTCTCCAGGTCAGTATTTATTGTACTCCCCATTTCAGTATTTATTGTACTCTCCAGGTCAGTTTTTATTGTACTCTCCAGGTCTGTATTTATTGTTCTCTCCAGGTCAGTATTTATTGTACTCTCCAGGTCAGTATTTATTGTACTCTCCAGGTAAGTATTTATTGTACTCTCCAGGTCAATATTTATTGTACTCTCCAGGTCAGTATTTATTACCCTCTCCAGGTCAGCATTTATTGTACTCTCCAGGTAAGTATTTATTGTACTCTCCAGGTCAATATTTATTGTACTCTCCCGGTCAGTATTTATTACCCTCTCCAGGTCAGCATTTATTGTACTCTCCAGGTCAGTATTTATTGTACTCTCCAGGTCTGTATTTATTGTACTCTCCAGGTCAGTGTTTATTGTACTCTCCAGGTCAGTATTTATTGTTCTCTCCAGGTCAGTATTTATTGTACTCTCCAGGTCAGTATTTATTACCCTCTCCAGGTCAGCATTTATTGTACTCTCCAGGTCAGTATTTATTGTACACTCCAGGTCAGTATTTATTGTAATCTCCAGGTCAGTATTTATTGCACTCTCCAGGTCAGTTTTTATTGTGCTCTCCAGGTCAGTATTTATTGTTCTCTCCAGGTCAGTATTTATTGTACTCTCCAGGTCAATATTTATTGTACTCTCCAGGTAAGTATTTATTGTACTCACCAGGTCAGTATTTATTGTACTCTCCAGGTCAGTATTTATTACCCTCTCCAGGTCAGCATTGATTGTACTCTCCAGGTCAGTATTTATTGTACTCAACAGGTCAGTGTTTATTGTACTCTCCATGTCAGTATGTATTACTCTCTCCAGGTCAGTATTTATTGTACTCTCCAGGTCAGTATTTATTGTCCTCTCCAGGTCAGTATGTATTACCCTCTCCAGGTCAGTATTTATAACCCTCTCCATGTCAGTATTTTTTGTACTCTCCAAGTCTGTATTTATTACCCTCTCCAGGTCAGTATTTATTTTACTCTCCAGGTCTGTATTTATTACTCTCTCCTGGTCAGTATTTATTACCCTCTCCAGGTCAGTATTTATTGTACGCCCCATGTCAGTATTTATTGTACTCTCCAGGTCAGTTTTTATTGTACTGTACAGGTCTGTATTTATTGTTCTCTCCAGGTCAGTATTTATTGTACTCTCCAGGTCAGTATTTATTGTACTCTCCACGTAAGTATTTATTGTACTCTCCAGGTCCGTATTTATTGTACTCTCCAGGTCAGTATTTATTACCCTCTCCAGGTCAGCATTTATTGTACTCTCCAGGTCAGTATTTATTGTACTCTCCAGGTCTGTATTTATTGTACTCTCCAGGTCAGTGTTTATTGTATTCTCCATGTCAGTATGTATTACTCTCTCCAGCTCAGTATTTATTGTACTCTCCAGGTCAGTATTTATTGTCCTGTCCAGGTCAGTATTTATTATTCTATCCAGGTCAGTATTTATTGTACTCTTCAAGTCACTATTAATTGTTCTCTCCTGGTCAGTATTTATTGTACTCTCCAATTCAATTTTTATTGTACTCTCCAGGTCAGTATTTATTGTACTCTCCAAGTCAGTATTTATTGGACTCTCCAGGTCAGTATTTATTGTACTCTCCAGGTCAGTATTTATTACCCTCTCCAGGTCAGCATTTATTGTACTCTCCAGGTCAGTATTTATTGTACTCTCCAGGTCAGTATTTATTTTACTCTCCAGGTCAGCGTTTATTGTACTCTCCAGGTCAGTATTTACTACCTTCTCCAGGTTAGTATTTATTGTTCTCTCCATGTCAGTATTTATTGTACTCTCCAGGTCAGCATTTATTGTACTCTCCATGTCAGTATTTATTGTACTCTCTAGGTCAGTATTTATTGTACTCTCCAGGTCAGTATTTATTGTACTCTCCAGGTCAGTATTTATTCCACTCTCCAGGTCAGTAGTTATTGAACTCTACAGGTCAGTATTTATTACCCTCTCCAGGTCAGCATTGATTGTACTCTCCAGGTCAGTATTTATTGTACTCTCCAGGTCAGTATTTATTGCACTCTCCAGGTCAGTACTTATTGTACTCTCCAGGTCAGTATTTATTATCGACACCAGGTCAGTATTTATTGTACTCTCCATGTCAGACTTTATTGTACTCTCCAGGTCAGTATTTATGCCCTATCCAGGCCAGTATTTATTGTACTCTCCAGGTCAGTATTTATTGTACTCTCCGGGTTAGTATTTATTGCCCTCTCCAGGTTAGTATTTATTGTACTCACAGGTCAGTACTTAATGTACTCTCCAGGTCAGTATTCATTGTACTCTCCAGGTCAATATTTATTGTACTCTCCAGGTCAGTATTTATTGTACTCTCCAGGTCAGCCTTTATTGTACTCTCCAGGTCAGTATTTATTACGCTCTCCAGGTCAGTATTTATTGTACTCTCCAGGTAAGTATTTATTACTCTCTCCAGGTCAGTATTTATACCCTCTCCAGGTCAGTATTTATTTTACTCCCCATGTCAGTATTTATTGTACTCTCCAGGTCAGTTTTTATGGTACTCTCCAGGTAAGTATTTATTGTACTCTCCGGGTTAGTATTTATTGCCCTCTCCAGGTTAGTATTTATTGTACTCACAGGTCAGTACTTAATGTACTCTCCAGGTCAGTATTCATTGTACTCTCCAGGTCAATATTTATTGTACTCTCCAGGTCAGTATTTATTGTACTCTCCAGGTCAGCCTTTATTGTACTCTCCAGGTCAGTATTTATTACGCTCTCCAGGTCAGTATTTATTGTACTCTCCAGGTAAGTATTTATTACTCTCTCCAGGTCAGTATTTATACCCTCTCCAGGTCAGTATTTATTTTACTCCCCATGTCAGTATTTATTGGACTCTCCAGGTCAGTATTTATTGTACTCTCCAGGTCAGTATTTATTTTACTCTCCAGGTCAGCGTTTATTGTACTCTCCAGGTCAGTATTTATTACCTTCTCCAGGTTAGTATTTATTGTTCTCTCCATGTCAGTATTTATTGTACTCTCCAGGTCAGCATTTATTGTACTCTCCATGTCAGTATTTATTGTACTCTCTAGGTCAGTATTTATTGTACTCTCCAGGTCAGTATTTATTGTACTCTCCAGGTCAGTATTTATTCCACTCTCCAGGTCAGTAGTTATTGAACTCTACAGGTCAGTATTTATTACCCTCTCCAGGTCAGTATTGATTGTACTCTCCAGGTCAGTATTTATTGTACTCTCCAGGTCAGTATTTATTGCACTCTCCAGGTCAGTACTTATTGTACTCTCCAGGTCAGTATTTATTATCGACACCAGGTCAGTATTTATTGTACTCTCCATGTCAGACTTTATTGTACTCTCCAGGTCAGTATTTATTGTACTCTCCAGGTCAGTATTTAATGTTCTCTCCAGGTCAGTATTTATGCCCTATCCAGGCCAGTATTTATTGTACTCTCCAGGTCAGTATTTATTGTACTCTCCGGGTTAGTATTTATTGCCCTCTCCAGGTTAGTATTTATTGTACTCACAGGTCAGTACTTAATGTACTCTCCAGGTCAGTATTCATTGTACTCTCCAGGTCAATATTTATTGTACTCTCCAGGTCAGTATTTATTGTACTCTCCAGGTCAGCCTTTATTGTACTCTTCAGGTCAGTATTTATTACGCTCTCCAGGTCAGTATTTATTGTACTCTCCAGGTAAGTATTTATTACTCTCTCCAGGTCAGTATTTATACCCTCTCCAGGTCAGCATTTATTTTACTCCCCATGTCAGTATTTATTGTACTCTCCAGGTCAGTTTTTATGGTACTCTCCAGGTAAGTATTTATTGTACTCTCCAGGTCAGTATTAATTGTACTCTCCAGGTCAGTATTTATTTTACTCTCCAGGTCAGTATTCTTGTACTCTCCACGTCAGTATTCATGCCCTCTCCAGGTCAGTATTTATTGTACTCTCCAGGTCAGTATTGATTGCCCTCTCCAGGCCAGTATTTAATGTACCCTCTCGGTCAGTATTTATTGTACTCTCTAGGTCAGTATTTATAGTACACTCCAGGTCAGTATTTATTGTACTCTCCAGGTCAGTATTTATTGCACTCCCCAGGTCAGTATATATTATACTCTCCAGGTCACTATTTATTACCCTCTCCAGGTCAGTATTTATTGTACTCTCCAGGTAAGTATTTATTACTCTCTCCAGGTCAGTATTTATACCCTCTCCAGGTCAGTATTTATTGTACTCCACATGTCAGTATTTATTGTACTCTCCAGATCAGTTTTTATTGTACTCTCCAGGTCTGTATGTATTGTTCTCTCCAGGTCAGTATTTATTGTGCTCTCCAGATCAGTATTTACTGTACTCTCCAGGTCATTATTTATTACCCTCTCCAGGTCAGCATTTATTTTACTCTCCAGGTCAGTATTTATTGTAATCTCCAGGTCAGTATTTATCACCCACTCCAGGTCACTATTTATTACCCTCTCTAGGTCAGTATTTATTTTACTCCCCAGGTCAGTATTTATTGTACTCTCCAGGTTAATATTTATTGTACTCTCCAGGTCATTATTTATTCTACTCACCAGGTCAGTATTTATTGTACTCTCCAGGTCAGTATTAATTGTACTCTCCAGGTCAGTATTTATTTTACTCTCCAGGTCAGTATTTATTGTACTCTCCAGATCAGTATTTATTGCCCTCTCCAGGCCAGTATTTAATGTACCCTCTAGGTCAGTATTTATTGTACTCTCCAGGTCAGTATTTATAGTACACTCCAGGTCAGTATTTATTGTACTCTCCAGGTCAGTATTTATTGCACTCCCAGGTCAGTATTTATTATACTCTCCAGGTCAGTATTTATTACCCTCTCCAGGTCAGTATTTATTGTACTCTCCAGATCAGTATTTACTGTACTCTCCAGGTCAGTATTTATTACCCTCTCCAGGTCAGCATTTATTTTACTCCCCAGGTCAGTATTTATTGTAATCTCCAGGTCAGTATTTATCACCACCTCCAGGTCAGTATTTATTACCCTCTCTAGGTCAGCATTTATTTTACTCTCCATGTCAGTATTTATTTTACTCCCCAGGTCAGTATTTATTGTACTCTCCAGGTTTTTATTTATTGTACTCTCCAGGTATTTATTTATTCTACTCACCAGGTCAGTATTTATTGTACTCTCCAGGTCAGTATTAATTGTACTCTCCAGGTCAGTATTTATTTTACTCTCCAGGTCAGTATTTATTGTACTCTCCACGTCAGTATTTATGCCCTCACCAGGTCAGTATTTATTGTACTTTCCAGGTCAGTATTTATTGCCCTCTCCAGGCCAGTATTTAATGTACCCTCTCGGTCAGTATTTATTGTACTCTCCAGGTCAGTATTTATAGTACACTCCAGGTCAGTATTTATTGTACTCTCCAGGTCAGTATTTATTGCACTCCCCAGGTCAGTATTTATTATACTCTCCAGGTCAGTATTTATTACCCTCTCCAGGTCAGCATTTATTGTATTCTCCAGGTCAGTATTTGTTGTACTCTCCAGGTCAGTATTTGTTACCCCTCCAGGTCAGTATTTATTACCCTCTACAGGTCAATATTTGTTTTACTCCCCAGGTCAGTATTTATTTTACTACACAGGTCAGTATTTATTTTACTCCCCAGGTCAGTATTTATTGTACTCTCCAGGTTAGTATTTATTGTAATCTCCAGGTCATTATTTATTCTACTCACCAGGTCAGTATTTATTGTACTCTCCAGGTCAGTATTAATTGTACTCTCCAGGTCAGTATTTATTTTACTCTCCAGGTCAGTATTTATTGTACTCTCCACGTCAGTATTTATTGCCCTCTCCAGGTCAGTATTTATTGTACTCTCCAGGTCAGTATTTATTGCCCTCTCCAGGCCAGTATTTAATGTACCCTCTAGGTCAGTATTTATTGTACTCTCCAGGTCAGTATTTATAGTGCACTCAAGGTCAGTATTTATTGTACTCTACAGGTCAGTATTTATTGCTCTCCCCAGGTCAGTATTTATTATACTCTCCAGTTCAGTGTTTATTACCCTCTCCAGGTAAGATTTTATTGTATTCTCCAGGTCAGTATTTGTTTTACTCTCCAGGTCAGTATTTATTACCCCCTCCAGGTCAGTATTTATTACCCTCTCCAGGTCAGTATTTATTTTACTCCCCAAGTCAGTATTTATTTTACTACACAGGTCAGTATTTATTATATATTCCAGGTCAGTATTTATTGTACTCTCCAGGTCAGTATTTATTACCGCCTCCAGGCCATTCTTTATTGTACTCTCCAGGTCAGTATTTATTGTGATCTCCAGGTCAGAATTTTTTGTACTCTCCAGGTCTGTATTTGTTACACTCTCCAGGTCAGTATTTATTGTACTCTCCAGCTCTGTATTTATTACTCTCTCCAGATCAGTATTTGTTATCCTCTCCAGGTCAGTATTTATTCCACTACACATGTCAGTATTTATTGTACTCTCCATGTCAGTATTTATTGTACTCTCCAGGTCAGTTTTTATTGTGCTCTCCAGGTCAGTATTTATTGTACTCTCCAGGTCAGTATTTATTGTAATCTCCAGGTAAGTATTTATTGTACTCTCCAGGTCAGTATTTATTGTACTCTCCAGGTCAGTATTTATTACCCTCTCCAGGTCAGCATTGATTATACTCAACAGGTCAGTATTTATTGTACTCTCCATGTCAGTATGTATTACTCTCTCCAGGTCAGTATTTATTGTACTCTCCAGGTCAGTATTTATTGTCCTCTCCAGGTCAGTATTTATTACCCTCTCCAGGTCAGTATTTATTACCCTCTCCATGTCAGTATTTTTTGTACTCTCCAAGTCTGTATTTATTACCCTCTCCAGGTCAGTATTTATTGTACTCTCCAGGTCAGTATTTATTACTCTCTCCAGGTCAGCATTGATTGTACTCTCCAGGTCAGTATATATTGTACTCTCCAGGTCTGTATTTATTGTACTCTCCATGTCAGTGTTTATTGTACTCTCCTTGTCAGTATGTATTACTCTCTCCAGGTCAGTATTTATTGTACTCTCCAGGTCAGTATTTATTGTCCTATCCAGGTCAGTATTTATTACCCTCTCCTGGTCAATATTTATTACCCTCTCCATGTCAGTATTTGTTGTACTCTCCAAGTCTGTATTTAGTACCCTCTCCAGGTCAGTATTTATTGTACTCTCCAGGTCTGTATTTATTACTCTCTCCAGGTCAGTATTTATTGTACTCCCCATGTCAGTATTTATTGTACTCTCCAGGTCAGTTTTTATTGTACTCTCCAGGTCTGTATTTATTGTTCTCTCCAGGTCAGTATTTATTGTACTCTCCAGGTCAGTATTTATTGTACTCTCCAGGTAAGTATTTATTGTACTCTCCAGGTCAATATTTATTGTACTCTCCAGGTCAGTATTTATTACTCTCTCCAGCTCAGTATTTATTGTACTCTCCAGGTCAGTATTTATTGTCCTGTCCAGGTCAGTATTTATTATTCTATCCAAGTCAGTATTTATTGTACTCTCCAATCACTATTAATTGTTCTCTCCTGGTCAGTATTTATTGTACTCTCCAATTCAGTTTTTATTGTACTCTCCAGGTCAGTATTTATTGTACTCGCCAAGTCAGTATTTATTGTACTCTCCAGGTCAGTATTTATTGTACTCTCCAGGTCAGTATTTATTACCCTCTCCAGGTCAGCATTTATTGTACTCTCCAGGTCAGTATTTATTGTACTCTCCAGGTCAGTATTTATTGTACTGTCCAGGTCAGTATTTATTGCACTCTCCAGGTCAGTACTTATTGAACTCTACAGGTCAGTATTTATTACCCTCTCCAGGTCAGTATTGATTGTACTCTCCAGGTCAGTATTTATTGTACTCTCCAGGTCAGTATTTATTGTACTCTCCAGGTCTATATGTATTGTACTCTCCAGGTCAGCGTTTATTGTACTCTCCAGGTCAGTATTTATTACCTTCTCCAGGTTAGTATTTATTGTTCTCTCCAGGTCAGTATTTATTGTACTCTCCAGATCAGTATTTATTGTTCTCTCCAGGTCAGTATTTATTGTAATCTCCAGGTCATTATTTATTCTACTCTCCAGGGCAGTATTTATTGTACTCTCCAGGTCATTATTTATTGTACTCTCCAGGTCAGTATTTATTGTACTCTCCAGGTCAGTTTTTATTATCCACTCCAGGTCAGTATTTATTATACTCTACCTTTCAGAATTTATTGTACTCTCCAGGTCAGTATTTATTGTACTCTCCAGGTCAGTATTTAATGTTCTCTCCAGGTCAGTATTTATGCACTATCCAGGCCAGTATTTATTGTACTCTCCAGGTCAGTATTTATTGTACTCTCCGGGTTAGTATTTATTGCCTTCTCCAGGTTAGTATTTATTGTACTCCCAGGTCAGTACTTAATGTACTCTCCAGGTCAGTATTCATTGTACTCTCAAGGTCAATATTTATTGTACTCTCCAGGTCAGTATTTATTGTACTCTCCAGGTCAGCATTTATTGTACTCTCCAGGTCAGTATTTATTACCCTCTCCAGGTCAGTATTTATTGTACTCTCCAGGTCTGTATTTATTACTCTCTCCAGGTCAGTATTTATTATCCTCTCCAGGTCAGTATTTATTCTACTACACATGTCAGTATTTATTGTACTCTCCATGTCAGTATTTATTGTACTCTCCAGGTCAGTTTTTATTGTGCTCTCCAGGTCAGTATTTATTGCAGTCTCCAGGTCAGTATTTATTGTACTCTCCAGGTCAGTATTTATTGTAATTTCCAGGTAAGTATTTATTGTACTCTCCAGGTCAGTATTTATTGTACTCTCCATATCAGTATTTATTACCCTCTCCAGGTCAGCATTGATTGTACTCTCCAGGTCAGTATTTATTGTACTCTCCATGTCAGTATGTATTACTCTCTCCAGGTCAGTATTTATTGTACTCTCCAGTTCAGTATTTATTGTCCTCTCCAGGTCAGTATTTATTAGCCTCTCCAGGTCAGTATTTATTACCCTCTCCGTGTCAGTATTTCTTATACTCTCCAGGTCAGTATTTATTACCCTCTCCAGGTCAGCATTGATTGTACTCTCCAGGTCAGTATTTATTGTACTCTCCAGATCAGTTTTTATTGTACTCTCCAGGTCTGTATGTATTGTTCTCTCCAGGTCAGTATTTATTGTACTCTCCAGATCAGTATTTACTGTACTCTCCAGGTCAGTATTTATTACCCTCTCCAGGTCAGCATTTATTTTACTCTCCAGGTCAGTATTTATTGTAATCTCCAGGTCAGTATTTATCACCCCCTCCAGGTCAGTATTTATTACCCTCTCTAGGTCAGTATTTTTTGTACTCTCCAGGTCAGTATTTATTACCCTCTCCAGGTCAGCATTGATTGTACTCTCCAGGTCAGTATTTATTGTAATCTCCAGGTAAGTTATTATTGTACTCTCCAGGTCAGTATTTATTGTACTCTCCAGGTCAGTATTTATTACCCTCTCCAGGTCAGCATTGATTGTACTCTCCAGGTCAGTATTTATTGTACTCTCCATGTCAGTATGTATTACTCTCTCCAGGTCAGTATTTATTGTACTCTTCAGGTCAGTATTTATTGTCCTCTCCAGGTCAGTATTTATTACCCTCCCCAGGTCAGTATTTATTACCCTCTCCATGTCAGTATTTTTTGTATCTCCAAGTCTGTATTTATTACCCTCTCCAGGTCAGTATTTATTGTACTCTCCAGGTCAGTATTTATTACCCTCTCCAGGTCAGCATTGATTGTACTCTCCAGGTCAGTATTTATTGTACTCTCCAGGTCTGTATTTATTGTACTCTCCAGGTCAGTGTTTATTGTACTCTCCATGTCAGTATGTATTACTCTCTCCAGGTCAGTATTTATTGTACTCTCCAGGTCAGTATTTATTGTCCTCTCCAGGTCAGTATTTATTACCCTCTCCAGGTCAATATTTATTACCCTCTCCATGTCAGTATTTTTTGTACTCTCCAGGTCTGTATTTATTGTACTCTCCAGGTCAGTGTTTATTGTACTCTCCATGTCAGTATGTATTACTCTCTCCAGGTCATTATTTATTGTACTCTCCAGGTCAGTATTTATTGTCCTGTCCAGGTCAGTATTTATTATTCTCTCCAAGTCACTATTAATTGTTCTCTCCTGGTCAGTATTTATTGTACTCTCCAATTCAGTTTTTATTGTACTCTCCAGGTCAGTATTTATTGTACTCTCCAAGTCAGTATTTATTGTACTCTCCAGGTCAGTATTTATTGTACTCTCCAGGTCAGTATTTATTACCCTCTCCAGGTCAACATTTATTGTACTCTCCAGGTCAGTATTTATTGTACTCTCCAGGTCAGTATTTATTGTACTCTCCAGGTCAGTATTTATTGTACTCTCCAGGTCAGTATTTATTGTACTCTCCAGGTCTCTATTTATTGTACTCTCCAGGTCAGCGTTTATTGTACTCTCCAGGTCAGTATTTATTACCCTCTCCAGGTCAGCATTGATTGTACTCTCCAGGTCAGTATTTATTGTACTCTCCAGGTCTGTATTTATTGTACTCTCCAGGTCAGTGTTTATTGTACTCTCCATGTCAGTATGTATTACTCTCTCCAGGTCAGTATTTATTGTACTCTCCAGGTCAGTATTTATTGTCCTCTCCAGGTCAGTATTTATTACCCTCTCCAGGTCAATATTTATTACCCTCTCCATGTCAGTATTTTTTGTACTCTCCAGGTCTGTATTTATTGTACTCTCCAGGTCAGTGTTTATTGTACTCTCCATGTCAGTATGTATTACTCTCTCCAGGTCATTATTTATTGTACTCTCCAGGTCAGTATTTATTGTCCTGTCCAGGTCAGTATTTATTATTCTCTCCAAGTCACTATTAATTGTTCTCTCCTGGTCAGTATTTATTGTACTCTCCAATTCAGTTTTTATTGTACTCTCCAGGTCAGTATTTATTGTACTCTCCAAGTCAGTATTTATTGTACTCTCCAGGTCAGTATTTATTGTACTCTCCAGGTCAGTATTTATTACCCTCTCCAGGTCAACATTTATTGTACTCTCCAGGTCAGTATTTATTGTACTCTCCAGGTCAGTATTTATTGTACTCTCCAGGTCAGTATTTATTGCACTCTCCAGGTCAGTAGTTATTGTACTCTACAGGTCAGTATTTATTACCCTCTCCAGGTCAGTATTGATTGTACTCTCCAGGTCAGTATTTATTGTACTCTCCAGGTCAGTATTTATTGTACTCTCCAGGTCTCTATTTATTGTACTCTCCAGGTCAGCGTTTATTGTACTCTCCAGGTCAGTATTTTTTACCTTCTCCAGGTTAGTATTTATTGTTCTCTCCAGGTCAGTATTTATTGTACTCTCCAGATCAGTATTTATTGTTCTCTCCAGGTCAGTATTTATTGTAATCTCCAGGTCATTATTTATTCTACTCTCCAGGGCAGTATTTATTGTACTCTCCAGGTCATTATTTATTGTACTCTCCAGGTCAGTATTTATTGTACTCTCCAGGTCAGTATTTATTATCCACTCCAGGTCAGTATTTATTGTACTCTACATTTCAGAATTTATTGTACTCTCCAGGTCAGAATTTATTTTACTCTCCAGGTCAGTATTTAATGTTCTCTCCAGGTCAGTATTTATGCACTATCCAGGCCAGTATTTATTGTACTCTCCAGGTCAGTATTTATTGTACTCTCCGTGTTAGTATGTATTGCCCTCTCCAGGTTAGTATTTATTGTACTCCCAGGTCAGTACTTAATGTACTCTCCAGGTCAGTATTCATTGTACTCTCCAGGTCAGTATTTATTACCATCTCCAGGTCAGCATTTATTGTACTCTCCAGGTCAGTATTTATTGTACTCTCCAGGTTTGTATTTATTGTACTCTCCAGGTCAGTGTTTATTGTATTCTCCATGTCAGTATGTATTACTCTCTCCAGCTCAGTATTTATTGTACTCTCCAGGTCAGAATTTATTGTCCTGTCCAGGTCAGTATTTATTATTCTATCCAAGTCAGTATTTTTATTGTACTCTCCAAGTCACTATTAATTGTTCTCTCCTGGTCAGTATTTATTACCCTCTCCAGGTCAGCATTGATTGTACTCTCCAATTCAGTTTTTATTGTACTCTCCAGGTCAGTATTTATTGTACTCTCCAAGTCAGTATTTATTGTACTCTCCAGGTCAGTATTTATTGTACTCCCCAGGTCAGTATTTATTACCCTCTCCAGGTCAGCATTTATTGTACTCTCCAGGTCAGTATTTATTGTACTCTCCAGGTCAGTATTTATTGTACTCTCCAGGTCAGTATTTATTGCACTCTCCAGGTCACTAGTTATTGTACTCTACAGGTCAGTATTTATTACCCTCTCCAGGTCAGTATTGATTGTACTCTCCAGGTCAGTATTTATTGTACTCTCCAGGTCAGTATTTATTGTACTCTCCAGGTCTATATTTATTGTACTCTCCAGGTCAGCGTTTATTGTACTCTCCAGGTCAGTATTTTTTACCTTCTCCAGGTTAGTATTTATTGTTCTCTCCAGGTCAGTATTTATTGTACTCTCCAGATCAGTATTTATTGTTCTCTCCAGGTCAGTATTTATTGTAATCTCCAGGTCATTATTTATTCTACTCTCCAGGGCAGTATTTATTGTACTCTCCAGGTCATTATTTATTGTACTCTCCAGGTCAGTATTTATTGTACTCTCCAGGTCAGTATTTATTATCCACTCCAGGTCAGTATTTATTGTACTCTACATTTCAGAATTTATTGTACTCTCCAGGTCAGTATTTATTGTACTCTCCAGGTCAGTATTTAATGTTCTCTCCAGGTCAGTATTTATGCACTATCCAGGCCAGTATTTATTGTACTCTCCAGGTCAGTATTTATTGTACTCTCCGGGTTACTATGTATTGCCCTCTCCAGGTTAGTATTTATTGTACTCCCAGGTCAGTACTTAATGTACTCTCCAGGTCAGTATTCATTGTACTCTCCAGGTCAGTATTTATTACCATCTCCAGGTCAGCATTTATTGTACTCTCCAGGTCAGTATTTATTGTACTCTCCAGGTCTGTATTTATTGTACTCTCCAGGTCAGTGTTTATTGTATTCTCCATGTCAGTATGTATTACTCTCTCCAGCTCAGTATTTATTGTACTCTCCAGGTCAGAATTTATTGTCCTGTCCAGGTCAGTATTTATTATTCTATCCAAGTCAGTATTTATTGTACTCTCCAAGTCACTATTAATTGTTCTCTCCTGGTCAGTATTTATTACCCTCTCCAGGTCAGCATTGATTGTACTCTCCAATTCAGTTTTTATTGTACTCTCCAGGTCAGTATTTATTGTACTCTCCAATTCAGAATTTATTGTACTCTCCAGGTCAGTATTTATTGTACTCTCCAGGTCAGTACTTATTACCCTCTCCAGGTCAGCATTTATTGTACTCTCCAGGTCAGTATTTATTGTACTCTCCAGGTCAGTATTTATTGTACTCTCCAGGTCAGTATTTATTGCACTCTCCAGGTCAGTAGTTATTGTACTCTACAGGTCAGTATTTATTACCCTCTCCAGGTCAGTATTGATTGTACTCTCCAGGTCAGTATTTATTGTACTCTCCAGGTCAGTATTTATTGTACTCTCCGGGTTAGTATTTATTGCCCTCTCCAGGTTAGTATTTATTGTACTCCCATGTCAGTACTTAATGTACTCTCCAGGTCAGTATTCATTGTACTCTCCAGGTCAATATTTATTGTACTCTCCAGGTCAGTATTTATTGTACTCTCCAGGTCAGCATTTATTGTACTCTCCAGGTCAGTATTTATTACCCTCTCCAGGTCAGTATTTATTGTACTCTCCAGGTCTGTATTTATTACTCTCTCCAGGTCAGTATTTATTATCCTCTCCAAGTCAGTATTTATTCTACTACACATGTCAGTATTTATTGTACTCTGCATGTCAGTATATATTGTACTCTCCAGGTCAGTTTTTATTGTGCTTTCCAGGTCAGTATTTATTGCACTCTCCAGGTCAGTATTTATTGTACTCTCCAGGTCAGTATTTATTGTAATTTCCAGGTAAGTATTTATTGTACTCTCCAGGTCAGTATTTATTGTACTCTCCAGGTCAGTATTTATTACCCTCTCCAGGTCAGCATTGATTGTACTCTCCAGGTCAGTATTTATTGTACTCTCCATGTCAGTATGTATTACTCTCTCCAGGTCAGTATTTATTGTACTCTCCAGTTCAGTATTTATTGTCCTCTCCAGGTCAGTATTTATTACCCTCTCCAGATCAGTATTTATTACCCTCTCCATGTCAGTATTTTTTGTACTCTCCAGGTCAGTATTTATTACCCTCTCCAGGTCAGCATTGATTGTACCCTCCAGGTCTGTATTTATTGTACTCTCCAGGTCTGTATTTATTGTACTCTCCAGGTCAGTGTTTATTGTACTCTCCATGTCAGTATGTATTACTCTCTCCAGGTCAGTATTTATTGTACTCTCCAGGTCAGTATTTATTGTACTCTCCAGGTCAGTATTTATTACCCTCTCCAGGTCAGTATTTATTGTACTCCCCATGTCAGTATTTATTGTACTCTCCAGGTCAGTTTTTATTGTACTCTCCAGGTCTGTATTTATTGTTCTCTCCAGGTCAGTATTTATTGTACTCTCCAGATATGTATTTATTGTACTCTCCAGGTAAGTATTTATTGTACTCTCCAGGTCAGTATTTATTGTACTCTCCAGGTCAGTATTTATTACCCTCTCCAGGTCAGCATTTATTGTACTCTCCAGGTCAGTATTTATTGTACTCTCCATGTCTGTATTTATTGTACTCTCCAGGTCATTGTTTATTTTATTCTCCATGTCAGTATGTATTACTCTCTCCAGCTCAGTATTTATTGTACTCTCCAGGTCATTATTTATTGTCCTGTCCAGGTCAGTATTTATTATTCTATCCAGGTCAGCATTTATTGTACTCTCCAAGTCACTATTAATTGTTCTCTCCTGGTCAGTATTTATTGTACTCTCCAATTCAGTTTTTATTGTACTCTCCAGGTCAGTATTTATTGTACTCTCCAGGTCAGTATTTATTGCACTCTCCAGGTCAGTACTTAATGAACTCTACCGGTCAGTATGTATTACCCTCTCCAGGTCAGTATTGATTGTACTCTCCAGGTCAGTATTTATTACCCTCTCCAGGTCAGCATTTATTGTACTCTCCAGGTCAGTATTTATTGTACTCTCCAGGTCAGTATTTATTGTACTCTCCAGGTCAGTATTTATTGTACTCTCCAGGTCAGTATTTATTGCACTCTCCAGGTCAGTACTTATTGAACTCTACAGGTCAGTATTTATTACCCTCTCCAGGTCAGTATTGATTGTACTCTCCAGGTCAGTATTTATTGTACTCTCCAGGTCAGTATTTATTGTACTCTCCAGGTCTATATGTATTGTACTCTCCAGGTCAGCGTTTATTGTACTCTCCAGGTCAGTATTTATTACCTTCTCCAGGTTAGTATTTATTGTTGTCTGCAGGTCAGTATTTATTGTACTCTCCAGATTAGTATTTATTGTTCTCTCCAGGTCAGTATTTATTGTAATCTCCAGGTCATTATTTATTTTACTCTCCAGGGCAGTATTTATTGTACTCTCCAGGTCAATATTTATTGTACTCTACAGGTCAGTATTTATTGTACTCTCCAGGTCAGTATTTATTATCCACTCCAGGTCAGTATTTATTCTACTCTACATGTCAGAATTTATTGTACTCTCCAGGTAAGTATTTATTGTACTCTCCAGGTCAGTATTTAATGTTCTCGCCAGGTCAGTATTTATGCCCTATCCAGGCCAGTATTTATTGTACTCTCCAGATCAGTATTTATTGTACTCTCCGGGTTAGTATTTATTGCCCTCTCCAGGTTAGTATTTATTGTGCTCCCAGGTCAGTACTTAATGTACTCTCCAGGTCAGTATTCATTGTATTCTCCAGGTCAATATTTATTGTACTCTCCAGGTCAGTATTTATTGTACTCTCCAGGTCAGCATTTATTGTACTCTCCAGGTCAGTATTTATTACCCTCTCCAGGTCAGTATTTATTGTACTCTCCATGTAAGTATTTAAACCACCTCCAGGTCAGTATTTATTACCCTCTCCAGGTCAGTATTTATTGTACTCTCCAGGTCAGTACTTATTACCCTCTCCAGGTCAGCATTTATTGTACTCTCCAGGTCAGTATTTATTGTACTCTCCAGGTCAGTATTTATTGTACTCTCCAGGTCAGTATTTATTGCACTCTCCAGGTCAGTAGTTATTGTACTCTACAGGTCAGTATTTATTACCCTCTCCAGGTCAGTATTGATTGTACTCTCCAGGTCAGTATTTATTGTACTCTCCAGGTCAGTATTTATTGTACTCTCCGGGTTAGTATTTATTGCCCTCTCCAGGTTAGTATTTATTGTACTCCCATGTCAGTACTTAATGTACTCTCCAGGTCAGTATTCATTGTACTCTCCAGGTCAATATTTATTGTACTCTCCAGGTCAGTATTTATTGTACTCTCCAGGTCAGCATTTATTGTACTCTCCAGGTCAGTATTTATTACCCTCTCCAGGTCAGTATTTATTGTACTCTCCAGGTCTGTATTTATTACTCTCTCCAGGTCAGTATTTATTATCCTCTCCAAGTCAGTATTTATTCTACTACACATGTCAGTATTTATTGTACTCTGCATGTCAGTATATATTGTACTCTCCAGGTCAGTTTTTATTGTGCTTTCCAGGTCAGTATTTATTGCACTCTCCAGGTCAGTATTTATTGTACTCTCCAGGTCAGTATTTATTGTAATTTCCAGGTAAGTATTTATTGTACTCTCCAGGTCAGTATTTATTGTACTCTCCAGGTCAGTATTTATTACCCTCTCCAGGTCAGCATTGATTGTACTCTCCAGGTCAGTATTTATTGTACTCTCCATGTCAGTATGTATTACTCTCTCCAGGTCAGTATTTATTGTACTCTCCAGTTCAGTATTTATTGTCCTCTCCAGGTCAGTATTTATTACCCTCTCCAGATCAGTATTTATTACCCTCTCCATGTCAGTATTTTTTGTACTCTCCAGGTCAGTATTTATTACCCTCTCCAGGTCAGCATTGATTGTACCCTCCAGGTCTGTATTTATTGTACTCTCCAGGTCTGTATTTATTGTACTCTCCAGGTCAGTGTTTATTGTACTCTCCATGTCAGTATGTATTACTCTCTCCAGGTCAGTATTTATTGTACTCTCCAGGTCAGTATTTATTGTACTCTCCAGGTCAGTATTTATTACCCTCTCCAGGTCAGTATTTATTGTACTCCCCATGTCAGTATTTATTGTACTCTCCAGGTCAGTTTTTATTGTACTCTCCAGGTCTGTATTTATTGTTCTCTCCAGGTCAGTATTTATTGTACTCTCCAGATATGTATTTATTGTACTCTCCAGGTAAGTATTTATTGTACTCTCCAGGTCAGTATTTATTGTACTCTCCAGGTCAGTATTTATTACCCTCTCCAGGTCAGCATTTATTGTACTCTCCAGGTCAGTATTTATTGTACTCTCCATGTCTGTATTTATTGTACTCTCCAGGTCATTGTTTATTTTATTCTCCATGTCAGTATGTATTACTCTCTCCAGCTCAGTATTTATTGTACTCTCCAGGTCAGTATTTATTGTCCTGTCCAGGTCAGTATTTATTATTCTATCCAGGTCAGCATTTATTGTACTCTCCAAGTCACTATTAATTGTTCTCTCCTGGTCAGTATTTATTGTACTCTCCAATTCAGTTTTTATTGTACTCTCCAGGTCAGTATTTATTGTACTCTCCAGGTCAGTATTTATTGCACTCTCCAGGTCAGTACTTAATGAACTCTACCGGTCAGTATGTATTACCCTCTCCAGGTCAGTATTGATTGTACTCTCCAGGTCAGTATTTATTACCCTCTCCAGGTCAGCATTTATTGTACTCTCCAGGTCAGTATTTATTGTACTCTCCAGGTCAGTATTTATTGTACTCTCCAGGTCAGTATTTATTGTACTCTCCAGGTCAGTATTTATTGCACTCTCCAGGTCAGTACTTATTGAACTCTACAGGTCAGTATTTATTACCCTCTCCAGGTCAGTATTGATTGTACTCTCCAGGTCAGTATTTATTGTACTCTCCAGGTCAGTATTTATTGTACTCTCCAGGTCTATATGTATTGTACTCTCCAGGTCAGCGTTTATTGTACTCTCCAGGTCAGTATTTATTACCTTCTCCAGGTTAGTATTTATTGTTGTCTGCAGGTCAGTATTTATTGTACTCTCCAGATTAGTATTTATTGTTCTCTCCAGGTCAGTATTTATTGTAATCTCCAGGTCATTATTTATTTTACTCTCCAGGGCAGTATTTATTGTACTCTCCAGGTCAATATTTATTGTACTCTCCAGGTCAGTATTTATTGTACTCTCCAGGTCAGTATTTATTATCCACTCCAGGTCAGTATTTATTCTACTCTACATGTCAGAATTTATTGTACTCTCCAGGTAAGTATTTATTGTACTCTCCAGGTCAGTATTTAATGTTCTCGCCAGGTCAGTATTTATGCCCTATCCAGGCCAGTATTTATTGTACTCTCCAGATCAGTATTTATTGTACTCTCCGGGTTAGTATTTATTGCCCTCTCCAGGTTAGTATTTATTGTGCTCCCAGGTCAGTACTTAATGTACTCTCCAGGTCAGTATTCATTGTATTCTCCAGGTCAATATTTATTGTACTCTCCAGGTCAGTATTTATTGTACTCTCCAGGTCAGCATTTATTGTACTCTCCAGGTCAGTATTTATTACCCTCTCCAGGTCAGTATTGATTGTACTCTCCATGTAAGTATTTAAACCACCTCCAGGTCAGTATTTATTACCCTCTCCAGGTCAGTATATATTTTACTCCCCAAGTCAGTATTTATTTTACTACACAGGTCAGTATTTATTATACTCTCCAGGTCAGTAATTATTGTACTCTCCAGGTCAGTATTTATTGCCATCTCCAGGCCATTATTTTTTGTACTCTTCTATTCAGTATTTATTGTAAACTCCAGGTCAGAATTTGTTGTACTCTCCAGGTCTGTATTTATTACCCTCTCCAGGTCAGTATTTATTGTACTCTCCAGGTCTGTATGTATTACTCTATCCAGCTCAGTATTTATTGTACTCTCCAGGTCAGTATTTATTGTCCTGTCCAGGTCAGTATTTATTATTCTATCCAGGTCAGTATTTATTGTACTCTCCAGGTCCGTATTTATTGTACTCTCCAGGTCAGTATTTATTGTACTCTCCAGGTCAGTATTTATTGTTCTCTCCAGGTCAGTATTTATTGTAATCTCCAGGTCATTATTTATTCTACTCTCCAGGGCAGTATTTATTGTACTCTCCAGGTCATTATTTATTGTACTCTCCAGGTCAGTATTTATTGTACTCTCCAGGTCAGTATTTATTATCCACTCCAGGTCAGTATTTATTGTACTCTCCAGGTCAGTATTTATTGTACTCTCCAGGTCTATATTGATTGTACTCTCCAGGTCAGCGTTTATTGTAATCTCCAGGTCAGTATTTATTACCTTCTCCAGGTTAGTATTTATTGCTCTCTCCAGGTCAGTATTTATTGTACTCTGCAGATCAGTATTTATTGTTCTCTCCAGGTCAGTATTTATTGTAATCTCCAGGTCATTTTTTATTCTCCTCTCCAGGGCAGTATTTATTGTACTCTCCAGGTCATTATTTATTGTACTCTCCAGGTCAGTATTTATTGTACTCTCCAGGTCAGTATTTATTATTCACTCCAGGTCAGTATTTATTGTACTCTCCATGTCAGAATTTATTGTACTCTCCAGGTCAGTATTTATTGTACTCTCCAGGTCAGTATTTAATGTTCTCTCCAGGTCAGTATTTATGCCCTATCCAGGCCAGTATTTATTGTACTCTCCAGGTCAGTATATTTTGTACTCTCCGCGTTAGTATTTATTGCCCTCTCCAGGTTAGTATTTATTATACTCCCAGTTCAGTACTTAATGTACTCTCCAGGTCAGTATTCATTGTACTCTCCAGGTCAATATTTATTGTACTCTCCAGGCCAGTATTTATTGTACTCTCCAGTTCAGCATTTATTGTACTCTCCAGGTCAGTATTTATTACATTCTCCAGGTCAGTATTTATTGTACTCTCCAGGAAAGTATTTAAAACCCCCTCCAGGTCAGTATTTATTGTCCTGTCCAGGTCAGTATTTATTATTCTATCCAGGTCAGTATTTATTGTACTCTCCAAGTCACTATTAATTGTTCTCTCAAGATCAGTATTTATTGTACTCTCCAATTCAGTTTTTATTGTACTATCCAGGTCAGTTTTTATTGTACTCTCCAGGTCAGTATTTATTGTACTCTCCAGGTCAGTATTTATTGTACTCTGCTGGTCATTATGTATTATACTCTCCAGATAAGTATTTATTACCCTCTCCATGTCAGTATTTATTACCCGCTCCAGGTCTGTATTTATGGTACTCTCCAGGTCAGTATTTATTGCACTATCCAAGTCACTATTTGTTGTACTCTCCAGGTCAGTATTTATTGTTCCCTCCAGGTCAGTATTTATTGTACTCTCCAGAGAGCGTTTATTGTACTCTCCAGGTCAGTATTTATTACCTTCTCCAGGTTAGTATTTATTGTTCTCTCCAGGTCAGTATTTATTGTAATCTCCAGGTCATTATTTATTCTACTCTCCAGGGCAGTATTTATTGTACTCTCCAGGTCAGTATTTATTCTACTCTCCATGTCAGAATTTATTGTACTCTCCAGGTCAGTATTTATTGTACTCTCCAGGTCAGTATTTAATGTTCTCTCCAGGTCAGTATTTATGCCCTATCCAGGCCAGTATTTATTGTACTCTCCAGATCAGTATTTATTGTAATCTCCGGGTTAGTATTTATTGCCCTCTCCAGGTTAGTATTTATTACCCTCTCCAGGTCAGCATTTATTGCACTCTCCAGGTCAGTATTTATTGTACTCTCCAGGTCTGTATTTATTGTACTCTCCAGGTCAGTGTTTATTGTATTCTCCATGTCAGTATGTATTACTCTCTCCAGCTCAGTATTTGTTGTACTCTCCAGGTCAGTATTTATTGTCCTGTCCAGGTCAGTATTTATTATTCTATCCAGGTCAGTATTTATTGTACTCTCCAAGTCACTATTAATTGTTCTCTCCTGGTCAGTATTTATTGTACTCTCCAATTCAGTTTTTATTGTACTCTCCAGGTCAGTATTTATTGTACTCTCCAGGTCAGTATTTATTACCCTCTCCATGTCAGCATTTATTGTACTCTCCAGATCAGTATTTATTGTACTCTCCAGATCAGTATTTATTGTACTCTCCAGGTCAGTATTTATTGTACTCTCCAGGTCAGTATTTATTGCACTCTCCAGGTCAGTATTTATTGAAATCTACAGGTCAGTATTTATTACCCTCTCCAGGTCAGAATTGATTGTACTCTCCAGGTCAGTATTTATTGTACTCTCCAGGTCAGTATTTATTGTACTCTCCAGTTCTATATTTATTGTACTCTCCGCGTTAGTATTTATTGCCATCTCCACGTTAGTATTTATTATACTCCCAGTTCAGTACTTAATGTACTCTCCAGGTCAGTATTCATTGTACTCTCCAGGTCAATATTTATTGTACTCTCCAGGCCAGTATTTATTGTACTCTCCAGTTCAGCATTTATTGTACTCTCCATCTCAGTATTTATTACATTCTCCAGGTCAGTATTTATTGTACTCTCCAGGAAAGTATTTAAAACCCCCTCCAGGTCAGTATTTATTGTCCTGTCCAGGTCAGTATTTATTATTCTATCCAGGTCAGTATTTATTGTACTCTCCAAGTCACTATTAATTGTTCTCTCCAGATCAGTATTTATTGTACTCTCCAATTCAGTTTTTATTGTACTATCCAGGTCAGTTTTTATTGTACTCTCCAGGTCAGTATTTATTGTACTCTCCAGGTCAGTATTTATTGTACTCTGCTGGTCATTATGTATTATACTCTCCAGATAAGTATGTATTACCCTCTCCATGTCAGTATTTATTACCCGCTCCAGGTCTCTATTTATGGTACTCTCCAGGTCAGTATTTATTGCACTATCCAAGTCACTATTTGTTGTACTCTCCAGGTCAGTATTTATTGTTCCCTCCAGGTCAGTATTTATTGTACTCTCCAGGTCAGTATTTATTGTACTCCCAGGTCAGTACTTAATGTACTCTCCAGGTCAGTATTCATTGTATTCTACAGGTCAATATTTATTGTACTCTCCAGGTCAGTATTTATTGTACTCTCCAGGTCAGCATTTATTGTACTCTCCAGGTCAGTATTTATTACCCTCTCCAGGTCAGTATTTATTGTACTCTCCAGGTAAGTATTTAAAACCACCTCCAGGTCAGTATTTATTACCCTCTCCAGGTCCATATTTATTTTACTCCCCAAGTCAGTATTTATTTTACTACACAGGTCAGTATTTATTATACTCTCCAGGTCAGTAATTATTGTACTCTCCAGGTCAGTATTTATTGCCGTCTCCAGGCCATTATTTATTGTACTCTTCCATTCAGTATTTATTGTAAACTCCAGGTCAGAATTTTTTGTACTCTCCAGGTCTGTATTTATTACCCTCTCCAGGTCAGTATTTATTGTACTCTCCAGGTCTGTATTTATTACTCTCTCCAGGTCAGTATTTATTACTCTCTCCAGGTCAGTATTTATTATCCTCTCCAGGTCAGTATTTATTGTACTCCACATGTCAGTATTTATTGTAGTCTCCATGTCAGTATTTATTGCAGTCTCCAGTTCAGTTTTTATTGTGCTCTCCAGGTCAGTATTTATTGTTCTCTCCAGGTCAGTGTTTATTATACTCTCCATGTCAATATGTATTACTCTCTCCAGGTCAGTATTTATTGTACTCTCCAGGTCAGTATTTATTGTCCTCTCCAGGTCAGTATTTATTACCCTCTGCAGGTCAGTATTTATTACCCTCTCCATGTAAGTATTTTTTGTACTCTCCAAGTCTGTATTTATTACCCTCTCCAGGTCAGTATTTATTGTACTCTCCAGGTCTGTATTTATTACTCTCTCCAGGTCAGTATTTATTACCCTCTCCAGGTCAGTATTTATTGTACTCGCCATGTCAGTATTTATTGTACTCTCCAGGTCAGTTTTTATTGTACTCTCCAGGTCTGTATTTATTGTTCTCTCCAGGTCAGTATTTATTGTACTCTCCAGGTCAGTATTTATTGTACTCTCCAGGTAAGTATTTATTGTACTCTCCAGGTCAGTATTTATTGTACTCTCCAGGTCAGTATTTATTACCCTCTCCAGGTCAGCATTTATTGCACTCTCCAGGTCAGTATTTATTGTACTCTCCAGGTCTGTATTTATTGTACTCTCCAGGTCAGTGTTTATTGTATTCTCCATGTCAGTATGTATTACTCTCTCCAGCTCAGTATTTGTTGTACTCTCCAGGTCAGTATTTATTGTCCTGCCCAGGTCAGTATTTATTATTCTATCCAGGTCAGTATTTATTGTAATCTCCAAGTCACTATAAATTGTTCTCTCCTGGTCAGTATTTATTGTACTCTCCAATTCAGTTTTTATTGTACTCTCCAGGTCAGTATTTATTGTACTCTCCAGGTCAGTATTTATTACCCTCTCCAGGTCAGCATTTATTGTACTCTCCAGGTCAGTATTTATTGTACTCTCCAGATCAGTATTTATTGTACTCTCCAGGTCAGTATTTATTGTACTCTCCAGGTCAGTATTTATTGCACTCTCAAGGTCAGTATTTATTGAAATCTACAGGTCAGTATTTATTACCCTCTCCAGGTCAGAATTGATTGTACTCTCCAGGTCAGTATTTATTGTACTCTCCAGGTCAGTATTTATTGTACTCTCCAGGTCTATATTTATTGTACTCTCCGCGTTAGTATTTATTGCCCTCTCCAGGTTTGTATTTATTATACTCCCAGTTCAGTACTTAATGTACTCTCCAGGTCAGTATTGATTGTACTCTCCAGGTCAATATTTATTGTTCCCTCCAGGTCAGTATTTATTGTACTCTCCAGGTCAGTATTTATTGTACTCTCCAGGTCAGTATTTATTGCCCTCTCCAGGTCAGTATTTATTGAACTCTCCAGGTCAGTTTTTATTGTGCTCTCCAGGTCAGTATTTTTTGTATTCTCCAGGTCAGTATTTATTTTACTATCCAGGTCAGTATTTATTGTACTCCCAAGGTCAGTATTTATTACCCTCCACAGGTCAGTATTTATTTTTCTCCCCAGGTCAATATTTATTGTACCCTCCAGGTCAGTATTTATTGCACTTACCAGGTCTGTATTTATTGTACTCTCCAGTTCAGTATTTATTGCCCTCTCCAGGTCAGTATTTATTGTACTCACCTGGTCAGTATTTATTGTAATCTCCAAGTCAGTATTAATTGTACTCTCTAGGTCAGTATTCTTTGTACTCTCCACGTCGGTATGTATTGTACTCTCCAGGTCAATAGTTATTGCCCTCTCCTGGTCAGAATTTATTGTATTCTCCAGGTCAGTATTTATTTTACTCTCTACTTCAGTATTTTTGTTCACCCCAGGTCAGTATGTATTGCCCTCTCCAGGTCAGTATTTATTTTACTCTCCAGGTCAGTATTTATTTTACTCTCCAGGTCAGTATTTATTCTACTCTCCAGTTCTGTATTTATTGTACTCTCAAGGTCAGTATATATTGTACTCTCCAGGTCAGTATTTATTGTACTCTCCAGGTCAGTATTTATTAACCACTCCATGTCAGTATTTATTGCACTCTCCAGGTCAGTATTTATTGTACTCTCCAGGTCAGTATTTATTGTACTCTCCAGGTCAGTGTTTATTATCCACTCCAGGTCAGTATTTATTCTACTCTCCATGTCAGAATTTATTGTACTCTCCAGGTCAGTATTTATTGTACGCTCCAGGTCAGTATTTAATGTTCTCTCCAGGTCAGTATTTATGCCCTATCCAGGCCAGTATTTATTGTACTCTCCAGATCAGTATTTATTGTACTCTCCGGGTTAGTATTTATTGCCCTCTCCAGGTTAGTATTTATTGTACTCCCAGGTCAGTACTTAATGTACTCTCCAGGTCAGTATTCATTGTATTCTACAGGTCAATATTTATTGCACTCTCCAGGTCAGTATTTATTGTACTCTCCAGGTCAGCATTTATTGTACTCTCCAGGTCAGTATTTATTACCCTCTCCAGGTCAGTATTTATTGTACTCTCCAGGTAAGTATTTAAAACCACCTCCAGGTCAGTATTTATTACCCTCTCCAGGTCAGTATTTATTTTACTCCCCAAGTCAGTATTTATTTTACTACACAGGTCAGTATTTATTGTACTCTCCAGGTCAGTATTTATTGTACTCTGCTGGTCATTATGTATTATACTCTCCAGATAAGTATTTATTACCCTCTCCATGTCAGTATTTATTACCCGCTCCAGTTCTGTATTTATGGTACTCTCCAGTTCAGTAATTATTGCACTATCCAAGTCACTATTTGTTGTACTCTCCAGGTCAGTATTTATTGTTCCCTCCAGGTCAGTATTTATTGTACTCTCCAGGTCAGTATTTATTGTACTCTCCAGGTCAGTATTTATTGCCCTCTCCAGGTCAGTATTTATTGAACTCTCCAGGTCAGTTTTTATTGTGCTCTCCAGGTCAGTATTTTTTGTATTCTCCAGGTCAGTATTTATTTTACTATCCAGGTCAGTATTTATTGTACTCCCAAGGTCAGTATTTATTACCCTCCACAGGTCAGTATTTATTTTTCTCCCCAGGTCAATATTTATTGTACCCTCCAGGTCAGTATTTATTGCACTTACCAGGTCTGTATTTATTGTACTCTCCAGTTCAGTATTTATTGCCCTCTCCAGGTCAGTATTTATTGTACTCACCTGGTCAGTATTTATTGTAATCTCCAAGTCAGTATTAATTGTACTCTCTAGGTCAGTATTCTTTGTACTCTCCACGTCGGTATGTATTGTACTCTCCAGGTCAATAGTTATTGCCCTCTCCTGGTCAGAATTTATTGTATTCTCCAGGTCAGTATTTATTTTACTCTCTACTTCAGTATTTTTGTTCACCCCAGGTCAGTATGTATTGCCCTCTCCAGGTCAGTATTTATTTTACTCTCCAGGTCAGTATTTATTTTACTCTCCAGGTCAGTATTTATTCTACTCTCCAGTTCTGTATTTATTGTACTCTCAAGGTCAGTATATATTGTACTCTCCAGGTCAGTATTTATTGTACTCTCCAGGTCAGTATTTATTATCCACTCCATGTCAGTATTTATTGCACTCTCCAGGTCAGTGTTTATTGTACTCTCCAGGTCAGTATTTATTGTACTCTCCAGGTCAGTATTTATTATCCACTCCAGGTCAGTATTTATTCTACTCTCCATGTCAGAATTTATTGTACTCTCCAGGTCAGTATTTATTGTACGCTCCAGGTCAGTATTTAATGTTCTCTCCAGGTCAGTATTTATGCCATATCCAGGCCAGTATTTATTGTACTCTCCAGATCAGTATTTATTGTACTCTCCGGGTTAGTATTTATTGCCCTCTCCAGGTTAGTATTTATTGTACTCCCAGGTCAGTACTTAATGTACTCTCCAGGTCAGTATTCATTGTATTCTACAGGTCAATATTTATTGCACTCTCCAGGTCAGTATTTATTGTACTCTCCAGGTAGCATTTATTGTACTCTCCAGGTCAGTATTTATTACCCTCTCCAGGTCAGTATTTATTGTACTCTCCAGGTAAGTATTTAAAACCACCTCCAGGTCAGTATTTATTACCCTCTCCAGGTCAGTATTTATTTTACTCCCCAAGTCAGTATTTATTTTACTACACAGGTCAGTATTTATTATACTCTCCAGGTCAGTAATTATTGTACTCTCCAGGTCAGTATTTATTGCCGTCTCCAGTCCATTATTTATTGTACTCTTCTATTCAGTATTTGTTGTAAACTCCAGGTCAGAATTTTTTGTACTCTCCAGGTCTGTATTTATTAGCCTCTCCAGGTCAGTATTTATTGTACTCTCCAGGTCTGTATTTATTACTCTCTCCAGGTCAGTATTTATTATCCTCTCCAGGTCAGTATTTATTGTACTCCACATGTCAGTATTTATTGTAGTCTCCATGTCAGTATTTATTGCAGTCTCCAGGTCAGTTTTTATTGTGCTCTCCAGGTCAGTATTTATTGTTCTCTCCAGGTCAGTATTTATTGTACTCTCCAGGTCAGTATTTATTGTACTCTCGAGGTAAGTATTTATTGTACTCTCCAGGTCAGTATTTATTGTACTCTCCAGGTCAGTATTTATTACCCTCTCCAGGTCAGCATTTATTGTACTCTCCAGGTCAGTATTTATTGTACTCTCCAGGTCTGTATTTATTGTACTCTCCAGGTCAGTGTTTATTATACTCTCCATGTCAATATGTATTACTCTCTCCAGGTCAGCATTTATTGTACTCTCCAGGTCAGTATTTATTGTACTCTCCAGGTCAGTATTTATTGTACTCTCCAGGTCAGTATTTATTGTACTCTCCAGGTCAGTATTTATTTTACTCTCCAGGTCAGTATTTATTTTACTCTCCAGGTCAGTATTTATTGTACTCTCCAGGTCAGTATTTATTACCCTCTCCAGGTCAGCATTTATTGTACTCTCCATGTCAGTATTTATTGTACTCTCCAGGTCTGTATTTATTGTACTCTCCAGGTCAGTGTTTATTATACTCTCCATGTCAATATGTATTACTCTCTCCAGGTCAGTATTTATTGTACTCTCCAGGTCAGTATTTATTGTCCTCTCCAGGTCAGTATTTATTACCCTCTACAGGTCAGTATTTATTACCCTCTCCATGTAAGTATTTTTTGTACTCTCCAAGTCTGTATTTATTACCCTCTCCAGGTCAGTATTTATTGTACTCTCCAGGTCTGTATTTATTACTCTCTCCAGGTCAGTATTTATTACCCTCTCCAGGTCAGTATTTATTGTACTCCCCATGTCAGTATTTATTGTACTCTCCAGGTCAGTTTTTATTGTACTCTACAGGTCTGTATTTATTGTTCTCTCCAGGTCAGTATTTATTGTACTCTCCAGGTCAGTATTTATTGTACTCTCCAGGTAAGTATTTATTGTACTCTCCAGGTCAGTATTTATTGTATCTCCAGGTCAGTATTTATTACCCTCTCCAGGTCAGCATTTATTGCACTCTCCAGGTCAGTATTTATTGTACTCTCCAGGTCTGTATTTATTGTACTCTCCAGGTCAGTGTTTATTGTATTCTCCATGTCAGTATGTATTACTCTCTCCAGCTCAGTATTTGTTGTACTCTCCAGGTCAGTATTTATTGTACTGTCCAGGTCAGTATTTATTATTCTATCCAGGTCAGTATTTATTGTACTCTCCAAGTCACTATTAATTGTTCTCTCCTGGTCAGTATTTATTGTACTCTCCAATTCAGTTTTTATTGTACTCTCCAGGTCAGTATTTATTGTACTCTCCAAGTCAGTATTTATTGTACTCTCCAGGTCAGTATTTATTGTACTCTCCAGGTCAGTATTTATTACCCTCTCCAGATCAGTATTTATTGTACTCTCCAGGTCAGTATTTATTGTACTCTCCAGGTCAGTATTTATTGCACTCTCCAGGTCAGTATTTATTGAAATCTACAGGTCAGTATTTATTACCCTCTCCAGGTCAGTATTGATTGTACTCTCCAGGTCAGTATTTATTGTACTCTCCAGGTCAGTATTTATTGCACTCTCCAGGTCTATATTTATTGTACTCTCCAGGTCAGCGTTTATTGTACTCTCCAGGTCAGTATTTATTACCTTCTCCAGGTTAGTATTTATTGTTCTCTCTAGGTCAGTATTTATTGTACTCTCCAATTCAGTATTTATTGTTCTCTCCAGGTCAGTATTTATTGTAATCTCCAGGTTGTTATTTAATCTACTCTCCAGGGCAGTATTTATTGTACTCTCCAGGTCATTATTTATTGTACTCTCCAGGTCAGTATTTATTGTACTCTCCAGGTCAGTATTTATTATCCACTCCAGGTCAGTATTTATTGTACTCTCCAGGTCAGTATGTATTGTACTCTCCAGGTCTATATTTATTGTACTCTCCAGGTCAGCGTTTATTGTAATCTCCAGGTCAGTATTTATTACCTTCTCCAGGTTAGTATTTATTGTTCTCTCCAGGTCAGTATTTATTGTACTCTCCAGATCAGTATTTATTGTTCTCTCCAGGTCAGTATTTATTGTAATCTCCAGGTCATTATTTATTCTCCTCTCCAGGGCAGTATTTATTGTACTCTCCAGGTCATTATTTATTGTACTCTCCAGGTCAGTATTTATTGTACTCTCCAGGTCAGTATTTATTATCCACTCCAGGTCAGTATTTATTGTACTCTCCATGTCAGAATTTATTGTACTCTCCAGGTCAGTATATATTGTACTCTCCAGGTCAGCATTTAATGTTCTCTCCAGGTCAGTATTTATGCCCTATCAGGCCAGTATTCATTGTAGTCTCCAGGTCAGTTTTTTTTGTACTCTCCGCGTTAGTATTTATTGCCCTCTCCAGGTTAGTATTTATTATACTCCCAGTTCAGTACTTAATGTACTCTCCAGGTCAGTATTCATTGTAGTCTCCAGGTCAATATTTATTGTACTCTCCAGGCCAGTATTTATTGCACTCTCCAGTTCAGCATTTATTGTACTCTCCAGGTCAGTATTTATTACATTCTCCAGGTCAGTATTTATTGTACTCTCCAGGAAAGTATTTAAAACCCCCTCCAGGTCAGTATTTATTGTCCTGTCCAGGTCAGTATTTATTATTCTATCCAGGTCAGTATTTATTGTACTCTCCAAGTCACTATTAATTGTTCTCTCCAGATCAGTATTTATTGTACTCTCCAATTCAGTTTTTATTGTACTATCCAGGTCAGTTTTTATTGTACTCTCCAGGTCAGTATTTATTGTACTCTCCAGGTCAGTATTTATTGTACTCTGCTGGTCATTATGTATTATACTCTCCAGATAAGTATTTATTACCCTCACCATGTCAGTATTTATTACCCGCTCCAGGTCTGTATTTATGGTACTCTCCAGGTCAGTATTTATTGCACTATCCAAGTCACTATTTGTTGTACTCTCCAGGTCAGTATTTATTGTTCCCTCCAGGTCAGTATTTATTGTACTCTCCAGGTCAGTATTTATTGTACTCTCCAGGTCAGTATTTATTGCCCTCTCCAGGTCAGTATTTATTGAACTCTCCAGGTCAGTTTTTATTGTGCTCTCCAGGTCAGTATTTTTTGTATTCTCCAGGTCAATATTTATTTTACTATCCAGGTCAGTATTTATTGTACTCCCAAGGTCAGTATTTATTACCCTCTACAGGTCAGTATTTATTTTTCTCCCCAGGTCAATATTTATTGTACTCTCCAGGTCAGTATTTATTGCACTTACCAGGACTGTATTTATTGTACTCTCCAGTTCAGTATTTATTGCCCTCTCCAGGTCAGTATTTATTGTACTCACCTGGTCAGTATTTATTGTAATCTCCAAGTCAGTATTAATTGTACTCTCTAGGTCAGTATTCTTTGTACTCTCCACGTCGGTATGTATTTTACTCTCCAGGTCAATAGTTATTGCCCTCTCCTGGTCAGAATTTATTGTATTCTCCAGGTCAGTATTTATTTTACTCTCTACTTCAGTATTTTTGTTCACCCCAGGTCAGTATGTATTGCCCTCTCCAGGTCAGTATTTATTTTACTCTCCAGGTCAGTATTTATTTTACTCTCCAGGTCAGTATTTATTCTACTCTCCAGTTCTGTATTTATTGTACTCTCAAGGTCAGTATATATTGTACTCTCCAGGTCAGTATTTATTGTACTCTCCAGGTCAGTATTTATTCTACTCTCCACGTCTGTATTTATTGTACTCTCCAGGTCAGTATTTATTGTACTCTCCAGGCCAGTATTTATTGTACTCTCCAATTCAGTTTTTATTGTACTCTCCACGTCAGTATTTATTGTACTCTCCAGGTCAGTATTCATTGTACTCTCCATGTCAGTATTTATTGTACTCTCCAGGTCAGTATTTATTATCCACTCCAGGTCAGTATTTATTCTACTCTCCATGTCAGAATTTATTGTACTCTCCAGGTCAGTATTTATTGTACTCTCCAGGTCAGTATTTATTATCCACTCCAGGTCAGTATTTATTCTACTCTCCATGTCAGAATTTATTGTACTCTCCAGGTCAGTATTTATTATCCACTCCATGTCAGTATTTATTGTACTCTCCAGGTCAGTATTTATTGTACTCTCCAGGTCAGTATTTATTGTACTCTCCAGGTCAGTATTTATTATCCACTCCAGGTCAGTATTTATTCTACTCTCCATGTCAGAATTTATTGTACTCTCCAGGTCTGTATTTATTACTCTCTCCAGGTCAGTATTTATTATCCTCTCCAGGTCAGTATTTATTGTACTCCACATGTCAGTATTTATTGTAGTCTCCATGTCAGTATTTATTGCAGTCTCCAGGTCAGTTTTTATTGTGCTCTCCAGGTCAGTATTTATTGTTCTCTCCAGGTCAGTATTTATTGTACTCTCCAGGTCAGTATTTATTGTACTCTCGAGGTAAGTATTTATTGTACTCTCCAGGTCAGTATTTATTGTACTCTCCAGGTCAGTATTTATTACCCTCTCCAGGTCAGCATTTATTGTACTCTCCAGGTCAGTATTTATTGTACTCTCCAGGTCTGTATTTATTGTACTCTCCAGGTCAGTGTTTATTATACTCTCCATGTCAATATGTATTACACTCTCCAGGTCAGCATTTATTGTACTCTCCAGGTCAGTATTTATTGTACTCTCCAGGTCAGTATTTATTGTACTCTCCAGGTCAGTATTTATTGTACTCTCCAGGTCAGTATTTATTTTACTCTCCAGGTCAGTATTTATTTTACTCTCCAGGTCAGTATTTATTGTACTCTCCAGGTCAGTATTTATTACCCTCTCCAGGTCAGCATTTATTGTACTCTCCATGTCAGTATTTATTGTACTCTCCAGGTCTGTATTTATTGTACTCTCCAGGTCAGTGTTTATTATACTCTCCATGTCAATATGTATTACTCTCTCCAGGTCAGTATTTATTGTACTCTCCAGGTCAGTATTTATTGTCCTCTCCAGGTCAGTATTTATTACACTCTACAGGTCAGTATTTATTACCCTCTCCATGTAAGTATTTTTTGTACTCTCCAAGTCTGTATTTATTACCCTCTCCAGGTCAGTATTTATTGTACTCTCCAGGTCTGTATTTATTACTCTCTCCAGGTCAGTATTTATTACCCTCTCCAGGTCAGTATTTATTGTACTCCCCATGTCAGTATTTATTGTACTCTCCAGGTCAGTTTTTATTGTACTCTACAGGTCTGTATTTATTGTTCTCTCCAGGTCAGTATTTATTGTACTCTCCAGGTCAGTATTTATTGTACTCTCCAGGTAAGTATTTATTGTACTCTCCAGGTCAGTATTTATTGTATCTCCAGGTCAGTATTTATTACCCTCTCCAGGTCAGCATTTATTGCACTCTCCAGGTCAGTATTTATTGTACTCTCCAGGTCTGTATTTATTGTACTCTCCAGGTCAGTGTTTATTGTATTCTCCATGTCAGTATGTATTACTCTCTCCAGCTCAGTATTTGTTGTACTCTCCAGGTCAGTATTTATTGTACTGTCCAGGTCAGTATTTATTATTCTATCCAGGTCAGTATTTATTGTACTCTCCAAGTCACTATTAATTGTTCTCTCCTGGTCAGTATTTATTGTACTCTCCAATTCAGTTTTTATTGTACTCTCCAGGTCAGTATTTATTGTACTCTCCAAGTCAGTATTTATTGTACTCTCCAGGTCAGTATTTATTGTACTCTCCAGGTCAGTATTTATTACCCTCTCCAGATCAGTATTTATTGTACTCTCCAGGTCAGTATTTATTGTACTCTCCAGGTCAGTATTTATTGCACTCTCCAGGTCAGTATTTATTGAAATCTACAGGTCAGTATTTATTACCCTCTCCAGGTCAGTATTGATTGTACTCTCCAGGTCAGTATTTATTGTACTCTCCAGGTCAGTATTTATTGCACTCTCCAGGTCTATATTTATTGTACTCTCCAGGTCAGCGTTTATTGTACTCTCCAGGTCAGTATTTATTACCTTCTCCAGGTTAGTATTTATTGTTCTCTCCAGGTCAGTATTTATTGTACTCTCCAATTCAGTATTTATTGTTCTCTCCAGGTCAGTATTTATTGTAATCTCCAGGTTGTTATTTATTCTACTCTCCAGGGCAGTATTTATTGTACTCTCCAGGTCATTATTTATTGTACTCTCCAGGTCAGTATTTATTGTACTCTCCAGGTCAGTATTTATTATCCACTCCAGGTCAGTATTTATTGTACTCTCCAGGTCAGTATGTATTGTACTCTCCAGGTCTATATTTATTGTACTCTCCAGGTCAGCGTTTATTGTAATCTCCAGGTCAGTATTTATTACCTTCTCCAGGTTAGTATTTATTGTTCTCTCCAGGTCAGTATTTATTGTACTCTCCAGATCAGTATTTATTGTTCTCTCCAGGTCAGTATTTATTGTAATCTCCAGGTCATTATTTATTCTCCTTACCAGGGCAGTATTTATTGTACTCTCCAGGTCATTATTTATTGTACTCTCCAGGTCAGTATTTATTGTACTCTCCAGGTCAGTATTTATTATCCACTCCAGGTCAGTATTTATTGTACTCTCCATGTCAGAATTTATTGTACTCTCCAGGTCAGTATATATTGTACTCTCCAGGTCAGTATTTAATGTTCTCTCCAGGTCAGTATTTATGCCCTATCAGGCCAGTATTTATTGTAGTCTCCAGGTCAGTTTTTTTTGTACTCTCCGCGTTAGTATTTATTGCCCTCTCCAGGTTAGTATTTATTATACTCCCAGTTCAGTACTTAATGTACTCTCCAGGTCAGTATTCATTGTACTCTCCAGGTCAATATTTATTGTACTTTCCAGGCCAGTATTTATTGTACTCTCCAGTTCAGCATTTATTGTACTCTCCAGGTCAGTATTTATTACATTCTCCAGGTCAGTATTTATTGTACTCTCCAGGAAAGTATTTAAAACCCCCTCCAGGTCAGTATTTATTGTCCTGTCCAGGTCAGTATTTATTATTCTATCCAGGTCAGTATTTATTGTACTCTCCAAGTCACTATTAATTGTTCTCTCCAGATCAGTATTTATTGTACTCTCCAATTCAGTTTTTATTGTACTATCCAGGTCAGTTTTTATTGTACTCTCCAGGTCAGTATTTATTGTACTCTCCAGGTCAGTATTTATTGTACTCTGCTGGTCATTATGTATTATACTCTCCAGATAAGTATTTATTACCCTCTCCATGTCAGTATTTATTACCCGCTCCAGGTCTGTATTTATGGTACTCTCCAGGTCAGTATTTATTGCACTATCCAAGTCACTATTTGTTGTACTCTCCAGGTCAGTATTTATTGTTCCCTCCAGGTCAGTATTTATTGTACTCTCCAGGTCAGTATTTATTGTACTCTCCAGGTCAGTATTTATTGCCCTCTCCAGGTCAGTATTTATTGAACTCTCCAGGTCAGTTTTTATTGTGCTCTCCAGGTCAGTATTTTTTGTATTCTCCAGGTCAATATTTATTTTACTATCCAGGTCAGTATTTATTGTACTCCCAGGGTCAGTATTTATTACCCTCTACAGGTCAGTATTTATTTTTCTCCCCAGGTCAATATTTATTGTACTCTCCAGGTCAGTATTTATTGCACTTACCAGGACTGTATTTATTGTACTCTCCAGTTCAGTATTTATTGCCCTCTCCAGGTCAGTATTTATTGTACTCACCTGGTCAGTATTTATTGTAATCTCCAAGTCAGTATTAATTGTACTCTCTAGGTCAGTATTCTTTGTACTCTCCACGTCGGTATGTATTTTACTCTCCAGGTCAATAGTTATTGCCCTCTCCTGGTCAGAATTTATTGTATTCTCCAGGTCAGTATTTATTTTACTCTCTACTTCAGTATTTTTGTTCACCCCAGGTCAGTATGTATTGCCCTCTCCAGGTCAGTATTTATTTTACTCTCCAGATCAGTATTTATTTTACTCTCCAGGTCAGTATTTATTCTACTCTCCAGTTCTGTATTTATTGTACTCTCAAGGTCAGTATATATTGTACTCTCCAGGTCAGTATTTATTGTACTCTCCAGGTCAGTATTTATTCTACTCTCCACGTCTGTATTTATTGTACTCTCCAGGTCAGTATTTATTGTACTCTCCAGGCCAGTATTTATTGTACTCTCCAATTCAGTTTTTATTGTACTCTCCACGTCAGTATTTATTGTACTCTCCAGGTCAGTATTCATTGTACTCTCCAGGTCAGTATTTATTGTACTCTCCAGGTCAGTATTTATTATCCACTCCAGGTCAGTATTTATTCTACTCTCCATGTCAGAATTTATTGTACTCTCCAGGTCAGTATTTATTGTACTCTCCAGGTCAGTATTTATTATCCACTCCAGGTCAGTATTTATTCTACTCTCCATGTCAGAATTTATTGTACTCTCCAGGTCAGTATTTATTATCCACTCCATGTCAGTATTTATTGTACTCTCCAGGTCAGTATTTATTGTACTCTCCAGGTCAGTATTTATTGTACTCTCCAGGTCAGTATTTATTATCCACTCCAGGTCAGTATTTATTCTACTCTCCATGTCAGAATTTATTGTACTCTCCAGGTCAGTATTTATTGTACGCTCCAGGTCAGTACTTAATGTTCTCTCCAGGTCAGTATTTATGCCCTATCCAGGCCAGTATTTATTGTACTCTCCAGATCAGTATTTATTGTACTCTCCGGGTTAGTATTTATTGCCCTCTCCAGGTTAGTATTTATTGTACTCCCAGGTCAGTACTTAATGTACTCTCCAGGTCAGTATTCATTGTATTCTACAGGTCAATATTTATTGCACTCTCCAGGTCAGTATTTATTGTACTCTCCAGGTCAGCATTTATTGTACTCTCCAGGTCAGTATTTATTAACCTCTCCAGGTCAGTATTTATTGTACTCTCCAGGTAAGTATTTAAAACCACCTCCAGGTCAGTATTTATTACCCTCTCCAGGTCAGTATTTATTTTACTCCCCAAGTCAGTATTTATTTTACTACACAGGTCAGTATTTATTATACTCTCCAGGTCAGTAATTATTGTACTCTCCAGGTCAGTATTTATTGCCGTCTCCAGGCCATTATTTATTGTACTCTTCTATTCAGTATTTATTGTAAACTCCAGGTCAGAATTTTTTGTACTCTCCAGGTCTGTATTTATTACCCTCTCCAGGTCAGTATTTATTGTACTCTCCAGGTCTGTATTTATTATTCTCTCCAGGTCAGTATTTATTATCCTCTCCAGGTCAGTATTTATTGTACTCCACATGTCAGTATTTATTGTAGTCTCCATGTCAGTATTTATTGCAGTCTCCAGGTCAGTTTTTATTGTGCACTCCAGGTCAGTATTTATTGTTCTCTCCAGGTCAGTAGTTATTGTACTCTCCAGGTCAGTATTTATTGTACTCTCGAGGTAAGTATTTATTGTACTCTCCAGGTCAGTATTTATTGTACTCTCCAGGTCAGTATTTATTACCCTCTCCAGGTCAGCATTTATTGTACTCTCCAGGTCAGTATTTATTGTACTCTCCAGGTCTGTATTTATTGTACTCTCCAGGTCAGTGTTTATTATACTCTCCATGTCAATATGTATTACTCTCTCCAGGTCAGCATTTATTGTACTCTCCAGGTCAGTATTTATTGTACTCTCCAGGTCAGTATTTATTGTACTCTCCAGGTCAGTATTTATTGTACTCTCCAGGTCAGTATTTATTTTACTCTCCAGGTCAGTATTTATTTTACTCTCCAGGTCAGTATTTATTCTACTCTCCAGGTCAGTATTGATTGTACTCTCCAGGTCAGTATTTATTGTACTCTCCAGGTCAGTATTTATTGTACTCTCCAGGTCTATATTTATTGTACTCTCCAGGTCAGCGTTTATTGTACTCTCCAGGTCAGTATTTATTACCTTCTCCAGGTTAGTATTTATTGTTCTCTCCAGGTCAGTATTTATTGTACTCTCCAGGTCAGTATTTATTGTTCTCTCCAGGTCAGTATTTATTGTAATCTCCAGGTTATTATTTATTCTACTCTCCAGTGCAGTATTTATTGTACTCTCCAGGTCATTATTTATTGTACTCTCTAGGTCAGTATTTATTGTACTCTCCAGGTCAGTATTTATTATCCACTCCAGGTCAGTATTTATTGTACTCTCCAGGTCAGTATTTATTGTACTCTCCAGGTCTATATTTATTGTACTCTCCAGGTCAGCGTTTATTGTAATCTCCAGGTCAGTATTTATTACCTTCTCCAGGTTAGTATTTATTGTTCTCTCCAGGTCAGTATTTATTGTACTCTCCAGATCAGTATTTATTGTTCTCTCCAGGTCAGTATTTATTGTAATCTCCAGGTCATTATTTATTCTCCTCTCCAGGGCAGTATTTATTGTACTCTCCAGGTCATTATTTATTGTACTCTCCAGGTCAGTATTTATTGTACTCTCCAGGTCAGTATTTATTATCCACTCCAGGTCAGTATTTATTGTACTCTCCATGTCAGAATTTATTGTACTCTCCAGGTCAGTATTTATTGTACTCTCCAGGTCAGTATTTAATGTTCTCTCCAGGTCAGTATTTATGCCCTATCCAGGCCAGTATTTATTGTACTCTCCAGGTAAGTATTTTTTGTACTCTCCGCGTTAGTATTTATTGCCCTCTCCAGGTTAGTATTTATTATACTCCCAGTTCAGTACTTAATGTACTCTCCAGGTCAGTATTCATTGTACTCTCCAGGTCAATATTTATTGTACTCTCCAGGCCAGTATTTATTGTACTCTCCAGTTCAGCATTTATTGTACTCTCCAGGTCAGTATTTATTACATTCTCCAGGTCAGTATTTATTGTACTCTCCAGGAAAGTATTTAAAACCCCCTCCAGGTCAGTATTTATTGTCCTGTCCAGGTCAGTATTTATTATTCTATCCAGGTCAGTATTTATTGTACTCTCCAAGTCACTATTAATTGTTCTCTCCAGATCAGTATTTATTGTACTCTCCAATTCAGTTTTTATTGTACTATCCAGGTCAGTTTTTATTGTACTCTCCAGGTCAGTATTTATTGTACTCTCCAGGTCAGTATTTATTGTACTCTGCTGGTCATTATGTATTATACTCTCCAGATAAGTATTTATTACCCTCTCCGTGTCAGTATTTATTACCCGCTCCAGGTCTGTATTTATGGTACTCTCCAGGTCAGTATTTTTTGCACTATCCAAGTCACTATTTGTTGTACTCTCCAGGTCAGTATTTATTGTTCCCTCCAGGTCAGTATTTATTGTACTCTCCAGGTCAGTATTTATTGTACTCTCCAGGTCAGTATTTATTGCCCTCTCCAGGTCAGTATTTATTGAACTCTCCAGGTCAGTTTTTATTGTGCTCTCCAGGTCAGTATTTTTTGTATTCTCCAGGTCAGTATTTATTTTACTATCCAGGTCAGTATTTATTGTACTCCCAAGGTCAGTATTTATTACCCTCTACAGGTCAGTATTTATTTTTCTCCCCAGTTCAGTATTTATTGCCCTCTCCATGTCAGTATTTATTGCACTCACCTGGTCAGTATTTATTGTAATCTCCAAGTCAGTATTAATTGTACTCTCTAGGTCAGTATTCTTTGTACTCTCCACGTCGGTATGTATTGTACTCTCCAGGTCAATAGTTATTGCCCTCTCCTGGTCAGAATTTATTGTATTCTCCAGGTCAGTATTTATTTTACTCTCTACTTCAGTATTTTTGTTCACCCCAGGTCAGTATGTATTGCCCTCTCCAGGTCAGTATTTATTTTACTCTCCAGGTCAGTATTTATGTTACTCTCCAGGTCAGTATTTATTCTACTCTCCAGTTCTGTATTTATTGTACTCTCAAGGTCAGTATATATTGTACTCTCCAGGTCAGTATTTATTGTACTCTCCAGGTCAGTATTTATTCTACTCTCCAAGTCTCTATTTATTGTACTCTCCAGGTCAGTATTTATTGTACTCTCCAGGCCAGTATTTATTGTACTCTCCAATTCAATTTTTATTGTACTCTCCACGTCAGTATTTATTGTACTCTCCAGGTCAGTATTCATTGTACTCTCCAGGTCAGTATTTATTGTACTCTCCAGGTCAGTATTTATTATCCACTCCAGGTCAGTATTTATTCTTCTCTCCATGTCAGAATTTATTGTACTCTCCAGGTCAGTATTTATTGTACTCTCCAGGTCAGTATTTATTATCCACTCCAGGTCAGTATTTATTCTACTCTCCATGTCAGAATTTATTGTACTCTCCAGGTCAGTATTTATTATCCACTCCATGTCAGTATTTATTGTACTCTCCAGGTCAGTATTTATTGTACTCTCCAGGTCAGTATTTATTGTACTCTCCAGGTCAGTATTTATTATCCACTCCAGGTCAGTATTTATTCTACTCTCCATGTCAGAATTTATTGTACTCTCCAGGTCAGTATTTATTGTACTCTCCAGGTCAGTATTTAATGTTCTCTCCAGGTCAGTATTTATGCCCTATCCAGGCCAGTATTTATTGTACTCTCCAGATCAGTATTTATTGTACTCTCCAGGAAAGTATTTAAAACCCCCTCCAGGTCAGTATTTATTGTCCTGTCCAGGTCAGAATTTATTATTCTATCCAGGTCAGTATTTATTGTACTCTCCAAGTCACTATTAATTGTTCTCTCCAGATCAGTATTTATTGTACTCTCCAATTCAGTTTTTATTGTACTATCCAGGTCAGTTTTTATTGTACTCTCCAGGTCAGTATTTATTGTACTCTCCAGGTCAGTATTTATTGTACTCTGCTGGTCATTATGTATTATACTCTCCAGATAAGTATTTATTACCCTCTCCAGGTCAGTATTTATTACCCGCTCCAGTTCTGTATTTATCGTACTCTCCAGTTCAGTAATTATTGCACTATCCAAGTCACTATTTGTTGTACTCTCCAGGTCAGTATTTATTGTTCCCTCCAGGTCAGTATTTATTGTACTCTCCAGGTCAGTATTTATTGTACTCTCCAGGTCAGTATTTATTGCCCTCTCCAGGTCAGTATTTATTGAACTCTCCAGGTCAGTTTTTATTGTGCTCTCCAGGTCAGTATTTTTTGTATTCTCCAGGTCAGTATTTATTTTACTATCCAGGTCAGTATTTATTGTACTCCCAAGGTCAGTATTTATTACCCTCCACAGGTCAGTATTTATTTTTCTCCCCAGGTCAATATTTATTGTACTCTCCAGGTCAGTATTTATTGCACTTACCAGGTCTGTATTTATTGTACTCTCCAGTTCAGTATTTATTGCCCTCTCCAGGTCAGTATTTATTGTACTCACCTGGTCAGTATTTATTGTAATCTCCAAGTCAGTATTAATTGTACTCTCTAGGTCAGTATTCTTTGTACTCTCCACGTCGGTATGTATTGTACTCTCCAGGTCAATAGTTATTGCCCTCTCCTGGTCAGAATTTATTGTATTCTCCAGGTCAGTATTTATTTTACTCTCTACTTCAGTATTTTTGTTCACCCCAGGTCAGTATGTATTGCCCTCTCCAGGTCAGTATTTATTTTACTCTCCAGGTCAGTATTTATTTTACTCTCCAGGTCAGTATTTATTCTACTCTCCAGTTCTGTATTTATTGTACTCTCAAGGTCAGTATATATTGTACTCTCCAGGTCAGTATTTATTGTACTCTCCAGGTCAGTATTTATTAACCACTCCATGTCAGTATTTATTGCACTCTCCAGGTCAGTATTTATTATCCACTCCAGGTCAGTATTTATTCTTCTCTCCATGTCAGAATTTATTGTACTCTCCAGGTCAGTATTTATTGTACTCTCCAGGTCAGTATTTATTATCCACTCCAGGTCAGTATTTATTCTACTCTCCATGTCAGAATTTATTGTACTCTCCAGGTCAGTATTTATTATCCACTCCATGTCAGTATTTATTGTACTCTCCAGGTCAGTATTTATTGTACTCTCCAGGTCAGTATTTATTGTACTCTCCAGGTCAGTATTTATTATCCACTCCAGGTCAGTATTTATTCTACTCTCCATGTCAGAATTTATTGTACTCTCCAGGTCAGTATTTATTGTACTCTCCAGGTCAGTATTTAATGTTCTCTCCAGGTCAGTATTTATGCCCTATCCAGGCCAGTATTTATTGTACTCTCCAGATCAGTATTTATTGTACTCTCCAGGAAAGTATTTAAAACCCCCTCCAGGTCAGTATTTATTGTCCTGTCCAGGTCAGAATTTATTATTCTATCCAGGTCAGTATTTATTGTACTCTCCAAGTCACTATTAATTGTTCTCTCCAGATCAGTATTTATTGTACTCTCCAATTCAGTTTTTATTGTACTATCCAGGTCAGTTTTTATTGTACTCTCCAGGTCAGTATTTATTGTACTCTCCAGGTCAGTATTTATTGTACTCTGCTGGTCATTATGTATTATACTCTCCAGATAAGTATTTATTACCCTCTCCAGGTCAGTATTTATTACCCGCTCCAGTTCTGTATTTATCGTACTCTCCAGTTCAGTAATTATTGCACTATCCAAGTCACTATTTGTTGTACTCTCCAGGTCAGTATTTATTGTTCCCTCCAGGTCAGTATTTATTGTACTCTCCAGGTCAGTATTTATTGTACTCTCCAGGTCAGTATTTATTGCCCTCTCCAGGTCAGTATTTATTGAACTCTCCAGGTCAGTTTTTATTGTGCTCTCCAGGTCAGTATTTTTTGTATTCTCCAGGTCAGTATTTATTTTACTATCCAGGTCAGTATTTATTGTACTCCCAAGGTCAGTATTTATTACCCTCCACAGGTCAGTATTTATTTTTCTCCCCAGGTCAATATTTATTGTACTCTCCAGGTCAGTATTTATTGCACTTACCAGGTCTGTATTTATTGTACTCTCCAGTTCAGTATTTATTGCCCTCTCCAGGTCAGTATTTATTGTACTCACCTGGTCAGTATTTATTGTAATCTCCAAGTCAGTATTAATTGTACTCTCTAGGTCAGTATTCTTTGTACTCTCCACGTCGGTATGTATTGTACTCTCCAGGTCAATAGTTATTGCCCTCTCCTGGTCAGAATTTATTGTATTCTCCAGGTCAGTATTTATTTTACTCTCTACTTCAGTATTTTTGTTCACCCCAGGTCAGTATGTATTGCCCTCTCCAGGTCAGTATTTATTTTACTCTCCAGGTCAGTATTTATTTTACTCTCCAGGTCAGTATTTATTCTACTCTCCAGTTCTGTATTTATTGTACTCTCAAGGTCAGTATATATTGTACTCTCCAGGTCAGTATTTATTGTACTCTCCAGGTCAGTATTTATTAACCACTCCATGTCAGTATTTATTGCACTCTCCAGGTCAGTATTTATTGTACTCTCCAGGTCAGTATTTATTGTACTCTCCAGGTCAGTATTTATTATCCACTCCAGGTCAGTATTTATTCTACTCTCCATGTCAGAATTTATTGTACTCTCCAGGTCAGTATTTATTGTACGCTCCAGGTCAGTATTTAATGTTCTCTCCAGGTCAGTATTTATGCCCTATCCAGGCCAGTATTTATTGTACTCTCCAGATTAGTATTTATTGTACTCTCCGGGTTAGCATTTATTGCCCTCTCCAGGTTATTATTTATTGTACTCCCAGGTCAGTACTTAATGTACTCTCCAGGTCAGTATTCATTGTATTCTACAGGTCAATATTTATTGCACTCTCCAGGTCAGTATTTATTGTACTCTCCAGGTCAGCATTTATTGTACTCTCCAGGTCAGTATTTATTACCCTCTCCAGGTCAGTATTTATTGTACTCTCCAGGTAAGTATTTAAAACCACCTCCAGGTCAGTATTTATTACCCTCTCCAGGTCAGTATTTATTTTACTCCCCAAGTCAGTATTTATTTTACTACACAGGTCAGTATTTATTGTACTCTCCAGGTCAGTATTTATTGTACTCTGCTGGTCATTATGTATTATACTCTCCAGATAAGTATTTATTACCCTCTCCATGTCAGTATTTATTACCCGCTCCAGTTCTGTATTTATGGTACTCTCCAGTTCAGTAATTATTGCACTATCCAAGTCACTATTTGTTGTACTCTCCAGGTCAGTATTTATTGTTCCCTCCAGGTCAGTATTTATTGTACTCTCCAGGTCAGTATTTATTGTACTCTCCAGGTCAGTATTTATTGCCCTCTCCAGGTCAGTATTTATTGAACTCTCCAGGTCAGTTTTTATTGTGCTCTCCAGGTCAGTATTTTTTGTATTCTCCAGGTCAGTATTTATTTTACTATCCAGGTCAGTATTTATTGTACTCCCAAGGTCAGTATTTATTACCCTCCACAGGTCAGTATTTATTTTTCTCCCCAGGTCAATATTTATTGTACTCTCCAGGTCAGTATTTATTGCACTTACCAGGTCTGTATTTATTGTACTCTCCAGTTCAGTATTTATTGCCCTCTCCAGGTCAGTATTTATTGTACACACCTGGTCAGTATTTATTGTAATCTCCAAGTCAGTATTAATTGTACTCTCTAGGTCAGTATTCTTTGTACTCTCCACGTCGGTATGTATTGTACTCTCCAGGTCAATAGTTATTGCCCTCTCCTGGTCAGAATTTATTGTATTCTCCAGGTCAGTATTTATTTTACTCTCTACTTCAGTATTTTTGTTCACCCCAGGTCAGTATGTATTGCCCTCTCCAGGTCAGTATTTATTTTACTCTCCAGGTCAGTATTTATTTTACTCTCCAGGTCAGTATTTATTCTACTCTCCAGTTCTGTATTTATTGTACTCTCAAGGTCAGTATATATTGTACTCTCCAGGTCAGTATTTATTGTACTCTCCAGGTCAGTATTTATTATCCACTCCATGTCAGTATTTATTGCACTCTCCAGGTCAGTGTTTATTGTACTCTCCAGGTCAGTATTTATTGTACTCTCCAGGTCAGTATTTATTATCCACTCCAGGTCAGTATTTATTCTACTCTCCATGTCAGAATTTATTGTACTCTCCAGGTCAGTATTTATTGTACGCTCCAGGTCAGTATTTAATGTTCTCTCCAGGTCAGTATTTATGCCCTATCCAGGCCAGTATTTATTGTACTCTCCAGATCAGTATTTATTGTACTCTCCGGGTTAGTATTTATTGCCCTCTCCAGGTTAGTATTTATTGTACTCCCAGGTCAGTACTTAATGTACTCTCCAGGTCAGTATTCATTGTATTCTACAGGTCAATATTTATTGCACTCTCCAGGTCAGTATTTATTGTACTCTCCAGGTCAGCATTTATTGTACTCTCCAGGTCAGTATTTATTACCCTCTCCAGGTCAGTATTTATTGTACTCTCCAGGTAAGTATTTAAAACCACCTCCAGGTCAGTATTTATTACCCTCTCCAGGTCAGTATTTATTTTACTCCCCAAGTCAGTATTTATTTTACTACACAGGTCAGTATTTATTATACTCTCCAGGTCAGTAATTATTGTACTCTCCAGGTCAGTATTTATTGCCGTCTCCAGGCCATTATTTATTGTACTCTTCTATTCAGTATTTATTGTAAACTCCAGGTCAGAATTTTTTGTACTCTCCAGGTCTGTATTTATTAGCCTCTCCAGGTCAGTATTTATTGTACTCTCCAGGTCTGTATTTATTACTCTCTCCAGGTCAGTATTTATTATCCTCTCCAGGTCAGTATTTATTGTACTCCACATGTCAGTATTTATTGTAGTCTCCATGTCAGTATTTATTGCAGTCTCCAGGTCAGTTTTTATTGTGCTCTCCAGGTCAGTATTTATTGTTCTCTCCAGGTCAGTATTTATTGTACTCTCCAGGTCAGTATTTATTGTACTCTCGAGGTAAGTATTTATTGTACTCTCCAGGTCAGTATTTATTGTACTCTCCAGGTCAGTATTTATTACCCTCTCCAGGTCAGCATTTATTGTACTCTCCAGGTCAGTATTTATTGTACTCTCCAGGTCTGTATTTATTGTACTCTCCAGGTCAGTGTTTATTATACTCTCCATGTCAATATGTATTACTCTCTCCAGGTCAGCATTTATTGTACTCTCCAGGTCAGTATTTATTGTACTCTCCAGGTCAGTATTTATTGTACTCTCCAGGTCAGTATTTATTGTACTCTCCAGGTCAGTATTTATTTTACTCTCCAGGTCATTATTTATTTTACTCTCCAGGTCAGTATTTATTGTACTCTCCAGGTCAGTATTTATTACCCTCTCCAGGTCAGCATTTATTGTACTCTCCATGTCAGTATTTATTGTACTCTCCAGGTCTGTATTTATTGTACTCTCCAGGTCAGTGTTTATTATACTCTCCATGTCAATATGTATTACTCTCTCCAGGTCAGTATTTATTGTACTCTCCAGGTCAGTATTTATTGTCCTCTCCAGGTCAGTATTTATTACCCTCTACAGGTCAGTATTTATTACCCTCTCCATGTAAGTATTTTTTGTACTCTCCAAGTCTGTATTTATTACCCTCTCCAGGTCAGTATTTATTGTACTCTCCAGGTCTGTATTTATTACTCTCTCCAGGTCAGTATTTATTACCCTCTCCAGGTCAGTATTTATTGTACTCCCCATGTCAGTATTTATTGTACTCTCCAGGTCAGTTTTTATTGTACTCTACAGGTCTGTATTTATTGTTCTCTCCAGGTCAGTATTTATTGTACTCTCCAGGTCAGTATTTATTGTACTCTCCAGGTAAGTATTTATTGTACTCTCCAGGTCAGTATTTATTGTATCTCCAGGTCAGTATTTATTACCCTCTCCAGGTCAGCATTTATTGCACTCTCCAGGTCAGTATTTATTGTACTCTCCAGGTCTGTATTTATTGTACTCTCCAGGTCAGTGTTTATTGTATTCTCCATGTCAGTATGTATTACTCTCTCCAGCTCAGTATTTGTTGTACTCTCCAGGTCAGTATTTATTGTACTGTCCAGGTCAGTATTTATTATTCTATCCAGGTCAGTATTTATTGTACTCTCCAAGTCACTATTAATTGTTATCTCCAGGTCAGTATTTATTACCCTCTCCAGATCAGTATTTATTGTACTCTCCAGGTCAGTATTTATTGTACTCTCCAGGTCAGTATTTATTGCACTCTCCAGGTCAGTATTTATTGAAATCTACAGGTCAGTATTTATTACCCTCTCCAGGTCAGTATTGATTGTACTCTCCAGGTCAGTATTTATTGTACTCTCCAGGTCAGTATTTATTGCACTCTCCAGGTCTATATTTATTGTACTCTCCAGGTCAGCGTTTATTGTACTCTCCAGGTCAGTATTTATTACCTTCTCCAGGTTAGTATTTATTGTTCTCTCCAGGTCAGTATTTATTGTACTCTCCAATTCAGTATTTATTGTTCTCTCCAGGTCAGTATTTATTGTAATCTCCAGGTTGTTATTTATTCTACTCTCCAGGGCAGTATTTATTGTACTCTCCAGGTCATTATTTATTGTACTCTCCAGGTCAGTATTTATTGTACTCTCCAGGTCAGTATTTATTATCCACTCCAGGTCAGTATTTATTGTACTCTCCAGGTCAGTATGTATTGTACTCTCCAGGTCTATATTTATTGTACTCTCCAGGTCAGCGTTTATTGTAATCTCCAGGTCAGTATTTATTACCTTCTCCAGGTTAGTATTTATTGTTCTCTCCAGGTCAGTATTTATTGTATTCTCCAGATCAGTATTAATTGTTCTCTCCAGGTCAGTATTTATTGTAATCTCCAGGTCATTATTTATTCTCCTCTCCAGGGCAGTATTTATTGTACTCTCCAGGTCATTATTTATTGTACTCTCCAGGTCAGTATTTATTGTACTCTCCAGGTCAGTATTTATTATCCACTCCAGGTCAGTATTTATTGTACTCTCCATGTCAGAATTTATTGTACTCTCCAGGTCAGTATTTATTGTACTCTCCAGGTCAGTATTTAATGTTCTCTCCAGGTCAGTATTTATGCCCTATCAGGCCAGTATTTATTGTAGTCTCCAGGTCAGTTTTTTTTGTACTCTCCGCGTTAGTATTTATTGCCCTCTCCAGGTTAGTATTTATTATACTCCCAGTTCAGTATTTAATGTACTCTCCAGGTCAGTATTCATTGTACTCTCCAGGTCAATATTTATTGTACTCTCCAGGCCAGTATTTATTGTACTCTCCAGTTCAGCATTTATTGTACTCTCCAGGTCAGTATTTATTACATTCTCCAGGTCAGTATTTATTGTACTCTCCAGGAAAGTATTTAAAAACCCCTCCAGGTCAGTATTTATTGTCCTGTCCAGGTCAGTATTTATTATTCTATCCAGGTCAGTATTTATTGTACTCTCCAAGTCACTATTAATTGTTCTCTCCAGATCAGTATTTATTGTACTCTCCAATTCAGTTTTTATTGTACTATCCAGGTCAGTTTTTATTGTACTCTCCAGGTCAGTATTTATTGTACTCTCCAGGTCAGTATTTATTGTACTCTGCTGGTCATTATGTATTATACTCTCCAGATAAGTATTTATTACCCTCTCCATGTCAGTATTTATTACCCGCTCCAGGTCTGTATTTATGGTACTCTCCAGGTCAGTATTTATTGCACTATCCAAGTCACTATTTGTTGTACTCTCCAGGTCAGTATTTATTGTTCCCTCCAGGTCAGTATTTATTGTACTCTCCAGGTCAGTATTTATTGTACTCTCCAGGTCAGTATTTATTGCCCTCTCCAGGTCAGTATTTATTGAACTCTCCAGGTCAGTTTTTATTGTGCTCTCCAGGTCAGTATTTTTTGTATTCTCCAGGTCAATATTTAATTTACTATCCAGGTCAGTATTTATTGTACTCCCAAGGTCAGTATTTATTACCCTCTACAGGTCAGTATTTATTTTTCTCCCCAGGTCAATATTTATTGTACTCTCCAGGTCAGTATTTATTGCACTTACCAGGTCTGTATTTATTGTACTCTCCAGTTCAGTATTTATTGCCCTCTCCAGGTCAGTATTTATTGTACTCACCTGGTCAGTATTTATTGTAATCTCCAAGTCAGTATTAATTGTACTCTCTAGGTCAGTATTCTTTGTACTCTCCACGTCGGTATGTATTTTACTCTCCAGGTCAATAGTTATTGCCCTCTCCTGGTCAGAATTTATTGTATTCTCCAGGTCAGTATTTATTTTACTCTCTACTTCAGTATTTTTGTTCACCCCAGGTCAGTATGTATTGCCCTCTCCAGGTCAGTATTTATTTTACTCTCCAGGTCAGTATTTATTTTACTCTCCAGGTCAGTATTTATTCAACTCTCCAGTTCTGTATTTATTGTACTCTCAAGGTCAGTATATATTGTACTCTCCAGGTCAGTATTTATTGTACTCTCCAGGTCAGTATTTATTCTACTCTCCACGTCTGTATTTATTGTACTCTCCAGGTCAGTATTTATTGTACTCTCCAGGCCAGTATTTATTGTACTCTCCAATTCAGTTTTTATTGTACTCTCCACGTCAGTATTTATTGTACTCTCCAGGTCAGTATTCATTGTACTCTCCTGGTCAGTATTTATTGTACTCTCCAGGTCAGTATTTATTATCCACTCCAGGTCAGTATTTATTCTACTCTCCATGTCAGAATTTATTGTACTCTCCAGGTCAGTATTTATTGTACTCTCCAGGTCAGTATTTATTATCCACTCCAGGTCAGTATTTATTCTACTCTCCATGTCAGAATTTATTGCACTCTCCAGGTCAGTATTTATTATCCACTCCATGTCAGTATTTATTGTACTCTCCAGGTCAGTATTTATTGTACTCTACCGGTCAGTATTTATTGTACTCTCCAGGTCAGTATTTATTATCCACTCCAGGTCAGTATTTATTCTACTCTCCATGTCAGAATTTATTGTACTCTCCAGGTCAGTATTTATTGTACGCTCCAGTTCAGTACTTAATGTTCTCTCCAGGTCAGTATTTATGCCCTATCCAGGCCAGTATTTATTGTACTCTCCAGATCAGTATTTATTGTACTCTCCGGGTTAGTATTTATTGCCCTCTCCAGGTTAGTATTTATTGTACTCCCAGGTCAGTACTTAATGTACTCTCCAGGTCAGTATTCATTGTATTCTACAGGTCAATATTTATTGCACTCTCCAGGTCAGTATTTATTGTACTCTCCAGGTCAGCATTTATTGTACTCTCCAGGTCAGTATTTATTACCCTCTCCAGGTCAGTATTTATTGTACTCTCCAGGTAAGTATTTAAAACCACCTCCAGGTCAGTGTTTATTACCCTCTCCAGGTCAGTATTTATTTTACTCCCCAAGTCAGTATTTATTTTACTACACAGGTCAGTATTTATTATACTCTCCAGGTCAGTAATTATTGTACTCTCCAGGTCAGTATTTATTGCCGTCTCCAGGCCATTATTTATTGTACTCTTCTATTCAGTATTTATTGTAAACTCCAGGTCAGAATTTTTTGTACTCTCCAGGTCTGTATTTATTACCCTCTCCAGGTCAGTATTTATTGTACTCTCCAGGTCTGTATTTATTACTCTCTCCAGGTCAGTATTTATTATCCTCTCCAGGTCAGTATTTATTGTACTCCACATGTCAGTATTTATTGTAGTCTCCATGTCAGTATTTATTGCAGTCTCCAGGTCAGTTTTTATTGTTCTCTCCAGGTCAGTATTTATTGTTCTCTCCAGGTCAGTATTTATTGTACTCTCCAGGTCAGTATTTATTGTACTCTCGAGGTAAGTATTTATTGTACTCTCCAGGTCAGTATTTATTGTACTCTCCAGGTCAGTATTTATTACCCTCTCCAGGTCAGCATTTATTGTACTCTCCAGGTCAGTATTTATTGTACTCTCCAGGTCTGTATTTATTGTACTCTCCAGGTCAGTGTTTATTATACTCTCCATGTCAATATGTATTACTCTCTCCAGGTCAGCATTTATTGTACTCTCCAGGTCAGTATTTATTGTACTCTCCAGGTCAGTATTTATTGTACTCTCCAGGTCAGTATTTATTGTACTCTCCAGGTCAGTATTTATTTTACTCTCCAGGTCAGTATTTATTTTACTCTCCAGGTCAGTATTTATTCTACTCTCCAGGTCAGTATTGATTGTACTCTCCAGGTCAGTATTTATTGTACTCTCCAGGTCAGTATTTATTGTACTCTCCAGGTCTATATTTATTGTACTCTCCAGGTCAGCGTTTATTGTACTCTCCAGGTCAGTATTTATTACCTTCTCCAGGTTAGTATTTATTGTTCTCTCCAGGTCAGTATTTATTGTACTTTCCAGGTCAGTATTTATTGTTCTCTCCAGGTCAGTATTTATTGTAATCTCCAGGTTATTATTTATTCTACTCTCCAGTGCAGTATTTATTGTACTCTCCAGGTCATTATTTATTGTACTCTCTAGGTCAGTATTTATTGTACTCTCCAGGTCAGTATTTATTATCCACTCCAGGTCAGTATTTATTGTACTCTCCAGGTCAGTATTTATTGTACTCTCCAGGTCTATATTTATTGTACTCTCCAGGTCAGCGTTTATTGTAATCTCCAGGTCAGTATTTATTACCTTCTCCAGGTTAGTATTTATTGTTCTCTCCAGGTCAGTATTTATTGTACTCTCCAGATCAGTATTTATTGTTCTCTCCAGGTCAGTATTTATTGTAATCTCCAGGTCATTATTTATTCTCCTCTCCAGGGCAGTATTTATTGTACTCTCCAGGTCATTATTTATTGTACTCTCCAGGTCAGTATTTATTGTACTCTCCAGGTCAGTATTTATTATCCACTCCAGGTCAGTATTTATTGTACTCTCCATGTCAGAATTTATTGTACTCTCCAGGTCAGTATTTATTGTACTCTCCAGGTCAGTATTTAATGTTCTCTCCAGGTCAGTATTTATGCCCTATCCAGGCCAGTATTTATTGTACTCTCCAGGTCAGTATTTTTTGTACTCTCTGCGTTAGTATTTATTGCCCTCTCCAGGTTAGTATTTATTATACTCCCAGTTCAGTACTTAATGTACTCTCCAGGTCAGTATTCATTGTACTCTCCAGGTCAATATTTATTGTACTCTCCAGGCCAGTATTTATTGTACTCTCCAGTTCAGCATTTATTGTACTCTCCAGGTCAGTATTTATTACATTCTCCAGGTCAGTATTTATTGTACTCTCCAGGAAAGTATTTAAAACCCCCTCCAGGTCAGTATTTATTGTCCTGTCCAGGTCAGTATTTATTATTCTATCCAGGTCAGTATTTATTGTACTCTCCAAGTCACTATTAATTGTTCTCTCCAGATCAGTATTTATTGTACTCTCCAATTCAGTTTTTATTGTACTATCCAGGTCAGTTTTTATTGTACTCTCCAGGTCAGTATTTATTGTACTCTCCAGGTCAGTATTTATTGTACTCTGCTGGTCATTATGTATTATACTCTCCAGATAAGTATTTATTACCCTCTCCATGTCAGTATTTATTACCCGCTCCAGGTCTGTATTTATGGTACTCTCCAGGTCAGTATTTTTTGCACTATCCAAGTCACTATTTGTTGTACTCTCCAGGTCAGTATTTATTGTTCCCTCCAGGTCAGTATTTATTGTACTCTCCAGGTCAGTATTTATTGTACTCTCCAGGTCAGTATTTATTGCCCTCTCCAGGTCAGTATTTATTGAACTCTCCAGGTCAGTTTTTATTGTGCTCTCCAGGTCAGTATTTTTTGTATTCTCCAGGTCAGTATTTATTTTACTATCCAGGTCAGTATTTATTGTACTCCCAAGGTCAGTATTTATTGCCCTCTCCATGTCAGTATTTATTGCACTCATCTGGTCAGTATTTATTGTAATCTCCAAGTCAGTATTAATTGTACTCTCTAGGTCAGTATTCTTTGTACTCTCCACGTCGGTATGTATTGTACTCTCCAGGTCAATAGTTATTGCCCTCTCCTGGTCAGAATTTATTGTATTCTCCAGGTCAGTATTTATTTTACTCTCTACTTCAGTATTTTTGTTCACCCCAGGTCAGTATGTATTGCCCTCTCCAGGTCAGTATTTATTTTACTCTCCAGGTCAGTATTTATTTTACTCTCCAGGTCAGTATTTATTCTACTCTCCAGTTCTGTATTTATTGTACTCTCAAGGTCAGTATATATTGTACTCTCCAGGTCAGTATTTATTGTACTCTCCAGGTCAGTATTTATTCTACTCTCCACGTCTGTATTTATTGTACTCTCCAGGTCAGTATTTATTGTACTCTCCAGGCCAGTATTTATTGTACTCTCCAATTCAATTTTTATTGTACTCTCCACGTCAGTATTTATTGTACTCTCCAGGTCAGTATTCATTGTACTCTCCAGGTCAGTATTTATTGTACTCTCCAGGTCAGTATTTATTATCCACTCCAGGTCAGTATTTATTCTACTCTCCATGTCAGAATTTATTGTACTCTCCAGGTCAGTATTTATTGTACTCTCCAGGTCAGTATTTATTATCCACTCCAGGTCAGTATTTATTCTACTCTCCATGTCAGAATTTATTGTACTCTCCAGGTCAGTATTTATTATCCACTCCATGTCAGTATTTATTGTACTCTCCAGGTCAGTATTTATTGTACTCTCCAGGTCAGTATTTATTGTACTCTCCAGGTCAGTATTTATTATCCACTCCAGGTCAGTATTTATTCTACTCTCCATGTCAGAATTTATTGTACTCTCCAGGTCAGTATTTATTGTACTCTCCAGGTCAGTATTTAATGTTCTCTCCAGGTCAGTATTTATGCCCTATCCAGGCCAGTATTTATTGTACTCTCCAGATCAGTATTTATTGTACTCTCCGGGTTAGTATTTATTGCCCTCTCCAGGTTAGTATTTATTGTACTCCCAGGTCAGTACTTAATGTACTCTCCAGGTCAGTATTCATTGTATTCTACAGGTCAATATTTATTGCACTCTCCAGGTCAGTATTTATTGTACTCTCCAGGTCAGCATTTATTGTACTCTCCAGGTCAGTATTTATTACCCTCTCCAGGGCAGTATTTATTCTACTCTCCATGTCAGAATTTATTGTACTCTCCAGGTCAGTATTTATTATCCACTCCATGTCAGTATTTATTGTACTCTCCAGGTCAGTATTTATTGTACTCTCCAGTTCAGTATTTATTGTACTCTCCAGGTCAGTATTTATTGTCCACTCCAGGTCAGTATTTATTCTACTCTCCATGTCAGAATTTATTGTACATCCAGGTCAGTATTTATTGTACTCTCCAGGTCAGTATTTAATGTTCTCTCCAGGTCAGTATTTATGCCCGATCCAGGCCAGTATTTATTGTACTCTCCAGATCAGTATTTATTGTACTCTCCGGGTTAGTATTTATTGCCCTCTCCAGGTTAGTATTTATTGTACTCCCAGGTCAGTACTTAATGTACTCTCCAGGTCAGTATTCATTGTATTCTACAGGTCAATATTTATTGCACTCTCCAGGTCAGTATTTATTGTACTCTCCAGGTCAGCATTTATTGTACTCTCCAGGTCAGTATTTATTACCCTCTCCAGGTCAGTATTTATTGTACTCTCCAGGTAAGTATTTAAAACCACCTCCAGGTCAGTATTTATTACCCTCTCCAGGTCAGTATTTATTTTACTCCCCAAGTCAGTATTTATTTTACTACACAGGTCAGTATTTATTATACTCTCCAGGTCAGTAATTATTGTACTCTCCAGGTCAGTATTTATTGCCGTCTCCAGGCCATTATTTATTGTACTCTTCTATTCAGTATTTATTGTAAACTCCAGGTCAGAATTTTTTGTACTCTCCAGGTCTGTATTTATTAGCCTCTCCAGGTCAGTATTTATTGTACTCTCCAGGTCTGTATTTATTACTCTCTCCAGGTCAGTATTTATTATCCTCTCCAGGTCAGTATTTATTGTACTCCACATGTCAGTATTTATTGTAGTCTCCATGTCAGTATTTATTGCAGTCTCCAGGTCAATTTTTATTGTGCTCTCCAGGTCAGTATTTATTGTTCTCTCCAGGTCAGTATTTATTGTACTCTCCAGGTCAGTATTTATTGTACTCTCGAGGTAAGTATTTATTGTACTCTCCAGGTCAGTATTTATTGTACTCTCCAGGTCAGTATTTATTACCCTCTCCAGGTCAGCATTTATTGTACTCTCCAGGTCAGTATTTATTGTACTCTCCAGGTCTGTATTTATTGTACTCTCCTGGTCAGTATTTATTACTCTCTCCAGGTCAGTATTTATTATCCTCTCCAGGTCAGTATTTATTGTACTCCACATGTCAGTATTTATTGTAGTCTCCATGTCAGTATTTATTGCAGTCTCCAGGTCAGTTTTTATTGTGCTCTCCAGGTCAGTATTTATTGTTCTCTCCAGGTCAGTGTTTATTATACTCTCCATGTCAATATGTATTACTCTCTCCAGGTCAGTATTTATTGTACTCTCCAGGTCAGTATTTATTGTCCTCTCCAGGTCAGTATTTATTACCCTCTACAGGTCAGTATTTATTACCCTCTCCATGTAAGTATTTTTTGTACTCTCCAAGTCTGTATTTATTACCCTCTCCAGGTCAGTATTTATTGTACTCTCCAGGTCTGTATTTATTACTCTCTCCAGGTCAGTATTTATTACCCTCTCCAGGTCAGTATTTATTGTACTCCCCATGTCAGTATTTATTGTACTCTCCAGGTCAGTTTTTATTGTACTCTCCAGGTCTGTATTTATTGTTCTCTCCAGGTCAGTATTTATTGTACTCTCCAGGTCAGTATTTATTGTACTCTCCAGGTAAGTATTTATTGTACTCTCCAGGTCAGTATTTATTGTATCCCCAGGTCAGTATTTATTACCCTCTCCAGGTCAGCATTTATTGCACTCTCCAGGTCAGTATTTATTGTACTCTCCAGGTCTGTATTTATTGTACTCTCCAGGTCAGTGTTTATTGTATTCTGCATGTCAGTATGTATTACTCTCTCCAGCTCAGTATTTGTTGTACTCTCCAGGTCAGTATTTATTGTCCTGTCCAGGTCAGTATTTATTATTCTATCCAGGTCAGTATTTATTGTACTCTCCAAGTCACTATTAATTGTTCTCTCCTGGTCAGTATTTATTGTACTCTCCAATTCAGTTTTTATTGTACTCTCCAGGTCAGTATTTATTGTACTCTCCAAGTCAGTATTTATTGTACTCTCCACGTCAGTATTTATTGTACTCTCCAGGTCAGTATTTATTACCCTCTCCAGGTCAGCATTTATTGTACTCTCCAGGTCAGTATTTATTGTACTCTCCAGGTCAGTATTTATTGTACTCTCCAGGTCAGTATTTATTGTACTCTCCAGGTCAGTATTTATTGCACTCTCCAGGTCAGTATTTATTGAAATCTACAGGTCAGTATTTATTACCCTCTCCAGGTCAGTATTTATTGTACTCTCCAGGTCAGTATTTATTGTACTCTCCAGGTCAGTATTTATTGTACTCTCCAGGTCAATATTTATTGTACTCTCCAGGTCAGCGTTTATTGTACTCTCCAGGTCAGTATGTATTACCTTCTCCAGGTTAGTATTTATTGTTCTCTCCAGGTCAGTATTTATTGTACTCTCCAGGTCAGTATTTATTGTACTCTCCAGGTCAGTATTTATTGTTCTCTCCAGGTCAGTATTTATTGTAATCTCCAGGTTATTATTTATTCTACTCTCCAGGGCAGTATTTATTGTACTCTTCAGGTCATTATTTATTGTACTCTCCAGGTCAGTATTTATTGTACTCTCCAGGTCAGTATTTATTATCCACTCCAGGTCAGTATTTATTGTACTCTCCAGGTCAGTATTTATTGTACTCTCCAGGTCTATATTTATTGTACTCTCCAGGTCAGCGTTTATTGTAATCTCCAGGTCAGTATTTATTACCTTCTCCAGGTTAGTATTTATTGTTCTCTCCAGGTCAGTATTTATTGTACTCTCCAGATCAGTATTTATTGTTCTCTCCAGATCAGTATTTATTGTAATCTCCAGTTCATTATTTATTCTCCTCTCCAGGGCAGTATTTATTGTACTCTCCAGGTCATTATTTATTGTACTCTCCAGGTCAGTATTTATTGTACTCTCCAGGTAAGTATTTATTATCCACTCCAGGTCAGTATTTATTGTACTCTCCATGTCAGAATTTATTGTACTCTCCAGGTCAGTATTTATTGTACTCTCCAGGTCAGTATTTAATGTTCTCTCCAGGTCAGTATTTATGCCCTATCCAGGCCAGTATTTATTGTACTCTCCAGGTCAGTATTTTTTGTACTCTCCGCGTTAGTATTTATTGCCCTCTCCAGGTTAGTATTTATTATACTCCCAGTTCAGTACTTAATGTACTCTCCAGGTCAGTATTCATTGTACTCTCCAGGTCAATATTTATTGTACTCTCCAGGCCACTATTTATTGTACTCTCCAGTTCAGCATTTATTGTACTCTCCAGGTCAGTATTTATTACATTCTCCAGGTCAGTATTTATTGTACTCTCCAGGAAAATATTTAAAACCCCCTCCAGGTCAGTATTTATTGTCCTGTCCAGGTCAGTATTTATTATTCTATCCAGGTCAGTATTTATTGTACTCTCCAAGTCACTATTAATTGTTCTTTCCAGATCAGTATTTATTGTACTCTCCAATTCAGTTTTTATTGTACTATCCAGGTCAGTTTTTATTGTACTCTCCAGGTCAATATTTATTGTACTCTCCAGGTCAGTATTTATTGTACTCTGCTGGTCATTATGTATTATACTTTCCAGATAAGTATTTATTACCCACTCCATGTCAGTGTTTATTACCCGCTCCAGGTCTGTATTTATGGTACTCTCCAGGTCAGTATTTATTGCACTATCCAAGTCACTATTTGTTGTACTCTCCAGGTCAGTATTTATTGTTCCCTCCAGGTCAGTATTTATTGTACTCTCCAGGTCAGTATTTATTGTACTCTCCAGGTCAGTATTTATTGCCCTCTCCAGGTCAGTATTTATTGAACTCTCCAGGTCAGTTTTTATTGTGCTCTCCAGGTCAGTATTTTTTGTATTCTCCAGGTCAGTATTTATTTTACTATCCAGGTCAGTATTTATTGTACTCCCAAGGTCAGTATTTATTACCCTCTACAGGTCAGTATTTATTTTACTCCCCAGGTCAATATTTATTGTACTCTCCAGGTCAGTATTTATTGCACTCACCAGGTCTATATTTATTGTACTCTCCAGTTCAGTATTTATTGCCCTCTCCAGGTCAGTATTTATTGTACTCACCTGGTCAGTATTTATTGTAATCTCCAAGTCAGTATTAATTGTACTCTCTAGGTCAGTACTTATTGTACTCTCCACGTCGGTATGTATTGTACTCTCCAGGTCAATAGTTATTGCCCTCTCCTGGTCAGAATTTATTGTATTCTGGTCAGTATTTATTTTACTCTCTACTTCAGTATTTTTGTTCTCCCCAGGTCAGTATGTATTGCCCTCTCCAGGTCAGTATTTATTTTACTCTCCAGGTCAGTATTTATTTTACTCTCCAGGTCAGTATTTATTCTACTCTCCAGTTCTGTATTTATTGTACTCTCAAGGTCAGTATATATTGTACTCTCCAGGTCAGTATTTATTGTACTCTCCAGGTCAGTATTTATTCTACTCTCCACGTCTGTATTTATTGTACTCTCCAGGTCAGTATTTATTGTACTCTCCAGGCCAGTATTTATTGTACTCTCCAATTCAGTTTTTATTGTACTCTCCACGTCAGTATTTATTGTACTCTCCAGGTCAGTATTCATTGTACTCTCCAGGTCTGTATTTATTACTCTCTCCATGTCAGTATTTATTACCCTCTCCAGGTCAGTATTTATTGTACTCTCCAGGTCAGTACTTATTGTACTCTCCAGGTCAGTATTTATTGTACTCTCCAGGTCAATATTTACTGTACTCTCCAGGTCAGCATTTATTGTACTCTCCAGGTCTGTATTTATTACTCTCTCCATGTCAGTTTTTATTGTACTCTCCAGGTCAGTATTTATTGTACTCTCCAGGTCAGTATTTATTCCCCTCTCCAGGTCAGGATTTATTACCCGCTCCAGGTCTGTATTTATGGTACTCTCCAGGTCAGTATTTATTGTACTCTCCAAGTCACTGTTTATTGTACTCTCCAGGTCAGTATTTATTGTATTCTCCAATTCAGTTTTTATTGTACTCTCCAGGTCAGTATTTATTGTTCCCTCCAGGTCAGTATTTATTGTACTCTCCATGTCAGTATTTATTGTACTCTCCAGGTCATCATTTATTGTACTCTCCAGGTCAGTATTTATTGTACTCGCAAGGTCAGTATTTATTGCCCACTCCAAGTCAGTATTTATTGTACTCTCCAGGTCAGTATTTATTGTACTCTCCGTGTCACTATTTATTATTCTATCCAGGTCAGTATTTATTGTACTCTCCAAGTCACTATTAATTGTTCTCTCCTGGTCAGTATTTATTGTACTCTCCAATTCAGTTTTTATTGTACTCTCCAGGTCAGTATTTATTGTACTCTCCAAGTCAGTATTTATTGTGCTCTCCAGGTCAGTATTTATTGTACTCTCCAGGTCAGTATTTATTGCACTCTCCAGGTCAGTATTTATTGAACTCTACAGGTCAGTATTTATTACCCTCTCCAGGTCAGTATTGATTGTACTCTCCAGGTCAGTATTTATAGTAATCTCCAGGTCAGTATTTATCACCCCCTCCAGGTCAGTATTTATTACCCTCTCTAGGTCAGTATTTATTTTACTCCTCAGGTCAGTATTTATTGTGCTCTCCAGGTTAGTATTTATTGTACTCTCCAGGTCATTATTTATTCTGCTCACCAGGTCAGTATTTATTGTACACTCCAGGTCAGTATTAATTGTACTCTCCAGGTCAGTATTTATTTTACTCTCCAGGTCAGTATTTATTGTACTCTCCACGTCAGTATTTATTGCCCTCTCCAGGTCAGTATTTATTGTACTCTGCAGGTCAGTATTTATTGCCCTCTCCAGACCAGTATTTAATGTACCCTCTAGGTCAGTATTTATTGTACTCTCCAGGTCAGTATTTATAGTACACTCCAGGTCAGTATTTATTGTACTCACCAGGTCAGTATTTATTGCACTCCCCAGGTCAGTATTTATTATACTCTCCAAGTCAGTATTTATTACCCTCTCCAGGTCAGTATTTATTGTATTCTCCCGGTCAGTATTTGTTTTACTCTCCAGGTCAGTATTTATTACCCCCTCCAGGTCAGTATTTATTACCCTCTCCAGGTCAGTATTTATTTTACTCCCCAAGTCAGTATTTATTTTACTACACAGGTCAGTATTTATTTTACTCCACAGGTCAGTATTTATTGTACTCTCCAGGTTAGTATTTATTTTACTCTCCAGGTCAGTATTTATTGTACTCTCCACGTCAGTATTTATTGCCCTCTCCAGGTCAGTATTTATTGCCCTCTCCAGGTCAGTATTTAAAGTACCCTCTAGGTCAGTATTTATTGTACTCTCCAGGTCAGTATTTATAGTAGACTCCAGGTCAGTATTTATTGCACTCGCCAGGTCAGTATTTATTGCACTCCCCTGGTCAGTATTTATTATACTCTCCAGGTCAGTATTTATTACCCTCTCCAGGTCAGTATTTATTGCATTCTCCAGGTCAGTATTTATTACCCCCTCCAGGTCAGTATTTATTACCCTCTCCAGGTTAGTATTTATTTTACTCTCCACGTCAGTATTTATTTTACTACACAGGTCAGTATTTATTATACTCTCCAGGTCAGTATTTATTGTACTCTCCAGGTCAGAATTTATTACTGTCTCCAGGCCATTATTTATTGTACTCTCCAGGTCAGTATTTATTGTAATCTCCAGGTCAGAATTTTTTGTACTCTCCAGGTCTGTATTTATTACCCTCTCCAGGTCAGTATTTATTGTACTCTCCAGGTCTGTATTTATTACTCTCTCCAGGTCTGTATTTATTACCCTCTCCATGTCAGTATTTTTTGTACTCTCCAAGTCTGTATTTATTACCCTCTCCAGGTCAGTATTTATTGTACTCTCCAGGTCTGTATTTATTACTCTCTCCAGGTCAGCATTTATTACCCTCTCCAGGTCAGTATTTATTGTACTTCCCATGTCAGCATTTATTGTACTCTCCAGGTCAGTTTTTATTGTACTCTCCAGGTCTGTATTTATTGTTCTCTCCAGGTCAGTATTTATTGTACTCTCCAGGTCAGTATTTATTGTTCCCTCCAGGTCAGTATTTATTGTACTCTCCAGGTCAGTATTTATTGTACTCTCCAGGTCAGTATTTATTGCCCTCTCCAGGTCAGTATTTATTGAACTCTCCAGGTCAGTATTTATTGTGCTCTCCAGGTCAGTATTTTTTGTATTCTCCAGGTCAGTATTTATTTTACTCTCCAGGTCAGTATTGATTGTACTCCCAAGGTCAGTATTTATTACCCTCTACAGGTCAGTATTTATTTTACTCACCAGGTCAATCTTTATTGTACTCTCCAGGTCAGTATTTATTGTACTCACCAGGTCTGTATTTATTGTACTCTCCAGGTCAGTATTTATTGCCCTCTCCAGGTCAGTATTTATTGTACTCTCCTGGTCAATATTTATTGTAATCTCCAAGTCAGTATTAATTGTACTCTCTAGGTCAGTATTCATTGTACTCTCCACGTCGGTATGTATTGTACTCTCCAGGTCAATAGTTATTGCCCTCTCCTGGTCAGAATTTATTGTATTCTCCAGGTCAGTATTTATTTTACTCTCTACTTCAGTATTTTTGTTCTCCCCAGGTCAGTATGTATTGCCCTCTCCAGATCAGTATTTATTTTACTCTGCAGGTCAGTATTTATTCTACTCTCCAGTTCTGTATTTATTGTACTCTCAAGGTCAGTATATATTGTACTCTCCAGGTCAGTATTTATTGTACTCTCCAGGTCAGTATTTATTCTACTCTCCACGTCTGTATTTATTGTACTCTCCAGGTCAGTATTTATTGTACTCTCCAGGTCAGTATTTATTGTACTCTCCAATTCAGTTTTTATTGTACTCTCCACGTCAGTATTTATTGTACTCTCCAGGTCAGTATTCATTGTACTCTCCAGGTCTGTATTTATTACTCTCTCCAGGTCAGTATTTATTGTACTCTCCAGGTCAGTACTTATTGTACTCTCCAGGTCAGTATTTATTGTACTCTCCAGGTCAATATTTATTGTACTCTCCAGGTCAGCATTTATTGTATTCTCCAGGTCAGTATTTATTACCCTCTCCAGGTCAGTATTTATTGTACTCTCCAGGTAAGTATTTATTACCCTCTCCAGTTCAGTATTTATTGTACTATCCATGTCAGTTTTTATTGTACTCTCCAGGTCAGTATTTATTGTACTCTCCAGGTCAGTATTTATTCCCCTCTCCAGGTCAGGATTTATTACCCGCTCCAGGTCTGTATTTATGGTACTCTCCAGGTCAGTATTTATTGTACTCTCCAAGTCACTATTTATTGTACTCTCCAGGTCAGTATTTATTGTATTCTCCAATTCAGTTTTTATTGTACTCTCCAGGTCAGTATTTATTGTTCCCTCCAGGTCAGTATTTATTGTACTCTCCATGTCAGTATTTATTGTACTCTCCAGGTCATCATTTATTGTACTCTCCAGGTCAGTATTTATTGTACACGCAAGGTCAGTATTTATTGCCCACTCCAAGTCAGTATTTATTGCACTCTCCAGGTCAGTATTTATTGTACTCTCCGTGTCACTATTTATTATTCTATCTAGGTCAGTATTTATTGTACTCTCCAAGTCACTATTAATTGTTCTCTCCTGGTCACTATTTATTGTACTCTCCAATTCAGTTTTTATTGTACTCTCCAGGTCAGTATTTATTGTACTCTCCAATCAGTATTTATTGTACTCTCCAGGTCAGTATTTATTGTACTCTCTAGGTCAGTATTTATTGCACTCTCCAGGTCAGTATTTATTGAACTCTACAGGTCAGTATTTATTACCCTCTCCAGGTCAGTATTGATTGTACTCTCCAGGTCAGTATTTATTGTAATCTCCAGGTCAGTATTTATCACCCCCTCCAGGTCAGTATTTATTACCCTCTCCAGGTCAGTATTTATTGTACTCTCCAGGTCAGTATTTATTGCACTCTCCAGGTCAGTGTTTATTGTGCTCTCCAGGTTAGTATTTATTGTACTCTCCAGGTGATTATTTATTCTGCTCACCAGGTCAGTATTTATTGTACTCTCCAGGTCAGTATTAATTGTACTCTCCAGGTCAGTATTTATTTTACTCTCCAGGTCAGTATTTATTGTACTCTCCACGTCAGTATTTATTGCCCTCTCCAGGTCAGTATTTATTGTACTCTGCAGGTCAGTATTTATTGCCCTCTCCAGACCAGTATTTAATGTACCCTCTAGGTCAGTATTTATTGTACTCTCCAGGTCAGTATTTATAGTACACTCCAGGTCAGTATTTATTGTACTCACCAGGTCAGTATTTATTGCACTCCCCAGGTCAGTATTTATTATACTCTCCAAGTCAGTATTTATTACCCTCTCCAGTTCAGTATTTATTGTATTCTCTCGGTCAGTGTTTGTTTTACTCTCCAGGTCAGTATTTATTACCCCCTCCAGGTCAGTATTTATTACCCTCTCCAGGTCAGTATTTATTTTACTACACAGGTCAGTATTTATTTTACTCACCAGGTCAGTATTTATTGTACTCTTCAGGTTAGTATTTATTGTACTCTCCAGGTCATTATTTATTCTACTCACCAGGTCAGTATTTATTATACTCTCCAGATCAGTATTAATTGTACTCTCCAGGTCAGTATTTATTTTACTCTCCAGGTCAGTATTTATTGTACTCTCCACGTCAGTATTTATTGCCCTCTCCAGGTCAGTATTTATTGTACTCTCCAGGTCAGTATTTATTGCCCTCTCCAGGCCAGTATTTAATTTACCCTCTAGGTCAGTATTTATTGTACTCTCCAGGTCAGTATTTATAGTAGACTCCAGGTCAGTATTTATTGCACTCTCCAGGTCAGTATTTATTGCACTCCCCAGGTCAGTATTTATTATACTCTCCAGGTCAGTATTTATTACCCTCTCCAGGTCAGTATTTATTGCATTCTCCAGGTCAGTATTTGTTTTACTCTCCAGGTCAGTATTTATTACCCCCTCCAGGTCAGTATTTATTACCCTCTCCAGGTTAGTATTTATTTTACTCTCCAAGTCAGTATTTATTTTACTACACAGGTCAGTATTTATTATACTCTCCAGGTCAGTATTTATTGTACTCTCCAGGTCAGAATTTATTACTGTCTCCAGGCCATTATTTATTGTACTCTCCAGGTCAGTATTTATTGTAATCTCCAGGTCAGAATTTTTTGTACTCTCCAGTTCTGTATTTATTACCCTCTCCAGGTCAGTATGTATTGTACTCTCCAGGTCTGTATTTATTACTCTCTCCAGGTCTGTATTTATTACCCTCTCCATGTCAGTATTTTTTGTACTCTCCAAGTCTGTATTTATTACCCTCTCCAGGTCAGTATTTATTGTACTCTCCAGGTCTGTATTTATTACTCTCTCCAGATCAGCATTTATTACCCCCTCCAGGTCAGTATTTATTGTACTTCCCATGTCAGTATTTATTGTACTCTCCAGGTCAGTTTTTATTGTACTCTCCAGGTCTGTATTTATTGTTCTCTCCAGGTCAGTATTTATTGTACTCTCCATGTCAGTATTTATTGTACTCTCCAGGTAAGTATTTATTGTACTCTCCAGGTCAGTATTTATTGTACTCTCCAGGTCAGTATTTATTACCCTCTTGGGTCAGCATTTATTGTACTCTCCAGGTCAGTATTTATTGCACTCTCCAGGTCTGTATTTATTGTACTCTCCAGGTCAGTGTTTATTGTATTCTCCATGTCAGTATGTATTACTCTCTACAGCTCAGTATTTATTGTACTCTCCAGGTCAGTATTTATTGTCCTGTTCAGTCCAGTATTTATTATTCTATCCAGGTCAGTATTTATTGTACTCTCCAAGTCACTATTAATTGTTCTCTCCTGGTCAGTATTTATTGTACTCTCCAATTCAGTTTTTATTGTACTCTCCAGGTCAGTATTTATTGTACTCTCCAAGTCAGTATTTATTGTACTCTCCAGGTCAGTATTTATTGTACTCTCCAGATCAGTATTTATTACCCTCTCCAGGTCAGCATTTATTGTACTCTCCAGGTCAGTATTTATTGTACTCTCCAGGTCAGTATTTATTGTACTCTCCAGGTCAGTATTTATTGTACTCACCAGGTCAGTATTTATTGCACTCTCCAGGTCAGTATATATTGAACTCTACAGGTCAGTATTTATTACCCTCTCCAGGTCAGTATTGATTGTACTCTCCAGGTCAGTATTTATTGTACTCTCCAGGTCAATATTTATTGTACTCTCCAGGCCAGTATTTATTGTACTCTCCAGTTCAGCATTTATTGTACTCTCCAGGTCAGTATTTATTACATTCTCCAGGTCAGTATTTATTGTACTCTCTACTTCAGTATTTTTGTTCTCCCCAGGTCAGTATGTATTGCCCTCTCCAGATCAGTATTTATTTTATTCTCCAGGTCAGTATTTATTCTACTCTCCAGTTCTGTATTTATTGTACTCTCCAGATCAGTATTTATTGTAATCTCCAGGTCATTATTTATTCTACTCTCCAGGGCAGTATTTATTGTACTCTCAAGGTCAGTATATATTGTACTCTCCAGGTCAGTATTTATTGTACTCTCCAGGTCAGTATTTATTCTACTCTCCACGTCTGTATTTATTGTACTCTCCAGGTCAGTATTTATTGTACTATCCAGGCCAGTATTTATTGCACTCTCCAATTCAGTTTTTATTGTACTCTCCACGTCAGTATTTATTGTACTCTCCAGGTCAGTATTCATTGTACTCTCCAGGTCAGTATTTATTGTACTCTCCAGGTCAGTATTTATTATCCACTCCAGGTCAGTATTTATTCTACTCTCCATGTCAGAATTTATTGTACTCTCCAGGTCAGTATTTATTGTACTCTCCAGGTCAGTATTTATTATCCACTCCAGGTCAGTATTTATTCTACTCTCCATGTCAGAATTTATTGTACTCTCCAGGTCAGTATTTATTATCCACTCCATGTCAGTATTTATTGTACTCTCCAGGTCAGTATTTATTGTACTCTCCAGGTCAGTATTTATTGTACTCTCCAGGTCAGTATTTATTATCCACTCCAGGTCAGTATTTATTCTACTCTCCATGTCAGAATTTATTGTACTCTCCAGGTCAGTATTTATTGTACGCTCCAGGTCAGTACTTAATGTTCTCTCCAGGTCAGTATTTATGCCCTATACAGGCCAGTATTTATTGTACTCTCCAGATCAGTATTTATTGTACTCTCCGGGTTAGTATTTATTGCCCTCTCCAGGTTAGTATTTATTGTACTCCCAGGTCAGTACTTAATGTACTCTCCAGGTCAGTATTCATTGTATTCTACAGGTCAATATTTATTGCACTCTCCAGGTCAGTATTTATTGTACTCTCCAGGTCAGCATTTATTGTACTCTCCAGGTCAGTATTTATTACCCTCTCCAGGTCAGTATTTATTGTACTCTCCAGGTAAGTATTTAAAACCACCTCCAGGTCAGTATTTATTACCCTCTCCAGGTCAGTATTTATTTTACTCCCCAAGTCAGTATTTATTTTACTACACAGGTCAGTATTTATTATACTCTCCAGGTCAGTAATTATTGTACTCTCCAGGTCAGTATTTATTGCCGTCTCCAGGCCATTATTTATTGTACTCTTCTATTCAGTATTTATTGTAAACTCCAGGTCAGAATTTTTTGTACTCTCCAGGTCAGAATCTTTTGTACTCTCCAGGTCTGTATTTATTACCCTCTCCAGGTCAGTATTTATTGTACTCTCCAGGTCTGTATTTATTACTCTCTCCAGGTCAGTATTTATTATCCTCTCCAGGTCAGTATTTATTGTACTCCACATGTCAGTATTTATTGTAGTCTCCATGTCAGTATTTATTGCAGTCTCCAGGTCAGTTTTTATTGTTCTCTCCAGGTCAGTATTTATTGTACTCTCCAGGTCAGTATTTATTGTACTCTCGAGGTAAGTATTTATTGTACTCTCCAGGTCAGTATTTATTGTACTCTCCAGGTCAGTATTTATTACCCTCTCCAGGTCAGCATTTATTGTACTCTCCAGGTCAGTATTTATTGTACTCTCCAGGTCTGTATTTATTGTACTCTCCAGGTCAGTGTTTATTATACTCTCCATGTCAATATGTATTACTCTCTCCAGGTCAGCATTTATTGTACTCTCCAGGTCAGTATTTATTGTACTCTCCAGGTCAGTATTTATTGTACTCTCCAGGTCAGTATTTATTGTACTCTCCAGGTCAGTATTTATTTTACTCTCCAGGTCAGTATTTATTTTACTCTCCAGGTCAGTATTTATTCTACTCTCCAGGTCAGTATTGATTGTACTCTCCAGGTCAGTATTTATTGTACTCTCCAGGTCAGTATTTATTGTACTCTCCACGTCTATATTTATTGTACTCTCCAGGTCAGCGTTTATTGTACTCTCCAGGTCAGTATTTATTACCTTCTCCAGGTTAGTATTTATTGTTCTCTCCAGGTCAGTATTTATTGTACTCTCCAGGTCAGTATTTATTGTTCTCTCCAGGTCAGTATTTATTGTAATCTCCAGGTTATTATTTATTCTACTCTCCAGTGCAGTATTTATTGTACTCTCCAGGTCATTATTTATTGTACTCTCTAGGTCAGTATTTATTGTACTCTCCAGGTCAGTATTTATTATCCACTCCAGGTCAGTATTTATTGTACTCTCCAGGTCAGTATTTATTGTACTCTCCAGGTCTATATTTATTGTACTCTCCAGGTCAGCGTTTATTGTAATCTCCAGGTCAGTATTTATTACCTTCTCCAGGTTAGTATTTATTGTTCTCTCCAGGTCAGTATTTATTGTACTCTCCAGATCAGTATTTATTGTTCTCTCCAGGTCAGTATTTATTGTAATCTCCAGGTCATTATTTATTCTCCTCTCCAGGGCAGTATTTATTGTACTCTCCAGGTCATTATTTATTGTACTCTCCAGGTCAGTATTTATTGTACTCTCCAGGTCAGTATTTATTATCCACTCCAGGTCAGTATTTATTGTACTCTCCATGTCAGAATTTATTGTACTCTCCAGGTCAGTATTTATTGTACTCTCCAGGTCAGTATTTAATGTTTTCTCCAGGTCAGTATTTATGCCCTATCCAGGCCAGTATTTATTGTACTCTCCAGGTCAGTATTTTTTGTACTCTCCGCGTTAGTATTTATTGCCCTCTCCAGGTTAGTATTTATTATACTCCCAGTTCAGTACTTAATGTACTCTCCAGGTCAGTATTCATTGTACTCTCCAGGTCAATATTTATTGTACTCTCCAGGCCAGTATTTATTGTACTCTCCAGTTCAGCATTTATTGTACTCTCCAGGTCAGTATTTATTACATTCTCCAGGTCAGTATTTATTGTACTCTCCAGGAAAGTATTTAAAACCCCCTCCAGGTCAGTATTTATTGTCCTGTCCAAGTCAGTATTTATTATTCTATCCAGGTCAGTATTTATTGTACTCTCCAAGTCACTATTAATTGTTCTCTCCAGATCAGTATTTATTGTACTCTCCAATTCAGTTTTTATTGTACTATCCAGGTCAGTTTTTATTGTACTCTCCAGGTCAGTATTTATTGTACTCTCCAGGTCAGTATTTATTGTACTCTGCTGGTCATTATGTATTATACTCTCCAGATAAGTATTTATTACCCTCTCCATGTCAGTATTTATTACCCGCTCCAGGTCTGTATTTATGGTACTCTCCAGGTCAGTATTTTTTGCACTATCCAAGTCAGTATTTATTGCCCTCTCCAGGTCAGTATTTATTGAACTCTCCAGGTCAGTTTTTATTGTGCTCTCCAGGTCAGTATTTTTTGTATTCTCCAGGTCAGTATTTATTTTACTATCCAGGTCAGTATTTATTGTACTCCCAAGGTCAGTATTTATTACCCTCTACAGGTCAGTATTTATTTTTCTCCCCAGTTCAGTATTTATTGCCCTCTCCATGTCAGTATTTATTGCACTCACCTGGTCAGTATTTATTGTAATCTCCAAGTCAGTATTAATTGTACTCTCTAGGTCAGTATTCTTTGTACTCTCCACGTCGGTATGTATTGTACTCTCCAGGTCAATAGTTATTGCCCTCTCCTGGTCAGAATTTATTGTATTCTCCAGGTCAGTATTTATTTTACTCTCTACTTCAGTATTTTTGTTCACCCCAGGTCAGTATGTATTGCCCTCTCCAGGTCAGTATTTATTTTACTCTCCAGGTCAGTATTTATTTTACTCTCCAGGTCAGTATTTATTCTACTCTCCAGTTCTGTATTTATTGTACTCTCAAGGTCAGTATATATTGTACTCTCCAGGTCAGTATTTATTGTACTCTCCAGGTCAGTATTTATTCTACTCTCCACGTCTGTATTTATTGTACTCTCCAGGTCAGTATTTATTGTACTCTCCAGGCCAGTATTTATTGTACTCTCCAATTCAATTTTTATTGTACTCTCCACGTCAGTATTTATTGTACTCTCCAGGTCAGTATTCATTGTACTCTCCAGGTCAGTATTTATTGTACTCTCCAGGTCAGTATTTATTATCCACTCCAGGTCAGTATTTATTCTACTCTCCATGTCAGAATTTATTGTACTCTCCAGGTCAGTATTTATTGTACTCTCCAGGTCAGTATTTATTATCCACTCCAGGTCAGTATTTATTCTACTCTCCATGTCAGAATTTATTGTACTCTCCAGGTCAGTATTTATTATCCACTCCATGTCAGTATTTATTGTACTCTCCAGGTCAGTATTTATTGTACTCTCCAGGTCAGTATTTATTGTACTCTCCAGGTCAGTATTTATTATCCACTCCAGGTCAGTATTTATTCTACTCTCCATGTCAGAATTTATTGTACTCTCCAGGTCAGTATTTATTGTACTCTCCAGGTCAGTATTTAATGTTCTCTCCAGGTCAGTATTTATGCCCTATCCAGGCCAGTATTTATTGTACTCTCCAGATCAGTATTTATTGTACTCTCCGGGTTAGTATTTATTGCCTTCTCCAGGTTAGTATTTATTGTACTCCCAGGTCAGTACTTAATGTACTCTCCAGGTCAGTATTCATTGTATTCTACAGGTCAATATTTATTGCACTCTCCAGGTCAGTATTTATTGTACTCTCCAGGTCAGCATTTATTGTACTCTCCAGGTCAGTATTTATTACCCTCTCCAGGGCAGTATTTATTCTACTCTCCATGTCAGAATTTATTGTACTCTCCAGGTCAGTATTTATTATCCACTCCATGTCAGTATTTATTGTACTCTCCAGGTCAGTATTTATTGTACTCTCCAGGTCAGTATTTATTGTACTCTCCAGGTCAGTATTTATTGTCCACTCCAGGTCAGTATTTATTCTACTCTCCATGTCAGAATTTATTGTACATCCAGGTCAGTATTTATTGTACTCTCCAGGTCAGTATTTAATGTTCTCTCCAGGTCAGTATTTATGCCCTATCCAGGCCAGTATTTATTGTACTCTCCAGATCAGTATTTATTGTACTCTCCGGGTTAGTATTTATTGCCCTCTCCAGGTTAGTATTTATTGTACTCCCAGGTCAGTACTTAATGTACTCTCCAGGTCAGTATTCATTGTATTCTACAGGTCAATATTTATTGCACTCTCCAGGTCAGTATTTATTGTACTCTCCAGGTCAGCATTTATTGTACTCTCCAGGTCAGTATTTATTACCCTCTCCAGGTCAGTATTTATTGTACTCTCCAGGTAAGTATTTAAAACCACCTCCAGGTCAGTATTTATTACCCTCTCCAGGTCAGTATTTATTTTACTCCCCAAGTCAGTATTTATTTTACTACACAGGTCAGTATTTATTATACTCTCCAGGTCAGTAATTATTGTACTCTCCAGGTCAGTATTTATTGCCGTCTCCAGGCCATTATTTATTGTACTCTTCTATTCAGTATTTATTGTAAACTCCATCAGAATTTTTTGTACTCTCCAGGTCTGTATTTATTACCCTCTCCAGGTCAGTATTTATTGTACTCTCCAGGTCTGTATTTATTACTCTCTCCAGGTCAGTATTTATTATCCTCTCCAGGTCAGTATTTATTGTACTCCACATGTCAGTATTTATTGTAGTCTCCATGTCAGTATTTATTGCAGTCTCCAGGTCAATTTTTATTGTGCTCTCCAGGTCAGTATTTATTGTTCTCTCCAGGTCAGTATTTATTGTACTCTCCAGGTCAGTATTTATTGTACTCTCGAGGTAAGTATTTATTGTACTCTCCAGGTCAGTATTTATTGTACTCTCCAGGTCAGTATTTATTACCCTCTCCAGGTCAGCATTTATTGTACTCTCCAGGTCAGTATTTATTGTACTCTCCATGTCTGTATTTATTGTACTCTCCTGGTCAGTATTTATTACTCTCTCCAGGTCAGTATTTATTATCCTCTCCAGGTCAGTATTTATTGTACTCCACATGTCAGTATTTATTGTAGTCTCCATGTCAGTATTTATTGCAGTCTCCAGGTCAGTTTTTATTGTGCTCTCCAGGTCAGTATTTATTGTTCTCTCCAGGTCAGTGTTTATTATACTCTCCATGTCAATATGTATTACTCTCTCCAGGTCAGTATTTATTGTACTCTCCAGGTCAGTATTTATTGTCCTCTCCAGGTCAGTATTTATTACCCTCTACAGGTCAGTATTTATTACCTTCTCCATGTAAGTATTTTTTGTACTCTCCAAGTCTGTATTTATTACCCTCTCCAGGTCAGTATTTATTGTACTCTCCAGGTCTGTATTTATTACTCTCTCCAGGTCAGTATTTATTACCCTCTCCAGGTCAGTATTTATTGTACTCCCCATGTCAGTATTTATTGTACTCTCCAGGTCAGTTTTTATTGTACTCTCCAGGTCTGTATTTATTGTTCTCTCCAGGTCAGTATTTATTGTACTCTCCAGGTCAGTATTTATTGTACTCTCCAGGTAAGTATTTATTGTACTCTCCAGGTCAGTATTTATTGTATCCCCAGGTCAGTATTTATTACCCTCTCCAGGTCAGCATTTATTGCACTCTCCAGGTCAGTATTTATTGTACTCTCCAGGTCTGTATTTATTGTTCTCTCCAGGTCAGTGTTTATTGTATTCTCCATGTCAGTATGTATTACTCTCTCCAGCTCAGTATTTGTTGTACTCTCCAGGTCAGTATTTATTGTCCTGTCCAGGTCAGTATTTATTATTCTATCCAGGTCAGTATTTATTGTACTCTCCAAGTCACGATTAATTGTTCTCTCCTGGTCAGTATTTATTGTACTCTCCAATTCAGTTTTTATTGTACTCTCCAGGTCAGTATTTATTGTACTCTCCAAGTCAGTATTTATTGTACTCTCCACGTCAGTATTTATTGTACTCTCCAGGTCAGTATTTATTACCCTCTCCAGGTCAGCATTTATTGTACTCTACAGGTCAGTATTTATTGTACTCTCCAGGTCAGTATTTATTGTACTCTCCAGGTCAGTATTTATTGTACTCTCCAGGTCAGTATTTATTGCACTCTCCAGGTCAGTATTTATTGAAATCTACAGGTCAGTATTTATTACCCTCTCCAGGTCAGTATTGATTGTACTCTCCAGGTCAGTATTTATTGTACTCTCCAGGTCAGTATTTATTGTACTCTCCAGGTCTATATTTATTGTACTCTCCAGGTCAGCGTTTATTGTACTCTCCAGGTCAGTATGTATTACCTTCTCCAGGTTAGTATTTATTGTTCTCTCCAGGTCAGTATTTATTGTACTCTCCAGGTCAGTATTTATTGTACTCTCCAGGTCAGTATTTATTGTTCTCTCCAGGTCAGTATTTATTGTAATCTCCAGGTTATTATTTATTCTACTCTCCAGGGCAGTATTTATTGTACTCTTCAGGTCATTATTTATTGTACTCTCCAGGTCAGTATTTATTGTACTCTCCAGGTCAGTATTTATTATCCACTCCAGGTCAGTATTTATTGTACTCTCCAGATCAGTATTTATTGTACTCTCCAGGTCTATATTTATTGTACTCTCCAGGTCAGCGTTTATTGTAATCTCCAGGTCAGTATTTATTACCTTCTCCAGGTTAGTATTTATTGTTCTCTCCAGGTCAGTATTTATTGTACTCTCCAGATCAGTATTTATTGTTCTCTCCAGGTCAGTATTTATTGTAATCTCCAGGTCATTATTTATTCTCCTCTCCAGGGCAGTATTTATTGTACTCTCCAGGTCATTATTTATTGTACTCTCCAGGTCAGTATTTATTGTACTCTCCAGGTAAGTATTTATTATCCACTCCAGGTCAGTATTTATTGTACTCTCCATGTCAGAATTTATTGTACTCTCCAGGTCAGTATTTATTGTACTCTCCAGGTCAGTATTTAATGTTCTCTCCAGGTCAGTATTTATGCCCTATCCACGCCAGTATTTATTGTACTCTCCAGGTCAGTATTTTTTGTACTCTCCGCGTTAGTATTTATTGCCCTCTCCAGGTTAGTATTTATTATACTCCCAGTTCAGTACTTAATGTACTCTCCAGGTCAGTATTCATTGTACTCTCCAGGTCAATATTTATTGTACTCTCCAGGCCACTATTTATTGTACTCTCCAGTTCAGCATTTATTGTACTCTCCAGGTCAGTATTTATTACATTCTCCAGGTCAGTATTTATTGTACTCTCCAGGAAAGTATTTAAAACCCCCTCCAGGTCAGTATTTATTGTCCTGTCCAGGTCAGTATTTATTATTCTATCCAGGTCAGTATTTATTGTACTCTCCAAGTCACTATTAATTGTTCTTTCCAGATCAGTATTTATTGTACTCTCCAATTCAGTTTTTATTGTACTATCCAGGTCAGTTTTTATTGTACTCTCCAGGTCAGTATTTATTGTACTCTCCAGGTCAGTATTTATTGTACTCTGCTGGTCATTATGTATTATACTTTCCAGATAAGTATTTATTACCCACTCCATGTCAGTGTTTATTACCCGCTCCAGGTCTGTATTTATGGTACTCTCCAGGTCAGTATTTATTGCACTATCCAAGTCACTATTTGTTGTACTCTCCAGGTCAGTATTTATTGTTCCCTCCAGGTCAGTATTTATTGTACTCTCCAGGTCAGTATTTATTGTACTCTCCAGGTCAGTATTTATTGCCCTCTCCAGGTCAGTATTTATTGAACTCTCCAGGTCAGTTTTTATTGTGCTCTCCAGGTCAGTATTTTTTGTATTCTCCAGGTCAGTATTTATTTTACTATCCAGGTCAGTATTTATTGTACTCCCAAGGTCAGTATTTATTACCCTCTACAGGTCAGTATTTATTTTACTCCCCAGGTCAATATTTATTGTAATCTCCAAGTCAGTATTAATTGTACTCTCTAGGTCAGTACTTATTGTACTCTCCACGTCGGTATGTATTGTACTCTCCAGGTCAATAGTTATTGCCCTCTCCTGGTCAGAATTTATTGTATTCTGGTCAGTATTTATTTTACTCTCTACTTCAGTATTTTTGTTCTCCCCAGGTCAGTATGTATTGCCCTCTCCAGGTCAGTATTTATTTTACTCTCCAGGTCAGTATTTATTTTACTCTCAAGGTCAGTATATATTGTACTCTCCAGGTCAGTATTTATTGTACTCTCCAGGTCAGTATTTATTCTACTCTCCACGTCTGTATTTATTGTACTCTCCAGGTCAGTATTTATTGTACTCTCCAGGCCAGTATTTATTGTACTCTCCAATTCAGTTTTTATTGTACTCTCCACGTCAGTATTTATTGTACTCTCCAGGTCAGTATTCATTGTACTCTCCAGGTCTGTATTTATTACTCTCTCCATGTCAGTATTTATTGTACTCTCCAGGTCAGTATTTATTGTCCTGTTCAGGTCAGTATTTATTATTCTATCCAGGTCAGTATTTATTGTACTCTCCAGGTCAGTACTTATTGTACTCTCCAGGTCAGTATTTATTGTACTCTCCAGGTCAATATTTATTGTACTCTCCAGGTCAGCATTTATTGTACTCTCCAGGTCTGTATTTATTACTCTCTCCATGTCAGTTTTTATTGTACTCTCCAGGTCAGTATTTATTGTACTCTCCAGGTCAGTATTTATTCCCCTCTCCAGGTCAGGATTTATTACCCGCTCCAGGTCTGTATTTATGGTACTCTCCAGGTCAGTATTTATTGTACTCTCCAAGTCACTGTTTATTGTACTCTCCAGGTCAGTATTTATTGTATTCTCCAATTCAGTTTTTATTGTACTCTCCAGGTCAGTATTTATTGTTCCCTCCAGGTCAGTATTTATTGTACTCTCCATGTCAGTATTTATTGTACTCTCCAGGTCATCATTTATTGTACTCTCCAGGTCAGTATTTATTGTACTCGCAAGGTCAGTATTTATTGCCCACTCCAAGTCAGTATTTATTGTACTCTCCAGGTCAGTATTTATTGTACTCTCCGTGTCACTATTTATTATTCTATCCAGGTCAGTATTTATTGTACTCTCCAAGTCACTATTAATTGTTCTCTCCTGGTCAGTATTTATTGTACTCTCCAATTCAGTTTTTATTGTACTCTCCAGGTCAGTATTTATTGTACTCTCCAAGTCAGTATTTATTGTGCTCTCCAGGTCAGTATTTATTGTACTCTCCAGGTCAGTATTTATTGCACTCTCCAGGTCAGTATTTATTGAACTCTACAGGTCAGTATTTATTACCCTCTCCAGGTCAGTATTGATTGTACTCTCCAGGTCAGTATTTATAGTAATCTCCAGGTCAGTATTTATCACCCCCTCCAGGTCAGTATTTATTACCCTCTCTAGGTCAGTATTTATTTTACTCCTCAGGTCAGTATTTATTGTGCTCTCCAGGTTAGTATTTATTGTACTCTCCAGGTCATTATTTATTCTGCTCACCAGGTCAGTATTTATTGTACACTCCAGGTCAGTATTAATTGTACTCTCCAGGTCAGTATTTATTTTACTCTCCAGGTCAGTATTTATTGTACTCTCCACGTCAGTATTTATTGCCCTCTCCAGGTCAGTATTTATTGTACTCTGCAGGTCAGTATTTATTGCCCTCTCCAGACCAGTATTTAATGTACCCTCTAGGTCAGTATTTATTGTACTCTCCAGGTCAGTATTTATAGTACACTCCAGGTCAGTATTTGTTGTACTCACCAGGTCAGTATTTATTGCACTCCCCAGGTCAGTATTTATTATACTCTCCAAGTCAGTATTTATTACCCTCTCCAGGTCAGTATTTATTGTATTCTCCCGGTCAGTATTTGTTTTACTCTCCAGGTCAGTATTTATTACCCCCTCCAGGTCAGTATTTATTACCCTCTCCAGGTCAGTATTTATTTTACTCCCCAAGTCAGTATTTATTTTACTACACAGGTCAGTATTTATTTTACTAAACAGGTCAGTATTTATTGTACTCTCCAGGTTAGTATTTATTTTACTCTCCAGGTCAGTATTTATTGTACTCTCCACGTCAGTATTTATTGCCCTCTCCAGGTCAGTATTTATTGTACTCTCCAGGTCAGTATTTATTGCCCTCTCCAGGTCAGTATTTAAAGTACCCTCTAGGTCAGTATTTATTGTACTCTCCAGGTCAGTATTTATAGTAGACTCCAGGTCAGTATTTATTGCACTCGCCAGGTCAGTATTTATTGCACTCCCCTGGTCAGTATTTATTATACTCTCCAGGTCAGTATTTATTACCGTCTCCAGGTCAGTATTTATTGCATTCTCCAGGTCAGTATTTATTACCCCCTCCAGGTCAGTATTTATTACCCTCTCCAGGTTAGTATTTATTTTACTCTCCACGTCAGTATTTATTTTACTACACAGGTCAGTATTTATTATACTCTCCAGGTCAGTATTTATTGTACTCTCCAGGTCAGAATTTATTACTGTCTCCAGGCCATTATTTATTGTACTCTCCAGGTCAGTATTTATTGTAATCTCCAGGTCAGAATTTTTTGTACTCTCCACGTCTGTATTTATTACCCTCTCCAGGTCAGTATTTATTGTACTCTCCAGGTCTGTATTCATTACTCTCTCCAGGTCTGTATTTATTACCCTCTCCATGTCAGTATTTTTTGTACTCTCCAAGTCTGTATTTATTACCCTCTCCAGGTCAGTATTTATTGTACTCTCCAGGTCTGTATTTATTACTCTCTCCAGGTCAGCATTTATTACCCTCTCCAGGTCAGTATTTATTGTACTTCCCATGTCAGCATTTATTGTACTCTCCAGGTCAGTTTTTATTGTACTCTCCAGGTCTGTATTTATTGTTCTCTCCAGGTCAGTATTTATTGTACTCTCCAGGTCAGTATTTATTGTACTCTCCAGGTAAGTATTTATTGTACTCTCCAGGTCAGTATTTATTGTACTCTCCATGTCAGTATTTATTACCCTCTTGGGTCAGCATTTATTGTACTCTCCAGGTCAGTATTTATTGTACTCTCCAGGTCTGTATTTATTGTACTCTCCAGGTCAGTGTTTATTGTATTCTCCATGTCAGTATGTATTACTCTCTCCAGCTCAGTATTTATTGTACTCTCCAGGTCAGTATTTATTGTCCTGTTCAGGTCAGTATTTATTATTCTATCCAGGTCAGTATTTATTGTACTCTCCAAGTCACTATTAATTGTTCTCTCCTGGTCAGTATTTATTGTACTCTCGAATTCAGTTTTTATTGTACTCTCCAAGTCAGTATTTATTGTACTCTCCAAGTCAGTATTTATTGTACTCTCCAGGAAAGTATTTAAAACCGCCTCCAGGTCAGTATTTATTGTCCTGTCCAGGTCAATATTTATTATTCTATCCAGGTTAGTATTTATTGTACTCTCCAAGTCACTATTAATTGTTCTCTCCTGATCAGTATTTATTGTACTCTCCAATTCAGTTTTTATTGTACTCTCCAGGTCAGTATTTATTGTACTCTCCAGGTCAGTATTTATTGTACTCTCCAGGTCAGTATTTATTGCACTCTCCAGGTCAGTATATATTGAACTCTACAGGTCAGTATTTATTACCCTCTCCAGGTCAGTATTGATTGTACTCTCCAGGTCAGTATTTATTGTACTGTCCAGGTCAATATTTATTGTACTCTCCAGGCCAGTATTTATTGTACTCTCCAGTTCAGCATTTATTGTACTCTCCAGGTCAGTATTTATTACATTCTCCAGGTCAGTATTTATTGTACTCTCCAGGAAAGTATTTAAAACCGCCTCCAGGTCAGTATTTATTGTCCTGTCCAGGTCAGTATTTATTATTCTATCCAGGTTAGTATTTATTGTACTCTCCAAGTCACTATTAATTGTTCTCTCCTGATCAGTATTTATTGTACTCTCCTATTCAGTTTTTATTGTACTATCCAGGTCAGTTTTTATTGTACTCTCCAGGTCAGTATTTATTGTACTCTCCAGGTCAGTATTTATTGTACTCTGCTGGTCATTATGTATTATACTCTCCAGATAAGTATTTATTACCCTCTCCATGTCAGTATTTATTACCCGCTCCAGGTCTGTATTTATGGTACTCTCCACGTCAGTATTTATTGCACTATCCAAGTCACTATTTGTTGTACTCTCCAGGTCAGTATTTATTGTACTCTCCAGGTCAGTATTTATTGCCCTCTCCAGGTCAGTATTTATTGAACTCTCCAGGTCAGTATTTATTGTGCTCTCCAGGTCAGTATTTTTTGTATTCTCCAGGTCAGTATTTATTTTACTCTCCAGGTCAGTATTTATTGTACTCCCAAGGTCAGTATTTATTACCCTCTACAGGTCAGTATTTATTTTACTCACCAGGTCAATCTTTATTGTACTCTCCAGGTCAGTATTTATTGTACTCACCAGGTCTGTATTTATTGTACTCTCCAGGTCAGTATTTATTGCCCTCTCCAGGTCAGTATTTATTGTACTCTCCTGGTCAATATTTATTGTAATCTCCAAGTCAGTATTAATTGTACTCTCTAGGTCAGTATTCATTGTACTCTCCACGTCGGTATGTATTGTACTCTCCAGGTCAATAGTTATTGCCCTCTCCTGGTCAGAATTTATTGTATTCTCCAGGTCAGTATTTATTTTACTCTCTACTTCAGTATTTTTGTTCTCCCCAGGTCAGTATGTATTGCCCTCTCCAGATCAGTATTTATTTTACTCTGCAGGTCAGTATTTATTCTACTCTCCAGTTCTGTATTTATTGTACTCTCAAGGTCAGTATATATTGTACTCTCCAGGTCAGTATTTATTGTACTCTCCAGGTCAGTATTTATTCTACTCTCCACGTCTGTATTTATTGTACTCTCCAGGTCAGTATTTATTGTACTCTCCAGGTCAGTATTTATTGTACTCTCCAATTCAGTTTTTATTGTACTCTCCACGTCAGTATTTATTGTACTCTCCAGGTCAGTATTCATTGTACTCTCCAGGTCTGTATTTATTACTCTCTCCAGGTCAGTATTTATTGTACTCTCCAGCTCAGTACTTATTGTACTCTCCAGGTCAGTATTTATTGTACTCTCCAGGTCAATATTTATTGTACTCTCCAGGTCAGCATTTATTGTATTCTCCAGGTCAGTATTTATTACCCTCTCCAGGACAGTATTTATTGTACTCTCCAGGTAAGTATTTATTACCCTCTCCAGTTCAGTATTTATTGTACTATCCATGTCAGTTTTTATTGTACTCTCCAGGTCAGTATTTATTGTACTCTCCAGGTCAGTATTTATTCCCCTCTCCAGGTCAGGATTTATTACCCGCTCCAGGTCTGTATTTATGGTACTCTCCAGGTCAGTATTTATTGTACTCTCCAAGTCACTATTTATTGTACTCTCCAGGTCAGTATTTATTGTATTCTCCAATTCAGTTTTTATTGTACTCTCCAGGTCAGTATTTATTGTTCCCTCCAGGTCAGTATTTATTGTACTCTCCATGTCAGTATTTATTGTACTCTCCAGGTCATCATTTATTGTACTCTCCAGGTCAGTATTTATTGTACACGCAAGGTCAGTATTTATTGCCCACTCCAAGTCAGTATTTATTGCACTCTCCAGGTCAGTATTTATTGTACTCTCCGTGTCACTATTTATTATTCTATCTAGGTCAGTATTTATTGTACTCTCCAAGTCACTATTAATTGTTCTCTCCTGGTCACTATTTATTGTACTCTCCAATTCAGTTTTTATTGTACTCTCCAGGTCAGTATTTATTGTACTCTCCAATCAGTATTTATTGTACTCTCCAGGTCAGTATTTATTGTACTCTCCAGGTCAGTATTTATTGCACTCTCCAGGTCAGTATTTATTGAACTCTACAGGTCAGTATTTATTACCCTCTCCAGGTCAGTATTGATTGTACTCTCCAGGTCAGTATTTATTGTAATCTCCAGGTCAGTATTTATCACCCCCTCCAGGTCAGTATTTATTACCCTCTCCAGGTCAGTATTTATTGTACTCTCCAGGTCAGTATTTATTGCACTCTCCAGGTCAGTGTTTATTGTGCTCTCCAGGTTAGTATTTATTGTACTCTCCAGGTGATTATTTATTCTGCTCACCAGGTCAGTATTTATTGTACTCTCCAGGTCAGTATTAATTGTACTCTCCAGGTCAGTATTTATTTTACTCTCCAGGTCAGTATTTATTGTACTCTACACGTCAGTATTTATTGCCCTCTCCAGGTCAGTATTTATTGTACTCTGCAGGTCAGTATTTATTGCCCTCTCCAGACCAGTATTTAATGTACCCTCTAGGTCAGTATTTATTGTACTCTCCAGGTCAGTATTTATAGTACACTCCAGGTCAGTATTTATTGTACTCACCAGGTCAGTATTTATTGCACTCCCCAGGTCAGTATTTATTATACTCTCCAAGTCAGTATTTATTACCCTCTCCAGTTCAGTATTTATTGTATTCTCTCGGTCAGTGTTTGTTTTACTCTCCAGGTCAGTATTTATTACCCCCTCCAGGTCAGTATTTATTACCCTCTCCAGGTCAGTATTTATTTTACTCCCCAAGTCAGTATTTATTTTACTACACAGGTCAGTATTTATTTTACTCACCAGGTCAGTATTTATTGTACTCTTCAGGTTAGTATTTATTGTACTCTCCAGGTCATTATTTATTCTACTAACCAGGTCAGTATTTATTATACTCTCCAGATCAGTATTAATTGTACTCTCCAGGTCAGTATTTATTTTACTCTCCATGTCAGTATTTATTGTACTCTCCACGTCAGTATTTATTGCCCTCTCCAGGTCAGTATTTATTGTACTCTCCAGGTCAGTATTTATTGCCCTCTCCAGGCCAGTATTTAATTTACCCTCTAGGTCAGTATTTATTGTACTATCCAGGTCAGTATTTATAGTAGACTCCAGGTCAGTATTTATTGCACTCTCCAGGTCAGTATTTATTGCACTCCCCAGGTCAGTATTTATTATACTCTCCAGGTCAGTATTTATTACCCTCTCCAGGTCAGTATTTATTGCATTCTCCAGGTCAGTATTTGTTTTACTCTCCAGGTCAGTATTTATTACCCCCTCCAGGTCAGTATTTATTACCCTCTCCAGGTTAGTATTTATTTTACTCTCCAAGTCAGTATTTATTTTACTACACAGGTCAGTATTTATTATACTCTCCAGGTCAGTATTTATTGTACTCTCCAGGTCAGAATTTATTACTGTCTCCAGGCCATTATTTATTGTACTCTCCAGGTCAGTATTTATTGTAATCTCCAGGTCAGAATTTTTTGTACTCTCCAGTTCTGTATTTATTACCCTCTCCAGGTCAGTATGTATTGTACTCTCCAGGTCTGTATTTATTACTCTCTCCAGGTCTGTATTTATTACCCTCTCCATGTCAGTATTTTTTGTACTCTCCAAGTCTGTATTTATTACCCTCTCCAGGTCAGTATTTATTGTACTCTCCAGGTCTGTATTTATTACTCTCTCCAGATCAGCATTTATTACCCCCTCCAGGTCAGTATTTATTGTACTTCCCATGTCAGTATTTATTGTACTCTCCAGGTCAGTTTTTATTGTACTCTCCAGGTCTGTATTTATTGTTCTCTCCAGGTCAGTATTTATTGTACTCTCCATGTCAGTATTTATTGTACTCTCCAGGTAAGTATTTATTGTACTCTCCAGGTCAGTATTTATTGTACTCTCCAGGTCAGTATTTATTACCCTCTTGGGTCAGCATTTATTGTACTCTCCAGGTCAGTATTTATTGCACTCTCCAGGTCTGTATTTATTGTACTCTCCAGGTCAGTGTTTATTGTATTCTCCATGTCAGTATGTATTACTCTCTCCAGCTCAGTATTTATTGTACTCTCCAGGTCAGTATTTATTGTCCTGTTCAGTCCAGTATTTATTATTCTATCCAGGTCAGTATTTATTGTACTCTCCAAGTCACTATTAATTGTTCTCTCCTGGTCAGTATTTATTGTACTCTCCAATTCAGTTTTTATTGTACTCTCCAGGTCAGTATTTATTGTACTCTCCAAGTCAGTATTTATTGTACTCTCCAGGTCAGTATTTATTGTACTCTCCAGATCAGTATTTATTACCCTCTCCAGGTCAGCATTTATTGTACTCTCCAGGTCAGTATTTATTGTACTCTCCAGGTCAGTATTTTTTGTACTCTCCAGGTCAGTATTTATTGTACTCACCAGGTCAGTATTTATTGCACTCTCCAGGTCAGTATATATTGAACTCTACTGGTCAGTATTTATTACCCTCTCCAGGTCAGTATTGATTGTACTCTCCAGGTCAGTATTTATTGTACTCTCCAGGTCAATATTTATTGTACTCTCCAGGCCAGTATTTATTGTACTCTCCAGTTCAGCATTTATTGTACTCTCCAGGTCAGTATTTATTACATTCTCCAGGTCAGTATTTATTGTACTCTCTACTTCAGTATTTTTGTTCTCCCCAGGTCAGTATGTATTGCCCTCTCCAGATCAGTATTTATTTTATTCTCCAGGTCAGTATTTATTCTACTCTCCAGTTCTGTATTTATTGTACTCTCCAGATCAGTATTTATTGTAATCTCCAGGTCATTATTTATTCTACTCTCCAGGGCAGTATTTATTGTACTCTACAGGTCATTATTTATTGTACTCTCCAGGTCAGTATTTATTGTACTCTCCAGGTCAGTATTTATTATCCACTCCAGGTCAGTATTTATTGTACTCTCCATGTCAGAATTTATTGTACTCTCCAGGTCAGTATTTATTGTACTCTCCAGGTCAGTATTTAATGTTCTCTCCAGGTCAGTATTTATGCTCTATCCAGGCCAGTATTGATTGTACTCTCCAGGTCAGTATTTATTGTACTCTCCGGGTTAGTATTTATTGCCCTCGCCAGGTTAGTATTTATTGTACTCCCAGGTCAGTACTTAATGTACTCTCCAGGTCAGTATTCATTGTACACTCCAGGTCAATATTTATTGTACTCTCCATGTCAGTATTTATTGTACTCTCCAGGTCAGCATTTATGGTACTCTCCAGTTAAGTATTTATTACCCTCTCCAGTTCAGTATTTATTGTACTATCCATGTCAGTTTTTATTGTACTCTCAAGGTCAGTATTTATTGTACTCTCCAGGTCAGTATTTATTCCCCTCTGCAGGTCAGGATTTAGTACCCGCTCCAGGTCTGTATTTATGGCACTCTCCAGGTCAGTATTTATTGTACTCTCCAAGTCACTATTTATTGTACTCTCCAGGTCAGTATTTATTGTATTCTCCAATTCAGTTTTTATTGTACTCTCCAGGTCAGTATTTATTGTTCCCTCCAGGTCAGTATTTATTGTACTCTCCATGTCAGTATTTATTGTACTCTCCAGGTTATCATTTATTGTACTCTCCAGATCAGCATTTATGGTACTCTCCAGGTCAGTATTTATTACCCTCTCCAGGTCAGTATTTATTGCACTCTCCAGGTAAGTTTTTAAAACCCCCTCCAGGTCAGTATTTATTGTCCTGTCCAGGTCAGTATTTATTATTCTATCCAGGTCAGTATTTATTGTACTCTCCATGTCAGTATTTATTGTACGCTGCAGGTCAGTATGTATTATACTCTCCAGATAAGTATTTATTACCCTCTTCATGTCAGTATGTATTACCCGCTCCAGGTCTGTATTTATGGTACTCTCCAGGTCAGTATTTATTGTACTATCCAAGTCACTATTTATTGTACTCTCCATGTCAGTATTTATTGTACTCTCCAATTCAGTTTTTGTTGTACTCTCCAGGTCAGTATTTATTGTTCCCTCCAGGTCAGTATTTATTGTACTCTCCAGGTCAGTATTTATTGTACTCTCCAGGTCAGTATTTATTGCCCTCTCCAGGTCAGTATTTATTGAACTCTCCAGGTCAGTCTTTATTGTGCTCTCCTGGTCAGTATTTATTGTATTCTCCAGGTCAGTATTTATTTTACTCTCCATGTCTGTATTTATTGTACACCCAAGGTCAGTATTTATTACCCTCTACAGGTCAGTATTTATTTTACTCCCCAGGTCAATATTTATTGTGCTCTCCAGGTCAGTATTTATTGTACTCTCCAGGTCAGTATTTATTGCCCTCTCCAGGCCAGTATTTAATGTACCCTCTAGGTCAGTATTTATTGTACTCTCCAGGTCAGTATTTATAGTAGACTCCAGGTCAGTATTTATTGCACACTCCAGGTCAGTATTTATTGCACTCCCCAGGTCAGTATTTATTATACTCTCCAGGTCAGTATTTATTACCCTCTCCAGGTTAGTATTTATTTTACTCTCCAAGTCAGTATTTATTTTACTACACAGGTCAGTATTTATTATACTCTACAGGTCAGTATTTATTGTACTCTCCAGGTCAGAATTTATTACTGTCTCCAGGCCATTATTTATTGTACTCTCCAGGTCAGTATTTATTGTAATCTCCAGGTCAGAATTTTTTGTACTCTCCAGGTGTTTATTTATTACCCTCTCCAGGTCAGTATTTATTGTACTCTCCAGGTCTGTATTTATTACTCTCTCCAGGTCTGTATTTATTACCCTCTACATGTCAGTATTTTTTGTACTCTCCAAGTCTGTATTTATTACCCTCTCCAGGTCAGTATTTATTGTACTCTCCAGGTCTGTATTTATTACTCTCTCCAGATCAGCATTTATTACCCTCTCCAGGTCAGTATTTATTGTACTTCCCATGTCAGTATTTATTGTACTCTCCAGGTCAGTTTTTATTGTACTCTCCAGGTCTGTATTTATTGTTCTCTCCAGGTCAGTATTTATTGTACTCTCCAGGTCAGTATTTATTGTACTCTCCAGGTAAGTATTTATTGTACTCTCCAGGTCAATATTTATTGTACTCTCCAGGTCAGTATTTATTACCCTCTCCAGGTCAGCATTTATTGTACTCTCCAGGTCAGTATTTATTGTACTCTCCAGGTCTGTATTTATTGTACTCTCCAGGTCAGTGTTTATTGTATTCTCCATGTCAGTATGTATTACTCTCTCCAGCTCAGTATTTATTGTACTCTCCAGGTCAGTATTTATTGTCCTGTTCAGGTCAGTATTTATTATTCTATCCAGGTCAGTATTTATTGTACTCTCCAAGTCACTATTAATTGTTCGCTCCTGGTCAGTATTTATTGTACTCTCCAATTCAGTATTTATTACCCTCTCCAGGTCAGCATTTAATGTACTCTCCAGGTCAGTATTTATTGTACTCTCCAGATCAGTATTCATTGCACTCTCCAGGTCAGTATATATTGAACTCTACAGGTCAGTATTTATTACCCTCTCCAGGTCAGTATTGATTGTACTCTCCAGGTCAGTATTTATTGTACTCTCCAGGTCAGTATTTATTGTACTCTCCAGGTCTATATTTATTGTACTCTCCAGGTCAGTATTTATTACCCTCTCCAGGTCAGCATTTATTGTACTCTCCAGGTCAGTATTTATTGTACTCTCCAGGTCAGTATTTATTGCACTGTCCAGGTCAGTATTTATTGTACTCTCCAGGTCAGTATTTATTACCCTCTCCAGGTCAGCATTTATTGTACTCTCCAGGTCAGTATTGATTGTACTCTCCAGGTCAGTATTTATTGTACACTCCAGGTCAGTATTTATTGTACTCTCCAGGTCTATATTTATTGTACTCTCCAGGTCAGCGTTTATTGTACTCTCCAGGTCAGTATTTATTACCTTCTCCACCTTCGTATTTATTGTTCTCTCCAGGTCAGTATTTATTGTACTCTCCAGATCAGTAATTATTTTTCTCTCCAGGTCAGTATTTATTGTAATCTCCAGGTCATTATTTATTGTACTCTCCAGGTCAGTACTTAATGTACTCTCCAGGTCAGTATTCATTGTACACTCCAGGTCAATATTTATTGTACTCTCCATGTCAGTATTTATTGTACTCTCCAGGTCAGCATTTATTGTACTCTCCAGGTCAGTATTTATTGTACTCTACAGGTCTTTATTTATTGTACTCTCCAGGTCATTTTTTATTGTACTCTCCAGGTCAGTATTTATTATCCACTCCAGGTCAGTATTTATTGTACTCTCCATGTCAGAATTTATTGTACTCTCCAGGTCAGTATTTATTGTACTCTCCAGGTCAGTATTTAATGTTCTCTCCAGGTCAGTATTTATGCCCTATCCAGGCCAGTATTTATTGTACTCTCCAGGTCAGTATTTATTGTACTCTCCGGGTTAGTATTTATTGCCCTCTCCAGGTTAGTATTTATTGTACTCACAGGTCAGTACTTAATGTACTCTCCAGGTCAGTATTTATTGCCCTCTCCAGGCCAGTATTTAATTTACCCTCTAGGTCAGTATTTATTGTACTATCCAGGTCAGTATTTATAGTAGACTCCAGGTCAGTATTTATTGCACTCTCCAGGTCAGTATTTATTGCACTCCCCAGGTCAGTATTTATTATACTCTCCAGGTCAGTATTTATTACCCTCTCCAGGTCAGTATTTATTGCATTCTCCAGGTCAGTATTTGTTTTACTCTCCAGGTCAGTATTTATTACCCCCTCCAGGTCAGTATTTATTACCCTCTCCAGGTTAGTATTTATTTTACTCTCCAAGTCAGTATTTATTTTACTACACAGGTCAGTATTTATTATACTCTCCAGGTCAGTATTTATTGTACTCTCCAGGTCAGAATTTATTACTGTCTCCAGGCCATTATTTATTGTACTCTCCAGGTCAGTATTTATTGTAATCTCCAGGTCAGAATTTTTTGTACTCTCCAGTTCTGTATTTATTACCCTCTCCAGGTCAGTATGTATTGTACTCTCCAGGTCTGTATTTATTACTCTCTCCAGGTCTGTATTTATTACCCTCTCCATGTCAGTATTTTTTGTACTCTCCAAGTCTGTATTTATTACCCTCTCCAGGTCAGTATTTATTGTACTCTCCAGGTCTGTATTTATTACTCTCTCCAGATCAGCATTTATTACCCCCTCCAGGTCAGTATTTATTGTACTTCCCATGTCAGTATTTATTGTACTCTCCAGGTCAGTTTTTATTGTACTCTCCAGGTCTGTATTTATTGTTCTCTCCAGGTCAGTATTTATTGTACTCTCCATGTCAGTATTTATTGTACTCTCCAGGTAAGTATTTATTGTACTCTCCAGGTCAGTATTTATTGTACTCTCCAGGTCAGTATTTATTACCCTCTTGGGTCAGCATTTATTGTACTCTCCAGGTCAGTATTTATTGCACTCTCCAGGTCTGTATTTATTGTACTCTCCAGGTCAGTGTTTATTGTATTCTCCATGTCAGTATGTATTACTCTCTCCAGCTCAGTATTTATTGTACTCTCCAGGTCAGTATTTATTGTCCTGTTCAGTCCAGTATTTATTATTCTATCCAGGTCAGTATTTATTGTACTCTCCAAGTCACTATTAATTGTTCTCTCCTGGTCAGTATTTATTGTACTCTCCAATTCAGTTTTTATTGTACTCTCCAGGTCAGTATTTATTGTACTCTCCAAGTCAGTATTTATTGTACTCTCCAGGTCAGTATTTATTGTACTCTCCAGATCAGTATTTATTACCCTCTCCAGGTCAGCATTTATTGTACTCTCCAGGTCAGTATTTATTGTACTCTCCAGGTCAGTATTTTTTGTACTCTCCAGGTCAGTATTTATTGTACTCACCAGGTCAGTATTTATTGCACTCTCCAGGTCAGTATATATTGAACTCTACTGGTCAGTATTTATTACCCTCTCCAGGTCAGTATTGATTGTACTCTCCAGGTCAGTATTTATTGTACTCTCCAGGTCAATATTTATTGTACTCTCCAGGCCAGTATTTATTGTACTCTCCAGTTCAGCATTTATTGTACTCTCCAGGTCAGTATTTATTACATTCTCCAGGTCAGTATTTATTGTACTCTCTACTTCAGTATTTTTGTTCTCCCCAGGTCAGTATGTATTGCCCTCTCCAGATCAGTATTTATTTTATTCTCCAGGTCAGTATTTATTCTACTCTCCAGTTCTGTATTTATTGTACTCTCCAGATCAGTATTTATTGTAATCTCCAGGTCATTATTTATTCTACTCTCCAGGGCAGTATTTATTGTACTCTACAGGTCATTATTTATTGTACTCTCCAGGTCAGTATTTATTGTACTCTCCAGGTCAGTATTTATTATCCACTCCAGGTCAGTATTTATTGTACTCTCCATGTCAGAATTTATTGTACTCTCCAGGTCAGTATTTATTGTACTCTCCAGGTCAGTATTTAATGTTCTCTCCAGGTCAGTATTTATGCTCTATCCAGGCCAGTATTGATTGTACTCTCCAGGTCAGTATTTATTGTACTCTCCGGGTTAGTATTTATTGCCCTCGCCAGGTTAGTATTTATTGTACTCCCAGGTCAGTACTTAATGTACTCTCCAGGTCAGTATTCATTGTACACTCCAGGTCAATATTTATTGTACTCTCCATGTCAGTATTTATTGTACTCTCCAGGTCAGCATTTATGGTACTCTCCAGTTAAGTATTTATTACCCTCTCCAGTTCAGTATTTATTGTACTATCCATGTCAGTTTTTATTGTACTCACAAGGTCAGTATTTATTGTACTCTCCAGGTCAGTATTTATTCCCCTCTGCAGGTCAGGATTTAGTACCCGCTCCAGGTCTGTATTTATGGCACTCTCCAGGTCAGTATTTATTGTACTCTCCAAGTCACTATTTATTGTACTCTCCAGGTCAGTATTTATTGTATTCTCCAATTCAGTTTTTATTGTACTCTCCAGGTCAGTATTTATTGTTCCCTCCAGGTCAGTATTTATTGTACTCTCCATGTCAGTATTTATTGTACTCTCCAGGTTATCATTTATTGTACTCTCCAGATCAGCATTTATGGTACTCTCCAGGTCAGTATTTATTACCCTCTCCAGGTCAGTATTTATTGCACTCTCCAGGTAAGTTTTTAAAACCCCCTCCAGGTCAGTATTTATTGTCCTGTCCAGGTCAGTATTTATTATTCTATCCAGGTCAGTATTTATTGTACTCTCCATGTCAGTATTTATTGTACGCTGCAGGTCAGTATGTATTATACTCTCCAGATAAGTATTTATTACCCTCTTCATGTCAGTATGTATTACCCGCTCCAGGTCTGTATTTATGGTACTCTCCAGGTCAGTATTTATTGTACTATCCAAGTCACTATTTATTGTACTCTCCATGTCAGTATTTATTGTACTCTCCAATTCAGTTTTTGTTGTACTCTCCAGGTCAGTATTTATTGTTCCCTCCAGGTCAGTATTTATTGTACTCTCCAGGTCAGTATTTATTGTACTCTCCAGGTCAGTATTTATTGCCCTCTCCAGGTCAGTATTTATTGAACTCTCCAGGTCAGTCTTTATTGTGCTCTCCTGGTCAGTATTTATTGTATTCTCCAGGTCAGTATTTATTTTACTCTCCATGTCTGTATTTATTGTACACCCAAGGTCAGTATTTATTACCCTCTACAGGTCAGTATTTATTTTACTCCCCAGGTCAATATTTATTGTGCTCTCCAGGTCAGTATTTATTGTACTCTCCAGGTCAGTATTTATTGCCCTCTCCAGGCCAGTATTTAATGTACCCTCTAGGTCAGTATTTATTGTACTCTCCAGGTCAGTATTTATAGTAGACTCCAGGTCAGTATTTATTGCACACTCCAGGTCAGTATTTATTGCACTCCCCAGGTCAGTATTTATTATACTCTCCAGGTCAGTATTTATTACCCTCTCCAGGTTAGTATTTATTTTACTCTCCAAGTCAGTATTTATTTTACTACACAGGTCAGTATTTATTATACTCTACAGGTCAGTATTTATTGTACTCTCCAGGTCAGAATTTATTACTGTCTCCAGGCCATTATTTATTGTACTCTCCAGGTCAGTATTTATTGTAATCTCCAGGTCAGAATTTTTTGTACTCTCCAGGTGTTTATTTATTACCCTCTCCAGGTCAGTATTTATTGTACTCTCCAGGTCTGTATTTATTACTCTCTCCAGGTCTGTATTTATTACCCTCTACATGTCAGTATTTTTTGTACTCTCCAAGTCTGTATTTATTACCCTCTCCAGGTCAGTATTTATTGTACTCTCCAGGTCTGTATTTATTACTCTCTCCAGATCAGCATTTATTACCCTCTCCAGGTCAGTATTTATTGTACTTCCCATGTCAGTATTTATTGTACTCTCCAGGTCAGTTTTTATTGTACTCTCCAGGTCTGTATTTATTGTTCTCTCCAGGTCAGTATTTATTGTACTCTCCAGGTCAGTATTTATTGTACTCTCCAGGTAAGTATTTATTGTACTCTCCAGGTCAGTATTTATTGTACTCTCCAGGTCAGTATTTATTACCCTCTCCAGGTCAGCATTTATTGTACTCTCCAGGTCAGTATTTATTGTACTCTCCAGGTCTGTATTTATTGTACTCTCCAGGTCAGTGTTTATTGTATTCTCCATGTCAGTATGTATTACTCTCTCCAGCTCAGTATTTATTGTACTCTCCAGGTCAGTATTTATTGTCCTGTTCAGGTCAGTATTTATTATTCTATCCAGGTCAGTATTTATTGTACTCTCCAAGTCACTATTAATTGTTCGCTCCTGGTCAGTATTTATTGTACTCTCCAATTCAGTATTTATTACCCTCTCCAGGTCAGCATTTAATGTACTCTCCAGGTCAGTATTTATTGTACTCTCCAGATCAGTATTCATTGCACTCTCCAGGTCAGTATATATTGAACTCTACAGGTCAGTATTTATTACCCTCTCCAGGTCAGTATTGATTGTACTCTCCAGGTCAGTATTTATTGTACTCTCCAGGTCAGTATTTATTGTACTCTCCAGGTCTATATTTATTGTACTCTCCAGGTCAGTATTTATTACCCTCTCCAGGTCAGCATTTATTGTACTCTCCAGGTCAGTATTTATTGTACTCTCCAGGTCAGTATTTATTGCACTGTCCAGGTCAGTATTTATTGTACTCTCCAGGTCAGTATTTATTACCCTCTCCAGGTCAGCATTTATTGTACTCTCCAGGTCAGTATTGATTGTACTCTCCAGGTCAGTATTTATTGTACACTCCAGGTCAGTATTTATTGTACTCTCCAGGTCTATATTTATTGTACTCTCCAGGTCAGCGTTTATTGTACTCTCCAGGTCAGTATTTATTACCTTCTCCACCTTCGTATTTATTGTTCTCTCCAGGTCAGTATTTATTGTACTCTCCAGATCAGTAATTATTTTTCTCTCCAGGTCAGTATTTATTGTAATCTCCAGGTCATTATTTATTGTACTCTCCAGGTCAGTACTTAATGTACTCTCCAGGTCAGTATTCATTGTACACTCCAGGTCAATATTTATTGTACTCTCCATGTCAGTATTTATTGTACTCTCCAGGTCAGCATTTATTGTACTCTCCAGGTCAGTATTTATTGTACTCTACAGGTCTTTATTTATTGTACTCTCCAGGTCATTTTTTATTGTACTCTCCAGGTCAGTATTTATTATCCACTCCAGGTCAGTATTTATTGTACTCTCCATGTCAGAATTTATTGTACTCTCCAGGTCAGTATTTATTGTACTCTCCAGGTCAGTATTTAATGTTCTCTCCAGGTCAGTATTTATGCCCTATCCAGGCCAGTATTGATTGTACTCTCCAGGTCAGTATTTATTGTACTCTCCGGGTTAGTATTTATTGCCCTCGCCAGGTCAGTATTTATTGTACTCCCAGGTCAGTACTTAATGTACTCTCCAGGTCAGTATTCATTGTACACTCCAGGTAAATATTTATTGTACTCTCCATGTCAGTATTTATTGTACTCTCCAGGTCAGCATTTATTGTACTCTCCAGGTCAGTATTTATTACCCTCTCCAGGTCAGTATTTATTTCACTCTCCAGGTAAGTATTTAAAACCCCCTCCAGGTCAGTATTTATTGTCCTGTCCAGGTCAGTATTTATTATTCTATCCAGGTCAGTATTTATTGTACTCTCCAAGTCACTATTAATTGTTCTCTCCTGATCGTTATTTATTGTACTCTCCAATTCAGTTTTTATTGTACTATCCAGGTCAGTATTTATTGTACTCTCCATGTCAGTATTTATTGTACGCTGCAGGTCAGTATGTATTATACTCTCCAGATAAGTATTTATTACCCTCTCCATGTCAGTATTTATTACCCGCTCCAGGTCTGTATTTATGGTACTCTCCAGGTCAGTATTTATTGTACTATCCAAGTCACTATTTATTGTACTCTCCAGGTCAGTATTTATTGTACTCTCCAATTCAGTTTTTGTTGTACTCTCCAGGTCAGTATTTATTGTTCGTTCCAGGTCAGTATTTATTGTACTCTCCAGGTCAGTATTTATTGTACTCTCCAGGTCAGTATTTATTGCCCTCTCCAGGTCAGTATTTATTGAACTCTCCAGGTCAGCATTTATTGTACTCTCCAGGTCAGTATTTATTGTACTCTCCAGGTCTGTATTTATTGTACTCTCCAGGTAAGTGTTTATCGTATTCTCCACGTCAGTGTGTATTACTCGCTCCAGCTCAGTATTTATTGTACACTCTAGGTCAGTATTACTGTCCTGTCCAGGTCAGTGTTTAATATTCTATCCAGGTCAGTATTTATTGTACTCTCCAAGTCATTATTAATTGTTCTCTCCTGGTCAGTATTTATTGTACTCTCCAATTCAGTTTTTATTGTACTCTCCAGGTCAGTATTTATTGTAGTCTCCAAGTCAGTATTTATTGTACTCTCCAGGTCAGTATTTATTGTACTCTCCAGGTCAGTATTTATTCCCCTCTCCAGGTCAGCATTTATTGTACTCTCCAGGTCAGTATTTATTGTACTCTCCAGGTCAGTATTTATTGTACTCTCCAGGTCAGTATTTATTGTACTCTCCAGGTAAGTATTTATTGTACTCTCCAGGTCAGTATTTATTGAACTCTACAGGTCAGTATTTATTACCCTCTCCAGGTCAGTATTGATTGTACTCTCCAGGTCAGTATTTATTGTACTCTCCAGGTCAGTATTTATTGTACTCTCCAGGTCTATATATATTGTACTCTCCAGGTCAGTATTTATTAGCCTCTCCAGGTTAGTATTTATTGTTCTCTCCAGGTCAGTATTTATTGTACTCTCCAGATCAGTATTTATTGTTCTCTCCAGGTCAGTATTTATTGTAATCTCCAGGTCATTATTTATTCTACTCTCCAGGGCAGTATTTATTGTACTCTCCAGGTCATTATTTATTGTACTCTCCAGGTCAGTATTTATTGTACTCTCCAGGTCAGTATTTATTACCCTCTCCAGGTCAGTATTTATTGTACTCTCCATGTCAGACTTTTTTGTGCTCTCCAGGTCAGTATTTATTGTACTCTCCAGGTCAGTATTTAATGTTCTCTCCAGGTCAGTATTTATGCCCTATCCAGGCTAGTATTTATTGTACTCTCCAGGTCAGTATTTATTGTACTCTCCGGGTTAGTGTTTATTGCCCTCTCCAGGTTAGTATTTATTTTACTCCCAGGTCAGTATTTATTGTACTCTCCAGGTCAGTATTTATTGTACTCTCCAGGTCAATATTTATTGTACTCTCGATGTCAGTATTTACTGTACTCTCCAGGTCAGCATTTATTGTACTCTCCAGGTCAGTATTTATTACACTCTCCAGGTCAGTATTTATTGTACTCTCCAGGTAAGTATTTAAAACCTTCTCCAGGTCAGTATTTATTGTCCTGTCCAGGTCAGTATTTATTATTCTATCCAGGTCAGTATTTATTGTACTCTCCAATTCAATTTTTATTGTACTATCCAGGTCAGTTTTTATTGTACTCTCCAGGTCAGTATTTATTGTACTCTCCAGGTCAGTATTTATTGTACTCTGCAGGTCAGTATGTATTATACTCTCCAGATAAGTATTTATTACCCTCTCCATGTCAGTATTTATTACCCGCTCCAGGTCTGTATTTATGGTACTCACCAGGTCAGTATTTATTGTACTCTCCAAGTCACTATTTATTGTACTCTCCAGGTCAGTATTTATTTTACTCTCCAATTCAGTTTTTATTGTACTCTCCAGGTCAGTATTTATTGTTCTCTCCAGGTCAGTATTTATTGTACTCTCCAGGTCACTATTTATTGTACTCTCCAGGTCAGTATTTATTGCCCTCTCCAGGTCAGTATTTATTGAACTCTCCAGGTCAGTATTTATTATCCTCTCCAGGTCATTATTTTTTGTACTCTCCAAGTCTGTATTTATTACCCTCTCCAGGTCAGGATTTATCGTACTCTCCAGGTCTGTATTTATTACTCTCTCCAGGCCAATATGTATTACCCTCTCCAGGTCAGTATTTATTGTACTCCCCATGTTATTATTTATTGTACTCTCCAGGTCAGTTTTTATTGTATTCTCCAGGTCTGTATGTATTGTTCTCTCCAGGTCAGTATTTATTGTACTCTCCAGGTCAGTATTTATTGTACTCTCCAGGTAAGTATTTATTGTACTCTCCAGGTCAGTATTTATTGTACTCTCCAAGTCTGTATTTATTGTACTCTCCAGGTAAGTGTTTATTGTATTCTCCATGTCAGTATGTATTACTCTCTCCAGCTCAGTATTTATTGTACTCTCCATGTCAGTATTTATTGTCCTGTCCAGGTCAGTATTTATTATTCTATCCAGGTCAGTATTTATTGTACTCTCCAAGTCACTGTTAATTGTTCTCTCCTGGTCAGTATTTCTTGTACTCTCCAATTCAGTTTTTATTGTACTCTCCAGGTCAATATTTATTGTAGTCTCCAAGTCAGTATTTATGTTACTCTCCAGGTCAGTATTTATTATACTCTCCAAGTCACTATTTATTGTACTCTCCAGGTCAGTATTTATTGTACTCTCCAATTCAATTTTTATTGTACTCTCCAGGTCAGTATTTATTGTTCCCTCCAGGTCAGTATTTATTGTACTCTCCAGGTCAGTGTTTATTGTACTCTCCATGTCAGTATGTATTCCTCTCTCCAGGTCAATATTTATTGTACTCTCCAGGTCAGTATTTATTGTCCTCTCCAGGTCATTATTTATTACCCTCTCCAGGTCAGTATTTATTACCCTCTCCATGTCAGTATTTTTTGTACTCCCCAAGTCTGTATTTATTACCCTCTCCAGGTCTGTATTTATTACTCTCTCCAGGTCAGTATTTATTACCCTCTCCAGGTCAGTATTTGTTGTACTACCCATGTCAGAATTTATTGTACTCTCCAGGTCTGTTTTTATTGTACTCTCCAGGTCTGTATTTATTGTTCTCTCCAGGTCAGTATTTATTGTACTCTCCAGGTCAGTATTTATTGTACTCTCCAGGTAAGTATTTATTGTACTCTCCAGGTCAGTATTTATTGTACTCTCCAGGTCTGTATTTATTGTACTCTCCAGGTAAGTGTTTATTGTATTCTCCACGTCAGTATGTATTACTCTCTCCAGCTCAGTATTTATTGTACTCTCTAGGTCAGTATTTACTGTCCTGTCCAGGTCAGTGTTTAATATTCTATCCAGGTTAGTATTTATTGTACTCTCCAAGTCACTATTAATTGTTCTCACCTGGTCAGTATTTATTGTACTTTCCAATTCAGTTTTTATTGTACTCTCCAGGTCAGTATTTATTGTACTCTTCAAGTCAGTATTTATTGTACTCTCCAGGTCAGTATTTATTGTACTCTCCAGCTCAGTATTTATTACCCTCTCCAGGTCAGCATTTATTGTACTCTCCAGGTCAGTATTTATTGTACTCTCCAGGTCAGTATTTATTGTACTCTCCAGGTCAGTATTTATTGTACTCTCCAGGTCAGTATTTATTGCACTCTCCAGGTCAGTATTTATTGAACTCTACAGGTCAGTATTTATTACCCTCTCCAGGTCAGTATTGATTGTACTCTCCAGGTCAGTATTTATTCTACTCTCCAGGGCAGCATTTATTGTACTCTCCAGGTCATTATTTATTGTACTCTCCAGGTCAGTATTTATTGTACTCTCCAGGTCAGTATTTATTACCCTCTCCAGGTCAGTATTTATTGTACTCTCCATGTCAGAATTTTTTGTGCTCTCCAGGTCAGTATTTATTGTACTCTCCAGGTCAGTATTTAATGTTCTCTCCAGGTCAGTATTTATGCCCTATCCAGGCCAGTATTTATTGTACTCTCCAGGTCAGTATTTATTGTACTCTCCGGGTTCGTATTTATTGCCCTCTCCAGGTTAGTATTTATTTTACTCCCAGGTCAGTACTTATTGTACTCTCCAGATCAGTATTTATTGTACTCTCCAGGTCAATATTTATTGTACTCTCCATGTCAGTATTTATTGTACTCTCCAGGTCAGCATTTATTGTACTCTCCAGGTCAGTATTTATCACACTCTCCAGGTCAGTATTTATTGTACTCTCCAGGTAAGTATTTAAAACCCTCTCCAGGTCAGTATTTATTGTCCTGTCCAGGTCAGTATTTATTATTCTATCCAGGTCAGTATTTATTGTACTCTCCAATTCAATTTTTATTGTACTATCCAGGTCAGTATTTATGCCCTATCCAGGTCAGTATTTATTGTTCTCTCCAGGTCAGTATTTATTGTACTCTGCAGGTCAGTATGTATTATACTCTCCAGATAAGTATTTATTACCCTCTCCATGTCAGTATTTATTACCCGCTCCAGGTCTGTATTTATGGTACTCTCCAGGTCATTATTTATTGTACTCTTCAAGTCACTAATTATTGTACTCTCCAGGTCAGTATTTATTTTACTCTCCAATTCAGTTTTTATTGTGCTCTCCAGGTCAGTATTTATTGTTCCCTCCAGGTCAGTACTTATTGTACTCTCCAGGTCACTATTTATTGTACTCTCCAGGTCAGTATGTATTGCCCTCTCCAGGTCAGTATTTATTGAACTCTCCAGGTCAGTATTTATTGTGCTCTCCAGGTCAGTATTTATTGCCCTCTCCTGGTCAGTATTTATTGTATTCTCCAGGTCAGTATTTATTTTACTCTCCAGGTCAATATTTATTGTACTCCCAAGGTCAGTATTTATTACCCTCTACAGGTCAGTATTTATTTTACTCCCCAGGTCAATATTTATTGTACTCTCCAGGTCAGTATTTATTGTACTCACCAGGTCTGTATTTATTGTACTCTCCAGGTCAGTATTTATTGCCCTCCCCAGGTCAGTATTTATTGTACTCTTCAGGTCAGTATTTATTGCCCTCTCCAGGACAGTATTTAATGTACCCTCTAGGTCAGTATTTATTGTACTCTCCAGGTCAGTATTTATAGTACACTCCAGGTCAGTATTTATTGTACTCTCCAGGTCATTATTTATTGCACTCCCCAGGTCAATATTTATTATACTCTCCAGGTCAGTATTTATTACCCTCTCCTGGTCAGTATATATTGTATTCTCCAGGTCAGTATTTGTTTTACTCTCCAGGTCAGTATTTATTACCCCCTCCAGGTCAGTATTTATTACCCTCTCCAGGTCAGTATTTATTTTACTCCCCAAGTCAGTATTTATTTTACTACCCTGGTCAGTATGTATTATACTCTCCAGGTCAGTATTTATTGTACTCTCCAGGTCAGTATTTATTACCGTCTCCAGGCCATTATTTATTGTACTCTCCAGGTCAGTACTTATTGTACTCTCCAGGTCAGAATTTTTTGGACTCTCCAGGTCTGTATTTATTACCCTCTCCAGGTCAGTATTTATTGTACTCTCCAGGTCAGTATTTATTGTACTCTCCAGGTAAGTATTTATTGTACTCTCCAGGTCAGTATTTATTGTACTCTCCTGGTCAGTATTTATTACCCTCTCCAGGTCAGCATTTATTGTACTCACCAGGTCAGTATTTATTGTACTCTCCAGGTCTCTATTTATTGTACTCTCCAGGTCAGTGTTTATTGTACTCTCCATGTCAGTATGTATTACTCTCTCCAGGTCAGTATTTATTGTAGTCTCCAGGTCAGTATTTATTGTCCTCTACAGGTCAGTATTTATTACCCTCTCCAGGTCAGTATTTATTACCCTCTCCATGTCAGTATTTTTTGTACTCTCCAAGTCTGTATTTATTACCCTCTCCAGGTCAGTATTTATTGTACTCTCCAGGTCTGTATTTATTACTCTCTCCAGGTCTGTATTTATTACCCTCTCTAGGTCAGTATTTATTGTACTCCCCATGTCACTATTTATTGTACTCTCCAGGTCAGTTTTTATTGTACTCTCCAGGTCTGTATTTATTGTTCTCTCCAGGTCAGTATTTATTGTCCTCTCCAGGTCAGTATTTATTGTACTCTCCTGGTAAGTAGTTATTGTACTCTCCAGGTCAGTATTTAATGTACTCTCCAGGTCAGTATTTATTGTACTCTCCAGGTCAGTATTTATTGTACTCTCCAGGTAAGTATTTATTGTACTCTCCAGGTCAGTATTTATTGTACTCTCCTGGTCAGTATTTATTACCCTCTCCAGGTCAGCATTTATTGTACTCACCAGGTCAGTATTTATTGTACTCTCCAGGTCTCTATTTATTGTACTCTCCAGGTCAGTGTTTATTGTACTCTCCATGTCAGTATGTATTACTCTCTCCAGGTCAGTATTTATTGTAGTCTCCAGGTCAGTATTTATTGTCCTCTACAGGTCAGTATTTATTACCCTCTCCAGGTCAGTATTTATTACCCTCTCCATGTCAGTATTTTTTGTACTCTCCAAGTCTGTATTTATTACCCTCTCCAGGTCAGTATTTATTGTACTCTCCAGGTCTGTATTTATTACTCTCTCCAGGTCTGTATTTATTACCCTCTCTAGGTCAGTATTTATTGTACTCCCCATGTCACTATTTATTGTACTCTCCAGGTCAGTTTTTATTGTACTCTCCAGGTCTGTATTTATTGTTCTCTCCAGGTCAGTATTTATTGTCCTCTCCAGGTCAGTATTTATTGTACTCTCCTGGTAAGTAGTTATTGTACTCTCCAGGTCAGTATTTAATGTACTCTCCAGGTCTGTATTTATTGTACTCTCAAGGTCAGTGTTTATTGTATTCTCCATGTCAGTATGTATTGCTCTCTCCAGCTTCAGTATTTATTGTACTCTCCAGGTCAGTATTTATTGTCCTGTCCAGGTCAGTATTTATTATTCTATTCAGGTCAGTATTTATTATACTCTCCAAGTCACTATTAATTGTTCTCTCCAGGTCAGTATTTATTGTACTCTCCAATTCAGTTTTTATTGTACTCTCCAGGTCAGTATTTATTGTACTCTCCAAGTCAGAATATATGGTACTCTCCAGGTCAGTATTTATTGTACTCTCCAAGTCATTATTTATTGTACTCTCCAGGTCAGTATTTATTGTACTCTCCAATTCAGTATTTATTGTACTCTCCAGGTCATTATTTCTTGTTCCCTCCAGGTCAGTATTTATTGTACTCTCCAGGTCAGTGTTTAATGTACTCTCCAGGCCAGTATTTATTGTCCTCCCCAGGTCATTATTTATTACCCTCTCCAGGTCTGTATTTATTACCCTCTCCATGTCAGTTTTTTTTGTACTCTCCAAGTCTGTATTTATTACCCTCTCCAGGTCAGTATTTATTGTACTCTCCAGGTCTGTATTTATTACTCTCTCCAGGTCAGTATTTATTTCCCTCTCAAGGTCAGTATTTATTGTACTCCCCATGTCAGTATTTATTGTACTCTCCAGGTCACTTTTTATTGCACTCTCCAGGTCTGTATTTATTGTTCTCTCCAGGTCAGTATTTATTGTACTCTCCAGGTCAGTATTTATTGTACTCTCCAGGTAAGTATTTATTGTACTCTCCAGGTCAGTATTTATTGTACTCTCCAGGTCTGTATTTATTGTACTCTCCAGGTCAGTGTTTATTGTATTCTCCATGTCAGTATGTATTACTCTCTCCAGCTCAGTATTTATTGTACTCTCCAGGGTGTATTTATTGTCCTGTCCAGGTCAGTATTTATTGTACTCCCCAGGTAAGTATTTATTACCCTCTCCAGTTCAGTATTTATTGTACTATTCAGTTTTTATTGTACTCTCCAGGTCAGTATTTATTGTACTCTCCAAGTCAGTATTTATTGTACTCTCCAGGTCAGTATTTATTGCACTCTCCAGGTCAGTATTTATTACCCTCTCCAGGTCAGCATTTATTGTACTCTCCAGGTCAGTATTTATTGAACTCTACAGGTCAGTATTTATTACCCTCTCCAGGTCAGTATTGATTGTACTCTCCAGGTCTGTATTTATTGTACTCTCCAGGTCATTATTTATTACCCTCTCCAGGTTAGTATTTATTGTTCTCTCCCGGTCAGTATTTCTTGTACTCTCCAGATCAGTATTTATTGTTCTCTCCAGGTCAGTATTTATTGTAATCTCCAGTTCATTATTTATTCTGCTCTCCAGTGCAGTATTTATTGTACTCTCCAGGTCATTATTTATTGTGCTCTCCAGGTCAGTATTTATTGTACTCTCCAGGTCAGTGTTTATTACCCTCTCCAGGTCAGCATTTATTGTATTCTCCAGGTCAGTATTTATTGTACTCTCCAGGTCAGTATTTAATGTTCTCTCCAGGTCAGTATTTATGCCCGATCCGGGCCAGTATTTATTGTACTCTCCAGGTCAGTATTTATTGTTCTCTCCGGGTTAGTATTTAATGCCCTTTCCAGGTTAGTATTTATTTTACTTCCAGTCAGTAGTTATTGTACTCTCCAGGTCAGTATTGATTGTACTCTCCAGGTCAATATTTATTGTATTCTCCAGGTCAGTATTTGTTTTACTCTCCAGGTCAGTATTTATTACCCCCTCCAGGTCAGTATTTATTATCCTCTCCAGGTCAGTATTTATTTTACTCCCCAAGTCTGTATTTATTTTACGACCCAGGTCAGTATTTATTATACTCTCCAGGTCAGTATTTATTGTACTCTCCAGGTTTGTATGTATTACCTTCTCCAGGTCAGTATTTATTGTACTCTCCAGGTCTGTATTTATTACTCTCTCCAGGTCAGTATTTATTATCCTCCCCAGGTCAGTATTTATTGTACTCCACATGTCAGTATTTATTGTGCTCTCCATGTCAGTATTTATTGTACTCTCCAGGTCAGTTTTTATTGTTCTCTCCAGGTCAGTATTTATTGCCCTCTCCAGGTCAGTATTTATTGAACTCTCCATGTCAGTATTTATTGTGCTCTCCAGATCAGTATTTATTGCCCTCTCCTGGTCAGTATTTATTGTATTCTCCAGGTCAGTATTTATTTTACTCTCCAGGTCAGTATTTATTGTACTCACCAGGTCTGTATTTATTGTACTCTCCAGGTCAATATTTATTGCCCTCTCCAGGTCAGTATTTATTGTACTCTCCAAGTCATTATTAATTGTACTCTCCAGGTCCGTATTTATTGTACTCTCCAGGTCAGTATTTATTGATCTCTCCAGGACAGTATTTAATGTACCCTCTAGGTCAGTATTTATTGTACTCTCCAGTTCAGTATTTATAGTACACTCCAGGTCAGTATTTATTGTACTCTCCAGGTCCGTATTTATTGCACTCCCCAGGTCAGTATTTATTATACTCTCCAGGTCAGTATTTATTACCCTCTCCAGGTCAGTATTTATTGTATTCTCCAGGTCAGTATTTGTTTTACTCTCCAGGTCAGTATTTATTACCCCCTCCAGGTCAGTATTTATTACCCTCTCCAGTTCAGTATTTATTTTACTCCCCAAGTCGGTATTTATTTTACTTCCCAGGTCAGTATTTATTATACTCTCCAAGTCAGTATTTATTGTACACTCCAGGTCAGTATTTATTACCGTCTCCAGGCCATTATTAATTGTACTCTCCAGGTCAGTATTTATTGTACTCTCCAGGTCTGTATTTATTACTCTCTCCAGGTCAGTATTTATTATCCTCTCCAGGTCAGTATTTATTGTACTCCACATGTCAGTATTTATTGTACTCTCCATTTCATTATTTATTGTACTCTCCAGGTCAGTTTTTATTGTGCTCGCCAGGTCAGTATTTATTGTTCTCTCCAGGTCAGTATTTATTGTAATCTCCAGGTCAGTATTTATTGTACTCTCCAGGTAAGTATTTATTGTACTCTCCAGGTCAGTATTTATTGTACTCTCCAGGTCTGTATTTATTACCCTCTCCAGGTCAGCATTTATTGTACTCTCCAGGTCAGTATTTATTTTACTCTCCAGGTCTCTATTTATTGCACTCTCCAGGTCAGTGTTTATTGTACTCTCCATGTCAGTATGTATATACTCTCTCCAGGTCAGTATTTATTGTACTCTCCAGGTCTGTATTTATTACTCTCTCCAGGTCAGTATTTATTTCCCTCTCAAGGTCAGTATTTATTGTACTCCCCATGTCAGTATTTATTGTACTCTCCAGGTCACTTTTTATTGCACTCTCCAGGTCTGTATTTATTGTTCTCTCCAGGTCAGTATTTATTGTACTCTCCAGGTCAGTATTTATTGTACTCTCCAGGTAAGTATTTATTGTACTCTCCAGGTCAGTATTTATTGTACTCTCCAGGTCTGTATTTATTGTACTCTCCAGGTCAGTGTTTATTGTATTCTCCATGTCAGTATGTATTACTCTCTCCAGCTCAGTATTTATTGTACTCTCCAGGGTGTATTTATTGTCCTGTCCAGGTCAGTATTTATTGTACTCCCCAGGTAAGTATTTATTACCCTCTCCAGTTCAGTATTTATTGTACTATTCAGTTTTTATTGTACTCTCCAGGTCAGTATTTATTGTACTCTCCAAGTCAGTATTTATTGTACTCTCCAGGTCAGTATTTATTGCACTCTCCAGGTCAGTATTTATTACCCTCTCCAGGTCAGCATTTATTGTACTCTCCAGGTCAGTATTTATTGAACTCTACAGGTCAGTATTTATTACCCTCTCCAGGTCAGTATTGATTGTACTCTCCAGGTCTATATTTATTGTACTCTCCAGGTCATTATTTATTACCCTCTCCAGGTTAGTATTTATTGTTCTCTCCCGGTCAGTATTTCTTGTACTCTCCAGATCAGTATTTATTGTTCTCTCCAGGTCAGTATTTATTGTAATCTCCAGTTCATTATTTATTCTGCTCTCCAGTGCAGTATTTATTGTACTCTCCAGGTCATTATTTATTGTGCTCTCCAGGTCAGTATTTATTGTACTCTCCAGGTCAGTGTTTATTACCCTCTCCAGGTCAGCATTTATTGTAGTCTCCAGGTCAGTATTTATTGTACTCTCCAGGTCAGTATTTAATGTTCTCTCCAGGTCAGTATTTATGCCCGATCCGGGCCAGTATTTATTGTACTCTCCAGGTCAGTATTTATTGTTCTCTCCGGGTTAGTATTTAATGCCCTTTCCAGGTTAGTATTTATTTTACTTCCAGTCAGTAGTTATTGTACTCTCCAGGTCAGTATTGATTGTACTCTCCAGGTCAATATTTATTGTATTCTCCAGGTCAGTATTTGTTTTACTCTCCAGGTCAGTATTTATTACCCCCTCCAGGTCAGTATTTATTATCCTCTCCAGGTCAGTATTTATTTTACTCCCCAAGTCTGTATTTATTTTACGACCCAGGTCAGTATTTATTATACTCTCCAGGTCAGTATTTATTGTACTCTCCAGGTTTGTATGTATTACCTTCTCCAGGTCAGTATTTATTGTACTCTCCAGGTCTGTATTTATTACTCTCTCCAGGTCAGTATTTATTATCCTCCCCAGGTCAGTATTTATTGTACTCCACATGTCAGTATTTATTGTGCTCTCCATGTCAGTATTTATTGTACTCTCCAGGTCAGTTTTTATTGTTCTCTCCAGGTCAGTATTTATTGCCCTCTCCAGGTCAGTATTTATTGAACTCTCCATGTCAGTATTTATTGTGCTCTCCAGATCAGTATTTATTGCCCTCTCCTGGTCAGTATTTATTGTATTCTCCAGGTCAGTATTTATTTTACTCTCCAGGTCAGTATTTATTGTACTCACCAGGTCTGTATTTATTGTACTCTCCAGGTCAATATTTATTGCCCTCTCCAGGTCAGTATTTATTGTACTCTCCAAGTCATTATTAATTGTACTCTCCAGGTCCGTATTTATTGTACTCTCCAGGTCAGTATTTATTGATCTCTCCAGGACAGTATTTAATGTACCCTCTAGGTCAGTATTTATTGTACTCTCCAGTTCAGTATTTATAGTACACTCCAGGTCAGTATTTATTGTACTCTCCAGGTCCGTATTTATTGCACTCCCCAGGTCAGTATTTATTATACTCTCCAGGTCAGTATTTATTACCCTCTCCAGGTCAGTATTTATTGTATTCTCCAGGTCAGTATTTGTTTTACTCTCCAGGTCAGTATTTATTACCCCCTCCAGGTCAGTATTTATTACCCTCTCCAGTTCAGTATTTATTTTACTCCCCAAGTCGGTATTTATTTTACTTCCCAGGTCAGTATTTATTATACTCTCCAAGTCAGTATTTATTGTACACTCCAGGTCAGTATTTATTACCGTCTCCAGGCCATTATTAATTGTACTCTCCAGGTCAGTATTTATTGTACTCTCCAGGTCTGTATTTATTACTCTCTCCAGGTCAGTATTTATTATCCTCTCCAGGTCAGTATTTATTGTACTCCACATGTCAGTATTTATTGTACTCTCCATTTCATTATTTATTGTACTCTCCAGGTCAGTTTTTATTGTGCTCGCCAGGTCAGTATTTATTGTTCTCTCCAGGTCAGTATTTATTGTAATCTCCAGGTCAGTATTTATTGTACTCTCCAGGTAAGTATTTATTGTACTCTCCAGGTCAGTATTTATTGTACTCTCCAGGTCTGTATTTATTACCCTCTCCAGGTCAGCATTTATTGTACTCTCCAGGTCAGTATTTATTTTACTCTCCAGGTCTCTATTTATTGCACTCTCCAGGTCAGTGTTTATTGTACTCTCCATGTCAGTATGTATATACTCTCTCCAGGTCAGTATTTATTGTACTCTCCAGGTCAGTATTTATTGTCCTCTCCAGGTCAGTATTTATTACCCTCTCCAGGTCAGCATTTATTACGCTCTCCATGTCAGTATTTTTTGTACTCTCCTAGTCTTTATTTAGTACCCTCTCCAGGTCAGTATTTATTGTACTCTCCAGGTCTGTATTTATTACTCTCACCAGGTCTGTATTTATTATCCTCTCCAGGTCAGTATTTATTGTACTCCCCATGCCAGTATTTATTGTACTCTCCAGGTCAGTTTGTATTGTACTCGCCAGGTCTGTATTTATTGTTCTCTCCAGGTCAGTATTTATTGTACTCTCCAGGTCAGTATTTATTGTACTCTCCAGGTAAGTATTTATTGTACTCTTCAGGTCAGTATTTATTGTACTTTCCAGGTCTGTATTTATTGTACTCTCCAGGTCAGTGTTTATTGTATTCTCCATGTCAGTATGTGTTACTCTCTCCAGCTCAGTATTTATTGTACTCTTCAGGTCAGTATTAATTGTCCTGTCCAGGTCAGTATTTATTATTCTATCCAGGTCAGTATTTATTGTACTCTCCAAGTCACTATTAATTGTTCTCTCCCGGTCAGTATTTATTGTACTCTCCAATTCAGTTTTTATTGTACTCTCCAGGTCAGTATTTATTATACTCTCCAAGTCAGTATTTATGGTACTCTCCAGGTCAGTATATATTGTACTCTCCAATTCAGTTTTTATTGTACTCTCCAGGTCAGTATTTATTGTTCCCTACAGGTCAGTATTTATTGTACTCTCCAGGTCAGTGTTTATTGTACTCTCCATGTCAGTATGTATTATGCTCTCCAGGTCAGTATTTATTGTACTCTCCAGGTCAGTATTTATTGTCCTCTCCAGGTCATTATTTATTACCCTCTCCAGGTCTGTATTTATTACCCTCTCCATGTCAGCATTTTTTGTACTCTCCAAATCTGTATTTATTACCCTCTCCAGGTCAGTATTTATTGTACTCTCCAGGTCTCTATTTATTACTCTCTCCAGGTCAGTATTTATTACCCTCTCCAGGTCAGTATTTATTGTACTCCCCATGTCAGTATTTATTGTACTCTCCAGGTCAGTTTTTATTGTACTCTCCAGGTCTGTATTTATTGTTCTCTCCAGGTCAGTATTTATTGTACTCTCCAGGTCAGTATTTATTGTACTCTCCAGGTAAGTATTTATTGTACTCTCCAAGTCAGTATTTATTGTACTCTCCAGGTCTGTATTTATTGTAAACTCCAGGTCAGTGTTTATTGTATTCTCCATGTCAGTATGTATTACTCTCTCCAGCTCAGTATTTATTGTACTCTCAAGGTCACTATTTATTGTCCTGTCCAGGTCAGTTTTCATTGTACTCTCCAGGACAGTATGTATTGTACTCTCCAAGTCAGTATTTATTGTACTCTCCAGGTCAGTATTTATTGTACTCTCCAGGTCAGTATTTATTACCCTCTCCAGGTCAGCATTTATTGTACTCTCCAGGTCAATATTTATTGTTCTCTCCAAATAAGTATTTATTGTACTCTCCAGGTCACTATTTATTGTACTCTCCAGGTCGGTATTTATTACCCTCTCCAGGGCAGTACTTATTGTACTCTGCAGGTCAGTAATTATTGTACTTCCAGGTCAGTATTTATTGTACTCTCCAGGTCAGTATTTTTTGTACTCTCCAGTTCAGTATTTATTGTAATCTCCAAGTCAGTATTAATTGTACTCTCCAGGTCAGTATTTATTGTACTCTCCAGGTCAGTATTTATAGCCCTCTCCAGGTCAGTATTTATTGTTCTTTCCTGTTCAGTATTTATTGCCCTCTCCTGGTCAGTATTTATTGTTTTCTCCAAGTCATTATTTATTGGACTCTCCAGGTCAGTATTTATTGTACTCTCCAATTCAGTTTTTATTGTACTCTCCAGGTCAGTATTTATTGTACTCTCCAAGTCACTATTTATTGTACTCTTCAGGTCAGTATTTTTTGTAATCTCGAGGTCAGAACTTATTGTAATCTCCAGGTCAGTATTTATTGCCCTCTCCAGGTCAGTATTTATTGTAATCTCCAGGTCAGTACTTATTGTACTCTCCAGGTCAGTATTTATTGTACTTCCAGGTTAGTATTTATTGTACTCTCTAGGTCAGTATTTATTGTACTCTCCAGTTCAGTATTTATTGTACACTCCAATTCAGTGTTAATTGTACTCTCCAGGTCAGTATTGATTGCACTCACCAGGTCAGTATTTATTGCCCTCTCCTGGTCAGTATTTATTGTTTTCTCCAGGTCAGTATTTATTTTATCTCCAGGTCAGTATTTATTGTACTCCCCAGGTCAGTATTTATTACCCTCTCCTGATCAGTATTTATTGTACTCCCCAGGTCAATATTTATTGTACTCTCCACGTCAGTATGTATTGTACTCTCCAGGTCTGTATTTATTGTACTTTCCAGGTCAGTATTCATTGTAATCTCCAGGTCAGTATTCATTGTACTCTCCAGGTCAGTATTTATTTTACTCTCCAGGTCCGTTTTTATTGTACTCGCCAGGTCAGTATTTATTTTACTCTCCAGGTCAGTATTTATTGTACTCCTCAGGTCAGTATTTATTGCCATCTCCAGGTCAGTATTTATTTTACTCCCCAGGTCAATATTTATTGTACTCTCCAGGTCAGTATTTATTGTACTCTCCAGGTCAGTATTTATTGCCCTCTCCAAGTCAGTATTTATTATACTCTCCAGGTCAGTATTTATTGTACTCTCCAGGTCAATATTTATTGCCCTCTCCTGGTCAGAATTTATTGTATTCTCCAGGTCAGTATTTATTTTTCTCTCAACGTCAGTATTTATTGTACTCCCCAGGTCAGTATTTATTGCCCTCTCCAGGTCAGTATTTATTTTACTCTCCAGGTCAGTATTTTTTGTACTCTCCAGATCAGTATTTATTCTACTCTCCAGTTCTGTCTTTATTGTACTCTCCAGGTCAGTATTTATTGTACTCCCCAGGTCAGTATTTAGTGTACTCTCCAGGTCAGTATTTATTCTACTCTCCATGTCTGTATTTATTGTGCTCTCTAGGTCAGTATTTATTGTACTCTCCAGGTCAGTATTTATTGTACTCTCCAATTCAGTTTTTATTGTACTCTCCAGGTCAGTATTTATTGTACTCTCCAGGTCAGCATTCATTGTACTCTCCAGGTCTGTATTTATTGTACTCTCTAGGTCAGTATTTATTGTACTCTCCAGGTAAGTATTTATTGTATTCTCCAGATCAGTATTTATTGCCCTCTCCAGGTCAGTACTTATTGTACTCTCCAGGTCAGTATTTATTCTACTCTCCATGTCTGTATTTATTGTACTCTCTAGGTCAATATTTATTGTACTCTCCAGGTCAGTATTTATTGTACTCTCCAATTCAGTTTTTACTGTACTCTCCAGGTCAGTATTTATTGTACTCTCCAGGTCAGTATTTATTGTACTCTCCAATTCAGTTTTTATTGTACTCTCCAGGTCAGTATTTATTGTACTCTCCTGGTCAGTATTCATTGTACTCTCCAGGTCTGTATTTATTATTCTCTCCAGGTCAGTATTTATTACCCTCACCAGGTCAGTATTTATTGTACTCCCCATGTCAGTATTTATTGTATTCTCCAGATCAGTATTTATTGCCCTCTCCAGGTCAGTATTTATTGTACTCTCCAGGTCAGTACTTGTTGTACTCTCCAGGTCAGTATTTATTGTACTCTCCAGATCAATATTTATTGTACTCTCCAGGTCAGTATTTATTGTATTCTCCAGGTCAGTATTTATTGTTCCCTCCTGGTCAGTATTTATTGTACTCTCCATGTCAGTATTTATTGTACTCTCCAGGTCAGTATTTATTGTACTCTCCAGGTCACTATTTATTGCCCTCTCCTGGTCAGTATTTGTTGTATTCTCAAGGTCAGTATTTATTTTACTCTCCAGGTCAGTATTTATTGTACTCCCCAGGTCAGTATTTATTACCCTCTCCAGGTCAGTATTTATTTTACTCATGAGGTCAATATTTATTGTACTCAGCTGGTCAGTATTTATTGTACCCTCCAGGTCTATATTTATTGTACTGTCCAAGTCAGTATTTATTGTTCTCTCCAGGTCAGCATTTATTGCACTCTCCAGGTCAGTATTTATTGTACTCTCCAAGTCAGTATTTATTGTACTCTCCAAGTCAGTATTAATTGTACTCTCCAGGTCAGTATTTATTGAACTCTCCAGGTCAGTATTTATTGTACTCTCCAAGTCAGTATTAATTGTACTCTCCAGGTCAATATTTATTGCCCACTCCTGGTCAGTATTTATTGTATTCTCCAGGTCAGTATTTATTTTACTCTCCAGGTCAGTATTTAATGTACTCCCATGGTGAGTGTTTATTGTCCTCTCCAGTTCAGTATTTATTGTAATCTCCAGGTCAGTACTTATTGTGCTCTCCTGTCAGTATTTATTGTACTTCCAGGTTAGTATTTATTGTACTCTCCAGGTCAGTATTTATTGTACTCTCCAGGTCAGTATTTATTGCCCTCTCAAGGTCAGTATTTATTGTTTTCTCTAGGTCAGGATTTATTTTACTCTCCAGGTCAGTATTTATTGTACTCGCCAGGTCAGTATTTATTACCCTCTCCAGGTCAGTATTTATTGTGCTCCCCAGGTCAATATTTATTGTACTCTCCTCGTCAGTATGTATTGTACTCTCCAGGTCTGTATTTATTGTACTTTCCAGGTCAGTATTCATTGTAATCTCCAGGTCAGTATTCATTGTACTCTCCAGGTCAGTATTTATTTTACTCTCCAGGTCAGTTTTTATTGTACTCGCCAGGTCAGTTTTTATTTTACTCTCCAGGTCAGTATTTATTGTACTCCTCAGGTCAGTATTTATTGCCATCTCCAGGTCAGTATTTATTTTACTCCCCAGGTCAATATTTATTGTACTCTCCAGGTCAGTATTTATTGTACTCTCCAGGTCAGTATTTATTGCCCTCTCCAAGTCAGTATTTATTATACTCTCCAGGTCAGTATTTATTGTACTCCCCAGGTCAGTATTTATTACCCTCTCCAGGTCAGTATTTATTTTACTCATGAGGTCAATATTTATTGTACTCAGCTGGTCAGTATTTATTGTACCCTCCAGGTCTATATTTATTGTACTGTCCAGGTCAGTATTTATTGTACTCTCCAGGTCAGCATTTATTGCACTCTCCAGGTCAGTATTTATTGTACTCTCCAAGTCAGTATTTATTGTACTCTCCAAGGCAGTATTAATTGTACTCTCCAGGTCAATATTTATTGAACTCTCCAGGTCAGTATTTATTGTACTCTCCAAGTCAGTATTAATTGTACTCTCCAGGTCAATATTTATTGCCCACTCCTGGTCAGTATTTATTGTACTCTCCAGGTCAGTATTTATTTTACTCTCCAGGTCAGTATTTAATGTACTCCCATGGTGAGTGTTTATTGTCCTCTCCAGTTCAGTATTTATTGTAATCTCCAGGTCAGTACTTATTGTACTCTCCTGGTCAGTATTTATTGTACTTCCAGGTTAGTATTTATTGTACTCTCCAGGTCAGTATTTATTGTACTCTCCAGGTCAGTATTTATTGCCCTCTCAAGGTCAGTATTTATTGTTTTCTCTAGGTCAGGATTTATTTTACTCTCCAGGTCAGTATTTATTGTACTCGCCAGGTCAGTATTTATTACCCTCTCCAGGTCAGTATTTATTGTACTCCCCAGGTCAATATTTATTGTACTCTCCACGTCAGTATGTATTGTACTCTCCAGGTCAATTTATTGTACTTTCCAGGTCAGTATTTAATGTACTCTCCAGGTCAGTATTCATTGTAATCTCCAGGTCAGTATTTATTTTACTCTCCAGGTCAGTTTTTATTGTACTTGTAGGTCAGTATTTATTTTACTCTCCAAGTCAGTATTTATTGTACTCCCCAGGTCAGTATTTGTTGCCCTCTCGAGGTCAGTATTTATTTTACTCAACACGTCAATATTTATTGTAGTCTCCAGGTCAGTATTTATTGTACTCTCCAATTCAGTTTTTATTGTACTCTCCAGGTCAGTATTTATTGTACTCTCCAGATCAGTATTTATTACCCTCTCCAGATCAGTATTTATTACCCTCTCCAGGTCAGTATTTATTGTAGTCTCCAAGTCACTATTTATTTTACTCTCCAGGTCAGTTGTTATTGTACTCTCCAGGTCAGTATTTATTCTACTCTACAGGTCAGTATTTATTAATCTCTCCAGGTCAGTATTTATTACTCTCTCCAGGTCAGTATTTATTACCCTCTCCATGTCAGTATTTATTGTACTCCCCATGTCAGTATTTATTGTACTATCCAAGTCAGTTTTTATTGTACTCTCCAGGTCAGTATTTATTGTACTCTCCAGGTCAGTATTTATTGTACTCTCCAGGTCAGTATTCCTTGCACTCTCCAGGTAAGTATTTATTACCCTCTCAAGGTCAGTATTTATTACACGCTCCAGGTCTATATTTATGGTACCCTCCTGGTCAGTATTTATTGTACTCTCCAAGTCACTATTTATTGTACTCTCCAGGTCAATATTTATTGTACTCTCCAGGTCAGTATTGATTGTACTCTCCAAGTCTCTATTTATTGTACTCTCCAGGTAATTATTTATTGTTCTCTCCAGGTCACTATATTTTGTACTCTCCAGGTCAATATTTATTGTACTCTCCAGGACAGTATTTCCTGTAATCTCCAGGTCAGTATTTATCGCCCTCTCCAGGTCAGTATTTATTATACTCTCCAGGTCTGTATTTATTACCCTCTCCAGGTCAGTATTTATTACCCTCTCCAGGTCAGTATTTATTGTACTCTCCAGGTCAGTATTTATTGTACTCTCCAGGTCAGTATTTATTGCCCTCTCCAGGTCAGTATTTATTGTACTCTCCAGGTCAGTACTTATTGTACTCTCCAGGCAGTATTTATTGTACTTCCAGGTCAGTATTTATTGTACTCTCCAGGTCAGTATTTATTGTACTCTCCAGGTCAGTATTTATTGTATTCTCCAAGTCAGTACTAATTGTACTCTCTAGTTATGTATTTATTGTACTCTCCAGGTCAGTATTTATTGTATTCACCAGGTCAATATTTGTTGTACTCTCCAGGACAGTATTTATTGTACTCTCCATGTCAGTATTTATTGCACTCTCCCGGTCAGTATTTATTGCCCTCTCCAGGTCAGTGTTTATTGTACTCTCCAGGTCAGTATTTATTGTACTCTCCAGGTCAGTATTTATTGTACTCTCCAGGTCATTATTTATTGCCCTCTAAAGGTCAGTATTTATTGTACTCTCCAGGTCAGTATTTATTGTAATCTCCATGTCAGTACTTATTGTACTCTCCAGGTCAGTATTTATTGTACTTACAGGTTTGTATTTATTGTACTCTCCAGGTCAGTATTTATTGTACTCTCCAGTTCAGTATTTATTGTACACTCCAAGTCAGTATTAATTGTACTCTCCAGGTCAGTATTTATTGTACTCTCCAGCTCAGTATTTATTGCCCTCTCCAGGTCAGTATTTATTGTTTTCTCCAGGTCAGTATTTATTTTACTCTCCAGGTCAGTATTTATTGTACTCCCCAGGTCAGTATTTATTACCCTCTCCAGGTCAGTATTTATTGTACTCCCCAGGTCAATATTTATTGTACTCTCCACGTGAGTATGTATTGTCCTCTCCAGGTCTGTATTTATTGTACTTTCCAGGTCAGTATTCATTGTACTTTCCAGGTCAGTATTCATTGTACTCTCCAGGTCAGTATTTATTTTACTCTCCAAGTCAGTTTTTATTGTACTCTCCAGGTCAGTATTTATTTTACTCTCCAGGTCAGTATTTATTGTACTCCCCAGGTCAGTATGTATTGCCATCTCCAGGTCAGTATTTATTTTACTCCCCAGGTCAATATTTATTGTACTCTCCAGGTTAGTATTTAAAACCCTCTCCCGGTCAGTATTTATTGTCCTGTCCAGGTCAGTATTTATTATTCTATCCAGGTCAGTATTTATTGTACTCTCCAATTCAGTTTTTATTGCACTATCCAGGTCAGTTTTTATTGTACTCTCCAGGTCAGTATTTATTGTACTCTCCAGGTCAGTATTTATTGTACTCTGCAGGTCAGTATGTATTATACTCTCCAGAAATGTATTTATTACCCTCTCTTTGTCAGTATTTATTACCCGCTCCAGGTCTGTATTTATGGTACTCTCCAGGTCAGTATTTATTGTACTCTCCAAGTCACTATTTATTGTACTCTCCAGGTCAGTATTTATTGTTCCCTCCAGGTCAGTATTTATTGTACTCTCCAGGTCAGTATTTATTGCACTCTCCAGATCAGTATTTATTGCCCTCTCCAGGTCAGTATTTATTGAACTCTCCAGGTCAGTATTATATTGCTCTCCAGATCAGTATTTATTGCCCTATCCTGGTCAGTATTTATTGTATTCTCCAGGTCAGTATTTATTTTACTCTCCAGGTCAGTATTTATTGTACTCCCAAGGTCAGTATTTATTACCCTCTACAGGTCAGTATTTATTTTACTCCCCAGGTCAATATTTGTTGTACTCTCCAGGACAGTATTTATTGTACTCTCCATGTCAATATTTATTGTACTCTCCCGGTCAGTATTTATTGCCCTCTCCAGGTCAGTGTTTATTGTACTCTCCAGGTCAGTATTTATTGTACTCTCCAGGTCAGTATTTATTGTACTCTCCAGGTCAGTATTTATTGCCCTCTAAAGGTCAGTATTTATTGTACTCTCCAGGTCAGTATTTATTGTAATCTCCAGGTCAGTACTTATTGTACTCTCCAGGTCAGTATTTATTGTACTTCCAGGTTTGTATTTATTGTACTCTCCAGGACAGTATTTATTGTACTCTCCAGTTCAGTATTTATTGTACACTCCAAGTCAGTATTAATTGTACTCTCCAGGTCAGTATTTATTGTACTGTCCAGCTCAGTATTTATTGCCCTCTCCATGTCAGTATTTATTGTTTTCGCCAGGTCAGTATTATTTTACTCTCCAGGTCATTATTTATTGTACTCCCCAGGTCAGTATTTATTACCCTCTCCAGGTCAGTATTTATTGTACTCCCCAGGTCAATATTTATTGTACTCTCCACGTCAGTATGTATTGTACTCTCCAGGTCTGTATTTATTGTACTTTCCAGGTCAGTATTCATTGTACTTTCCAGGTCAGTATTTATTGTACTCTCCAGGTCAGAATTTATTTTACTCTCCAAGTCAGTTTTTATTGTACTCTCCAGGTCAGTATTTATTTTACTCCCCAGGTCAATATTTATTGTACTCTCCAGGTAAGTATTTAAAACCCTCTCAAGGTCAGTATTTATTGTCCTGTCCAGGTCAGTATTTATTATTCTATCCAGGTCAGTATTTAATGTACTCTCCAATTCAGTTTTTATTGCACTATCCAGGTCAGTTTTTATTGTACTCTCCAGGTCAGTATTTATTGTACTCTCCATGTCAGTATTTATTGTACTCTACACGTCAGTATGTATTATACTCTCCAGAAATGTATTTATTACCCTCTCTTTGTCAGTATTTATTACCCGCTCCAGGTCTGTATTTATTGTACTCTCCAAGTCACTATTTATTGTACTCTCCAGTTCAGTACTTATTTTACTCTACAATTCAGTTTTTATTGTACTCTCCAGGTCGTATTTATTGTTCCCTCCAGGTCAGTATTTATTGTACTCTCCAGGTCAGTATTTATTGTACTCTCCAGGTCAGTATTTATTGCCCTCTCCAGGTCAGTATTTATTGAACTCTCCAGGTCAGTATTTATTGTGCTCTCCAGGTCAGTATTTATTGCCCTATCCTGGTCAGTATTTATTGTATTCTCCAGGTCAGTATTTATTTTACTCTCCAGGTCAGTATTTATTGTACTCCCAAGGTCAGTATTTATTACACTCTACATGTCAGTATTTATTTTACTCCCCAGGTCAATATTTGTTGTACTCTCCAGGACAGTATTTATTGTACTCTCCATGTCAGTATTTATTGTACTCTCCCGGTCAGTATTTATTGCCCTCTCCAGGTCAGTGTTTATTGTACTCTCCAGGTCAGTATTTATTGTACTCTCCAGGTCAGTATTTATTGTACTCTCCAGGTCAGTATTTATTGCCCTCTAAAGGTCAGTATTTATTGTACTCTCCAGGTCAGTATTTATTGTAATCTCCAGGTCAGTACTTATTGTACTCTCCAGGTCAATATTTATTGTACTTCCAGGTTTGTATTTATTGTACTCTCCAGGACAGTATTTATTGTACTCTCCAGTTCAGTATTTATTGTACACTCCAAGTCAGTATTAATTGTACTCTCCTGGTCAGTATTTATTGTACTGTCCAGCTCAGTATTTATTGCCCTCTCCATGTCAGTATTTATTGTTTTCTCCAGGTCAGTATTATTTTACTCTCCAGGTCATTATTTATTGTACTCCCCTGGTCAGTATTTATTACCCTCTCCAGGTCAGTATTTATTGTACTCCCCAGGTCAATATTTATTGTACTCTCCACGTCAGTATGTATTGTACTCTCCAGGTCTGTATTTATTGTACTTTCCAGGTTTGTGTTCATTGTACTTTCCAGGTCAGTATTTATTGTACTCTCCAGGTCAGAATTTATTTTACTCTCCAAGTCAGTTTTTATTGTACTCTCCAGGTCAGTATTTATTTTACTCCCCAGGTCAATATTTATTGTACTCTCCAGGTAAGTATTTAAAACCCTCTCAAGGTCAGTATTTATTGTCCTGTCCAGGTCAGTATTTATTATTCTATCCAGGTCAGTATTTAATGTACTCTCCAATTCAGTTTTTATTGCACTATCCAGGTCAGTTTTTATTGTACTCTCCAGGTCAGTATTTATTGTACTCTCCAGGTCAGTATTTATTGTACTCTGCAGGTCAGTATGTATTATACTCTCCAGAAATGTATTTATTACCCTCTCTTTGTCAGTATTTATTACCCGCTCCAGGTCTGTATTTATTGTACTCTCCAAGTCACTATTTATTGTACTCTCCAGTTCAGTACTTATTTTACTCTACAATTCAGTTTTTATTGTACTCTCCAGGTCAGTATTTATTGTTCCCTCCAGGTCAGTATTTATTGTACTCTCCAGGTCAGTATTTATTGTACTCTCCAGGTCAGTATTTATTGCCCTCTCCAGGTCAGTATTTATTGAACTCTCCAGGTCAGTATTTATTGTGCTCTCCAGGTCAGTATTTATTGCCCTATCCTGGTCAGTATTTATTGTATTCTCCAGGTCAGTATTTATTTTACTCCCCAGGTCAATATTTGTTGTACTCTCCAGGACAGTATTTATTGTACTCTCCATGTCAGTATTTATTGTACTCTCCCGGTCAGTATTTATTGCCCTCTCCAGGTCAGTGTTTATTGTACTCTCCAGGTCAGTATTTATTGTACTCTCCAGGTCAGTATTTATTGTACTCTCCAGGTCAGTATTTATTGCCCTCTAAAGGTCAGTATTTATTGTACTCTCCAGGTCAGTATTTATTGTAATCTCCAGGTCAGTACTTATTGTACTCTCCAGGTCAGTATTTATTGTACTTCCAGGTTTGTATTTATTGTACTCTCCAGGACAGTATTTATTGTACTCTCCAGTTCAGTATTTATTGTACACTCCAAGTCAGTATTAATTGTACTCTCCAGGTCAGTATTTATTGTACTGTCCAGCTCAGTATTTATTGCCCTCTCCATGTCAGTATTTATTGTTTTCTCCAGGTCAGTATTATTTTACTCTCCAGGTCAGTATTTATTGTACTCCCCAGGTCAGTATTTATTACCCTCTCCAGGTCAGTATTTATTGTACTCCCCAGGTCAATATTTATTGTACTCTCCACGTCAGTACGTATTGTACTCTCCAGGTCTGTATTTATTGTACTTTCCAGGTCAGTATTCATTGTACTTTCCAGGTCAGTATTTATTGTACTCTCCAGGTCAGAATTTATTTTACTCTCCAAGTCAGTTTTTATTGTACTCTCCAGGTCAGTATTTATTTTACTCCCCAGGTCAATATTTATTGTACTCTCCAGGTAAGTATTTAAAACCCTCTCAAGGTCAGTATTTATTGTCCTGTCCAGGTCAGTATTTATTATTCTATCCAGGTCAGTATTTAATGTACTCTCCAATTCAGTTTTTATTGCACTATCCAGGTCAGTTTTTATTGTACTCTCCAGGTCAGTATTTATTGTACTCTCCAGGTCAGTATTTATTGTACTCTGCAGGTCAGTATGTATTATACTCTCCAGAAATGTATTTATTACCCTCTCTTTGTCAGTATTTATTACCCGCTCCAGGTCTGTATTTATTGTACTCTCCAAGTCACTATTTATTGTACTCTCCAGTTCAGTACTTATTTTACTCTACAATTCAGTTTTTATTGTACTCTCCAGGTCAGTATTTATTGTTCCCTCCAGGTCAGTATTTATTGTACTCTCCAGGTCAGTATTTATTGTACTCTCCAGGTCAGTATTTATTGCCCTCTCCAGGTCAGTATTTATTGAACTCTCCAGGTCAGTATTTATTGTGCTCTCCAGGTCAGTATTTATTGCCCTATCCTGGTCAGTATTTATTGTATTCTGCAGGTCAGTATTTATTTTACTCTCCAGGTCAGTATTTATTGTACTCCCAAGGTCAGTATTTATTACCCTCTACAGGTCAGTATTTATTTTACTCCCCAGGTCAATATTTATTGTACTCTCCAGGTCAGTATTTATTGTACTCACCAGGTCTGTATTTATTGTACTCTCCAGGTCAGTATTTATTGCCCTCTCCAGGTAAGTATTTATTGTACTCTCCTGATCAGTATTTATTGTACTCCCTAAGTCAGTATTAATTTTACTCTCCAGGTCAGTATTTATTGTACTCTCCAGGTCAGTATTTATTGTACTCTTCAGGTCTATATTTATTGTACTCTCCAGGTCAGCGTTTATTGTACTCTCCAGGTCAGTATTTATTACCCTATCCAGGTTAGTATTTATTGTTCTCTCCAGGTCAGTATTTATTGTACTCTCCAGATCAGTATTTATTGTTCTCTCCAGGTCAGTATTTATTGTAATCTCCAGTCATTATTTATTCTACTCTCCAGGGCAGTATTTATTGTACTATCCAGGTCATTATTTATTGTACCCTCCAGGTCAGTGTTTATTGTACTCTCCAGGTCAGTATTTATTACCCTCTCCAGGTCAGTATTTATTGTACTCTCCATGTCAGAATTTATTGTACTCTCCAAAACAGTATTTATTGTACTCTCCAGGTCAGTATTTAATGTTCCCTCCATGTCAGTATTTATGCCCTATCCAGGCCAGTATTTATTGTACTCTCCAGGTCAGTATTTATTGTACTCTCCATGTCAGAATTTATTGTACTCTCCAGGACAGTATTTATTGTACTCTCCAGGTCAGTATTTAATGTTCTCTCCAGGTCAGTATTTATGCCCTATCCAGGCCAGTATTTATTGTACTCTCCAGGTCAGTATTTATTGTACTCTGCGGGTTAGTATTTATTGCCCTATCCAGGTTAGTATTTATTTTACTCCCAGGTCAGTACTTATTGTACTCTCCAGGTCAGTATTTATTGTACTCTCCAGGTCAATATTTATTGTACTCTCCAGGTCAGTATTTATTGTACTCTCCAGGTCAGCATTTATTGTACTCTCCAGGTCAGTATTGATTACCCTCTCCAGGTCAGTATTTATTGTACTCTCCAGGTAAGTATTTAAAACCCTCTCCAGGTCAGTATTTATTGTCCTGTCCTGGTCAGTATTTATTATTCTATCCACGTCAGTATTTATTGTACTCTCCAGGTCAGTATTTATTGTACTCTGCAGGTCAGTATGTATTATACTCTCCAGATAAGTATTTATTACCCTCTCCATGTCAGTATTTATTACCCGCTCCAGATCTGTATTTATGGTACTCTCCAGGTCAGTATTTATTGTACTCTCCAAGTCACTATTTATTGTACTCTCCAACTCAGTACTTATTGTACTCTCCAATTCAGTTTTTATTGTACTCTCCAGGTCAGTATTTATTGTTCCCTCCAGGTCAGTATTTATTGTACTCTCCAGGTCAGTATTTATTGTACTCTCCAGGTCAGTATTTATTGCCCTCTCCAGGTCAGTATTTTTTGAACTCTCCAGGTCAGTATTTATTGTGCTCTCCAGGTCAGTATTTATTGCCCTCTCCTGGTCAGTATTTATTGTATACTCCAGGTCAGTATTTATTTTACTCTCCAGGTCAGTATTTATTGTACTCCCAAGGTCCAAATTTATTACCCTCCAAAGGTCAGTATTTATTTTAATCACCAGGTCAATATTTATTGTACTCTCCAAGTCAGTATTAATTGTACTCTCCAGGTCAGTATGTATTGTACTCTCCAGGTCAGTATTTATTGCCCTCTCCAAGTCAGTATTTATTGCCCTCTCCAAGTCAGTATGTATTGTACTCTCCAGGTCAGTATGTATTGTACTCTCCAGGTCAGTATTTATTGCCCTCTCCAGGTCAATAATTATTGTACTTCCAGGTCAGTATTTATTGTACTCTCCAGGTCAGTATTTTTTGTACTCTCCAGTTCAGTATTTATTGTAATCTCCAAGTCAGTATTAATTGTACTCTCCAGGTCAGTATTTATTGTACTCTCCAGGTCATATTTATAGCCCTCTCCAGGTCAGTATTTATTGTACTCTGCAGGTCAGTATTTATTGTTCTCTCGTGGTCAGTATTTATTGCCCTCTCCTGGTCAGTATTTATTGTTTTCTCCAAGTCATTATTTATTGTACTCTCCAGGTCAGTATTTATTGTACTCTCCAATTCAGTTCTTATTGTACTCTCCATGTCAGTATTTATTTACTCTCCAAGTCACTATTTATTGTACTCTTCAGGTCAGTATTTTTTGTAATCTCCAGGTCAGTACTTATTGTACTCTCCAGGTCAGTATTTATTGCCCTCTCCAGGTCAGTATTTAATGTAATCTCCAGGTCAGTACTTATTGTACTCTCCAGGTCAGTATTTATTGTACTCTCCAGGTCAGTATTTATTGTACTCTCCAGGTCAGTATTTATTGTACTCTGCTGGTCATTATGTATTATACTCTCCAGATAAGTATTTATTACCCTCTCCATGTCAGTATTTATTACCCGCTCCAGGTCTGTATTTATGGTACTCTCCACGTCAGTATTTATTGCATTATCCAAGTCACTATTTGTTGTACTCTCCAGGTCAGTATTTATTGTTCCCTCCAGGTCAGTATTTATTGTACTCTCCAGGTCAGTATTTATTGTACTCTCCAGGTCAGTATTTATTGCCCTCTCCAGGTCAGTATTTATTGAACTCTCCAGGTCAGTATTTATTGTGCTCTCCAGGTCAGTATTTTTTGTATTCTCCATGTCAGTATTTATTTTACTCTCCAGGTCAGTATTTATTGTACTCCCAAGGTCAGTATTTATTACCCTCTGCAGGTCAGTATTTATTTTACTCACCAGGTCAATCTTTATTGTACTCTCCAGGTCAGTATTTATTGTACTCACCAGGTCTGTATTTATTGTACTCTCCAGGTCAGTATTTATTGCCCTCTCCAGGTCAGTATTTATTGTACTCTTCTGGTCAATATTTATTGTAATCTCCAAGTCAGTATTAATTGTACTCTCTAGGTCAGTATTCATTGTACTCTCCACGTCGGTATGTATTGTACTCTCCAGGTCAATAGTTATTGCCCTCTCCTGGTCAGAATTTATTGTATTCTCCAGGTCAGTATTTATTTTACTCTCTACTTCAGTATTTTTGTTCTCCCCAGGTCAGTATGTATTGCCCTCTCCAGATCAGTATTTATTTTACTCTGCAGGTCAGTATTTATTCTACTCTCCAGTTCTGTATTTATTGTACTCTCAAGGTCAGTATATATTGTACTCTCCAGGTCAGTATTTATTGTACTCTCCAGGTCAGTATTTATTCTACTCTCCACGTCTGTATTTATTGTACTCTCCAGGTCAGTATTTATTGTACTCTCCAGGTCAGTATTTATTGTACTCTCCAATTCAGTTTTTATTGTACTCTCCACGTCAGTATTTATTGTACTCTCCAGGTCAGTATTCATTGTACTCTCCAGGTCTGTATTTATTACTCTCTCCAGGTCAGTATTTATTGTACTCTCCAGGTCAGTACTTATTGTACTCTCCAGGTCAGTATTTATTGTACTCTCCAGGTCAATATTTATTGTACTCTCCAGGTCAGCATTTATTGTATTCTCCAGGTCAGTATTTATTACCCTCTCCAGGACAGTATTTATTGTACTCTCCAGGTAAGTATTTATTACCCTCTCCAGTTCAGTATTTATTGTACTCTCCAGGTCAGTATTTATTCCCCTCTCCAGGTCAGGATTTATTACCCGCTCCAGGTCTGTATTTATGGTACTCTCCAGGTCAGTATTTATTGTACTCTCCAAGTCACTATTTATTGTACTCTCCAGGTCAGTATTTATTGTATTCTCCAATTCAGTTTTTATTGTACTCTCCAGGTCAGTATTTATTGTTCCCTCCAGGTCAGTATTTATTGTACTCTCCATGTCAGTATTTATTGTACTCTCCAGGTCATCATTTATTGTACTCTCCAGGTCAGTATTTATTGTACACGCAAGGTCAGTATTTATTGCCCACTCCAAGTCAGTATTTATTGCACTCTCCAGGTCAGTATTTATTGTACTCTCCGTGTCACTATTTATTATTCTATCTAGGTCAGTATTTATTGTACTCTCCAAGTCACTATTAATTGTTCTCTCCTGGTCACTATTTATTGTACTCTCCAATTCAGTTTTTATTGTACTCTCCAGGTCAGTATTGATTGTACTCTCCAATCAGTATTTATTGTACTCTCCAGGTCAGTCTTTATTGTACTCTCCAGGTCAGTATTTATTGCACTCTCCAGGTCAGTATTTATTGAACTCTACAGGTCAGTATTTATTACCCTCTCCAGGTCAGTATTGATTGTACTCTCCAGGTCAGTATTTATTGTAATCTCCAGGTCAGTATTTATCACCCCCTCCAGGTCAGTATTTATTACCCTCTCCAGGTCAGTATTTATTGTACTCTCCAGGTCAGTATTTATTGCACTCTCCAGGTCAGTGTTTATTGTGCTCTCCAGGTTAGTATTTATTGTACTCTCCAGGTGATTATTTATTCTGCTCACCAGGTCAGTATTTATTGTACTCTCCAGGTCAGTATTAATTGTACTCTCCAGGTCAGTATTTATTTTACTCTCCAGGTCAGTATTTATTGTACTCTCCACGTCAGTATTTATTGCCCTCTCCAGGTCAGTATTTATTGTACTCTGCAGGTCAGTATTTATTGCCCTCTCCAGACCAGTATTTAATGTACCCTCTAGGTCAGTATTTATTGTACTCTCCAGGTCAGTATTTATAGTACACTCCAGGTCAGTATTTATTGTACTCACCAGGTCAGTATTTATTGCACTCCCCAGGTCAGTATTTATTATACTCTCCAAGTCAGTATTTATTACCCTCTCCAGTTCAGTATTTATTGTATTCTCTCGGTCAGTGTTTGTTTTACTCTCCAGGTCAGTATTTATTACCCCCTCCAGGTCAGTATTTATTACCCTCTCCAGGTCAGTATTTATTTTACTCCCCAAGTCAGTATTTATTTTACTACACAGGTCAGTATTTATTTTACTCACCAGGTCAGTATTTATTGTACTCTTCAGGTTAGTATTTATTGTACTCTCCAGGTCATTATTTATTCTACTCACCAGGTCAGTATTTATTATACTCTCCAGATCAGTATTTATTGCCCTCTCCAGGTCAGTATTTATTGTACTCTCCAGGTCAGTATTTATTGCCCTCTCCAGGCCAGTATTTAATTTACCCTCTAGGTCAGTATTTATTGTACTCTCCAGGTCAGTATTTATAGTAGACTCCAGGTCAGTATTTATTGCACTCTCCAGGTCAGTATTTATTGCACTCCCCAGGTCAGTATTTATTATACTCTCCAGGTCAGTATTTATTACCCTCTCCAGGTCAGTATTTATTGCATTCTCCAGGTCAGTATTTGTTTTACTCTCCAGGTCAGTATTTATTACCCCCTCCAGGTCAGTATTTATTACCCTCTCCAGGTTAGTATTTATTTTACTCTCCAAGTCAGTATTTATTTTACTACACAGGTCAGTATTTATTATACTCTCCAGGTCAGTATTTATTGTACTCTCCAGGTCAGAATTTATTACTGTCTCCAGGCCATTATTTATTGTACTCTCCAGGTCAGTATTTATTGTAATCTCCAGGTCAGAATTTTTTGTACTCTCCAGTTCTGTATTTATTTCCCTCTCCAGGTCAGTATGTATTGTACTCTCCAGGTCTGTATTTATTACTCTCTCCAGGTCTGTATTTATTACCCTCTCCATGTCAGTATTTTTTGTACTCTCCAAGTCTGTATTTATTACCCTCTCCAGGTCAGTATTTATTGTACTCTCCAGGTCTGTATTTATTACTCTCTCCAGATCAGCATTTATTACCCCCTCCAGGTCAGTATTTATTGTACTTCCCATGTCAGTATTTATTGTACTCTCCAGGTCAGTTTTTATTGTACTCTCCAGGTCTGTATTTATTGTTCTCTCCAGGTCAGTATTTATTGTATTCTCCATGTCAGTATTTATTGTACTCTCCAGGTAAGTATTTATTGTACTCTCCAGGTCAGTATTTATTGTACTCTCCAGGTCAGTATTTATTACCCTCTTGGGTCAGCATTTATTGTACTCTCCAGGTCAGTATTTATTGCACTCTCCAGGTCTGTATTTATTGTACTCTCCAGGTCAGTGTTTATTGTATTCTCCATGTCAGTATGTATTACTCTCTCCAGCTCAGTATTTATTGTACTCTCCAGGTCAGTATTTATTGTCCTGTTCAGTCCAGTATTTATTATTCTATCCAGGTCAGTATTTATTGTACTCTCCAAGTCACTATTAATTGTTCTCTCCAGGTCAGTATTTATTGTACTCTCCAGATCAGTATTTATTACCCTCTCCAGGTCAGCATTTATTGTACTCTCCAGGTCAGTATTTATTGTACTCTCCAGGTCAGTATTCATTGTACTCTCCAGGTCAGTATTTATTGTACTCACCAGGTCAGTATTTATTGCACTCTCCAGGTCAGTATATATTGAACTCTACAGGTCAGTATTTATTACCCTCTCCAGGTCAGTATTGATTGTACTCTCCAGGTCAGTATTTATTGTACTCTCCAGGTCAATATTTATTGTACTCTCCAGGCCAGTATTTATTGTACTCTCCAATTCAGCATTTATTGTACTCTCCAGGTCAGTATTTATTACATTCTCCAGGTCAGTATTTATTGTACTCTCTACTTCAGTATTTTTGTTCTCCCCAGGTCAGTATGTATTGCCCTCTCCAGATCAGTATTTATTTTATTCTCCAGGTCAGTATTTATTCTACTCTCCAGTTCTGTATTTATTGTACTCTCCAGATCAGTATTTATTGTAATCTCCAGGTCATTATTTATTCTACTCTCCAGGGCAGTATTTATTGTACTCTACAGGTCATTATTTATTGTACTCTCCAGGTCAGTATTTATTGTACTCTCCAGGTCAGTATTTATTATCCACTCCAGGTCAGTATTTATTGTACTCTCCATGTCAGAATTTATTGTACTCTCCAGGTCAGTATTTATTGTACTCTCCAGGTCAGTATTTAATGTTCTCTGCAGGTCAGTATTTATGCTCTATCCAGGCCAGTATTGATTGTACTCTCCAGGTCAGTATTTATTGTACTCTCCGGGTTAGTATTTATTGCCCTCGCCAGGTTAGTATTTATTGTACTCCCAGGTCAGTACTTAATGTACTCTCCAGGTCAGTATTCATTGTACACTCCAGGTCAATATTTATTGTACTCTCCATGTCAGTATTTATTGTACTCTCCAGGTCAGCATTTATGGTACTCTCCAGTTAAGTATTTATTACCCTCTCCAGTTCAGTATTTATTGTACTATCCATGTCAGTTTTTATTGTACTCTCAAGGTCACTATTTATTGTACTCTCCAGGTCAGTATTTATTCCCCTCTGCAGGTCAGGATTTATTACCCGCTCCAGGTCTGTATTTATGGCACTCTCCAGGTCAGTATTTATTGTACTCTCCAAGTCACTATTTATTGTACTCTCCAGGTCAGTATTTATTGTATTCTCCAATTCAGTTTTTATTGTACTCTCCAGGTCAGTATTTATTGTTCCCTCCAGGTCAGTATTTATTGTACTCTCCATGTCAGTATTTATTGTACTCTCCAGGTTATCATTTATTGTACTCTCCAGATCAGCATTTATGGTACTCTCCAGGTCAGTATTTATTACCCTCTCCAGGTCAGTATTTATTGCACTCTCCAGGTAAGTTTTTAAAACCCCCTCCAGGTCAGTATTTATTGTCCTGTCCAGGTCAGTATTTATTATTCTATCCAGGTCAGTATTTATTGTACTCTCCATGTCAGTATTTATTGTACGCTGCAGGTCAGTATGTATTATACTCTCCAGATAAGTATTTATTACCCTCTTCATGTCAGTATTTATTACCCGCTCCAGGTCTGTATTTATGGTACTCTCCAGGTCAGTATTTATTGTACTATCCAAGTCACTTTTTATTGTACTCTCCATGTCAGTATTTATTGTACTCTCCAATTCAGTTTTTGTTGTACTCTCCAGGTCAGTATTTATTGTTCCCTCCAGGTCAGTATTTATTGTACTCTCCAGGTCAGTATTTATTGTACTCTCCAGGTCAGTATTTATTGCCCTCTCCAGGTCAGTATTTATTGAACTCTCCAGGTCAGTCTTTATTGTGCTCTCCTGGTCAGTATTTATTGTATTCTCCAGGTCAGTATTTATTTTACTCTCCATGTCTGTATTTATTGTACACCCAAGGTCAGTATTTATTACCCTCTACAGGTCAGTATTTATTTTACTCCCCAGGTCAATATTTATTGTGCTCTCCAGGTCAGTATTTATTGTACTCTCCAGGTCAGTATTTATTGCCCTCTCCAGGCCAGTATTTAATGTACCCTCTAGGTCAGTATTTATTGTACTCTCCAGGTCAGTATTTATAGTAGATTCCAGGTCAGTATTTATTGCACACTCCAGGTCAGTATTTATTGCACTCCCCAGGTCAGTATTTATTATACTCTCCAGGTCAGTATTTATTACCCTCTCCAGGTTAGTATTTATTTTACTCTCCAAGTCAGTATTTATTTTACTACACAGGTCAGTATTTATTATACTCTACAGGTCAGTATTTATTGTACTCTCCAGGTCAGAATTTATTACTGTCTCCAGGCCATTATTTATTGTACTCTCCAGGTCAGTATTTATTGTAATCTCCAGGTCAGAATTTTTTGTACTCTCCAGGTGTTTATTTATTACCCTCTCCAGGTCAGTATTTATTGTACTCTCCAGGTCTGTATTTATTACTCTCTCCAGGTCTGTATTTATTACCCTCTACATGTCAGTATTTTTTGTACTCTCCAAGTCTGTATTTATTACCCTCACCAGGTCAGTATTTATTGTACTCTCCAGGTCTGTATTTATTACTCTCTCCAGATCAGCATTTATTACCCTCTCCAGGTCAGTATTTATTGTACTTCCCATGTCAGTATTTATTGTACTCTCCAGGTCAGTTTTTATTGTACTCTCCAGGTCTGTATTTATTGTTCTCTCCAGGTCAGTATTTATTGTACTCTCCAGGTCAGTATTTATTGTACTCTCCAGGTAAGTATTTATTGTACTCTCCAGGTCAGTATTTATTGTACTCTCCAGGTCAGTATTTATTACCCTCTCCAGGTCAGCATTTATTGTACTCTCCAGGTCAGTATTTATTGTACTCTCCAGGTCTGTATTTATTGTACTCTCCAGGTCAGTGTTTATTGTATTCTCCATGTCAGTATGTATTACTCTCTCCAGCTCAGTATTTATTGTACTCTCCAGGTCAGTATTTATTATCCTGTTCAGGTCAGTATTTATTATTCTATCCAGGTCAGTATTTATTGTACTCTCCAAGTCACTATTAATTGTTCGCTCCTGGTCAGTATTTATTGTACTCTCCAATTCAGTTTTTATTGTACTCTCCAGGTCAGTATTTATTGTACTCTCCAAGTCAGTATTTATTGTACTCTCCAGGTCAGTATTTATTGTACTCTCCAGGTCAGTATTTATTACCCTCTCCAGGTCAGCATTTAATGTACTCTCCAGGTCAGTATTTATTGTACTCTTCAGATCAGTATTCATTGCACTCTCCAGGTCAGTATATATTGAACTCTACAGGTCAGTATTTATTACCCTCTCCAGGTCAGTATTGATTGTACTCTCCAGGTCAGTATTTATTGTACTCTCCAGGTCAGTATTTATTGTACTCTCCAGGTCTATATTTATTGTACTCTCCAGGTCAGTATTTATTACCCTCTCCAGGTCAGCATTTATTGTACTCTCCAGGTCAGTATTTATTGTACTCTCCAGGTCAGTATTTATTACACTGTCCAGGTCAGTATTTATTGTACTCTCCAGGTCAGTATTTATTACCCTCTCCAGGTCAGCATTTATTGTACTCTCCAGGTCAGTATTGATTGTACTCTCCAGGTCAGTATTTATTGTACACTCCAGGTCAGTATTTATTGTACTCTCCAGGTCTATATTTATTGTACTCTCCAGGTCAGCGTTTATTGTACTCTCCAGGTCAGTATTTATTACCTTCTCCACCTTCGTATTTATTGTTCTCTCCAGGTCAGTATTTATTGTACTCTCCAGATCAGTAATTATTTTTCTCTCCAGGTCAGTATTTATTGTAATCTCCAGGTCATTATTTATTGTACTCTCCAGGTCAGTACTTAATGTACTCTCCAGGTCAGTATTCATTGTACACTCCAGGTCAATATTTATTGTACTCTCCATGTCAGTATTTATTGTACTCTCCAGGTCAGCATTTATTGTACTCTCCAGGTCAGTATTTATTGTACTCTACAGGTCTTTATTTATTGTACTCTCCAGGTCATTTTTTATTGTACTCTCCAGGTCAGTATTTATTATCCACTCCAGGTCAGTATTTATTGTACTCTCCATGTCAGAATTTATTGTACTCTCCAGGTCAGTATTTATTGTACTCTCCAGGTCAGTATTTAATGTTCTCTCCAGGTCAGTATTTATGCCCTATCCAGGCCAGTATTGATTGTACTCTCCAGGTCAGTATTTATTGTACTCTCCGGGTTAGTATTTATTGCCCTCGCCAGGTCAGTATTTATTGTACTCCCAGGTCAGTACTTAATGTACTCTCCAGGTCAGTATTCATTGTACACTCCAGGTAAATATTTATTGTACTCTCCAGGTCAGTATTTATTACCCTCTCCAGGTCAGTATTTATTTCACTCTCCAGGTAAGTATTTAAAACCCCCTCCAGGTCAGTATTTATTGTCCTGTCCAGGTCAGTATTTATTATTCTATCCAGGTCAGTATTTATTGTACTCTCCAAGTCACTATTAATTGTTCTCTCCTGATCGTTATTTATTGTACTCTCCAATTCTGTTTTTATTGTACTATCCAGGTCAGTATTTATTGTACTCTCCATGTCAGTATTTATTGTACGCTGCAGGTCAGTATGTATTATACTCTCCAGATAAGTATTTATTACCCTCTCCATGTCAGTATTTATTACCCGCTCCAGGTCTGTATTTATGGTACTCTCCAGGTCAGTATTTATTGTACTATCCAAGTCACTATTTATTGTACTCTCCAGGTCAGTATTTATTGTACTCTCCAATTCAGTTTTTGTTGTACTCTCCAGGTCAGTATTTATTGTTCGCTCCAGGTCAGTATTTATTGTACTCTCCAGGTCAGTATTTATTGTACTCTCCAGGTCAGTATTTATTGCCCTCTCCAGGTCAGTATTTATTGAACTCTCCAGGTCAGCATTTATTGTACTCTCCAGGTCAGTATTTATTGTACTCTCCAGGTCTGTATTTATTGTACTCTCCAGGTAAGTGTTTATCGTATTCTCCACGTCAGTGTGTATTACTCGCTCCAGCTCAGTATTTATTGTACACTCTAGGTCAGTATTACTGTCCTGTCCAGGTCAGTGTTTAATATTCTATCCAGGTCAGTATTTATTGTACTCTCCAAGTCATTATTAATTGTTCTCTCCTGGTCAGTATTTATTGTACTCTCCAATTCAGTTTTTATTGTACTCTCCAGGTCAGTATTTATTGTAGTCTCCAAGTCAGTATTTATTGTACTCTCCAGGTCAGTATTTATTGTACTCTCCAGGTCAGTATTTATTCCCCTCTCCAGGTCAGCATTTATTGTACTCTCCAGGTCAGTATTTATTGTACTCTCCAGGTCAGTATTTATTGTACTCTCCAGGTCAGTATTTATTGTACTCTCCAGGTAAGTATTTATTGTACTCTCCAGGTCAGTATTTATTGAACTCTACAGGCCAGTATTTATTACCCTCTCCAGGTCAGTATTGATTGTACTCTCCAGGTCAGTATTTATTGTACTCTCCAGGTCAGTATTTATTGTACTCTCCAGGTCTATATATATTGTACTCTCCAGGTCAGTATTTATTAGCCTCTCCAGGTTAGTATTTATTGTTCTCTCCAGGTCAGTATTTATTGTACTCTCCAGATCAGTATTTATTGTTCTCTCCAGGTCAGTATTTATTGTAATCTCCAGGTCATTATTTATTCTACTCTCCAGGGCAGTATTTATTGTACTCTCCAGGTCATTCTTTATTGTACTCTCCAGGTCAGTATTTATTGTACTCTCCAGGTCAGTATTTATTACCCTCTCCAGGTCAGTATTTATTGTACTCTCCATGTCAGAATTTTTTGTGCTCTCCAGGTCAGTATTTATTGTACTCTCCAGGTCAGTATTTATTGTACTCTCCAGGTCTATATATATTGTACTCTCCAGGTCAGTATTTATTAGCCTCTCCAGGTTAGTATTTATTGTTCTCTCCAGGTCAGTATTTATTGTACTCTCCAGATCAGTATTTATTGTTCTCTCCAGGTCAGTATTTATTGTAATCTCCAGGTCATTATTTATTCTACTCTCCAGGGCAGTATTTATTGTACTATCCAGGTCAGTATTTATTGTACTCTCCATGTCAGTATTTATTGTACGCTGCAGGTCAGTATGTATTATACTCTCCAGATAAGTATTTATTACCCTCTCCATGTCAGTATTTATTACCCGCTCCAGGTCTGTATTTATGGTACTCTCCAGGTCAGTATTTATTGTACTATCCAAGTCACTATTTATTGTACTCTCCAGGTCAGTATTTATTGTACTCTCCAATTCAGTTTTTGTTGTACTCTCCAGGTCAGTATTTATTGTTCGCTCCAGGTCAGTATTTATTGTACTCTCCAGGTCAGTATTTATTGTACTCTCCAGGTCAGTATTTATTGCCCTCTCCAGGTCAGTATTTATTGAACTCTCCAGGTCAGCATTTATTGTACTCTCCAGGTCAGTATTTATTGTACTCTCCAGGTCTGTATTTATTGTACTCTCCAGGTAAGTGTTTATCGTATTCTCCACGTCAGTGTGTATTACTCGCTCCAGCTCAGTATTTATTGTACACTCTAGGTCAGTATTACTGTCCTGTCCAGGTCAGTGTTTAATATTCTATCCAGGTCAGTATTTATTGTACTCTCCAAGTCATTATTAATTGTTCTCTCCTGGTCAGTATTTATTGTACTCTCCAATTCAGTTTTTATTGTACTCTCCAGGTTAGTATTTATTGTAGTCTCCAAGTCAGTATTTATTGTACTCTCCAGGTCAGTATTTATTGTACTCTCCAGGTCAGTATTTATTTCCCTCTCCAGGTCAGCATTTATTGTACTCTCCAGGTCAGTATTTATTGTACTCTCCAGGTCAGTATTTATTGTACTCTCCAGGTCAGTATTTATTGTACTCTCCAGGTAAGTATTTATTGTACTCTCCAGGTCAGTATTTATTGAACTCTACAGGTCAGTATTTATTACCCTCTCCAGGTCAGTATTGATTGTACTCTCCAGGTCAGTATTTATTGTACTCTCCAGGTCAGTATTTATTGTACTCTCCAGGTCTATATATATTGTACTCTCCAGGTCAGTATTTATTAGCCTCTCCAGGTTAGTATTTATTGTTCTCTCCAGGTCAGTATTTATTGTACTCTCCAGATCAGTATTTATTGTTCTCTCCAGGTCAGTATTTATTGTAATCTCCAGGTCATTATTTATTCTACTCTCCAGGGCAGTATTTATTGTACTCTCCAGGTCATTCTTTATTGTACTCTCCAGGTCAGTATTTATTGTACTCTCCAGGTCAGTATTTATTACCCTCTCCAGGTCAGTATTTATTGTACTCTCCATGTCAGAATTTTTTGTGCTCTCCAGGTCAGTATTTATTGTACTCTCCAGGTCAGTATTTAATGTTCTCTCCAGGTCAGTATTTATGCCCTATCCAGGCTAGTATTTATTGTACTCTCCAGGTCAGTATTTATTGTACTCTCCGGGTTAGTGTTTATTGCCCTCTCCAGGTTAGTATTTATTTTACTCCCAGGTCAGTACTTATTGTACTCTCCAGGTCAGTATTTATTGTACTCTCCAGGTCAATATTTATTGTACTCTCGATGTCAGTATTTACTGTACTCTCCAGGTCAGCATTTATTGTACTCTCCAGGTCAGTATTTATTACACTCTCCAGGTCAGTATTTATTGTACTCTCCAGGTAAGTATTTAAAACCTTCTCCAGGTCAGTATTTATTGTCCTGTCCAGGTCAGTATTTATTATTCTATCCAGGTCAGTATTTATTGTACTCTCCAATTCAATTTTTATTGTACTATCCAGGTCAGTTTTTATTGTACTCTCCAGGTCAGTATTTATTGTACTCTCCAGGTCAGTATTTATTGTACTCTGCAGGTCAGTATGTATTATACTCTCCAGATAAGTATTTATTACCCTCTCCATGTCAGTATTTATTACCCGCTCCAGGTCTGTATTTATGGTACTCACCAGGTCAGTATTTATTGTACTCTCCAAGTCACTATTTATTGTACTCTCCAGGTCAGTATTTATTTTACTCTCCAATTCAGTTTTTATTGTACTCTCCAGGTCAGTATTTATTGTTCCCTCCAGGTCAGTATTTATTGTACTCTCCAGGTCACTATTTATTGTACTCTCCAGGTCAGTATTTATTGCCCTCTCCAGGTCAGTATTTATTGAACTCTCCAGGTCAGTATTTATTATCCTCTCCAGGTCATTATTTTTTGTACTCTCCAAGTCTGTATTTATTACCCTCTCCAGGTCAGGATTTATCGTACTCTCCAGGTCTGTATTTATTACTCTCTCCAGGCCAATATTTATTACCCTCTCCAGGTCAGTATTTATTGTACTCCCCATGTTATTATTTATTGTACTCTCCAGGTCAGTTTTTATTGTATTCTCCAGGTCTGTATGTATTGTTCTCTCCAGGTCAGTATTTATTGTACTCTCCAGGTCAGTATTTATTGTACTCTCCAGGTAAGTATTTATTGTACTCTCCAGGTCAGTATTTATTGTACTCTCCAGGTCTGTATTTATTGTACTCTCCAGGTAAGTGTTTATTGTATTCTCCATGTCAGTATGTATTACTCTCTCCAGCTCAGTATTTATTGTACTCTCCATGTCAGTATTTATTGTCCTGTCCAGGTCAGTATTTATTATTCTATCCAGGTCAGTATTTATTGTACTCTCCAAGTCACTGTTAATTGTTCTCTCCTGGTCAGTATTTCTTGTACTCTCCAATTCAGTTTTTATTGTACTCTCCAGGTCAATATTTATTGTAGTCTCCAAGTCAGTATTTATGTTACTCTCCAGGTCAGTATTTATTATACTCTCCAAGTCACTATTTATTGTACTCTCCAGGTCAGTATTTATTGTACTCTCCAATTCAATTTTTATTGTACTCTCCAGGTCAGTATTTATTGTTCCCTCCAGGTCAGTATTTATTGTACTCTCCAGGTCAGTGTTTATTGTACTCTCCATGTCAGTATGTATTCCTCTCTCCAGGTCAATATTTATTGTACTCTCCAGGTCAGTATTTATTGTCCTCTCCAGGTCATTATTTATTACCCTCTCCAGGTCAGTATTTATTACCCTCTCCATGTCAGTATTTTTTGTACTCCCCAAGTCTGTATTTATTACCCTCTCCAGGTCTGTATTTATTACTCTCTCCAGGTCAGTATTTATTACCCTCTCCAGGTCAGTATTTGTTGTACTACCCATGTCAGAATTTATTGTACTCTCCAGGTCTGTTTTTATTGTACTCTCCAGGTCTGTATTTATTGTACTCTGCAGGTCAGTATTTATTGTACTCTCCAGGTCAGTATTTATTGTACTCTCCAGGTAAGTATTTATTGTACTCTCCAGGTCAGTATTTATTGTACTCTCCAGGTCTGTATTTATTGTACTCTCCAGGTAAGTGTTTATTGTATTCTCCACGTCAGTATGTATTACTCTCTCCAGCTCAGTATTTATTGTACTCTCTAGGTCAGTATTTACTGTCCTGTCCAGGTCAGTGTTTAATATTCTATCCAGGTCAGTATTTATTGTACTCTCCAAGTCACTATTAATTGTCCTCACCTGGTCAGTATTTATTGTACTTTCCAATTCAGTTTTTATTGTACTCTCCAGGTCAGTATTTATTGTACTCTTCAAGTCAGTATTTATTGTACTCTCCAGGTCAGTATTTATTGTACTCTCCAGCTCAGTATTTATTACCCTCTCCAGGTCAGCATTTATTGTACTCTCCAGGTCAGTATTTATTGTACTCTCCAGGTCAGTATTTATTGTACTCTCCAGGTCAGTATTTATTGTACTCTCCAGGTCAGTATTTATTGCACTCTCCAGGTCAGTATTTATTGAACTCTACAGGTCAGTATTTATTACCCTCTCCAGGTCAGTATTGATTGTACTCTCCAGGTCAGTATTTATTGTACTCTCCAGGTCAGTATTTATTGTACCCTCCAGGTCTATATATATTGCACTCTCCAGGTCAGTATTTATTAGCCTCTCCATGTTAGTATTTATTGTTCTCTCCAGGTCAGTATTTATTGTACTCTCCAGATCAGTATTTATTGTTCTCTCCAGGTCAGTATTTATTGTAATCTCCAGGTCATTATTTATTCTACTCTCCAGGGCAGCATTTATTGTACTCTCCAGGTCATTATTTATTGTACTCTCCAGGTCAGTATTTATTGTACTCTCCAGGTCAGTATTTATTACCCTCTCCAGGTCAGTATTTATTGTACTCTCCATGTCAGAATTTTTTGTGCTCTCCAGGTCAGTATTTATTGTACTCTCCAGGTCAGTATTTAATGTTCTCTCCAGGTCAGTATTTATGCCCTATCCAGGCCAGTATTTATTGTACTCTCCAGGTCAGTATTTATTGTACTCTCCGGGTTCGTATTTATTGCCCTCTCCAGGTTAGTATTTATTTTACTCCCAGGTCAGTACTTATTGTACTCTCCAGATCAGTATTTATTGTACTCTCCAGCTCAATATTTATTGTACTCTCCATGTCAGTATTTATTGTACTCTTCAAGTCAGTATTTATTGTACTCTCCAGGTCAGTATTTATTGTACTCTCCAGCTCAGTATTTATTACCCTCTCCAGGTCAGCATTTATTGTACTCTCCAGGTCAGTATTTATTGTACTCTCCAGGTCAGTATTTATTGTACTCTCCAGGTCAGTATTTATTGTACTCTCCAGGTCAGTATTTATTGCACTCTCCAGGTCAGTATTTATTGAACTCTACAGGTCAGTATTTATTACCCTCTAGAGGTCAGTATTGATTGTACTCTCCAGGTCAGTATTTATTGTACTCTCCAGGTCAGTATTTATTGTACCCTCCAGGTCTATATATATTGTACTCTCCAGGTCAGTATTTATTAGCCTCTCCATGTTAGTATTTATTGTTCTCTCCAGGTCAGTATTTATTGTACTCTCCAGATCAGTATTTATTGTTCTCTCCAGGTCAGTATTTATTGTAATCTCCAGGTCATTATTTATTCTACTCTCCAGGGCAGCATTTATTGTACTCTCCAGGTCATTATTTATTGTACTCTCCAGGTCAGTATTTATTGTACTCTCCAGGTCAGTATTTATTACCCTCTCCAGGTCAGTATTTATTGTACTCTCCATGTCAGAATTTTTTGTGCTCTCCAGGTCAGTATTTATTGTACTCTCCAGGTCAGTATTTAATGTTCTCTCCAGGTCAGTATTTATGCCCTATCCAGGCCAGTATTTATTGTACTCTCCAGGTCAGTATTTATTGTACTCTCCGGGTTCGTATTTATTGCCCTCTCCAGGTTAGTATTTATTTTACTCCCAGGTCAGTACTTATTGTACTCTCCAGATCAGTATTTATTGTACTCTCCAGGTCAATATTTATTGTACTCTCCATGTCAGTATTTATTGTACTCTCCAGGTCAGCATTTATTGTACTCTCCAGGTCAGTATTTATCACACTCTCCAGGTCAGTATTTATTGTACTCTCCAGGTAAGTATTTAAAACCCTCTCCAGGTCAGTATTTATTGTCCTGTCCAGGTCAGTATTTATTGTTCTATCCAGGTCAGTATTTATTGTACTCTCCAATTCAATTTTTATTGTACTATCCAGGTCAGTTTTTATTGTACTCTCCAGGTCAGTATTTATTGTTCTCTCCAGGTCAGTATTTATTGTACTCTGCAGGTCAGTATGTATTATACTCTCCAGATAAGTATTTATTACCCTCTCCATGTCAGTATTTATTACCCGCTCCAGGTCTGTATTTATGGTACTCTCCAGGTCATTATTTATTGTACTCTCCAAGTCACTAATTATTGTACTCTCCAGGTCAGTATTTATTTTACTCTCCAATTCAGTTTTTATTGTGCTCTCCAGGTCAGTATTTATTGTTCCCTCCAGGTCAGTACTTATTGTACTCTCCAGGTCACTATTTATTGTACTCTCCAGGTCAGTATGTATTGCCCTCTCCAGGTCAGTATTTATTGAACTCTCCAGGTCAGTATTTATTGTGCTCTCCAGGTCAGTATTTATTGCCCTCTCCTGGTCAGTATTTATTGTATTCTCCAGGTCAGTATTTATTTTACTCTCCAGGTCAATATTTATTGTACTCCCAAGGTCAGTATTTATTACCCTCTACAGGTCAGTATTTATTTTACTCCCCAGGTCAATATTTATTGTACTCTCCAGGTCAGTATTTATTGTACTCACCAGGTCTGTATTTATTGTACTCTCCAGGTCAGTATTTATTGCCCTCCCCAGGTCAGTATTTATTGTACTCTTCAGGTCAGTATTTATTGCCCTCTCCAGGACAGTATTTAATGTACCCTCTAGGTCAGTATTTATTGTACTCTCCAGGTCAGTATTTATAGTACACTCCAGGTCAGTATTTATTGTACTCTCCAGGTCATTATTTATTGCACTCCCCAGGTCAGTATTTATTATACTCTCCAGGTCAGTATTTATTACCCTCTCCTGGTCAGTATTTATTGTATTCTCCAGGTCAGTATTTGTTTTACTCTCCAGGTCAGTATTTATTACCCCCTCCAGGTCAGTATTTATTACCCTCTCCAGGTCAGTATTTATTTTACTCCCCAAGTCAGTATTTATTTTACTACCCTGGTCAGTATGTATTATACTCTCCAGGTCAGTATTTATTGTACTCTCCAGGTCAGTATTTATTACCGTCTCCAGGCCATTATTTATTGTACTCTCCAGGTCAGTACTTATTGTACTCTCCAGGTCAGAATTTTTTGGACTCTCCAGGTCTGTATTTATTACCCTCTCCAGGTCAGTATTTATTGTACTCTCCAGGTCTGTATTTATTACTCTCTCCAGGTCAGTATTTATTGTGCTCTCCATGTCAGTATTTATTGTACTCTCCAGTTTAGTTTTTATAAGTGCTCTCCAGGTCAGTATTTTTGTACTCTCCAGGTCAGTATTTATTGTACTCTCCAGGTAAGTATTTATTGTACTCTCCAGGTCAGTATTTATTGTACTCTCCTGGTCAGTATTTATTACCCTCTCCAGGTCAGCATTTATTGTACTCACCAGGTCAGTATTTATTGTACTCTCCAGGTCTCTATTTATTGTACTCTCCAGGTCAGTGTTTATTGTACTCTCCATGTCAGTATGTATTACTCTCTCCAGGTCAGTATTTATTGTAGTCTCCAGGTCAGTATTTATTGTCCTCTACAGGTCAGTATTTATTACCCTCTCCAGGTCAGTATTTATTACCCTCTCCATGTCAGTATTTTTTGTACTCTCCAAGTCTGTATTTATTACCCTCTCCAGATCAGTATTTATTGTACTCTCCAGGTCTGTATTTATTACTCTCTCCAGGTCTGTATTTATTACCCTCTCTAGGTCAGTATTTATTGTACTCCCCATGTCACTATTTATTGTACTCTCCAGGTCAGTTTTTATTGTACTCTCCAGGTCTGTATTTATTGTTCTCTCCAGGTCAGTATTTATTGTCCTCTCCAGGTCAGTATTTATTGTACTCTCCAGGTAAGTAGTTATTGTACTCTCCAGGTCAGTATTTAATGTACTCTCCAGGTCTGTATTTATTGTACTCTCAAGGTCAGTGTTTATTGTATTCTCCATGTCAGTATGTATTGCTCTCTCCAGCTTCAGTATTTATTGTACTCTCCAGGTCAGTATTTATTGTCCTGTCCAGGTCAGTATTTATTATTCTATTCAGGTCAGTATTTATTATACTCTCCAAGTCACTATTAATTGTTCTCTCCAGGTCAGTATTTATTGTACTCTCCAATTCAGTTTTTATTGTACTCTCCAGGTCAGTATTTATTGTACTCTCCAAGTCAGTATATATGGTACTCTCCAGGTCAGTATTTATTGTACTCTCCAAGTCACTATTTATTGTACTCTCCAGGTCAGTATTTATTGTACTCTCCAATTCAGTTTTTATTGTACTCTCCAGGTCATTATTTCTTGTTCCCTCCAGGTCAGTATTTATTGTACTCTCCAGGTCAGTGTTTAATTTCCTCTCCAGGCCAGTATTTATTGTCCTCCCCAGGTCATTATTTATTACCCTCTCCAGGTCTGTATTTATTACCCTCTCCATGTCAGTTTTTTTTGTACTCTCCAAGTCTGTATTTATTACCCTCTCCAGGTCAGTATTTATTGTACTCTCCAGGTCTGTATTTATTACTCTCTCCAGGTCAGTATTTATTTCCCTCTCAAGGTCAGTATTTATTGTACTCCCCATGTCAGTATTTATTGTACTCTCCAGGTCACTTTTTATTGCACTCTCCAGGTCTGTATTTATTGTTCTCTCCAGGTCAGTATTTATTGTACTCTCCAGGTCAGTATTTATTGTACTCTCCAGGTAAGTATTTATTGTACTCTCCAGGTCAGTATTTATTGTACTCTCCAGGTCTGTATTTATTGTACTCTCCAGGTCAGTGTTTATTGTATTCTCCATGTCAGTATGTATTACTCTCTCCAGCTCAGTATTTATTGTACTCTCCAGGGTGTATTTATTGTCCTGTCCAGGTCAGTATTTATTGTACTCCCCAGGTAAGTATTTATTACCCTCTCCAGTTCAGTATTTATTGTACTATTCAGTTTTTATTGTACTCTCCAGGTCAGTATTTATTGTACTCTCCAAGTCAGTATTTATTGTACTCTCCAGGTCAGTATTTATTGCACTCTCCAGGTCAGTATTTATTACCCTCTCCAGGTCAGCATTTATTGTACTCTCCAGGTCAGTATTTATTGAACTCTACAGGTCAGTATTTATTACCCTCTCCAGGTCAGTATTGATTGTACTCTCCAGGTCTATATTTATTGTACTCTCCAGGTCATTATTTATTACCCTCTCCAGGTTAGTATTTATTGTTCTCTCCCGGTCAGTATTTCTTGTACTCTCCAGATCAGTATTTATTGTTCTCTCCAGGTCAGTATTTATTGTAATCTCCAGTTCATTATTTATTCTGCTCTCCAGTGCAGTATTTATTGTACTCTCCAGGTCATTATTTATTGTGCTCTCCAGGTCAGTATTTATTGTACTCTCCAGGTCAGTGTTTATTACCCTCTCCAGGTCAGCATTTATTGTAGTCTCCAGGTCAGTATTTATTGTACTCTCCAGGTCAGTATTTAATGTTCTCTCCAGGTCAGTATTTATGCCCGATCCGGGCCAGTATTTATTGTACTCTCCAGGTCAGTATTTATTGTTCTCTCCGGGTTAGTATTTAATGCCCTTTCCAGGTTAGTATTTATTTTACTTCCAGTCAGTAGTTATTGTACTCTCCAGGTCAGTATTGATTGTACTCTCCAGATCAATATTTATTGTATTCTCCAGGTCAGTATTTGTTTTACTCTCCAGGTCAGTATTTATTACCCCCTCCAGGTCAGTATTTATTATCCTCTCCAGGTCAGTATTTATTTTACTCCCCAAGTCTGTATTTATTTTACGACCCAGGTCAGTATTTATTATACTCTCCAGGTCAGTATTTATTGTACTCTCCAGGTTTGTATGTATTACCTTCTCCAGGTCAGTATTTATTGTACTCTCCAGGTCTGTATTTATTACTCTCTCCAGGTCAGTATTTATTATCCTCCCCAGGTCAGTATTTATTGTACTCCACATGTCAGTATTTATTGTGCTCTCCATGTCAGTATTTATTGTACTCTCCAGGTCAGTTTTTATTGTTCTCTCCAGGTCAGTATTTATTGCCCTCTCCAGGTCAGTATTTATTGAACTCTCCATGTCAGTATTTATTGTGCTCTCCAGATCAGTATTTATTGCCCTCTCCTGGTCAGTATTTATTGTATTCTCCAGGTCAGTATTTATTTTACTCTCCAGGTCAGTATTTATTGTACTCACCAGGTCTGTATTTATTGTACTCTCCAGGTCAATATTTATTGCCCTCTCCAGGTCAGTATTTATTGTACTCTCCAAGTCATTATTAATTGTACTCTCCAGGTCCGTATTTATTGTACTCTCCAGGTCAGTATTTATTGATCTCTCCAGGACAGTATTTAATGTACCCTCTAGGTCAGTATTTATTGTACTCTCCAGGTCAGTATTTATAGTACACTCCAGGTCAGTATTTATTGTACTCTCCAGGTCCGTATTTATTGCACTCCCCAGGTCAGTATTTATTATACTCTCCAGGTCAGTATTTATTACCCTCTCCAGGTCAGTATTTATTGTATTCTCCAGGTCAGTATTTGTTTTACTCTCCAGGTCAGTATTTATTACCCCCTCCAGGTCAGTATTTATTACCCTCTCCAGTTCAGTATTTATTTTACTCCCCAAGTCGGTATTTATTTTACTTCCCAGGTCAGTATTTATTATACTCTCCAAGTCAGTATTTATTGTACACTCCAGGTCAGTATTTATTACCGTCTCCAGGCCATTATTAATTGTACTCTCCAGGTCAGTATTTATTGTACTCTCCAGGTCTGTATTTATTACTCTCTCCAGGTCAGTATTTATTATCCTCTCCAGGTCAGTATTTATTGTACTCCACATGTCAGTATTTATTGTACTCTCCATTTCATTATTTATTGTACTCTCCAGGTCAGTTTTTATTGTGCTCGCCAGGTCAGTATTTATTGTTCTCTCGAGGTCAGTATTTATTGTAATCTCCAGGTCAGTATTTATTGTACTCTCCAGGTAAGTATTTATTGTACTCTCCAGGTCAGTATTTATTGTACTCTCCAGGTCTGTATTTATTACCCTCTCCAGGTCAGCATTTATTGTACTCTCCAGGTCAGTATTTATTTTACTCTCCAGGTCTCTATTTATTGCACTCTCCAGGTCAGTGTTTATTGTACTCTCCATGTCAGTATGTATTACTCTCTCCAGGTCAGTATTTATTGTACTCTCCAGATCAGTATTTATTGTCCTCTCCAGGTCAGTATTTATTACCCTCTCCAGGTCAGCATTTATTACGCTCTCCATGTCAGTATTTTTTGTACTCTCCTAGTCTTTATTTAGTACCCTCTCCAGGTCAGTATTTATTGTACTCTCCAGGTCTGTATTTATTACTCTCACCAGGTCTGTATTTATTATCCTCTCCAGGTCAGTATTTATTGTACTCCCCATGCCAGTATTTATTGTACTCTCCAGGTCAGTTTTTATTGTACTCGCCAGGTCTGTATTTATTGTTCTCTCCAGGTCAGTATTTATTGTACTCTCCAGGTCAGTATTTATTGTACTCTCCAGGTAAGTATTTATTGTACTCTTCAGGTCAGTATTTATTGTACTTTCCAGGTCTGTATTTATTGTACTCTCCAGGTCAGTGTTTATTGTATTCTCCATGTCAGTATGTGTTACTCTCTCCAGCTCAGTATTTATTGTACTCTTCAGGTCAGTATTAATTGTCCTGTCCAGGTCAGTATTTATTATTCTATCCAGGTCAGTATTTATTGTACTCTCCAAGTCACTATTAATTGTTCTCTCCCGGTCAGTATTTATTGTACTCTCCAATTCAGTTTTTATTGTACTCTCCAGGTCAGTATTTATTATACTCTCCAAGTCAGTATTTATGGTACTCTCCAGGTCAGTATATATTGTACTCTCCAATTCAGTTTTTATTGTACTCTCCAGGTCAGTATTTATTGTTCCCTACAGGTCAGTATTTATTGTACTCTCCAGGTCAGTGTTTATTGTACTCTCCATGTCAGTATGTATTATGCTCTCCAGGTCAGTATTTATTGTACTCTCCAGGTCAGTATTTATTGTCCTCTCCAGGTCATTATTTATTACCCTCTCCAGGTCTGTATTTATTACCCTCTCCATGTCAGCATTTTTTGTACTCTCCAAATCTGTATTTATTACCCTCTCCAGGTCAGTATTTATTGTACTCTCCAGGTCTCTATTTATTACTCTCTCCAGGTCAGTATTTATTACCCTCTCCAGGTCAGTATTTATTGTACTCCCCATGTCAGTATTTATTGTACTCTCCAGGTCAGTTTTTATTGTACTCTCCAGGTCTGTATTTATTGTTCTCTCCAGGTCAGTATTTATTGTACTCTCCAGGTCAGTATTTATTGTACTCTCCAGGTAAGTATTTATTGTACTCTCCAAGTCAGTATTGATTGTACTCTCCCGGTCAGTATTTATTGTACTCTCCAGGTCAGTATTTATTCTACTCTCCACGTCAATATTTATTGCCCTCTCCAGGTCAGTATTTACTGTACTCTCCAGGTCAGTATTTATTGCCCTTTCCAGGTCATTGTTCAATGTACCCTCTTGGTCAATATTTATTGTACTCTCCAGGTCAGTATTTATAGTACACTCCAGGTCAGTATTTATTGTACTCTCCAGGTCAGTATTTATTGCACTCCCCAGGTCAGTATTTATTATACTCTCCAGGTCACTATTTATTAACATCTCCAGGTCAGTATTTATTGTATTCTCCAGGTCAGTATTTGTTTTACTCTCCAGGTCAGTATTTATTAACCCCTCCAGGTCAGTATTTATTACCCTCTCCAGGTCAGTAGTTATTGTACTCTCCAGGTCAGTATTTAATATCCTCTCCAGGTTAGTATTTATTGTACTCTCCAGCTCAGTATTTATTGTTCTCTCCAGGTCAGTATTTATTGTAATCTCCAGGTCATTATTTATTCTACTGTCCAGGGAAGTATTTATTGTACTCTTCAGGTCATTATTTATTGTACTCTCCAGTTCAGTATTTATTACCCTCTCCAGGTCAGTATTTATCGTAATGTCCAGGTCAGTATTTAACGTACTCTCGAGGTCAGTATTTATTGTACTCTCCAGGTCGGTACTTATGACCCTCTCCAGGTCAGTATTTATTACCATCTCTAGGTCATAATTTATAGTACTCTCCAGGTCAGTATTTATTGTACTCTCCAGGTCAGTATTTATGTACTCTCCAGGTCAATACTTATTGCCCTCTCCCGGTCAGTATTTATTTCCCTCTCCAGGTCAGTATTTATTGCCCTCTCCAGGTCAGTATATATTGTACCCTCTCGGTCAGTATTTATTGTACTCTCCAGGTCAGTATTTATTGTAAACTACAGGTCAGTATTTATTGTGCTCTCCAGGTCAGTATTTCTTGCACTCTCCAGGTCAGTATTTATTGTACTCTCCTGGTCATTATTTAATGCCCTCTGCAGGTCAGTGTTTATTATACTCTCCACGTCTGTATTTATTACCCTCTCCAGGTTAGTATTTATAACCCTCTCCAGATCAGTATTTATTGTACTCCCCAGGTCAGAATTTATTGTTCTCTCCAGGTCAGTACTTATTGTACTCTCCAGGTCAGTATTTATTGTACACTCCAGGTCTGTATTTATTGTACTCTCCAGGTAGTATTTATTGTACTCTCCAGGTCAGTATTTATTGTTCTCTCGAGGTCAGCATTTATTGTACTCTCCAGGTCAGTATTTATTACCCTCTCCAGGTTAGTAATACTTGTACTCTCCAGGTCAGTATTTATTGTACTCCCCAGATCAGTATTTATTGTTCTCTCCAGGTCAGTATTTATTGTAATCTCCAGGTCATTATTTATTCTACTGTCCAGGGCAGTATTTATTGCACTCTCCAGGTCATTATTTATTGTACTCTCCAGTTCAGTATTTATTGTACTCTCCAGGTCAGTATTTATTACCCTCTCCAGGTCAGTATTTATTGTAATCTCCAAGTCAGTATTTAATGTACTCTCGATGTCAGTATTTATTGTACTCTCCAGGTCCGTATTTAATGTACTCTACATGTTAGTATTTATTGTACTCCCAGGTCAGTATTTATTGTACTCTCCAGGTCAGTATTTATTACCCTCTCCAGGTCAGTATTTAGTGTAGTCTACAGGTCTGCATTTATTGTACTCTCCAGGTATGTATTTATTACCCTCTCCAGGTTAGTATTTATTGCCCTATCCAGGTCAGTATTGATTGTACTCTCCAGGTCAGTATTTATAGTACTCTCCAGGTCATTATTTATTGTACTCTCCAGGTCAGTATTTATTACCCTCTCCACTTCAGTATTTATTTTACTCCCCAGGTCAGTATTTATTATACTCTCCAGGTCAGTATTTATTGTGCTCTCCAGGTCAGTATTTATTGCCCTCTCCAGGTCTGTGTTTATTATACTCTCCACGTCTGTATTTATTACCCTCTCCAGGTTAATATTTATTACCCTCTCCAGGTCAGTATTTATTGTACTCCCCAGGTCAGTATTTATTGTTCTCTGCAGGCCAGTGTTTAATGTACTCTCCAGGCCAGTACTTATTGTTCTCTCCAAGTCAGTATTTATTGTACACTCCAGGTCAGTATTTATTGTACTCTCCAGGTCAGTATTTATTGTACTCTCCAGGTCAGTATTTATTGTACTCTCGAGGTCAGTATTTATTGTAATCTCCAGGTCAGTATTTAATGTACTCTCGAAGTCAGTATTTATTGTACTCTCCAGGTCCGTATTTAATTTACTCTGCAGGTTAGTATTTATTGTACTCCCAGGTCAGTATTTATTGTACTCTCCAGGTCAGTATTTATTACCCTCTCCAGGTCAGTATTTAGTGTACTCTACAGGTCTGCATTTATTGTACTCTCCAGGTCAGTATTTATTACCCTCTCCAGGTTAGTATTTATTGCCCTATCCATGTCAGTATTTATTGTACTCTCCAGGTCAGTATTTATTGTACTCTCCAGGTCATTATTTATTGTACTCTCCAGGTCAGTATTTATTAACCTTTCCAGTCCAGTATTTATTTTACTCCCCAGGTCAGTATTTATTATACTCCCCAGGTCAGTATTTATTGTGCTCTCCAGGTCAGTATTTATTGTACTCTCCTGGTCAGTATTTATTGCCCTCTCCAGGTCTGTGTTTATTATACTCTCCACGTCTGTATTTATTACCCACTCCAGGTTAGTATTTATTACCCTCTCCAGGTCAGTATTTATCGTAATGTCCAGGTCAGTATTTAACGTACTCTCGAGGTCAGTATTTATTGTACTCTCCAGGTCAGTATTTATGACCCTCTCCAGGTCAGTATTTATTACCATCTCTAGGTCATAATTTATAGTACTCTCCAGGTCAGTATTTATTGTACTCTCCAGGTCAGTATTTATGTACTCTCCAGGTCAATACTTATTGCCCTCTCCCGGTCAGTATTTATTTCCCTCTCCAGGTCAGTATTTATTGCCCTCTCCAGGTCAGTATATATTGTACCCTCTCGGTCAGTATTTATTGTACTCTCCAGGTCAGTATTTATTGTAAACTACAGGTCAGTATTTATTGTGCTCTCCAGGTCAGTATTTCTTGCACTCTCCAGGTCAGTATTTATTGTACTCTCCTGGTCATTATTTAATGCCCTCTGCAGGTCAGTGTTTATTATACTCTCCACGTCTGTATTTATTACCCTCTCCAGGTTAGTATTTATAACCCTCTCCAGATCAGTATTTATTGTACTCCCCAGGTCAGAATTTATTGTTCTCTCCATGTCAGTACTTATTGTACTCTCCAGGTCAGTATTTATTGTACACTCCAGGTCTGTATTTATTGTACTCTCCAGGTAGTATTTATTGTGCTCTCCAGGTCAGTATTTATTGTTCTCTCGATGTCAGCATTTATTGTACTCTCCAGGTCAGTATTTATTACCCTCTCCAGGTTAGTAATTATTGTACTCTCCAGGTCAGTATTTATTGTACTCCCCAGATCAGTATTTATTGTTCTCTCCAGGTCAGTATTTATTGTAATCTCCAGGTCATTATTTATTCTACTGTCCAGGGCAGTATTTATTGCACTCTCCAGGTCATTATTTATTGTACTCTCCAGTTCAGTATTTATTGTACTCTCCAGGTCAGTATTTATTACCCTCTCCAGGTCAGTATTTATTGTAATCTCCAAGTCAGTATTTAATGTACTCTCGATGTCAGTATTTATTGTACTCTCCAGGTCCGTATTTAATGTACTCTACAGGTTAGGATTTATTGTACTCCCAGGTCAGTATTTATTCTACTCTCCAGGTCAGTATTTATTACCCTCTCCAGGTCAGTATTAGGTGTAGTCTACAGGTCTGCATTTATTGTACTCTCCAGGTATGTATTTATTACCCTCTCCAGGTTAGTATTTATTGCCCTATCCAGGTCAGTATTGATTGTACTTTCCAGGTCAGTATTCATGGTACTCTCCAGGTCATTATTTATTGTACTCTCCAGGTCAGTATTTATTACCCTCTCCACTTCAGTATTTATTTTACTCCCCAGGTCAGTATTTATTATACTCTCCAGGTCAGTATTTATTGTGCTCTCCAGGTCAGTATTTATTGTGCTCTCCTGGTCAGTATTTATTGCCCTCTCCAGGTCTGTGTTTATTATACTCTCCACGTCTGTATATATTACCCTCTCCAGGTTAGTATTTATTACCCTCTCCAGGTCAGTATTTATTGTACTCCCCAGGTCAGTATTTATTGTTCTCTGCAGGCCAGTGTTTAATGTACTCTCCAGGCCAGTACTTATTGTTCTCTCCAGGTCACTATATATTGTACACTCCAGGTCAGTATTTATTGTACTCTCCAGGTCAGTATTTATTGTACTCTCCAGGTCAGTATTTATTGTACTCTCGAGGTCAGTATTTATTGTAATCTCCAGGTCAGTATTTAATGTACTCTCGAAGTCAGTATTTATTGTACTCTCCAGGTCCGTATTTAATTTACTCTGCAGGTTAGTATTTATTGTACTCCCAGGTCAGTATTTATTGTACTCTCCAGGTCAGTATTTATTACCCTCTCCAGGTCAGTATTTAGTGTACTCTACAGGTCTGCATTTATTGTACTCTCCAGGTCAGTATTTATTACCCTCTCCAGGTTAGTATTTATTGCCCTATCCATGTCAGTATTTATTGTACTCTCCAGGTCAGTATTTATTGTACTCTCCATGTCATTATTTATTGTACTCTCCAGGTCAGTATTTATTGTACTCTCTAGGTCAGTATTTATTATACTCCCCAGGTCAGTATTTATTGTGCTCTCCAGGTCAGTATTTATTGTACTCTCCTGGTCAGTATTTATTGCCCTCTCCAGGTCTGTGTTTATTATACTCTCCACGTCTGTATTTATTACCCACTCCAGGTTAGTATTTATTACCCTCTCCAGGTCAGTATTTATTGTACTCCCCAGGTCAGTATTTATTGTTCTCTGCAGGTCAGTGTTTATTTTACTCTCCAGGCCGGTACTTATTATACTCTCCAGGTCAGTATTTATTGTAAACTCCAGGTCAGTATTTATTGTACTCTCCAGGTCAGTATTTATTGTACTCTCCAGGTCAGTATTTATTGTACTCTCCAGGTCTGCATTTATTGTACTCTCCAGGTCAGTATATATTACCCTCTCCAGGTTAGTATTTATTGCCCTATCCAGGTCAGTATTTATTGTACTCTCCAGGTCAGTATTTATTGTACTCTCCAGGTCATTATTTATTATAATCTCCAGGTCAGTATTTATTAACCTTTCCAGTCCAGTATTTATTTTACTCCCCAGGTCAGTATATATTGTGCTCTCCAGGTCAGTATTTATTGTACTCTCCTGGTCAGTATTTATTGCCCTCTCCAGGTATGTGTTTATTATACTCTCCACGTCTGTATTTATTACCCACTCCAGGATAGTATTTATTACCCTCTCCAGGTCAGTATTTATTGTAATCTCCAGGTCATTATTTATTCTACTGTCCAGGGCAGTATTTATTGTACTCTTCAGGTCATTATTTATTGTACTCTCCAGTTCAGTATTTATTGTACTCTCCAGGTCAGTATTTATTACCCTCTCCAGGTCAGTATTTATCGTAATGTCCAGGTCAGTATTTAACGTACTCTCGAGGTCAGTATTTATTGTACTCTCCAGGTCAGTATTTATTACCCTGTCGAGGTCAATATTTATTACCATCTCTAGATCATAATTTATAGTACTCTCCAGGTCAGTATTTATTGTACTCTCCAGGTCAGTATTTATGTACTCTCCAGGTCAATACTTATTGCCCTCTCCCGGTCAGTATTTATTTCCCTCTCCAGGTCAGTATTTATTGCCCTCTCCTGGTCAGTATATATTGTACCCTCTTGGTCAGTATTTATTGTACTCTCCAGGTCAGTATTTATTGTAAACTACAGGTCAGTATTTATTGTGCTCTCCAGGTCAGTATTTCTTGCACTCTCCAGGTCAGTATTTATTGTACTCTCCTGGTCATTATTTATTGCCCTCTGCAGGTCAGTGTTTATTATACTCTCCACGTCTGTATTTATTACCCTCTCCAGGTTAGTATTTATAACCCTCTCCAGATCAGTATTTATTGTACTCCCCAGGTCAGAATTTATTGTTCTCTCCAGGTCAGTACTTATTGTACTCTCCAGGTCAGTATTTATTGTACACTCCAGGTCTGTATTTATTGTACTCTCCAGGTAGTATGTATTGTACTCTCCAGGTCAGTATTTATTACCCACTCCAGGTTAGTAATTATTGTACTCTCCAGGTCAGTATTTATTGTACTCCCCAGATCAGTATTTATTGTTCTCTCCAGGTCAGTATTTATTGTAATCTCCAGGTCATTATTTATTCTACTGTCCAGGGCAGTATTTATTGCACTCTCCAGGTCATTATTTATTGTACTCTCCAGTTCAGTATTTATTGTACTCTCCAGGTCAGTATTTATTACCCTCTCCAGGTCAGTATTTATTGTAATCTCCAAGTCAGTATTTAATGTACTCTCGATGTCAGTATTTATTGTACTCTCCAGGTCCGTATTTAATGTACTCTACAGGTTAGTATTTATTGTACTCCCAGGTCAGTATTTATTGTACTCTCCAGGTCAGTATTTATTACCCTCTCCAGGTCAGTATTTAGTGTAGTCTACAGGTCTGCATTTATTGTACTCTCCAGGTATGTATTTATTACCCTCTCCAGGTTAGTATTTATTGCCCTATCCAGGTCAGTATTGATTGTACTCTCCAGGTCAGTATTTATGGTACTCTCCAGGTCATTATTTATTGTACTCTCCAGGTCAGTATTTATTACCCTCTCCACTTCAGTATTTATTTTACTCCCCAGGTCAGTATTTATTATACTCTCCAGGTCAGTATTTATTGTGCTCTCCAGGTGAGTATTTATTGTGCTCTCCTGGTCAGTATTTATTGCCCTCTCCAGGTCTGTATTAATTATACTCTCCACGTCTGTATTTATTACCCTCTCCAGGTTAGTATTTATTACCCTCTCCAGGTCAGTATTTATTGTACTCCCCAGGTCAGTATTTATTGTACTCTCCAGGTCCGTATTTAATTTACTCTGCAGGTTAGTATTTATTGTACTCCCAGGTCAGTATTTATTGTACTCTCCAGGTCAGTATTTATTGTACACTCCAGGTCAGTATTTATTGTACTCTCCAGGTCAGTTTTTATTGTAATCTCCAGGTCAGTATTTAATGTACTCTCGAAGTCAGTATTTATTGTACTCTCCAGGTCCGTATTTAATTTACTCTGCAGGTTAGTATTTATTATACTCCCAGGTCAGTATTTATTGTACTCTCCAGGTCAGTATTTATTACCCTCTCCAGGTCAGTATTTAGTGTACTCTACAGGTCTGCATTTATTGTACTCTCCAGGTCAGTATTTAGTGTACTCTCCAGGTCTGCATTTATTGTACTCTCCAGGTCAGTATTTATTACCCTCTCCAGGTTAGTATTTATTGCCCTATCCATGTCAGTATTTATTGTACTCTCCAGGGCAGTATTTATTGTACTCTCCAGGTCATTATTTATTGTACTCTCCAGGTCAGTATTTATTAACCTTTCCAGTCCAGTATTTATTTTACTCCCCAGGTCAGTATTTATTATACTCCCCAGGTCAGTATTTATTGTGCTCTCCAGGTCAGTATTTATTGTACTCTCCTGGTCAGTATTTATTGCCCTCTCCAGGTCTGTGTTTATTATACTCTCCACGACTGTATTTATTACCCACTCCAGGTTAGTATTTATTACCCTCTCCAGGTCAGTATTTATTGTACTCCCCAGGTCAGTATTTATTGTTCTCTGCAGGTCAGTGTTTATTTTACTCTCCAGGCCGGTACTTATTGTACTCTCCAGGTCAGTATGTACTGTAAACTCCAGGTCAGTATTTATTGCACTCTCCAGGTCAGTATTTATTGTACTCTCCAGGTCAGTATTTATTGTACTCTCCAGGTCTGCATTTATTGTACTCTCCAGGTCAGTATATATTACCCTCTCCAGGTTACTATTTATTGCCCTATCCAGGTCAGTATTTATTGTACTCTCCAGGTCAGTATTTATTGTACTCTCCAGGTCATTATTTATTGTACTCTCCAGGTCAGTATTTATTAACCTTTCCAGTCCAGTATTTATTTGACTCCCCCGGTCAGTATTTATTATACTCCCCAGGTCAGTATATATTGTGCTCTCCAGGTCAGTATTTATTGTACTCTCCTGGTCAGTATTTATTGCCCTCTCCAGGTCTGTGTTTATTATACTCTCCACGTCTGTATTTATTACCCACTCCAGGATAGTATTTATTACCCTCTCCAGGTCAGTATTTATTTTACTCCCCAGGTCAGTATTTATTGTTCTCTGCAGGTCAGTGTTTATTTTACTCTCCAGGTAGGTACTTATTGTACTCTCCAGGTTAGTATTTATTGCACACTCCAGGTCAGTATTTATTGTACTCTCCAGGTCAGTATTTATTGTACTCTCCAGGTCAGTATTTATTGTACTCTCGAGGTCAGCATTTATTGTACTCTCCAGGTCAGTATTTATTACCCTCTCCAGGTTAATATTTATTGTACTCTCCAGGTCAGTATTTATTGTACTCTCCAGGTCAGTTTTTATTGTAATCTCCAGGTCAGTATTTAATGTACTCTCGAAGTCAGTATTTATTGTACTCTCCAGGTCCGTATTTAATTTACTCTGCAGGTTAGTATTTATTATACTCCCAGGTCAGTATTTATTGTACTCTCCAGGTCAGTATTTATTACCCTCTCCAGGTCAGTATTTAGTGTACTCTACAGGTCTGCATTTATTGTACTCTCCAGGTCAGTATTTAGTGTACTCTCCAGGTCTGCATTTATTGTACTCTCCAGGTCAGTATTTATTACCCTCTCCAGGTTAGTATTTATTGCCCTATCCATGTCAGTATTTATTGTACTCTCCAGGTCAGTATTTATTGTACTCTCCAGGTCATTTTTTATTGTACTCTCCAGGTCAGTATTTATTAACCTTTCCAGTCCAGTATTTATTTTACTCCCCAGGTCAGTATTTATTATACTCCCCAGGTCAGTATTTATTGTGCTCTCCAGGTCAGTATTTATTGTACTCTCCTGGTCAGTATTTATTGCCCTCTCCAGGTCTGTGTTTATTATACTCTCCACGACTGTATTTATTACCCACTCCAGGTTAGTATTTATTACCCTCTCCAGGTCAGTATTTATTGTACTCCCCAGGTCAGTATTTATTGTTCTCTGCAGGTCAGTGTTTATTTTACTCTCCAGGCCGGTACTTATTGTACTCTCCAGGTCAGTATGTACTGTAAACTCCAGGTCAGTATTTATTGCACTCTCCAGGTCAGTATTTATTGTACTCTCCAGGTCAGTATTTATTGTACTCTCCAGGTCTGCATTTATTGTACTCTCCAGGTCAGTATATATTACCCTCTCCAGGTTACTATTTATTGCCCTATCCAGGTCAGTATTTATTGTACTCTCCAGGTCAGTATTTATTGTACTCTCCAGGTCATTATTTATTGTACTCTCCAGGTCAGTATTTATTAACCTTTCCAGTCCAGTATTTATTTGACTCCCCAGGTCAGTATTTATTATACTCCCCAGGTCAGTATATATTGTGCTCTCCAGGTCAGTATTTATTGTACTCTCCTGGTCAGTATTTATTGCCCTCTCCAGGTCTGTGTTTATTATACTCTCCACGTCTGTATTTATTACCCACTCCAGGATAGTATTTATTACCCTCTCCAGGTCAGTATTTATTTTACTCCCCAGGTCAGTATTTATTGTTCTCTGCAGGTCAGTGTTTATTTTACTCTCCAGGTAGGTACTTATTGTACTCTCCAGGTTAGTATTTATTGCACACTCCAGGTCAGTATTTATTGTACTCTCCAGGTCAGTATTTATTGTACTCTCCAGGTCAGTATTTATTGTACTCTCGAGGTCAGCATTTATTGTACTCTCCAGGTCAGTATTTATTACCCTCTCCAGGTTAATATTTATTGTACTCTCCAGGTCAGTATTTATTGTACTCTCCAGATCAGTATTTATTGTTCTCTCCAGGTCAGTATTTATTGTAATCTCCATGTCATTATTTATTCTACTGTCCAGGGCAGTATTTATTGTACTCTCCAGGTCATTATTTATTGTACTCTCCAGTTCAGTATTTATTGTCCTCTCCAGGTCAGTATTTATTACCCTCTCCAGGTCAGTATTTATTGTAATCTACAGGTCAGTATTTAATGTACTCTCGAAGTCAGTATTTATTGTACTCTCCAGGTCCGTATTTAATGTACTCTACAGGTTAGTATTTATTGTACTCCCAGGTCAGTATTTATTGTACTCGCCAGGTCAGTATTTATTAGCCTCTCCAGGTCAGTATTTAGTGTACTCTCCAGGTCTGCATTTATTGTACTCTCCAGGTCAGTATTTATTGTACTCTTCAGGTCAGTATTTATTACCCTCTCCAGTTCAGTATTTATTTTACTCCCCAGGTCAGTATTTATTATACTCTCCAGGTCAGTACTTATTGTGCTCTCCAGGTCAGTATTTATTGTACTCTCCTGGTCAGTATTTATAGCCCTCTCCAGGTCTGTGTTTATTATACTCTCCACGTCTGTATTTATTTCCCTCTCCAGGTTAGTATTTATTACCCTCTCCATGTCAGTATAAATTGTACTCCCCAGGTCAGTATTTATTGTTCTCTGCAGGTTAGTGTTTATTGTACTCTCCAGGCCAGTACTTATTGTACTCTCCAGGTCAGGATTTATTGTACACTCCAGGTCAGTATTTATTGTACTCTCCAGGTCAGTATTTATTGTACTCTCCAGGTCAGTATTTATTGTACTCTCGAGGTCAATATTTATTGTGATCTCCAGGTCAGTATTTAATGTACTCTCGAGGTCAGTATTTATTGTACTCTCCAGGTCCGTATTTAATGTACTCTGCAGGTTAGTATTTATTGTACTCCCAGGTCAGTATTTATTGTACTCTCCAGGTCAGTATTTATTACCCTCTCTAGGTTAGTATTTAGTGTATTCTACAGGTATGCATTTATTGTAATCTCCAGGTCAGTATTTAGTACCCGCTCCAGGTTAGTATTTATTGCCCTATCCAGGTCAGTATTTATTGTACTCTCCAGGTCAGTATTTAATGTACTCTCCAGGTCATTATTTATTGTACTCTCCAGGTCAGTATTTATTATACTCCCCTGGTCAGTATTTATTGTGCTCTCCAGGTCAGTATTTATTGTACTCTCCTGGTCAGTATTTATTGCCCTCTCCAGGTCTGTGTTTATTATACTCTCCACGTCTGTATTTATTACGCACTCCAGGTTAGTATTTATTACCCTCTTCAGGTCAGTATTTATTGTACTCTCCAAGTCAGTATTTATTGTTCTCTGCAGGTCAGTGTTTATTTTACTCTCCAGGTCGGTACTTATTGTACTCTCCAGGTCACTATTTATTGTACACTCCAGGTCAGTATTTATTGTACTCTCCAGGTCAGTATTTATTGTACTCTCCAGGTCAGTATTTATTGTACTCTCGAGGTCAGCATTTATTGTACTCTGCAGGTCAGTATTTATTACCCTCTCCAGGTTAGTATTTATTGTACTCTCCAGGTCAGTATATGTTGTACTCTCCCAGATCAGTATTTATTTTTCTCTCCAGGTCATTATTTATTGTAATCTCCATGTCATTATTTATTCTACTGTCCTGGGCAGTATTTATTGTACTCTCCAGGTCATTATTTATTGTACTCTCCAGTTCAGTATTTATTGTACTCTCCAGGTCAGTATTTATTACCCTCTCCAGGTCAGTATTTATTGTAATCTTCAGGTCAGTATTTAATGTACTCTCGAAGTCAGTATTTATTGTACTCTCCAGGTCCGTAGTTAATGTACTCTCCAGGTCAGTCTTTATTAGCCCCTCCAGGTTAGTATTTATTGCTCTATCCAGGTCAGTATTTATTGTACTCTCCAGGTCAGTATTTATTGTACTCTCCTGGTTAGTATTTATTGCCCTCTCCAGGTTAGTATTTATTGTACTCCGAGTTCAGTATTTATTGTACTCTCCAGGTCAGTATGTATTACTCTCTCCAGGTCTGCATTTATTGTACTCTCCAGGTTGGTATTTATTACCCTCTCCAGATTAGTATTTATTGTACTCTCCAGGTCAGTATTTGTTGCACTCTCCAGATCAGTATTTATTATACTCTCCAGGTTCGTATGTATTGCCATCTCCAGGTTAATATTGTTGTACTCCCAGGTCACTATTTATTATACTCTCCAGGTCAGTATTTATTACCCTCTCCAGGTCAGTATTTATTATACTCTCCAGGTCTGCATTTATTGTACTCTCCAGGTCAGCATTTATTACCCTCTCCAGGTTAGTATTTATTGTACTCTCCAGGTCAGTATTTATTGTACTCTCCAGATCAGTATTTATTGTTCTCTCCAGGTCAGTATATATTGTACTCTCCAGGTCATTATTTATTCTGCTCTCCAGGGCTGTATTTATTGTACTCTCCAGGTCATTATTTATTCTACTCTCCAGGTCAGTATTTATTCTACTCTCCAGGTCAGTATTTGTTACCCGCTCCAGGTCAGTACTTATTGTACTCTCCAGGTCAGTATTTATTGTACTCTCCAGGTCAGTATTTATTATACTCTCCAGGTCAGTATTTATTGTACTCTCCAGGTAAGCATTTATTGTACTCTCCAGGTCAGAATTTATTACCCTCACCAGGTCAGTATTTATGGTACTCTCCAGATCATTATTTATTGTAATCTCCAGGTCAGTATTTATTGCCCTATCCAGGTCAGTATTTATTGTACTCTCCAGGTCAGTATTTATTGTACTCTCCTGGTTAGTATTTATTGCCCTCTCCAGGTTAGTATTTATTGTACACCGAGTTCAGTATTTATTGTACTCTCCAGGTCAGTATTTATTACCCTCTCCAGGTCAGTATATATTGTACTCTACAGGTCTGCATTTATTGTACTCTCCAGGTTAGTATTTATTACCCTCTCCAGATTAGTATTTATTGTACTCTCCAGGTCAGTATTTATTGTACTCTCCAGATCAGTATTTATTGTACTCTCCAGCTTAGTATGTATTGCCATCTCCAGGTTAGTATTGTTGTACTCCCAGGTCACTATTTATTATACTCTCCAGGTCAGTATTTATTACCCTCTCCATGTCAGTATTTATTATACTCTCCAGGTCTGCATTTATTGTACTCTCCAGGTCAGTATTTATTACCCTCTCCAGGTTAGTATTTATTGTACTCTCCAGGTCAGTATTTATTGTACTCTCCAGATCAGTATTTATTGTTCTCTCCAGGTCAGTATTTATTGTACTCTCCAGGTCATTACTTATTCTGCTCTCCAGGACAGTATTTATTGTACTCTCCAGGTCATTATTTATTGTACTCTCCAGGTCAGTACTTATTGTACTCTCCAGGTCAGTATTTATTTTACTCTCCAGGTCAGTAATTATTATACTCTCCAGGTCAGTATTTATTGTACTCTCCAGGTAAGCATTTATTGTACTCTCCAGGTCAGTATTTATTACCCTCACCAGGTCAGTATTTATTGTTTTCTCCAGGCCAGTAATTATTGTACTCTCCAGGTCATTATTTCATCTACTACACCTGGTCAGTATTTATTGTACTCTCCAGATCATTATTTATTGTACTCTCCAGGTCAGTATTTATTGTGCTCTCCAGGTCAGTATTTATTGTACTCTCCAGGTCAGTATTTTTTACCCTCTCCAAGTCAGTATTTATTACCCTCTCTAGGTCAGTATTGATTGTACACTCCAGGTCAATATTTATTGTACTCTCCAGGTCAGTATTTATTGTACTCTCCACGTCAGTATTTATTGCCCTCTCCAGGTCAGTATTTACTGTGCTCTCCAGGTCAGTATTTATTGCCCTCTCCAGGTCAGTGTTTAATGTACCCTCTTGGTCAATATTTATTGTACTCTCCAGGTCAGTATTTATTGTACTCTCCAGGTCAGTATTTATTGCACTCCCCATGTCAGTATTTATTATACTCTCCAGGTCAGTATTTATTAACATCTCCAGGTCAGTATTTATTGTATTCTCCCGGTCAGTATTTGTTTTACACTCCAGGTCAGTATTTATTAACCCCTCCAGGTCAGTATTTATTGTACTCTCCAGATCAGTATTTATTGTTTTCTCCAGGCCAGTAATTATTGTACTCTCCAGGTCATTATTTCATCTACTACACCAGGTCAGTATTTATTGTACTCTCCAGATCGTTATTTATTGTACTCTCCAGGTCAGTATTTATTGTACTCTCCAGGTCAGTATTTATTGTACTCTCCAGGTCAATATTTTTTACCCTCTCCAGGTCAGTATTTATTACACTCTCTAGGTCAGTATTGATTGTACACTCCAGATCAATATTTATTGTACTCTCCAGGTTAGTATTTATTGTACTCTCCACGTCAGTATTTATTGCCCTCTCCAGGTCAGTATTTACTGTGCTCTCCAAGTCAGTATTTATTGCCCTCTCCAGGTCAGTGTTTAATGTACCCTCTTGGTCAATATTTATTGTACTCTCCAGGTCAGCATTTATTGTACTCTCCAGGTCAGTATTTATTAACATCTCCAGGTCAGTATTTATTGTATTCTCCCGGTCAGTATTTGTTTTACTCTCCAGGTCAGTATTTATTAACCCCTCCAGCTCAGTATTTATTACCCTCTCCAGGTCAGTAGTTATTGTACTCTCCAGGTCAGTATTTATTAGCCTCTCCAGGTTAGTATTTATTGTACTTTCCAGGTCAGTGTTTATTGTACTCTCCAGATCAGTATTTATTGTTCTCTCCAGGTCAGTATTTATTGTAATCTACAGGTCATTATTTATTGTACTGTCCAGGGAAGTATTTATTGTACTCTCCAGGTCATTATTTATTGTACTCTCCAGTTCAGTATTTATTATACTCTCCAGGTCAGTATTTATTACCCTTTCCAGGTCAGTATTTATTGTAATGTCCAGGTCAGTATTTAATGTACTCTCGAGGTCAGTATTTATTGTACTCTCCAGGTCCGTATTTAATGTACTTTACAGGTTAGTATTTATTGTACTCCCAGGTCAGTATTTATTGTACTCTCCAGGTCAGTATTTATAACCCTCTCCAGGTCAGTATTTAGTGTACTCTCCAGGTCTGCATTTATTGTACTCTCCAGGTCAGTATTTATTACCCTCTCCAGGTTAGTATTTATTGCCCTATCCAGGTCAGTATTTATTGTGCTCTCCAGGGCAGAATTTATTGTACTATCCAGGTCATTATTTATTGTACTCTCCAGGTCAGTATTTATTGCACTCTCCAGGTCAGTATTTATAACCCTCTCCAGATCAGTACTTATTGTACTCTCCAGGTCAGTATTTATTGTACTCTCCAGGTCAGTTTTTATTATACTCTCCAGGTCAGTATTTATTGTACTCTCCAGGTCAGCATTTATTGTACTCTCCAGGTCACTATTTATTCTACTTTCCAGATCAGTATTTATTGTTTTTTCCACGTCAGTAATTATTGTACTCTCCAGGTTATTATTTCATCAACTACACCAGGTCAGTATTCATTGTACTCTCCAGATCACTATTTATTGTACTCTCCAGGTCAGTATTTATTGTACTCTCCAGGTCAGTATTTATTGTACTCTCCAGGTCAGTATTTGTTACCCTCTCCAGGTCACTATCTATTACCCTCTCTAGGTCAGTATTGATAGTATTCTCCAGGTCAATATTTATTGTACTCTCCAGGTCAGTATTTATTGTACTCTCCACGTCAGTATTTATTGACCTCTCCAGGTCAGTATTTACTGTACTCTCCAGGTCAGTATTTATTGCCCTCTCCAGGTCAGTATTTAATGTACCCTCTCGGTCAGTATTTATTGTACTCTCCAGGTCAATATTTATTATACACTCCAGCTCAGTATTTATTGTACTCTCCAGGTCAGTATTTATTGCACTCCCCAGGTCAGTATTTATTGTACTCTCCAGGTCGGTATTTGTTTTACTCTCCAGGGCAGTATTTATCACCCCCTCCAGGTCAGTATTTATTACCCTCTCTAGGTCAGTATTTATTTTACTCCCCAGGTCAGTATTTATTGTACTCTCCAGGTTAGTATTTATTGTACTCTCCAGGTGATTATTAATTCTACTCACCAGGTCAGTATTTATTGAACTCTCCAGGTCAGTATTAATTATACTATCCAGGTCAGCATTTATTGTACTCTCCACGTCAGTATTTATTACCCTCTCCAGGTCATATTTATTGCCCTCTCCAGGTCGGTATTTATTGTACTCTCCAGGTCAGTATTTATTGCCCTCTCCAGGTCAGTATTTATTGTAACCTCTCGGTCAGTATTTATTGTACTCTCCAGGTCAGTATTTATAGTACACTCCAGGTCAGTATTTATTGTACTCTCCAGGTCAGTATTTATTGCACTCCCAAGGTCAGTATTTATTATACTCTCCTGGTCAGTATTTATTACCCTCTCCAGGTCAGTATTTATTGTATTCTCCAAGTCAGTATTTGTTTTACTCTCCAGGTCAGTATTTATTACCCCCTCCAGGTCAGTATTTATGACCCTCTCCAGGTCAGTATTTATTATACTCTCCATGTCAGTATTTAGTGTACTCTCCAGGTCAGTTTTTATTGTACTCTGCAGGTCAGTATTTATTGTTCTCTCCAGGTCAGTATTTATTGTACTCTCCAGGTAAGCATTTATTGTACTCTCCAGGTCACTATTTATTCTACTTTCCAGATCAGTATTTATTGTTTTCTCCACGTCAGTAATTATTGTACTCTCCAGGTTATTATTTCATCAACTACACCAGGTCAGTATTCATTGTACTCTCCAGATCACTATTTATTGTACTCTCCAGGTCAGTATTTATTGTACTCTCCAGGTCAGTATTTATTGTACTCTCCAGGTCAGTATTTGTTACCCTCTCCAGGTCACTATCTATTACCCTCTCTAGGTCAGTATTGATTGTACTCTCCAGGTCAATATTTATTGTACTCTCCAGGTCAGTATTTATTGTACTCTCCACGTCAGTATTTATTGACCTCTCCAGGTCAGTATTTACTGTACTCTCCAGGTCAGTATTTATAGTACACTCCAGGTCAGTATTTATTGTACTCTCCAGGTCAGTATTTATTGCACTCCCAAGGTCAGTATTTATTATACTCTCCTGGTCAGTATTTATTACCCTCTCCAGGTCAGTATTTATTGTATTCTCCAAGTCAGTATTTGTTTTACTCTCCAGGTCAGTATTTATTACCCCCTCCAGGTCAGTATTTATGACCCTCTCCAGGTCAGTATTTATTATACTCTCCATGTCAGTATTTAGTGTACTCTCCAGGTCAGTTTTTATTGTACTCTCCAGGTCAGTATTTATTGTTCTCTCCAGGTCAGTATTTATTGTACTCTCCAGGTAAGCATTTATTGTACTCTCCAGGTCACTATTTATTCTACTTTCCAGATCAGTATTTATTGTTTTCTCCACGTCAGTAATTATTGTACTCTCCAGGTTATTATTTCATCAACTACACCAGGTCAGTATTCATTGTACTCTCCAGATCACTATTTATTGTACTCTCCAGGTCAGTATTTATTGTACTCTCCAGGTCAGTATTTATTGTACTCTCCAGGTCAGTATTTGTTACCCTCTCCAGGTCACTATCTATTACCCTCTCTAGGTCAGTATTGATTGTACTCTCCAGGTCAATATTTATTGTACTCTCCAGGTCAGTATTTATTGTACTCTCCACGTCAGTATTTATTGACCTCTCCAGGTCAGTATTTACTGTACTCTCCAGGTCAGTATTTATTGCCCTCTACAGGTCAGTGTTTAATGTCCCCTCTTGGTCAATATTTATTGTACTCTCCAGGTCAGTATTTAGTGTACACTTCAGGTCAGTATTTATTGTACTCTCCAGGTCAGTATTTATTGCACTCCCCAGGTCAGTATTTATTATAATCTCCAGGTCAGTATTTATTAACATCTCCAGGTCAGTATTTATTGCATTCTCCAGGTCAGTATTTGTTTTACTCTCCAGGTCAGTATTTATTAATCCCTCCAGGACAGTATTTATTAACCTCTCCAGGTCAGTAGTTATTGTACTCTCCAGGTCAGTATTTATTGCCCTCTCCAGGTCAGTATTTAATGTACCCTCTCGGTCAGTATTTATTGTACTCTCCAGGTCAATATTTATTATACACTCCAGGTCAGTATTTATTGCACTCCCCAGGTCAGTATTTATTGTACTCTCCAGGTCAGTATTTGTTTTACTCTCCAGGGCAGTATTTATCACCCCCTCCAGGTCAGTATTTATTACCCTCTCTAGGTCAGTATTTATTTTACTCCCCAGGTCAGTATTTATTGTACTCTCCAGGTTAGTATTTATTGTACTCTCCAGGTGATTATTTATTCTACTCACCAGGTCAGTATTTATTGTACTCTCCAGGTCAGTATTAATTATACTATCCAGGTCAGCATTTATTGTACTCTCCACGTCAGTATTTATTACCCTCTCCAGGTCATATTTATTGCCCTCTCCAAGTCGGTATTTATTGTACTCTCCAGGTCAGTATTTATTGCCCTCTCCAGGTCAGTATTTATTGTAACCTCTAGGTCAGTATTTATTGTACTCTCCAGGTGAGTATTTATAGTACACTCCAGGTCAGTATTTATTGTACTCTCCAGGTCAGTATTTATTGCACTCCCAAGGTCAGTATTTATTATACTCTCCTGGTCAGTATTTATTACCCTCTCCAGGTCAGTATTTATTGTATTCTCCAAGTCAGTATTTGTTTTACTCTCCAGGTCAGTATTTATTACCCCCTCCAGGTCAGTATTTATGACCCTCTCCAGGTCAGTATTTATTATACTCTCCATGTCAGTATTTAGTGTACTCTCCAGGTCAGTTTTTATTGTACTCTCCAGGTCAGTATTTATTGTACTCTCCAGGTAAGTATTTATTGTACTCTCCAGGTCAGTATTTAATTTACGCTCCAGGTCAGTATTTATTACCCTCTCCAGGTCAGCATGTATTGTACTCTCCAGGTCAGTATTTATTGTACTCTCCAGGTCTGTATTTATTGTACTCTCCAGGTCAGTGTTTACTGTACTCTCCATGGCAGTATTTATTATACTCTCCAGGTAATTATTTATTACCCTCTCCAGGTCAGTATTTATTGTATTCTCCAGGTCAGTATTTGTTTTACTCTCCAGGTCAGTATTTATTACACCCTCCAGGTCAGTATTTATTACCCTTTCCAGGTCAGTATTTATTTTACTCCCCAGGTCAGTATTTATTATATTCTCCAGGTCAGTATTTATTGTACTCTCCAGGTCATTATTTATTACCCTCTTCATGTCAGTATTTTTTGTACTCTCCAGATCAGTATTTATTACCCTCTCCAGGTCAGTATTTAATGTACTCTCCAGGTCAGTATTGATTGTACTCTCCAGGTCTGTGTTTATTACTCTCTCCAGGTAAGTATTTATTACACTCTCCAGGTCAATATTTATTGTACTCCCCATGTCAGTATTTATTGTACTCTCCAGGTCAGTTTTTATTGTACTCTCCAGGTCTGTATTTATTGTTCTCTCCACGTCAGTATTTATTGTACTCTCCTGATCAGTATTTATTGTACTCTCCAGGTAAGTATTTATTGTACTCTCCAGGTCAGTATTTATTGTACTCTCCAGGTCAGTATTTATTACCCTCTCCAGGTCAGCATTTATTGTACTCTCCAGGGCAGTATTTATTGTACTCTCCAGGTCAGTATTTATCACGCCCTCCAGGTCAGTATATATTGTACTCTCCAGGTCAGCATTTATTGTACTCACGAGATCAGAATTTATTGTTTTCTCCAGGTCAGTAATTATTGTACTCTCCAGGTCATTGTTTCATCTATTACACCAGGTCAGTATTTATTGTACTCTCCAGGTCATTATTTATTGTACTCTCCAGGTCAGTATTTATTGTACTCTCCAGGTCAATATTTATTGTACTCTCCAGGTCAGTATTTGTTACCCTCTCCAGGTCAGTATTTATTACCCTCTCCAGGTCAGTATTTAATGTACTCTCCAGGTCAGTATTGATTGTACTCTCCAGGTCTGTATTTATTACTCTCTCCAGGTAAGTATTTATTACACTCTCCAGGTCAATATTTATTGTACTCCCCATGTCAGTATTTATTGTACTCTCCAGGTCAGTTTTTATTGTACTCTCCAGGTCTGTATTTATTGTTCTCTCCACGTCAGTATTTATTGTACTCTCCTGATCAGTATTTATTGTACTCTCCAGGTAAGTATTTATTGTACTCTCCAGGTCAGTATTTATTGTACTCTCCAGGTCAGTATTTATTACCCTCTCCAGGTCAGCATTTATTGTACTCTCCAGGTCAGTATTTATTGTACTCTCCAGGTCAGTATTTATCACCCCCTCCAGGTCAGTATATATTGTACTCTCCAGGTCAGCATTTATTGTACTCACGAGATCAGAATTTATTGTTTTCTCCAGGTCAGTAATTATTGTACTCTCCAGGTCATTGTTTCATCTATTACACCAGGTCAGTATTTATTGTACTCTCCAGGTCATTATTTATTGTACTCTCCAGGTCAGTATTTATTGTACTCTCCAGGTCAATATTTATTGTACTCTCCAGGTCAGTATTTGTTACCCTCTCCAGGTCAGTATTTATTACCCTCTGTCGGTCAGTATTGATGGTATTCTCCAGGTCAGTTTTTATTGTGCTCTCCAGGTCTGTATTTATTGTTCTCTCCAGGTCAGTATTTATTGTACTCTCCAGATCAGTATTTATTGTACTCTCCAGGTAAGTATTTATTGTACTCTCCAGGTCAGTATTTATTGTACTCTCCAGGTCAGTATTTATTAACATCTCCACGTCAGTATTTATTGTATTCTCCCGATCAGTATTTGTTTTACTCTCCAGGTCAGTATTTATTAACCCCTCCAGGTCAGTATTTATTACCCTCTCCAGGTCAGTAGTTATTGTACTCTCCAGGTCAGTATTTATTAGCCTCTCCAGGTTAGTATTTATTGTACTTTCCAGGTCAGTGTTTATTGTACTCTCCAGATCAGTATTTATTGTTCTCTCCAGGTCAGTATTTATTATAATCTACAGGTCATTATTTATTGTACTGTCCAGGGCAGTATTTATTGTACTCTCCAGGTCATTATTTATTGTGCTCTCCAGTTCAGTATTTATTATACTCTCCAGGTCAGTATTTATTACCCTCTCCAGGTCAGTATTTATTGTAATGTCCAGGTCAGTATTTAATGTACTCTCGAGGTCAGTATTTATTGTACTCTCCAGATCCGTATTTAATGTACTTTGCAGGTTAGTATTTATTGTACTCCCAGGTCAGTATTTATTGTACTCTCTATATCAGTATTTATAACCCTCTCCAGGTCAGTATTTAGTGTACTCTCCAGGTCTGCATTTATTGTAATCTCCAGGTCAGTATTTATTACCCTCTCCAGGTTAGTATTTATTGCCCTATCCAGGTCAGTATTTATTGTGCTCTCCAGGGCAGAATTTATTGTACTATCCAGGTCATTATTTATTGTACTCTCCAGGTCAGTATTTATTGCACTCTCCAGGTCAGTATTTATTACCCTCTCCAGATCAGTACTTATTGTACTCTCCAGGTCAGTATTTATTGTACTCTCCAGGTCAGTATTTATTATACTCTCCAGGTCAGTATTTATTGTACTCTCCAGGTCAGCATTTATTGTACTCTCCAGGTCACTATTTATTCTACTTTCCAGATCAGTATTTATTGTTTTCTCCACGTCAGTAATTATTGTACTCTCCAGGTTATTATTTCATCAACTACACCAGGTCAGTATTCATTGTACTCTCCAGATCACTATTTATTGTACTCTCCAGGTCAGTATTTATTGTACTCTCCAGGTCAGTATTTATTGTACTCTCCAGGTCAGTATTTGTTACCCTCTCCAGGTCACTATCTATTACCCTTTCTAGGTCAGTATTGATAGTACTCTCCAGGTCAATATTTATTGTACTCTCCAGGTCAGTATTTATTGTACTCTCCACGTCAGTATTTATTGACCTCTCCAGGTCAGTATTTACAGTACTCTCCAGGTCGGTATTTATTGCCCTCTCCAGGTCAGTATTTAATGTACCCTCTCGGTCAGTATTTATTGTACTCTCCAGGTCAATATTTATTATACACTCCAGCTCAGTATTTATTGTACTCTCCAGGTCAGTATTTATTGCACTCCCCAGGTCAGTATTTATTGTACTCTCCAGGTCAGTATTTGTTTTACTCTCCAGGGCAGTATTTATCACCCCCTCCAGGTCAGTATTTATTACCCTCTCTAGGTCAGTATTTATTTTACTCCCCAGGTCAGTATTTATTCTACTCTCCAGGTTAGTATTTATTGTACTCTCCAGGTGATTATTTATTCTACTCAGCAGGTCAGTATTTATTGTACTCTCCAGGTCAGTATTAATTATACTATCCAGGTCAGCATTTATTGTACTCTCCACGTCAGTATTTATTACCCTCCCCAGGTCATATTTATTGCCCTCTCCAGGTCGGTATTTATTGTACTCTACAGGTCAGTATTTATTGCCCTCTCCAGGTCAGTATTTATTGTAACCTCAAGTCAGTATTTATTGTACTCTCCAGGTCAGTATTTATAGTACACTCCAGGTCAGTATTTATTGTACTCTCCAGGTCAGTATTTATTGCACTCCCAAGGTCAGTATTTATTATACTCTCCTGGTCAGTATTTATTACCCTCTCCAGGTCAGTATTTATTGTATTCTCCAAGTCAGTATTTGTTTTACTCTCCAGGTCAGTATTTATTACCCCCTCCAGGTCAGTATTTATGACCCTCTCCAGGTCAGTATTTATTATACTCTCCATGTCAGTATTTAGTGTACTCTCCAGGTCAGTTTTTATTGTACTCTCCAGGTCAGTATTTATTGTTCTCTCCAGGTCAGTATTTATTGTACTCTCCAGGTAAGCATTTATTGTACTCTCCAGGTCACTATTTATTCTACTTTCCAGATCAGTATTTATTGTTTTCTCCACGTCAGTAATTATTGTACTCTCCAGGTTATTATTTCATCAACTACACCAGGTCAGTATTCATTGTACTCTCCAGATCAATATTTATTGTACTCTCCAGGTCAGTATTTATTGTACTCTCCAGGTCAGTATTTATTGTACTCTCCAGGTCAGTATTTGTTACCCTCTCCAGGTCACTATCTATTACCCTCTCTAGGTCAGTATTGATTGTACTCTCCAGGTCAATATTTATTGTACTCTCCAGGTCAGTGTTTATTGTACTCTCCACGTCAGTATTTATTGACCTCTCCAGGTCAGTATTTACTGTACTCTCCAGGTCAGTATTTATTGCCCTCTTCAGGTCAGTGTTTAATGTCCCCTCTTGGTCAATATTTATTGTACTCTCCAGGTCAGTATTTAGTGTACACTTCAGGTCAGTATTTATTGTACTCTCCAGGTCAGTATTTATTGCACTCCCCAGGTCAGTATTTATTATAATCTCCAGGTCAGTATTTATTAACATCTCCAGGTCAGTATTTATTGCATTCTCCAGGTCAGTATTTGTTTTACTCTCCAGGCCAGTATTTATTAATCCCTCCAGGACAGTATTTATTAACCTCTCCAGGTCAGTAGTTATTGTACTCTCCAGGTCAGTATTTATTGCCCTCTCCGGGTCAGTATTTAATGTACCCTCTCGGTCAGTATTTATTGTACTCACCAGGTCAATATTTATTATACACTCCAGCTCAGTATTTATTGTACTCACCAGGTCTGTATTTATTGCACTCCCCAGGTCAGTATTTATTGTACTCTCCAGGTCAGTATTTGTTTTACTCTCCAGGGCAGTATTTATCACCCCCTCCAGGTCAGTATTTATTACCCTCTCTAGGTCAGTATTTATTTTACTCCCCAGGTCAGTATTTATTGTACTCTCCAGGTTAGTATTTATTGTACTCTCCAGGTGATTATTTATTCTACTCACCAGGTCAGTATTTATTGTACTCTCCAGGTCAGTATTAATTATACTATCCAGGTCAGCATTTATTGTACTCTCCACGTCAGTATTTATTACCCTCTCCAGGTCATATTTATTGCCCTCTCCAGGTCGGTATTTATTGTACTCTCCAGGTCAGTATTTATTGCCCTCTCCAGGTCAGTATTTATTGTAACCTCTAGGTCAGTATTTATTGTACTCTCCAGGTGAGTATTTATAGTACACTCCAGGTCAGTATTTATTGTACTCTCCAGGTCAGTATTTATTGCACTCCCAAGGTCAGTATTTATTATACTCTCCTGGTCAGTATTTATTACCCTCTCCAGGTCATTATTTATTGTATTCTCCAAGTCAGTATTTGTTTTACTCTCCAGGTCAGTATTTATTACCCCCTCCAGGTCAGTATTTATGACCCTCTCCAGGTCCGTATTTATTATACTCTCCATGTCAGTATTTAGTGTACTCTCCAGGTCAGTTTTTATTGTACTCTCCAGGTCAGTATTTATTGTTCTCTCCAGGTCAGTATTTATTGTACTCTCCAGGTCAGTATTTATTGTACTCTCCAGGTAAGTATTTATTGTACTCTGCAGGTCAGTATTTAATTTACGCTCCAGGTCAGTATTTATTACCCTCTCCAGGTCAGCATGTATTGTACTCTCCAGGTCAGTATTTATTGTACTCTCCAGGTCTGTATTTATTGTACTCTCCAGGTCAGTGTTTACTGTACTCTCCATGGCAGTATTTATTATACTCTCCAGGTAATTATTTATTACCCTCTCCAGGTCAGTATTTATTGTATTCTCCAGGTCAGTATTTGTTTTACTCTCCAGGTCAGTATTTATTACACCCTCCAGGTCAGTATTTATTACCCTCTCCAGGTCAGTATTTATTTTACTCCCCAGGTCAGTATTTATTATATTCTCCAGGTCAGTATTTATTGTACTCTCCAGGTCAGTATTTATTACCCTCTCCAGGTCATTATTTAATACCCTCTTCATGTCAGTATTTTTTGTACTCTCCAGATCAGTATTTATTACCCTCTCCAGGTCAGTATTTAATGTACTCTCCAGGTCAGTATTGATTGTACTCTCCAGGTCTGTATTTATTACTCTCTCCAGGTAAGTATTTATTACACTCTCCAGGTCAATATTTATTGTACTCCCCATGTCAGTATTTATTGTACTCTCCAGGTCAGTTTTTATTGTACTCTCCAGGTCTGTATTTATTGTTCTCTCCACGTCAGTATTTATTGTACTCTCCAGATCAGTATTTATTGTACTCTCCAGGTAAGTATTTATTGTACTCTCCAGGTCAGTATTTATTGTACTCTCCAGGTCAGTATTTATTACCCTCTCCAGGTCAGCATTTATTGTACTCTCCAGGTCAGTATTTATTGTACTCTCCAGGTCAGTATTTATCACCCCCTCCAGGTCAGTATATATTGTACTCTCCAGGTCAGCATTTATTGTACTCACGAGATCAGAATTTATTGTTTTCTCCAGGTCAGTAATTATTGTACTCTCCAGGTCATTGTTTCATCTATTACACCAGGTCAGTATTTATTGTACTCTCCAGGTCATTATTTATTGTACTCTCCAGGTCAGTATTTATTGTACTCTCCAGGTCAATATTTATTGTACTCTCCAGGTCAGTATTTGTTACCCTCTCCAGGTCAGTATTTATTACCCTCTGTCGGTCAGTATTGATGGTATTCTCCAGGTCAGTTTTTATTGTGCTCTCCAGGTCTGTATTTATTGTTCTCTCCAGGTCAGTATTTATTGTACTCTCCAGATCAGTATTTATTGTACTCTCCAGGTAAGTATTTATTGTACTCTCCAGGTCAGTATTTATTGTACTCTCCAGGTCAGTATGTATTAACATCTCCAGGTCAGTATTTATTGTATTCTCCCGGTCAGTATTTGTTTTACTCTCCAGGTCAGTATTTATTAACCCCTCCAGGTCAGTATTTATTACCCTCTCCAGGTCAGTAGTTATTGTACTCTCCAGATCAGTATTTATTAGCCTCTCCAGGTTAGTATTTATTGTACTTTCCAGGTCAGTGTTTATTGTACTCTCCAGATCAGTATTTATTGTTCTCTCCAGGTCAGTATTTATTGTAATCTACAGGTCATTATTTATTGTACTGTCCAGGGCAGTATTTATTGTACTCTCCAGGTCATTATTTATTGTACTCTCCAGTTCAGTATTTATTATACTCTCCAGGTCAGTATTTATTACTCTCTCCAGGTCAGTATTTATTGTAATGTCCAGGTCAGTATTTAATGTACTCTCGAGGTCAGTATTTATTGTACTCTCCAGGTCCGTATTTAATGTACTTTACAGGTTAGTATTTATTGTACTCCCAGGTCAGTATTTATTGTACTCTCCAGGTCAGTATTTATAACCCTCTCCAGGTCAGTATTTAGTGTACTCTCCAGGTCTGCATTTATTGTACTCTCCAGGTCAGTATTTATTACCCTCTCCAGGTTAGTATTTATTGCCCTATCCAGGTCAGTATTTATTGTGCTCTCCAGGGCAGAATTTATTGTACTATCCAGGTCATTATTTATTGTACTCTCCAGGTAAGTATTTATTTCACTCTCCAGGTCAGTATTTATTACCCTCTCCAGATCAGTACTTATTGTACTCTCCAGGTCAGTATTTATTGTACTCTCCAGGTCAGTATTTATTATACTCTCCAGGTCAGTATTTATTGTACTCTCCAGGTCAGCATTTATTGTACTCTCCAGGTCACTATTTATTCTACTTTCCAGATCAGTATTTATTGTTTTCTCCACGTCAGTAATTATTGTACTCTCCAGGTTATTATTTCATCAACTACACCAGGTCAGTATTCATTGTACTCTCCAGATCACTATTTATTGTACTCTCCAGGTCAGTACTTATTGTACTCTCCAGGTCAGTATTTATTGTACTCTCCAGGTCAGTATTTGTTACCCTCTCCAGGTCACTATCTATTACCCTCTCTAGGTCAGTATTGATTGTACTCTCCAGGTCAATATTTATTGTACTCTCCAGGTCAGTATTTATTGTACTCTCCACGTCAGTATTTATTGACCTCTCCAGGTCAGTATTTACTGTACTCTCCAGGTCAGTATTTATTGCCCTCTACAGGTCAGTGTTTAATGTCCCCTCTTGGTCAATATTTATTGTACTCTCCAGGTCAGTATTTAGTGTACACTTCAGGTCAGTATTTATTGTACTCTCCAGGTCAGTATTTATTGCACTCCCCAGGTCAGTATTTATTATAATCTCCAGGTCAGTATTTATTAACATCTCCAGGTCAGTATTTATTGCATTCTCCAGGTCAGTATTTGTTTTACTCTCCAGGTCAGTATTTATTAATCCCTCCAGGGCAGTATTTATTAACCTCTCCAGGTCAGTAGTTATTGTACTCTCCAGCTCAGTATTTATTGCCCTCTCCAGGTCAGTATTTAATGTACCCTCTCGGTCAGTATTTATTGTACTCTCCAGGTCAATATTTATTATAGACTCCAGCTCAGTATTTATTGTACTCTCCAGGTCAGTATTTATTGCACTCCCCAGGTCAGTATTTATTGTACTCTCCAGGTCAGTATTTGTTTTACTCTCCAGGGCAGTATTTATCACACCCTCCAGGTCAGTATTTATTACCCTCTCTAGGTCAGTATTTATTTTACTCCCCAGGTCTGTATTTATTGTACTCTCCAGGTTAGTATTTATTGTACTCTCCAGGTGATTATTTATTCTACTCACCAGATCAGTATTTATTGTACTCTCCAGGTCAGTATTAATTATACTATCCAGGTCAGCATTTATTGTACTCTCCACGTCAGTATTTATTACCCTCTCCAGGTCATATTTATTGCCCTCTCCAGGTCGGTATTTATTGTACTCTCCAGGTCAGTATTTATTGCCCTCTCCAGGTCAGTATTTATTGTAACCTCTAGGTCATTGTTTCATCTATTACACCAGGTCAGTATTTATTGTACTCTCCAGGTCATTATTTATTGTACTCTCCAGGTCAGTATTTATTGTACTCTCCAGGTCAATATTTATTGTACTCTCCAGGTCAGTATTTGTTACCCTCTCCAGGTCAGTATTTATTACCCTCTGTCGGTCAGTATTGATGGTATTCTCCAGGTCAGTTTTTATTGTGCTCTCCAGGTCTGTATTTATTGTTCTCTCCAGGTCAGTATTTATTGTACTCTCCAGATCAGTATTTATTGTACTCTCCAGGTAAGTATTTATTGTACTCTCCAGGTCAGTATTTATTGTACTCTCCAGGTCAGTATTTATTACCCTCTCCAGGTCAGCATTTATTGTACTCTCCAGGTCAGTATTTATTGTACTCTCCAGGTCAGTATTTATCACCCCCTCCAGGTCAATGTTTATTACCCTCTCCAGGTCAGTATTTATTGTACTCTCCAGGTAAGTATTTATTATACTCTCCAGCTCAGTATTTATTGTATTCTCCAGGTCAGTATTTATTACCCTCTCCAGGTCAGCATTTATTGTACTCTCCAGGTCAGTATTTATTGTACTCTCCAGGTCATTATTTATCACCCCCTCCAGGTCAGTATATATTGTACTCTCCAGGTCAGCATTTATTGTACTCTCGAGATCAGAATTTCTTGTTTTCTCCAGGTCAGTACTTATTGTACTCTCCAGGTCATTATTTCATCTATTACACCAGGTCAGTATTTATTGTACTCTCCAGGTCATTATTTATTGTACTCTCCAGGTCAGTATTTATTGTACTCTCCAGGTCAGTATTTATTGTACTCTCCAGGTCAGTATTTGTTACCCTCTCCAGGTCAGTATTTATTACCCTCTGTCGGTCAGTATTGATGGTATTCTCCATGTCAGTTTTTATTGTACTCTCCAGGTCTGTATTTATTGTTCTCTCCAGGTCAGTATTTATTGTACTCTCCAGATCAGAATTTATTGTACTCTCCAGGTAAGTATAAATTGTACTCTCCAGGTCAGTATTTATTGTACTCTCCAGGTCAGTATTTATTACCCTCTCCAGGTCAGCATTTATTGTACTCTCCAGGTCAGTATTTATTGTACTCTCCAGGTCAGTATTTATCACCCCCTCCAGGTCAATATTTATTACCCTCTCCAGGTCAGTATTTATTGTACTCTCCAGGTCAGTATTTATTATACTCTCCAGCTCAGTATTTATTGTACTCTCCAGGTCAGCATTTATTGTACTCTCCAGGTCAGTATTTATTATACTCTCCAGGTCAGTATTTATTGTACTCTCCAGGTCAGCATTTATTGTACTCTCCAGGTCAGTATTTATTACCCTCTCCAGGTCAGTATTTATTGTACTCTCCAGGTCAGTATTTATTGTACTCTCGAGATCAGAATTTATTGTTTTCTCCAGGTCAGCATTTATTGTACTCTGCAGGTCAGTATTTATTACCCTCTCCAGGTCAGTATTTATTGTACTCTCCAGGTCAGTATTTATTGCACTCCCAAGGTCAGTATTTATTATACTCTCCTGATCAGTATTTATTACCCTCTCCAGGTCAGTATTTATTGTTTTCTCCAAGACAGTATTTGTTTTACTCTCCAGGTCAGTATTTATTACCCCCTCCAGGTCAGTATTTATGACCCTCTCCAGGTCAGTATTTATTTTACTCCCCAGGTCAGTATTTATTTTACTACCCAGGTCAGTATTTATTATACTCTCCATGTCAGTATTTATTGTACTCTCCAGGTCAGTTTTTATTGTACTCTCCAGGTCAGCATTTATTGTTCTCTCCAGGTCAGTATTTATTGTACTCTCCAGGTCAGTATTTATTGTACTCTCCAGGTAAGTATTTATTGAACTCTCCAGGTCAGTATTTATTGTACGCTCCAGGTCAGTATTTATTACCCTCTCCAGGTCAGCATTTATTGTACTCTCCAGGTCAGTATTTATTGTACTCTCCAGGTCTGTATTTATTGTACTCTCCAGGTCAGTGTTTACTGTACTCTCCATGTCAGTATTTATTACTATCTCCAGGTCAGTATTTATTGCCCTCTCCAGGTCAGCATTTATTGTACCCTGTAGGTCAGTATTTATTGTACTCTCCAGGTCAGTATTTATAGTACACTCCAGGTCAGTATTTATTGTACTCTCCAGGTCAGTATTTATTGCACTCCCCAGGTCAGTATTTATTATACTCTCCAGGTCATTATTTATTACCCTCTTCAGGTCAGTATTTATTGTATTCTGCAGGTCAGTATTTGTTTTACTCTCCAGGTCAGTATTTATTACCCCCTCCAGGTCAGTATTTATTACCCTCTCCAGGTCAGTATTTATTTTACTCCCCAGGTCAGTATTTATTATATTCTCCAGGTCAGTATTTATTGTACTCTCCAGGTCAGTATTTATTACCCTCTCCAGGTCATTATTTATTACCCTCTTCATGTCAGTATTTTTTGTACTCTCCTGATCAGTATTTATTACCCTCTCCAGGTCAGTATTTAATGTACTCTCCAGGTCAGTATTGATTGTACTCTCCAGGTCATTATTTATTGTAATCTCCAGGTCAGTATTTTTTGTACTCTCCAAGTCTGTATTTATTACTCTCTCCAGGTCAGTATTTATTACCCTCTCCAGGTCAATATTTATTGTACTCCCCATGTCAGTATTTATTGTACTCTCCAGGTCAGTTTTTATTGTACTCTCCAGGTCTGTATTTATTGTTCTCTCCAGGTCAGTATTTATTGTACTCTCCAGATCAGTATTTATTGTACTCTCCAGGTCAGTATTTATTGTACTCTCCAGGTCTGTATTTATTGTACTCTCCAGGTCAGTGTTTACTGTACTCTCCATGTCAGTATTTATTACTATCTCCAGGTCAGTATTTATTGCCCTCTCCAGGTCAGCTTTTATTGTACCCTCTAGGTCAGTATTTATTGTACTCTCCAGGTCAGTATTTATAGTACACTCCAGGTCAGTATTTATTGTACTCTCCAGGTCAGTATTTATTGCACTCCCCAGGTCAGTATTTATTATACTCTCCAGGTCATTATTTATTACCCTCTCCAGGTCAATATTTATTGTACTCTCCAGGTCAGTATATATTGTACTCTCGAGATCAGAATTTATTGTTTTCTCCAGGTCAGCATTTATTGTACTCTCCAGGTCAGTATTTATTACCCTCTCCAGGTCAGTATTTATTGTACTCTCCAGGTCAGTATTTATTGCACTCCCAAGGTCAGTATTGATTGTTTTCTCCAAGTCAGTATTTGTTTTACTCTCCAGGTCAGTATTTATTACCCCCTCCAGGTCAGTATTTATGACCCTCTCCAGGTCAGTATTTATTTTACTCCCCAGGTCAGTATTTATTTTACTACCCAGGTCAGTATTTATTATACTCTCCATGTCAGTATTTATTGTACTGTCCAGGTCAGTTTTTATTGTACTCTCCAGGTCAGTATTTATTGTTCTCTCCAGCTCAGTATTTATTGTACTCTCCAGGTCATTATTTATTGTACTCTCCAGGTAAGTATTTATTGTACTCTCCAGGTCAGTATTTATTGTACGCTCCAGGTCAGTATTTATTACCCTCTCCAGGTCAGCATTTATTGTACTCTCCAGGTCAGTATTTATTGTACTCTCCAGGTCTGTATTTATGTACTCTCCAGGTCAGTGTTTACTGTACTCTCCATGTCAGTATTTATTACTATCTCCAGGTCAGTATTTATTGCCCTCTCCAGGTCAGCTTTTATTGTACCCTCTAGGTCAGTATTTATTGTACTCTCCAGGTTAGTATTTATTGCCCTCTACAGGTCAGTATTTATTATACTCTCCATGTCAGTATTTATTGTACTGTCCAGGTCAGTTTTTATTGTACTCTCCAGGTCAGTATTTATTGTTCTCTCCAGGTCAGTATTTATTGTACTCTCCAGGTCATTATTTATTGTACTCTCCAGGTAAGTATTTATTGTACTCTCCAGGTCAGTATTTATTGTACGCTCCAGGTCAGTATTTATTACCCTCTCCAGGTCAGCATTTATTCTACTCTCCAGGTCAGTATTTATTGCACTCCCCAGGTCAGTATTTATTATACTCTCCAGGTCATTATATATTACCCTCTTCAGGTCAGTATTTATTGTACTCTCCAGGTCAGTATGTATTTCCCTCTCAGGTCAGCATTTATTGTACTCTCCAGGTCAGTATTTATTGTACTCTCCAGGTCAGTATTTATCACCCCCTCCAGGTCAGTATTTATTGTACTCTCCAGGTCAGCATTTATTGTACTCTCGAGATCAGATTTTATTGTTATCTCCAGGTCAGTAATTATTGTACTCTCCAGGTCATTATTTCATCTATTACACCAGGTCAGTATTTATTATACTCTCCATGTCAGTATTTATTGTACTCTCCAGGTCAGTTTTTATTGTACTCTACAGGTCTGTATTTATTGTTCTCTCCAGGTCAGTATTTATTGTACTCTCCAGGTCAGTATTTATTGTACTCTCCAGGTAAGTATTTATTGTACTCTCCAGGTCAGTATTTATTGTACGCTCCATATCAGTATTTATTACACTCTCCAGGTCAGCATTTATTGTACTCTCCAGGTCAGTATTTATTGTACTCTCCAGGTCTGTATTTATTGTACTCTCCAGGTCAGTGTTTACTGTACTCTCCATGTCAGTATTTATTACTATCTCCAGGTCAGTATTTATTGCCCTCTCCAGGTCAGCATTTATTGTACCCTCTAGGTCAGTATTTATTGTACTCTCCAGGTCAGTATTTATAGTACACTCCAGGTCAGTATTTATTGTACTCTCCAGGTCAGTATTTATTGCACTCCCCAGGTCAGTATTTATTATACTCTCCAGGTCATTATTTATTACCCTCTTCAGGTCAGTATTTATTGTATTCTCCAGGTCAGTATTTGTTTTACTCTCCAGGTCAGTATTTATTACCCCCTCCAGGTCAGTATTTATTACCCTCTCCAGGTCAGTATTTATTTTACTCCCCAGGTCAGTATTTATTATATTCTCCAGGTCAGTATTTATTGTACTCTCCAGGTGAGTATTTATTACCCTCTCCAGGTCATTATTTATTACCCTCTTCATGTCAGTATTTTTTGTACTCTCCAGATCAGTATTTATTACCCTCTACTGGTCAGTATTTTTTGTACTCTCCAAGTCTGTATTTATTACTCTCTCCAGGTCAGTATTTATTACCCTCTCCAGGTCAATATTTATTGTACTCCCCATGTCAGTATTTATTGTACTCTCCAGGTCAGTTTTTATTGTACTCTCCAGGTCTGTATTTATTGTTCTCTCCAGGTCAGTATTTATTGTACTCTCCAGATCAGTATTTATTGTACTCTCCAGGTAAGTATTTATTGTACTCTCCAGGTCAGTATTTATTGTACTCTCCAGGTCAGTATTTATTTCCCTCTCAGGTCAGCATTTATTGTACTCTCCAGGTCAGTATTTATTGTACTCTCCAGGTCAGTATTTATCACCCCCTCCAGGTCAGTATTTATTGTACGCTCCAGGTCAGCATTTATTGTACTCTCGAGCTCAGAATTTATTGTTATCTCCAGGTCAGTAATTATTGTACTCTCCAGGTCATTATTTCATCTATTACACCAGGTCAGTATTTATTGTACTCTCCAGGTCATTATTTATTGTACTCTCCAGGTCAGTATTTATTGTACTCTCCAGGTCAGTATTTATTGTACTCTCCAGGTCAGTATTTGTTACCCTCTCCAGGTCAGTATTTATTACCCTCTCTAGGTCAGTATTGATGGTATTCTCCAGGTCAGTTTTTATTGTACTCTCCAGGTCTGTATTTATTGTTCTCTCCAGGTCAGTATTTATTGTACTCTCCAGATCAGTATTTATTGTACTCTCCAGGTAAGTATTTATTGTACTCTCCAGGTCAGTATTTATTGTACTCTCCAGGTCAGTATTTATTACGCTCTCCAGGTCAGCATTTATTGTACTCTCCAGGTCAGTATTTATTGTACTCTCCAGGTCAGTATTTATCACCCCCTCCAGGTCACTATTTATTACCCTCTCCAGGTCAGTATTTATTGTACTCTCCAGGTCAGTATTTATTATACTCTCCAGCTCAGTATTTATTGTACTCTCCAAGTCAGCATTTATTGTACTCTCCAGGTCAGTATTTATTATACTCTCCAGGTCAGTATTTATTGTACTCTCCAGGTCAGCATTTATTGTACTCTCCAGGTCAGTATTTATTACCCTCTCCAGGTCAGTATTTATTGTACTCTCCAGGTCAGTATTTATTGTACTCTCGAGATCAGAATTTATTGTTTTCTCCAGGTCAGCATTTATTGTACTCTCCAGGTCAGTAATTATTGTACTCTCCAGGTCATTATTTCATCTATTACACCAGGTCAGTATTTATTGTACTCTCCAGGTCATTATTTATTGTACTCTCCAGGTCAGTATTTATTGTACTCTCCAGGTCAGTATTTATTGTACTCTCCAGATCAGTATTTGTTACCATCTCCAGGTCAGTATTTATTACCCTCTCTAGGTCAGTATTGATTGTATTCTCCAGGTCAGTATATATTGTACACTCCAGGTCAGTATTTATTGTACTCTCCACGTCAGTATTTATTGCCCTCTCCAGGTCAGTATTTACTGTACTCTCCAGGTCAGTATTTATTGCCCTCTCCAGGTCAGTGTTTAATGTACCCTCTTGGTCAATATTTATTGTACTCTCCACGTCAGTATTTATTGTACACTCCAGATCACTGTTTTTTGTATTCTCCAGGTCAGTATTTATTGTACTCTCCACGTCAGTATTTATTGCCCTCTCCAGGTCAGTATTTACTGTACTCTCCAGGTCAGTATTTATTGTACTCTCCAGGTCAGTATTTATTGCACTCCCCAGGTCATTATTTATTATACTCTCCAGGTCAGTATTTATTAACATCTCCAGGTCAGTATTTATTGTATTCTCCAGGTCAGTAATTGTTTTACTCTCCCGGTCAGTATTTATTAACCCCTCCAGGTCAGTATTTATTACCCTCTCCAGGTGATTAGTTATTGTACTCTCCAGGTCAGTATTTATCACCCCCTCCAGGTCAGTATTTATTGTACTCTCCAGGTCAGTATTTATTATACTCTCCAGCTCAGTATTTATTGTACTCTCCAGGTCAGCATTTATTGTACTCTCCAGGTCAGTATTTATTATACTCTCCAGGTCAGTATTTATTGTACTCTCCAGGTCAGCATTTATTGTACTCTCCAGGTCAGTATTTATTACCCTCTCCAGGTCAGTATTTATTGTACTCTCCAGGTCATTATTTATTGTACTCTCGAGATCAGAATTTATTGTTTTCTCCAGGTCAGCATTTATTGTACTCTCCATGTCAGTATTTATTACCCTCTCCAGGTCAGTATTTATTGTACTCTCCAGGTCAGTATTTATTGTACTCTCCAGGACAGTATTTATTGTACTCTCCAGGTCAGTATTTATTGTACTCTCCAGATCAGTATTTGTAACCATCTCCAGGTCAGTATTTATTACACTCTCTAGGTCAGTTTTGATTGTATTCTCCAGGTCAGTATATATTGTACTCTCCAGGTCAGTATTTATTGTACTCTCCACGTCAGTATTTATTGCCCTCTCCAGGTCAGTATTTACTGTACTCTCCAGGTCAGTATTTATTGCCCTCTCCAGCTCAGTGTTTAATGTACCCTCTTGGTCAATATTTATTGTACTCTCCACGTCAGTATTTATTGTACACTCCAGATCACTGTTTTTTGTACTCTCCAGGTCAGTATTTATTGTACTCTCCACGTCAGTATTTATTGCCCTCTCCAGGTCAGTATTTACTGTACTCTCCAGGTCATTATTTATTATACTCTCCAGGTCAGTATTTATTAACATCTCCAGGTCAGTATTTATTGTATTCTCCAGGTCAGTATTTGTTTTACTCTCCCGGTCAGTATTTATTAACCCCTCCAGGTCAGTATTTATTACCCTCTCCAGGTCATTAGTTATTGTACTCTCCAGGTCAGTATTTATTGCCCTCTCCAGGTCAGTATTTATTGTACCCTCTAGGTCAGTATTTATTGTACTCTCCAGGTCAATATTTATTATACACTCCAGCTCAGTATTTATTGTACTCTCCCGGTCAGTATTTATTGCACTCCCCATGTCAGTATTTATTGTACTCTCCAGGTCAGTATTTGTTTTACTCTCCAGGGCAGTATTTATCACCCCCTCCAGGTCAGTATTTATTATCCTCTCTAGGTCAGTATTTATTTTACTCCCCAGGACAGTATTTATTGTACTATCCAGGTTAGTATTTATTGTACTCTCCAGGTCATTATTTATTCTACTCACCAGGTCAGTATTTATTGTACTCTCCAGGTCAGTATTCATTGTACTCTCTAGGTCAGTATTTATTGCCCTCTCCAGGTCAGTATTTATTGTACTCTCCAGGTCAGTATTTATTGCCCTCTCCAGGTCAGTATTTATTGTATCCTCTAGGTCAGTATTTATTGTACTCTCCAGGTCAGTATTTATTGTACACTCCAGGTCAGTATTTATTGGACTCTCCAGGTCAGTATTTATTGCACTCCCCAGGTCAGTATTTATTATACTCTCCAGGTCAGTATTTATTACCCTCTCCAGGTCAGTATTTATTGTATTCTCCAGATCAGTATTTGTTTTACTCTCCAGGTCAGTATTTATTACCCCCTCCAGGTCAGTATTTATTACCCTCTCCAGGTCAGTATTTATTTTACTCCCCAGGTCAGTATTTATTTTACTACCCAGGTCAGTATTTATTCTACTCTCCAGGTCAGTATTTATTGTACTCTCCAGGTCAGTATTTATTGTAATCTCCATGTCAGTATTTTTTGTACTCTCCAGGTCTGTATTTATTACCCTCTCCATGTCAGTATTTATTTTCCTCTCCAGGTCAGTATTTATTGTACTCCCCATGTCAGTATTTATTGTACTCTCCATGTCAGTATTTAATGTACTCTCCAGGTCAGTTTTTATTGTGCTCTCCAGGTCAGTATTTATTGTACTCTCCAGGTCAGTATTTATTGTACTCTCCAGGTCAGTATTTATTTTCCTCTCCAGGTCAGTATTTATTGTACTCTCCAGATCAGTGTTTATTGTACTCTCCATGTCAGTATTTATTACACTCTCCAGGTCTGTATTTAGTGCCCTCTCCAGGTCAGTATTTATTGTACCCTCTAGGTCAGTATTTATTGTACTCTCCAGGTCAGTATTTATAGTACACTCCAGGTCAGTATTTATTGTACTCTCCAGGTCAGTATTTATTGCACTCCCCTGGTCAGTATTTATTATACTCTCCAGGTCAGTATGTATTACCCTCTCCAGGTCAGTATTTATTGTATTCTCCAGGTCAGTATTTATTGTACTCTCCAGGTCAGTGTTTATTGTACTCTCCATGTCATTATTTATTACCCCCTCCAGGTCAGTATTTATTACCCTCTCCAGGTCAGTATTTATTGTACTCTCCAGGTCAGTATTTATTTTCCTCTCCAGGTCAGTATTTATTGTACTCTCCAGATCAGTGTTTATTGTACTCTCCATGTCAGTATTTATTACACTCTCCAGGTCTGTATTTAGTGCCCTCTCCAGGTCAGTATTTATTGTACCATCTAGGTCAGTATTTATTGTACTCTCCAGGTCAGTATTTATAGTACACTCCAGGTCAGTATTTATTGTACTCTCCTGGTCAGTATTTATTGCACTCCCCTGGTCAGTATTTATTATACTCTCCAGGTCAGTATGTATTACCCTCTCCAGGTCAGTATTTATTGTATTCTCCAGGTCAGTATTTATTGTACTCTCCAGGTCAGTGTTTATTGTACTCTCCATGTCATTATTTATTACCCCCTCCAGGTCAGTATTTATTACCCTCTCCAGGTCAGTATTTATTTTACTCCACAGGTCAGCATTTATTTTACTACCCAGGTCAGTATTTATTATACTCTCCATGTTAGTATTTATTGTACTCTCCAGGTCTGTATTTATTACCCTCTCCATGTCAGTATTTATTGTACTCTCCAGGTCTGTATTTATTACTCTCTCGAGGTCAGTATTTATTTTCCTCTCCATGTCAGTAGTTATTGTACTCCCCATGTCAGTATTTATTGTACTCTCCAGGTCAGTATTTATTGTCCTCTCCAGGTCAGTATTTATTACCCTCTCCAGGTCAGTATTTATTACCCTCTCCATGTCAGTATTTTTTGTACTCTCCAAGTCTGTATTTATTCCCCTCGCTAGGTCAGTATTTATTGTACTCTCCAGGTCTGTATTTATTACTCTCTCCAGGTCAGTATTTATTAGCCACGCCAGGTCAGTATTTTTGTACTCCCCATGTCAGTATTTATTGTACTCTCCAGGTCAGTTTTTATTGTACTCTCCAGGTCTGTATTTATTGTTCTCTCCAGGTCAGTATGTATTGTACTCTCCAGATCAGTATTTATTGTACTCTCCAGGTAAGTATTTATTGTACTCTCCAGGTCAGTATTTATTACCCTCTCCAGTTCATATTTATTGCCCTCTCCAGGTCAGCATTTATTGTACTCCAGAGGTCAGTATTTATTGCCCTCTCCAGGTCAGTATTTATTGTACCCTCTAGGTCAGTATTTATTGTACTCTCTAGGTCTGTATTTATTACTCTCTCCAGGTCAGTATTTATTAGCCACGCCAGGTCAGTATTTTTGTACTCCCCATGTCAGTATTTATTGTACTCTCCAGGTCAGTTTTTATTGTACTCTCCAGGTCTGTATTTATTGTTCTCTCCAGGTCAGTATGTATTGTACTCTCCAGATCAGTATTTATTGTACTCTCCAGGTCAGTATTTATTGTCCTCTCCAGGTCAGTATTTATTACCCTCTCCAGGTCAGTATTTATTACCCTCTCCATGTCAGTATTTTTTGTACTCTCCAAGTCTGTATTTATTCCCCTCGCTCGGTCAGTATTTATTGTACTCTCCAGGTCTGTATTTATTACTCTCTCCAGGTCAGTATTTATTAGCCACGCCAGGTCAGTATTTTTGTACTCCCCATGTCAGTATTTATTGTACTCTCCAGGTCAGTTTTTATTGTACTCTCCAGGTCTGTATTTATTGTTCTCTCCAGGTCAGTATGTATTGTACTCTCCAGATCAGTATTTATTGTACTCTCCAGGTAAGTATATATTGTACTCTCCAGGTCAGTATTTATTACCCTCTCCAGTTCATATTTATTGCCCTCTCCAGGTCAGCATTTATTGTACTCCAGAGGTCAGTATTTATTGCCCTCTCCAGGTCAGTATTTATTGTACCCTCTAGGTCAGTATTTATTGTACTCTCTAGGTCAGTATTTATTGTACACTCCAGGTCAGTATTTATTACTCTCTCCAGGTCAGTATATATTGCACTCCCCAGGTCAGTATTTATTCTCCTCTCCAGGTCAGTATTTATTACCCTCTCCAGGTCAGTATTTATTGTATTCTCCAGGTCAGTATTTGATTTACTCTCCAGGTCAGTATTTATTACCCTCTCCATGTCAGTACTTTTTGTACTCTCTAGATCAGTATTTATTACCCTCTGCAGGTCTGTATTTATTGTACTCCCTAGGTCAGTATTTATTGTACTCTCCGGGTCAGTATTTATTACCCTCTCCATGTCAGTACTTTTTGTACTCTCTAGATCAGTATTTATTACCCTCTCCAGGTCTGTATTTATTGTACTCCCTAGGTCAGTATTTATTGTACTCTCCAGGTCAGTATTTTTTGTACTCCCCAGGTCTATATTTATTACCCTCTCCAGGTCAGTATTTATTGTACTCTCCAGGTCTGTATTTATTACTCTCTCCAGGTCAGTATTTATTTTCCACTCCATGTCAGTATTTATTGTACTCCCCATGTCAGTATTTATTGTACTCTCCATGTCAGTATTTATTGTACTCTCCAGGTCAGTTTTTATTGTACTCTCCAGGTCAGTGTTTATTGTTCTCTCCAGGTCTGTATTTATTGTACTCTCCAGGTCAGTGTTTATTGTACTCTCCATGTCAGTATTTATTACTCTCTCCATGTCAGTATTTATTGTCCTCTCCATGTCAGTATTTATTGTACCCTCTAGGTCAGTATTTATTGTACTCTCCAGATCAGTATTTATAGTACACTCCAGGTCAGTATTTACTGTACTCTCCAGGTCAGTATTTATTGCACTCCCCAGGTCAGTATTTATTATACTCTCCAGGTCAGTATTTATTACCCTCTCTAGGTCAGTATTTATTGTATTCTCCAGGTCAGTATTTGTTTTACTTTCCAGGTCAGTATTTATTACCCCCTCCAGGTCAGTATTTATTACCCTCTCCAGGTCAGTATTTATTTTACTCCCCATGTCAGTATTTATTTTACGACCCAGGTCAGTATTTATTATACTCGCCAGGTCAGTATTTATTGTACTCTCCATGTCAGTATTTATTGTAATCTCCAGGTCAGTATTTTTTGTACTCTCCAGGTCTGTATTTATTACCCTCTCCAGGTCAGTATTTATTGTACTCTCCATGTCAGTATTTATTGTACTCCCCATGTCAGTATTTATTGTACTCTCCAGGTCAGTATTTATTGTCCTCTCCAGGTCAGTATTTATTATCCTCTCCAGGTCAGTATTTATTACCCTCTCCATGTCAGTATTTTTTCTCCTCTCCAAGTCTGTATTTATTACCCCCTCCAGGTCAGTATTTATTACGCTCTCCATGTCAGTATTTATTGTACTCCCCATGTCAGTATGTATTGTCCTCTCCAGGTCAGTTTTTATTGTACTCTCCAGGTCTGTATTTATTGTTCTCTCCAGGTCAGTATTTATTGTACTCTCCAGATCAGTATTTATTGTACTCTCCAGGTAAGTATTTATTGTACTCTCCAGGTCAGTATTTATCACCCCCTCCAGGTCAGTTTTTATTACTCTCTCCAGGTCAGTATTTATTGTACTCTCCAGGTCAGTATTTATTATACTCTCCAGGTCAGTACTTATTACCCTCTCCAGGTCAGTATTTATTGTACTCTCCAGGTCAGTATTTATTGTACTCTCCAGATCAGAATTTATTGTTTTCTACAGGTCAGTAATTATTGTACTCTCCAGGTCATTATTTCATCTACTACACAAGGTCAGTATTTATTGTACTCTCCAGGTCAGTATTTATAGTACACTCAAGGTCAGTATTTATTGTACTATACAGGTCAGTATTTATTGCACTCCCCAGGTCAGTATTTATTATATTCTCCAGGTCAGTATTTATTACCCTCTCATGGTCAGTATTTATTTTACTCCCCAGGTCAATATTTATTTTACTACCCAGGTCAGTATTTATTACACTCTCCAGGTCAGCATTTATTGTACTCTCCAGGTCAGTATTTATCGTACTCTCCAGGTCAGTATTTATCACCCCCTCCAGGTCAGTTTTTATTACCCTCTCCAGGTCAGTATTTATTGTACTCTCCAGGTCAGTATTTATTGTACTCTCCAGGTCAGTATTTATAGTACACTCCAGGTCAGTATTTATTGTACTCTCCAGATCAGTATTTATTGCACTCCCCAGGTCAGTATTTATTATACTCTCCAGGTCATTATTTATTACCCTCTTCAGGTCAGTATTTATTGTATTCTCCAGGTCATTATTTGTTTTACTCTCCAGGTCAGTATTTATTACCCCCTCCAGGTCAGTATTTATTACCCTCTCCAGGTCAGTATTTATTTTACTCCCCAGGTCCGTATTTATTATATTCTCCAGGTCAGTATTTATTGTACTCTCCAGGTAAATATTTATTACCCTCTCCAGGTCATTATTTATTACCCTCTTCATGTCAGTATTTTTTGTACTCTCCAGATCAGTATTTATTACCCTCTCCAGGTCAGTATTTAATGTACTCTCCAGGTCAGTATTGATTGTACTCTCCAGGTCATTATTTATTGTAATCTCCAGGTCAGTATTTTTTGTACTCTCCAAGTCTGTATTTATTACTCTCTCCAGGTCAGTATTTATTGCCCTCTCCAGGTCAATATTTATTGTACTCCCCATGTCAGTATTTATTGTACTCTCCAGGTCAGTTTTTATTGTACTCTCCAGGTCTGTATTTATTGTTCTCTCCAGGTCAGTATTTATTGTACTCTCTAGATCAGTATTTATTGTACTCTCCAGGTAAGTATTTATTGTACTCTCCAGGTCAGTATTTATTGTACTCTCCAGGTCAGTATTTATTTCCCTCTCAGGTCAGCATTTATTGTACTCTCCAGGTCAGTATTTATTGTACTCTCCAGGTCAGTATTTATCACCCCCTCCAGGTCAGTATTTATTGTACACTCCAGGTCAGCATTTATTGTACTCTCGAGATCAGATTTTATTGTTATCTCCAGGTCAGTAATTATTGTACTCTCCAGGTCATTATTTCATCTATTACACCAGGTCAGTATTTATTATACTCTCCATGTCAGTATTTATTGTACTCTCCAGGTCAGTTTTTATTGTACTCTCCAGGTCAGTATTTATTGTTCTCTCCAGGTCAGTATTTATTGTACTCTCCAGGTCAGTATTTATTGTACTCTCCAGGTAAGTATTTATTGTACTCTCCAGGTCAGTATTTATTGTACGCTCCAGGTCAGTATTTATTACCCTATCCAGGTCAGCATTTATTGTACTCTCCAGGTCAGTATTTATTGTACTCTCCAGGTCTGTATTTATTGTACTCTCCAGGTCAGTGTTTACTGTACTCTCCATGTCAGTATTTATTACTATCTCCAGGTCAGTATTTATTGCCCTCTCCAGGTCAGCATTTATTGTACCCTCTAGGTCAGTATTTATTGTACTCTCCAGGTCAGTATTTATAGTACACTCCAGGTCAGTATTTATTGTACTCTCCAGGTCAGTATTTATTGCACTCCGGTCAGTATTTATTATACTCTCCAGGACATTATTTATTACCCTCATCAGGTCAGTATTTATTGTATTCTCCAGGTCAGTATTTGTTTTACTCTCCAGGTCAGTCTTTATTACCCCCTCCAGGTCAGTATTTATTACCCTCTCCAGGTCAGTATTTATTTTACTCCCCAGGTCAGTATTTATTATATTCTCCAGGTCAGTATTTATTGTACTCTCCAGGTCAGTATTTATTACCCTCTCCAGGTCATTATTTATTACCCTCTTCATGTCAGTATTTTTTGTACTCTCCAGATCAGTATTTATTACCCTCTACTGGTCAGTATTTAATGTACTCTCCAGGTCAGTATTGATTGTACTCTCCAGGTCATTATTTATTGTAATCTCCAGGTCAGTATTTTTTGTACTCTCCAAGTCTGTATTTATTACTCTCTCCAGGTCAGTATTTATTACCCTCTCCTGGTCAATATTTTTTGTACTCCCCATGTCAGTATTTATTGTACTCTCCAGGTCAGTTTTTATTGTACTCTCCAGGTCTGTATTTATTGTTCTCTCCAGGTCAGTATTTATTGTACTCTCCAGATCAGTATTTATTGTACTCTCCAGGTAAGTATTTATTGTACTCTCCAGGTCAGTATTTATTGTACTCTCCAGGGAAGTATTTATTACCCGCTCCAGGTCAGCATTTATTGTACCCTCTAGGTCAGTATTTATTGTACTCTCCAGGTCAGTATTTATAGTACACTCCAGGTCAGTATTTATTGTACTCTCCAGGTCAGTTTTTATTGCACTCTCCAGGTCTGTATTTATTGTTCTCTCCAGGTCAGTATTTATTGTACTCTCCAGATCAGTATTTATTTTACTCCCCAGGTCAGTATTTATTGTACTCTCCAGGTTAGTATTTATTGTACTCTCCAGGTGATTATTTATTCTACTCACCAGGTCAGTATTTATTGTACTCTCCAGGTCAGTATTAATTATACTATCCAGGTCAGCATTTATTGTACTCTCCACGTCAGTATTTATTACCCTCTCCAGGTCATATTTATTGCCCTCTCCAGGTCGGTATTTATTGTACTCTCCAGGTCAGTATTTATTGCCCTCTCCAGGTCAGTATTTATTGTAACATCTAGGTCAGTATTTATTGTACTCTCCAGGTCAGTATTTATAGTACACTCCAGGTCAGTATTTATTATACTCTCCTGGTCAGTATTTATTACCCTCTCCAGGTCAGTATTTATTGTATTCTCCAAGTCAGTATTTGTTTTACTCTCCAGGTCAGTATTTATTACCCCCTCCAGGTCAGTATTTATGACCCTCTCCAGGTCAGTATTTATTATACTCTCCATGTCAGTATTTAGTGTACTCTCCAGGTCAGTTTTTATTGTACTCTCCAGGTCAGTATTTATTGTTCTCTCCAGGTCAGTATTTATTGTACTCTCCAGGTCAGTATTTATTGTACTCTCCAGGTAAGTATTTATTGTACTCTCCAGGTCAGTATTTAATTTACGCTCCAGGTCAGTATTTATTACCCTCTCCAGGTCAGCATTTATTGTACTCTCCAGGTCAGTATTTATTGTACTCTCCAGGTCAGTGTTTACTGTACTCTCCATGGCAGTATTTATTATACTCTCCAGGTAATTATTTATTACCCTCTCCAGGTCAGTATTTATTGTATTCTCCAGGTCAGTATTTGTTTTACTCTCCAGGTCAGTATTTATTACACCCTCCAGGTCAGTATTTATTACCCTCTCCAGGTCAGTATTTATTTTACTACCCAGGTCAGTATTTATTATATTCTCCAGGTCAGTATTTATTGTACTCTCCAGGTCAGTATTTATTACCCTCTCCAGGTCATTATTTATTACCCTCTTCATGTCAGTATTTTTTGTACTCTCCAGATCAGTATTTATTACCCTCTCCAGGTCAGTATTTAATGTACTCTCCAGGTCAGTATTGATTGTACTCTCCAGGTCTGTATTTATTACTCTCTCCAGGTAAGTATTTATTACACACTCCAGGTCAATATTTATTGTACTCCCCATGTCAGTATTTATTGTACTCTCCAGGTCAGTTTTTATTGTACTCTCCAGGTCTGTATTTATTGTTCTCTCCACGTCAGTATTTATTGTACTCTCCAGATCAGTATTTATTGTACTCTCCTTGTAAGTATTTATTGTACTCTCCAGGTCAGTATTTATTGTACTCTCCAGGTCAGTATTTATTACCCTCTCCAGGTCAGCATTTATTGTACTCTCCAGGTCAGTATTTATTGTACTCTCCAGGTCAGTATTTATCACCCCCTCCAGGTCAGTATATATTGTACTCTCCAGGTCAGCATTTATTGTACTCACGAGATCAGAATTTATTGTTTTCTCCAGGTCAGTAATTATTGTACTCTCCAGGTCATTGTTTCATCTATTACACCAGGTCAGTATTTATTGTACTCTCCAGGTCATTATTTATTGTACTCTCCAGGTCAGTATTTATTGTACTCTCCAGGTCAATATTTATTGTACTCTCCAGGTCAGTATTTGTTACCCTCTCCAGGTCAGTATATATTACCCTCTGTCGGTCAGTATTGATGGTATTCTCCAGGTCAGTTTTTATTGTGCTCTCCAGGTCTGTATTTATTGTTCTCTCCAGGTCAGTATTTATTGTACTCTCCAGATCAGTATTTATTGTACTCTCCAGGTAAGTATTTATTGTACTCTCCAGGTCAGTATTTATTGTACTCTCCAGGTCAGTATTTATTACCCTCTCCAGGTCAGCATTTATTGTACTCTCCAGGTCAGTATTTATTGTACTCTCCAGGTCAGTATTTATCACCCCCTCCAGGTCAATGTTTATTACCCTCTCCAGGTCAGTATTTATTGTACTCTCCAGGTAAGTATTTATTATACTCTCCAGCTCAGTATTTATTGTATTCTCCAGGTCAGTATTTATTACCCTCTCCAGGTCAGCATTTATTGTACTCTCCAGGTCAGTATTTATTGTACTCTCCAGGTCATTATTTATCACCCCCTCCAGGTCAGTATATATTGTACTCTCCAGGTCAGCATTTATTGTACTCTCGAGATCAGAATTTATTGTTTTCTCCAGGTCAGTACTTATTGTACTCTCCAGGTCATTATTTCATCTATTACACCAGGTCAGTATTTATTGTACTCTCCAGGTCATTATTTATTGTACTCTCCAGGTCAGTATTTATTGTACTCTCCAGGTCAGTATTTATTGTACTCTCCAGGTCAGTATTTGTTACCCTCTCCAGGTCAGTATTTATTACCCTCTGTCGGTCAGTATTGATGGTATTCTCCATGTCAGTTTTTATTGTACTCTCCAGGTCTGTATTTATTGTTCTCTCCAGGTCAGTATTTATTGTACTCTCCAGATCAGTATTTATTGTACTCTCCAGGTAAGTATTTATTGTACTCTCCAGGTCAGTATTTATTGTACTCTCCAGGTCAGTATTTATTACCCTCTCCAGGTCAGCATTTATTGTACTCTCCAGGTCAGTATTTATTGTACTCTCCAGGTCAGTATTTATCACCCCCTCCAGGTCAATATTTATTACCCTCTCCAGGTCAGTATTTATTGTACTCTCCAGGTCAGTATTTATTATACTCTCCAGCTCAGTATTTATTGTACTCTCCAGGTCAGCATTTATTGTACTCTCCAGGTCAGTATTTATTATACTCTCCAGGTCAGTATTTATTGTACTCTCCAGGTCAGCATTTATTGTACTCTCCAGGTCAGTATTTATTACCCTCTCCAGGTCAGTATTTATTGTACTCTCCAGGTCAGTATTTATTGTACTCTCGAGATCAGAATTTATTGTTTTCTCCAGGTCAGCATTTATTGTACTCTGCAGGTCAGTATTTATTACCCTCTCCAGGTCAGTATTTATTGTACTCTCCAGGTCAGTATTTATTGCACTCCCAAGGTCAGTATTTATTATACTCTCCTGGTCAGTATTTATTAGCCTCTCCAGGTCAGTATTTATTGTTTTCTCCAAGTCAGTATTTGTTTTACTCTCCAGGTCAGTATTTATTACCCCCTCCAGGTCAGTATTTATGACCCTCTCCAGGTCAGTATTTATTTTACTCCCCAGGTCAGTATTTATTTTACTACCCAGGTCAGTATTTATTATACTCTACATGTCAGTATTTATTGTACTCTCCAGGTCAGTTTTTATTGTACTCTCCAGGTCAGTATTTATTGTTCTCTCCAGGTCAGTATTTATTGTACTCTCCAGGTCAGTATTTATTGTACTCTCCAGGTAAGTATTTATTGTACTCTCCAGGTCAGTATTTATTGTACGCTCCAGGTCAGTATTTATTACCCTCTCCAGGTCAGCATTTATTGTACTCTCCAGGTCAGTATTTATTGTACTCTCCAGGTCTGTATTTATTGTACTCTCCAGGTCAGTGTTTACTGTACTCTCCATGTCAGTATTTATTACTATCTCCAGGTCAGTATTTATTGCCCTCTCCAGGTCAGCATTTATTGTACCCTGTAGGTCAGTATTTATTGTACTCTCCAGGTCAGTATTTATAGTACACTCCAGGTCAGTATTTATTGTACTCTCCAGGTCAGTATTTATTGCACTCCCCAGGTCAGTATTTATTATACTCTCCAGGTCATTATTTATTACCCTCTTCAGGTCAGTATTTATTGTATTCTCCAGGTCAGTATTTGTTTTACTCTCCAGGTCAGTATTTATTACCCCCTCCAGGTCAGTATTTATTACCCTCTCCAGGTCAGTATTTATTTTACTCCCCAGGTCAGTATTTATTATATTCTCCAGGTCAGTATTTATTGTACTCTCCAGGTCAGTATTTATTACCCTCTCCAGGTCATTATTTATTACCCTCTTCATGTCAGTATTTTTTGTACTCTCCAGATCAGTATTTATTACCCTCTCCAGGTCAGTATTTAATGTACTCTCCAGGTCAGTATTGATTGTACTCTCCAGGTCATTATTTATTGTAATCTCCAGGTCAGTATTTTTTGTACTCTCCAAGTCTGTATTTATTACTCTCTCCAGGTCAGTATTTATTACCCTCTCCAGGTCAATATTTATTGTACTCCCCATGTCAGTATTTATTGTACTCTCCAGGTCAGTTTTTATTGTACTCTCCAGGTCTGTATTTATTGTTCTCTCCAGGTCAGTATTTATTGTACTCTCCAGATCAGTATTTATTGTACTCTCCAGGTAAGTATTTATTGTACTCTCCAGGTCAGTATTTATTGTACTCTCCAGGTCAGTATTTATTTCCCTCTCAGGTCAGCATTTATTGTACTCTCCAGGTCAGTATTTATTGTACTCTCCAGGTCAGTATTTATCACCCCCTCCAGGTCAGTATTTATTGTACTCTCCAGGTCAGCATTTATTGTTCTCTCGAGATCAGAATTTATTGTTTTCTCCAGGTCAGTAATTATTGTATTCTCCAGGTCATTATTTCATTTATTACACCAGGTCAGTATTTATTGTACTCTCCAGGTCATTATTTATTGTACTCTCCAGGTCAGTATTTATTGTACTCTCCAGGTCAGTATTTATTGTACTCTCCAGGTCAGTATTTGTTACCCTCTCCAGGTCAGTATTTATTACCCTCTCTAGGTCAGTATTGATGGTATTCTCCAGGTCAGTTTTTATTGTACTCTCCAGGTCTGTATTTATTGTTCTCTCCAGGTCAGTATTTATTGTACTCTCCAGATCAGTATTTATTGTACTCTCCAGGTAAGTATTTATTGTGCTCTCCAGGTCAGTATTTATTGTACTCTCCAGGTCAGTATTTATTACGCTCTCGGTCAGCATTTATTGTACTCTCCAGGTCAGTATTTATTGTACTCTCCAGGTCAGTATTTATCACCCCCTCCAGGTCAGTATTTATTACCCTCTCCAGGTCAGTATTTATTGTACTCTCCAGGTCAGTATTTATTATACTCTCCAGCTCAGTATTTATTGTACTCTCCAGGTCAGCATTTATTGTACTCTCCAGGTCAGTATTTATCATACTCTCCAGGTCAGTATTTATTGTACTCTCCAGGTCAGCATTTATTGTACTCTCCAGGTCAGTATTTATTACCCTCTCCAGGTCAGTATTTATTGTACTCCCCAGGTCAGTATTTATTGTACTCTCGAGATCAGAATTTATTGTTTTCTCCAGGTCAGCATTTATTGTACTCTCCAGGTCAGTATTTATTATACTCTCCAGGTCAGTATTTATTGTACTCTCCAGGTCAGCATTTATTGTACTCTCCAGGTCAGTATGTATTACCCTCTCCGGGTCAATATTTATTGTACTCTCCAGGTCAGTATTTATTGTACTCTCGAGATCAGAATTTATTGTTTTCTCCAGGTCAGCATTTATTGTACTCTCCAGGTCAGTATTTATTACCCTCTCCAGGTCAGTATTTATTGTACTCTCCAGGTCAGTATTTATTGCACTCCCAAGGTCAGTATTTATTATACTCTCCTGGTCAGTATTTATTACCCTCTCCAGGTCAGTATTTATTGTTTTCTCCAAGTCAGTATTTGTTTTACTCTCCAGGTCAGTATTTATTACCCCCTCCAGGTCAGTATTTAAGACCCTCTCCAGGTCAGTATTTATTTTACTCCCCAGGTCAGTATTTATTTTACTACCCAGGTCAGTATTTATTATACTCTCCATGTCAGTATTTATAGTACTCTCCAGGTCAGTTTTTATTGTACTCTCCAGGTCAGTATTTATTGTTCTCTCCAGGTCAGTATTTATTGTACTCTCCAGGTCATTATTTATTGTACTCTCCAGGTAAGTATTTATTGTACTCTCCAGGTCAGTATTTATTGTACGCTCCAGGTCAGTATTTATTACCCTCTCCAGTTCAGCATTTATTGTACTCTCCAGGTCAGTATTTATTGTACTCTCCAGGTCTGTATTTATTGTACTCTCCAGGTCAGTGTTTACTGTACTCTCCATGTCAGTATTTATTACTATCTCCAGGTCAGTATTTATTGCCCTCTCCAGGTCAGCTTTTATTGTACCCTCTAGGTCAGTATTTATTGTACTCTCCAGGTCAGTATTTATAGTACACTCCAGGTCAGTATTTATTGTACTCTCCAGGTCAGTATTTATTGCACTCCCCAGGTCAGTATTTATTATACTCTCCAGGTCATTATTTATTACCCTCTCCAGGTCAATATTTATTGTACTCTCCAGGTCAGTATTTATTGTACTCTCGAGATCAGAATTTATTGTTTTCTCCAAGTCAGCATTTATTGTACTCTCCAGGTCAGTATTTATTACCCTCTCCAGGTCAGTATTTATTGTACTCTCCAGGTCAGTATTTATTGCACTCCCAAGGTCAGTATTTATTGTTTTCTCCAAGTCAGTATTTGTTTTACTCTCCAGGTCAGTATTTATTACCCCCTCCAGGTCAGTATTTATGACCCTCTCCAGGTCAGTATTTATTTTACTCCCCAGGTCAGTATTTATTTTACTACCCAGGTCAGTATTTATTATACTCTCCATGTCAGTATTTATTGTACTGTCCAGGTCAGTTTTTATTGTACTCTCCAGGTCAGTATTTATTGTTCTCTCCAGGTCAGTATTTATTGTACTCTCCAGGTCATTATTTATTGTACTCTCCAGGTAAGTATTTATTGTACTCTCCAGGTCAGTGTTTACTGTACTCTCCATGTCAGTATTTATTACTATCTCCAGGTCAGTATTTATTGCCCTCTCCAGGTCAGCTTTTATTGTACCCTCTAGGTCAGTATTTATTGTACTCTCCAGGTTAGTATTTATTGCCCTCTACAGGTCAGTATTTATTATACTCTCCATGTCAGTATTTATTGTACTGTCCAGGTCAGTTTTTATTGTACTCTCCAGGTCAGTATTTATTGTTCTCTCCAGGTCAGTATTTATTGTACTCTCCAGGTCATTATTTATTGTACTCTCCAGGTAAGTATTTATTGTACTCTCCAGGTCAGTATTTATTGTACGCTCCAGGTCAGTATTTATTACCCTCTCCAGGTCAGCATTTATTGTACTCTCCAGGTCAGTATTTATTGCACTCCCCAGGTCAGTATTTATTATACTCTCCAGGTCATTATATATTACCCTCTTCAGGTCAGTATTTATTGTACTCTCCAGGTCAGTATGTATTTCCCTCTCAGGTCAGCATTTATTGTACTCTCCAGGTCAGTATTTATTGTACTCTCCAGGTCAGTATTTATCACCCCCTCCAGGTCAGTATTTATTGTACTCTCCAGGTCAGCATTTATTGTACTCTCGAGATCAGATTTTATTGTTATCTCCAGGTCAGTAATTATTGTACTCTCCAGGTCATTATTTCATCTATTACACCAGGTCAGTATTTATTATACTCTCCATGTCAGTATTTATTGTACTCTCCAGGTCAGTTTTTATTGTACTCTCCAGGTCAGTATTTATTGTTCTCTCCAGGTCAGTATTTATTGTACTCTCCAGGTCAGTATTTATTGTACTCTCCAGGTAAGTATTTATTGTACTCTCCAGGTCAGTATTTATTGTACGCTCCAGGTCAGTATTTATTACCCTCTCCAGGTCAGCATTTATTGTACTCTCCAGGTCAGTATTTATTGTACTCTCCAGGTCTGTATTTATTGTACTCTCCAGGTCAGTGTTTACTGTACTCTCCATGTCAGTATTTATTACTATCTCCAGGTCAGTATTTATTGCCCTCTCCAGGTCAGCAGTTATTGTACCCTCTAGGTCAGTATTTATTGTACTCTCCAGGTCAGTATTTATAGTACACTCCAGGTCAGTATTTATTGTACTCTCCAGGTCAGTATTTATTGCACTCCCCAGGTCAGTATTTATTATACTCTCCAGGTCATTATTTATTACCCTCTTCAGGTCAGTATTTATTGTATTCTCCAGGTCAGTATTTGTTTTACTCTCCAGGTCAGTATTTATTACCCCCTCCAGGTCAGTATTTATTACCCTCTCCAGGTCAGTATTTATTTTACTCCCCAGGTCAGTATTTATTATATTCTCCAGGTCAGTATTTATTGTACTCTCCAGGTGAGTATTTATTACCCTCTCCAGGTCATTATTTATTACCCTCTTCATGTCAGTATTTTTTGTACTCTCCAGATCAGTATTTATTACCCTCTACTGGTCAGTATTTAATGTACTCTCCAGGTCAGTATTGATTGTACTCTCCAGGTCATTATTTATTGTAATCTCCAGGTCAGTATTTTTTGTACTCTCCAAGTCTGTATTTATTACTCTCTCCAGGTCAGTATTTATTACCCTCTCCAGGTCAATATTTATTGTACTCCCCATGTCAGTATTTATTGTACTCTCCAGGTCAGTTTTTATTGTACTCTCCAGGTCTGTATTTATTGTTCTCTCCAGGTCAGTATTTATTGTACTCTCCAGATCAGTATTTATTGTACTCTCCAGGTAAGTATTTATTGTACTCTCCAGGTCAGTATTTATTGTACTCTCCAGGTCAGTATTTATTTCCCTCTCAGGTCAGCATTTATTGTACTCTCCAGGTCAGTATTTATTGTACTCTCCAGGTCAGTATTTATCACCCCCTCCAGGTCAGTATTTATTGTACTCTCCAGGTCAGCATTTATTGTACTCTCGAGATCAGAATTTATTGTTATCTCCAGGTCATTATTTATTGTACTCTCCAGGTCAGTATTTATTGTACTCTCCAGGTCAGTATTTATTGTACTCTCCAGGTCAGTATTTGTTACCCTCTCCAGGTCAGTATTGATTACCCTCTCTAGGTCAGTATTGATGGTATTCTCCAGGTCAGTTTTTATTGTACTCTCCAGGTCTGTATTTATTGTTCTCTCCAGGTCAGTATTTATTGTACTCTCCAGATCAGTATTTATTGTACTCTCCAGGTAAGTATTTATTGTACTCTCCAGGTCAGTATTTATTGTACTCTCCAGGTCAGTATTTATTCCGCTCTCCAGGTCAGCATTTATTGTACTCTCCAGGTCAGTATTTATTGTACTCTCCAGGTCAGTATTTATCACCCCCTCCAGGTCACTATTTATTACCCTCTCCAGGTCAGTATTTATTGTACTCTCCAGGTCAGTATTTATTATACTCTCCAGCTCAGTATTTATTGTACTCTCCAAGTCAGCATTTATTATACTCTCCAGGTCAGTATTTATTATACTCTCCAGGTCAGTATTTATTGTACTCTCCAGGTCAGCATTTATTGTACTCTCCAGGTCAGTATTTATTACCCTCTCCAGGTCAGTATTTATTGTACTCTCCAGGTCAGTATTTATTGTACTCTCGAGATCAGAATTTATTGTTTTCTCCAGGTCAGCATTTATTGTACTCTCCAGGTCAGTATCTATTACCCTCTCCAGGTCAGTATTTATTGTACTCTCCAGGTCAGTATTTATTGTACTCTCGAGACCAGAATTTATTGTTTTCTCCAGGTCAGTAATTATTGTACTCTCCAGGTCATTATTTCATCTATTACACCAGGTCAGTATTTATTGTACTCTCCAGGTCATTATTTATTGTACTCTCCAGGTCAGTATTTATTGTACTCTCCAGGTCAGTATTTATTGTACTCTCCAGATCAGTATTTGTTACCATCTCCAGGTCAGTATTTATTACCCTCTCTAGGTCAGTATTGATTGTATTCTCCAGGTCAGTCTATATTGTACACTCCAGGTCAGTATTTATTGTACTCTCCACGTCAGTATTTATTGCCCTCTCCAGGTCAGTATTTACTGTACTCTCCAGGTCAGTATTTATTGCCCTCTCCAGGTCAGTGTTTAATGTACCCTCTTGGTCAATATTTATTGTACTCTCCACGTCAGTATTTATTGTACACTCCAGATCACTGTTTTTTGTATTCTCCAGGTCAGTATTTATTGTACTCTCCACGTCAGTATTTATTGCCCTCTCCAGGTCAGTATTTACTGTACTCTCCAGGTCAGTATTTATTGTACTCTCCATGTCAGTATTTATTGCACTCCCCAGGTCATTATTTATTATACTCTCCAGGTCAGTATTTATTAACATCTCCAGGTCAGTATTTATTGTATTCTCCAGGTCAGTAATTGTTTTACTCTCCCGGTTAGTATTTATTAACCCCTCCAGGTCAGTATTTATTACCCTCTCCAGGTGATTAGTTATTGTACTCTCCAGGTCAGTATTTATTGCCCTCTCCAGGTCAGTATTTAATGTACCCTCTAGGTCAGTATTTATTATACACTCCAGCTCAGTATTTATTGTACTCCCCAGGTCAGTATTTATTGCACTCCCCAGGTCTGTATTTATTGTACTCTCCAGGTCAGTATTTGTTTTACTCTACAGGGCAGTATTTATCACCCCCTCCAGGTCAGTATTTATTGTACTCTCCAGGTCAGTATTTATTATACTCTCCAGCTCAGTATTTATTGTACTCTCCAGGTCAGCATTTATTGTACTCTCCAGGTCAGTATTTATTATACTCTCCAGGTCAGTATTTATTGTACTCTCCAGGTCAGCATTTATTGTACTCTCCATGTCAGTATTTATTACCCTCTCCAGGTCAGTATTTATTGTACTCTCCAGGTCAGTATTTATTGTACTCTCCAGGACAGTATTTATTGTACTCTCCAGGTCAGTATTTATTGTACTCTCCAGGTCAGTATTTGTAACCATCTCCAGGTCAGTATTTATTACACTCTCTAGGTCAGTATTGATTGTATTCTCCAGGTCAGTATATATTGTACTCTCCAGGTCAGTATTTATTGTACTCTCCACGTCAGTATTTATTGCCCTCTCCAGGTCAGTATTTACTGTACTCTCCAGGTCAGTATTTATTGCCCTCTCCAGCTCAGTGTTTAATATACCCTCTTGGTCAATATATTGTACTCTCCACGTCAGTATTTATTGTACACTCCAGATCACTGTTTTTTGTACTCTCCAGGTCAGTATTTATTGTACTCTCCACGTCAGTATTTATTGCCCTCTCCAGGTCAGTATTTACTGTACTCTCCAGGTCATTATTTATTATACTCTCCAGGTCAGTATTTATTAACATCTCCAGGTCAGTATTTATTGTATTCTCCAGGTCAGTATTTGTTTTACTCTCCCGGTCAGTATTTATTAACCCCTCCAGGTCAGTATTTATTACCCTCTCCAGGTCATTAGTTATTGTACTCTCCAGGTCAGTATTTATTGCCCTCTCCAGGTCAGTATTTATTGTACCCTCTAGGTCAGTATTTATTGTACTCTCCAGGTCAATATTTATTATACACTCCAGCTCAGTATTTATTGTACTCTCCCGGTCAGTATTTATTGCACTCCCCATGTCAGTATTTATTGTACTCTCCAGGTCAGTATTTGTTTTACTCTCCAGGGCAGTATTTATCACCCCCTCCAGGTCAGTATTTATTATCCTCTCTAGGTCAGTATTTATTTTACTCCCCAGGACAGTATTTATTGTACTATCCAGGTTAGTATTTATTGTACTCTCCAGGTCATTATTTATTCTACTCACCAGGTCAGTATTTATTGTACTCTCCAGGTCAGTATTCATTGTACTCTCTAGGTCAGTATTTATTGTACTCTCCAGGTCAGTATTTATTACCCTCTCCAGGTCATATTTATTGCCCTCTCCAGGTCAGTATTTATTGTACTCTCCAGGTCAGTATTTATTGCCCTCTCCAGGTCAGTATTTATTGTATCCTCTAGGTCAGTATTTATTGTACTCTCCAGGTCAGTATTTATTGTACACTCCAGGTCAGTATTTATTGGACTCCCCAGGTCAGTATTTATTGCACTCCCCAGGTCAGTATTTATTATACTCTCCAGGTCAGTATTTATTACCCTCTCCAGGTCAGTATTTATTGTATTCTCCAGATCAGTATTTGTTTTACTCTCCAGGTCAGTATTTATTACCCCCTCCAGGTCAGTATTTATTACCCTCTCCAGGTCAGTATTTATTTTACTCCCCAGGTCAGTATTTATTTTACTACCCAGGTCAGTATTTATTCTACTCTCCAGGTCAGTATTTATTGTACTCTCCAGGTCAGTATTTATTGTAATCTCCATGTCAGTATTTTTTGTACTCTCCAGGTCTGTATTTATTACCCTCTCCATGTCAGTATTTATTGTCCTCTCCAGGTCTGTATTTATTATTCTCTCCAGGTCAGTATTTATTTTCCTCTCCAGGTCAGTATTTATTGTACTCCCCATGTCAGTATTTATTGTACTCTCCATGTCAGTATTTAATGTACTCTCCAGATCAGTTTTTATTGTGCTCTCCAGGTCAGTATTTATTGTACTCTCCAGGTCAGTATTTATTGTACTCTCCAGGTCAGTATTTATTTTCCTCTCCAGGTCAGTATTTATTGTACTCTCCAGATCAGTGTTTATTGTACTCTCCATGTCAGTATTTATTACACTATCCAGGTCTGTATTTAGTGCCCTCTCCAGGTCAGTATTTATTGTACCCTCTAGGTCAGTATTTATTGTACTCTCCAGGTCAGTATTTATAGTACACTCCAGGTCAGTATTTATTGTACTCTCCAGGTCAGTATTTATTGCACTCCCCTGGTCAGTATTTATTATACTCTCCAGGTCAGTATGTATTACCCTCTCCAGGTCAGTATTTATTGTATTCTCCAGGTCAGTATTTATTGTACTCTCCAGGTCAGTGTTTATTGTACTCTCCATGTCATTATTTATTACCCCCTCCAGGTCAGTGTTTATTACCCTCTCCAGGTCAGTATTTATTTTACTCCACAGGTCAGTATTTATTTTACTACCCAGGTCAGTATTTATTATACTCTCCATGTCAGTATTTATTGTACTCTCCAGGTCTGTATTTATTACCCTCTCCATGTCAGTATTTATTGTACTCTCCAGGTCTGTATTTATTACTCTCTCCAGGTCAGTATTTATTTTCCTCTCCATGTCAGTAGTTATTGTACTCCCCATGTCAGTATTTATTGTACTCTCCAGGTCAGTATTTATTGTCCTCTCCAGGTCAGTATTTATTACCCTCTCCAGGTCAGTATTTATTACCCTCTCCATGTCAGTATTTTTTGTACTCTCCAAGTCTGTATTTATTCCCCTCGCTAGGTCAGTATTTATTGTACTCTCCAGGTCTGTATTTATTACTCTCTCCAGGTCAGTATTTATTAGCCACGCCAGGTCAGTATTTTTGTACTCCCCATGTCAGTATTTATTGTACTCTCCAGGTCAGTTTTTATTGTACTCTCCAGGTCTGTATTTATTGTTCTCTCCAGGTCAGTATGTATTGTACTCTCCAGATCAGTATTTATTGTACTCTCCAGGTAAGTATTTATTGTACTCTCCAGGTCAGTATTTATTACCCTCTCCAGTTCATATTTATTGCCCTCTCCAGGTCAGCATTTATTGTACTCCAGAGGTCAGTATTTATTGCCCTCTCCAGGTCAGTATTTATTGTACCCTCTAGGTCAGTATTTATTGTACTCTCTAGGTCAGTATTTATTGTACACTCCAGGTCAGTATTTATTACCCTCTCCAGGTCAGTATATATTGCACTCCCCAGGTCAGTATTTATTCTCCTCTCCAGGTCAGTATTTATTACCTTCTCCAGGTCAGTATTTATTGTATTCTCCAGGTCAGTATTTGTTTTACTCTCCAGGTCAGTATTTATTACCCTCTCCATGTCAGTACTTTTTGTACTCTCTAGATCAGTATTTATTACCCTCTCCAGGTCTGTATTTATTGTACTCCCTTGGTCAGTATTTATTGTACTCTCCAGGTCAGTATTTATTACCCTCTCCATGTCAGTACTTTTTGTACTCTCTAGATCAGTATTTATTACCCTCTCCAGGTCTGTATTTATTGTACTCCCTAGGTCAGTATTTATTGTACTCTCCAGGTCAGTATTTTTTGTACTCCCCAGGTCTGTATTTATTACCCTCTCCAGGTCAGTATTTATTGTACTCTCCAGGTCTGTATTTATTACTCTCTCCAGGTCAGTATTTATTTTCCTCTCCATGTCAGTATTTATTGTACTCCCCATGTCAGTATTTATTGTACTCTCCATGTCAGTATATTGTACTCTCCAGGTCAGTTTTTATTGTACTCTCCAGGTCAGTATTTATTGTTCTCTCCAGGTCTGTATTTATTGTACTCTCCAGGTCAGTGTTTATTGTACTCTCCATGTCAGTATTTATTACTCTCTCCAGGTCAGTATTTATTGTCCTCTCCATGTCAGTATTTATTGTACCCTCTAGGTCAGTATTTATTGTACTCTCCAGATCAGTATTTATAGTACACTCCAGGTCAATATTTACTGTACTCTCCAGGTCAGTATTTATTGCACTCCCCAGGTCAGTATTTATTATACTCTCCAGGTCAGTATTTATTACCCTCTCTAGGTCAGTATTTATTGTATTCTCCAGGTCAGTATTTGTTTTACTTTCCAGGTCAGTATTTATTACCCCCTCCAGGTCAGTATTTATTACCCTCTCCAGGTCAGTATTTATTTTACTCCCCAGGTCAGTATTTATTTTACTACCCAGGTCAGTATTTATTATACTCGCCAGGTCAGTATTTATTGTACTCTCCATGTCAGTATTTATTGTAATCTCCAGGTCAGTATTTTTTGTACTCTCCAGGTCTGTATTTATTACCCTCTCCAGGTCAGTATTTATTGTACTCTCCATGTCAGTATTTATTGTACTCCCCATGTCAGTATTTATTGTACTCTCCAGGTCAGTATTTATTGTCCTCTCCAGGTCAGTATTTATTATCCTCTCCAGGTCAGTATTTATTACCCTCTCCATGTCAGTATTTTTTCTCCTCTCCAAGTCTGTATTTATTACCCTCTCTAGATCAGTATTTATTGTACTCTCCAGGTCTGTATTTATTACTCTCTCCAGGTCAGTATTTATTACGCTCTCCATGTCAGTATTTATTGTACTCCCCATGTCAGTATGTATTGTCCTCTCCAGGTCAGTTTTTATTGTACTCTCCAGGTCTGTATTTATTGTTCTCTCCAGGTCAGTATTTATTGTACTCTCCAGATCAGTATTTATTGTACTCTCCAGGTAAGTATTTATTGTACTCTCCAGGTCAGTATTTATCACCCCCTCCAGGTCAGTTTTTATTACCCTCTCCAGGTCAGTATTTATTGTACTCTCCAGGTCAGTATTTATTATACTCTCCAGGTCAGTACTTATTACCCTCTCCAGGTCAGTATTTATTGTACTCTCCAGGTCAGTATTTATTGTACTCTCCAGGTCAGAATTTATTGTTTTCTACAGGTCAGTAATTATTGTACTCTCCAGGTCATTATTTCATCTACTACACAAGGTCAGTATTTATTGTACTCTCCAGGTCAGTATTTATAGTACAGTCAAGGTCAGTATTTATTGTACTATACAGGTCAGTGTTTATTGCACTCCCCAGGTCAGTATTTATTATATTCTCCAGGTCAGTATTTATTACCCTCTCATGGTCAGTATTTATTTTACTCCCCAGGTCAATATTTATTTTACTACCCAGGTCAGTATTTATTACACTCTCCAGGTCAGCATTTATTGTACTCTCCAGGTCAGTATTTATCGTACTCTCCAGGTCAGTATTTATCACCCCCTCCAGGTCAGTTTTTATTACCCTCTCCAGGTCAGTATTTATTGTACTCTCCAGGTCAGTATTTATTGTACTCTCCAGGTCAGTATTTAAAGTACACTCCAGGTCAGTATTTATTGTACTCTCCAGCTCAGTATTTATTGCACTCCCCAGGTCAGTATTTATTATACTCTCCAGGTCATTATTTATTACCCTCTTCAGGTCAGTATTTATTGTATTCTCCAGGTCAGTATTTGTTTTACTCTCCAGGTCAGTATTTATTACCCCCTCCAGGTCAGTATTTATTACCCTCTCCAGGTAAGTATTTATTTTACTCCCCAGGTCCGTATTTATTATATTCTCCAGGTCAGTATTTATTGTACTCTCCAGGTAAATATTTATTACCCTCTCCAGGTCATTATTTATTACCCTCTTCATGTCAGTATTTTTTGTACTCTCCAGATCAGTATTTATTCCCCTCTCCAGGTCAGTATTTAATGTACTCTCCAGGTCAGTATTGATTGTACTCTCCAGGTCATTATTTATTGTAATCTCCAGGTCAGTATTTTTTGTACTCTCCAAGTCTGTATTTATTACTCTCTCCAGGTCAGTATTTATTGCCCTCTCCAGGTCAATATTTATTGTACTCCCCATGTCAGTATTTATTGTACTCTCCAGGTCAGTTTTTATTGTACTCTCCAGGTCTGTATTTATTGTTCTCTCCAGGTCAGTATTTATTGTACTCTCTAGATCAGTATTTATTGTACTCTCCAGGTAAGTATTTATTGTACTCTCCAGGTCAGTATTTATTGTACTCTCCAGGTCAGTATTTATTTCCCTCTCAGGTCAGCATTTATTGTACTCTCCAGGTCAGTATTTATTGTACTCTCCAGGTCAGTATTTATCACCCCCTCCAGGTCAGTATTTATTGTACACTCCAGGTCAGCATTTATTGTACTCTCGAGATCAGATTTTATTGTTATCTCCAGGTCAGTAATTATTGTACTCTCCAGGTCATTATTTCATCTATTACACCAGGTCAGTATTTATTATACTCTCCATGTCAGTATTTATTGTACTCTCCAGGTCAGTTTTTATTGTACTCTCCAGGTCAGTATTTATTGTTCTCTCCAGGTCAGTATTTATTGTACTCTCCAGGTCAGTATTTATTGTACTCTCCAGGTAAGTATTTATTGTACTCTCCAGGTCAGTATTTATTGTACGCTCCAGGTCAGTATTTATTACCCTCTCCAGGTCAGCATTTATTGTACTCTCCAGGTCAGTATTTATTGTACTCTCCAGGTCTGTATTTATTGTACTCTCCAGGTCAGTGTTTACTGTACTCTCCATGTCAGTATTTATTACTATCTCCAGGTCAGTATTTATTGCCCTCTCCAGGTCAGCATTTATTGTACCCTCTAGGTCAGTATTTATTGTACTCTCCAGGTCAGTATGTATAGTACACTCCAGGTCAGTATTTATTGTACTCTCCAGGTCAGTATTTATTGCACTCCCCAGGTCAGTATTTATTATACTCTCCAGGTCATTATTTATTACCCTCTTCAGGTCAGTATTTATTGTATTCTCCAGGTCAGTATTTGTTTTACTCTCCAGGTCAGTATTTATTACCCCCTCCAGGTCAGTATTTATTACCCTCTCCAGGTCAGTATTTATTTTACTCCCCAGGTCAGTATTTATTATATTCTCCAGGTCAGTATTTATTGTACTCTCCAGGTCAGTATTTATTACCCTCTCCAGGTCATTATTTATTACCCTCTTCATGTCAGTATTTTTTGTACTCTCCAGATCAGTATTTATAACCCTCTACTGGTCAGTATTTAATGTACTCTCCAGGTCAGTATTGATTGTACTCTCCAGGTCATTATTTATTGTAATCTCCAGGTCAGTATTTTTTGTACTCTCCAAGTCTGTATTTATTACTCTCTCCAGGTCAGTATTTATTACCCTCTCCAGGTCAATATTTATTGTACTCCCCATGTCAGTATTTATTGTACTCTCCAGGTCAGTTTTTATTGTACTCTCCAGGTCTGTATTTATTGTTCTCTCCAGGTCAGTATTTATTGTACTCTCCAGATCAGTATTTATTGTACTCTCCAGGTAAGTATTTATTGTACTCTCCAGGTCAGTATTTATTGTACTCTCCAGGTCAGTATTTATTTCCCTCTCAGGTCAGCATTTATTGTACTCTCCAGGTCAGTATTTATTGTACTCTCCAGGTCAGTATTTATCACCCCCTCCAGGTCAGTATTTATTGTACTCTCCAGGATAGCATTTATTGTACTCTCGAGATCAGAATTTATTGTTATCTCCAGGTCAGTAATTATTGTACTCTCCAGGTCATTATTTCATCTATTACACCAGGTCAGTATTACTGTACTCTCCAGGTCATTATTTATTGTACTCTCCAGGTCAGTATTTATTGTACTCTCCAGGTCAGTATTTATTGTACTCTCCAGGTCAGTATTTGTTACCCTCTCCAGGTCAGTATTTATTACCCTCTCTACGTCAGTATTGATGGTATTCTACAGGTCAGTTTTTATTGTACTCTCCAGGTCTGTATTTATTTTTCTCTCCAGGTCAGTATTTATTGTACTCTCCAGATCAGTATTTATTGTACTCTCCAGGTAAGTATTTATTGTACTCTCCAGGTCAGTATTTATTGTACTCTCCAGGTCAGTATTTATTACGCTCTCCAGGTCAGCATTTATTGTACTCTCCAGGTCAGTATTTATTGTACTCTCCAGGTCAGTATTTATCACCCCCTCCAGGTCACTATTTATTACCCTCTCCAGGTCAGTATTTATTGTACTCTCCAGGTCAGTATTTATTATACTCTCCAGCTCAGTATTTATTGTACTCTCCAAGTCACCATTTATTGTACTCTCCAGGTCAGTATTTATTATACTCTCCAGGTCAGTATTTATTGTACTCTCCAGGTCAGCATTTATTGTACTCTCCAGGTCAGTATTTATTACCCTCTCCAGGTCAGTATTTATTGTACTCTCCAGGTCAGTATTTATTGTACTCTCGAGATCAGAATTTATTGTTTTCTCCAGGTCAGCATTTATTGTACTCTCCAGGTCAGTATTTATTACCCTCTCCAGGTCAGTATTTATTGTACTCTCCAGGTCAGTATTTATTGTACTCTCGAGACCAGAATTTATTGTTTTCTCCAGGTCAGTAATTATTGTACTCTCCAGGTCATTATTTCATCTATTACACCAGGTCAGTATTTATTGTACTCTCCAGGTCATTATTTATTGTACTCTCCAGGTCAGTATTTATTGTACTCTCCAGGTCAGTATTTATTGTACTCTCCAGGTCAGTATTTGTTACCATCTCCAGGTCAGTATTTATTACCCTCTCTTGGTCAGTATTGATTGTATTCTCCAGGTCAGTATATATTGTACTCTCCAGGTCAGTATTTATTGTACTCTCCACGTCAGTATTTATTGCCCTCTCCAGGTCAGTATTTACTGTACTCTCCAGGTCAGTATTTATTGCCCTCTCCAGGTCAGTGTTTAATGTACCCTCTTGGTCAATATTTATTGTACTCTCCACGTCAGTATTTATTGTACACTCCAGATCACTGTTTTTTGTATTCTCCAGGTCAGTATTTATTGTACTCTCCACGTCAGTATTTATTGCCCTCTCCAGGTCAGTATTTACTGTACTCTCCAGGTCAGTATTTATTGTACTCTCCAGGTCAGTATTTATTGCACTCCCCAGGTCATTATTTATTATACTCTCCAGGTCAGTATTTATTAACATCTCCAGGTCAGTATTTATTGTATTCTCCAGGTCAGTAATTGTTTTACTCTCCCGGTCAGTATTTATTAACCCCTCCAGGTCAGTATTTATTACCCTCTCCAGGTGATTAGTTATTGTACTCTCCAGGTCAGTATTTATTGCCCTCTCCAGGTCAGTATTTAATGTACCCTCTAGGTCAGTATTTATTATACACTCCAGCTCAGTATTTATTGTACTCCCCAGGTCAGTAATTATTGCACTCCCCAGGCCTGTATTTATTGTACTCTCCAGGTCAGTATTTGTTTTACTCTCCAGGGCAGTATTTATCACCCCCTCCAGGTCAGTATTTATTGTACTCTCCAGGTCAGTATTTATTGTACTCTCCAGGTCAGTATTTATTATACTCTCCAGGTCAGTATTTATTGTACTCTCCAGGTCAGCATTTATTGTACTCTCCAGGTCAGTATTTATTACCCTCTCCAGGTCAGTATTTATTGTACTCTCCAGGTCAGTATTTATTGTACTCTCGAGATCAGAATTTATTGTTTTCTCCAGGTCAGCATTTATTGTACTCTCCATGTCAGTATTTATTACCCTCTCCAGGTCAGTATTTATTGTACTCTCCAGGTCAGTATTCATTGTACTCTCCAGGACAGTATTTATTGTACTCTCCAGGTCAGTATTTATTGTAGTCTCCAGTTCAGTAATTTTTGTACTCTCCAGGTCTGTATTTATTACCCTCTCCAGGTCAGTATTTATTGTACTCTCCAGGTCTGTATATCTTACTCTCTCCAGGTCAGTATTTATTTTACTCCCCATGTCAGTATTTATTGTACTCTCCAGGTCAGTATTTATTGTCCTCTCCAGATCAGTATTTATTACCCTCTCCAGGTCAGTATTTATTACCCTCTACATGTCAGTTTTTTTTGTACTCTCCAAGTCTGTATTTATTACCCTCTCTAGGTCAGTATTTATTGTACTCTCCAGGTCTGTATTTATTACTCTCTCCAGGTCAGTATTTATTACCCTCTCCAGGTCAGTATTTATTGTACTCCCCATGTCAGTATTTATTGTACTCTCCAGGCCAGTATTTAATGTACCCTCTAGGTCAGTATTTATTGTCCTCTCCAGGTCAGTATTTATAGTACACTCCAGGTCAGTATTTATTGTACTCTTCAGGTCAGTATTTATTGCACTCCCCAGGTCAGTATTTATTATACTCTCCAGGTCAGTATTTATTACCCTCTCCAGGTCAGTATTTATTGTATTCTCCAGGTCAGTATTTGTTTTACTCTCCAGGTCAGTATTTATTTTACTCCCCAAGTCAGTATTTATTTTACTACACAGGTCAGTATTTATTTTACTCCCCAGGTCAGTATTTATTGTACTCTCCAGGTTAGTATTTATTGTACTCTCCAGGTCATTATTTATTCTACTCGCCATGTCAGTATTTATTGTACTCTCCAGGTTAGTATTAATTGTTCTCTCCAGGTCAGTATTTATTTTACTCTCCAGGTCAGTATTTATTGTACTCTCCACGTCAGTATTTATTGCCCTCTCCAGGTCAGTATTTATTGTACTCTCCAGGACAGTATTTATTGCCCTCTCCAGGCCAGTAGTTAATGTACCCTCTGGGTCAGTATTTATTGTACTCTCCAGGTCAGTATTTATAGTACACTCCAGGTCAGTATTTATTGTACTCTCCAGGTCAGTATTTATTGCACTCCCCAGGTCAGTATTTATTATACTCTACAGGTCAGTACTTATTACCCTCTCCAGGTCAGTATTTATTGTATTCTCCAGGTCAGTATTTGTTTTACTCTCCAGGTCAGTATTTATTACCCCCTCCAGGTCAGTATTTATTACCCTCTCCAGGTCAGTATTTATTTTACTCCCCAAGTCAGTATTTATTTTACTACACAGGTCAGTGTTTATTATACTCTCCAGGTCAGTATTTATTGTACTCTCCAGGTCAGTATTTATTACCGTCTCCAGGCCATTATTTATTGTACTCTCCAGGTCAGTATTTATTGCACTCCCCAGGTCAGTATTTATTATACTCTCCAGGTCAGTATTTATAGTACACTCCAGGTCAGTATTTATTGTACTCTCCAGGTCAGTATTTATTGCACTCCCCAGGTCAGTATTTATTATACTCTACAGGTCAGTACTTATTACCCTCTCCAGCTCAGTATTTATTGTATTCTCCAGGTCAGTATTTGTTTTACTCTCCAGGTCAGTATTTATTACCCCCTCCAGGTCAGTATTTATTACCCTCTCCAGGTCAGTATTTATTTTACTCCCCAAGTCAGTATTTATTTTACTACACAGGTCAGTGTTTATTATACTCTCCATGTCAGTATTTATTGTACTCTCCAGGTCAGTTTTTATTGTACTCTCCAGGTCAGTATTTATTGTTCTCTCCAGGTCAGTATTTATTGTACTCTCCAGGTCAGTATTTATTGTACTCTCCAAGTCAGTATTTATTGTACTCTCCAGGTCTGTATTTATTGTACTCTCCAGGTCAGTATTTATTGTACTCTCCATGTCAGTATTTATTACTCTCTCCAGGTCAGTATTTATTGCCCTCTCCAGGTCAGTATTTATAGTACACTCCAGGTCAGTATTTATTGTACTCTCCACGTCAGTATTTATTGCACTCCCCAGGTCAGTATTTATTATACTCTCCAGGTCAGTATTTATTACCCTCTCTAGGTCAGTATTTATTGTATTCTCCAGGTCAGTATTTATTACCCTCTCCAGGTCAGTATTTATTTTACTCCCCAGGTCATTATTTATTTTACTACCCAGGTCAGTATTTATTGTACTCTCCAGGTCAGTATTTATTGTACTCTCCAGGTCAGTATTTATTGTAGTCTCCAGGTCAGTAATTTTTGTACTCTCCAGGTCTGTATTTATTACCCTCTCCAGGTCAGTATTTATTGTACTCTCCAGGTCTGTATATCTTACTCTCTCCAGGTCAGTATTTATTTTCCTCTCCATGTCAGTATTTATTTTACTCCCCATGTCAGTATTTATTGTACTCTCCAGGTCAGTATTTATTGTCCTCTCCAGATCAGTATTTATTACCCTCTCCAGGTCAGTATTTATTACCCTCTACATGTCAGTATTTTTTGTACTCTCCAAGTCTGTATTTATTACCCGCTCTAGGTCAGTATTTATTGTACTCTCCAGGTCTGTATTTATTACTCTCTCCAGGTCAGTATTTATTACCCTCTCCAGGTCAGTATTTATTGTACTCCCCATGTCAGTATTTATTGTACTCTCCAGGCCAGTATTTAATGTACCCTCTAGGTCAGTATTTATTGTCCTCTCCAGGTCAGTATTTATAGTACACTCCAGGTCAGTATTTATTGTACTCTTCAGGTCAGTATTTATTGCACTCCCCAGGTCAGTATTTATTATACTCTCCAGGTCAGTATTTATTACCCTCTCCAGGTCAGTATTTATTGTATTCTCCAGGTCAGTATTTGTTTTACTCTCCAGGTCAGTATTTATTTTACTCCCCAAGTCAGTATTTATTTTACTACACAGGTCAGTATTTATTTTACTCCCCAGGTCAGTATTTATTGTACTCTCCAGGTTAGTATTTATTGTACTCTCCAGGTCATTATTTATTCTACTCGCCATGTCAGTATTTATTGTACTCTCCAGGTTAGTATTAATTGTACTCTCCAGGTCAGTATTTATTTTACTCTCCAGGTCAGTATTTATTGTACTCTCCACGTCAGTATTTATTGCCCTCTCCAGGTCAGTATTTATTGTACTCTCCAGGTCAGTATTTATTGCCCTCTCCAGGCCAGTAGTTAATGTACCCTCTGGGTCAGTATTTATTGTACTCTCCAGGTCAGTATTTATAGTACACTCCAGGTCAGTATTTATTGTACTCTCCAGGTCAGTATTTATTGCACTCCCCAGGTCAGTATTTATTATACTCTACAGGTCAGTACTTATTACCCTCTCCAGGTCAGTATTTATTGTATTCTCCAGGTCAGTATTTGTTTTACTCTCCAGGTCAGTATTTATTACCCCCTCCAGGTCAGTATTTATTACCCTCTCCAGGTCAGTATTTATTTTACTCCCTAAGTCAGTATTTATTTTACTACACAGGTCAGTGTTTATTATACTCTCCAGGTCAGTATTTATTGTACTCTCCAGGTCAGTATTTATTACCGTCTCCAGGCCATTATTTATTGTACTCTCCAGGACAGTTTTTACTGTACTCTCCAGGTCAGTATTTATTGTACTCTCCAGGTATGTATGTATTGCACTCTCCAGGTCAGTATTTATTGTATTCTCCAGGTCAGTATTTATTACCCTCAACAGGTCAGCAATTATTGTAGTCTCCAGGTCAGTATTTAATGCACTCTCCAGGTCTGTATTTATTGTACTCTCCAGGTCAGTGTTTATTGTACTCTCCATGACAGTATGTATTACTCTCTCCGGGTCAGTATTTATAGTACTCTCCAGGTCAGTATTTATTGTCCTCTCCAGGTCAGTATTTATTACCCTCTCCAGGTCAGTATTTATTACCCTCTCCATGTCAGTATTTTTTGTACTTTCCAAGTCTGTATGTATTACCCTCTCCAGGTCATTATTTATTGTACTCTCCAGGTCTGTATTTATTGCCCTCTCCAGGCCAGTAGTTAATGTACCCTCTGGGTCAGTATTTATTGTACTCTCCAGGTCAGTATTTATAGTACACTCCAGGTCAGTATTTATTGTACTCTCCAGGTCAGTATTTATTGCACTCCCCAGGTCAGTATTTATTATACTCTACAGGTCAGTATTTATTACCCTCTCCAGGTCAGTATTTATTGTATTCTCCAGGTCAGTATTTGTTTTACTCTCCAGGTCAGTATTTATTACCCCCTCCAGGTCAGTATTTATTACCCTCTCCAGGTCAGTATTTATTTTACTCCCCAAGTCAGTATTTATTTTACTACACAGGTCAGTATTTATTATACTCTCCAGGTCAGTATTTATTGTACTCTCCAGGTCAGTATTTATTACCGTCTCCAGGCCATTATTTATTGTACTCTCCAGGTCAGTATTTATTGTAATCTCCAGGTCAGAATGTTTTGTACTCTCCAGGCCTGTATTTATTACATTCTCCAGGTCAGTATTTATTGTACTCTCCAGGTCTGTATTTATTACTCTCTCCAGGTCAGTATTCATTATCCTCTCCAGGTCAGTATTTATTGTACTCCACATGTCAGTATTTATTGTACTCTCCATGTCAGTATATATTGTACTCTCCAGGTCAGTTTTTATTGTACTCACCAGGTCAGTATTTAATGCACTCTCCAGGTCTGTATTTATTGTACTCTCCAGGTCAGTGTTTATTGTACTCTCCATGTCAGTATGTATTACTCTCTCCAGGTCAGTATTTATTGTACTCTCCATGGCAGTATTTATTGTCCTCTCCAGGTCAGTATTTATTACCCTCTCCAGGTCAGTATTTTTTACCCTCTCCATTTCAGTATTTTTTGTACTCTCCAAGTCTGTATGTATTACCCTCTCCAGGTCATTATTTATTGTACTCTCCAGGTCTGTATTTAGTAATCTCTCCAGGTCAGTATTTATTACCCTCTCCAGGTCAGTATTTATTGTACTCTCCAGGTCAGTATTAATTGTACTCTCCACGTCAGTATATATTGCCCTCTCCAGGTCAGTATTTACTGTACTCTCCAGGTCAGTTTTTATTGCCCTCTCCAGGTCAGTGTTTAATGTACCCTCTTGGTCAATATTTAATGTACTCTCCAGGTCAGTATTTATTGTACACTCCAGGTCAGCATTTATTGTACTCTCCAGGTCAGTATTTATTGCACTCCCCATGTCAGTATTTATTATACTCTCCAGGTCAGTATTTATTAACATCTCCAGGTCAGTATTTATTGTATTCTCCAGGTCAGTATTTGTTTTACTCTCCAGGTCAGTATTTATTACCCCCTCCAGGTCAGTATTTATTACCCTCTCCAGGTCAGTATTTATTGTACTCTCCAGGTCAGTATTTATTGCCATCTCCAGGTCAGTATTTAATGTACCCTCTAGGTCAGTATTTATTGAACTCTCCAGGTCAGTATTTATTTTACACTCCAGGGCAGTATTTATAACCCCCTCCAGGTCAGTATTTATTACCCTCTCTAGGTCAGTATTTATTTTACTCCCCAGGTCAGTATTTATTTTACTCTCCAGGTTAGTAGTTATTCTACTCTCCAGGTCAGCATTTATTGTACTCTCCAGGTCAGTATTTATTACCCTCTCCAGGTCAGCATTTATTGTACTCTCCAGGTCAGTATTTATTGTACTCTCCAGATCAGTATTTATTACCCCCTCCAGGTCAGTATTTATTGTACTCTCCAGGTCAGTATTTATTGTCCTCTCCAGGTCAGTATTTATTACCCTCTCCAGGTCAGTATTTATTACCCTCTCCATGTCAGTATTTTTTGTACTCTCCAAGTCTGTATGTATTACCCTCTCCAGGTCAATATTTATTGTAATCTCCAGGTCTGTATTTAGTACTCTCTCCAGGTCGGTATTTATTACCCTCTCCAGGTCAGTATTTATTGTACTCTCCAGGTCAGTATTTATTGTACTCTCCACGTCAGTATTTATTGCCCTCTCCAGGTCAGTATTTACTGTACTCTCCAGGTCTGTATTTATTGCCCTCTCCAGGTCAGTGTTTAATGTACCCTCTTGGTCAATATTTATTGTACTCTCCAAGTCAGTATTTATTGTACACTCCAGGTCAGCATTTATTGTACTCTCCAGGTCAGTATTTATTGCACTCCCCATGTCAGTATTTATTATACTCTCCAGGTCAGTATTTATTAACATCTCCAGGTCAGTATTTATTGTATTCTCCAGGTCAGTATTTGTTTTACTCTCCAGATCAGTATTTATTACCCCCTCCAGGTCAGTATTTATTACCCTCTCCAAGTCAGTATTTATTGTACTCTCCAGGTCAGTATTTATTGCCATCTCCAGGTCAGTATTTAATGTACCCTCCAGGTCAGTATTTATTGAACTCGCCAGGTCAGTATTTATTTTACTCTCCAGGGCAGCATTTATCACCCCCTCCAGGTCAGTATTTATTACCCTCTCTGGGTCAGTATTTATTTTACTCCCCAGGTCAGTATTTATTGTACTCTCCAGGTTAGTAGTTATTCTACTCTCCAGGTCATTATTTATTCTACTCACCAGGTCAGTATTTATTGTACTCTCCAGGTTAGTATTTATTCTACTCTCCAGGTCATTATTTATTCTACTCTCCAGGTCTGTGCTTATTTTTCTCTCCAGGTCAGTATTTATTGAACTCTCCAGATCAGTATTTATTGTACTCACCAGGTAAGTATTTATTGTACTCTCCAGGTCAGTATTTATTGTACTCTCCAGGTCAGTATTTATTACCCTCTCCAGGTCAGCATTTATTGTACTCTCCAGGTCAGTATTTATTGTACTCTCCAGATCAGTATTTATTACCCCCTCCAGGTCAGTATTTATTACACTCTCCAGGTCAGTATTTATTTTACTCCCCAGGACTGTATTTATTGTTCTCTCCAGGTTAATATTTATTGTAATCTCCAGGTCAGTATTTATTGTACTCTCCAGGTCATTATTTATTACCCTCTCCAGGTCATATTTATTACCCTCTCTAGGTCAGTATTTATTGTCCTCTCCATGTCAGTATTTATTGTACTCTCCAGGTCAGTATTTATTCTGCTCTCCACGTCAGTATTTATTGCCCTCTCCAGGTCAGTATTTATTGTACTCTCCAGTTCAGTATTTATTGCCCTCTCCAGATCAGTATTTAATGTACCCTCTAGGTCAGTATTTATTGTACTCTCCAGGTCAGTATTTATTGCACTCCCCAGGTCAGTATTTATTATACCATCCAGGTCAGTATTTATTACCCTCTCCAGATCAATATTTATTGTATTCTCCAGGTCTTTATTTATTACTCTCTCCAGGTCAGTATTTATTTTACTCCCCAGGTCAGTATTTATTTTACTACCCAGGTCAATATTTATTATACTCTCCATGTCAGTATTTATTGTACTCTCCAGGTCAGTTTTTATTGTACTCTCCAGGTCAGTATTTATTGTTCTCTCCAGGTCAGTATTTATTATACTCTCCAGGTCAGTATTTATTGTACTCTCCAGGTCAGCATTTATTGTACTCTCCAGGTCAGTATTTATTATTTCTCCATGTCAGTATTTTTTGTACTCTCCAAGTCTGTATGTATTAGCCTCTCCAGGTCATTATTTATTGTAATCTCCAGGTCTGTATTTAGTACTTTCTCCAGGTCAGTATTTATTACCCTCTCCAGGTCAGTATTTATTGTACTCTCCAGGTCAGTATTAATTGTACTCTCCACGTCAGTATTTATTGCCCTCTCCAGGTCAGTATTTACTGTACTCTCCAGGTCAGTATTTATTGCCCTCTCCAGGTCAGTGTTTAATGTACCCTCTTGGTCAATATTTAATGTACTCTCCAGGTCAGTATTTATTGTACACTCCAGGTCAGCATTTATTGTACTCTCCAGGTCAGTATTTATTGCACTCCCCATGTCAGTATTTATTATACTCTCCAGGTCAGTATTTATTAACATCTCCAGGTCAGTATTTATTGTATTCTCCAGGTCAGTATTTGTTTTACTCTCCAGGTCAGTATTTATTACCCCCTCCAGGTCAGTATTTATTACCCTCTCCAGGTCAGTATTTATTGTACTCTCCAGGTCAGTATTTATTGCCATCTCCAGGTCAGTATTTAATGTACCCTCTAGGTCAGTATTTATTGAACTCTCCAGGTCAGTATTTATTTTACACTCCAGGGCAGTATTTATAACCCCCTCCAGGTCAGTATTTATTATCCTCTCTAGGTCAGTATTTATTTTACTCCCCAGGTCAGTATTTATTGTACTCTCCAGGTTAGTAGTTATTCTACCCTCCAGGTCATTATTTATTCTACTCACCAGGTCAGTATTTTTTGTACTCTCCAGGTTAGTAGTTATTCTACTCTCCAGTTCATTATTTATTTTACTCCCCAGGTCAGTATTTATTGTACTCTCCAGGTTAGTATTTATTCTACTCTCCAGGTCATTATTTATTCTACTCTCCAGGTCTGTGTTTATTTTTCTCTCCAGGTCAGTATTTATTGTACTCTCCAGGTCAGTATTTATTGCCATCTCCAGGTCAGTATTTAATGTACCCTCTAGGTCAGTATTTATTGAACTCTCCAGGTCAGTATTTATTTTACACTCCAGGGCAGTATTTATAACCCCCTCCAGGTCAGTATTTATTACCCTCTCTAGGTCAGTATTTATTTTACTCCCCAGGTCAGTATTTATTTTACTCTCCAGGTTAGTAGTTATTCTACTCTCCAGGTCAGCATTTATTGTACTCTCCAGGTCAGTATTTATTACCCTCTCCAGGTCAGCATTTATTGTACTCTCCAGGTCAGTATTTATTGTACTCTCCAGATCAGTATTTATTACCCCCTCCAGGTCAGTATTTATTGTACTCTCCAGGTCAGTATTTATTGTCCTCTCCAGGTCAGTATTTATTACCCTCTCCAGGTCAGTATTTATTACCCTCTCCATGTCAGTATTTTTTGTACTCTCCAAGTCTGTATGTATTACCCTCTCCAGGTCAATATTTATTGTAATCTCCAGGTCTGTATTTAGTACTCTCTCCAGGTCGGTATTTATTACCCTCTCCAGGTCAGTATTTATTGTACTCTCCAGGTCAGTATTTATTGTACTCTCCACGTCAGTATTTATTGCCCTCTCCAGGTCAGTATTTACTGTACTCTCCAGGTCAGTATTTATTGCCCTCTCCAGGTCAGTGTTTAATGTACCCTCTTGGTCAATATTTATTGTACTCTCCAAGTCAGTATTTATTGTACACTCCAGGTCAGCATTTATTGTACTCTCCAGGTCAGTATTTATTGCACTCCCCATGTCAGTATTTATTATACTCTCCAGGTCAGTATTTATTAACATCTCCAGGTCAGTATTTATTGTATTCTCCAGGTCAGTATTTGTTTTACTCTCCAGGTCAGTATTTATTACCCCCTCCAGGTCAGTATTTATTACCCTCTCCAAGTCAGTATTTATTGTACTCTCCAGGTCAGTATTTATTGCCATCTCCAGGTCAGTATTTAATGTACCCTCCAGGTCAGTATTTATTGAACTCGCCAGGTCAGTATTTATTTTACTCTCCAGGGCAGCATTTATCACCCCCTCCAGGTCAGTATTTATTACCCTCTCTGGGTCAGTATTTATTTTACTCCCCAGGTCAGTATTTATTGTACTCTCCAGGTTAGTAGTTATTCTACTCTCCAGGTCATTATTTATTCTACTCACCAGGTCAGTATTTATTGTACTCTCCAGCTTAGTATTTATTCTACTCTCCAGGTCATTATTTATTCTACTCTCCAGGTCTGTGCTTATTTTTCTCTCCAGGTCAGTATTTATTGAACTCTCCAGATCAGTATTTATTGTACTCACCAGGTAAGTATTTATTGTACTCTCCAGGTCAGTATTTATTGTACTCTCCAGGTCAGTATTTATTACCCTCTCCAGGTCAGCATTTATTGTACTCTCCAGGTCAGTATTTATTGTACTCTCCAGATCAGTATTTATTACCCCCTCCAGGTCAGTATTTATTACACTCTCCAGGTCAGTATTTATTTTACTCCCCAGGACTGTATTTATTGTTCTCTCCAGGTTAATATTTATTGTAATCTCCAGGTCAGTATTTATTGTACTCTCCAGGTCATTATTTATTACCCTCTCCAGGTCATATTTATTACCCTCTCTAGGTCAGTATTTATTGTCCTCTCCATGTCAGTATTTATTGTACTCTCCAGGTCAGTATTTATTCTGCTCTCCACGTCAGTATTTATTGCCCTCTCCAGGTCAGTATTTATTGTACTCTCCAGTTCAGTATTTATTGCCCTCTCCAGATCAGTATTTAATGTACCCTCTAGGTCAGTATTTATTGTACTCTCCAGGTCAGTATTTATTGCACTCCCCAGGTCAGTATTTATTATACCATCCAGGTCAGTATTTATTACCCTCTCCAGATCAATATTTATTGTATTCTCCAGGTCTTTATTTATTACTCTCTCCAGGTCAGTATTTATTTTACTCCCCAGGTCAGTATTTATTTTACTACCCAGGTCAATATTTATTATACTCTCCATGTCAGTATTTATTGTACTCTCCAGGTCAGTTTTTATTGTACTCTCCAGGTCAGTATTTATTGTTCTCTCCAGGTCAGTATTTATTATACTCTCCAGGTCAGTATTTATTGTACTCTCCAGGTCAGCATTTATTGTACTCTCCAGGTCAGTATTTATTATTTCTCCATGTCAGTATTTTTTGTACTCTCCAAGTCTGTATGTATTAGCCTCTCCAGGTCATTATTTATTGTAATCTCCAGGTCTGTATTTAGTACTTTCTCCAGGTCAGTATTTATTACCCTCTCCAGGTCAGTATTTATTGTACTCTCCAGGTCAGTATTAATTGTACTCTCCACGTCAGTATTTATTGCCCTCTCCAGGTCAGTATTTACTGTACTCTCCAGGTCAGTATTTATTGCCCTCTCCAGGTCAGTGTTTAATGTACCCTCTTGGTCAATATTTAATGTACTCTCCAGGTCAGTATTTATTGTACACTCCAGGTCAGCATTTATTGTACTCTCCAGGTCAATATTTATTGCACTCCCCATGTCAGTATTTATTATACTCTCCAGGTCAGTATTTATTAACATCTCCAGGTCAGTATTTATTGTATTCTCCAGGTCAGTATTTGTTTTACTCTCCAGGTCAGTATTTATTACCCCCTCCAGGTCAGTATTTATTACCCTCTCCAGGTCAGTATTTATTGTACTCTCCAGGTCAGTATTTATTGCCATCTCCAGGTCAGTATTTAATGTACCCTCTAGGTCAGTATTTATTGAACTCTCCAGGTCAGTATTTATTTTACACTCCAGGGCAGTATTTATAACCCCCTCCAGGTCAGTATTTATTACCCTCTCTAGGTCAGTATTTATTTTACTCCCCAGGTCAGTATTTATTGTACTCTCCAGGTTAGTAGTTATTCTACCCTCCAGGTCATTATTTATTCTACTCACCAGGTCAGTATTTTTTGTACTCTCCAGGTTAGTAGTTATTCTACTCTCCAGTTCATTATTTATTTTACTCCCCAGGTCAGTATTTATTGTACTCTCCAGGTTAGTATTTATTCTACTCTCCAGGTCATTATTTATTCTACTCTCCAGGTCTGTGTTTATTTTTCTCTCCAGGTCAGTATTTATTGTACTCTCCAGATCAATATTTATTGTACTCTCCAGGTAAGTATTTATAGTACTCTCCAGGTCAGTATTTATTGTACTCTCCAGGTCAGTATTTATTACCCTCTCCAGGTCAGCATTTATTGTACTCTCCAGGTCAGTATTTATTGTACTCTCCAGATCAGTATTTATTACCCCCTCCAGGTCAGTATTTATTGTACTCTCCAGGTCAGTATTTATTGTCCTCTCCAGGTCAGTATTTATTACCCTCTCCAGGTCAGTATTTATTACCCTATCCATGTCAGTATTTTTTGTACTCTCCAAGTCTGTATGTATTATCCTCTCCAGGTCAATATTTATTGTAATCTCCAGGTCTGTATTTAGTACTCTCTCCAGGTCGGTATTTATTACCCTCTCCAGGTCAGTATTTATTGTACTCTCCAGGTCAGTATTTATTGTACTCTCCACGTCAGTATTTATTGCGCTCTCCAGGTCAGTATTTACTGTACTCTCCAGGTCAGTATTTATTGCCCTCTCCAGGTCAGTGTTTAATGTACCCTCTTGGTCAATATTTATTGTACTCTCCTGGTCAGTATTTATTGTACACTCCAGGTCAGCATTTATTGTACTCTCCAGGTCAGTATTTATTGCACTCCCCATGTCAGTATTTATTATACTCTCCAGGTCAGTATTTATTAACATCTCCAGGTCAGTATTTATTGTATTCTCCAGGTCAGTATTTGTTTTACTCTCCAGGTAAGTATTTATTACCCCCTCCAGGTCAGTATATATTACCCTCTCCAGGTCAGTATTTATTGTACTCTCCAGGTCAGTATTTATTGCCATCTCCAGGTCAGTATTTAATGTACACTCCAGGTCAGTATTTATTGAACTCTCCAGGTCAGTATTTATTTTACTCTCCAGGGCAGCATTTATCACCCCCTCCAGGTCAGTATTTATTACCCTCTCTGGGTCAGTATTTATTTTACTCCCCAGGTCAGTATTTATTGTACTCTCCAGGTTAGTAGTTATTCTACTCTCCAGGTCATTATTTATTCTACTCACCAGGTCAGTATTTATTGTACTCTCCAGGTGAGTAGTTATTCTACTCTCCAGGTCATTATTTATTTTACTCCCCAGGTCAGTATTTATTGTACTCTCCAGGTTAGTATTTATTCTACTCTCCAGGTCATTATTTATTCTACTCTCCAGGTCTGTGCTTATTTTTCTCTCCAGGTCAGTATTTATTGTACTCTCCAGATCAGTATTTATTGTACTCTCCAGGTAAGTATTTATTGTACTCTCCAGGTCAGTATTTATTGTACTCTCCAGGTCAGTATTTATTACCCTCTCCAGGTCAGCATTTATTGTACTCTCCAGGTCAGTATTTATTGTACTCTCCAGATCAGTATTTATTACCCCCTCCAGGTCAGTATTTATTACACTCTCCAGGTCAGTATTTATTTTACTCCCCAGGACAGTATTTATTGTTCTCTCCAGGTTAGTATTTATTGTAATCTCCAGGTCAGTATTTATTGTACTCTCCAGGTCATTATTTATTACCCTCTCCAGGTCATATTTATTACCCTCTCTAGGTCAGTATTTATTGTTCTCTCCATGTCAGTATTTATTGTACTCTCCAGGTCAGTATTTATTCTGCTCTCCACGTCAGTATTTATTGCCCTCTCCAGGTCAGTATTTATTGTACACTCCAGTTCAGTATTTATTGCCCTCTCCAGATCACTATTTAATGTACCCTCTAGGTCAGTATTTATTGTACTCTCCAGGTCAGTATTTATTGCACTCCCCAGGTCAGTATTTATTATACTCTCCAGGTCAGTATTTATTACCCTCTCCAGATCAATATTTATTGTCCTCTCCAGGTCAGTATTTATTACCCTCTCCAGGTCAGTATTTATTACCCTCTCCATGTCAGTATTTTTTGTCCTCTCCAGGTCAGTATTAATTGTACTCTCCACGTCAGTATTTATTGCCCACTCCAGGTCAGTATTTACTGTACTCTCCAGGTCAGTATTTATTGCCCTCTCCAGGTCAGTGTTTAATGTACCCTCTTGGTCAATATTTAATGTACTCTCCAGGTCAGTATTTATTGTACACTCCAGGTCAGCATTTATTGTACTCTCCAGGTCAGTATTTATTGCACTCCCCATGTCAGTATTTATTATACTCTCCAGGTCAGTATTTATTAACATCTCCAGGTCAGTATTTATTGTATTCTCCAGGTCAGTATTTGTTTTACTCTCCAGGTCAGTATTTATTACACCCTCCAGGTCAGTATTTATTACCCTCTCCAGGTCAGTATTTATTGTACTCTCCAGGTCAGTATTTATTGCCATCTCCAGGTCAGTATTTAATGTACCCTCTAGGTCAGTATTTATTGAACTCTCCAGGTCAGTATTTATTTTACACTCCAGGGCAGTATTTATAACCCCCTCCAGGTCAGTATTTATTACCCTCTCTAGGTCAGTATTTATTTTACTCCCCAGGTCAGTATTTATTGTACTCTCCAGGTTAGTAGTTATTCTACCCTCCAGGTCATTATTTATTCTACTCACCAGGTCAGTATTTTTTGTACTCTCCAGGTTAGTAGTTATTCTACTCTCCAGTTCATTATTTATTTTACTCCCCAGGTCAGTATTTATTGTACTCTCCAGGTTAGTATTTATTCTACTCTCCAGGTCATTATTTATTCTACTCTCCAGGTCTGTGTTTATTTTTCTCTCCAGGTCAGTATTTATTGTACTCTCCAGATCAGTATTTATTGTACTCTCCAGGTAAGTATTTATAGTACTCTCCAGGTCAGTATTTATTGTACTCTCCAGGTCAGTATTTATTACCCTCTCCAGGTCAGCATTTATTGTACTCTCCAGGTCAGTATTTATTGTACTCTCCAGATCAGTATTTATTACCCCCTCCAGGTCAGTATTTATTGTACTCTCCAGGTCAGTATTTATTGTCCTCTCCAGGTCAGTATTTATTACCCTCTCCAGGTCAGTATTTATTACCCTATCCATGTCAGTATTTTTTGTACTCTCCAAGTCTGTATGTATTACCCTCTCCAGGTCAATATTTATTGTAATCTCCAGGTCTGTATTTAGTACTCTCTCCAGGTCGGTATTTATTACCCTCTCCAGGTCAGTATTTATTGTACTCTCCAGGTCAGTATTTATTGTACTCTCCACGTCAGTATTTATTGCCCTCTCCAGGTCAGTATTTACTGTACTCTCCAGGTCAGTATTTATTGCCCTCTCCAGGTCAGTGTTTAATGTACCCTCTTGGTCAATATATATTGTACTCTCCAGGTCAGTATTTATTGTACTCTCCAGGTCAGTATTTATTAACATCTCCAGGTCAGTATTTATTGTATTCTCCAGGTCAGTATTTGTTTTACTCTCCAGGTCAGTATTTATTACCCCCTCCAGGTCAGTATTTATTACCCTCTCCAGGTCAGTATTTATTGTACTCTCCAGGTCAGTATTTATTGCCATCTCCAGGTCAGTATTTAATGTACCCTCCAGGTCAGTATTTATTGAACTCTCCAGGTCAGTATTTATTTTACTCTCCAGGGCAGCATTTATCACCCCCTCCAGGTCAGTATTTATTACCCTCTCTGGGTCAGTATTTATTTTACTACCCAGGTCAGTATTTATTGTACTCTCCAGGTTAGTAGTTATTCTACTCTCCAGGTCATTATTTATTCTACTCACCAGGTCAGTATTTATTGTACTCTCCAGGTTAGTAGTTATTCTACTCTCCAGGTCATTATTTATTTTACTCCCCAGGTCAGTATTTATTGTACACTCCAGGTTAGTATTTATTCTACTCTCCAGGTCATTATTTATTCTACTCTCCAGGTCTGTGCTTATTTTTCTCTCCAGGTCAGTATTTATTGTACTCTCCAGATCAGTATTTATTGTACTCTCCAGGTAAGTATTTATAGTACTCTCCAGGTCAGTATTTATTGTACTCTCCAGGTCAGTATTTATTACCCTCTCCAGGTCAGCATTTATTGTACTCTCCAGGTCAGTATTTATTGTACTCTCCAGATCAGTATTTATTACCCCCTCCAGGTCAGTATTTATTACACTCTCCAGGTCAGTATTTATTTTACTCCCCAGGACAGTATTTATTGTTCTCTCCAGGTTAGTATTTATTGTAATCTCCAGGTCAGTATTTATTGTACTCTCCAGGTCATTATTTATTACACTCTCCAGGTCATATTTATTACCCTCTCTAGGTCAGTATTTATTGTCCTCTCCATGTCAGTATTTATTGTACTCTCCAGGTCAGTATTTATTCTGCTCTCCACGTCAGTATTTATTGCCCTCTCCAGGTCAGTATTTATTGTACGCTCCTGTTCAGTATTTATTGCCCTCTCCAGATCACTATTTAATGTACCCTCTAGGTCAGTATTTATTGTACTCTCCAGGTCAGTATTTATTGCACTCCCCAGGTCAGTATTTATTATACTCTCCAGGTCAGTATTTATTACCCTCTCCAGATCAATATTTATTGTATTCTCCAGGTCTGTATTTATTACTCTCTCCAGGTCAGTATTTATTTTACTCCCCAGGTCAGTATTTATTTTACTACCCAGGTCAGTATTTATTGTTCTCTCCAGGTCAGTATTTATTATACTCTCCAGGTCAGTATTTATTGTACTCTCCAGGTCAGTATTTATTGTAATCTCCAGGTCAGTATTTTTTGTACTCTCCAGGTCTGTATTTATTACCCTCTCCAGGTCAGTATTTTTTGTACTCTCCAGGTCTGTATTTATTACTCTCTCCAGGTCAGTATTTATTTTCCTCTCCATGTCAGTATTTATTGTACTCCCCATGTCAGTATTTATTGTACTCTCCAGGTCAGTATTTATTGTCCTCTCCAGGTCAGTATTTATTAACCTCTCCAGGTCAGTATTTATTACCCTCTCCATGTCAGTATTTTTTGTACTCTCCAAGTCTGTATTTATTACCCTCTCTAGGTCAGTATTTATTGTACTCTCCAGGTCTGTATTTATTATTCTCTCCAGGTCAGTATTTATTACCCTCGCCTTGTCAGTATTTATTGTACTCCCCATGTCAGTATTTATTGTAATCTCCAGGTCAGTTTTTATTGTACTCTCCAGGTCAGTATTTATTACCGTCTCCAGGCCATTATTTATTTTACTCTCCAGGTCAGTATTTATTGTAATCTCCAGGTCAGAATTTTTTGTACTCTCCAGGTCTGTATTTATTACCCTCTCCAGGTCAGTATTTATTGTACTCTCCAGGTCTGTATTTATTACTCTCTCCAGGTCAGTATTCATTATCCTCTCCAGGTCAGTATTTATTGCACTCCACATGTCAGTATTTATTGTACTCTCCATGTCAGTATTTATTGTACTCTCCAGGTCAGTTTTTACTGTATTCTCCAGGTCAGTATTTATTGTACTCTCCAGGTAAGTATGTATTGCACTCTCCAGGTCAGTATTTATTGTATTCTCCAGGTCAGTATTTATTACCCTCAACAGGTCAGCATTTATTGTACTCTCCAGGTCAGTATTTAATGCACTCTCCAGGTCTGTATTTATTATACTCTCCAGGTCAGTGTTTATTGTACTCTCCATGTCAGTATGTATTACTCTCTCCAGTTCAGTATTTATTGTACTCTCCAGGTCAGTATTTTTTGTACTCTCCAAGTCTGTATGTATTACCCTCTCCAGGTCATTATTTATTGTACTCTCCAGGTCTGCATTTAGTACTCTCTCCAGGTCAGTATTTATTACCCTCTCCAGGTCAGTATTTATTGTACTCTCCAGATCAGTATTTATTACCCCCTCCAGGTCAGTATTTATTACACTCTCCAGGTCAGTATTTATTTTACTCCCCAGGACAGTATTTATTGTTCTCACCAGGTTAGTATTTATTGTAATCTCCAGGTCAGTATTTATTGTACTCTCCAGGTCATTATTTATTACCCTCTCCAGGTCAGTATTTATTGTACTCTCCAGTTCAGTATTTATGGCCCCTCCAGATCAGTATTTAATGTATCCTCTAGGTCAGTATTTATTGTACTCTCCAGGTCAGTATTTATTGCACTCCCCAGGTCAGTATTTATTATACTCTCCAGGTCAGTATTTATTACCCTCTCCTGATCAATATTTATTGTATTCTCCAGGTCTGTATTTATTACTCTCTCCAGGTCAGTATTTATTTTACTCCCCAGGTCAGTATTTATTTTACTACCCAGGTCAGTATTTATTATACTCTCCATGTCAGTATTTATTGTACTCTCCAGGTCAGTTTTTATTGTACTCTCCAGGTCAGTATTTATTGTTCTCTCCAGGTCAGTATTTATTATACTCTCCAGGTCAGTATTTATTGTACTCTCCAGGTCAGTATTTATTGTAATCTCCAGGTCAGTATTTTTTGTACTCTCCAGGTCTGTATTTATTACCCTCTCCAGGTCAGTATTTATTGTACTCTCCAGGTCTGTATTTAATACTCTCTCCAGGTCAGTATTTATTTTCCACTCCATGTCAGTATTTATTGTACTCCCCATGTCAGTATTTATTGTACTCTCCAGGTCAGTATTTATTGTCCTCTCCAGGTCAGTATTTATTAACCTCTCCAGGTCAGTATTTATTACCCTCTCCATGTCAGTATTTTTTGTACTCTCCAAGTCTGTATTTATTACCTCTCTAGGTCAGTATTTATTGTACTCTCCAGGTCTGTATTTATTACTCTCTCCAGGTCAGTATTTATTACCCTCGCCTTGTCAGTATTTATTGTACTGTCCATGTCAGTATTTATTGTACTCTCCAGGTCAGTTTTTATTGTACTCTCCAGGTCTGTATTTATTGTTGTCTCCAGGTCAATATTTATTGTACTCTCCAGATCAGTATTTATTGTACTCTCCAGGTAAGTATTTATTGTACTCTCCAGGTCAGTATTTTTTACCCTCTCCAGTTCAGTATTTATTGTACCCTCTAGGTCAGTATTTATTGTACTCTCCAGGTCAGGATTTATTGTACACTCCAGGTCAGTATTTATTGGACTCTCCAGGTCAGTATTTATTACCCTCTCCAGGTCAGTATTTGTTGTATTCTCCAGGTCAGTATTTGTTTTACTCTCCAGGTCAGTATTTATTAACCCCTCCAGGTCAGTATTTATTACCCTCTCCAGGTCAGTATTTATTTTACTCCCCAGGTCAGTATTTATTTTACTACCCAGGTCAGTATTTATTATACTCTCCAGGTCAGTATTTATTGTACTCTCCAGGTCAGTATTTATTACCCTCTCCAGGTCATTATTTATTACCCTCTCCATGTCAGTATTTTTTGTACTCTCCAGATCAGTATTTATTACCCTCTCCAGGTCAGTATTTATTGTACTCTCCAGGTCAGTATTTATTGTACTCTCCAGGTCAGTATTTATTGTAATCTCCAGGTCAGTATTTTTTGTACTCTCCAGGTCTGTATTTATTACCCTCTCCAGGTCAGTATTTATTGTACTATCCAGGTCTGTATTTATTACTCTCTCCAGGTCAGTATTTATTTTCCTCTCCTGGTCAGTATTTATTGCACTCCCCATGTCAATATTTATTGTACTCTCCATGTCAGTATTTATTGTACTCTCCAGGTCAGTTTTTATTGCACTCTCCAGGTCAGTATTTATTGTTCTCTCCAGGTCAGTATTTATTGTACTCTCCAGGTCAGTATTTATTGTACTCTCCAGGTAAGTATTTATTGTACTCTCCAGGTCAGTATTTATTGTACTCTCCAGGTCAGTATTTATTACCCTCTCCAGGTCAGCATTTATTGTACTCTCCAGGTCAGTATTTATTGTACTCTCCAGGTCTGTATTTATTGTACTCTCCAGGTCAGTGTTTATTGTACTGTCCATGTCAGTATTTATTACTCTCTCCAGGTCAGTATTTATTGCCCTCTCCAGGTCAGTATTTATTGTACCCTCTAGGTCAGTATTTATTGTACTCTCCAGGTCAGTATTTATAGTACACTTCAGGTCAGTATTTATTGTACTCTCCAGGTCAATATTTATTGCACTCCCCAGGTCAGTATTTATTATACTCTCCAGGTCAGTATTTATTACCCTCTCTAGGTCAGTATTTATTGTATTCTCCAGGTCAGTATTTGTTTTACTCTCCAGGTCAGTATTTATTAGCCCCTCCAGTTCAGTATGTATTACCATCTCCAGGTCAGTATTTATTTTACTCCCCAGGTCAGTATTTATTTTACTACCCAGGTCATTATTAATTATACTCTCCAGGTCAGTATTTATTGTACTCTCCAGGTCAGTATTTATTTTAGTCTCCAGTTCAGTAATTTTTGTAATCTCCAGGTCTGTATTTATTACCCTCTCCATGTCAGTATTTATTGGACTCTCCAGGTCTGTATTTATTACTCTCTCCAGGTCAGTATTTAATTTCCTCTCCATGTCAGTCTTTATTGTACTCCCCATGTCAGTATTTATTGTACTCTCCAGGTCAGTATTTATTGTCCTCTCCAGGTCAGTATTTATTACCCTCTCCAGGTCAGTATTTATTACCCTCTACATGTCAGTATTTTTTGTACTTTCCAAGTCTGTATTTATTACCCTCTCTAGTTCAGTATTTATTGTACTCTCCAGGTCTGTATTTATTACTCTCTCCAGGTCAGTATTTATTACCCTCTCCAGGTCAGTATTTATTGTACTCCCCATGTCAGTATTTATTGTACTCTCCAGGTCAGTTTGTATTGTACTCTCCAGGTCAGTATTTATTACCCTCTCCAGGTCAGCATTTATTGTACTCTCCAGGTCAGTATTTATTGTACTCTCCAGGTCAGTATTTATCACCCCCTCCAGGTCAGTTGTTATTACCCTCTCCAGGTCAGTATTTATTGTACTCTCCAGGTCACTATTTATTATACTCTCCACGTCAGTATTTATTGTACTCTCCAGGTCAGCATTTATTGTATTCTCCAGGTCAGTATTTATTACCCTCTCCAGGTCAGTATTTATTGTACTCTCCAGGTCAGTATTTATTGTACTCTACAGGTCAGTATTTGATACCCTCTCCAGGTCTGTATTTACTACTCTCTCCAGGTCAGTATTTATTACCCTCTCCAGGTCAGTATTTATTGTACTCCCCATGTCAGTATTGATTGTACTCTCCAGGTCAGTATTTATTGTACTCTCCAGGTCAGTATTTATTGTACTCTCCACGTCAGTATTTATTGCCCTCTCCAGGTCATTATTTACTGTAAGCTCCAGGTCAGTATTTATTGCCCTCTCCAGGTCAGTGTTTAATGTACCCTCTTGGTCAATATTTATTGTACTCTCGAGGTCAGTATTTATTGTACAATCCATGTCAGCATTTATTGTACTCTCCAGGTCAGTATTTATTGCACTCCTCAGGTCAGTATTTATTATACTCTCCAGGTCAGTATTTATTAACATCTCCAGGTCAGTATTTATTGTATTCTCCAGGTCAGTATTTATTACCCTCTCCAGGTCAGTATTTATTTTACTCCCCAGGTCATTATTTATTTTACTACCCAGGTCAGTATTTATTGTACTCTCCAGGTCAGTATTTATTGTACTCTCCAGGTCAGTATTTATTGTAGTCTCCAGGTCAGAAATTTTTGTACTCTCCAGGTCTGTATTTATTACCCTCTCCAGGTCAGTATTTATTGTACTCTCCAGGTCTGTATTTATTACCCTCTCCAGGTCAGTATTTATTGTACTCTCCAGGTCTGTATATCTTACTCTCTCCAGGTCAGTATTTATTTTCCTCTCCATGTCAGTATTTATTTTACTCCCCATGTCAGTATTTATTGTACTCTCCAGGTCAGTATTTATTGTCCTCTCCAGGTCAGTATTTATTACCCTCTCCAGGTCAGTATTTATTACCCTCTGCATGTCAGTATTTTTTGTACTCTCCAAGTCTGTATTTATTACCCTCTCTAGGTCAGTATTTATTGTACTCTCCAGGTCTGTATTTATTACTCTCTCCAGGTCAGTATTTATTACCCTCTCCAGGTCAGTATTTATTGTACTCCCCATGTCAGTATTTATTGTACTCTCCAGGCCAGTATTTAATGTACCCTCTAGGTCAGTATTTATTGTCCTCTCCAGGTCAGTATTTATAGTACACTCCAGGTTAGTATTTATTGTACTCTTCAGGTCAGTATTTATTGCACTCCCCAGGTCAGTATTTATTATACTCTCCAGGTCAGTATTTATTACCCTCTCCAGGTCAGTATTTATTGTATTCTCCAGGTCAGTATTTGTTTTACTCTCCAGGTCAGTATTTATTACCCCCTCCAGGTCAGTATTTATTACCCTCTCCAGGTCAGTATTTATTTTACTCCCCAAGTCAGTATTTATTTTACTACACAGGTCAGTATTTATTTTACTCCCCAGGTCAGTATTTATTGTACTCTCCAGGTTAGTATTTATTGTACTCTCAAGGTCATTATTTATTCTACTCGCCATGTCAGTATTTATTGTACTCTCCAGGTTAGTATTAATTGTACTCTCCAGGTCAGTATTTATTTTACTCTCCAGGTCAGTATTTATTGTACTCTCCACGTCAGTATTTATTGCCCTCTCCAGGTCAGTATTTATTGTACTCTCCAGGTCAGTATTTATTGCCCTCTCCAGGCCAGTAGTTAATGTACCCTCTGGGTCAGTATTTATTGTACTCTCCAGGTCAGTATTTATAGTACACTCCAGGTCAGTATTTATTGTACTCTCCAGGTCAGTATTTATTGCACTCCCCAGGTCAGTATTTATTATACTCTACAGGTCAGTACTTATTACCCTCTCCAGGTCAGTATTTATTGTATTCTCCAGGTCAGTATTTGTTTTACTCTCCAGGTCAGTATTTATTACCCCCTCCCGGTCAGTATTTATTACCCTCTCCAGGTCAGTATTTATTTTACTCCCCAAGTCAGTATTTATTTTACTACACAGGTCAGTATTTATTATACTCTCCAGGTCAGTATTTATTGTACTCTCAAGGTCAGTATTTATTACCGTCTCCAGGCCATTATTTATTGTACTCTCCAGGACAGTTTTTACTGTACTCTCCAGGTCTGTATTTATTGTACTCTCCAGGTATGTATGTATTGCACTCTCCAGGTCAGTATTTATTGTATTCTCCAGGTCAGTATTTATTACCCTCAACAGGTCAGCATTTATTGTACTCTCCAGGTCAGTATTTAATGCACTCTCCAGGTCTGTATTTATTGTACTCTCCAGGTCAGTGTTTATTGTACTCTCCATGTCAGTATGTATTACTCTCTCCAGGTCAGTATTTATTGTACTCTCCATGTCAGTATTTATTGTCCTCTCCAGGTCAGTATTTATTACCCTCTCCAGGTCAGTATTTATTACCCTCTCCATGTCAGTATTTTTTGTACTTTCCAAGTCTGTATGTATTACCCTCTCCAGGTCATTATTTATTGTACTCTCCAGGTCTGTATTTATTGCCCTCTCCAGGCCAGTAGTTAATGTACCCTCTGGGTCAGTATTTATTGTACTCTCCAGGTCAGTATTTATAGTACACTCCAGGTCAGTATTTATTGTACTCTCCAGGTCAGTATTTATTGCACTCCCCAGGTCAGTATTTATTATACTCTACAGGTCAGTATTTATTACCCTCTCCAGGTCAGTATTTATTGTATTCTCCAGGTCAGTATTTGTTTTACTCTCCAGGTCAGTATTTATTACCCCCTCCAGGTCAGTATTTATTACCCTCTCCAGGTCAGTATTTATTTTACTCCCCAAGTCAGTATTTATTTTACTACACAGGTCAGTATTTATTATACTCTCCAGGTCAGTATTTATTGTACTCTCCAGGTCAGTATTTATTACCGTCTCCAGGCCATTATTTATTGTACTCTCCAGGTCAGTATTTATTGTAATCTCCAGGTCAGAATTTTTTGTACTCTCCAGGCCTGTATTTATTACATTCTCCAGGTCAGTATTTATTGTACTCTCCAGGTCTGTATTTATTACTCTCTCCAGGTCAGTATTCATTATCCTCTCCAGGTCAGTATTTATTGTAGTCTACATGTCAGTATTTATTGTGCTCTCCATTTCAGTATATATTGTACTCTCCAGGTCAGTTTTTACTGTACTCTCCAGGTCAGTATTTATTGTACTCTCCAGGTAAGTATGTATTGCACTCTCCAGGTCAGTATTTATTGTATTCTCCAGGTCAGTATTTATTACCCTCAACAGGTCAGCATTTATTGTACTGACCAGGTCAGTATTTAATGCACTCTCCAGGTCTGTATTTATTGTACTCTCCAGGTCAGTGTTTATTGTACTCTCCATGTCAGTATGTATTACTCTCTCCAGGTCAGTATTTATTGTACTCTCCATGTCAGTATTTATTGTCCTCTCCAGGTCAGTATTTATTACCCTCTCCAGGTCAGTATTTTTTACCCTCTCCATTTCAGTATTTTTTGTACTCTCCAAGTCTGTATGTATTACCCTCTCCAGGTCATTATTTATTGTACTCTCCAGGTCTGTATTTAGTACTCTCTCCAGGTCAGTATTTATTAACCTCTCCAGGTCAGTATTTATTGTACTCTCCAGGTCAGTATTAATTGTACTCTCCACGTCAGTATTTATTGTCCTCTCCAGGTCAGTATTTATTACCCTCTCCAGGTCAGTATTTTTTACCCTCTCCATTTCAGTATTTTTTGTACTCTCCAAGTCTGTATGTATTACCCTCTCCAGGTCAGTATTTGTTTCACTCTCCAGGTCAGTATTTATTACACCCTCCAGGTCAGTATTTATTACCCTCTCCAGGTCAGTATTTATTGTACTCTCCAGGTCAGTATTTATTGCCATCTCCAGGTCAGTATTTAATGTACCCTCTAGGTCAGTATTTATTGAACTCTCCAGGTCAGTATTTATTTTACACTCCAGGGCAGTATTTATAACCCCCTCCAGGTCAGTATTTATTACCCTCTCTAGGTCAGTATTTATTTTACTCCCCAGGTCAGTATTTATTGTACTCTCCAGGTTAGTAGTTATTCTACTCTCCAGGTCATTATTTATTCTACTCACCAGGTCAGTATTTTTTGTACTCTCCAGGTTAGTAGTTATTCTACTCTCCAGTTCATTATTTATTTTACTCCCCAGGTCAGTATTTATTGTACTCTCCAGGTTAGTATTTATTCTACTCTCCAGGTCATTATTTATTCTACTCTCCAGGTCTGTGTTTATTTTTCTCTCCAGGTCAGTATTTATTGTACTCTCCAGATCAGTATTTATTGTACTCTCCAGGTAAGTATTTATAGTACTCTCCAGGTCAGTATTTATTGTACTCTCCAGGTCAGTATTTATTACCCTCTCCAGGTCAGCATTTATTGTACTCTCCAGGTCAGTATTTATTGTACTCTCCAGATCAGTATTTATTACCCCCTCCAGGTCAGTATTTATTGTACTCTCCAGGTCAGTATTTATTGTCCTCTCCAGGTCAGTATTTATTACCCTCTCCAGGTCAGTATTTATTACCCTCTCCATGTCAGTATTTTTTGTACTCTCCAAGTCTGTATGTATTACCCTCTCCAGGTCAATATTTATTGTAATCTCCAGGTCTGTATTTAGTACTCTCTCCAGGTCGGTATTTATTACCCTCTCCAGGTCAGTATTTATTGTACTCTCCAGGTCAGTATTTATTGTACTCTCCAGGTTAGTAGTTATTCTACTCTCCAGGTCATTATTTATTCTACTCACCAGGTCAGTATTTTTTGTACTCTCCAGGTTAGTAGTTATTCTACTCTCCAGTTCATTATTTATTTTACTCCCCAGGTCAGTATTTATTGTACTCTCCAGGTTAGTATTTATTCTACTCTCCAGGTCATTATTTATTCTACTCTCCAGGTCTGTGTTTATTTTTCTCTCCAGGTCAGTATTTATTGTACTCTCCAGATCAGTATTTATTGTACTCTCCAGGTAAGTATTTATAGTACTCTCCAGGTCAGTATTTATTGTACTCTCCAGGTCAGTATTTATTACCCTCTCCAGGTCAGCATTTATTGTACTCTCCAGGTCAGTATTTATTGTACTCTCCAGATCAGTATTTATTACCCCCTCCAGGTCAGTATTTATTGTACTCTCCAGGTCAGTATTTATTGTCCTCTCCAGGTCAGTATTTATTACCCTCTCCAGGTCAGTATTTATTACCCTCTCCATGTCAGTATTTTTTGTACTCTCCAGGTCTGTATTTATTACCCTCTCCAGGTCAGTATTTATTGTACTCTCCAGGTCTGTATTTATTACCCTCTCCAGGTCAGTATTTATTGTACTCTCCAGGTCTGTATATCTTACTCTCTCCAGGTCAGTATTTATTTTCCTCTCCATGTCAGTATTTATTTTACTCCCCATGTCAGTATTTATTGTACTCTCCAGGTCAGTATTTATTGTCCTCTCCAGGTCAGTATTTATTACCCTCTCCAGGTCAGTATTTATTACCCTCTGCATGTCAGTATTTTTTGTACTCTCCAAGTCTGTATTTATTACCCTCTCTAGGTCAGTATTTATTGTACTCTCCAGGTCTGTATTTATTACTCTCTCCAGGTCAGTATTTATTACCCTCTCCAGGTCAGTATTTATTGTACTCCCCATGTCAGTATTTATTGTACTCTCCAGGCCAGTATTTAATGTACCCTCTAGGTCAGTATTTATTGTCCTCTCCAGGTCAGTATTTATAGTACACTCCAGGTTAGTATTTATTGTACTCTTCAGGTCAGTATTTATTACACTCCCCAGGTCAGTATTTATTATACTCTCCAGGTCAGTATTTATTACCCTCTCCAGGTCAGTATTTATTGTATTCTCCAGGTCAGTATTTGTTTTACTCTCCAGGTCAGTATTTATTACCCCCTCCAGGTCAGTATTTATTACCCTCTCCAGGTCAGTATTTATTTTACTCCCCAAGTCAGTATTTATTTTACTACACAGGTCAGTATTTATTTTACTCCCCAGGTCAGTATTTATTGTACTCTCCAGGTTAGTATTTATTGTACTCTCAAGGTCATTATTTATTCTACTCGCCATGTCAGTATTTATTGTACTCTCCAGGTTAGTATTAATTGTACTCTCCAGGTCAGTATTTATTTTACTCTCCAGGTCAGTATTTATTGTACTCTCCACGTCAGTATTTATTGCCCTCTCCAGGTCAGTATTTATTGTACTCTCCAGGTCAGTATTTATTGCCCTCTCCAGGCCAGTAGTTAATGTACCCTCTGGGTCAGTATTTATTGTACTCTCCAGGTCAGTATTTATAGTACACTCCAGGTCAGTATTTATTGTACTCTCCAGGTCAGTATTTATTGCACTCCCCAGGTCAGTATTTATTATACTCTACAGGTCAGTACTTATTACCCTCTCCAGGTCAGTATTTATTGTATTCTCCAGGTCAGTATTTGTTTTACTCTCCAGGTCAGTATTTATTACCCCCTCCCGGTCAGTATTTATTACCCTCTCCAGGTCAGTATTTATTTTACTCCCCAAGTCAGTATTTATTTTACTACACAGGTCAGTATTTATTATACTCTCCAGGTCAGTATTTATTGTACTCTCAAGGTCAGTATTTATTACCGTCTCCAGGCCATTATTTATTGTACTCTCCAGGACAGTTTTTACTGTACTCTCCAGGTCTGTATTTATTGTACTCTCCAGGTATGTATGTATTGCACTCTCCAGGTCAGTATTTATTGTATTCTCCAGGTCAGTATTTATTACCCTCAACAGGTCAGCATTTATTGTACTCTCCAGGTCAGTATTTAATGCACTCTCCAGGTCTGTATTTATTGTACTCTCCAGGTCAGTGTTTATTGTACTCTCCATGTCAGTATGTATTACTCTCTCCAGGTCAGTATTTATTGTACTCTCCATGTCAGTATTTATTGTCCTCTCCAGGTCAGTATTTATTACCCTCTCCAGGTCAGTATTTATTACCCTCTCCATGTCAGTATTTTTTGTACTTTCCAAGTCTGTATGTATTACCCTCTCCAGGTCATTATTTATTGTACTCTCCAGGTCTGTATTTATTGCCCTCTCCAGGCCAGTAGTTAATGTACCCTCTGGGTCAGTATTTATTGTACTCTCCAGGTCAGTATTTATAGTACACTCCAGGTCAGTATTTATTGTACTCTCCAGGTCAGTATTTATTGCACTCCCCAGGTCAGTATTTATTATACTCTACAGGTCAGTATTTATTACCCTCTCCAGGTCAGTATTTATTGTATTCTCCAGGTCAGTATTTGTTTTACTCTCCAGGTCAGTATTTATTACCCCCTCCAGGTCAGTATTTATTACCCTCTCCAGGTCAGTATTTATTTTACTCCCCAAGTCAGTATTTATTTTACTACACAGGTCAGTATTTATTATACTCTCCAGGTCAGTATTTATTGTACTCTCCAGGTCAGTATTTATTACCGTCTCCAGGCCATTATTTATTGTACTCTCCAGGTCAGTATTTATTGTAATCTCCAGGTCAGAATTTTTTGTACTCTCCAGGCCTGTATTTATTACATTCTCCAGGTCAGTATTTATTGTACTCTCCAGGTCTGTATTTATTACTCTCTCCAGGTCAGTATTCATTATCCTCTCCAGGTCAGTATTTATTGTAGTCTACATGTCAGTATTTATTGTGCTCTCCATTTCAGTATATATTGTACTCTCCAGGTCAGTTTTTACTGTACTCTCCAGGTCAGTATTTATTGTACTCTCCAGGTAAGTATGTATTGCACTCTCCAGGTCAGTATTTATTGTATTCTCCAGGTCAGTATTTATTACCCTCAACAGGTCAGCATTTATTGTACTGACCAGGTCAGTATTTAATGCACTCTCCAGTTCTGTATTTATTGTACTCTCCAGGTCAGTGTTTATTGTACTCTCCATGTCAGTATGTATTACTCTCTCCAGGTCAGTATTTATTGTACTCTCCATGTCAGTATTTATTGTCCTCTCCAGGTCAGTATTTATTACCCTCTCCAGGTCAGTATTTTTTACCCTCTCCATTTCAGTATTTTTTGTACTCTCCAAGTCTGTATGTATTACCCTCTCCAGGTCATTATTTATTGTACTCTCCAGGTCTGTATTTAGTACTCTCTCCAGGTCAGTATTTATTAACCTCTCCAGGTCAGTATTTATTGTACTCTCCAGGTCAGTATTAATTGTACTCTCCACGTCAGTATTTATTGTCCTCTCCAGGTCAGTATTTATTACCCTCTCCAGGTCAGTATTTTTTACCCTCTCCATTTCAGTATTTTTTGTACTCTCCAAGTCTGTATGTATTACCCTCTCCAGGTCAGTATTTGTTTCACTCTCCAGGTCAGTATTTATTACACCCTCCAGGTCAGTATTTATTACCCTCTCCAGGTCAGTATTTATTGTACTCTCCAGGTCAGTATTTATTGCCATCTCCAGGTCAGTATTTAATGTACCCTCTAGGTCAGTATTTATTGAACTCTCCAGGTCAGTATTTATTTTACACTCCAGGGCAGTATTTATAACCCCCTCCAGGTCAGTATTTATTACCCTCTCTAGGTCAGTATTTATTTTACTCCCCAGGTCAGTATTTATTGTACTCTCCAGGTTAGTAGTTATTCTACTCTCCAGGTCATTATTTATTCTACTCACCAGGTCAGTATTTTTTGTACTCTCCAGGTTAGTAGTTATTCTACTCTCCAGTTCATTATTTATTTTACTCCCCAGGTCAGTATTTATTGTACTCTCCAGGTTAGTATTTATTCTACTCTCCAGGTCATTATTTATTCTACTCTCCAGGTCTGTGTTTATTTTTCTCTCCAGGTCAGTATTTATTGTACTCTCCAGATCAGTATTTATTGTACTCTCCAGGTAAGTATTTATAGTACTCTCCAGGTCAGTATTTATTGTACTCTCCAGGTCAGTATTTATTACCCTCTCCAGGTCAGCATTTATTGTACTCTCCAGGTCAGTATTTATTGTACTCTCCAGATCAGTATTTATTACCCCCTCCAGGTCAGTATTTATTGTACTCTCCAGGTCAGTATTTATTGTCCTCTCCAGGTCAGTATTTATTACCCTCTCCAGGTCAGTATTTATTACCCTCTCCATGTCAGTATTTTTTGTACTCTCCAAGTCTGTATGTATTACCCTCTCCAGGTCAATATTTATTGTAATCTCCAGGTCTGTATTTAGTACTCTCTCCAGGTCGGTATTTATTACCCTCTCCAGGTCAGTATTTATTGTACTCTCCAGGTCAGTATTTATTGTACTCTCCAGGTTAGTAGTTATTCTACTCTCCAGGTCATTATTTATTCTACTCACCAGGTCAGTATTTTTTGTACTCTCCAGGTTAGTAGTTATTCTACTCTCCAGTTCATTATTTATTTTACTCCCCAGGTCAGTATTTATTGTACTCTCCAGGTTAGTATTTATTCTACTCTCCAGGTCATTATTTATTCTACTCTCCAGGTCTGTGTTTATTTTTCTCTCCAGGTCAGTATTTATTGTACTCTCCAGATCAGTATTTATTGTACTCTCCAGGTAAGTATTTATAGTACTCTCCAGGTCAGTATTTATTGTACTCTCCAGGTCAGTATTTATTACCCTCTCCAGGTCAGCATTTATTGTACTCTCCAGGTCAGTATTTATTGTACTCTCCAGATCAGTATTTATTACCCCCTCCAGGTCAGTATTTATTGTACTCTCCAGGTCAGTATTTATTGTCCTCTCCAGGTCAGTATTTATTACCCTCTCCAGGTCAGTATTTATTACCCTCTCCATGTCAGTATTTTTTGTACTCTCCAAGTCTGTATGTATTACCCTCTCCAGGTCAATATTTATTGTAATCTCCAGGTCTGTATTTAGTACTCTCTCCAGGTCGGTATTTATTACCCTCTCCAGGTCAGTATTTATTGTACTCTCCAGGTCAGTACTTATTGTACTCTCCACGTCAGTATTTATTGCCCTCTCCAGGTCAGTATTTACTGTACTCTCCAGGTCAGTATTTATTGCCCTCTCCAGGTCAGTGTTTAATGTACCCTCTTGGTCAATATTTATTGTACTCTCCAAGTCAGTATTTATTGTACACTCCAGGTCAGCATTTATTGTACTCTCCAGGTCAGTATTTATTGCACTCCCCATGTCAGTATTTATTATACTCTCCAGGTCAGTATTTATTAACATCTCCAGGTCAGTATTTATTGTATTCTCCAGGTCAGTATTTGTTTTACTCTCCAGGTCAGTATTTATTACCCCCTCCAGGTCAGTATTTATTACCCTCTCCAAGTCAGTATTTATTGTACTCTCCAGGTCAGTATTTATTGCCATCTCCAGGTCAGTATTTAATGTACCCTCCAGGTCAGTATTTATTGAACTCGCCAGGTCAGTATTTATTTTACTCTCCAGGGCAGCATTTATCACCCCCTCCAGGTCAGTATTTATTACCCTCTCTGGGTCAGTATTTATTTTACTCCCCAGGTCAGTATTTATTGTACTCTCCAGGTTAGTAGTTATTCTACTCTCCAGGTCATTATTTATTCTACTCACCAGGTCAGTATTTATTGTACTCTCCAGGTTAGTAGTTATTCTACTCTCCAGGTCATTATTTATTTTACTCCCCAGGTCAGTATTTATTGTACTCTCCAGATTAGTATTTATTCTACTCTCCAGGTCATTATTTATTCTACTCTCCAGGTCTGTGCTTATTTTTCTCTCCAGGTCAGTATTTATTGAACTCTCCAGATCAGTATTTATTGTACTCTCCAGGTAAGTATTTATTGTACTCTCCAGGTCAGTATTTATTGTACTCTCCAGGTCAGTATTTATTACCCTCTCCAGGTCAGCATTTATTGTACTCTCCAGGTCAGTATTTATTGTACTCTCCAGATCAGTATTTATTACCCCCTCCAGGTCAGTATTTATTACACTCTCCAGGTCAGTATTTATTTTACTCCCCAGGACTGTATTTATTGTTCTCTCCAGGTTAATATTTATTGTAATGTCCAGGTCAGTATTTATTGTACTCTCCAGGTCATTATTTATTACCCTCTCCAGGTCATATTTATTACCCTCTCTAGGTCAGTATTTATTGTCCTCTCCATGTCAGTATTTATTGTACTCTCCAGGTCAGTATTTATTCTGCTCTCCACGTCAGTATTTATTGCCCTCTCCAGGTCAGTATTTATTGTACTCTCCAGTTCAGTATTTATTGCCCTCTCCAGATCAGTATTTAATGTACCCTCTAGGTCAGTATTTATTGTACTCTCCAGGTCAGTATTTATTGCACTCCCCAGGTCAGTATTTATTACCCTCTCCAGATCAATATTTATTGTATTCTCCAGGTCTTTATTTATTACTCTCTCCAGGTCAGTATGTATTTTACTCCCCAGGTCAGTATTTATTTTACTACCCAGGTCAGTATTTATTATACTCTCCATGTCAGTATTTATTGTACTCTCCAGGTCAGTTTTTATTGTACTCTCCATGTCAGTATTTATTGTTCTCTCCAGGTCAGTATTTATTATACTCTCCAGGTCAGTATTTATTGTACTCTCCAGGTCAGCATTTATTGTACTCTCCAGGTCAGTATTTAATGCACTCTCCAGGTCTTTATTTATTGTACTCTCCAGGTCAGTGTTTATTGTACTCTCCATGTCAGTATGTATTACTCTCTCCAGGTCAGTATTTATTGTACTCTCCATGTCAGTATTTATTGTCCTCTCCAGGTCAGTATTTATTACCCTCTCCAGGTCAGTATTTATTACCCTCTCCATGTCAGTATTTTTTGTACTCTCCAAGTCTGTATGTATTAGCCTCTCCAGGTCATTATTTATTGTAATCTCCACGTCTGTATTTAGTACTCTCTCCAGGTCAGTATTTATTACCCTCTCCAGGTCAGTATTTATTGTACTCTCCAGGTCAGTATTAATTGTACTCTCCACGTCAGTATTTATTGCCCTCTCCAGGTCAGTATTTACTGTACTCTCCAGGTCAGTATTTATTGCCCTCTCCAGGTCAGTGTTTAATGTACCCTCTTGGTCAATATTTAATGTACTCTCCAGGTCAGTATTTATTGTACACTCCAGGTCAGCATTTATTGTACTCTCCAGGTCAGTATTTATTGCACTCCCCATGTCAGTATTTATTATACTCTCCAGGTCAGTATTTATTAACATCTCCATGTCAGTATTTATTGTATTCTCCAGGTCAGTATTTGTTTTACTCTCCAGGTCAGTATTTATTACCCCCTCCAGGTCAGTATTTATTACCCTCTCCAGGTTAGTATTTATTGTACTCTCCAGGTCAGTATTTATTGCCATCTCCAGGTCAGTATATAATGTACCCTCTAGGTCAGTATTTATTGAACTCTCCAGGTCAGTATTTATTTTACACTCCAGGGCAGTATTTATAACCCCCTCCAGGTCAGTATTTATTACCCTCTCTAGGTCAGTATTTATTTTACTCCCCAGGTCAGTTTTTATTGTACTCTCCAGGTTTGTAGTTATTCTACCCTCCAGGTAATTATTTATTCTACTCACCAGGTCAGTATTTTTTGTACTCTCCAGGTTAGTAGTTATTCTACTCTCCAGTTCATTATTTATTTTACTCCCCAGGTCAGTATATATTGTACTCTCCAGGTTAGTATTTATTCTACTCTCCAGGTCATTATTTATTCTACTCTCCAGGTCTGTGTTTATTTTTCTCTCCAGGTCAGTATTTATTGTACTCTCCAGATCAGTATTTATTGTACTCTCCAGGTAAGTATTTATAGTACTCTCCAGGTCAGTATTTATTGTACTCTCCAGGTCAGTATTTATTACCCTCTCCAGGTCAGCATTTATTGTACTCTCCAGGTCAGTATTTATTGTACTCTCCAGATCAGTATTTATTACCCCCTCCAGGTCAGTATTTATTGTACTCTCCAGGTCAGTATTTATTGTCCTCTCCAGGTCAGTATTTATTACCCTCTCCAGGTCAGTATTTATTACCCTATCCATGTCAGTATTTTTTGTACTCTCCAAGTCTGTATGTATTACCCTCTCCAGGTCAATATTTATTGTAATCTCCAGGTCTGTATTTAGTACTCTCTCCAGGTCGGTATTTATTACCCTCTCCAGGTCAGTATTTATTGTACTCTCCAGGTCAGTATTTATTGTACTCTCCACGTCAGTATTTATTGCCCTCTCCAGGTCAGTATTTACTGTACTCTCCAGGACAGTATTTATTGCCCTCTCCAGGTCAGTGTTTAATGTAGCCTCTTGGTCAATATTTATTGTACTCTCCAGATCAGTATTTATTGTACACTCCAGGTCAGCATTTATTGTACTCTCCAGGTCAGTATTTATTGCACTCCCCATGTCAGTATTTATTATACTCTCCAGGTCAGTATTTATTAACATCTCCAGGTCAGTATTTATTGTATTCTCCAGGTCAGTATTTGTTTTACTCTCCAGGTCAGTATTTATTACCCCCTCCAGGTCAGTATTTATTACCCTCTCCAGGTCAGTATTTATTGTACTCTCCAGCTCATTATTTATTGCCATCTCCAGGTCAGTATTTAATGTACCCTCCAGGTCAGTATTTATTGAACTCTCCAGGTCAGTATTTATTTTACTCTCCAGGGCAGCATTTATCACCCCCTCCAGGTCAGTATTTATTACCCTCTCTGGGTCAGTATTTATTTTACTCCCCAGGTCAGTATTTATTGTACTCTCCAGGTTAGTAGTTATTCTACTCTCCAGGTCATTATTTATTCCACTCACCAGGTCAGTATTTATTGTACTCTCCAGGTTAGTAGTTATTCTACTCTCCAGGTCATTATTTATTTTACTCCCCAGGTCAGTATTTATTGTACTCTCCAGGTTAGTATTTATTCTACTCTCCAGGTCATTATTTATTCTACTCTCCAGGTCTGTGCTTATTTTTCTCTCCAGGTCAGTATTTATTGTACTCTCCAGATCAGTATTTATTGTACTCTCCAGGTAAGTATTTATTGTACTCTCCAGGTCAGTATTTATTGTACTCTCCAGGTCAGTATTTATTACCCTCTCCAGGTCAGCATTTATTGTACTCTCCAGGTCAGTATTTATTGTACTCTCCAGATCAGTATTTATTACCCCCTCCAGGTCAGTATTTATTACACTCTCCAGGTCAGTATTTATTTTACTCCCCAGGACAGTATTTATTGTTCTCTCCAGGTTAGTATTTATTGTAATCTCCAGGTCAGTATTTATTGTACTCTCCAGGTCATTATTTATTACCCTCTCCAGGTCATATTTATTACCCTCTCTAGGTCAGTATTTATTGTCCTCTCCATGTCAGTATTTATTGTACTCTCCAGGTCAGTATTTATTGCCATCTCCAGGTCAGTATTTAATGTACCCTCCAGGTCAGTATTTATTGAACTCTCCAGTTCAGTATTTATTTTACTCTCCAGGGCAGCATTTATCACCCCCTCCAGGTCAGTATTTATTACCCTCTCTGAGTCAGTATTTATTTTACTCCCCAGGTCAGTATTTATTGTACTCTCCAGGTTAGTAGTTATTCTACTCTCCAGGTCATTATTTATTCTACTCACCAGGTCAGTATTTATTGTACTCTCCAGGTTAGTAGTTATTCTACTCTCCAGGTCATTATTTATTTTACTCCCAGGTCAGTATTTATTGTACTCTCCAGGTTAGTATTTATTCTACTCTCCAGGTCATTATTTATTCTACTCTCCAGGTCTGTGCTTATTTTTCTCTCCAGGTCAGTATTTATTGTACTCTCCAGATCAGTATTTATTGTACTCTCCAGGTAAGTATTTATTGTACTCTCCAGGTCAGTATTTATTGTACTCTCCAGGTCAGTATTTATTACCCTCTCCAGGTCAGCATTTATTGTACTCTCCAGGTCAGTATTTATTGTACTCTCCAGATCAGTATTTATTACCCCCTCCAGGTCAGTATTTATTACACTCTCCAGGTCAGTATTTATTTTACTCCCCAGGACAGTATTTATTGTTCTCTCCAGGTTAGTATTTATTGTAATCTCCAGGTCAGTATTTATTGTACTCTCCAGGTCATTATTTATTACCCTCTCCAGGTCATATTTATTACCCTCTCTAGGTCAATATTTATTGTCCTCTCCATGTCAGTATTTATTGTACTCTCCAGGTCAGTATTTATTCTGCTCTCCACGTCAGTATTTATTGCCCTCTCCAGGTCAGTATTTATTGTACTCTCCAGTTCAGTATTTATTGCCCTCTCCAGATCACTATTTAATGTATCCTCTAGGACAGTATTTATTGTACTCTCCAGGTCAGTATTTATTGCACTCCCCAGGTCAGTATTTATTATACTCTCCAGGTCAGTATTTATTACCCTCTCCAGATCAATATTTATTGTCCTCTCCAGGTCACTATTTATTACCCTCTCCAGGTCAGTATTTATTACCCTCTCCATGTCAGTATTTTTTGTACTCTCCAAGTCTGTATGTATTAGCCTCTCCAGGTCATTATTTATTGTAATCTCCAGGTCTGTATTTAGTACTCTCTCCAGGTCAGTATTTATTACCCTCTCCAGGTCAGTATTTATTTTACTCCCCAGGTCAGTATTTATTGTACTCTCCAGGTTAGTATTTATTCTACTCTCCAGGTCATTATTTATTCTACTCTCCAGGTCTGTGTTTATTTTTCTCTCCAGGTCAGTATTTATTGTACTCTCCAGATCAGTATTTATTGTACTCTCCAGGTAAGTATTTATAGTACTCTCCAGGTCAGTATTTATTGTACTCTCCAGGTCAGTATTTATTACCCTCTCCAGGTCAGCATTTATTGTACTCTCCAGGTCAGTATTTATTGTACTCTCCAGATCAGTATTTATTACCCCCTCCAGGTCAGTATTTATTGTACTCTCCAGGTCAGTATTTATTGTCCTCTCCAGGTCAGTATTTATTACCCTCTCCAGGTCAGTATTTATTACCCTATCCATGTCAGTATTTTTTGTACTCTCCAAGTCTGTATGTATTACCCTCTCCAGGTCAATATTTATTGTAATCTCCAGGTCTGTATTTAGTACTCTCTCCAGGTCTGTATTTATTACCCTCTCCAGGTCAGTATTTATTGTACTCTCCAGGTCAGTATTTATTGTACTCTCCAGGTCAGTGTTTAATGTACCCTCTTGGTCAATATTTATTGTACTCTCCAGGTCAGTATTTATTGTACTCTCCAGGTCAGTATTTATTAACATCTCCAGGTCAGTATTTATTGTATTCTCCAGGTCAGTATTTGTTTTACTCTCCAGGTCAGTATTTATTACCCCCTCCAGGTCAGTATTTATTACCCTCTCCAGGTCAGTATTTATTGTACTCTCCAGGTCAGTATTTATTGCCATCTCCAGGTCAGTATTTAATGTACCCTCCAGGTCAGTATTTATTGAATTCTCCAGGTCAGTATTTATTTTACTCTCCAGGGCAGCATTTATCACCCCCTCCAGGTCAGTATTTATTACTCTCTCTGGGTCAGTATTTATTTTACTCCCCAGGTCAGTATTTATTGTACTCACTAGGTCAGTATTTATTGTACTCTCCAGGTTAGTAGTTATTCTACTCTCCAGGTCATTTTTTATTTTACTCCCCAGGTCAGTATTTATTGTACTCTCCAGGTTAGTATTTATTCTACTCTCCAGGTCATTATTTATTCTACTCTCCAGGTCTGTGCTTATTTTTCTCTCCAGGTCAGTATTTATTGTACTCTCCAGATCAGTATTTATTGTACTCTCCAGGTAAGTATTTATTGTACTCTCCAGGTCAGTATTTATTGTACTCTCAAGGTCAGTATTTATTACCCTCTCCAGGTCAGCATTTATTGTACTCTCCAGGTCAGTATTTATTGTACTCTCCAGATCAGTATTTATTACCCCCTCCAGGTCAGTATTTATTACACTCTCCAGGTCAGTATTTATTTTACTCCCCAGGACAGTATTTATTGTTCTCTCCAGGTTAGTATTTATTGTAATCTCCAGGTCAGTATTTATTGTACTCTCCAGGTCATTATTTATTATCCTCTCCAGGTCATATTTATTACCCTCTCTGGGTCAGTATTTATTGTCCTCTCCATGTCAGTATTTATTGTACTCTCCAGGTCAGTATTTATTCTGCTCTCCACATCAGTATTTATTGCCCTCTCCAGGTCAGTATTTATTGTACTCTCCAGGTCAGTATTTATTGCACTCCCCAGGTCAGTATTTATTATACTCTCCAGGTCAGTATTTATTACCCTCTCCAGATCAATATTTATTGTATTCTCCAGGTCTGTATTTATTACTCTCTCCAGGTCAGTATTTATTTTACTCCCCAGGTCAGTATTTATTTTACTACCCAGGTCAGTATTTATTGTTCTCTCCAGTTCAGTATTTATTATACTCTCCAGGTCAGTATTTTTTGTACTCTCCAGGTCTGTATTTATTACCCTCTCCAGGTCAGTATTTTTTGTACTCTCCAGGTCTGTATTTATTACTCTCTCCAGGTCAGTATTTATTTTCCTCTCCATGTCAGTATTTATTGTACTCCCCATGTCAGTATTTATTGTACTCTCCAGGTCAGTATTTATTGTCCTCTCCAGGTCAGTATTTATTAACCTCTCCAGGTCAGTATTTATTACCCTCTCCATGTCAGTATTTTTTGTACTCTCCAAGTCTGTATTTATTACCCTCTCTAGGTCAGTATTTATTGTACTCTCCAGGTCTGTATTTATTATTCTCTCCAGGTCAGTATTTATTACCCTCGCCTTGTCAGTATTTATTGTACTCCCCATGTCAGTATTTATTGTAATCTCCAGGTCAGTTTTTATTGTACTCTCCAGGTCAGTATTTATTACCGTCTCCAGGCCATTATTTATTTTACTCCCCAGGTCAGTATTTATTTTATTACCCAGGTCAGTATTTGTTATACTCTCCAGGTCAGTATTTATTACCCTCTCCAGATCAATATTTATTGTATTCTCCAGGTCTGTATTTATTACTCTCTCCAGGTCAGTATTTATTTTACTCCCCAGGTCAGTATTTATTTTACTACCCAGGTCAGTATTTATTGTTCTCTCCAGGTCAGTATTTATTATACTCTCCAGGTCAGTATTTATTGTACTCTCCAGGTCAGCATTTATTGTAATCTCCAGGTCAGTATTTTTTGTACTCTCCAGGTCTGTATTTATTACCCTCTCCAGGTCAGTATTTTTTGTACTCTCCAGGTCTGTATTTATTACTCTCTCCAGGTCAGTATTTATTTTCCTCTCCATGTCAGTATTTATTGTACTCCCCATGTCAGTATTTATTGTACTCTCCAGGTCAGTATTTATTGTCCTCTCCAGGTCAGTATTTATTACCCTCTCCAGGTCAGCATTTATTGTACTCTCCAGGTCAGTATTTATTGTACTCTCCAGATCAGTATTTATTACCCCCTCCAGGTCAGTATTTATTACACTCTCCAGGTCAGTATTTATTTTACTCCCCAGGACAGTATTTATTGTTCTCTCCAGGTTAGTATTTATTGTAATCTCCAGGTCAGTATTTATTGTACTCTCCAGGTCATTATTTATTACCCTCTCTAGGTCATTATTTATTGTCCTCTCCATGTCAGTATTTATTGTACTCTCCAGGTCAGTATTTATTGCCATCTCCAGGTCAGTATTTAATGTACCCTCCAGGTCAGTATTTATTGAACTCTCCAGTTCAGTATTTATTTTACTCTCCAGGGCAGCATTTATCACCCCCTCCAGGTCAGTATTTATTACCCTCTCTGAGTCAGTATTTATTTTACTCCCCAGGTCAGTATTTATTGTACTCTCCAGGTTAGTAGTTATTCTACTCTCCAGGTCATTATTTATTCTACTCACCAGGTCAGTATTTATTGTACTCTCCAGGTTAGTAGTTATTCTACTCTCCAGGTCATTATTTATTTTACTCCCAGGTCAGTATTTATTGTACTCTCCAGGTTAGTATGTATTCTACTCTCCAGGTCATTATTTATTCTACTCTCCAGGTCTGTGCTTATTTTTCTCTCCAGGTCAGTATTTATTGTACTCTCCAGATCAGTATTTATTGTACTCTCCAGGTAAGTATTTATTGTACTCTCCAGGTCAGTATTTATTGTACTCTCCAGGTCAGTATTTATTACCCTCTCCAGGTCAGCATTTATTGTACTCTCCAGGTCAGTATTTATTGTACTCTCCAGATCAGTATTTATTACCCCCTCCAGGTCAGTATTTATTACACTCTCCAGGTCAGTATTTATTTTACTCCCCAGGACAGTATTTATTGTTCTCTCCAGGTTAGTATTTATTGTAATCTCCAGGTCAGTATTTATTGTACTCTCCAGGTCATTATTTATTACCCTCTCCAGGTCATATTTATTACCCTCTCTAGGTCAATATTTATTGTCCTCTCCATGTCAGTATTTATTGTACTCTCCAGGTCAGTATTTATTCTGCTCTCCACGTCAGTATTTATTGCCCTCTCCAGGTCAGTATTTATTGTACTCTCCAGGTCAGTATTTATTTTACACTCCAGGGCAGTATTTATAACCCCCTCCAGGTCAGTATTTATTACCCTCTCTAGGTCAGTATTTATTTTACTCCCCAGGTCAGTTTTTATTGTACTCTCCAGGTTTGTAGTTATTCTACCCTCCAGGTAATTATTTATTCTACTCACCAGGTCAGTATTTTTTGTACTCTCCAGGTTAGTAGTTATTCTACTCTCCAGTTCATTATTTATTTTACTCCCCAGGTCAGTATATATTGTACTCTCCAGGTTAGTATTTATTCTACTCTCCAGGTCATTATTTATTCTACTCTCCAGGTCTGTGTTTATTTTTCTCTCCAGGTCAGTATTTATTGTACTCTCCAGATCAGTATTTATTGTACTCTCCAGGTAAGTATTTATAGTACTCTCCAGGTCAGTATTTATTGTACTCTCCAGGTCAGTATTTATTACCCTCTCCAGGTCAGCATTTATTGTACTCTCCAGGTCAGTATTTATTGTACTCTCCAGATCAGTATTTATTACCCCCTCCAGGTCAGTATTTATTGTACTCTCCAGGTCAGTATTTATTGTCCTCTCCAGGTCAGTATTTATTACCCTCTCCAGGTCAGTATTTATTACCCTATCCATGTCAGTATTTTTTGTACTCTCCAAGTCTGTATGTATTACCCTCTCCAGGTCAATATTTATTGTAATCTCCAGGTCTGTATTTAGTACTCTCTCCAGGTCGGTATTTATTACCCTCTCCAGGTCAGTATTTATTGTACTCTCCAGGTCAGTATTTATTGTACTCTCCACGTCAGTATTTATTGCCCTCTCCAGGTCAGTATTTACTGTACTCTCCAGGACAGTATTTATTGCCCTCTCCAGGTCAGTGTTTAATGTAGCCTCTTGGTCAATATTTATTGTACTCTCCAGATCAGTATTTATTGTACACTCCAGGTCAGCATTTATTGTACTCTCCAGGTCAGTATTTATTGCACTCCCCATGTCAGTATTTATTATACTCTCCAGGTCAGTATTTATTAACATCTCCAGGTCAGTATTTATTGTATTCTCCAGGTCAGTATTTGTTTTACTCTCCAGGTCAGTATTTATTACCCCCTCCAGGTCAGTATTTATTACCCTCTCCAGGTCAGTATTTATTGTACTCTCCAGCTCATTATTTATTGCCATCTCCAGGTCAGTATTTAATGTACCCTCCAGGTCAGTATTTATTGAACTCTCCAGGTCAGTATTTATTTTACTCTCCAGGGCAGCATTTATCACCCCCTCCAGGTCAGTATTTATTACCCTCTCTGGGTCAGTATTTATTTTACTCCCCAGGTCAGTATTTATTGTACTCTCCAGGTTAGTAGTTATTCTACTCTCCAGGTCATTATTTATTCCACTCACCAGGTCAGTATTTATTGTACTCTCCAGGTTAGTAGTTATTCTACTCTCCAGGTCATTATTTATTTTACTCCCCAGGTCAGTATTTATTGTACTCTCCAGGTTAGTATTTATTCTACTCTCCAGGTCATTATTTATTCTACTCTCCAGGTCTGTGCTTATTTTTCTCTCCAGGTCAGTATTTATTGTACTCTCCAGATCAGTATTTATTGTACTCTCCAGGTAAGTATTTATTGTACTCTCCAGGTCAGTATTTATTGTACTCTCCAGGTCAGTATTTATTACCCTCTCCAGGTCAGCATTTATTGTACTCTCCAGGTCAGTATTTATTGTACTCTCCAGATCAGTATTTATTACCCCCTCCAGGTCAGTATTTATTACACTCTCCAGGTCAGTATTTATTTTACTCCCCAGGACAGTATTTATTGTTCTCTCCAGGTTAGTATTTATTGTAATCTCCAGGTCAGTATTTATTGTACTCTCCAGGTCATTATTTATTACCCTCTCCAGGTCATATTTATTACCCTCTCTAGGTCAGTATTTATTGTCCTCTCCATGTCAGTATTTATTGTACTCTCCAGGTCAGTATTTATTGCCATCTCCAGGTCAGTATTTAATGTACCCTCCAGGTCAGTATTTATTGAACTCTCCAGTTCAGTATTTATTTTACTCTCCAGGGCAGCATTTATCACCCCCTCCAGGTCAGTATTTATTACCCTCTCTGAGTCAGTATTTATTTTACTCCCCAGGTCAGTATTTATTGTACTCTCCAGGTTAGTAGTTATTCTACTCTCCAGGTCATTATTTATTCTACTCACCAGGTCAGTATTTATTGTACTCTCCAGGTTAGTAGTTATTCTACTCTCCAGGTCATTATTTATTTTACTCCCAGGTCAGTATTTATTGTACTCTCCAGGTTAGTATTTATTCTACTCTCCAGGTCATTATTTATTCTACTCTCCAGGTCTGTGCTTATTTTTCTCTCCAGGTCAGTATTTATTGTACTCTCCAGATCAGTATTTATTGTACTCTCCAGGTAAGTATTTATTGTACTCTCCAGGTCAGTATTTATTGTACTCTCCAGGTCAGTATTTATTACCCTCTCCAGGTCAGCATTTATTGTACTCTCCAGGTCAGTATTTATTGTACTCTCCAGATCAGTATTTATTACCCCCTCCAGGTCAGTATTTATTACACTCTCCAGGTCAGTATTTATTTTACTCCCCAGGACAGTATTTATTGTTCTCTCCAGGTTAGTATTTATTGTAATCTCCAGGTCAGTATTTATTGTACTCTCCAGGTCATTATTTATTACCCTCTCCAGGTCATATTTATTACCCTCTCTAGGTCAATATTTATTGTCCTCTCCATGTCAGTATTTATTGTACTCTCCAGGTCAGTATTTATTCTGCTCTCCACGTCAGTATTTATTGCCCTCTCCAGGTCAGTATTTATTGTACTCTCCAGTTCAGTATTTATTGCCCTCTCCAGATCACTATTTAATGTATCCTCTAGGACAGTATTTATTGTACTCTCCAGGTCAGTATTTATTGCACTCCCCAGGTCAGTATTTATTATACTCTCCAGGTCAGTATTTATTACCCTCTCCAGATCAATATTTATTGTCCTCTCCAGGTCACTATTTATTACCCTCTCCAGGTCAGTATTTATTACCCTCTCCATGTCAGTATTTTTTGTACTCTCCAAGTCTGTATGTATTAGCCTCTCCAGGTCATTATTTATTGTAATCTCCAGGTCTGTATTTAGTACTCTCTCCAGGTCAGTATTTATTACCCTCTCCAGGTCAGTATTTATTTTACTCCCCAGGTCAGTATTTATTGTACTCTCCAGGTTAGTATTTATTCTACTCTCCAGGTCATTATTTATTCTACTCTCCAGGTCTGTGTTTATTTTTCTCTCCAGGTCAGTATTTATTGTACTCTCCAGATCAGTATTTATTGTACTCTCCAGGTAAGTATTTATAGTACTCTCCAGGTCAGTATTTATTGTACTCTCCAGGTCAGTATTTATTACCCTCTCCAGGTCAGCATTTATTGTACTCTCCAGGTCAGTATTTATTGTACTCTCCAGATCAGTATTTATTACCCCCTCCAGGTCAGTATTTATTGTACTCTCCAGGTCAGTATTTATTGTCCTCTCCAGGTCAGTATTTATTACCCTCTCCAGGTCAGTATTTATTACCCTATCCATGTCAGTATTTTTTGTACTCTCCAAGTCTGTATGTATTACCCTCTCCAGGTCAATATTTATTGTAATCTCCAGGTCTGTATTTAGTACTCTCTCCAGGTCTGTATTTATTACCCTCTCCAGGTCAGTATTTATTGTACTCTCCAGGTCAGTATTTATTGTACTCTCCAGGTCAGTGTTTAATGTACCCTCTTGGTCAATATTTATTGTACTCTCCAGGTCAGTATTTATTGTACTCTCCAGGTCAGTATTTATTAACATCTCCAGGTCAGTATTTATTGTATTCTCCAGGTCAGTATTTGTTTTACTCTCCAGGTCAGTATTTATTACCCCCTCCAGGTCAGTATTTATTACCCTCTCCAGGTCAGTATTTATTGTACTCTCCAGGTCAGTATTTATTGCCATCTCCAGGTCAGTATTTAATGTACCCTCCAGGTCAGTATTTATTGAATTCTCCAGGTCAGTATTTATTTTACTCTCCAGGGCAGCATTTATCACCCCCTCCAGGTCAGTATTTATTACTCTCTCTGGGTCAGTATTTATTTTACTCCCCAGGTCAGTATTTATTGTACTCACTAGGTCAGTATTTATTGTACTCTCCAGGTTAGTAGTTATTCTACTCTCCAGGTCATTTTTTATTTTACTCCCCAGGTCAGTATTTATTGTACTCTCCAGGTTAGTATTTATTCTACTCTCCAGGTCATTATTTATTCTACTCTCCAGGTCTGTGCTTATTTTTCTCTCCAGGTCAGTATTTATTGTACTCTCCAGATCAGTATTTATTGTACTCTCCAGGTAAGTATTTATTGTACTCTCCAGGTCAGTATTTATTGTACTCTCAAGGTCAGTATTTATTACCCTCTCCAGGTCAGCATTTATTGTACTCTCCAGGTCAGTATTTATTGTACTCTCCAGATCAGTATTTATTACCCCCTCCAGGTCAGTATTTATTACACTCTCCAGGTCAGTATTTATTTTACTCCCCAGGACAGTATTTATTGTTCTCTCCAGGTTAGTATTTATTGTAATCTCCAGGTCAGTATTTATTGTACTCTCCAGGTCATTATTTATTATCCTCTCCAGGTCATATTTATTACCCTCTCTGGGTCAGTATTTATTGTCCTCTCCATGTCAGTATTTATTGTACTCTCCAGGTCAGTATTTATTCTGCTCTCCACATCAGTATTTATTGCCCTCTCCAGGTCAGTATTTATTGTACTCTCCAGGTCAGTATTTATTGCACTCCCCAGGTCAGTATTTATTATACTCTCCAGGTCAGTATTTATTACCCTCTCCAGATCAATATTTATTGTATTCTCCAGGTCTGTATTTATTACTCTCTCCAGGTCAGTATTTATTTTACTCCCCAGGTCAGTATTTATTTTACTACCCAGGTCAGTATTTATTGTTCTCTCCAGTTCAGTATTTATTATACTCTCCAGGTCAGTATTTTTTGTACTCTCCAGGTCTGTATTTATTACCCTCTCCAGGTCAGTATTTTTTGTACTCTCCAGGTCTGTATTTATTACTCTCTCCAGGTCAGTATTTATTTTCCTCTCCATGTCAGTATTTATTGTACTCCCCATGTCAGTATTTATTGTACTCTCCAGGTCAGTATTTATTGTCCTCTCCAGGTCAGTATTTATTAACCTCTCCAGGTCAGTATTTATTACCCTCTCCATGTCAGTATTTTTTGTACTCTCCAAGTCTGTATTTATTACCCTCTCTAGGTCAGTATTTATTGTACTCTCCAGGTCTGTATTTATTATTCTCTCCAGGTCAGTATTTATTACCCTCGCCTTGTCAGTATTTATTGTACTCCCCATGTCAGTATTTATTGTAATCTCCAGGTCAGTTTTTATTGTACTCTCCAGGTCAGTATTTATTACCGTCTCCAGGCCATTATTTATTTTACTCCCCAGGTCAGTATTTATTTTATTACCCAGGTCAGTATTTGTTATACTCTCCAGGTCAGTATTTATTACCCTCTCCAGATCAATATTTATTGTATTCTCCAGGTCTGTATTTATTACTCTCTCCAGGTCAGTATTTATTTTACTCCCCAGGTCAGTATTTATTTTACTACCCAGGTCAGTATTTATTGTTCTCTCCAGGTCAGTATTTATTATACTCTCCAGGTCAGTATTTATTGTACTCTCCAGGTCAGCATTTATTGTAATCTCCAGGTCAGTATTTTTTGTACTCTCCAGGTCTGTATTTATTACCCTCTCCAGGTCAGTATTTTTTGTACTCTCCAGGTCTGTATTTATTACTCTCTCCAGGTCAGTATTTATTTTCCTCTCCATGTCAGTATTTATTGTACTCCCCATGTCAGTATTTATTGTACTCTCCAGGTCAGTATTTATTGTCCTCTCCAGGTCAGTATTTATTACCCTCTCCAGGTCAGCATTTATTGTACTCTCCAGGTCAGTATTTATTGTACTCTCCAGATCAGTATTTATTACCCCCTCCAGGTCAGTATTTATTACACTCTCCAGGTCAGTATTTATTTTACTCCCCAGGACAGTATTTATTGTTCTCTCCAGGTTAGTATTTATTGTAATCTCCAGGTCAGTATTTATTGTACTCTCCAGGTCATTATTTATTACCCTCTCTAGGTCATTATTTATTGTCCTCTCCATGTCAGTATTTATTGTACTCTCCAGGTCAGTATTTATTGCCATCTCCAGGTCAGTATTTAATGTACCCTCCAGGTCAGTATTTATTGAACTCTCCAGTTCAGTATTTATTTTACTCTCCAGGGCAGCATTTATCACCCCCTCCAGGTCAGTATTTATTACCCTCTCTGAGTCAGTATTTATTTTACTCCCCAGGTCAGTATTTATTGTACTCTCCAGGTTAGTAGTTATTCTACTCTCCAGGTCATTATTTATTCTACTCACCAGGTCAGTATTTATTGTACTCTCCAGGTTAGTAGTTATTCTACTCTCCAGGTCATTATTTATTTTACTCCCAGGTCAGTATTTATTGTACTCTCCAGGTTAGTATGTATTCTACTCTCCAGGTCATTATTTATTCTACTCTCCAGGTCTGTGCTTATTTTTCTCTCCAGGTCAGTATTTATTGTACTCTCCAGATCAGTATTTATTGTACTCTCCAGGTAAGTATTTATTGTACTCTCCAGGTCAGTATTTATTGTACTCTCCAGGTCAGTATTTATTACCCTCTCCAGGTCAGCATTTATTGTACTCTCCAGGTCAGTATTTATTGTACTCTCCAGATCAGTATTTATTACCCCCTCCAGGTCAGTATTTATTACACTCTCCAGGTCAGTATTTATTTTACTCCCCAGGACAGTATTTATTGTTCTCTCCAGGTTAGTATTTATTGTAATCTCCAGGTCAGTATTTATTGTACTCTCCAGGTCATTATTTATTACCCTCTCCAGGTCATATTTATTACCCTCTCTAGGTCAATATTTATTGTCCTCTCCATGTCAGTATTTATTGTACTCTCCAGGTCAGTATTTATTCTGCTCTCCACGTCAGTATTTATTGCCCTCTCCAGGTCAGTATTTATTGTACTCTCCAGTTCAGTATTTATTGCACTCTCCAGATCACTATTTAATGTATCCTCTAGGACAGTATTTATTGTACTCTCCAGGTCAGTATTTATTGCACTCCCCAGGTCAGTATTTATTATACTCTCCAGGTCAGTATTTATTACCCTCTCCAGATCAATATTTATTGTCCTCTCCAGGTCACTATTTATTACCCTCTCCAGGTCAGTATTTATTACCCTCTCCATGTCAGTATTTTTTGTACTCTCCAAGTCTGTATGTATTAGCCTCTCCAGGTCATTATTTATTGTAATCTCCAGGTCTGTATTTAGTACTCTCTCCAGGTCAGTATTTATTACCCTCTCCAGGTCAGTATTTATTTTACTCCCCAGGTCAGTATTTATTGTACTCTCCAGGTTAGTATTTATTCTACTCTCCAGGTCATTATTTATTCTACTCTCCAGGTCTGTGTTTATTTTTCTCTCCAGGTCAGTATTTATTGTACTCTCCAGATCAGTATTTATAGTACTCTCATGGTAAGTATTTATAGTACTCTCCAGGTCAGTATTTATTGTACTCTCCAGGTCAGTATTTATTACCCTCTCCAGGTCAGCATTTATTGTACTCTCCAGGTCAGTATTTATTGTACTCTCCAGATCAGTATTTATTACCCCCTCCAGGTCAGTATTTATTGTACTCTCCAGGTCAGTATTTATTGTCCTCTCCAGGTCAGTATTTATTACCCTCTCCAGGTCAGTATTTATTACCCTATCCATGTCAGTATTTTTTGTACTCTCCAAGTCTGTATGTATTACCCTCTCCAGGTCAATATTTATTGTAATCTCCAGGTCTGTATTTAGTACTCTCTCCAGGTCTGTATTTATTACCCTCTCCAGGTCAGTATTTATTGTACTCTCCAGGTCAGTATTTATTGTACTCTCCAGGTCAGTGTTTAATGTACCCTCTTGGTCAATATTTATTGTACTCTCCAGGTCAGTATTTATTGTACTCTCCAGGTCAGTATTTATTAACATCACCAGGTCAGTATTTATTGTATTCTCCAGGTCAGTATTTGTTTTACTCTCCAGGTCAGTATTTATTACCCCCTCCAGGTCAGTATTTATTACCCTCTCCAGGTCAGTATTTATTGTACTCTCCAGGTCAGTATTTATTGCCATCTCCAGGTCAGTATTTAATGTACCCTCCAGGTCAGTATTTATTGAATTCTCCAGGTCAGTATTTATTTTACTCTCCAGGGGAGCATTTATCACCCCCTCCAGGTCAGTATTTATTACTCTCTCTGGGTCAGTATTTATTTTACTCCCCAGGTCAGTATTTATTGTACTCTCCAGGTTAGTAGTTATTCTACTCTCCAGGTCATTATTTATTCTACTCACTAGGTCAGTATTTATTGTACTCTCCAGGTTAGTAGTTATTCTACTCTCCAGGTCATTTTTTATTTTACTCCCCAGGTCAGTATTTATTGTACTCTCCAGGTTAGTATTTATTCTACTCTCCAGGTCATTATTTATTCTACTCTCCAGGTCTGTGCTTATTTTTCTCTCCAGGTCAGTATTTATTGTACTCTCCAGATCAGTATTTATTGTACTCTCCAGGTAAGTATTTATTGTACTCTCCAGGTCAGTATTTATTGTACTCTCAAGGTCAGTATTTATTACCCTCTCCAGGTCAGCATTTATTGTACTCTCCAGGTCAGTATTTATTGTACTCTCCAGATCAGTATTTATTACCCCCTCCAGGTCAGTATTTATTACACTCTCCAGGTCAGTATTTATTTTACTCCCCAGGACAGTATTTATTGTTCTCTCCAGGTTAGTATTTATTGTAATCTCCAGGTCAGTATTTATTGTACTCTCCAGGTCATTATTTATTACCCTCTCCAGGTCATATTTATTACCCTCTCTGGGTCAGTATTTATTGTCCTCTCCATGTCAGTATTTATTGTACTCTCCAGGTCAGTATTTATTCTGCTCTCCACGTCAGTATTTATTGCCCTCTCCAGGTCAGTATTTATTGTACTCTCCAGGTCAGTATTTATTGCACTCCCCAGGTCAGTATTTATTATACTCTCCAGGTCAGTATTTATTACCCTCTCCAGATCAATATTTATTGTATTCTCCAGGTCTGTATTTATTACTCTCTCCAGGTCAGTATTTATTTTACTCCCCAGGTCAGTATTTATTTTACTACCCAGGTCAGTATTTATTGTTCTCTCCAGTTCAGTATTTATTATACTCTCCAGGTCAGTATTTTTTGTACTCTCCAGGTCTGTATTTATTACCCTCTCCAGGTCAGTATTTTTTGTACTCTCCAGGTCTGTATTTATTACTCTCTCCAGGTCAGTATTTATTTTCCTCTCCATGTCAGTATTTATTGTACTCCCCATGTCAGTATTTATTGTACTCTCCAGGTCAGTATTTATTGTCCTCTCCAGGTCAGTATTTATTAACCTCTCCAGGTCAGTATTTATTACCCTCTCCATGTCAGTATTTTTTGTACTCTCCAAGTCTGTATTTATTACCCTCTCTAGGTCAGTATTTATTGTACTCTCCAGGTCTCTATTTATTATTCTCTCCAGGTCAGTATTTATTATCCTCGCCTTGTCAGTATTTATTGTACTACCCATGTCAGTATTTATTGTACTCTCCAGGTCAGTTTTTATTGTACTCTCCAGGTCAGTATTTATTACCGTCTCCAGGCCATTATTTATTGTACTCTACAGGTCAGTATTTATTGTAATCTCCAGTTCAGAATTTTTTGTACTCTGCAGGTCTGTATTTATTACCCTCTCCAGGTCAGTATTTATTGTACTCTCCAGGTCTGTATTTATTACACTCTCCAGGTCAGTATTCATTATCCTCTCCAGGTCAGTATTTATTGCACTCCACATGTCAGTATTTATTGTACTCTCCATGTCAGTATTTATTGTACTCTCCAGGTCAGTTTTTACTGTATTCTCCAGGTCAGTATTTATTGTACTCTCCAGGTAAGTATGTATTGCACTCTCCAGGTCAGTATTTATTGTATTCTCCAGTTCAGTATTTATTACCCTCAACAGGTCAGCATTTATTGTACTCTCCAGGTCAGTATTTAATGCACTCTCCAGGTCTGTATTTATTATACTCTCCAGGTCAGTGTTTATTGTACTCTCCATGTCAGTATGTATTACTCTCTCCAGGTCAGTATTTATTGTACTCTCCAGGTCAGTATTTATTGTCCTCTCCAGGTCAGTATTTATTACCCTCTCCAGGTCAGTATTTATTACCCTCTCCATGTCAGTATTTTTTGTACTCTCCAAGTCTGTATGTATTACCCTCTCCAGGTCATTAATTATTGTACTCTCCAGGTCTGTATTTAGTACTCTCTCCAGGTCAGTATTTATTACCCTCTCCAGGTCAGTATTTATTGTACTCTCCAGATCAGTATTTATTACCCCCTCCAGGTCAGTATTTATTACACTCTCCAGGTCAGTATTTATTTTACTCACCAGGACAGTATTTATTGTTCTCACCAGGTTAGTATTTATTGTAATCTCCAGGTCAGTATTTATTGTACTCTCCAGGTCATTATTTATTACCCTCTCCAGGTCAGTATTTATTGTACTCTCCAGTTCAGTATTTATTGCCCTCTCCAGATCAGTATTTAATGTACCCTCTAGGTCAGTATTTATTGTACTCTCCAGGTCAGTATTTATTGCACTCCCCAGGTCAGTATTTATTATACTCTCCAGGTCAGTATTTATTACCCTCTCCAGATCAATATTTATTGTATTCTCCAGGTCTGTATTTATTACTCTCTCCAGGTCAGTATTTATTTTACTTCCCAGGTCAGTATTTATTTTACTACCCAGGTCAGTATTTATTATACTCTCCATGTCAGTATTTATTGTACTCTCCAGGTCAGTTTTTATTGTACTCTCCAGGTCAGTATTTATTGTTCTCTCCAGGTCAGTATTTATTATACTCTCCAGGTCAGTATTTATTGTACTCTCCTGGTCAGTATTTATTGTAATCTCCAGGTCAGTATTTTTTGTACTCTCCAGGTCTGTATTTATTACCCTCTCCAGGTCAGTATTTATTGTACTCTCCAGGTCTGTATTTAATACTCTCTCCTGGTCAGTATTTATTTTCCTCTCCATGTCAGTATTTATTGTACTCCCCATGTCAGTATTTATTGTACTCTCCTGGTCAGTATTTATTGTCCTCTCCAGGTCAGTATTTATTAACCTCTCCAGTTCAGTATTTATTACCCTCTCCATGTCAGTATTTTTTGTACTCTCCAAGTCTGTATTTATTACCTCTCTAGGTCAGTATTTATTGTACTCTCCAGGTCTGTATTTATTACTCTCTCCAGGTCAGTATTTATTACCCTCGCCTTGTCAGTATTTATTGTACTCCCCATGTCAGTATTTATTGTACTCTCCAGGTCAGTTTTTATTGTACTCTCCAGGTCTGTATTTATTGTTGTCTCCAGGTCAGTATTTATTGTACTCTCCAGATCAGTATTTATTGTACTCTCCAGGTAAGTATTTATTGTACTCTCCAGGTCAGTATTTTTTACCCTCTCCAGTTCAGTATTTATTGTAACCCTCTAGGTCAGTATTTATTGTACTCTCCAGGTCAGGATTTATTGTACACTCCAGGTCAGTATTTATTGGACTCTCCAGGTCAGTATTTATTACCCTCTCCAGGTCAGTATTTGTTGTATTCTCCAGGTCAGTATTTGTTTTACTCTCCAGGTCAGTATTTATTAACACCTCCAGGTCAGTATTTATTGTTCTCTCCAGGTCAGTATTTATTATACTCTCCAGGTCAGTATTTATTGTACTCTCCAGGTCAGTATTTATTGTAATCTCCAGGTCAGTATTTTTTGTACTCTCCAGGTCTGTATTTATTACCCTCTCCAGGTCAGTATTTTTTGTACTCTCCAGGTCTGTATTTATTACTCTCTCCAGGTCAGTATTTATTTTCCTCTCCATGTCAGTATTTATTGTACTCCCCATGTCAGTATTTATTGTACTCTCCAGGTCAGTATTTATTGTCCTCTCCAGGTCAGTATTTATTAACCTCTCCAGGTCAGTATTTATTACCCTCTCCATGTCAGTATTTTTTGTACTCTCCAAGTCTGTATTTATTACCCTCTCTAGGTCAGTATTTATTGTACTCTCCAGGTCTGTATTTATTATTCTCTCCAGGTCAGTATTTATTACCCTCGCCTTGTCAGTATTTATTGTACTCCCCATGTCAGTATTTATTGTAATCTCCAGGTCAGTTTTTATTGTACTCTCCAGGTCAGTATTTATTACCGTCTCCAGGCCATTATTTATTTTACTCCCCAGGTCAGTATTTATTTTACTACCCAGGTCAGTATTTGTTATACTCTCCAGGTCAGTATTTATTACCCTCTCCAGATCAATATTTATTGTATTCTCCAGGTCTGTATTTATTACTCTCTCCAGGTCAGTATTTATTTTACTCCCCAGGTCAGTATTTATTTTACTACCCAGGTCAGTATTTATTGTTCTCTCCAGGTCAGTATTTATTATACTCTCCAGGTCAGTATTTATTGTACTCTCCAGGTCAGCATTTATTGTAATCTCCAGGTCAGTATTTTTTGTACTCTCCAGGTCTGTATTTATTACCCTCTCCAGGTCAGTATTTTTTGTACTCTCCAGGTCTGTATTTATTACTCTCTCCAGGTCAGTATTTATTTTCCTCTCCATGTCAGTATTTATTGTACTCCCCATGTCAGTATTTATTGTACTCTCCAGGTCAGTATTTATTGTCCTCTCCAGGTCAGTATTTATTAACCTCTCCAGGTCAGTATTTATTACCCTCTCCATGTCAGTATTTTTTGTACTCTCCAAGTCTGTATTTATTACCCTCTCTAGGTCAGTATTTATTGTACTCTCCAGGTCTCTATTTATTATTCTCTCCAGGTCAGTATTTATTACCCTCGCCTTGTCAGTATTTATTGTACTACCCATGTCAGTATTTATTGTACTCTCCAGGTCAGTTTTTATTGTACTCTCCAGGTCAGTATTTATTACCGTCTCCAGGCCATTATTTATTGTACTCTCCAGGTCAGTATTTATTGTAATCTCCAGGTCAGAATTTTTTGTACTCTGCAGGTCTGTATTTATTACCCTCTCCAGGTCAGTATTTATTGTACTCTCCAGGTCTGTATTTATTACACTCTCCAGGTCAGTATTCATTATCCTCTCCAGGTCAGTATTTATTGCACTCCACATGTCAGTATTTATTGTACTCTCCATGTCAGTATTTATTGTACTCTCCAGGTCAGTTTTTACTGTATTCTCCAGGTCAGTATTTATTGTACTCTCCAGGTAAGTATGTATTGCACTCTCCAGGTCAGTATTTATTGTATTCTCCAGGTCAGTATTTATTACCCTCAACAGGTCAGCATTTATTGTACTCTCCAGGTCAGTATTTAATGCACTCTCCAGGTCTGTATTTATTATACTCTCCAGGTCAGTGTTTATTGTACTCTCCATGTCAGTATGTATTACTCTCTCCAGGTCAGTATTTATTGTACTCTCCAGGTCAGTAGTTATTGTCCTCTCCAGGTCAGTATTTATTACCCTCTCCAGGTCAGTATTTATTACCCTCTCCATGTCAGTATTTTTTGTACTCTCCAAGTCTGTATGTATTACCCTCTCCAGGTCATTATTTATTGTACTCTCCAGGTCTGTATTTAGTACTCTCTCCAGGTCAGTATTTATTACCCTCTCCAGGTCAGTATTTATTGTACTCTCCAGATCAGTATTTATTACCCCCTCCAGGTCAGTATTTATTACACTCTCCAGGTCAGTATTTATTTTACTCACCAGGACAGTATTTATTGTTCTCACCAGGTTAGTATTTATTGTAATCTCCAGGTCAGTATTTATTGTACTCTCCAGGTCATTATTTATTACCCTCTCCAGGTCAGTATTTATTGTACTCTCCAGTTCAGTATTTATTGCCCTCTCCAGATCATTATTTAATGTACCCTCTAGGTCAGTATTTATTGTACTCTCCAGGTCAGTATTTATTGCACTCCCCAGGTCAGTATTTATTATGCTCTCCAGGTCAGTATTTATTACCCTCTCCAGATCAATATTTATTGTATTCTCCAGGTCTGTATTTATTACTCTCTCCAGGTCAGTATTTATTTTACTTCCCAGGTCAGTATTTATTTTACTACCCAGGTCAGGATTTAATATACTCTCCATGTCAGTATTTATTGTACTCTCCAGGTCAGTTTTTATTGTACTCTCCAGGTCAGTATTTATTGTTCTCTCCAGGTCAGTATTTATTATACTCTCCAGGTCAGTATTTATTGTACTCTCCTGGTCAGTATTTATTGTAATCTCCAGGTCAGTATTTTTTGTACTCTCCAGGTCTGTATTTATTACCCTCTCCAGGTCAGTATTTATTGTACTCTCCAGGTCTGTATTTAATACTCTCTCCTGGTCAGTATTTATTTTCCTCTCCATGTCAGTATTTATTGTACTCCCCATGTCAGTATTTATTGTACTCTCCTGGTCAGTATTTATTGTCCTCTCCAGGTCAGTATTTATTAACCTCTCCAGGTCAGTATTTATTACCCTCTCCATGTCAGTATTTTTTGTACTCTCCAAGTCTGTATTTATTACCTCTCTAGGTCAGTATTTATTGTACTCACCAGGTCTGTATTTATTACTCTCTCCAGGTCAGTATTTATTACCCTCGCCTTGTCAGTATTTATTGTACTCCCCATGTCAGTATTTATTGTACTCTCCAGGTCAGTTTTTATTGTACTCTCCAGGTCTGTATTTATTGTTGTCTCCAGGTCAGTATTTATTGTACTCTCCAGATCATTATTTATTGTACTCTCCAGGTAAGTATTTATTGTACTCTCCAGGTCAGTATTGTTTACCCTCTCCAGTTCAGTATTTATTGTACCCTCTAGGTCAGTATTTATTGTACTCTCAAGGTCAGGATTTATTGTACACTCCAGGTCAGTATTTATTGGACTCTCCAGGTCAGTATTTATTACCCTCGCCAGGTCAGTATTTGTTGTATTCTCCAGGTCAGTATTTGTTTTACTCTCCAGGTCAGTATTTATTAACCCCTCCAGGTCAATATTTATTACCCTCTCCAGGTCAGTATTTATTTTACTCCCCAGGTCAGTATTTATTTTACTACCCAGGTCAGTATTTGTTATACTCTCCAGGTCAGTATTTATTGTACTCTCCAGGTCAGTATTTATTACCCTCTCCAGGTCATTATTTATTACCCTCTCCATGTCAGTATTTTTTGTACTCTCCAGATCAGTATTTATTACCCTCTCCAGGTCAGTATTTATTGTACTCTCCAGGTCAGTATTTATTGTACTCTCCAGGTCAGTATTTATTGTAATCTCCAGGTCAGTATTTTTTGTACTCTCCAGGTCTGTATTTATTACCCTCTCCAGGTCAGTATTTATTGTACTATCCAGGTCTGTATTTATTACTCTCTCCTGGTCAGTATTTATTTTCCTCTCCATGTCAGTATTTATTGTACTCCCCATGTCAGTATTTATTGTACTCTCCTGGTCAGTATTTATTGTCCTCTCCAGGTCAGTATTTATTAACCTCTCCAGGTCAGTATTTGTTACCCTCTCCATGTCAGTATTTTTTGTACTCTCCAAGTCTGTATTTATTACTTCTCTAGGTCAGTATTTATTGTACTCTCCAGGTCTGTATTTATTACTCTCTCCAGGTCAGTATTTATTACCCTCGCCTTGTCAGTATTTATTGTACTCCCCATGTCAGTATTTATTGTACTCTCCAGGTCAGTTTTTATTGTACTCTCCAGGTCTGTATTTATTGTTGTCTCCAGGTCAGTATTTATTGTACTCTCCAGATCAGTATTTATTGTACTCTCCAGGTAAGTATTTATTGTACTCTCCAGCAGTATTTTTTACCCTCTCCAGTTCAGTATTTATTGTACCCTCTAGGTCAGTATTTATTGTACTCTCCAGGTCAGGATTTATTGTACACTCCAGGTCAGTATTTATTGGACTCTCCAGGTCAGTATTTATTACCCTCGCCAGGTCAGTATTTGTTGTATTCTCCAGGTCAGTATTTGTTTTACTCTCCAGGTCAGTATTTATTAACCCCTCCAGGTCAGTATTTATTACCCTCTCCAGGTCAGTATTTATTTTACTCCCCAGGTCAGTATTTATTTTACTACCCAGGTCAGTATTTGTTATACTCTCCAGGTCAGTATTTATTGTACTCTCCAGGTCAGTATTTATTACCCTCTCCAGGTCATTATTTATTACCCTCTCCATGTCAGTATTTTTTGTACTCTCCAGGTCTGTATTTATTACCCTCTCCAGGTCAGTATTTATTGTACTATCCAGGTCTGTATTTATTACTCTCTCCAGGTCAGTATTTATTTTCCTCTCCTGGTCAGTATTTATTGCACTCCCCATGTCAATATTTATTGTACTCTCCATGTCAGTATTTATTGTACTCTCCAGGTCAGTTTTTATTGTACTCTCCAGGTCAGTATTTATTGTTCTCTCCAGGTCAGTATTTATTGTACTCTCCAGGTCAGTATTTATTGTACTCTCCAGGTAAGTATTTATTGTACTCTCCAGGTCAGTATTTATCGTACTCTCCAGGTCAGTATTTATTACCCTCTCCAGGTCAGCATTTATTGTACTCTCCAGGTCAGTATTTATTGTACTCTCCAGGTCTGTATTTATTGTACTCTCCAGGTCAGTGTTTATTGTACTGTCCTTGTCAGTATTTATTACTCTCTCCAGGTCAGTATTTATTGCCCTCTCCAGGTCAGTATTTATTGTACCCTCTAGGTCAGTATTTATTGTACTCTCCAGGTCAGTATTTATAGTACTCTTCAGGTCAGTATTTATTGTACTCTCCAGGTCAATATTTATTGCACTCCCCAGGTCAGTATTTATTATACTCTCCAGGTCAGTATTTATTACCCTCTCTAGGTCAGTATTTATTGTATTCTCCAGGTCAGTATTTGTTTTACTCTCCAGGTCAGTATTTATTAGCCCCTCCAGGTCAATATGTATTATCCTCTCCAGGTCAGTATTTATTTTACTCTCCAGGTCAGTATTTATTTTACTACCCAGGTCATTATTTATTATACTCTCCAGGTCAGTATTTATTGTACTCTCCAGGTCAGTATTTATTTTATTCTCCAGTTCAGTAATTTTTGTACTCTCCAGGTCTGTATTTATTACCCTCTCCAGGTCAGTATTTTTTGTACTCTCCAGGTCTGTATTTATTACTCTCTCCATGTCAGTATTTATTTTCCTCTCCATGTCAGTATTTATTGTACTCCCCATGTCAGTATTTATTGTACTCTCCAGGTCAGTATTTATTGTCCTCTCCAGGTCAGTATTTATTAACCTCTCCAGGTCAGTATTTATTACCCTCTCCATGTCAGTATTTTTTGTACTCTCCAAGTCTGTATTTATTACCCTCTCTAGGTCAGTATTTATTGTACTCTCCAGGTCTCTATTTATTATTCTCTCCAGGTCAGTATTTATTACCCTCGCCTTGTCAGTATTTATTGTACTACCCATGTCAGTATTTATTGTACTCTCCAGGTGAGTTTTTATTGTACTCTCCAGGTCAGTATTTATTACCGTCTCCAGGCCATTATTTATTGTACTCTCCAGGTCAGTATTTATTGTAATCTCCAGGTCAGAATTTTTTGTACTCTGCAGGTCTGTATTTATTACCCTCTCCAGGTCAGTATTTATTGTACTCTCCAGGTCTGTATTTATTACACTCTCCAGGTCAGTATTCATTATCCTCTCCAGGTCAGTATTTATTGCACTCCACATGTCAGTATTTATTGTACTCTCCATGTCAGTATTTATTGTACTCTCCAGGTCAGTTTTTACTGTATTCTCCAGGTCAGTATTTATTGTACTCTCCAGGTAAGTATGTATTGCACTCTCCAGGTCAGTATTTATTGTATTCTCCAGGTCAGTATTTATTACCCTCAACAGGTCAGCATTTATTGTACTCTCCAGGTCAGTATTTAATGCACTCTCCAGGTCTGTATTTATTATACTCTCCAGGTCAGTGTTTATTGTACTCTCCATGTCAGTATGTATTACTCTCTCCAGGTCAGTATTTATTGTACTCTCCAGGTCAGTATTTATTGTCCTCTCCAGGTCAGTATTTATTACCCTCTCCAGGTCAGTATTTATTACCCTCTCCATGTCAGTATTTTTTGTACTCTCCAAGTCTGTATGTATTACCCTCTCCAGGTCATTATTTATTGTACTCTCCAGGTCTGTATTTAGTACTCTCTCCAGGTCAGTATTTATTATCCTCTCCAGGTCAGTATTTATTGTACTCTCCAGATCAGTATTTATTACCCCCTCCAGGTCAGTATTTATTACACTCTCCAGGTCAGTATTTATTTTACTCACCAGGACAGTATTTATTGTTCTCACCAGGTTAGTATTTATTGTAATCTCCAGGTCAGTATTTATTGTACTCTCCAGGTCATTATTTATTACCCTCTCCAGGTCAGTATTTATTGTACTCTCCAGTTCAGTATTTATTGCCCTCTCCAGATCAGTATTTAATGTACCCTCTAGGTCAGTATTTATTGTACTCTCCAGGTCAGTATTTATTGCACTCCCCAGGTCAGTATTTATTATACTCTCCAGGTCAGTATTTATTACCCTCTCCAGATCAATATTTATTGTATTCTCCAGGTCTGTATTTATTACTCTCTCCAGGTCAGTATTTATTTTACTCCCCAGGTCAGTATTTATTGTTCTCTCCAGGTCAGTATTTATTACCCTCTCCAGGTCAGTATTTATTGTACTCTCCAGGTCTGTATTTAATACTCTCTCCTGGTCAGTATTTATTTTCCTCTCCATGTCAGTATTTATTGTACTCCCCATGTCAGTATTTATTGTACTCTCCAGGTCAGTATTTATTGTCCTCTCCAGGTTAGTATTTATTAACCTCTCCAGGTCAGTATTTATTACCCTCTCCATGTCAGTATTTTTTGTACTCTCCAAGTCTGTATATATTAGCTCTCTAGGTCAGTATTTATTGTACTCTCCAGGTCTGTATGTATTACTCTCTCCAGGTCAGTATTTATTACCCTCGCCTTGTCAGTATTTATTGTACTCCCCATGTCAGTATTTATTGTACTCTCCAGGTCAGTTTTTATTGTACTCTCCAGGTCTGTATTTATTGTTGTCTCCAGGTCAGTATTTATTGTACTCTCCAGATCAGTATTTATTGTACTCTCCAGGTAAGTATTTATTGTACTCTCCAGGTCAGTATTTTTTACCCTCTCCAGTTCAGTATTTATTGTACCCTCTAGGTCAGTATTTATTGTACTCTCCAGGTCAGGATTTATTGTACACTCCAGTTCAGTATTTATTGGACTCTCCAGGTCAGTATTTATTACCCTCTCCAGGTCAGTATTTGTTGTATTCTCCAGGTCAGTATTTGTTTTACTCTCCAGGTCAGTATTTATTAACCCCTCCAGGTCAGTATTTATTACCCTCTCCAGGTCAGTATTTATTTTACTCCCCAGGTCAGTATTTATTTTACTACCCAGGTCAGTATTTATTATACTCTCCAGGTCAGTATTTATTGTACTCTCCTGGTCAGTATTTATTGTCCTCTCCAGGTCAGTATTTATTAACCTCTCCAGGTCAGTATTTATTACCCTCTCCATGTCAGTATTTTTTGTACTCTCCAAGTCTGTATTTATTACCTCTCTAGGTCAGTATTTATTGTACTCACCAGGTCTGTATTTATTACTCTCTCCAGTTCAGTATTTATTACCCTCGCCTTGTCAGTATTTATTGTACTCCCCATGTCAGTATTTATTGTACTCTCCAGGTCAGTTTTTATTGTACTCTCCAGGTCTGTATTTATTGTTGTCTCCAGGTCAGTATTTATTGTACTCTCCAGATCATTATTTATTGTACTCTCCAGGTAAGTATTTATTGTACTCTCCAGGTCAGTATTGTTTACCCTCTCCAGTTCAGTATTTATTGTACCCTCTAGGTCAGTATTTATTGTACTCTCAAGGTCAGGATTTATTGTACACTCCAGGTCAGTATTTATTGGACTCTCCAGGTCAGTATTTATTACCCTCGCCAGGTCAGTATTTGTTGTATTCTCCAGGTCAGTATTTGTTTTACTCTCCAGGTCAGTATTTATTAACCCCTCCAGGTCAATATTTATTACCCTCTCCAGGTCAGTATTTATTTTACTCCCCAGGTCAGTATTTATTTTACTACCCAGGTCAGTATTTGTTATACTCTCCAGGTCAGTATTTATTGTACTCTCCAGGTCAGTATTTATTACCCTCTCCAGGTCATTATTTATTACCCTCTCCATGTCAGTATTTTTTGTACTCTCCAGATCAGTATTTATTACCCTCTCCAGGTCAGTATTTATTGTACTCTCCAGGTCAGTATTTATTGTACTCTCCAGGTCAGTATTTATTGTAATCTCCAGGTCAGTATTTTTTGTACTCTCCAGGTCTGTATTTATTACCCTCTCCAGGTCAGTATTTATTGTACTATCCAGGTCTGTATTTATTACTCTCTCCTGGTCAGTATTTATTTTCCTCTCCATGTCAGTATTTATTGTACTCCCCATGTCAGTATTTATTGTACTCTCCTGGTCAGTATTTATTGTCCTCTCCAGGTCAGTATTTATTAACCTCTCCAGGTCAGTATTTATTACCCTCTCCATGTCAGTATTTTTTGTACTCTCCAAGTCTGTATTTATTACTTCTCTAGGTCAGTATTTATTGTACTCTCCAGGTCTGTATTTATTACTCTCTCCAGGTCAGTATTTATTACCCTCGCCTTGTCAGTATTTATTGTACTCCCCATGTCAGTATTTATTGTACTCTCCAGGTCAGTTTTTATTGTACTCTCCAGGTCTGTATTTATTGTTGTCTCCAGGTCAGTATTTATTGTACTCTCCAGATCAGTATTTATTGTACTCTCCAGGTAAGTATTTATTGTACTCTCCAGCAGTATTTTTTACCCTCTCCAGTTCAGTATTTATTGTACCCTCTAGGTCAGTATTTATTGTACTCTCCAGGTCAGGATTTATTGTACACTCCAGGTCAGTATTTATTGGACTCTCCAGGTCAGTATTTATTACCCTCGCCAGGTCAGTATTTGTTGTATTCTCCAGGTCAGTATTTGTTTTACTCTCCAGGTCAGTATTTATTAACCCCTCCAGGTCAGTATTTATTACCCTCTCCAGGTCAGTATTTATTTTACTCCCCAGGTCAGTATTTATTTTACTACCCAGGTCAGTATTTGTTATACTCTCCAGGTCAGTATTTATTGTACTCTCCAGGTCAGTATTTATTACCCTCTCCAGGTCATTATTTATTACCCTCTCCATGTCAGTATTTTTTGTACTCTCCAGGTCTGTATTTATTACCCTCTCCAGGTCAGTATTTATTGTACTATCCAGGTCTGTATTTATTACTCTCTCCAGGTCAGTATTTATTTTCCTCTCCTGGTCAGTATTTATTGCCCTCCCCATGTCAATATTTATTGTACTCTCCATGTCAGTATTTATTGTACTCTCCAGGTCAGTTTTTATTGTACTCTCCAGGTCAGTATTTATTGTTCTCTCCAGGTCAGTATTTATTGTACTCTCCAGGTCAGTATTTATTGTACTCTCCAGGTAAGTATTTATTGTACTCTCCAGGTCAGTATTTATCGTACTCTCCAGGTCAGTATTTATTACCCTCTCCAGGTCAGCATTTATTGTACTCTCCAGGTCAGTATTTATTGTACTCTCCAGGTCTGTATTTATTGTACTCTCCAGGTCAGTGTTTATTGTACTGTCCTTGTCAGTATTTATTACTCTCTCCAGGTCAGTATTTATTGCCCTCTCCAGGTCAGTATTTATTGTACCCTCTAGGTCAGTATTTATTGTACTCTCCAGGTCAGTATTTATAGTACTCTTCAGGTCAGTATTTATTGTACTCTCCAGGTCAATATTTATTGCACTCCCCAGGTCAGTATTTATTATACTCTCCAGGTCAGTATTTATTACCCTCTCTAGGTCAGTATTTATTGTATTCTCCAGGTCAGTATTTGTTTTACTCTCCAGGTCAGTATTTATTAGCCCCTCCAGGTCAATATGTATTATCCTCTCCAGGTCAGTATTTATTTTACTCTCCAGGTCAGTATTTATTTTACTACCCAGGTCATTATTTATTATACTCTCCAGGTCAGTATTTATTGTACTCTCCAGGTCAGTATTTATTTTATTCTCCAGTTCAGTAATTTTTGTACTCTCCAGGTCTGTATTTATTACCCTCTCCAGGTCAGTATTTTTTGTACTCTCCAGGTCTGTATTTATTACTCTCTCCAGGTCAGTATTTATTTTCCTCTCCATGTCAGTATTTATTGTACTCCCCATGTCAGTATTTATTGTACTCTCCAGGTCAGTATTTATTGTCCTCTCCAGGTCAGTATTTATTAACCTCTCCAGGTCAGTATTTATTACCCTCTCCATGTCAGTATTTTTTGTACTCTCCAAGTCTGTATTTATTACCCTCTCTAGGTCAGTATTTATTGTACTCTCCAGGTCTCTATTTATTATTCTCTCCAGGTCAGTATTTATTACCCTCGCCTTGTCAGTATTTATTGTACTACCCATGTCAGTATTTATTGTACTCTCCAGGTGAGTTTTTATTGTACTCTCCAGGTCAGTATTTATTACCGTCTCCAGGCCATTATTTATTGTACTCTCCAGGTCAGTATTTATTGTAATCTCCAGGTCAGAATTTTTTGTACTCTGCAGGTCTGTATTTATTACCCTCTCCAGGTCAGTATTTATTGTACTCTCCAGGTCTGTATTTATTACACTCTCCAGGTCAGTATTCATTATCCTCTCCAGGTCAGTATTTATTGCACTCCACATGTCAGTATTTATTGTACTCTCCATGTCAGTATTTATTGTACTCTCCAGGTCAGTTTTTACTGTATTCTCCAGGTCAGTATTTATTGTACTCTCCAGGTAAGTATGTATTGCACTCTCCAGGTCAGTATTTATTGTATTCTCCAGGTCAGTATTTATTACCCTCAACAGGTCAGCATTTATTGTACTCTCCAGGTCAGTATTTAATGCACTCTCCAGGTCTGTATTTATTATACTCTCCAGGTCAGTGTTTATTGTACTCTCCATGTCAGTATGTATTACTCTCTCCAGGTCAGTATTTATTGTACTCTCCAGGTCAGTATTTATTGTCCTCTCCAGGTCAGTATTTATTACCCTCTCCAGGTCAGTATTTATTACCCTCTCCATGTCAGTATTTTTTGTACTCTCCAAGTCTGTATGTATTACCCTCTCCAGGTCATTATTTATTGTACTCTCCAGGTCTGTATTTAGTACTCTCTCCAGGTCAGTATTTATTATCCTCTCCAGGTCAGTATTTATTGTACTCTCCAGATCAGTATTTATTACCCCCTCCAGGTCAGTATTTATTACACTCTCCAGGTCAGTATTTATTTTACTCACCAGGACAGTATTTATTGTTCCCACCAGGTTAGTATTTATTGTAATCTCCAGGTCAGTATTTATTGTACTCTCCAGGTCATTATTTATTACCCTCTCCAGGTCAGTATTTATTGTACTCTCCAGTTCAGTATTTATTGCCCTCTCCAGATCAGTATTTAATGTACCCTCTAGGTCAGTATTTATTGTACTCTCCAGGTCAGTATTTATTGCACTCCCCAGGTCAGTATTTATTATACTCTCCAGGTCAGTATTTATTACCCTCTCCAGATCAATATTTATTGTATTCTCCAGGTCTGTATTTATTACTCTCTCCAGGTCAGTATTTATTTTACTCCCCAGGTCAGTATTTATTGTTCTCTCCAGGTCAGTATTTATTATACTCTCCAGGTCAGTATTTATTGTACTCTCCAGGTCAGTATTTATTGTAATCTCCAGGTCAGTATTTTTTGTACTCTCCAGGTCTGTATTTATTACCCTCTCCAGGTCAGTATTTATTGTACTCTCCAGGTCTGTATTTAATACTCTCTCCTGGTCAGTATTTATTTTCCTCTCCATGTCAGTATTTATTGTACTCCCCATGTCAGTATTTATTGTACTCTCCAGGTCAGTATTTATTGTCCTCTCCAGGTTAGTATTTATTAACCTCTCCAGGTCAGTATTTATTACCCTCTCCATGTCAGTATTTTTTGTACTCTCCAAGTCTGTATATATTAGCTCTCTAGGTCAGTATTTATTGTACTCTCCAGGTCTGTATGTATTACTCTCTCCAGGTCAGTATTTATTACCCTCGCCTTGTCAGTATTTATTGTACTCCCCATGTCAGTATTTATTGTACTCTCCAGGTCAGTTTTTATTGTACTCTCCAGGTCTGTATTTATTGTTGTCTCCAGGTCAGTATTTATTCTACTCTCCAGATCAGTATTTATTGTACTCTCCAGGTAAGTATTTATTGTACTCTCCAGGTCAGTATTTTTTACCCTCTCCAGTTCAGTATTTATTGTACCCTCTAGGTCAGTATTTATTGTACTCTCCAGGTCAGGATTTATTGTACACTCCAGTTCAGTATTTATTGGACTCTCCAGGTCAGTATTTATTACCCTCTCCAGGTCAGTATTTGTTGTATTCTCCAGGTCAGTATTTGTTTTACTCTCCAGGTCAGTATTTATTAACCCCTCCAGGTCAGTATTTATTACCCTCTCCAGGTCAGTATTTATTTTACTCCCCAGGTCAGTATTTATTTTACTACCCAGGTCAGTATTTATTATACTCTCCAGGTCAGTATTTATTGTACTCTCCAGGTCAGTATTTATTACCCTCTCCAGGTCATTATTTATTACCCTCTCCATGTCAGTATTTTTTGTACTCTCCAGATCAGTATTTATTACCCTCTCCAGGTCAGTATTTATTGTACTCTCCAGGTCAGTATTTATTGTACTCTCCAGGTCAGTATTTATTGTAATCTCCAGGTCAGTATTTTTTGTACTCTCCAGGTCTGTATTTATTACCCTCTCCAGGTCAGTATTTATTGTACTATCCGGGTCTGTATTTATTACTCTCTCCAGGTCAGTATTTATTTTCCTCTCCTGGTCAGTATTTATTGCACTCCCCATGTCAATATTTATTGTACTCTCCATGTCAGTATTTATTGTACTCTCCAGGTCAGTTTTTATTGTACTCTCCAGGTCAGTATTTATTGTTCTCTCCAGGTCAGTATTTATTGTACTGTCCAGGTCAGTATTTATTGTACTCTCCAGGTAAGTATTTATTGTACTCTCCAGGTCAGTATTTATTGTACTCTCCAGGTCAGTATTTATTACCCTCTCCAGGTCAGCATTTATTGTACTCTCCAGGTCAGTATTTATTGTACTCTCCAGGTCTGTATTTATTGTACTCTCCAGGTCAGTGTTTATTGTACTGTCCATGTCAGTATTTATTACTCTCTCCAGGTCAGTATTTATTGCCCTCTCCAGGTCAGTATTTATTGTACCCTCTAGGTCAGTATTTATTGTACTCTCCAGGTCAGTATTTATAGTACACTTCAGGTCAGTATTTATTGTACTCTCCAGGTCAATATTTATTGCACTCCCCAGGTCAGTATTTATTATACTCTCCAGGTCAGTATTTATTACCCTCTCTAGGTCAGTATTTATTGTATTCTCCAGGTCAGTATTTGTTTTACTCTCGAGGTCAGAATTTTTTAGCCCCTCCAGGTCAATATGTATTACCCTCTCCAGGTCAGTATTTATTTTACCATCCAGGTCAGTATTTATTTTACTACCCAGGTCATTATTTATTATACTCTCCAGGTCAGTATTTATTGTACTCTCCAGGTCAGTATTTATTTTAGTCTCCAGTTCAGTAATTTTTGTAATCTCCAGGTCTGTATTTATTACCCTCTCCATGTCAGTATTTATTGGACTCTCCAGGTCTGTATTTATTACTCTCTCCAGGTCAGTATTTATTTTCCTCTCCATGTCAGTCTTTATTGTACTCCCCATGTCAGTATTTATTGTACTCTCCAGGTCAGTATTTATTGTCCTCTCCAGGTCAGTATTTATTACCCTCTCCAGGTCAGTATTTATTACCCTCTACATGTCAGTATTTTTTGTACTTTCCAAGTCTGTATTTATTACCCTCTCTAGTTCAGTATTTATTGTACTCTCCAGGTCTGTATTTATTACTCTCTCCAGGTCAGTATTTATTACCCTCTCCAGGTCAGTATTTATTGTACTCCCCATGTCAGTATTTATTGTACTCTCCAGGTCAGTTTGTATTGTACTCTCCAGGTCAGTATTTATTACCCTCTCCAGGTCAGCATTTATTGTACTCTCCAGCTCATTATTTATTGTACTCTCCAGGTCAGTATTTATCACCCCCTCCAGGTCAGTTGTTATTACCCTCTCCAGGTCAGTATTTATTGTACTCTCCAGGTCAGTATTTATTATACTCTCCACGTCAGTATTTATTGTACTCTCCAGGTCAGCATTTATTGTATTCTCCAGGTCAGTATTTATTACCCTCTCCAGGTCAGTATTTATTGTACTCTCCAGGTCAGTATTTATTGTACTCTCCAGATCAGAATGTATTGTTTTCTCCAGGTATGTAATTATTGTACTCTCCAGGTCATTATATATTGTACTCTCCAGGTCAGTATTTATTGTACTCTCCAGGTCAGTATTTATTGTACTCTCCACGTCAGTATTTATTGTACTCTCCAATTCAGTATTTGATACCCTCTTCAGGTCAGTATTTATTACCCTCTCTAGGTCAGTATTGATTGTACTCTCCAGGTCAGTTTATATTGTGCTCTCCAGGTCAGTATTTATTGTACACTCCACGTCAGTATTTATTGCCCTCTCCAGGTCAGTATTTACTGTACTCTCCAGGTCAGTATTTATTGCCCTTTCCAGGTCAGTGTTTAATGTACCCTCTTGGTCAATATTTATTGTACTCTCCAGGTCCGTATTTATTGTACACTCCAGGTCAGCATTTATTGTACTCTCCAGGTCAGTATTTATTGCACTCCCCAGGTCAGTATTTATTACCCTCTGCATGTCAGTATTTTTTGTACTCTCCAAGTCTGTATTTATTACCCTCTCTAGGTCAGTATTTATTGTACTCTCCAGGTCTGTATTTATTACTCTCTCCAGTTCAGTATTTATTACCCTCTCCAGGTCAGTATTTATTGTACTCTCCAGGTCAGTATTTATTACCCTCTCCAGGTCAGCATTTATTCTACTCTCCAGGTCAGTATTTATTGTACTCTCCAGGTCAGTATTTATCACACACTCCAGGTCAGTTTTTATTACCCTCTCCAGGTCAGTATTTATTGTACTGTCCAGGTCAGCATTTATTATACTCTCCAGGTCAGTATTTATTGTACTCTCCAGGTCACCATTTATTGTACTCTCCAGGTCAGTATTTATTACCCTCTCCAGGTCAGTATTTATTGTACTCTCCAGGTCAGTATTTATTGTACTCTCCAGATCAGAATTTATTGTTTTCTCCAGGTCAGTAATTATTGTACTCTCCAGGTCATTATTTCATCTACTACACCAGGTCAGTATTTATTGTACTCTCCAGGTCATTATATATTGTAATCTCCAGGTCAGTATTTATTGTACTCTCCAGGTCAGTATTTATTGTACTCTACAGGTCAGCATTTGATACCCTCTCCAGGTCAGTATTTATTACCCTCTCTAGGTCAGTATTGATTGTACTCTCCAGGTCAGTATTTATTGTACTCTCCAGGTCAGTATTTATTGTACACTCCAGGTCAGTATTTATTGCCCTCTCCAGGTCAGTGTTTAATGTACACTCTTGGTCAATATTTATTGCACTCCCCAGGTCAGTATTTATTATACTCTCCAGGTCAGTATTTATTAACATCTCCAGGTCAGTATTTATTATACTCTCCAGGTCAGTATTTATTAACATCTCCAGGTCAGTAATTATTGTACTCTCCAGGTCATTATTTCATCTACTACACCAGATCAGTATTAATTGTACTCTCCAGGTCATTATATATTGTACTCTCCAGGTCAGTATTTATTGTACTCTCCAGGTCAGTATTTATTGTACTCTCCAAGTCAGTATTTGATACCCTCTCCAGGTCAGTATTTATTACCCTCTCTAGGTCAGTATTGATTGTACTCTCCAGGTCAGTATTTATTGTGCTCTCCAGGTCAGTATTTATTGTACTCTCCACGTCAGTATTTATTGCCATCTCCAGGTCAGTATTTACTGTACTCTCCAGGTCAGTATTTATTGCCCTCTCCAGGTCAGTGTTTAATGTACCCTCTTGGTCAATATTTGTTGTACTCTCCAGGACAGTATTTATTGCACTCCCCAGGTCAGTATTTATTACACTCTACATGTCAGTATTTTTTGTACTCTCCAAGTCTGTATTTATTACCCTCTCTAGGTCAGTATTTATTGTACTCTCCAGGTCTGTATTTATTACCCTCTCCAGGTCAGCATTTATTGTACTCTCCAGGTCAGTATTTATTGTACTCTCCAGGTCAGTATTTATCACCCCCTCCAGGTCAGTTTTTATTACCCTCTCCAGGTCAGTATTTATTGTACTGTCCAGGTCAGTATTTATTATACTCTCCAGGTCAGTATTTATTGTACTCTCCAGGTCAGCATTTATTGTACTCTCCAGGTCAGTATTTATTACCCTCTCCAGGTCATTATTTCATCTACTACACCAGGTCAGTATTTATTGTACTCTCCAGGTCATTATATATTGTACTCTCCAGGTCAGTATTTATTGTACTCTCCAGGTCAGTATTTATTGTACTCTGCAGGTCAGTATTTGATACCCTCTCCAGGTCTGTATTTATTACTCTCTCCAGGTCAGTATTTATTACCCTCTCCAGGTCAGTATTTATTGTACTCCCCATTTCAGTATTGATTGTACTCTCCAGGTCAGTATTTATTGTACTCTCCAGGTCAGTATTTATTGTACTCTCCACGTCAGTATTTATTGCCCTCTCCAGGTCATTATTTACTGTACTCTCCAGGTCAGTATTTATTGCCTTCTCCAGGTCAGTGTTTAATGTACCCTCTTGGTCAATATTTATTGTACTCTCGAGGTCAGTATTTATTGTACAATCCATGTCAGCATTTATTGTACTCTCCAGGTCAGTATTTATTGCACTCCTCAGGTCAGTATTTATTATACTCTCCAGGTCAGTATTTATTAACATCTCCAGGTCAGTATTTATTACCCCCTCCAGGTCAGTATTTATTGTACTGTCCAGGTCAGTATTTATTATACTCTCCAGGTCAGTATTTATTGTACTCTCCAGGTCAGCATTTATTGTACTCTCCGGGTCAGTATTTATTACCCTCTCCAGGTCATTATTTCATCTACTATACCAGATCAGTATTTATTGTACTCTCCAGGTCATTATATATTGTACTCTCCAGGTCAGTATTTATTGTACTCTCCAGGTCAGTATTTATTGTACTCTACAGGTCAGTATTTGATACCATCTCCAGGTCTGTATTTATTACTCTCTCCTGGTCAGTAATTATTACCCTCTCCAGTTCAGTATTTATTGTACTCCCCATGTCAGTATTGATTGTACTCTCCAGGTCAGTATTTATTGTACTCTCCAGGTCAGTATTTATTAACATCTCCAGGTCAGCATTTATTGTATTCTCCAGGTCAGTATTTGTTTTACTCTCCAGGTCAGTATTTATTACCCCCTCCAGGTCAGTATTTATTACCCTCTCCAGGTCAGTATTTATTGTACTCTCCATGTCAGTATTTATTGCCCTCTCCAGGTTAGTATTTAATGTACCCTCTAGGACAGTATTTATTGAACTCTCCAGGTCAGTATTTATTTTACTCTCCAGGTCAGTATTTATTGCACTGCCCAGGTCAGTATTTATTGTACTCTGCAGGTCAGTATTTGTTTTACTCTCCAGGGCAGTATTTATCACCCCCTCCATGTCAGTATTTATTACCCTCTCTAGGTCAGTATTTATTTTACTCCCCAGGTCAGTATTTATTGTACTCTCCAGGTTAGTAGTTATTCTACTCTCCAGGTCATTATTTATTCTACTCACCAGGTCAGTATTTATTGTACTCTCCAGGTCAGTATTAATTGTACCCTCCAGGTCAGTATTTATTGTACTCTCCAGGTCAGTATTTATCACCGCCTCCAGGTCAGTATTTATTACCCTCTCTAGGTCAGTATTTATTTTACTCCCCAGGTCAGTATTTATTGTTTCTCCAGGTTAGTATTTATTCTACTCTCCAGGTCATTATTTATTCTACACTCCAGGTCTGTATTTATTGTTCTCTCCAGGACAGTATTTATTTTACTCTCCAGATCAGTATTTATTGTACTCTCCAGGTAAGTATTTATTGTTCTCTCCAGGTCAGTGTTTATTGTACTCTCCAGGTCAGTATTTATTACCCTCTCCAGGTCAGCATTTATTGTACTCTCCAGGTCAGTATTTATTGAACTCTCCAGATCAGTATTTATTACGCCCTCCAGGTCAGTATTTATTACCCTCTCCAGGTCAGTATTTATTTTACTCCCCAGGTCAGTATTTATTGTTCTCTCCAGGTTAGTATTTATTCTACTCTCCAGGTCATTATTCATTCTACTCACCAGGTCAGTATTTATTGTACTCTCCAGGTCAGTATTAAATGTAATCTCCAGGTCAGTATTTATTGTACTCGCCAGGTCATTATTTATTGCACTCTCCAGGTCACTATTTATTGTACTCTCCAGGTCAGTATTTTTTCTACTCTCCACGTCAGTATTTATTGCCCTCCCCAGGTCAGTATTGATTGTACTCTCCAGTTCAGTATTTATTGCCCTCTCCAGATCAGTATTTAATGTACCCTCTAGGTCAGTATTTATTGTACTCTCTAGGTCAGTATTTATAGTACGCTCCAGGTCAGTATTTATTGTACTCTCCAGGTCAGTATTTATTGCACTCCCCAGGTCAGTATTTATTATACTCTCCAGGTCAGTATTTATTAACCTCTCCAGATCAGTATTTATTGTATTCTCCAGGTCAGTATTTGTTTTACTCTCCAGGTCAGTATTTATTACCCCCTCCAGGTCAGTATTTATTACCCTCTCCAGGTCAGTATTTATTTTACTCCCCAGGTCAGTATTTATTTTACTACCAGGTCAGTATTTATTATACTCTCCAGGTCACTATTTATTGTACTCTCCAGGTCAGTATTTATTACCCTCTCCAGCTCATTATTTATTACACTCTCCATGTCAGTATTTATTGTACTCTCTAGGTCAGTATTTATAGTACACTCCAGGTCAGTATTTATTGTACACTCCAGGTCAGTATTTATTGCACTCCCCAGGTCAGTATTTATTGTACTCTCCAGATCAGTATTTATTACCCTCTCCAGGTCAGTATTTATTGTACTCTCCAGGTCAGTATTTATTGTGCTCTCCAGGTCAGTATTTATTGCAATCTCCAGGTCAGTATTTTTTGTACTCTCCATGTCATTATTTATTACCCTCTCCAGGTCAGTATTTATGGTACTCACCAGATCTGTATTTATTACTCTCTCCAGGTCAGTATGTATTATTCTCTCCAGGTCAGTATTTATTGTGCTCCCCATGTCAGTATTTATTGTACTCTCCATGTCAGTATTTATTGTACTCTCCAGGTCAGTATTTATTGTACTCTCCAGGTAAGTATTTATTGTACTCTCACGGTAAGTATTTATTGTACTCTCCAGGTCAGTATTTATTACCCTCTCCAGGTCAGCATTTATTGTACTCCCCAGGTCAGTATTTATTGTATTCTCCATGTCTGTATTTTTTGTACTCTCCAGGTCAGTGTTTATTTTACTCTCCATGTCAGTATGTATTACTCTCTCCAGGTCAGTATTTATTGTACTCTCCAGGTCAATATTTATTGTCCTCTCCAGGTCAGTATTTATTACCCTCTCCAGGTCAGTATTTATTGTACTCTCCATGTCAGTATGTTTTGTACTCTCCAAGTCTGTATTTATTACCCTCTCCAGGTCAGTATTTATTGTACTCTCCAGGTCTGTATTTATTACTCTCTCCAGGTCAGTATTTATACCCTCTCCAGGTCAGTATTTATTGTACACCCCATGTCAGTATTTATTGTACTCTCCAGGTCAGTTTTTATTGTACTCTCCAGGTCTGCATGTATTGTTCTCTCCTGGTCAGTATTTATTGTACTCTCCAGATCAGTATTTGTTGTACTCTCCAGGAAAGTATTTATTATACTCTCCAGGTCAGTATTTATTGTATACTCCAGGTAAGTATTTATTGTACTCTCCAGGTCAGTATTTAACTGTACTCTCCAGGTCAGTATTTATCACCCTCTCCAGGTCAGCATTTATTTTACTCTCCAGGTCAGTATTTATTGTACTCTCCACGTCAGTATTTATTGCCCTCTCCAGGTCAGTATTTATTGTACTCTCCAGGTCAGTATTTATTGCCCTCTCCAGGCCAGTATTTATTGTACTCTCCAGGTCAGTATTTATTGCACTCCCCAGGTCAGTATTTATTATACTCTCCAGGTCAGTATTTATTACCCTCTCCAGGTCAGTATTTATTGTATTCTACAGGTCAGTATTTGTTTTACTCTCCAGGTCAGTATTTATTGTACTCTCCAGGTCAGTATTAATTGTACTCTCCAGGTCAGTATTTATTTTACTCTCCAGGTCAGTATTTATTGTACTCTCCAGGACAGTATTTATTGCCCTCTCCAGGCCAGTATTTAATGTACCCTCTAGGTCAGTATTTATTGTACTCTCCAGGTCAGTATTTATGGTACACTCCAGGTCAGTATTTATTGCCCTCTCCAGGCCAATATTTAATGTACCCTCTAGGTCAGTATTTATTGTACTCTCCAGGTCAGTATTTATAGTACACTCCAGGTCAGTATTTATTGTACTCTCCAGGTCAGTATTTATTGCACTCCCCAGGTCAGTATTTATTGTACTCTCCAGGTCAGTATTTATTGCCCTCTCCAGGTCAGTATTTGTTGTACTCTCCAGGTCAATATTTATTGCCCTCTCCAACCAGTATTTAATGTACCGTCTAGGTCAGTATTTATTGTACTCTCCAGGTCAGTATTTATAGTACACTCCAGGTCAGTATTTATTGTACTCTCCAGTTCAGTATTTATTGCATTCCCCAGGTCAGTATTTATTATACTCTGCAGGTCAGTATTTATTACCCTCTCCAGGTCAGTATTTATTGTATTCTCCAGGTCAGTATTTGTTTACTCTCCAGGTCAGTATTTATTACACCCTCCAGGTCAGTATTTATTACCCTCTCCAGGTCAGTATTTATTTTACTCCCCAAGTCAGTATTTATTTTACTACACAGGTCAGTATTTATTTTACTCCCCAGGTCAGTATTTATTATACTCTACAGCTCAGTATTTATTGTACTCTCCAGGTCAGTATTTATTTTACTCTCCAGGTAGTATTTATTGTACTCTCCACGTCAGTATATATTGCCCTCTCCAGGTCAGTATTTATTGTATTCTCCAGGTCAGTATTTATTGCACTCTCCAGGCCAGTATTTAATGTACCCTCTAGGTCAGTATTTATTGTACTCTCCAGGTCAGTATTTATAGTACACTCCAGGTCAGTATTTATTGCCCTCTCCAGGCCAGTATTTAATGTACCCTCTAGGTCAGTATTTATTGTACTCTCCAGTTCAGTATTTATTGCCCTCTCCAGATCAGTATTTAATGTACCCTCTAGGTCAGTATTTATTGTACACTCCAGGTCAGTATTTATTGTACTCTCCAGGTCAGTATTTATTGCACTCCCCAGGTCAGTATTTTTTATACTCTCCAGGTCAGTATTTATTACCCTCTCCAGATCAGTATTTATTGTATTCTCCAGGTCAGTATTTGTTTTACTCTCCAGGTCAGTATTTATTACCCCCTCCAGGTCAGTATGTATTACCCTCTCCAGGTCAGTATTTATTTTACTCCCCAGGTCAGTATTTATTTTACTACCAGGTCAGTATTTATTATACTCTCCAGGTCAGTATTTATTGTACTCTCCAGGTCAGTTTTTATTGTGCTCTCCAGGTCAGTATTTATTGCAATCTCCAGGTCAGTATTTTTTGTACTCTCCAGGTCTGTATTTATTACCCTCTCCAGGTCAGTATTTATAGTACTCACCAGGTCTGTATTTATTACTCTCTCCAGGTCAGCACGTATTATCCTCTCTAGGTCAGTATTTATTGTGCTCCCCATGTCAGTATTTATTGTACTCTCCATGTCAGTATTTATTGTTCTCTCCAGGTCAGTATTTATTGTACTCTCCAGGTCAGTATTTATTGTACTCTCCATGTCTGTATTTTTTGTACTCTCCAGGTCAGTGTTTATTGTACTCTCCATGTCAGTATTTATTACTCTCTCCAGGTCAGTATTTATTGTACTCTCCAGGTCAATATCTATTGTCCTCTCCAGATCAGTATTTATTGCCCTCTCCAGGTCAGTATTTATTGTACTCTCCAGGTCAGTATTTATTGCCCTCTCCAGGCCAGTATTTAATGTACCCACTAGGTCAGTATTTATTGTACTCTCCAGGTCAGTATTTATAGTACACTCCAGGTCAGTATTTATTGCCCTCTCCAGGCCAGTATTTAATGTACCCTCGAGGTCAGTATTTATTGTACTCTCCAGGTCAGTATTTATAGTACACTCCAGGTCAGTATTTATTGTACTCTCCAGGTCAGTATTTGTTGCACTCCCCAGGTCAGTATTTATTGTACTCTCCATGTCAGTATTTATTGCCCTCTCCAGGTCCGTATTTATTGTACTCTCCAGGTCAGTATTTATAGCCCTCTCCAGGTCAGTATTTATTGTACTCTCCAGGTCAGTATTTATTGCACTCCCCAGGTCAGTATTTATTATATTCTCCAGGTCAGTATTTATTATCCTCTACAGGTCAGTATTTATTGTATTCTCCAGGTCAGTATTTGTTTTACTCTCCAGGTCAGTATTTATTGTACTCTCCACGTCAGTATTTATTGCCCTCTCCAGGTCAGTATTTATTGTACTCTCCAGGTCAGTATTTATTGCCCTCTCCAGGCCAGTATTTAATGTACCCTCTAGGTCGGTATTTATTGTCCTCTCCAGGTCAGTATTTATAGTACACTCCAGGTCAGTATTTATTGCCCTCTCCAGGCCAGTATTTAATGTACCCTCTAGGTCAGTATTTATTGTACTCTCCAGGTCAGTATTTATAGTCCACTCCAGGTCAGTATTTATTGTACTCTCCAGGTCAGTACTTATTGCACTCCCCAGGTCAGTATTTATTGCGCTCTCCAGGTCAGTATTTATTGTACTCTCCAGTTCAGTATTTATTGCCCTCTCCAGATCAGTATTTAATGTACCCTCTAGGTCAGTATTTATTGTACTCTCCAGGTCAGTATTTATTGCACTCCCCAGGTCAGTATTTTTTATACTCTCCAGGTCAGTATTTATTACCCTCTCCAGATCAGTATTTATTGTATTCTCCAGGTCAGTATTTGTTTTACTCTCCAGGTAAGTATTTATTACCCCCTCCAGGTCAGTATTTATTACCCTCTCCAGGTCAGTATTTATTTTACTCCCCAGGTCAGTATTTATTTTACTACCAGGTCAGTATTTATTATACTCTCCAGGTCAGTATTTATTTTACTCTCCAGGTCAGTATTTATTACCCTCTCCAGGTCATTATTTATTACCCTCTCCATGTCAGTATTTTTTGTACTCTCCAGATCAGTATTTATTGTACTCTCCAGGTCAGTATTTATTCTACTCTCCAGGTAAGTATGTATTGTACTCTCCAGGGCATTATTTATTACCCTCTCTAGGTCAGCATTTATTGTACTCTCCAGGTCAGTATTTATTGTACTCTCCATGTCTGTATTTTTTGTACTCTCCAGGTCAGTGTTTATTGTACTCTCCATGTCAGTATTTATTACTCTCTCCAGGTCAGTATTTATTGTACTCTCCAGGTCAATATTTATTGTCCTCTCCAGGTCAGTATTTATTACCCTCTCCAGGTCAGTATTTATTGTACTCTCCATGTCAGTATTTTTTGTACTCTCCAAGTCTGTATTTATTACCCTCTCCAGGTCAGTATTTATTGTACTCTCCAGGTCTGTATTTATTACTCTCTCCAGGTCAGTATTTATACCCTCTCCAGGTCAGTATTTATTGTACTCCCCATGTCAGTATTTATTGTACTCTCCAGGTCAGTTTTTATTGTACTCTCCAGGTCTGTATGAATTGTTCTCTCCAGGTCAGTATTTATTGTACTCTCCAGATCAGTATTTGTTGTACTCTCCAGGTAAGTATTTATTGTACTCTCCAGGTCAGTATTTATTGTACTCTCCAGGTAATTACTTTTTGTACTCTCCAGGTCAGTATTTTACTGTACTCTCCAGGTCAGTATTTATTACCCTCTCCAGGTCAGCATTTATTTTACTCTCCAGGTCAGTATTTATTGTACTCTCCAGGTCAGTATTTATTGCCCTCTCCAGGCCAGTATTTAATGTACCCTCTAGGTCAGTATTTATTGTACTCTCCAGGTCAGTATTTATAGTACACTCCAGGTCAGTATTTATTGTACTCTCCAGGTCAGTATTTATTGAACTCCCCAGGTCAATATTTATTATACTCTCCAGGTCAGTATTTATTACCATCTCCAGGTCAGTATTTATTATACTCTCCAGGTCAGTATTTATTACCATCTCCAGGTCAGTATTTATTGTATTCTCAAGGTCAGTATTTGTTTTACTCTCCAGGTCAGTATTTATTACCCCCTCCAGGTCAGTATTTATTACCCTCTCCAGGTCAGTATTTATTTTACTCCCCAGGTCAGTATTTATTGTACTCTCAAGGTTAGTATTTATTGTACTCTCCAGGTCATTATTTATTCTACTCACCAGGTCAGTATTTATTGTACTCTCCAGGTCAGTATTAATTGTACTCTCCAGGTCAGTATTTATTTTACTCTCCAGGTCAGTATTTATAGTACACTCCAGGTCAGTATTTATTGCCCTCTCCAGGCCAGTATTTAATGTACCCTCGAGGTCAGTATTTATTGTACTCACCAGGTCAGTATTTATAGTACACTCCAGGTCAGTATTTATTATACTCTCCAGGTCAGTATTTATTGCACTCCCCAGGTCAGTATTTATTATACTCTACAGGTCAGTATTTATTACCCTCTCCAGGTCAGTATTTATTGTATTCTCCATGTCAGTATTTGTTTTACTCTCCAGGTCAGTATTTATTACCCCGTCCAGGTCAGCATTTATTACCCTCTCCAGGTCAGTATTTATTTTACTCCCCAAGTCAGTATTTATTTTACTACAGAGTTCAGTATTTATTATACTCTCCAGGTCAGTATTTATTGTACTCTCCAGGTCAGTATTTATTACCGTCCCCAGGCCATTATTTATTGTACTCTCCAGGTCAGTATTTATTGTAATCTCCAGGTCAGAATTTTTTGTACTCTCCATGTCAGTATTTATTGTACTCTCCAGGTCAGTTTTTACTGTACTCTCCAGGTCAGTATTTATTGTACTCTCCAGGTAAGTATTTATTGTAATCTCCAGGTCAGTATTTATTGTACTCTCCAGGTCAGTATTTATTACCCTCAACAGGTCAGCATTTATTGTACTCTCCAGGTCAGTATTTATAGCACACTCCAGGTCTGTATTTATTGTACTCTCCAGGTCAGTGTTTATTGTACTCTCCATGTCAGTATGTATTACTCTCTCCAGGTCAGTATTTATTGTACTCTCCAGGTCATTATTTATTGTCCTCTCCAGGTCAGTATTTATTACCCTCTCCAGGTCAGTATTTTTTGTACTCTCCAAGTCTGTATTTATTACCCTCTCCAGGTCAGTATTTATTGTACTCTCCAGGTCTGTATTTAGTACTCTCTCCAGGACAGTATTTATTACCCTCTCCAGGTCAGTATTTATTGTACACTCCAGGTCAGCATTTATTGTACTCTCCAGGTCTGTATTTATTGCACTCCCCAGGTCAGTATTTATTATACTCTCCAGGTCAGTATTTATTAACATCTCCAGGTCAGTATTTATTGTATTCTCCAGGTCAGTATTTGTTTTACTCTCCAGGTCAGTATTTATTACCCCCTCCGGGTCAGTATTAATTACCCTCTCCAGGTCAGTATTTATTGTACTCTCCAGGTCCGTATTTATTGCCATCTCCAGGTCAGAATTTAATGTACCCTCTAGGACAGTATTTATTGAACTCTCCAGGTCAGTATTAATTTTACTCTCAGGGCAGTATTTATTGCACTCCCCAGGTCAGTATTTATTGTACTCTGCAGGTCAGTATTTGTTTTACTCTCCAGGGCAGTATTTATCACCCCCTCCAGGTCAGTATTTATTACCCTCTCTAGGTCAGTATTTATTTTACTCCCCAGGTCAGTATTTATTGTACTCTGCAGGTTAGTAGTTATTCTACTCTACAGGTCATTATTTATTCTACTCACCAGGTCACTATTTATTGTACTCTCCAGGCCAGTATTAATTGTACTCTCCAGGTCAGTATTTATTGTAGTCTCCAGATCAGTATTTATCACCCACTCCAGGTCAGTATTTATTACCCTCCCTAGGTCAGTATTTATTTTACTCCACAGGTCAGTATTTATTGTACTCTCCAGGTTAGTATTTATTCTACTCTCCAGGACATTATTTATTCTACTCTCCAGGTCTCTGTTTATTTTTCTCTCCAGGTCAGTATTTATTGTACTCTCCAGATCAGTATTTATTGTACTCTCCAGGTAAGTATTTATTGTACTCTCCAGGTCAGTATTTATTGTACTCTCCAGGTTAGTATTTATTACCCTCTCCAGGTCAGCATTTATTGTACTCTCCAGGTCAGTATTTATTGTACTCGCCAGATCAGTATTTATTAACCCCTCCAGGTCAGTATTTATTACCCTCTCCAGGTCAGTATTTATTTTACTCCCCAGGTCAGTATTTATTGTTCTCTCCAGGTTAGTATTTATTGTAATCTCCAGGTCAGCATTTATTGTACTCTCCAGGTCATTATTTATTACCTTCTCCAGGTCATATTTATTACCCTCTCTCGGTCAGTATTTGTTGTCTTCTCCATGTCAGTATTTATTGTACTCTCCAGGTCAGTATTTATTCTACTCTCCACGTCAGTATTTATTGCCCTCTCCAGGTCAGTATTTATTGTACTCTCCAGTTCAGTATTTATTGCCCTCTCCAGTTCAGTATTTAATGTACCCTCTAGGTCAGTATTTATTGTACTCTCTAGGTCAGTACTTATAGTACACTCCAGGTCAGTATTTATTGTATCTCCAGGTCAGTATTTATTGCACTCCCCAGGTCAGTATTTATTATACTCTCCAGGTCAGTATTTATTACCCTCTCCAGATCAGTATTTATTGTATTCTCCAGGTCAGTATTTGTTTTACTCTCCAGGTCTGTATTTAGTACCCCCTCCAGGTCAGTATGTATTACCCTCTCCAGGTCAGTATTTATTTTACTCCCCAGGTCAGTATTTATTTTACTACCCAGGTCAGTATTTATTATACTCTCCAGGTCAGTATTTATTGTACTCTCCAGGTCAGTATTTATTACACTCTCCAGGTCATTATTTATTACCCTCTCCATGTCAGTATTTTTTTTACTCTCCAGATCAGTATTTATTACCCTCTCCAGATCAGTATTTATTGTACTCTCCATGTCAGTATTTTTTGTACTCTCCAGGTCAGTATTTATAGCAATTTCCAGGTCAGTATTTTTTGTACTCTCCAGGTCTGTATTTATTACCCTTGCCAGGTCAGTATTTATAGTACTCAGCAGGTCTGTATTTATTACACTCTCCAGGTCAGTATGTATTATCCTCTCCAGGTCAGTATTTATTGTAATCCCCATGTCACTATTTATTGTACTCTTCATGTCAGTATTTATTGTACTCTCCAGGTCAGTTTTTATTGTACTCTCCAGGTCAGTATTTATTGTTCTCTCCAGGTCAGTATTTATTGTACTATCCAGGTCAGTATTTATTGTACTCTCCAGGTAAGTATTTATTGTACTCTCCAGGGCAGTATTTATTGTACTCTCCAGGTCAGTATTTATTACCCTCTCCAGGTCAGCATTTATTGTACTCTCCAGGTCAGTATTTATTGTACTCTCCAGGTCTGTATTTTTTGTACTCTCCAGGTCAGTGTTTATTGTACTCTCCATGTCAGTATTTAGTCCTCTCTCCAGGTCAGTATTTATTGTACTCTCCAGGTCAATATTTATTGTCCTCTCCACGTCAGTATTTATTACCCTCTCCAGGTCAGTATTTATTGTACTCTCCATGTCAGTATTTTTTGTACTCTCCAAGTCTGTATTTATTACCCTCTCCAGGTCAGTATTTATTGTACTCTCCAGGTCTGTATTTATTACTCTCTCCAGGTCAGTATTTATACCCTCTCAAGGTCAGTATTTATTGTACTACCCATGTCAGTATTTATTGTACACTCCAGGTCAGTTTTTATTGTACTCCCCAGGTCTGTATGTATTGTTCTCTCCAGGTCAGTATTTATTGTACTCTCCAGGTCAGTATTTATTGTACTCTCCAGGTAAGTATTTATTGTACTCTCCAGGTCAGTATTTACTGTACTCTCCAGGTCAGTATTTATTAACCTCTCCAGGTCAGCATTATTTTACTCTCCAGGTCAGTATTTATTGTAATCTCCAGGTCAGTATTTATCACCCCCTCCAGGTCAGTATTTATTACCCTCTCTAGGTCAGTATTTATTTTACTCCCCAGGTCAGTATTTATTGTACATTCCAGGTTAGTATTTATTGTACTCTCCAGGTCATTATTTATTCTACTCACCAGGTCAGTATTTATTGTACACTTCAGGTCAGTATTAATTGTACTTTCCAGGTCAGTATTTATTTTACTCTCCAGGTCAGTATTTATTGTACTCTCAAGGTTAGTATTTATTGTACTCTCCAGGTCATTATTTATTGTACTCTCCAGGTCAGTATTTATTGCCCTCTCCAGGCCAGTATTTAATGTACCCTCTAGGTCAGTATTTATTGTACTCTCCAGGTCAGTATTTATAGTACACTCCAGGTCAGTATTTATTGTACTCTCCAGGTCAGTATTTATTGCACTCCCCAGGTCAGTATTTATTATACTCTCCAGGTCAGTATTTATTACTCTCTCCAGGTCAGTATTTATTGTATTCTCCAGGTCAGTATTTATTCTACTCTCCATGGCAGTATTTATTGTACTCTCCAGGTCATTATTTATTGTACTCTCCAGGTCAGTATTTATTGTACTCTCCAGGTCAGTATTTATTACCTTCTCCAGGTTAGTATTTATTGTTCTCTCCATGTCAGTATTTATTGTACTCTCCAGATCAGTATTTATTGTTCTCTCAAGGTCAGTATTTATTGTAATCTCCAGGTCATTATTTATTCTACTCTCCAGGGAAGTATTTATTGTACTCTCCAGGTCAGTATTTATTGTACTCTCCAGGTCAGTATTTATTACCCCCTCCAGGTCAGTATTTATTACCCTCTCCAGGTCAGTATTTATTTTACACCCCAAGTCAGTATTTATTTTACTACACATGTCAGTATTTATTTTACTCCCAAGGTCAGTATTTATTGTACTCTCCATGTTAGTATTTATTGTACTCTCCAGGTCATTATTTATTCTACTCACCAGGTCAGTATTTATTGTACTCTCCAGGTCAGTACTTATTATACTCTCCAGGTCAGTGTTTATTACCCTCTCCAGGTCAGTATTTATTGTATTCTCCAGGTCAGTATTTGTTTTACTCTCCAGGTCAGTATTTATTACCCCTTCCAGGTCAGTATTTATTAACCTCTCCAGGTCAGTATTTATTTTACTCCCCAAGTCAGTATTTATTTTACTACACAGGTCAGTATTTAATATAATCTCCAGGTCAGTATTTATTGTACTCTACAGGTCAGTATTTATTACCGTCTCCAGGCCATTATTTATTGTACTCTCCAGGTCAGTATTTATTGTGATCTCCAGGTCAGAATTTTTTGTACTCTCCAGGTCTGTATTTATTACCCTTTCCTGGTCAGTATTTATTGTACTCTCGAGGTCTGTATTTATTACTCTCTCCAGGTCAGTATTTATTATCCTCTCCAGGTCAGTATTTATTGTACTCCACATGTCAGTATTTATTGTACTCTCCATGTCAGTATTTATTGTACTCTCCAGGTCTGTATTTATTACTCTCTCCTGGTCAGTATTTATTACCCTCTCCAGGTCAGTATTTATTGTACGCCCCATGTCAGTATTTATTGTATTCTCCAGGTCAGTTTTTATTGTACTCTCCAGGTCTGTATTTATTGTTCTCTCCAGGTCAGTATTTATTGTACTCTCCAGGTCACTATTTATTGTACTCTCCAGGTAAGTATTTATTGTACTCTCCAGGTCCGTATTTATTGTACTCTCCAGGTCAGTATTTATTACCCTCTCCAGGTCAGCATTTATTGTACTCTCCAGGTCAGTATTTATTGTACTCTCCAGGTCTGTATTTATTGTACTCTCCAGGTCAGTGTTTATTGTATTCTCCATGTCAGTATATATTACTCTCTCCAGCTCAGTATTTATTGTACTCTCCAGGTCAGTATTTATTGTCCTGTCCAGGTCAGTATTTATTATTCTATCCAGGTCAGTATTTATTGTACTCTCCAAGTCACTATTAATTGTTCTCTCCTGGTCAGTATTTATTGTACTCTCCAGGTCAGCGTTTATTGTACTCTCCAGGTCAGTATTTATTACCTTCTCCAGGTCAGCATTTATTGTACTCTCCAGGTCAGTATTTATTGTACTCTCCAGGTCAGTATTTATTGTACTCTCCAGGTCAATATTTATTGTACTCTCCAGGTCAGTATTTATTGCACTCTCCAGGTCAGTACTTATTGAACTCTACAGGTCAGTATTTATTACCCTCTCCAGGTCAGTATTGATTGTACTCTCCAGGTCAGTATTTATTGTACTCTCCAGGTCAGTATTTATTGTACTCTCCAGGTCAGTATTTATTGTACTCTCCAGGTCAGCGTTTATTGTACTCTCCAGGTCAGTATTTATTCCCTTCTCCAGGTTAGTATTTATTGTTCTCTCCATGTCAGTATTTATTGTACTCTCCAGATCAGTATTTATTGTTCTCTCCAGGTCAGTATTTATTGTAATCTCCAGGTCATTATTTATTCTACTCTCCATGGCAGTATTTATTGTACTCTCCAGGTCATTATTTATTGTACTCTCCAGGTCAGTATTTATTGTATTCTCCAGGTCAGTATTTATTACCTTCTCCAGGTTAGTATTTATTGTTCTCTCCATGTCAGTATTTATTGTACTCTCCAGATCAGTATTTATTGTTCTCTCCAGGTCAGTATTTATTGTAATCTCCAGGTCATTATTTATTCTACTCTCCAGGGCAGTATTTATTGTACTCTCCAGGTCATTATTTATTGTACTCTCCAGGTCAGTATTTATTGTACTCTCCAGGTCAGTATTTATTGTACTCACCAGGTAAGTATTTAATGTTCTCTCCAGGTCAGTAATTATGCTCTATCCAGGCCAGTATTTATTGTACTCTCCAGGTCAGTATTTGTTGTACTCTCCGGGTTAGTATTTATTGCCCTCTCCAGGTTGGTATTTATTGTACTCCCAGGTCAGTACTTAATGTACTCTCCAGGTAAGTATTCATTGTACTCTCCAGGTCAATATTTATTGTACTCTCCAGGTCAGTATTTATTGTACTCTCCAGGTCAGCCTTTATTGTACTCTCCAGGTCAGTATTTATTACCCTCTCCAGGTCAGTATTTATTGTACTCTCCAGGTAAGTATTTATTAGTCTCTCCAGGTCAGTATTTATACCCTCTCTAGGTCAGTATTTATTGTACTCCCCATGTCAGTATTTATTGTACTCTCCAGGTCAGTTTTTATTGTACTCTCCAGGTCTGTATGTATTGTTCTCTCCAGGTAAGTATTTATTGTCCTCTCCAGGTAAGTATTTATTGTACTCTTCAGGTCAGTATTTACTGTACTCTCCAGGTCAGTATTTATTACCCTCTCCATGTCAGCATTTATTTTACTTTCCAGGTCAGTATTTATTGTAATCTCCATGTCAGTATTTATCACCCCCTCCAGGTCAGTATTTATTGTACTCTCGACGTCAGTATTTATGCCCTCTCCAGGTCATTATTTATTCTACTCACCAGGTCAGTATTTATTGTACTCTCCAGGTCAGTATTAATTGTACTCTCCAGGTCAGTATTTATTTTACTCTCCAGGTCAGTATTTATTGTACTCTCCACGTCAGTATTTATGCCCTCTCCAGGTCAGTATTTATTGTACTCTCCAGGTCAGTATTTATAGTACACTCCAGGTCAGTATTTATTGTACTCAACAGGTCAGTATTTATTACCCTCTCCTGGTCAGTATTTATTGTACTCTCCAGGTCTGTATTTATTAACCTCTCCTGGTCAGTATTTATTGTACTCTCCAGGTCTGTATTTATTACTCTCTCCAGGTCAGTATTTATTATCCTCTCCAGGTCAGTATTTATTGTACTCCACATGTCAGTATTTATTGTACTCTCCATGTCAGTATTTATTGTACTCTCCAGGTCAGTTTTTATTGTGCTCTCCAGGTCAGTATTTATTGTTCTCTCCAGGTCCGTATTTATTGTACTCTCCAGGTCAGTATTTATTGTACTCTCCAGGTAAGTATTTATTGTACTCTCCAGGTCAGTATTTACTGTACTCTCCAGGTCAGTATTTATTACCCTCTTCATGTCAGCATTTATTTTACTCTCCAGGTCAGTATTTATTGTAATATCCAGGTCAGTATTTATCACCCCCTCCAGGTCAGTATTTATTGTACTCTCCGCGTCAGTATTTTTGCCCTCTCCAGGTCATTATTTATTCTACTCACCAGGTCAGTATTTATTGTACTCTCCAGGTCAGTATTAATTGTACTCTCCAGGTCAGTATTTATTTTACTCTCCAGGTCAGTATTTATTGTACTCTCCACGTCAGTATTTATGCCCTCTCCAGGTCAGTATTTATTGTACTCTCCAGGTCAGTATTTATAGTACACTCCAGGTCAGTATATATTATACTCTCCAGGTGAGTATTTATTACCCTCTCCTGGTCAGTATTTATTGTACTCTCCAGGTCTGTATTTATTAACCTCTCCTGGTCAGTATTTATTGTACTGTCCAGGTCTGTATTTATTACTCTCTCCAGGTCAGTATTTATTGTACTCCACATGTCAGTATTTATTGTACTCTCCATGTCAGTATTTATTGTACTCTCCAGGTCAGTTTTTATTGTGCTCTCCAGGTCAGTATTTATTGTTCTCTCCAGGTCAGTATTTATTGTACTCTCTAGGTCAGTATTTATTGTACTCTCCAGGTAAGTATTTATTGTACTCACCAGGTAAGTATTTATTGTACTCTCCAGGTCAGTATTTATTACCCTCTCCAGGTCAGCATTGATTGTACTGTCCAGGTCAGTATTTATTGTACTCAACAGGTCAGTGTTTATTGTACTCTCCATGTCAGTATGTATTACTCTCTCCAGGTCAGTATTTATTGTACTCTCCAGGTCAGTATTTATTGTCCTCTCTAGGTCAGTATGTATTACCCTCTCCAGGTCAGTATTTATAACCCTCTCCATGTCAGTATTTTTTGTACTCTCCAAGTCTGTATTTATTACACTCTCCAGGTCAGTATTTATTTTACTCTCCAGGTCTGTATTTATTACTCTCTCCTGGTCAGTATTTATTACCCTCTCCAGGTCAGTATTTATTGTACGCCCCATGTCAGTATTTATTGTACTCTCCAGGTCAGTTTTTATTGTACTCTCCAGGTCTTTATTTATTGTTCTCTCCAGGTCAGTATTTATTGTACTCTCCAGGTCAGTATTTATTGTACTCTCCAGGTAAGTATTTATTGTACTCTCCAGGTCCGTATTTATTGTACTCTCCAGGTCAGTATTTATTACCCTCTCCAGGTCAGCATTTATTGTACTCTCCAGGTCAGTACTTATTGTACTCTCCAGGTCTGTATTTATTGTACTCTCCAGGTCAGTGTTTATTGTATTCTCCATGTCAGTATGTATTACTCTCTCCAGCTCAGTATTTATTGTACTCTCCAGGTCAGTATTTATTGTCCTGTCCAGGTCAGTATTTATTATTCTATCCAGGTCAGTATTTATTGTACTCTTCAAGTCACTATTAATTGTTCTCTCCTGGTCAGTATTTATTGAACTCTCCAATTCAGTTTTTATTGTACTCTCCAGGTCAGTATTTATTGTACTCTCCAAGTCAGTATTTATTGGACTCTGCAGGTCAGTATTTATTGTACTCTCCAGGTCAGTATTTATTACCCTCTCCAGGTCAGCATTTATTGTACTCTCCAGGTCAGTATTTATTGTACTCTCCAGGTCAGCGTTTATTGTACTCTCCAGGTCAGTATTTATTACCTTCTCCAGGTTAGTATTTATTGTTCTCTCCATGTCAGTATTTATTGTACTCTCCAGGTCAGCATTTATTGTACTCTCCAGGTCAGTATTTATTGTACTCTCTAGGTCAGTATTTATTGTACTCTCCAGGTCAGTATTTATTGTACTCTCCAGGTCAGTATTTATTCCACTCTCCAGGTCAGTACTTATTGAACTCTGCAGGTCAGTATTTATTACGCTCTCCAGGTCAGTATTGATTGTACTCTCCAGGTCAGTATTTATTGTACTCTCCAGGTCAGTATTTATTGCACTCTCCAGGTCAGTACTTATTGTACTCTCCAGGTCAGTATTTATTACCCTCTCCAGGTCAGCATTTATTGTACTCTCCAGGTCAGTATTTATTGTACTCTCCAGGTCTGTATTTATTGTACTCTCCAGGTCAGTGTTTATTGTATTCTCCATGTCAGTATGTATTACTCTCTCCAGCTCAGTATTTATTGTACTCTCCAGGTCAGTATTTATTGTCCTGTCCAGGTCAGTATTTATTATTCTATCCAGGTCAGTATTTATTGCACTCTCCAGGTCAGTACTTATTGTACTCTCCAGGTCAGTATTTATTATCCACTCCAGGTCAGTATTTATTGTACTCTCCATGTCAGAATTTATTGTACTCTCCAGGTCAGTATTTATTGTACTCTCCAGGTCAGTATTTAATGTTCTCTCCAGGTCAGTATTTATGCCCTATCCAGGCCAGTATTTATTGTACTCTCCAGGTCAGTATTTATTGTACTCTCCGGGTTAGTATTTATTGCCGTCTCCAGGTTAGTATTTATTGTACTCACAGGTCAGTACTTAATGTACTCTCCAGGTCAGTATTCATTGTACTCTCCAGGTCAATATTTATTGTACTCTCCAGGTCAGTATTTATTGTACTCTCCAGGTCAGCCTTTATTGTACTCTCCAGGTCAGTATTTATTACGCTCTCCAGGTCAGTATTTATTGTACTCTCCAGGTAAGTATTTATTACTCTCTCCAGGTCAGTATTTACACCCTCTCCAGGTCAGTATTTATTGTACTCTCCATGTCAGTATTTATTGTACTCTCCAGGTCAGGTTTTATTGTACTCTCCAGGTCTGTATGTATTATTCTCTCCAGGTCAGTATATATTGAACTCTCCAGATCAGTATTTATTGCACTCTCCAGGTAAGTATTTATTGTAATCTCCAGGTCAGTATTTATCACCCCCTCCAGGTCAGTATTTATTGTACTCTCCACGTCAGTATTTATGCCCTCTCCAGGTCATTATTTATTCTACTCACCAGGTCAGTATTTATTGTACTCTCCAGGTCAGTATTAATTGTACTCTCCAGGTCAGTATTTATTTTACTCTCCAGGTCAGTATTTATTGTACTCTCCACGTCAGTATTTATGCCCTCTCCTGGTCAGTATTTATTGTACTCTCCAGGTCAGTATTTATAGTACACTCCAGGTCAGTATTTATTGTACTCTCCAGGTCAGTATTTATTACCCTCTCCTGGTCAGTATTTATTGTACTCTCCAGGTCTGTATTTATTAACCTCTCCTGGTCAGTATTTATTGTACTCTCCAGGTCTGTATTTATTACTCTCTCCAGGTCAGTATTTATTATCCTCTCCAGGTCAGTATTTATTGAACTCCACATGTCAGTATTTATTGTACTCTCCATGTCAGTATTTATTGTACTCTCCAGGTCAGTTTTTATTGTGCTCTCCAGGTCAGTATTTATTGTTCTCTCCAGGTCAGGATTTATTGTACTCTCCAGGTCAATATTTATTGTACTCTCCAGGTAAGTATTTATTGTACTCACCAGGTCAGTATTTATTGTACTCTCCAGGTCAGTATTTATTACCCTCTCCAGGTCAGCATTGATTGTACTCTCCAGGTCAGTATTTATTGTACTCAACAGGTCAGTGTTTATTGTACTCTCCATGTCAGTATGTATTACTCTCTCCAGGTCAGTATTTATTGTACTCTCCAGGTCAGTATTTATTGTCCTCTCCAGGTCAGTATGTATTACCCTCTCCAGGTCAGTATTTATAACCCTCTCCATGTCAGTATTTTTTGTACTCTCCAAGTCTGTATTTATTACCCTCTCCAGGTCAGTATTTATTTTACTCTCCAGGTCTGTATTTATTACTCTCTCCTGGTCAGTATTTATTACCCTCTCCAGGTCAGTATTTATTGTACGCCCCATGTCAGTATTTATTGTACTCTCCATGTCAGTTTTTATTGTACTGTACAGGTCTGTATTTATTGTTCTCTCCAGGTCAGTATTTATTGTACTCTCCAGGTCAGTATTTATTGTACTCTCCACGTAAGTATTTATTGTACTCTCCAGGTCCGTATTTATTGTACTCTCCAGGTCAGTATTTATTACCCTCTCCAGGTCAGCATTTATTGTACTCTCCAGGTCAGTATTTATTGTACTCTCCAGGTCTGTATTTATTGTACTCTCCAGGTCAGTGTTTATTGTATTCTCCATGTCAGTATGTATTACTCTCTCCAGCTCAGTATTTATTGTACTCTCCAGGTCATTATTTATTGTCCTGTCCAGGTCAGTATTTATTATTCTATCCAGGTCAGTATTTATTGTACTCTTCAAGTCACTATTAATTGTTCTCTCCTGGTCAGTATTTATTGTACTCTCCAATTCAATTTTTATTGTACTCTCCAGGTCAGTATTTATTGTACTCTCCAAGTCAGTATTTATTGGACTCTCCAGGTCAGTATTTATTGTACTCTCCAGGTCAGTATTTATTACCCTCTCCAGGTCAGCATTTATTGTACTCTCCAGGTCAGTATTTATTGTACTCTCCAGGTCAGTATTTATTTTACTCTCCAGGTCAGCGTTTATTGTACTCTCCAGGTCAGTATTTATTACCTTCTCCACGTTAGTATTTATTGTTCTCTCCATGTCAGTATTTATTGTACTCTCCAGGTCAGCATTTATTGTACTCTCCATGTCAGTATTTATTGTACTTTCTAGGTCAGTATTTATTGTACTCTCCAGGTCAGTATTTATTGTACTCTCCAGGTCAGTATTTATTCCACTCTCCAGGTCAGTACTTATTGAACTCTACAGGTCAGTATTTATTACCCTCTCCAGGTCAGTATTGATTGTACTCTCCAGGTCAGTATTTATTGTACTCTCCAGGTCAGTATTTATTGCACTCTCCAGGTCAGTACTTATTGTACTCTCCAGGTCAGTATTTATTATCGACACCAGGTCAGTATTTATTGTACTCTCCATGTCAGACTTTATTGTACTCTCCAGGTCAGTATTTATTGTACTCTCCAGGTCAGTATTTAATGTTCTCTCCAGGTCAGTATTTATGCCCTATCCAGGCCAGTATTTATTGTACTCTCCAGGTCAGTATTTATTGTACTCTCCGGGTTAGTATTTATTGCCCTCTCCAGGTTAGTATTTATTGTACTCACAGGTCAGTACTTAATGTACTCTCCAGGTCAGTATTCATTGTACTCTCCAGGTCAATATTTATTGTACTCTCCAGGTCAGTATTTATTGTACTCTCAGGTCAGCCTTTATTGTACTCTCCAGGTCAGTATTTATTACGCTCTCCAGGTCAGTATTTATTGTACTCTCCAGGTAAGTATTTATTACTCTCTCCAGGTCAGTATTTATACCCTCTCCAGGTCAGTATTTATTGTACTCCCCATGTCAGTATTTATTGTAATCTCCAGGTCAGTTTTTATGGTACTCTCCAGGTCTGTATGTATTATTCTCTCCAGGTCAGTATATATTGAACTCTCCAGATCAGTATTTATTGTACTCTCCAGGTAAGTATTTATTGTACTCTCCAGGTCAGTATTAATTGTACTCTCCAGGTCAGTATTTATTTTACTCTCCAGGTCAGTATTCTTGTACTCTCCACGTCAGTATTCATGCCCTCTCCAGGTCAGTATTTATTGTACTCTCCAGGTCAGTATTGATTGCCCTCTCCAGGCCAGTATTTAATGTACCCTCTCGGTCAGTATTTATTCTACTCTCTAGGTCAGTATTTATAGTACACTCCAGGTCAGTATTTATTGTACTCTCCAGGTCAGTATTTATTGCACTCCCCAGGTCAGTATATATTATACTCTCCAGGTCACTATTTATTACCCTCTCCAGGTCAGTATTTATTGTACTCTCCAGGTAAGTATTTGTTACTCTCTCCAGGTCAGTATTTATACCCTCTCCAGGTCAGTATTTATTGTACTCCCCATGTCAGTATTTATTGTACTCTCCAGATCAGTTTTTATTGTACTCTCCAGGTCTGTATGTATTGTTCTCTCCAGGTCAGTATTTATTGTACTCTCCAGATCAGTATTTACTGTACTCTCCAGGTCAGTGTTTATTGTACTCAACATGTCAGTGTTTATTGTAATCTCCATGTCAGTATGTATTACGCTCTCCAGGTCAGTATTTATTGCACTCTCCAGGTCAGTACTTATTGAACTCTACAGGTCAGTATTTATTACCCTCTCCAGGTCAGTATTGATTGTACTCTCCAGGTCAGTATTTATTGTACTCTCCAGGTCAGTATTTATTGTACTCTCCAGGTCAGCGTTTATTGTACTCTCCAGGTCAGTATTTATTACCTTCTCCAGGTTAGTATTTATTGTTCTCTCCATGTCAGTATTTATTGTACTCTCCAGATCAGTATTTATTGTTCTCTCCAGGTCAGTATTTATTGTAATCTCCAGGTCATTATTTATTCTACTCTCCAGGGCAGTATTTATTGTACTCTCCAAGTCATTATTTATTGTACTCTCCAGGTCAGTATTTATTGTACTCTCCAGGTCAGTATTTATTATCCACTCCAGGTCAGTATTTATTTTACTCTCCATGTCAGAATTTATTGTACTCTCCAGGTCAGTATTTAATGTTCTCTCCAGGTCAGTATTTATGCCCTATCCAGGCCCGTATTTATTGTACTCTCCAGGTCAATATTTATTGTACTCTCCGGTTATTATTTATTCCCCTCTCCAGGTTAGTATTTATTGTACTCCCAGGTCAGTACTTAATGTACTCTCCAGGTCAGTATTCATTGTACTCTCCAGGTCAATATTTATTGTACTCTCCAGGTCAGTATTTATTGTACTCTCCAGGTCAGCCTTTATTGTACTCTCCAGGTCAGTATTTATTACCCTCTCCAGGTCAGTATTTATTGTACTCTCCAGGTAAGTATTTATTACTCTCTCCAGGTCAGTATTTATTGTACTCCCCATGTCAGTATTTATTGTACTTCCAGGTCAGTTTTTATTGTACTCTCCAGGTCTGTATGTATTGTTCTCTCCAGGTCAGTATTTATTGTACTCTCCCGAACAGTATTTATTGTACTCTCCAGGTAAGTATTTATTGTACTCTCCAGGTCAGTATTTATTGTACTCTCCAGGTAAGTATTTATTGTACTCTCCAGGTCAGTATTTACTGTACTCTCCAGGTCAGTATTTATTACCCTCTTCATGTCAGCATTTATTTTACTCTCCATTCAGTATTTATTGTAATATCCAGGTCAGTATTTATCACCCCCTCCAGGTCAGTATTTATTGTACTCTCCACGTCAGTATTTATGCCCTCTCCAGGTCATTATTTATTCTACTCACCAGGTCAGTATTTATTGTACTCTCCAGGTCAGTATTAATTGTACTCTCCAGGTCAGTATTTATTTTACTCTCCAGGTCAGTATTTATTGTACTCTCCACGTCAGTATTTATGCCCTCTCCAGGTCAGTATTTATTGTACTCTCCAGGTCAGTATTTATAGTACACTCCAGGTCAGTATATATTGTACTCTCCAGGTCAGTATTTATTACCCTCTCCTGGTCAGTATTTATTGTACTCTCCAGGTCTGTATTTATTAACCTCTCCTGGTCAGTATTTATTGTACTGTCCAGGTCTGTATTTATTACTCTCTCCAGGTCAGTATTTATTGTACTCCACATGTCAGTATTTATTGTACTCTCCATGTCAGTATTTATTGTACTCTCCAGGTCAGTTTTTATTGTGCTCTCCAGGTCAGTATTTATTGTTCTCTCCAGGTCAGTATTTATTGTACTCTCTAGGTCAGTATTTATTGTACTCTCCAGGTAAGTATTTATTGTACTCACCAGGTAAGTATTTATTGTACTCTCCAGGTCAGTATTTATTACCCTCTCCAGGTCAGCATTGATTGTACTGTTCTGGTCAGTATTTATTGTACTCAACAGGTCAGTGTTTATTGTACTCTCCATGTCAGTATGTATTACTCTCTCCAGGTCAGTATTTATTGTACTCTCCAGGTCAGTATTTATTGTCCTCTCTAGGTCAGTATGTATTACCCTCTCCAGGTCAGTATTTATAACCCTCTCCATGTCAGTATTTTTTGTACTCTCCAAGTCTGTATTTATTACACTCTCCAGGTCAGTATTTATTTTACTCTCCAGGTCTGTATTTATTACTCTCTCCTGGTCAGTATTTATTACCCTCTCCAGGTCAGTATTTATTGTACGCCCCATGTCAGTATTTATTGTACTCTCCAGGTCAGTTTTTATTGTACTCTCCAGGTCTTTATTTATTGTTCTCTCCAGGTCAGTATTTATTGTACTCTCCAGGTCAGTATTTATTGTACTCTCCAGGTAAGTATTTATTGTACTCTCCAGGTCCGTATTTATTGTACTCTCCAGGTCAGTATTTATTACCCTCTCCAGGTCAGCATTTATTGTACTCTCCAGGTCAGTACTTATTGTACTCTCCAGGTCTGTATTTATTGTACTCTCCAGGTCAGTGTTTATTGTATTCTCCATGTCAGTATGTATTACTCTCTCCAGCTCAGTATTTATTTTACTCTCCAGGTCAGTATTTATTGTCCTGTCCAGGTCAGTATTTATTATTCTATCCAGGTCAGTATTTATTGTACTCTTCAAGTCACTATTAATTGTTCTCTCCTGGTCAGTATTTATTGAACTCTCCAATTCAATTTTTATTGTACTCTCAAGGTCAGTATTTATTGTACTCTCCAAGTCAGTATTTATTGGACTCTCCAGGTCAGTATTTATTGTACTCTCCAGGTCAGTATTTATTACCCTCTCCAGGTCAGCATTTATTGTACTCTCCAGGTCAGTATTTATTGTACTCTCCAGGTCAGCGTTTATTGTACTCTCCAGGTCAGTATTTATTACCTTCTCCAGGTTAGTATTTATTGTTCTCTCCATGTCAGTATTTATTGTACTCTCCAGGTCAGCATTTATTGTACTCTCCAGGTCAGTATTTATTGTACTCTCTAGGTCAGTATTTATTGTACTCTCCAGGTCAGTATTTATTGTACTCTCCAGGTCAGTATTTATTCCACTCTCCAGGTCAGTACTTATTGAACTCTGCAGGTCAGTATTTATTACGCTCTCCAGGTCAGTATTGATTGTACTCTCCAGGTCAGTATTTATTGTACTCTCCAGGTCAGTATTTATTGCACTCTCCAGGTCAGTACTTATTGTACTCTCCAGGTCAGTATTTATTACCCTCTCCAGGTCAGCATTTATTGTACTCTCCAGGTCAGTATTTATTGTACTCTCCAGGTCTGTATTTATTGTACTCTCCAGGTCAGTGTTTATTGTATTCTCCATGTCAGTATGTATTACTCTCTCCAGCTCAGTATTTATTGTACTCTCCAGGTCAGTATTTATTGTCCTGTCCAGGTCAGTATTTATTATTCTATCCAGGTCAGTATTTATTGCACTCTCCAGGTCAGTACTTATTGTACTCTCCAGGTCAGTATTTATTATCCACTCCAGGTCAGTATTTATTGTACTCCCCATGTCAGAATTTATTGTACTCTCCAGGTCAGTATTTATTGTACTCTCCAGGTCAGTATTTAATGTTCTCTCCAGGTCAGTATTTATGCCCTATCCAGGCCAGTATTTATTGTACTCTCCAGGTCAGTATTTATTGTACTCTCCGGGTTAGTATTTATTGCCGTCTCCAGGTTAGTATTTATTGTACTCACAGGTCAGTACTTAATGTACTCTCCAGGTCAGTATTCATTGTACTCTCCAGGTCAATATTTATTGTACTCTCCAGGTCAGTATTTATTGTACTCTCCAGGTCAGCCTTTATTGTACTCTCCAGGTCAGTATTTATTACGCTCTCCAGGTCAGTATTTATTGTACTCTCCAGGTAAGTATTTATTACTCTCTCCAGGTCAGTATTTATACCCTCTCCAGGTCAGTATTTATTGTACTCCCCATGTCAGTATTTATTGTACTCTCCAGGTCAGGTTTTATTGTACTCTCCAGGTCTGTATGTATTATTCTCTCCAGGTCAGTATATATTGAACTCTCCAGATCAGTATTTATTGTACTCTCCAGGTAAGTATTTATTGTAATCTCCAGGTCAGTATTTATCACCCCCTCCAGGTCAGTATTTATTGTACTCTCCACGTCAGTATTTATGCCCTCTCCAGGTCATTATTTATTCTACTCACCAGGTCAGTATTTATTGTACTCTCCAGGTCAGTATTAATTGTACTCTCCAGGTCAGTATTTATTTTACTCTCCAGGTCAGTATTTATTGTACTCTCCACGTCAGTATTTATGCCCTCTCCAGGTCAGTATTTATTGTACTCTCCAGGTCAGTATTTATAGTACACTCCAGGTCAGTATTTATTGTACTCTCCAGGTCAGTATTTATTACCCTCTCCTGGTCAGTATTTATTGTACTCTCCAGGTCTGTATTTATTAACCTCTCCTGGTCAGTATTTATTGTACTCTCCAGGTCTGTATTTATTACTCTCTCCAGGTCAGTATTTATTATCCTCTCCAGGTCAGTATTTATTGAACTCCACATGTCAGTATTTATTGTATTCTCCATGTCAGTATTTATTGTACTCTCCAGGTCAGTTTTTATTGTGCTCTCCAGGTCAGTATTCATTGTTCTCTCCAGGTCAGGATTTATTGTACTCTCCAGGTCAATATTTATTGTACTCTCCAGGTAAGTATTTATTGTACTCACCAGGTCAGTATTTATTGTACTCTCCAGGTCAGTATTTATTACCCTCTCCAGGTCAGCATTGATTGTACTCTCCAGGTCAGTATTTATTGTACTCAACAGGTCAGTGTTTATTGTACTCTCCATGTCAGTATGTATTACTCTCTCCAGGTCAGTATTTATTGTACTCTCCAGGTCAGTATTTATTGTCCTCTCCAGGTCAGTATGTATTACCCTCTCCAGGTCAGTATTTATAACCCGCTCCATGTCAGTATTTTTTGTACTCTCCAAGTCTGTATTTATTACCCTCTCCAGGTCAGTATTTATTTTACTCTCCAGGTCTGTATTTATTACTCTCTCCTGGTCAGTATTTATTACCCTCTCCAGGTCAGTATTTATTGTACGCCCCATGTCAGTATTTATTGTACTCTCCAGGTCAGTTTTTATTGTACTGTACAGGTCTGTATTTATTGTTCTCTCTAGGTCAGTATTTATTGTACTCTCCAGGTCAGTATTTATTGTACTCTCCACGTAAGTATTTATTGTACTCTCCAGGTCCGTATTTATTGTACTCTCCAGGTCAGTATTTATTACCCTCTCCAGGTCAGCATTTATTGTACTCTCCAGGTCAGTATTTATTGTACTCTCCAGGTCTGTATTTATTGTACTCTCCAGGTCAGTGTTTATTGTATTCTCCATGTCAGTATGTATTACACTCTCCAGCTCAGTATTTATTGTACTCTCCAGGTCAGTATTTATTGTCCTGTCCAGGTCAGTATTTATTATTCTATCCAGGTCAGTATTTATTGTACTCTTCAAGTCACTATTAATTGTTCTCTCCTGGTCAGTATTTATTGTACTCTCCAATTCAATTTTTATTGTACTCTCCAGGTCAGTATTTATTGTACTCTCCAAGTCAGTATTTATTGGACTCTCCAGGTCAGTATTTATTGTACTCTCCAGGTCAGTATTTATTACCCTCTCCAGGTCAGCATTTATTGTACTCTCCAGGTCAGTATTTATTGTACTCTCCAGGTCAGTATTTATTTTACTCTCCAGGTCAGCGTTTATTGTACTCTCCAGGTCAGTATTTATTACCTTCTCCACGTTAGTATTTATTGTTCTCTCCATGTCAGTATTTATTGTACTCTCCAGGTCAGCATTTATTGTACTCTCCATGTCAGTATTTATTGTACTCTCTAGGTCAGTATTTATTGTACTCTCCAGGTCAGTATTTATTGTACTCTCCAGGTCAGTATTTATTCCACTCTCCAGGTCAGTACTTATTGAACTCTACAGGTCAGTATTTATTACCCTCTCCAGGTCAGTATTGATTGTACTCTCCAGGTCAGTATTTATTGTACTCTCCAGGTCAGTATTTATTGCACTCTCCAGGTCAGTACTTATTGTACTCTCCAGGTCAGTATTTATTATCGACACCAGGTCAGTATTTATTGTACTCTCCATGTCAGACTTTATTGTACTCTCCAGGTCAGTATTTATTGTACTCTCCAGGTCAGTATTTAATGTTCTCTCCAGGTCAGTATTTATGCCCTATCCAGGCCAGTATTTATTGTACTCTCCAGGTCAGTATTTATTGTACTCTCCGGGTTAGTATTTATTGCCCTCTCCAGGTTAGTATTTATTGTACTCACAGGTCAGTACTTAATGTACTCTCCAGGTCAGTATTCATTGTACTCTCCAGGTCAATATTTATTATACTCTCCAGGTCAGTATTTATTGTACTCTCCAGGTCAGCCTTTATTGTACTCTCCAGGTCAGTATTTATTACGCTCTCCAGGTCAGTATTTATTGTACTCTCCAGGTAAGTATTTATTACTCTCTCCAGGTCAGTATTTATACCCTCTCCAGGTCAGTATTTATTGTACTCCCCATGTCAGTATTTATTGTAATCTCCAGGTCAGTTTTTATGGTACTCTCCAGGTCTGTATGTATTATTCTCTCCAGGTCAGTATATATTGAACTCTCCAGATCAGTATTTATTGTACTCTCCAGGTAAGTATTTATTGTACTCTCCAGTTCAGTATTAATTGTACTCTCCAGGTCAGTATTTATTTTACTCTCCAGGTCAGTATTCTTGTACTCTCCACGTCAGTATTCATGCCCTCTCCAGGTCAGTATTTATTGTACTCTCCAGGTCAGTATTGATTGCCCTCTCCAGGCCAGTATTTAATGTACCCTCTCGGTCAGTATTTATTCTACTCTCTAGGTCAGTATTTATAGTACACTCCAGGTCAGTATTTATTGTACTCTCCAGGTCAGTATTTATTGCACTCCCCAGGTCAGTATATATTATACTCTCCAGGTCACTATTTATTACCCTCTCCAGGTCAGTATTTATTGTACTCTCCAGGTAAGTATTTATTACTCTCTCCAGGTCAGTATTTATACCCTCTCCAGGTCAGTATTTATTGTACTCCCCATGTCAGTATTTATTGTACTCTCCAGATCAGTTTTTATTGTACTCTCCAGGTCTGTATGTATTGTTCTCTCCAGGTCAGTATTTATTTTACTCTCCAGATCAGTATTTACTGTACTCTCCAGGTCAGTATTTATTACCCTCTCCAGGTCAGCATTTATTTTACTCTCCAGGTCAGTATTTATTGTAATCTCCAGGTCAGTATTTATCACCCACTCCAGGTCAGTATTTATTACCCTCTCTAGGTCAGTATTTATTTTACTCCCCAGGTCAGTATTTATTGTACTCTCCAGTTTAGTATTTATTGTACTCTCCAGGTCATTATTTATTCTACTCACCAGGTCAGTATTTATTGTACTCTCCAGGTCAGTATTAATTGTACTCTCCAGGTCAGTATTTATTTTACTCTCCAGGTCAGTATTTATTGTACTCTCCAGATCAGTATTTATTGCCCTCTCCAGGCCAGTATTTAATGTACCCTCTAGGTCAGTATTTATTGTACTCTCCAGGTCAGTATTTATAGTACACTCCAGGTCAGTATTTATTGTACTCTCCAGGTCAGTATTTATTGCACTCCCAGGTCAGTATTTATTATACTCTCCAGGTCAGTATTTATTACCCTCTCCAGGTCAGTATTTATTGTACTCTCCAGATCAGTATTTACTGTACTCTCCAGGTCAGTATTTATTACCCTCTCCAGGTCAGCATTTATTTTACTCCCCAGGTCAGTATTTATTGTAATCTCCAGGTCAGTATTTATCACCACCTCCAGGTCAGTATTTATTACCCTCTCTAGGTCAGCATTTATTTTACTCTCCATGTCAGTATTTATTTTACTCCCCAGGTCAGTATTTATTGTACTCTCCAGGTTTTTATTTATTGTACTCTCCAGGTATTTATTTATTCTACTCACCAGGTCAGTATTTATTGTACTCTCCAGGTCAGTATTAATTGTACTCTCCAGGTCAGTATTTATTTTACTCTCCAGGTCAGTATTTATTGTACTCTCCACGTCAGTATTTATGCCCTCTCCAGGTCAGTATTTATTGTACTTTCCAGGTCAGTATTTATTGCCCTCTCCAGGCCAGTATTTAATGTACCCTCTCGGTCAGTATTTATTGTACTCTCCAGGTCAGTATTTATAGTACACTCCAGGTCAGTATTTATTGTACTCTCCAGGTCAGTATTTATTGCACTCCCCAGGTCAGTATTTATTATACTCTCCAGGTCAGTATTTATTACCCTCTCCAGGTCAGCATTTATTGTATTCTCCAGGTCAGTATTTGTTGTACTCTCCAGGTCAGTATTAGTTACCCCTCCAGGTCAGTATTTATTACCCTCTACAGGTCAATATTTGTTTTACTCCCCAAGTCAGTATTTATTTTACTACACAGGTCAGTATTTATTTTACTCCCCAGGTCAGTATTCATTGTACTCTCCAGGTTAGTATTTATTGTAATCTCCAGGTCATTATTTATTCTACTCAGCAGGTCAGTATTTATTGTACTCTCCAGGTCAGTATTAATTGTACTCTCCAGGTCAGTATTTATTTTACTCTCCAGGTCAATATGTATTGTACTCTCCACGTCAGTATTTATTGCCCTCTCCAGGTCAGTATTTATTGTACTCTCCAGGTCAGTATTTATTGCCCTCTCCAGGCCAGTATTTAATGTACCCTCTAGGTCAGTATTTATTGTACTCTCCAGGTCAGTATTTATAGTACACTCCAGGTCAGTATTTATTGTACTCTACAGGTCAGTATTTATTGCTCTCCCCAGGTCAGTATTTATTATACTCCCCAGTTCAGTGTTTATTACCCTCTCCAGGTAAGATTTTATTGTATTCTCCAGGTCAGTATTTGTTTTACTCTCCAGGTCAGTATTTATTACCCCCTCCAGGTCAGTATTTATTACCCTCTCCAGGTCAGTATTTATTTTACTCCCCAAGTCAGTATTTATTTTACTACACAGGTCAGTATTTATTATATTCTCCAGGTCAGTATTTATTGTACTCTCCAGGTCAGTATTTATTACCGCCTCCAGGCCATTATTTATTGTACTCTCCAGGTCAGTATTTATTGTACTCCCCATGTCAATATTTATTGTACTCTCCAGATCAGTTTTTATTGTACTCTCCAGGTCTGTATTTACTGTACTCTCCAGGTCAGTATTTATTACCCTCTCCAGGTCAGCATTTATTTTACTCTCCAGGTCAGTATTTATTGTAATCTCCAGGTCAGTATTTATCACCCACTCCAGGTCAGTATTTATTACCCTCTCTAGGTCAGTATTTATTTTACTCCCCAGGTCAGTATTTATTGTACTCTCCAGGTTAGTATTTATTGTACTCTCCAGGTCATTATTTATTCTACTCACCAGGTCAGTATTTATTGTACTCTCCAGGTCAGTATTAATTGTACTCTCCAGGTCAGTATTTATTTTACTCTCCAGGTCAGTATTTATTGTACTCTCCAGATCAGTATTTATTGCCCTCTCCAGGCCAGTATTTAATGTACCCTCTAGGTCAGTATTTATTGTACTCTCCAGGTCAGTATTTATAGTACACCCCAGGTCAGTATTTATTGTACTCTCCAGGTCAGTATTTATTGCACTCCCAGGTCAGTATTTATTATACTCTCCAGGTCAGTATTTATTACCCTCTCCAGGTCAGTATTTATTGTACTCTCCAGATCAGTATTTACTGTACTCTCCAGGTCAGTATTTATTACCCTCTCCAGGTCAGCATTTATTTTACTCCCCAGGTCAGTATTTATTGTAATCTCCAGGTCAGTATTTATCACCACCTCCAGGTCAGTATTTATTACCCTCTCTAGGTCAGCATTTATTTTACTCTCCATGTCAGTATTTATTTTACTCCCCAGGTCAGTATTTATTGTACTCTCCAGGTTTTTATTTATTGTACTCTCCAGGTATTTATTTATTCTACTCACCAGGTCAGTATTTATTGTACTCTCCAGGTCAGTATTAATTGTACTCTCCAGGTCAGTATTTATTTTACTCTCCAGGTCAGTATTTATTGTACTCTCCACGTCAGTATTTATGCCCTCTCCAGGTCAGTATTTATTGTACTTGCCAGGTCAGTATTTATTGCCCTCTCCAGGCCAGTATTTAATGTACCCTCTCGGTCAGTATTTATTGTACTCTCCAGGTCAGTATTTATAGTACACTCCAGGTCAGTATTTATTGTACTCTCCAGGTCAGTATTTATTGCACTCCCCAGGTCAGTATTTATTATACTCTCCAGGTCAGTATTTATTACCCTCTCCAGGTCAGCATTTATTGTATTCTCCAGGTCAGTATTTGTTGTACTCTCCAGGTCAGTATTTGTTACCCCTCCAGGTCAGAATTTATTACCCTCTACAGGTCAATATTTGTTTTACTCCCCAAGTCAGTATTTATTTTACTACACAGGTCAGTATTTATTTTACTCCCCAGGTCAGTATTCATTGTACTCTCCAGGTTAGTATTTATTGTAATCTCCAGGTCATTATTTATTCTACTCACCAGGTCAGTATTTATTGTACTCTCCAGTTCAGTATTAATTGTACTCTCCAGGTCAGTATTTATTTTACTCTCCAGGTCAATATTTATTGTACTCTCCACGCCAGTATTTATTGCCCTCTCCAGGTCAGTATTTATTGTACTCTCCAGGTCAGTATTTATTGCCCTCTCCAGGCCAGTATTTAATGTACCCTCTAGGTCAGTATTTATTGTACTCTCCAGGTCAGTATTTATAGTACACTCCAGGTCAGTATTTATTGTACTCTACAGGTCAGTATTTATTGCTCTCCCCAGGTCAGTATTTATTATACTCCCCAGTTCAGTGTTTATTACCCTCTCCAGGTAAGATTTTATTGTATTCTCCAGGTCAGTATTTGTTTTACTCTCCAGGTCAGTATTTATTACCCCCTCCAGGTCAGTATTTATTACCCTCTCCAGGTCAGTATTTATTTTACTCCCCAAGTCAGTATTTATTTTACTACACAGGTCAGTATTTATTATATTCTCCAGGTCAGTATTTATTGTACTCTCCAGGTCAGTATTTATTACCGCCTCCAGGCCATTATTTATTGTACTCTCCAGGTCAGTATTTATTGTGATCTCCATGTCAGAATTTTTTGTACTCTCCAGGTCTGTATTTGTTACACTCTCCAGGTCAGTATTTATTGTACTCTCCAGGTCTGTATTTATTACTCTCTCCAGATCAGTATTTGTTATCCTCTCCAGGTCAGTATTTATTCCACAACACATGTCAGTATTTATTGTACTCTCCATGTCAGTATTTATTGTACTCTCCAGGTCAGTTTTTATTGTGCTCTCCAGGTCAGTATTTATTGTACTCTCCAGGTCAGTATTTATTGTAATCTCCAGGTAAGTATTTATTGTACTCTCCAGGTCAGTATTTATTGTACTCTCCAGGTCAGTATTTATTACCCTCTCCAGGTCAGCATTGATTGTACTCTCCAGGTCAGTATTTATTGTACTCTCCATGTCAGTATGTATTACTCTCTCCAGGTCAGTATTTATTGTACTCTCCAGGTCAGTATTTATTGTCCTCTCCAGGTCATTATTTATTACCCTCTCCAGGTCAGTATTTATTACCCTCTCCATGTCAGTATTTTTTGTACTCTCCAAGTCTGTATTTATTACCCTCTCCAGGTCAGTATTTATTGTACTCTCCAGGTCAGTATTTATTACCCTCTCCAGGTCAGCATTGATTGTACTCTCCAGGTCAGTATTTATTGTACTCTCCAGGTCAGTGTTTATTGTACTCTCCATGTCAGTATGTATTACTCTCTCCAGGTCAGTATTTATTGTACTCTCCAGGTCAGTATTTATTGTCCTCTCCAGGTCAGTATTTATTACCCTCTCCAGGTCAATATTTATTACCTTCTTCATGTCAGTATGTATTACTCTCTCCAGGTCAGTATTTATTGTACTCTCCAGGTCAGTATTTATTGTCCTCTCCAGGTCAGTATTTATTACCCTCTCCAGGTCAGTATTTATTACCCTCTCCAGGTCAGCATTGATTGTACTCTCCAGGTCAGTATTTATAGTACACTCCAGGTCAGTATTTATTGTACTCTCCAGGTCAGTATTTATTGCACTCCCCAGGTCAGTATTTATTATACTCTCCAGGTCAGTATTTATTACCCTCTCCAGGTCAGCATTTATTGTATTCTCCAGGTCAGTATTTGTTGTACTCTCCAGGTCAGTATTTATTACCCCTCCAGGTCTGTATTTATTACCCTCTCCAGGTCAATATTTGTTTTACTCCCCAAGTCAGTATTTATTTTACTACACAGGTCGGTATTTATTTTACTCCCCAGGTCAGTATTTATTGTACTCTCCAGGTTAGTATTTATTGTAATCTCCAGGTCATTATTTATTCTACTCACCAGGTCAGTATTTATTGTACTCTCCAGGTCAGTATTAATTGTACTCTCCAGGTCAGTATTTATTTTACTCTCCAGGTCAGTATTTATTGTACTCTCCACGTCAGTATTTATTGCCCTCTCCAGGTCAGTATTTATTGTACTCTCCAGGTCAGTATTTATTGCCCTCTCTAGGCCAGTATTTAATGTACCCTCTAGGTCAGTATTTATTGTACTCTCCAGGTCAGTATTTATAGTACACTCCAGGTCAGTATTTATTGTACTCTCCAGGTCAGTATTTATTGCACTCCCCAGGTCAGTTTTTATTATACTCTCCAGGTCAGTGTTTATTACCCTCTCCAGGTAAGTATTTATTGTATTCTCCAGGTCAGTATTTGTTTTACTCTCCAGGTCAGTATTTATTACCCCCTCCAGGTCAGTATTTATTTCCCTCTCCAGGTCAGTATTTATTTAACTCCCCAAGTCAGTATTTATTTTACTGCACAGGTCAGTATTTATTATATTCTCCAGGTCAGTATTTATTGTACTCTCCAGGTCAGTATTTATTACCGCCTCCAGGCCATTATTTATTGTACTCTCCAGGTCAGTATTTATTGTGATCTAGAGGTCAGAATTTTTTGTACTCTCCAGGTCTGTATTTGTTACACTCTCCAGGTCAGTATTTATTGTACTCTCCAGGTCTGTATTTATTACTCTCTCCAGATCAGTATTTGTTATCCTCTCCAGGTCAGTATTTATTCCACTACACATGTCAGTTTTTATTGTACTCTCCATGTCAGTATTTATTGTACTCTCCAGGTCAGTTTTTATTGTGCTCTCCAGGTCAGTATTTATTGTACACTCCAGGTCAGTATTTATTGTAATCTCCAGGTAAGTATTTATTGTACTCTCCAGGTCAGTATTTGTTATCCTCTCCAGGTCAGTATTTATTCCACTACACATGTCAGTATTTATTGTACTCTCCATGTCAGTATTTATTGTACTCTCCAGGTCAGTTTTTATTGTGCTCTCCAGGTCAGTATTTATTGTACTCTCCAGGTCAGTATTTATTGTAATCTCCAGGTAAGTATTTATTGTACTCTCCAGGTCAGTATTTATTGTACTCTCCAGGTCAGTATTTATTACCCTCTCCAGGTCAGCATTGATTATACTCAACAGGTCAGTATTTATTGTACTCTCCATGTCAGTATGTATTACTCTCTCCAGGTCAGTATTTATTGTACTCTCCAGGTCAGTATTTATTGTCCTCTCCAGGTCAGTATTTATTACCCTCTCCAGGTCAGTATTTATTACCCTCTCCATGTCAGTATTTTTTGTACTCTCCAAGTCTGTATTTATTACCCTCTCCAGGTCAGTATTTATTGTACTCTCCAGGTCAGTATTTATTACTCTCTCCAGGTCAGCATTGATTGTACTCTCCAGGTCAGTATTTATTGTACTCTCCAGGTCTGTATTTATTGTACTCTCCATGTCAGTGTTTATTGTACTCTCCATGTCAGTATGTATTACTCTCTCCAGGTCAGTATTTATTGTACTCTCCAGGTCAGTATTTATTGTCCTCTCCAGGTCAGTATTTATTACCCTCTCCAGGTCAATATTTATTACCCTCTCCATGTCAGTATTTGTTGTACTCTCCAAGTCTGTATTTAGTACCCTCTCCAGGTCAGTATTTATTGTACTCTCCAGGTCTGTATTTATTACTCTCTCCAGGTCAGTATTTATTACCCTCTCCAGGTCAGTATTTATTGTACTCCCCATTTCAGTATTTATTGTACTCTCCAGGTCAGTTTTTATTGTACTCTCCAGGTCTGTATTTATTGTTCTCTCCAGGTCAGTATTTATTGTACTCTCCAGGTCAGTATTTATTGTACTCTCCAGGTAAGTATTTATTGTACTCTCCAGGTCAATATTTATTGTACTCTCCAGGTCAGTATTTATTACCCTCTCCAGGTCAGCATTTATTGTACTCTCCAGGTAAGTATTTATTGTACTCTCCAGGTCAATATTTATTGTACTCTCCCGGTCAGTATTTATTACCCTCTCCAGGTCAGCATTTATTGTACTCTCCAGGTCAGTATTTATTGTACTCTCCAGGTCTGTATTTATTGTACTCTCCAGGTCAGTGTTTATTGTACTCTCCAGGTCAGTATTTATTGTTCTCTCCAGGTCAGTATTTATTGTACTCTCCAGGTCAGTATTTATTACCCTCTCCAGGTCAGCATTTATTGTACTCTCCAGGTCAGTATTTATTGTACACTCCAGGTCAGTATTTATTGTAATCTCCAGGTCAGTATTTATTGCACTCTCCAGGTCAGTTTTTATTGTGCTCTCCAGGTCAGTATTTATTGTTCTCTCCAGGTCAGTATTTATTGTACTCTCCAGGTCAATATTTATTGTACTCTCCAGGTAAGTATTTATTGTACTCACCAGGTCAGTATTTATTGTACTCTCCAGGTCAGTATTTATTACCCTCTCCAGGTCAGCATTGATTGTACTCTCCAGGTCAGTATTTATTGTACTCAACAGGTCAGTGTTTATTGTACTCTCCATGTCAGTATGTATTACTCTCTCCAGGTCAGTATTTATTGTACTCTCCAGGTCAGTATTTATTGTCCTCTCCAGGTCAGTATGTATTACCCTCTCCAGGTCAGTATTTATAACCCTCTCCAGGTCAGTATTTATTGTACGCCCCATGTCAGTATTTATTGTACTCTCCAGGTCAGTTTTTATTGTACTGTACAGGTCTGTATTTATTGTTCTCTCCAGGTCAGTATTTATTGTACTCTCCAGGTCAGTATTTATTGTACTCTCCACGTAAGTATTTATTGTACTCTCCAGGTCCGTATTTATTGTACTCTCCAGGTCAGTATTTATTACCCTCTCCAGGTCAGCATTTATTGTACTCTCCAGGTCAGTATTTATTGTACTCTCCAGGTCTGTATTTATTGTACTCTCCAGGTCAGTGTTTATTGTATTCTCCATGTCAGTATGTATTACTCTCTCCAGCTCAGTATTTATTGTACTCTCCAGGTCAGTATTTATTGTCCTGTCCAGGTCAGTATTTATTATTCTATCCAGGTCAGTATTTATTGTACTCTTCAAGTCACTATTAATTGTTCTCTCCTGGTCAGTATTTATTGTACTCTCCAATTCAATTTTTATTGTACTCTCCAGGTCAGTATTTATTGTACTCTCCAAGTCAGTATTTATTGGACTCTCCAGGTCAGTATTTATTGTACTCTCCAGGTCAGTATTTATTACCCTCTCCAGGTCAGCATTTATTGTACTCTCCAGGTCAGTATTTATTGTACTCTCCAGGTCAGTATTTATTTTACTCTCCAGGTCAGCGTTTATTGTACTCTCCAGGTCAGTATTTACTACCTTCTCCAGGTTAGTATTTATTGTTCTCTCCATGTCAGTATTTATTGTACTCTCCAGGTCAGCATTTATTGTACTCTCCATGTCAGTATTTATTGTACTCTCTAGGTCAGTATTTATTGTACTCTCCAGGTCAGTATTTATTGTACTCTCCAGGTCAGTATTTATTCCACTCTCCAGGTCAGTAGTTATTGAACTCTACAGGTCAGTATTTATTACCCTCTCCAGGTCAGCATTGATTGTACTCTCCAGGTCAGTATTTATTGTACTCTCCAGGTCAGTATTTATTGCACTCTCCAGGTCAGTACTTATTGTACTCTCCAGGTCAGTATTTATTATCGACACCAGGTCAGTATTTATTGTACTCTCCATGTCAGACTTTATTGTACTCTCCAGGTCAGTATTTATGCCCTATCCAGGCCAGTATTTATTGTACTCTCCAGGTCAGTATTTATTGTACTCTCCGGGTTAGTATTTATTGCCCTCTCCAGGTTAGTATTTATTGTACTCACAGGTCAGTACTTAATGTACTCTCCAGGTCAGTATTCATTGTACTCTCCAGGTCAATATTTATTGTACTCTCCAGGTCAGTATTTATTGTACTCTCCAGGTCAGCCTTTATTGTACTCTCCAGGTCAGTATTTATTACGCTCTCCAGGTCAGTATTTATTGTACTCTCCAGGTAAGTATTTATTACTCTCTCCAGGTCAGTATTTATACCCTCTCCAGGTCAGTATTTATTTTACTCCCCATGTCAGTATTTATTGTACTCTCCAGGTCAGTTTTTATGGTACTCTCCAGGTAAGTATTTATTGTACTCTCCGGGTTAGTATTTATTGCCCTCTCCAGGTTAGTATTTATTGTACTCACAGGTCAGTACTTAATGTACTCTCCAGGTCAGTATTCATTGTACTCTCCAGGTCAATATTTATTGTACTCTCCAGGTCAGTATTTATTGTACTCTCCAGGTCAGCCTTTATTGTACTCTCCAGGTCAGTATTTATTACGCTCTCCAGGTCAGTATTTATTGTACTCTCCAGGTAAGTATTTATTACTCTCTCCAGGTCAGTATTTATACCCTCTCCAGGTCAGTATTTATTTTACTCCCCATGTCAGTATTTATTGGACTCTCCAGGTCAGTATTTATTGTACTCTCCAGGTCAGTATTTATTACCCTCTCCAGGTCAGCATTTATTGTACTCTCCAGGTCAGTATTTATTGTACTCTCCAGGTCAGTATTTATTTTACTCTCCAGGTCAGCGTTTATTGTACTCTCCAGGTCAGTATTTATTACCTTCTCCAGGTTAGTATTTATTGTTCTCTCCATGTCAGTATTTATTGTACTCTCCAGGTCAGCATTTATTGTACTCTCCATGTCAGTATTTATTGTACTCTCTAGGTCAGTATTTATTGTACTCTCCAGGTCAGTATTTATTGTACTCTCCAGGTCAGTATTTATTCCACTCTCCAGGTCAGTAGTTATTGAACTCTACAGGTCAGTATTTATTACCCTCTCCAGGTCAGTATTGATTGTACTCTCCAGGTCAGTATTTATTGTACTCTCCAGGTCAGTATTTATTGCACTCTCCAGGTCAGTACTTATTGTACTCTCCAGGTCAGTATTTATTATCGACACCAGGTCAGTATTTATTGTACTCTCCATGTCAGACTTTATTGTACTCTCCAGGTCAGTATTTATTGTACTCTCCAGGTCAGTATTTAATGTTCTCTCCAGGTCAGTATTTATGCCCTATCCAGGCCAGTATTTATTGTACTCTCCAGGTCAGTATTTATTGTACTCTCCGGGTTAGTATTTATTGCCCTCTCCAGGTTAGTATTTATTGTACTCACAGGTCAGTACTTAATGTACTCTCCAGGTCAGTATTCATTGTACTCTCCAGGTCAATATTTATTGTACTCTCCAGGTCAGTATTTATTGTACTCTCCAGGTCAGCCTTTATTGTACTCTTCAGGTCAGTATTTATTACGCTCTCCAGGTCAGTATTTATTGTACTCTCCAGGTAAGTATTTATTACTCTCTCCAGGTCAGTATTTATACCCTCTCCAGGTCAGCATTTATTTTACTCCCCATGTCAGTATTTATTGTACTCTCCAGGTCAGTTTTTATGGTACTCTCCAGGTAAGTATTTATTGTACTCTCCAGGTCAGTATTAATTGTACTCTCCAGGTCAGTATTTATTTTACTCTCCAGGTCAGTATTCTTGTACTCTCCACGTCAGTATTCATGCCCTCTCCAGGTCAGTATTTATTGTACTCTCCAGGTCAGTATTGATTGCCCTCTCCAGGCCAGTATTTAATGTACCCTCTCGGTCAGTATTTATTGTACTCTCTAGGTCAGTATTTATAGTACACTCCAGGTCAGTATTTATTGTACTCTCCAGGTCAGTATTTATTGCACTCCCCAGGTCAGTATATATTATACTCTCCAGGTCACTATTTATTACCCTCTCCAGGTCAGTATTTATTGTACTCTCCAGGTAAGTATTTATTACTCTCTCCAGGTCAGTATTTATACCCTCTCCAGGTCAGTATTTATTGTACTCCACATGTCAGTATTTATTGTACTCTCCAGATCAGTTTTTATTGTACTCTCCAGGTCTGTATGTATTGTTCTCTCCAGGTCAGTATTTATTGTGCTCTCCAGATCAGTATTTACTGTACTCTCCAGGTCATTATTTATTACCCTCTCCAGGTCAGCATTTATTTTACTCTCCAGGTCAGTATTTATTGTAATCTCCAGGTCAGTATTTATCACCCACTCCAGGTCAGTATTTATTACCCTCTCTAGGTCAGTATTTATTTTACTCCCCAGGTCAGTATTTATTGTACTCTCCAGGTTAATATTTATTGTACTCTCCAGGTCATTATTTATTCTACTCACCAGGTCAGTATTTATTGTACTCTCCAGGTCAGTATTAATTGTACTCTCCAGGTCAGTATTTATTTTACTCTCCAGGTCAGTATTTATTGTACTCTCCAGATCAGTATTTATTGCCCTCTCCAGGCCAGTATTTAATGTACCCTCTAGGTCAGTATTTATTGTACTCTCCAGGTCAGTATTTATAGTACACTCCAGGTCAGTATTTATTGTACTCTCCAGGTCAGTATTTATTGCACTCCCAGGTCAGTATTTATTATACTCTCCAGGTCAGTATTTATTACCCTCTCCAGGTCAGTATTTATTGTACTCTCCAGATCAGTATTTACTGTACTCTCCAGGTCAGTATTTATTACCCTCTCCAGGTCAGCATTTATTTTACTCCCCAGGTCAGTATTTATTGTAATCTCCAGGTCAGTATTTATCACCACCTCCAGGTCAGTATTTATTACCCTCTCTAGGTCAGCATTTATTTTACTCTCCATGTCAGTATTTATTTTACTCCCCAGGTCAGTATTTATTGTACTCTCCAGGTTTTTATTTATTGTACTCTCCAGGTATTTATTTATTCTACTCACCAGGTCAGTATTTATTGTACTCTCCAGGTCAGTATTAATTGTACTCTCCAGGTCAGTATTTATTTTACTCTCCAGGTCAGTATTTATTGTACTCTCCACGTCAGTATTTATGCCCTCACCAGGTCAGTATTTATTGTACTTTCCAGGTCAGTATTTATTGCCCTCTCCAGGCCAGTATTTAATGTACCCTCTCGGTCAGTATTTATTGTACTCTCCAGGTCAGTATTTATAGTACACTCCAGGTCAGTATTTATTGTACTCTCCAGGTCAGTATTTATTGCACTCCCCAGGTCAGTATTTATTATACTCTCCAGGTCAGTATTTATTACCCTCTCCAGGTCAGCATTTATTGTATTCTCCAGGTCAGTATTTGTTGTACTCTCCAGGTCAGTATTTGTTACCCCTCCAGGTCAGTATTTATTACCCTCTACAGGTCAATATTTGTTTTACTCCCCAAGTCAGTATTTATTTTACTACACAGGTCAGTATTTATTTTACTCCCCAGGTCAGTATTTATTGTACTCTCCAGGTTAGTATTTATTGTAATCTCCAGGTCATTATTTATTCTACTCACCAGGTCAGTATTTATTGTACTCTCCAGGTCAGTATTAATTGTACTCTCCAGGTCAGTATTTATTTTACTCTCCAGGTCAGTATTTATTGTACTCTCCACGTCAGTATTTATTGCCCTCTCCAGGTCAGTATTTATTGTACTCTCCAGGTCAGTATTTATTGCCCTCTCCAGGCCAGTATTTAATGTACCCTCTAGGTCAGTATTTATTGTACTCTCCAGGTCAGTATTTATAGTGCACTCAAGGTCAGTATTTATTGTACTCTACAGGTCAGTATTTATTGCTCTCCCCAGGTCAGTATTTATTATACTCTCCAGTTCAGTGTTTATTACCCTCTCCAGGTAAGATTTTATTGTATTCTCCAGGTCAGTATTTGTTTTACTCTCCAGGTCAGTATTTATTACCCCCTCCAGGTCAGTATTTATTACCCTCTCCAGGTCAGTATTTATTTTACTCCCCAAGTCAGTATTTATTTTACTACACAGGTCAGTATTTATTATATATTCCAGGTCAGTATTTATTGTACTCTCCAGGTCAGTATTTATTACCGCCTCCAGGCCATTCTTTATTGTACTCTCCAGGTCAGTATTTATTGTGATCTCCAGGTCAGAATTTTTTGTACTCTCCAGGTCTGTATTTGTTACACTCTCCAGGTCAGTATTTATTGTACTCTCCAGCTCTGTATTTATTACTCTCTCCAGATCAGTATTTGTTATCCTCTCCAGGTCAGTATTTATTCCACTACACATGTCAGTATTTATTGTACTCTCCATGTCAGTATTTATTGTACTCTCCAGGTCAGTTTTTATTGTGCTCTCCAGGTCAGTATTTATTGTACTCTCCAGGTCAGTATTTATTGTAATCTCCAGGTAAGTATTTATTGTACTCTCCAGGTCAGTATTTATTGTACTCTCCAGGTCAGTATTTATTACCCTCTCCAGGTCAGCATTGATTATACTCAACAGGTCAGTATTTATTGTACTCTCCATGTCAGTATGTATTACTCTCTCCAGGTCAGTATTTATTGTACTCTCCAGGTCAGTATTTATTGTCCTCTCCAGGTCAGTATTTATTACCCTCTCCAGGTCAGTATTTATTACCCTCTCCATGTCAGTATTTTTTGTACTCTCCAAGTCTGTATTTATTACCCTCTCCAGGTCAGTATTTATTGTACTCTCCAGGTCAGTATTTATTACTCTCTCCAGGTCAGCATTGATTGTACTCTCCAGGTCAGTATATATTGTACTCTCCAGGTCTGTATTTATTGTACTCTCCATGTCAGTGTTTATTGTACTCTCCTTGTCAGTATGTATTACTCTCTCCAGGTCAGTATTTATTGTACTCTCCAGGTCAGTATTTATTGTCCTATCCAGGTCAGTATTTATTACCCTCTCCTGGTCAATATTTATTACCCTCTCCATGTCAGTATTTGTTGTACTCTCCAAGTCTGTATTTAGTACCCTCTCCAGGTCAGTATTTATTGTACTCTCCAGGTCTGTATTTATTACTCTCTCCAGGTCAGTATTTATTGTACTCCCCATGTCAGTATTTATTGTACTCTCCAGGTCAGTTTTTATTGTACTCTCCAGGTCTGTATTTATTGTTCTCTCCAGGTCAGTATTTATTGTACTCTCCAGGTCAGTATTTATTGTACTCTCCAGGTAAGTATTTATTGTACTCTCCAGGTCAATATTTATTGTACTCTCCAGGTCAGTATTTATTACTCTCTCCAGCTCAGTATTTATTGTACTCTCCAGGTCAGTATTTATTGTCCTGTCCAGGTCAGTATTTATTATTCTATCCAAGTCAGTATTTATTGTACTCTCCAATCACTATTAATTGTTCTCTCCTGGTCAGTATTTATTGTACTCTCCAATTCAGTTTTTATTGTACTCTCCAGGTCAGTATTTATTGTACTCGCCAAGTCAGTATTTATTGTACTCTCCAGGTCAGTATTTATTGTACTCTCCAGGTCAGTATTTATTACCCTCTCCAGGTCAGCATTTATTGTACTCTCCAGGTCAGTATTTATTGTACTCTCCAGGTCAGTATTTATTGTACTCTCCAGGTCAGTATTTATTGCACTCTCCAGGTCAGTACTTATTGAACTCTACAGGTCAGTATTTATTACCCTCTCCAGGTCAGTATTGATTGTACTCTCCAGGTCAGTATTTATTGTACTCTCCAGGTCAGTATTTATTGTACTCTCCAGGTCTATATGTATTGTACTCTCCAGGTCAGCGTTTATTGTACTCTCCAGGTCAGTATTTATTACCTTCTCCAGGTTAGTATTTATTGTTCTCTCCAGGTCAGTATTTATTGTACTCTCCAGATCAGTATTTATTGTTCTCTCCAGGTCAGTATTTATTGTAATCTCCAGGTCATTATTTATTCTACTCTCCAGGGCAGTATTTATTGTACTCTCCAGGTCATTATTTATTGTACTCTCCAGGTCAGTATTTATTGTACTCTCCAGGTCAGTTTTTATTATCCACTCCAGGTCAGTATTTATTATACTCTACCTTTCAGAATTTATTGTACTCTCCAGGTCAGTATTTATTGTACTCTCCAGGTCAGTATTTAATGTTCTCTCCAGGTCAGTATTTATGCACTATCCAGGCCAGTATTTATTGTACTCTCCAGGTCAGTATTTATTGTACTCTCCGGGTTAGTATTTATTGCCTTCTCCAGGTTAGTATTTATTGTACTCCCAGGTCAGTACTTAATGTACTCTCCAGGTCAGTATTCATTGTACTCTCAAGGTCAATATTTATTGTACTCTCCAGGTCAGTATTTATTGTACTCTCCAGGTCAGCATTTATTGTACTCTCCAGGTCAGTATTTATTACCCTCTCCAGGTCAGTATTTATTGTACTCTCCAGGTCTGTATTTATTACTCTCTCCAGGTCAGTATTTATTATCCTCTCCAGGTCAGTATTTATTCTACTACACATGTCAGTATTTATTGTACTCTCCATGTCAGTATTTATTGTACTCTCCAGGTCAGTTTTTATTGTGCTCTCCAGGTCAGTATTTATTGCAGTCTCCAGGTCAGTATTTATTGTACTCTCCAGGTCAGTATTTATTGTAATTTCCAGGTAAGTATTTATTGTACTCTCCAGGTCAGTATTTATTGTACTCTCCATATCAGTATTTATTACCCTCTCCAGGTCAGCATTGATTGTACTCTCCAGGTCAGTATTTATTGTACTCTCCATGTCAGTATGTATTACTCTCTCCAGGTCAGTATTTATTGTACTCTCCAGTTCAGTATTTATTGTCCTCTCCAGGTCAGTATTTATTAGCCTCTCCAGGTCAGTATTTATTACCCTCTCCGTGTCAGTATTTCTTATACTCTCCAGGTCAGTATTTATTACCCTCTCCAGGTCAGCATTGATTGTACTCTCCAGGTCAGTATTTATTGTACTCTCCAGATCAGTTTTTATTGTACTCTCCAGGTCTGTATGTATTGTTCTCTCCAGGTCAGTATTTATTGTACTCTCCAGATCAGTATTTACTGTACTCTCCAGGTCAGTATTTATTACCCTCTCCAGGTCAGCATTTATTTTACTCTCCAGGTCAGTATTTATTGTAATCTCCAGGTCAGTATTTATCACCCCCTCCAGGTCAGTATTTATTACCCTCTCTAGGTCAGTATTTTTTGTACTCTCCAGGTCAGTATTTATTACCCTCTCCAGGTCAGCATTGATTGTACTCTCCAGGTCAGTATTTATTGTAATCTCCAGGTAAGTTATTATTGTACTCTCCAGGTCAGTATTTATTGTACTCTCCAGGTCAGTATTTATTACCCTCTCCAGGTCAGCATTGATTGTACTCTCCAGGTCAGTATTTATTGTACTCTCCATGTCAGTATGTATTACTCTCTCCAGGTCAGTATTTATTGTACTCTTCAGGTCAGTATTTATTGTCCTCTCCAGGTCAGTATTTATTACCCTCCCCAGGTCAGTATTTATTACCCTCTCCATGTCAGTATTTTTTGTATCTCCAAGTCTGTATTTATTACCCTCTCCAGGTCAGTATTTATTGTACTCTCCAGGTCAGTATTTATTACCCTCTCCAGGTCAGCATTGATTGTACTCTCCAGGTCAGTATTTATTGTACTCTCCAGGTCTGTATTTATTGTACTCTCCAGGTCAGTGTTTATTGTACTCTCCATGTCAGTATGTATTACTCTCTCCAGGTCAGTATTTATTGTACTCTCCAGGTCAGTATTTATTGTCCTCTCCAGGTCAGTATTTATTACCCTCTCCAGGTCAATATTTATTACCCTCTCCATGTCAGTATGTTTTGTACTCTCCAGGTCTGTATTTATTGTACTCTCCAGGTCAGTGTTTATTGTACTCTCCATGTCAGTATGTATTACTCTCTCCAGGTCATTATTTATTGTACTCTCCAGGTCAGTATTTATTGTCCTGTCCAGGTCAGTATTTATTATTCTCTCCAAGTCACTATTAATTGTTCTCTCCTGGTCAGTATTTATTGTACTCTCCAATTCAGTTTTTATTGTACTCTCCAGGTCAGTATTTATTGTACTCTCCAAGTCAGTATTTATTGTACTCTCCAGGTCAGTATTTATTGTACTCTCCAGGTCAGTATTTATTACCCTCTCCAGGTCAACATTTATTGTACTCTCCAGGTCAGTATTTATTGTACTCTCCAGGTCAGTATTTATTGTACTCTCCAGGTCAGTATTTATTGTACTCTCCAGGTCAGTATTTATTGTACTCTCCAGGTCTCTATTTATTGTACTCTCCAGGTCAGCGTTTATTGTACTCTCCAGGTCAGTATTTATTACCCTCTCCAGGTCAGCATTGATTGTACTCTCCAGGTCAGTATTTATTGTACTCTCCAGGTCTGTATTTATTGTACTCTCCAGGTCAGTGTTTATTGTACTCTCCATGTCAGTATGTATTACTCTCTCCAGGTCAGTATTTATTGTACTCTCCAGGTCAGTATTTATTGTCCTCTCCAGGTCAGTATTTATTACCCTCTCCAGGTCAATATTTATTACCCTCTCCATGTCAGTATTTTTTGTACTCTCCAGGTCTGTATTTATTGTACTCTCCAGGTCAGTGTTTATTGTACTCTCCATGTCAGTATGTATTACTCTCTCCAGGTCATTATTTATTGTACTCTCCAGGTCAGTATTTATTGTCCTGTCCAGGTCAGTATTTATTATTCTCTCCAAGTCACTATTAATTGTTCTCTCCTGGTCAGTATTTATTGTACTCTCCAATTCAGTTTTTATTGTACTCTCCAGGTCAGTATTTATTGTACTCTCCAAGTCAGTATTTATTGTACTCTCCAGGTCAGTATTTATTGTACTCTCCAGGTCAGTATTTATTACCCTCTCCAGGTCAACATTTATTGTACTCTCCAGGTCAGTATTTATTGTACTCTCCAGGTCAGTATTTATTGTACTCTCCAGGTCAGTATTTATTGCACTCTCCAGGTCAGTAGTTATTGTACTCTACAGGTCAGTATTTATTACCCTCTCCAGGTCAGTATTGATTGTACTCTCCAGGTCAGTATTTATTGTACTCTCCAGGTCAGTATTTATTGTACTCTCCAGGTCTCTATTTATTGTACTCTCCAGGTCAGCGTTTATTGTACTCTCCAGGTCAGTATTTTTTACCTTCTCCAGGTTAGTATTTATTGTTCTCTCCAGGTCAGTATTTATTGTACTCTCCAGATCAGTATTTATTGTTCTCTCCAGGTCAGTATTTATTGTAATCTCCAGGTCATTATTTATTCTACTCTCCAGGGCAGTATTTATTGTACTCTCCAGGTCATTATTTATTGTACTCTCCAGGTCAGTATTTATTGTACTCTCCAGGTCAGTATTTATTATCCACTCCAGGTCAGTATTTATTGTACTCTACATTTCAGAATTTATTGTACTCTCCAGGTCAGAATTTATTTTACTCTCCAGGTCAGTATTTAATGTTCTCTCCAGGTCAGTATTTATGCACTATCCAGGCCAGTATTTATTGTACTCTCCAGGTCAGTATTTATTGTACTCTCCGTGTTAGTATGTATTGCCCTCTCCAGGTTGGTATTTATTGTACTCCCAGGTCAGTACTTAATGTACTCTCCAGGTCAGTATTCATTGTACTCTCCAGGTCAGTATTTATTACCATCTCCAGGTCAGCATTTATTGTACTCTCCAGGTCAGTATTTATTGTACTCTCCAGGTTTGTATTTATTGTACTCTCCAGGTCAGTGTTTATTGTATTCTCCATGTCAGTATGTATTACTCTCTCCAGCTCAGTATTTATTGTACTCTCCAGGTCAGAATTTATTGTCCTGTCCAGGTCAGTATTTATTATTCTATCCAAGTCAGTATTTTTATTGTACTCTCCAAGTCACTATTAATTGTTCTCTCCTGGTCAGTATTTATTACCCTCTCCAGGTCAGCATTGATTGTACTCTCCAATTCAGTTTTTATTGTACTCTCCAGGTCAGTATTTATTGTACTCTCCAAGTCAGTATTTATTGTACTCTCCAGGTCAGTATTTATTGTACTCCCCAGGTCAGTATTTATTACCCTCTCCAGGTCAGCATTTATTGTACTCTCCAGGTCAGTATTTATTGTACTCTCCAGGTCAGTATTTATTGTACTCTCCAGGTCAGTATTTATTGCACTCTCCAGGTCACTAGTTATTGTACTCTACAGGTCAGTATTTATTACCCTCTCCAGGTCAGTATTGATTGTACTCTCCAGGTCAGTATTTATTGTACTCTCCAGGTCAGTATTTATTGTACTCTCCAGGTCTATATTTATTGTACTCTCCAGGTCAGCGTTTATTGTACTCTCCAGGTCAGTATTTTTTACCTTCTCCAGGTTAGTATTTATTGTTCTCTCCAGGTCAGTATTTATTGTACTCTCCAGATCAGTATTTATTGTTCTCTCCAGGTCAGTATTTATTGTAATCTCCAGGTCATTATTTATTCTACTCTCCAGGGCAGTATTTATTGTACTCTCCAGGTCATTATTTATTGTACTCTCCAGGTCAGTATTTATTGTACTCTCCAGGTCAGTATTTATTATCCACTCCAGGTCAGTATTTATTGTACTCTACATTTCAGAATTTATTGTACTCTCCAGGTCAGTATTTATTGTACTCTCCAGGTCAGTATTTAATGTTCTCTCCAGGTCAGTATTTATGCACTATCCAGGCCAGTATTTATTGTACTCTCCAGGTCAGTATTTATTGTACTCTCCGGGTTACTATGTATTGCCCTCTCCAGGTTAGTATTTATTGTACTCCCAGGTCAGTACTTAATGTACTCTCCAGGTCAGTATTCATTGTACTCTCCAGGTCAGTATTTATTACCATCTCCAGGTCAGCATTTATTGTACTCTCCAGGTCAGTATTTATTGTACTCTCCAGGTCTGTATTTATTGTACTCTCCAGGTCAGTGTTTATTGTATTCTCCATGTCAGTATGTATTACTCTCTCCAGCTCAGTATTTATTGTACTCTCCAGGTCAGAATTTATTGTCCTGTCCAGGTCAGTATTTATTATTCTATCCAAGTCAGTATTTATTGTACTCTCCAAGTCACTATTAATTGTTCTCTCCTGGTCAGTATTTATTACCCTCTCCAGGTCAGCATTGATTGTACTCTCCAATTCAGTTTTTATTGTACTCTCCAGGTCAGTATTTATTGTACTCTCCAATTCAGAATTTATTGTACTCTCCAGGTCAGTATTTATTGTACTCTCCAGGTCAGTACTTATTACCCTCTCCAGGTCAGCATTTATTGTACTCTCCAGGTCAGTATTTATTGTACTCTCCAGGTCAGTATTTATTGTACTCTCCAGGTCAGTATTTATTGCACTCTCCAGGTCAGTAGTTATTGTACTCTACAGGTCAGTATTTATTACCCTCTCCAGGTCAGTATTGATTGTACTCTCCAGGTCAGTATTTATTGTACTCTCCAGGTCAGTATTTATTGTACTCTCCGGGTTAGTATTTATTGCCCTCTCCAGGTTAGTATTTATTGTACTCCCATGTCAGTACTTAATGTACTCTCCAGGTCAGTATTCATTGTACTCTCCAGGTCAATATTTATTGTACTCTCCAGGTCAGTATTTATTGTACTCTCCAGGTCAGCATTTATTGTACTCTCCAGGTCAGTATTTATTACCCTCTCCAGGTCAGTATTTATTGTACTCTCCAGGTCTGTATTTATTACTCTCTCCAGGTCAGTATTTATTATCCTCTCCAAGTCAGTATTTATTCTACTACACATGTCAGTATTTATTGTACTCTGCATGTCAGTATATATTGTACTCTCCAGGTCAGTTTTTATTGTGCTTTCCAGGTCAGTATTTATTGCACTCTCCAGGTCAGTATTTATTGTACTCTCCAGGTCAGTATTTATTGTAATTTCCAGGTAAGTATTTATTGTACTCTCCAGGTCAGTATTTATTGTACTCTCCAGGTCAGTATTTATTACCCTCTCCAGGTCAGCATTGATTGTACTCTCCAGGTCAGTATTTATTGTACTCTCCATGTCAGTATGTATTACTCTCTCCAGGTCAGTATTTATTGTACTCTCCAGTTCAGTATTTATTGTCCTCTCCAGGTCAGTATTTATTACCCTCTCCAGATCAGTATTTATTACCCTCTCCATGTCAGTATTTTTTGTACTCTCCAGGTCAGTATTTATTACCCTCTCCAGGTCAGCATTGATTGTACCCTCCAGGTCTGTATTTATTGTACTCTCCAGGTCTGTATTTATTGTACTCTCCAGGTCAGTGTTTATTGTACTCTCCATGTCAGTATGTATTACTCTCTCCAGGTCAGTATTTATTGTACTCTCCAGGTCAGTATTTATTGTACTCTCCAGGTCAGTATTTATTACCCTCTCCAGGTCAGTATTTATTGTACTCCCCATGTCAGTATTTATTGTACTCTCCAGGTCAGTTTTTATTGTACTCTCCAGGTCTGTATTTATTGTTCTCTCCAGGTCAGTATTTATTGTACTCTCCAGATATGTATTTATTGTACTCTCCAGGTAAGTATTTATTGTACTCTCCAGGTCAGTATTTATTGTACTCTCCAGGTCAGTATTTATTACCCTCTCCAGGTCAGCATTTATTGTACTCTCCAGGTCATTGTTTATTTTATTCTCCATGTCAGTATGTATTACTCTCTCCAGCTCAGTATTTATTGTACTCTCCAGGTCAGTATTTATTGTCCTGTCCAGGTCAGTATTTATTATTCTATCCAGGTCAGCATTTATTGTACTCTCCAAGTCACTATTAATTGTTCTCTCCTGGTCAGTATTTATTGTACTCTCCAATTCAGTTTTTATTGTACTCTCCAGGTCAGTATTTATTGTACTCTCCAGGTCAGTATTTATTGCACTCTCCAGGTCAGTACTTAATGAACTCTACCGGTCAGTATGTATTACCCTCTCCAGGTCAGTATTGATTGTACTCTCCAGGTCAGTATTTATTACCCTCTCCAGGTCAGCATTTATTGTACTCTCCAGGTCAGTATTTATTGTACTCTCCAGGTCAGTATTTATTGTACTCTCCAGGTCAGTATTTATTGTACTCTCCAGGTCAGTATTTATTGCACTCTCCAGGTCAGTACTTATTGAACTCTACAGGTCAGTATTTATTACCCTCTCCAGGTCAGTATTGATTGTACTCTCCAGGTCAGTATTTATTGTACTCTCCAGGTCAGTATTTATTGTACTCTCCAGGTCTATATGTATTGTACTCTCCAGGTCAGCGTTTATTGTACTCTCCAGGTCAGTATTTATTACCTTCTCCAGGTTAGTATTTATTGTTGTCTGCAGGTCAGTATTTATTGTACTCTCCAGATTAGTATTTATTGTTCTCTCCAGGTCAGTATTTATTGTAATCTCCAGGTCATTATTTATTTTACTCTCCAGGGCAGTATTTATTGTACTCTCCAGGTCAATATTTATTGTACTCTACAGGTCAGTATTTATTGTACTCTCCAGGTCAGTATTTATTATCCACTCCAGGTCAGTATTTATTCTACTCTACATGTCAGAATTTATTGTACTCTCCAGGTAAGTATTTATTGTACTCTCCAGGTCAGTATTTAATGTTCTCGCCAGGTCAGTATTTATGCCCTATCCAGGCCAGTATTTATTGTACTCTCCAGATCAGTATTTATTGTACTCTCCGGGTTAGTATTTATTGCCCTCTCCAGGTTAGTATTTATTGTGCTCCCAGGTCAGTACTTAATGTACTCTCCAGGTCAGTATTCATTGTATTCTCCAGGTCAATATTTATTGTACTCTCCAGGTCAGTATTTATTGTACTCTCCAGGTCAGCATTTATTGTACTCTCCAGGTCAGTATTTATTACCCTCTCCAGGTCAGTATTTATTGTACTCTCCATGTAAGTATTTAAACCACCTCCAGGTCAGTATTTATTACCCTCTCCAGGTCAGTATTTATTGTACTCTCCAGGTCAGTACTTATTACCCTCTCCAGGTCAGCATTTATTGTACTCTCCAGGTCAGTATTTATTGTACTCTCCAGGTCAGTATTTATTGTACTCTCCAGGTCAGTATTTATTGCACTCTCCAGGTCAGTAGTTATTGTACTCTACAGGTCAGTATTTATTACCCTCTCCAGGTCAGTATTGATTGTACTCTCCAGGTCAGTATTTATTGTACTCTCCAGGTCAGTATTTATTGTACTCTCCGGGTTAGTATTTATTGCCCTCTCCAGGTTAGTATTTATTGTACTCCCATGTCAGTACTTAATGTACTCTCCAGGTCAGTATTCATTGTACTCTCCAGGTCAATATTTATTGTACTCTCCAGGTCAGTATTTATTGTACTCTCCAGGTCAGCATTTATTGTACTCTCCAGGTCAGTATTTATTACCCTCTCCAGGTCAGTATTTATTGTACTCTCCAGGTCTGTATTTATTACTCTCTCCAGGTCAGTATTTATTATCCTCTCCAAGTCAGTATTTATTCTACTACACATGTCAGTATTTATTGTACTCTGCATGTCAGTATATATTGTACTCTCCAGGTCAGTTTTTATTGTGCTTTCCAGGTCAGTATTTATTGCACTCTCCAGGTCAGTATTTATTGTACTCTCCAGGTCAGTATTTATTGTAATTTCCAGGTAAGTATTTATTGTACTCTCCAGGTCAGTATTTATTGTACTCTCCAGGTCAGTATTTATTACCCTCTCCAGGTCAGCATTGATTGTACTCTCCAGGTCAGTATTTATTGTACTCTCCATGTCAGTATGTATTACTCTCTCCAGGTCAGTATTTATTGTACTCTCCAGTTCAGTATTTATTGTCCTCTCCAGGTCAGTATTTATTACCCTCTCCAGATCAGTATTTATTACCCTCTCCATGTCAGTATTTTTTGTACTCTCCAGGTCAGTATTTATTACCCTCTCCAGGTCAGCATTGATTGTACCCTCCAGGTCTGTATTTATTGTACTCTCCAGGTCTGTATTTATTGTACTCTCCAGGTCAGTGTTTATTGTACTCTCCATGTCAGTATGTATTACTCTCTCCAGGTCAGTATTTATTGTACTCTCCAGGTCAGTATTTATTGTACTCTCCAGGTCAGTATTTATTACCCTCTCCAGGTCAGTATTTATTGTACTCCCCATGTCAGTATTTATTGTACTCTCCAGGTCAGTTTTTATTGTACTCTCCAGGTCTGTATTTATTGTTCTCTCCAGGTCAGTATTTATTGTACTCTCCATATATGTATTTATTGTACTCTCCAGGTAAGTATTTATTGTACTCTCCAGGTCAGTATTTATTGTACTCTCCAGGTCAGTATTTATTACCCTCTCCAGGTCAGCATTTATTGTACTCTCCAGGTCAGTATTTATTGTACTCTCCATGTCTGTATTTATTGTACTCTCCAGGTCATTGTTTATTTTATTCTCCATGTCAGTATGTATTACTCTCTCCAGCTCAGTATTTATTGTACTCTCCAGGTCAGTATTTATTGTCCTGTCCAGGTCAGTATTTATTATTCTATCCAGGTCAGCATTTATTGTACTCTCCAAGTCACTATTAATTGTTCTCTCCTGGTCAGTATTTATTGTACTCTCCAATTCAGTTTTTATTGTACTCTCCAGGTCAGTATTTATTGTACTCTCCAGGTCAGTATTTATTGCACTCTCCAGGTCAGTACTTAATGAACTCTACCGGTCAGTATGTATTACCCTCTCCAGGTCAGTATTGATTGTACTCTCCAGGTCAGTATTTATTACCCTCTCCAGGTCAGCATTTATTGTACTCTCCAGGTCAGTATTTATTGTACTCTCCAGGTCAGTATTTATTGTACTCTCCAGGTCAGTATTTATTGTACTCTCCAGGTCAGTATTTATTGCACTCTCCAGGTCAGTACTTATTGAACTCTACAGGTCAGTATTTATTACCCTCTCCAGGTCAGTATTGATTGTACTCTCCAGGTCAGTATTTATTGTACTCTCCAGGTCAGTATTTATTGTACTCTCCAGGTCTATATGTATTGTACTCTCCAGGTCAGCGTTTATTGTACTCTCCAGGTCAGTATTTATTACCTTCTCCAGGTTAGTATTTATTGTTGTCTGCAGGTCAGTATTTATTGTACTCTCCAGATTAGTATTTATTGTTCTCTCCAGGTCAGTATTTATTGTAATCTCCAGGTCATTATTTATTTTACTCTCCAGGGCAGTATTTATTGTACTCTCCAGGTCAATATTTATTGTACTCTCCAGGTCAGTATTTATTGTACTCTCCAGGTCAGTATTTATTATCCACTCCAGGTCAGTATTTATTCTACTCTACATGTCAGAATTTATTGTACTCTCCAGGTAAGTATTTATTGTACTCTCCAGGTCAGTATTTAATGTTCTCGCCAGGTCAGTATTTATGCCCTATCCAGGCCAGTATTTATTGTACTCTCCAGATCAGTATTTATTGTACTCTCCGGGTTAGTATTTATTGCCCTCTCCAGGTTAGTATTTATTGTGCTCCCAGGTCAGTACTTAATGTACTCTCCAGGTCAGTATTCATTGTATTCTCCAGGTCAATATTTATTGTACTCTCCAGGTCAGTATTTATTGTACTCTCCAGGTCAGCATTTATTGTACTCTCCAGGTCAGTATTTATTACCCTCTCCAGGTCAGTATTGATTGTACTCTCCATGTAAGTATTTAAACCACCTCCAGGTCAGTATTTATTACCCTCTCCAGGTCAGTATTTATTTTACTCCCCAAGTCAGTATTTATTTTACTACACAGGTCAGTATTTATTATACTCTCCAGGTCAGTAATTATTGTACTCTCCAGGTCAGTATTTATTGCCATCTCCAGGCCATTATTTTTTGTACTCTTCTATTCAGTATTTATTGTAAACTCCAGGTCAGAATTTGTTGTACTCTCCAGGTCTGTATTTATTACCCTCTCCAGGTCAGTATTTATTGTACTCTCCAGGTCTGTATGTATTACTCTCTCCAGCTCAGTATTTATTGTACTCTCCAGGTCAGTATTTATTGTCCTGTCCAGGTCAGTATTTATTATTCTATCCAGGTCAGTATTTATTGTACTCTCCAAGTCACTATTAATTGTTCTCTCCTGGTCAGTATTTATTGTACTCTCCAATTCAGTTTTTATTGTACTCTCCAGGTCAGTATTTATTGTACTCTCCAAGTCAGTATTTATTGTACTCTCCAGGTCAGTATTTATTGTACTCTCCAGGTCAGTATTTATTACCCTCTCCAGGTCAGCATTTATTGTACTCTCCAGGTCAGTATTTATTGTACTCTCCAGGTCCGTATTTATTGTACTCTCCAGGTCAGTATTTATTGCACTCTCCAGGTCAGTATTTATTGTTCTCTCCAGGTCAGTATTTATTGTAATCTCCAGGTCATTATTTATTCTACTCTCCAGGGCAGTATTTATTGTACTCTCCAGGTCATTATTTATTGTACTCTCCAGGTCAGTATTTATTGTACTCTCCAGGTCAGTATTTATTATCCACTCCAGGTCAGTATTTATTGTACTCTCCAGGTCAGTATTTATTGTACTCTCCAGGTCTATATTGATTGTACTCTCCAGGTCAGCGTTTATTGTAATCTCCAGGTCAGTATTTATTACCTTCTCCAGGTTAGTATTTATTGCTCTCTCCAGGTCAGTATTTATTGTACTCTGCAGATCAGTATTTATTGTTCTCTCCAGGTCAGTATTTATTGTAATCTCCAGGTCATTTTTTATTCTCCTCTCCAGGGCAGTATTTATTGTACTCTCCAGGTCATTATTTATTGTACTCTCGAGGTCAGTATTTATTGTACTCTCCAGGTCAGTATTTATTATTCACTCCAGGTCAGTATTTATTGTACTCTCCATGTCAGAATTTATTGTACTCTCCAGGTCAGTATTTATTGTACTCTCCAGGTCAGTATTTAATGTTCTCTCCAGGTCAGTATTTATGCCCTATCCAGGCCAGTATTTATTGTACTCTCCAGGTCAGTATATTTTGTACTCTCCGCGTTAGTATTTATTGCCCTCTCCAGGTTAGTATTTATTATACTCCCAGTTCAGTACTTAATGTACTCTCCAGGTCAGTATTCATTGTACTCTCCAGGTCAATATTTATTGTACTCTCCAGGCCAGTATTTATTGTACTCTCCAGTTCAGCATTTATTGTACTCTCCAGGTCAGTATTTATTACATTCTCCAGGTCAGTATTTATTGTACTCTCCAGGAAAGTATTTAAAACCCCCTCCAGGTCAGTATTTATTGTCCTGTCCAGGTCAGTATTTATTATTCTATCCAGGTCAGTATTTATTGTACTCTCCAAGTCACTATTAATTGTTCTCTCAAGATCAGTATTTATTGTACTCTCCAATTCAGTTTTTATTGTACTATCCAGGTCAGTTTTTATTGTACTCTCCAGGTCAGTATTTATTGTACTCTCCAGGTCAGTATTTATTGTACTCTGCTGGTCATTATGTATTATACTCTCCAGATAAGTATTTATTACCCTCTCCATGTCAGTATTTATTACCCGCTCCAGGTCTGTATTTATGGTACTCTCCAGGTCAGTATTTATTGCACTATCCAAGTCACTATTTGTTGTACTCTCCAGGTCAGTATTTATTGTTCCCTCCAGGTCAGTATTTATTGTACTCTCCAGAGAGCGTTTATTGTACTCTCCAGGTCAGTATTTATTACCTTCTCCAGGTTAGTATTTATTGTTCTCTGCAGGTCAGTATTTATTGTACTCTCCAGATTAGTATTTATTGTTCTCTCCAGGTCAGTATTTATTGTAATCTCCAGGTCATTATTTATTCTACTCTCCAGGGCAGTATTTATTGTACTCTCCAGGTCAGTATTTATTCTACTCTCCATGTCAGAATTTATTGTACTCTCCAGGTCAGTATTTATTGTACTCTCCAGGTCAGTATTTAATGTTCTCTCCAGGTCAGTATTTATGCCCTATCCAGGCCAGTATTTATTGTACTCTCCAGATCAGTATTTATTGTAATCTCCGGGTTAGTATTTATTGCCCTCTCCAGGTTAGTATTTATTACCCTCTCCAGGTCAGCATTTATTGCACTCTCCAGGTCAGTATTTATTGTACTCTCCAGGTCTGTATTTATTGTACTCTCCAGGTCAGTGTTTATTGTATTCTCCATGTCAGTATGTATTACTCTCTCCAGCTCAGTATTTGTTGTACTCTCCAGGTCAGTATTTATTGACCTGTCCAGGTCAGTATTTATTATTCTATCCAGGTCAGTATTTATTGTACTCTCCAAGTCACTATTAATTGTTCTCTCCTGGTCAGTATTTATTGTACTCTCCAATTCAGTTTTTATTGTACTCTCCAGGTCAGTATTTATTGTACTCTCCAGGTCAGTATTTATTACCCTCTCCATGTCAGCATTTATTGTACTCTCCAGATCAGTATTTATTGTACTCTCCAGATCAGTATTTATTGTACTCTCCAGGTCAGTATTTATTGTACTCTCCAGGTCAGTATTTATTGCACTCTCCAGGTCAGTATTTATTGAAATCTACAGGTCACTATTTATTACCCTCTCCAGGTCAGAATTGATTGTACTCTCCAGGTCAGTATTTATTGTACTCTCCAGGTCAGTATTTATTGTACTCTCCAGTTCTATATTTATTGTACTCTCCGCGTTAGTATTTATTGCCATCTCCACGTTAGTATTTATTATACTCCCAGTTCAGTACTTAATGTACTCTCCAGGTCAGTATTCATTGTACTCTCCAGGTCAATATTTATTGTACTCTCCAGGCCAGTATTTATTGTACTCTCCAGTTCAGCATTTATTGTACTCTCCATCTCAGTATTTATTACATTCTCCAGGTCAGTATTTATTGTACTCTCCAGGAAAGTATTTAAAACCCCCTCCAGGTCAGTATTTATTGTCCTGTCCAGGTCAGTATTTATTATTCTATCCAGGTCAGTATTTATTGTACTCTCCAAGTCACTATTAATTGTTCTCTCCAGATCAGTATTTATTGTACTCTCCAATTCAGTTTTTATTGTACTATCCAGGTCAGTTTTTATTGTACTCTCCAGGTCAGTATTTATTGTACTCTCCAGGTCAGTATTTATTGTACTCTGCTGGTCATTATGTATTATACTCTCCAGATAAGTATGTATTACCCTCTCCATGTCAGTATTTATTACCCGCTCCAGGTCTCTATTTATGGTACTCTCCAGGTCAGTATTTATTGCACTATCCAAGTCACTATTTGTTGTACTCTCCAGGTCAGTATTTATTGTTCCCTCCAGGTCAGTATTTATTGTACTCTCCAGGTCAGTATTTATTGTACTCCCAGGTCAGTACTTAATGTACTCTCCAGGTCAGTATTCATTGTATTCTACAGGTCAATATTTATTGTACTCTCCAGGTCAGTATTTATTGTACTCTCCAGGTCAGCATTTATTGTACTCTCCAGGTCAGTATTTATTACCCTCTCCAGGTCAGTATTTATTGTACTCTCCAGGTAAGTATTTAAAACCACCTCCAGGTCAGTATTTATTACCCTCTCCAGGTCCATATTTATTTTACTCCCCAAGTCAGTATTTATTTTACTACACAGGTCAGTATTTATTATACTCTCCAGGTCAGTAATTATTGTACTCTCCAGGTCAGTATTTATTGCCGTCTCCAGGCCATTATTTATTGTACTCTTCCATTCAGTATTTATTGTAAACTCCAGGTCAGAATTTTTTGTACTCTCCAGGTCTGTATTTATTACCCTCTCCAGGTCAGTATTTATTGTACTCTCCAGGTCTGTATTTATTACTCTCTCCAGGTCAGTATTTATTACTCTCTCCAGGTCAGTATTTATTATCCTCTCCAGGTCAGTATTTATTGTACTCCACATGTCAGTATTTATTGTAGTCTCCATGTCAGTATTTATTGCAGTCTCCAGTTCAGTTTTTATTGTGCTCTCCAGGTCAGTATTTATTGTTCTCTCCAGGTCAGTGTTTATTATACTCTCCATGTCAATATGTATTACTCTCTCCAGGTCAGTATTTATTGTACTCTCCAGGTCAGTATTTATTGTCCTCTCCAGGTCAGTATTTATTACCCTCTGCAGGTCAGTATTTATTACCCTCTCCATGTAAGTATTTTTTGTACTCTCCAAGTCTGTATTTATTACCCTCTCCAGGTCAGTATTTATTGTACTCTCCAGGTCTGTATTTATTACTCTCTCCAGGTCAGTATTTATTACCCTCTCCAGGTCAGTATTTATTGTACTCGCCATGTCAGTATTTATTGTACTCTCCAGGTCAGTTTTTATTGTACTCTCCAGGTCTGTATTTATTGTTCTCTCCAGGTCAGTATTTATTGTACTCTCCAGGTCAGTATTTATTGTACTCTCCAGGTAAGTATTTATTGTACTCTCCAGGTCAGTATTTATTGTACTCTCCAGGTCAGTATTTATTACCCTCTCCAGGTCAGCATTTATTGCACTCTCCAGGTCAGTATTTATTGTACTCTCCAGGTCTGTATTTATTGTACTCTCCAGGTCAGTGTTTATTGTATTCTCCATGTCAGTATGTATTACTCTCTCCAGCTCAGTATTTGTTGTACTCTCCAGGTCAGTATTTATTGTCCTGCCCAGGTCAGTATTTATTATTCTATCCAGGTCAGTATTTATTGTAATCTCCAAGTCACTATAAATTGTTCTCTCCTGGTCAGTATTTATTGTACTCTCCAATTCAGTTTTTATTGTACTCTCCAGGTCAGTATTTATTGTACTCTCCAGGTCAGTATTTATTACCCTCTCCAGGTCAGCATTTATTGTACTCTCCAGGTCAGTATTTATTGTACTCTCCAGATCAGTATTTATTGTACTCTCCAGTTCAGTATTTATTGTACTCTCCAGGTCAGTATTTATTGCACTCTCAAGGTCAGTATTTATTGAAATCTACAGGTCAGTATTTATTACCCTCTCCAGGTCAGAATTGATTGTACTCTCCAGGTCAGTATTTATTGTACTCTCCAGGTCAGTATTTATTGTACTCTCCAGGTCTATATTTATTGTACTCTCCGCGTTAGTATTTATTGCCCTCTCCAGGTTTGTATTTATTATACTCCCAGTTCAGTACTTAATGTACTCTCCAGGTCAGTATTGATTGTACTCTCCAGGTCAATATTTATTGTACTCTCCAGGCCAGTATTTATTGTACTCTCCAGTTCAGCATTTATTGTACTCTCCATCTCAGTATTTATTACATTCTCCAGGTCAGTATTTATTGTACTCTCCAGGAAAGTATTTAAAACCCCCTCCAGGTCAGTATTTATTGTCCTGTCCAGGTCAGTATTTATTATTCTATCCAGGTCAGTATTTATTGTACTCTCCAAGTCACTATTAATTGTTCTCTCCAGATCAGTATTTATTGTACTCTCCAATTCAGTTTTTATTGTACTATCCAGGTCAGTTTTTATTGTACTCTCCAGGTCAGTATTTATTGTACTCTCCAGGTCAGTATTTGTTGTACTCTGCTGGTCATTATGTATTATACTCTCCAGATAAGTATGTATTACACTCTCCATGTCAGTATTTATTACCTGCTCCAGGTCTCTATTTATGGTACTCTCCAGGTCAGTATTTATTGCACTATCCAAGTCACTATTTGTTGTACTCTCCAGGTCAGTATTTATTGTTCCCTCCAGGTCAGTATTTATTCTACTCTCCATGTCAGAATTTATTGTACTCTCCAGGTCAGTATTTATTGTACTCTCCAGGTCAGTATTTAATGTTCTCTCCAGGTCAGTATTTATGCCATATCCAGGCCAGTATTTATTGTACTCTCCAGATCAGTATTTATTGTACTCTCCGGGTTAGTATTTATTGCCCTCTCCAGGTTAGTATTTATTGTACTCCCAGGTCAGTACTTAATGTACTCTCCAGGTCAGTATTCATTGTATTCTACAGGTCAATATTTATTGCACTCTCCAGGTCAGTATTTATTGTACTCTCCAGGTCAGCATTTATTGTACTCTCCAGGTCAGTATTTATTACCCTCTCCAGGTCAGTATTTATTGTACTCTCCAGGTAAGTATTTAAAACCACCTCCAGGTCAGTATTTATTACCCTCTCCAGGTCAGTATTTATTTTACTCCCCAAGTCAGTATTTATTTTACTACACAGGTCAGTATTTATTATACTCTCCAGGTCAGTAATTATTGTACTCTCCAGGTCAGTATTTATTGCCGTCTCCAGGCCATTATTTATTGTACTCTTCTATTCAGAATTTATTGTAAACTCCAGGTCAGAATTTGTTGTACTCTCCAGGTCTGTATTTATTACCCTCTCCAGGTCAGTATTTATTGTACTCTCCAGGTCTGTATTTATTACTCTCTCCAGGTCAGTATTTATTATCCTCTCCAGGTCAGTATTTATTGTACTCCTCATGTCAGTATTTATTGTAGTCTCCATGTCAGTATTTATTGCAGTCTCCAGGTCAGTTTTTATTGTGCTCTCCAGGTCAGTATTTATTGTTCTCTCCAGGTCAGTATTTATTGTACTCTCCAGGTCAGTATTTATTGTACTCTCCAGGTAAGTATTTATTGTACTCTCCAGGTCAGTATTTATTGTACTCTCCAGGTCAGTATTTATTACCCTCTCCAGGTCAGCATTTATTGTACTCTCCATGTCAGTATTTATTGTACTCTCCAGGTCTGTATTTATTGTACTCTCCAGGTCAGTGTTTATTATACTCTCCATGTCAATATGTATTACTCTCTCCAGGTCAGTATTTATTGTACTCTCCTGATCAGTATTTATTGTCCTCTCCAGGTCAGTATTTATTACTCTCTACAGGTCAGTATTTATTACCCTCTCCATGTAAGTATTTTTTGTACTCTCCAAGTCTGTATTTATTACCCTCTCCAGGTCAGTATTTATTGTACTCTCCAGGTCTGTATTTATTACTCTCTCCAGGTCAGTATTTATTACCCTCTCCAGGTCAGTATTTATTGTACTCCCCATGTCAGTATTTATTGTACTCTCCAGGTCAGTTTTTATTGTACTCTACAGGTCTGTATTTATTGTTCTCTCCAGGTCAGTATTTATTGTACTCTCCAGGTCAGTATTTATTGTACTCTCCAGGTAAGTATTTATTGTACTCTCCAGGTCAGTATTTATTATATCTCCAGGTCAGTATTTATTACCCTCTCCAGGTCAGCATTTATTGCACTCTCCAGGTCAGTATTTATTGTACTCTCCAGGTCTGTATTTATTGTACTCTCCAGGTCAGTGTTTATTGTATTCTCCATGTCAGTATGTATTACTCTCTCCAGCTCAGTATTTGTTGTACTCTCCAGGTCAGTATTTATTGTCCTGTCCAGGTCAGTATTTATTATTCTATCCAGGTCAGTATTTATTGTACTCTCCAAGTCACTATTAATTGTTCTCTCCTGGTCAGTATTTATTGTACTCTCCAATTCAGTTTTTATTGTACTCTCCAGGTCAGTATTTATTGTACTCTCCAAGTCAGTATTTATTGTACTCTCCAGGTCAGTATTTATTGTACTCTCCAGGTCAGTATTTATTACCCTCTCCAGGTCAGTATTTATTGTACTCTCCAGGTCAGTATTTATTGTACTCTCCAGGTCAGTATTTATTGCACTCTCCAGGTCAGTATTTATTGAAATCTACAGGTCAGTATTTATTACCCTCTCCAGGTCAGTATTGATTGTACTCTCCAGGTCAGTATTTATTGTACTCTCCAGGTCAGTATTTATTGCACTCTCCAGGTCTATATTTATTGTACTCTCCAGGTCAGCGTTTATTGTACTCTCCAGGTCAGTATTTATTACCTTCTCCAGGTTAGTATTTATTGTTCTCTCCAGGTCAGTATTTATTGTACTCTCCAGGTCAGTATTTATTGTTCTCTCCAGGTCAGTATTTATTGTAATCTCCAGATTATTATTTATTCTACTCTCCAGGGCAGTATTTATTGTACTCTCCAGGTCATTATTTATTGTACTCTCCAGGTCAGTATTTATTGTACTCTCCAGGTCAGTATTTATTATCCACTCCAGGTCAGTATTTATTGTACTCTCCAGGTCAGTATGTATTGTACTCTCCAGGTCTATATTTATTGTACTCTCCAGGTCAGCGTTTATTGTAATCTCCAGGTCAGTATTTATTACCTTCTCCAGGTTAGTATTTATTGTTCTCTCCAGGTCAGTATTTATTGTACTCTCCAGATCAGTATTTATTGTTCTCTCCAGGTCAGTATTTATTGTAATCTCCAGGTCATTATTTATTCTCCTCTCCAGGGCAGTATTTATTGTACTCTCCAGGTCATTATTTATTGTACTCTCCAGGTCAGTATTTATTGTACTCTCCAGGTCAGTATTTATTATCCACTCCAGGTCAGTATTTATTGTACTCTCCATGTCAGAATTTACTGTACTCTCCAGGTCAGTATTTATTGTACTCTCCAGGTCAGTATTTAATGTTCTCTCCAGGTCAGTATTTATACCCTATCAGGCCAGTATTTATTGTACTCTCCAGGTCAGTTTTTTTTGTACTCTCCGCGTTAGTATTTATTGCCCTCTCCAGGTTAGTATTTATTATACTCCCAGTTCAGTACTTAATGTACTCTCCAGGTCAGTATTCATTGTACTCTCCAGGTCAATATTTATTGTACTCTCCAGGCCAGTATTTATTGTACTCTCCAGTTCAGCATTTATTGTACTCTCCAGGTCAGTATTTATTACATTCTCCAGGTCAGTATTTATTGTACTCTCCAGGAAAGTATTTAAAACCCCCTCCAGGTCAGTATTTATTGTCCTGTCCAGGTCAGTATTTATTATTCTATCCAGGTCAGTATTTATTGTACTCTCCAAGTCACTATTAATTGTTCTCTCCAGATCAGTATTTATTGTACTCTCCAATTCAGTTTTTATTGTACTATCCAGGTCAGTTTTTATTGTACTCTCCAGGTCAGTATTTATTGTACTCTCCAGGTCAGTATTTATTGTACTCTGCTGGTCATTATGTATTATACTCTCCAGATAAGTATTTATTACCCTCTCCATGTCAGTATTTATTACCCGCTCCAGTTCTGTATTTATCGTACTCTCCAGTTCAGTAATTATTGCACTATCCAAGTCACTATTTGTTGTACTCTCCAGGTCAGTATTTATTGTTCCCTCCAGGTCAGTATTTATTGTACTCTCCAGGTCAGTATTTATTGTACTCTCCAGGTCAGTATTTATTGCCCTCTCCAGGTCAGTATTTATTGAACTCTCCAGGTCAGTTTTTATTGTGCTCTCCAGGTCAGTATTTTTTGTATTCTCCAGGTCAGTATTTATTTTACTATCCAGGTCAGTATTTATTGTACTCCCAAGGTCAGTATTTATTACCCTCCACAGGTCAGTATTTATTTTTCTCCCCAGGTCAATATTTATTGTACCCTCCAGGTCAGTATTTATTGCACTTACCAGGTCTGTATTTATTGTACTCTCCAGTTCAGTATTTATTGCCCTCTCCAGGTCAGTATTTATTGTACTCACCTGGTCAGTATTTATTGTAATCTCCAAGTCAGTATTAATTGTACTCTCTAGGTCAGTATTCTTTGTACTCTCCACGTCGGTATGTATTGTACTCTCCAGGTCAATAGTTATTGCCCTCTCCTGGTCAGAATTTATTGTATTCTCCAGGTCAGTATTTATTTTACTCTCTACTTCAGTATTTTTGTTCACCCCAGGTCAGTATGTATTGCCCTCTCCAGGTCAGTATTTATTTTACTCTCCAGGTCAGTATTTATTTTACTCTCCAGGTCAGTATTTATTCTAATCTCCAGTTCTGTATTTATTGTACTCTCAAGGTCAGTATATATTGTACTCTCCAGGTCAGTATTTATTGTACTCTCCAGGTCAGTATTTATTAACCACTCCATGTCAGTATTTATTGCACTCTCCAGGTCAGTATTTATTGTGCTCTCCAGGTCAGTATTTATTGTACTCTCCAGGTCAGTATTTATTATCCACTCCAGGTCAGTATTTATTCTACTCTCCATGTCAGAATTTATTGTACTCTCCAGGTCAGTATTTATTGTACGCTCCAGGTCAGTATTTAATGTTCTCTCCAGGTCAGTATTTATGCCCTATCCAGGCCAGTATTTATTGTACTCTCCAGATCAGTATTTATTGTACTCTCCGGGTTAGTATTTATTGCCCTCTCCAGGTTAGTATTTATTGTACTCCCAGGTCAGTACTTAATGTACTCTCCAGGTCAGTATTCATTGTATTCTACAGGTCAATATTTATTGCACTCTCCAGGTCAGTATTTATTGTACTCTCCAGGTCAGCATTTATTGTACTCTCCAGGTCAGTATTTATTACCCTCTCCAGGTCAGTATTTATTGTACTCTCCAGGTAAGTATTTAAAACCACCTCCAGGTCAGTATTTATTACCCTCTCCAGGTCAGTATTTATTTTACTCCCCAAGTCAGTATTTATTTTACTACACAGGTCAGTATTTATTGTACTCTCCAGGTCAGTATTTATTGTACTCTGCTGGTCATTATGTATTATACTCTCCAGATAAGTATTTATTACCCTCTCCATGTCAGTATTTATTACCCGCTCCAGTTCTGTATTTATGGTACTCTCCAGTTCAGTAATTATTGCACTATCCAAGTCACTATTTGTTGTACTCTCCAGGTCAGTATTTATTGTTCCCTCCAGGTCAGTATTTATTGTACTCTCCAGGTCAGTATTTATTGTACTCTCCAGGTCAGTATTTATTGCCCTCTCCAGGTCAGTATTTATTGAACTCTCCAGGTCAGTTTTTATTGTGCTCTCCAGGTCAGTATTTTTTGTATTCTCCAGGTCAGTATTTATTTTACTATCCAGGTCAGTATTTATTGTACTCCCAAGGTCAGTATTTATTACCCTCCACAGGTCAGTATTTATTTTTCTCCCCAGGTCAATATTTATTGTACCCTCCAGGTCAGTATTTATTGCACTTACCAGGTCTGTATTTATTGTACTCTCCAGTTCAGTATTTATTGCCCTCTCCAGGTCAGTATTTATTGTACTCACCTGGTCAGTATTTATTGTAATCTCCAAGTCAGTATTAATTGTACTCTCTAGGTCAGTATTCTTTGTACTCTCCACGTCGGTATGTATTGTACTCTCCAGGTCAATAGTTATTGCCCTCTCCTGGTCAGAATTTATTGTATTCTCCAGGTCAGTATTTATTTTACTCTCTACTTCAGTATTTTTGTTCACCCCAGGTCAGTATGTATTGCCCTCTCCAGGTCAGTATTTATTTTACTCTCCAGGTCAGTATTTATTTTACTCTCTAGGTCAGTATTTATTCTACTCTCCAGTTCTGTATTTATTGTACTCTCAAGGTCAGTATATATTGTACTCTCCAGGTCAGTATTTATTGTACTCTCCAGGTCAGTATTTATTAACCACTCCATGTCAGTATTTATTGCACTCTCCAGGTCAGTATTTATTGTACTCTCCAGGTCAGTATTTATTGTACTCTCCAGGTCAGTATTTATTATCCACTCCAGGTCAGTATTTATTCTACTCTCCATGTCAGAATTTATTGTACTCTCCAGGTCAGTATTTATTGTACGCTCCAGGTCAGTATTTAATGTTCTCTCCAGGTCAGTATTTATGCCCTATCCAGGCCAGTATTTATTGTACTCTCCAGATCAGTATTTATTGTACTCTCCGGGTTAGTATTTATTGCCCTCTCCAGGTTAGTATTTATTGTACTCCCAAGTCAGTACTTAATGTACTCTCCAGGTCAGTATTCATTGTATTCTACAGGTCAATATTTATTGCACTCTCCAGGTCAGTATTTATTGTACTCTCCAGGTCAGCATTTATTGTACTCTCCAGGTCAGTATTTATTACCCTCTCCAGGTCAGTATTTATTGTACTCTCCAGGTAAGTATTTAAAACCACCTCCAGGTCAGTATTTATTACCCTCTCCAGGTCAGTATTTATTTTACTCCCCAAGTCAGTATTTATTTTACTACACAGGTCAGTATTTATTGTACTCTCCAGGTCAGTATTTATTGTACTCTGCTGGTCATTATGTATTATACTCTCCAGATAAGTATTTATTACCCTCTCCATGTCAGTATTTATTACCCGCTCCAGTTCTGTATTTATGGTACTCTCCAGTTCAGTAATTATTGCACTATCCAAGTCACTATTTGTTGTACTCTCCAGGTCAGTATTTATTGTTCCCTCCAGGTCAGTATTTATTGTACTCTCCAGGTCAGTATTTATTGTACTCTCCAGGTCAGTATTTATTGCCCTCTCCAGGTCAGTATTTATTGAACTCTCCAGGTCAGTTTTTATTGTGCTCTCCAGGTCAGTATTTTTTGTATTCTCCAGGTCAGTATTTATTTTACTATCCAGGTCAGTATTTATTGTACTCCCAAGGTCAGGATTTATTACCCTCCACAGGTCAGTATTTATTTTTCTCCCCAGGTCAATATTTATTGTACTCTCCAGGTCAGTATTTATTGCACTTACCAGGTCTGTATTTATTGTACTCTCCAGTTCAGTATTTATTGCCCTCTCCAGGTCAGTATTTATTGTACTCACCTGGTCAGTATTTATTGTAATCTCCAAGTCAGTATTAATTGTACTCTCTAGGTCAGTATTCTTTGTACTCTCCACGTCGGTATGTATTGTACTCTCCAGGTCAATAGTTATTGCCCTCTCCTGGTCAGAATTTATTGTATTCTCCAGGTCAGTATTTATTTTACTCTCTACTTCAGTATTTTTGTTCACCCCAGGTCAGTATGTATTGCCCTCTCCAGGTCAGTATTTATTTTACTCTCCAGGTCAGTATTTATTTTACTCTCCAGGTCAGTATTTATTCTACTCTCCAGTTCTGTATTTATTGTACTCTCAAGGTCAGTATATATTGTACTCTCCAGGTCAGTATTTATTGTACTCTCCAGGTCAGTATTTATTATCCACTCCATGTCAGTATTTATTGCACTCTCCAGGTCAGTGTTTATTGTACTCTCCAGGTCAGTATTTATTGTACTCTCCAGGTCAGTATTTATTATCCACTCCAGGTCAGTATTTATTCTACTCTCCATGTCAGAATTTATTGTACTCTCCAGGTCAGTATTTATTGTACGCTCCAGGTCAGTATTTAATGTTCTCTCCAGGTCAGTATTTATGCCATATCCAGGCCAGTATTTATTGTACTCTCCAGATCAGTATTTATTGTACTCTCCGGGTTAGTATTTATTGCCCTCTCCAGGTTAGTATTTATTGTACTCCCAGGTCAGTACTTAATGTACTCTCCAGGTCAGTATTCATTGTATTCTACAGGTCAATATTTATTGCACTCTCCAGGTCAGTATTTATTGTACTCTCCAGGTAGCATTTATTGTACTCTCCAGGTCAGTATTTATTACCCTCTCCAGGTCAGTATTTATTGTACTCTCCAGGTAAGTATTTAAAACCACCTCCAGGTCAGTATTTATTACCCTCTCCAGGTCAGTATTTATTTTACTCCCCAAGTCAGTATTTATTTTACTACACAGGTCAGTATTTATTATACTCTCCAGGTCAGTAATTATTGTACTCTCCAGGTCAGTATTTATTGCCGTCTCCAGTCCATTATTTATTGTACTCTTCTATTCAGTATTTATTGTAAACTCCAGGTCAGAATTTTTTGTACTCTCCAGGTCTGTATTTATTAGCCTCTCCAGGTCAGTATTTATTGTACTCTCCAGGTCTGTATTTATTACTCTCTCCAGGTCAGTATTTATTATCCTCTCCAGGTCAGTATTTATTGTACTCCACATGTCAGTATTTATTGTAGTCTCCATGTCAGTATTTATTGCAGTCTCCAGGTCAGTTTTTATTGTGCTCTCCAGGTCAGTATTTATTGTTCTCTCCAGGTCAGTATTTATTGTACTCTCCAGGTCAGTATTTATTGTACTCTCGAGGTAAGTATTTATTGTACTCTCCAGGTCAGTATTTATTGTACTCTCCAGGTCAGTATTTATTACCCTCTCCAGGTCAGCATTTATTGTACTCTCCAGGTCAGTATTTATTGTACTCTCCAGGTCTGTATTTATTGTACTCTCCAGGTCAGTGTTTATTATACTCTCCATGTCAATATGTATTACTCTCTCCAGGTCAGCATTTATTGTACTCTCCAGGTCAGTATTTATTGTACTCTCCAGGTCAGTATTTATTGTACTCTCCAGGTCAGTATTTATTGTACTCTCCAGGTCAGTATTTATTTTACTCTCCAGGTCAGTATTTATTTTACTCTCCAGGTCAGTATTTATTGTACTCTCCAGGTCAGTATTTATTACCCTCTCCAGGTCAGCATTTATTGTACTCTCCATGTCAGTATTTATTGTACTCTCCAGGTCTGTATTTATTGTACTCTCCAGGTCAGTGTTTATTATACTCTCCATGTCAATATGTATTACTCTCTCCAGGTCAGTATTTATTGTACTCTCCAGGTCAGTATTTATTGTCCTCTCCAGGTCAGTATTTATTACCCTCTACAGGTCAGTATTTATTACCCTCTCCATGTAAGTATTTTTTGTACTCTCCAAGTCTGTATTTATTACCCTCTCCAGGTCAGTATTTATTGTACTCTCCAGGTCTGTATTTATTACTCTCTCCAGGTCAGTATTTATTACCCTCTCCAGGTCAGTATTTATTGTACTCCCCATGTCAGTATTTATTGTACTCTCCAGGTCAGTTTTTATTGTACTCTACAGGTCTGTATTTATTGTTCTCTCCAGGTCAGTATTTATTGTACTCTCCAGGTCAGTATTTATTGTACTCTCCAGGTAAGTATTTATTGTACTCTCCAGGTCAGTATTTATTGTATCTCCAGGTCAGTATTTATTACCCTCTCCAGGTCAGCATTTATTGCACTCTCCAGGTCAGTATTTATTGTACTCTCCAGGTCTGTATTTATTGTACTCTCCAGGTCAGTGTTTATTGTATTCTCCATGTCAGTATGTATTACTCTCTCCAGCTCAGTATTTGTTGTACTCTCCAGGTCAGTATTTATTGTACTGTCCAGGTCAGTATTTATTATTCTATCCAGGTCAGTATTTATTGTACTCTCCAAGTCACTATTAATTGTTCTCTCCTGGTCAGTATTTATTGTACTCTCCAATTCAGTTTTTATTGTACTCTCCAGGTCAGTATTTATTGTACTCTCCAAGTCAGTATTTATTGTACTCTCCAGGTCAGTATTTATTGTACTCTCCAGGTCAGTATTTATTACCCTCTCCAGATCAGTATTTATTGTACTCTCCAGGTCAGTATTTATTGTACTCTCCAGGTCAGTATTTATTGCACTCTCCAGGTCAGTATTTATTGAAATCTACAGGTCAGTATTTATTACCTTCTCCAGGTTAGTATTTATTGTTCTCTCCAGGTCAGTATTTATTGTACTCTCCAAGTCAGTATTGATTGTACTCTCCAGGTCAGTATTTATTGTACTCTCCAGGTCAGTATTTATTGCACTCTCCAGGTCTATATTTATTGTACTCTCCAGGTCAGCGTTTATTGTACTCTCCAGGTCAGTATTTATTACCTTCTCCAGGTTAGTATTTATTGTTCTCTCTAGGTCAGTATTTATTGTACTCTCCAATTCAGTATTTATTGTTCTCTCCAGGTCAGTATTTATTGTAATCTCCAGGTTGTTATTTATTCTACTCTCCAGGGCAGTATTTATTGTACTCTCCAGGTCATTATTTATTGTACTCTCCAGGTCAGTATTTATTGTACTCTCCAGGTCAGTATTTATTATCCACTCCAGGTCAGTATTTATTGTACTCTCCAGGTCAGTATGTATTGTACTCTCCAGGTCTATATTTATTGTACTCTCCAGGTCAGCGTTTATTGTAATCTCCAGGTCAGTATTTATTACCTTCTCCAGGTTAGTATTTATTGTTCTCTCCAGGTCAGTATTTATTGTACTCTCCAGATCAGTATTTATTGTTCTCTCCAGGTCAGTATTTATTGTAATCTCCAGGTCATTATTTATTCTCCTCTCCAGGGCAGTATTTATTGTACTCTCCAGGTCATTATTTATTGTACTCTCCAGGTCAGTATTTATTGTACTCTCCAGGTCAGTATTTATTATCCACTCCAGGTCAGTATTTATTGTACTCTCCATGTCAGAATTTATTGTACTCTCCAGGTCAGTATATATTGTACTCTCCAGGTCAGCATTTAATGTTCTCTCCAGGTCAGTATTTATGCCCTATCAGGCCAGTATTTATTGTAGTCTCCAGGTCAGTTTTTTTTGTACTCTCCGCGTTAGTATTTATTGCCCTCTCCAGGTTAGTATTTATTATACTCCCAGTTCAGTACTTAATGTACTCTCCAGGTCAGTATTCATTGTAGTCTCCAGGTCAATATTTATTGTACTCTCCAGGCCAGTATTTATTGTACTCTCCAGTTCAGCATTTATTGTACTCTCCAGGTCAGTATTTATTACATTCTCCAGGTCAGTATTTATTGTACTCTCCAGGAAAGTATTTAAAACCCCCTCCAGGTCAGTATTTATTGTCCTGTCCAGGTCAGTATTTATTATTCTATCCAGGTCAGTATTTATTGTACTCTCCAAGTCACTATTAATTGTTCTCTCCAGATCAGTATTTATTGTACTCTCCAATTCAGTTTTTATTGTACTATCCAGGTCAGTTTTTATTGTACTCTCCAGGTCAGTATTTATTGTACTCTCCAGGTCAGTATTTATTGTACTCTGCTGGTCATTATGTATTATACTCTCCAGATAAGTATTTATTACCCTCTCCATGTCAGTATTTATTACCCGCTCCAGGTCTGTATTTATGGTACTCTCCAGGTCAGTATTTATTGCACTATCCAAGTCACTATTTGTTGTACTCTCCAGGTCAGTATTTATTGTTCCCTCCAGGTCAGTATTTATTGTACTCTCCAGGTCAGTATTTATTGTACTCTCCAGGTCAGTATTTATTGCCCTCTCCAGGTCAGTATTTATTGAACTCTCCAGGTCAGTTTTTATTGTGCTCTCCAGGTCAGTATTTTTTGTATTCTCCAGGTCAATATTTATTTTACTATACAGGTCAGTATTTATTGTACTCCCAAGGTCAGTATTTATTACCCTCTACAGGTCAGTATTTATTTTTCTCCCCAGGTCAATATTTATTGTACTCTCCAGGTCAGTATTTATTGCACTTACCAGGACTGTATTTATTGTACTCTCCAGTTCAGTATTTATTGCCCTCTCCAGGTCAGTATTTATTGTACTCACCTGGTCAGTATTTATTGTAATCTCCAAGTCAGTATTAATTGTACTCTCTAGGTCAGTATTCTTTGTACTCTCCACGTCGGTATGTATTTTACTCTCCAGGTCAATAGTTATTGCCCTCTCCTGGTCAGAATTTATTGTATTCTCCAGGTCAGTATTTATTTTACTCTCTACTTCAGTATTTTTGTTCACCCCAGGTCAGTATGTATTGCCCTCTCCAGGTCAGTATTTATTTTACTCTCCAGGTCAGTATTTATTTTACTCTCCAGGTCAGTATTTATTCTACTCTCCAGTTCTGTATTTATTGTACTCTCAAGGTCAGTATATATTGTACTCTCCAGGTCAGTATTTATTGTACTCTCCAGGTCAGTATTTATTCTACTCTCCACGTCTGTATTTATTGTACTCTCCAGGTCAGTATTTATTGTACTCTCCAGGCCAGTATTTATTGTACTCTCCAATTCAGTTTTTATTGTACTCTCCACGTCAGTATTTATTGTACTCTCCAGGTCAGTATTCATTGTACTCTCCATGTCAGTATTTATTGTACTCTCCAGGTCAGTATTTATTATCCACTCCAGGTCAGTATTTATTCTACTCTCCATGTCAGAATTTATTGTACTCTCCAGGTCAGTATTTATTGTACTCTCCAGGTCAGTATTTATTATCCACTCCAGGTCAGTATTTATTCTACTCTCCATGTCAGAATTTATTGTACTCTCCAGGTCAGTATTTATTATCCACTCCATGTCAGTATTTATTGTACTCTCCAGGTCAGTATTTATTGTACTCTCCAGGTCAGTATTTATTGTACTCTCCAGGTCAGTATTTATTATCCACTCCAGGTCAGTATTTATTCTACTCTCCATGTCAGAATTTATTGTACTCTCCAGGTCTGTATTTATTACTCTCTCCAGGTCAGTATTTATTATCCTCTCCAGGTCAGTATTTATTGTACTCCACATGTCAGTATTTATTGTAGTCTCCATGTCAGTATTTATTGCAGTCTCCAGGTCAGTTTTTATTGTGCTCTCCAGGTCAGTATTTATTGTTCTCTCCAGGTCAGTATTTATTGTACTCTCCAGGTCAGTATTTATTGTACTCTCGAGGTAAGTATTTATTGTACTCTCCAGGTCAGTATTTATTGTACTCTCCAGGTCAGTATTTATTACCCTCTCCAGGTCAGCATTTATTGTACTCTCCAGGTCAGTATTTATTGTACTCTCCAGGTCTGTATTTATTGTACTCTCCAGGTCAGTGTTTATTATACTCTCCATGTCAATATGTATTACTCTCTCCAGGTCAGCATTTATTGTACTCTCCAGGTCAGTATTTATTGTACTCTCCAGGTCAGTATTTATTGTACTCTCCAGGTCAGTATTTATTGTACTCTCCAGGTCAGTATTTATTTTACTCTCCAGGTCAGTATTTATTTTACTCTCCAGGTCAGTATTTATTGTACTCTCCAGGTCAGTATTTATTACCCTCTCCAGGTCAGCATTTATTGTACTCTCCATGTCAGTATTTATTGTACTCTCCAGGTCTGTATTTATTGTACTCTCCAGGTCAGTGTTTATTATACTCTCCATGTCAATAAGTATTACTCTCTCCAGGTCAGTATTTATTGTACTCTCCAGGTCAGTATTTATTGTCCTCTCCAGGTCAGTATTTATTACACTCTACAGGTCAGTATTTATTACCCTCTCCATGTAAGTATTTTTTGTACTCTCCAAGTCTGTATTTATTACCCTCTCCAGGTCAGTATTTATTGTACTCTCCAGGTCTGTATTTATTACTCTCTCCAGGTCAGTATTTATTACCCTCTCCAGGTCAGTATTTATTGTACTCCCCATGTCAGTATTTATTGTACTCTCCAGGTCAGTTTTTATTGTACTCTACAGGTCTGTATTTATTGTTCTCTCCAGGTCAGTATTTATTGTACTCTCCAGGTCAGTATTTATTGTACTCTCCAGGTAAGTATTTATTGTACTCTCCAGGTCAGTATTTATTGTATCTCCAGGTCAGTATTTATTACCCTCTCCAGGTCAGCATTTATTGCACTCTCCAGGTCAGTATTTATTGTACTCTCCAGGTCTGTATTTATTGTACTCTCCAGGTCAGTGTTTATTGTATTCTCCATGTCAGTATGTATTACTCTCTCCAGCTCAGTATTTGTTGTACTCTCCAGGTCAGTATTTATTGTACTGTCCAGGTCAGTATTTATTATTCTATCCAGGTCAGTATTTATTGTACTCTCCAAGTCACTATTAATTGTTCTCTCCTGGTCAGTATTTATTGTACTCTCCAATTCAGTTTTTATTGTACTCTCCAGGTCAGTATTTATTGTACTCTCCAAGTCAGTATTTATTGTACTCTCCAGGTCAGTATTTATTGTACTCTCCAGGTCAGTATTTATTACCCTCTCCAGATCAGTATTTATTGTACTCTCCAGGTCAGTATTTATTGTACTCTCCAGGTCAGTATTTATTGCACTCTCCAGGTCAGTATTTATTGAAATCTACAGGTCAGTATTTATTACCCTCTCCAGGTCAGTATTGATTGTACTCTCCAGGTCAGTATTTATTGTACTCTCCAGGTCAGTATTTATTGCACTCTCCAGGTCTATATTTATTGTACTCTCCAGGTCAGCGTTTATTGTACTCTCCAGGTCAGTATTTATTACCTTCTCCAGGTTAGTATTTATTGTTCTCTCCAGGTCAGTATTTATTGTACTCTCCAATTCAGTATTTATTGTTCTCTCCAGGTCAGTATTTATTGTAATCTCCAGGTTGTTATTTATTCTACTCTCCAGGGCAGTATTTATTGTACTCTCCAGGTCATTATTTATTGTACTCTCCAGGTCAGTATTTATTGTACTCTCCAGGTCAGTATTTATTATCCACTCCAGGCCAGTATTTATTGTACTCTCCAGGTCAGTATGTATTGTACTCTCCAGGTCTATATTTATTGTACTCTCCAGGTCAGCGTTTATTGTAATCTCCAGGTCAGTATTTATTACCTTCTCCAGGTTAGTATTTATTGTTCTCTCCAGGTCAGTATTTATTGTACTCTCCAGATCAGTATTTATTGTTCTCTCCAGGTCAGTATTTATTGTAATCTCCAGGTCATTATTTATTCTCCTTACCAGGGCAGTATTTATTGTACTCTCCAGGTCATTATTTATTGTACTCTCCAGGTCAGTATTTATTGTACTCTCCAGGTCAGTATTTATTATCCACTCCAGGTCAGTATTTATTGTACTCTCCATGTCAGAATTTATTGTACTCTCCAGGTCAGTATATATTGTACTCTCCAGGTCAGTATTTAATGTTCTCTCCAGGTCAGTATTTATGCCCTATCTGGCCAGTATTTATTGTAGTCTCCAGGTCAGTTTTTTTTGTACTCTCCGCGTTAGTATTTATTGCCCTCTCCAGGTTAGTATTTATTATACTCCCAGTTCAGTACTTAATGTACTCTCCAGGTCAGTATTCATTGTACTCTCCAGGTCAATATTTATTGTACTCTCCAGGCCAGTATTTATTGTACTCTCCAGTTCAGCATTTATTGTACTCTCCAGGTCAGTATTTATTACATTCTCCAGGTCAGTATTTATTGTACTCTCCAGGAAAGTATTTAAAACCCCCTCCAGGTCAGTATTTATTGTCCTGTCCAGGTCAGTATTTATTATTCTATCCAGGTCAGTATTTATTGTACTCTCCAAGTCACTATTAATTGTTCTCTCCAGATCAGTATTTATTGTACTCTCCAGTTCAGTTTTTATTGTACTATCCAGGTCAGTTTTTATTGTACTCTCCAGGTCAGTATTTATTGTACTCTCCAGGTCAGTATTTATTGTACTCTGCTGGTCATTATGTATTATACTCTCCAGATAAGTATTTATTACCCTCTCCATGTCAGTATTTATTACCCGCTCCAGGTCTGTATTTATGGTACTCTCCAGGTCAGTATTTATTGCACTATCCAAGTCACTATTTGTTGTACTCTCCAGGTCAGTATTTATTGTTCCCTCCAGGTCAGTATTTATTGTACTCTCCAGGTCAGTATTTATTGTACTCTCCAGGTCAGTATTTATTGCCCTCTCCAGGTCAGTATTTATTGAACTCTCCAGGTCAGTTTTTATTGTGCTCTCCAGGTCAGTATTTTTTGTATTCTCCAGGTCAATATTTATTTTACTATCCAGGTCAGTATTTATTGTACTCCCAGGGTCAGTATTTATTACCCTCTACAGGTCAGTATTTATTTTTCTCCCCAGGTCAATATTTATTGTACTCTCCAGGTCAGTATTTATTGCACTTACCAGGACTGTATTTATTGTACTCTCCAGTTCAGTATTTATTGCCCTCTCCAGGTCAGTATTTATTGTACTCACCTGGTCAGTATTTATTGTAATCTCCAAGTCAGTATTAATTGTACTCTCTAGGTCAGTATTCTTTGTACTCTCCACGTCGGTATGTATTTTACTCTCCAGGTCAATAGTTATTGCCCTCTCCTGGTCAGAATTTATTGTATTCTCCAGGTCAGTATTTATTTTACTCTCTACTTCAGTATTTTTGTTCACCCCAGGTCAGTATGTATTGCCCTCTCCAGGTCAGTATTTATTTTACTCTCCAGATCAGTATTTATTTTACTCTCCAGGTCAGTATTTATTCTACTCTCCAGTTCTGTATTTATTGTACTCTCAAGGTCAGTATATATTGTACTCTCCAGGTCAGTATTTATTGTACTCTCCAGGTCAGTATTTATTCTACTCTCCACGTCTGTATTTATTGTACTCTCCAGGTCAGTATTTATTGTACTCTCCAGGCCAGTATTTATTGTACTCTCCAATTCAGTTTTTATTGTACTCTCCACGTCAGTATTTATTGTACTCTCCAGGTCAGTATTCATTGTACTCTCCAGGTCAGTATTTATTGTACTCTCCAGGTCAGTATTTATTATCCACTCCAGGTCAGTATTTATTCTACTCTCCATGTCAGAATTTATTGTACTCTCCAGGTCAGTATTTATTGTACTCTCCAGGTCAGTATTTATTATCCACTCCAGGTCAGTATTTATTCTACTCTCCATGTCAGAATTTATTGTACTCTCCAGGTCAGTATTTATTATCCACTCCATGTCAGTATTTATTGTACTCTCCAGGTCAGTATTTATTGTACTCTCCAGGTCAGTATTTATTGTACTCTCCAGGTCAGTATTTATTATCCACTCCAGGTCAGTATTTATTCTACTCTCCATGTCAGAATTTATTGTACTCTCCAGGTCAGTATTTATTGTACGCTCCAGGTCAGTACTTAATGTTCTCTCCAGGTCAGTATTTATGCCCTATCCAGGCCAGTATTTATTGTACTCTCCAGATCAGTATTTATTGTACTCTCCGGGTTAGTATTTATTGCCCTCTCCAGGTTAGTATTTATTGTACTCCCAGGTCAGTACTTAATGTACTCTCCAGGTCAGTATTCATTGTATTCTACAGGTCAATATTTATTGCACTCTCCAGGTCAGTATTTATTGTACTCTCCAGGTCAGCATTTATTGTACTCTCCAGGTCAGTATTTATTACCCTCTCCAGGTCAGTATTTATTGTACTCTCCAGGTAAGTATTTAAAACCACCTCCAGGTCAGTATTTATTACCCTCTCCAGGTCAGTATTTATTTTACTCCCCAAGTCAGTATTTATTTTACTACACAGGTCAGTATTTATTATACTCTCCAGGTCAGTAATTATTGTACTCTCCAGGTCAGTATTTATTGCCGTCTCCAGGCCATTATTTATTGTACTCTTCTATTCAGTATTTATTGTAAACTCCAGGTCAGAATTTTTTGTACTCTCCAGGTCTGTATTTATTACCCTCTCCAGGTCAGTATTTATTGTACTCTCCAGGTCTGTATTTATTACTCTCTCCAGGTCAGTATTTATTATCCTCTCCAGGTCAGTATTTATTGTACTCCACATGTCAGTATTTATTGTAGTCTCCATGTCAGTATTTATTGCAGTCTCCAGGTCAGTTTTTATTGTGCACTCCAGGTCAGTATTTATTGTTCTCTCCAGGTCAGTAGTTATTGTACTCTCCAGGTCAGTATTTATTGTACTCTCGAGGTAAGTATTTATTGTACTCTCCAGGTCAGTATTTATTGTACTCTCCAGGTCAGTATTTATTACCCTCTCCAGGTCAGCATTTATTGTACTCTCCAGGTCAGTATTTATTGTACTCTCCAGGTCTGTATTTATTGTACTCTCCAGGTCAGTGTTTATTATACTCTCCATGTCAATATGTATTACTCTCTCCAGGTCAGCATTTATTGTACTCTCCAGGTCAGTATTTATTGTACTCTCCAGGTCAGTATTTATTGTACTCTCCAGGTCAGTATTTATTGTACTCTCCAGGTCAGTATTTATTTTACTCTCCAGGTCAGTATTTATTTTACTCTCCAGGTCAGTATTTATTCTACTCTCCAGGTCAGTATTGATTGTACTCTCCAGGTCAGTATTTATTGTACTCTCCAGGTCAGTATTTATTGTACTCTCCAGGTCTATATTTATTGTACTCTCCAGGTCAGCGTTTATTGTACTCTCCAGGTCAGTATTTATTACCTTCTCCAGGTTAGTATTTATTGTTCTCTCCAGGTCAGTATTTATTGTACTCTCCAGGTCAGTATTTATTGTTCTCTCCAGGTCAGTATTTATTGTAATCTCCAGGTTATTATTTATTCTACTCTCCAGTGCAGTATTTATTGTACTCTCCAGGTCATTATTTATTGTACTCTCTAGGTCAGTATTTATTGTACTCTCCAGGTCAGTATTTATTATCCACTCCAGGTCAGTATTTATTGTACTCTCCAGGTCAGTATTTATTGTACTCTCCAGGTCTATATTTATTGTACTCTCCAGGTCAGCGTTTATTGTAATCTCCAGGTCAGTATTTATTACCTTCTCCAGGTTAGTATTTATTGTTCTCTCCAGGTCAGTATTTATTGTACTCTCCAGATCAGTATTTATTGTTCTCTCCAGGTCAGTATTTATTGTAATCTCCAGGTCATTATTTATTCTCCTCTCCAGGGCAGTATTTATTGTACTCTCCAGGTCATTATTTATTGTACTCTCCAGGTCAGTATTTATTGTACTCTCCAGGTCAGTATTTATTATCCACTCCAGGTCAGTATTTATTGTACTCTCCATGTCAGAATTTATTGTACTCTCCAGGTCAGTATTTATTGTACTCTCCAGGTCAGTATTTAATGTTCTCTCCAGGTCAGTATTTATGCCCTATCCAGGCCAGTATTTATTGTACTCTCCAGGTAAGTATTTTTTGTACTCTCCGCGTTAGTATTTATTGCCCTCTCCAGGTTAGTATTTATTATACTCCCAGTTCAGTACTTAATGTACTCTCCAGGTCAGTATTCATTGTACTCTCCAGGTCAATATTTATTGTACTCTCCAGGCCAGTATTTATTGTACTCTCCAGTTCAGCATTTATTGTACTCTCCAGGTCAGTATTTATTACATTCTCCAGGTCAGTATTTATTGTACTCTCCAGGAAAGTATTTAAAACCCCCTCCAGGTCAGTATTTATTGTCCTGTCCAGGTCAGTATTTATTATTCTATCCAGGTCAGTATTTATTGTACTCTCCAAGTCACTATTAATTGTTCTCTCCAGATCAGTATTTATTGTACTCTCCAATTCAGTTTTTATTGTACTATCCAGGTCAGTTTTTATTGTACTCTCCAGGTCAGTATTTATTGTACTCTCCAGGTCAGTATTTATTGTACTCTGCTGGTCATTATGTATTATACTCTCCAGATAAGTATTTATTACCCTCTCCATGTCAGTATTTATTACCCGCTCCAGGTCTGTATTTATGGTACTCTCCAGGTCAGTATTTTTTGCACTATCCAAGTCACTATTTGTTGTACTCTCCAGGTCAGTATTTATTGTTCCCTCCAGGTCAGTATTTATTGTACTCTCCAGGTCAGTATTTATTGTACTCTCCAGGTCAGTATTTATTGCCCTCTCCAGGTCAGTATTTATTGAACTCTCCAGGTCAGTTTTTATTGTGCTCTCCAGGTCAGTATTTTTTGTATTCTCCAGGTCAGTATTTATTTTACTATCCAGGTCAGTATTTATTGTACTCCCAAGGTCAGTATTTATTACCCTCTACAGGTCAGTATTTATTTTTCTCCCCAGTTCAGTATTTATTGCCCTCTCCATGTCAGTATTTATTGCACTCACCTGGTCAGTATTTATTGTAATCTCCAAGTCAGTATTAATTGTACTCTCTAGGTCAGTATTCTTTGTACTCTCCACGTCGGTATGTATTGTACTCTCCAGGTCAATAGTTATTGCCCTCTCCTGGTCAGAATTTATTGTATTCTCCAGGTCAGTATTTATTTTACTCTCTACTTCAGTATTTTTGTTCACCCCAGGTCAGTATGTATTGCCCTCTCCAGGTCAGTATTTATTTTACTCTCCAGGTCAGTATTTATGTTACTCTCCAGGTCAGTATTTATTCTACTCTCCAGTTCTGTATTTATTGTACTCTCAAGGTCAGTATATATTGTACTCTCCAGGTCAGTATTTATTGTACTCTCCAGGTCAGTATTTATTCTACTCTCCACGTCTCTATTTATTGTACTCTCCAGGTCAGTATTTATTGTACTCTCCAGGCCAGTATTTATTGTACTCTCCAATTCAATTTTTATTTGTACTCTCCACGTCAGTATTTATTGTACTCTCCAGGTCAGTATTCATTGTACTCTCCAGGTCAGTATTTATTGTACTCTCCAGGTCAGTATTTATTATCCACTCCAGGTCAGTATTTATTCTTCTCTCCATGTCAGAATTTATTGTACTCTCCAGGTCAGTATTTATTGTACTCTCCAGGTCAGTATTTATTATCCACTCCAGGTCAGTATTTATTCTACTCTCCATGTCAGAATTTATTCTACTCTCCAGGTCAGTATTTATTATCCACTCCATGTCAGTATTTATTGTACTCTCCAGGTCAGTATTTATTGTACTCTCCAGGTCAGTATTTATTGTACTCTCCAGGTCAGTATTTATTATCCACTCCAGGTCAGTATTTATTCTACTCTCCATGTCAGAATTTATTGTACTCTCCAGGTCAGTATTTATTGTACTCTCCAGGTCAGTATTTAATGTTCTCTCCAGGTCAGTATTTATGCCCTATCCAGGCCAGTATTTATTGTACTCTCCAGATCAGTATTTATTGTACTCTCCAGGAAAGTATTTAAAACCCCCTCCAGGTCAGTATTTATTGTCCTGTCCAGGTCAGAATTTATTATTCTATCCAGGTCAGTATTTATTGTACTCTCCAAGTCACTATTAATTGTTCTCTCCAGATCAGTATTTATTGTACTCTCCAATTCAGTTTTTATTGTACTATCCAGGTCAGTTTTTATTGTACTCTCCAGGTCAGTATTTATTGTACTCTCCAGGTCAGTATTTATTGTACTCTGCTGGTCATTATGTATTATACTCTCCAGATAAGTATTTATTACCCTCTCCAGGTCAGTATTTATTACCCGCTCCAGTTCTGTATTTATCGTACTCTCCAGTTCAGTAATTATTGCACTATCCAAGTCACTATTTGTTGTACTCTCCAGGTCAGTATTTATTGTTCCCTCCAGGTCAGTATTTATTGTACTCTCCAGGTCAGTATTTATTGTACTCTCCAGGTCAGTATTTATTGCCCTCTCCAGGTCAGTATTTATTGAACTCTCCAGGTCAGTTTTTATTGTGCTCTCCAGGTCAGTATTTTTTGTATTCTCCAGGTCAGTATTTATTTTACTATCCAGGTCAGTATTTATTGTACTCCCAAGGTCAGTATTTATTACCCTCCACAGGTCAGTATTTATTTTTCTCCCCAGGTCAATATTTATTGTACTCTCCAGGTCAGTATTTATTGCACTTACCAGGTCTGTATTTATTGTACTCTCCAGTTCAGTATTTATTGCCCTCTCCAGGTCAGTATTTATTGTACTCACCTGGTCAGTATTTATTGTAATCTCCAAGTCAGTATTAATTGTACTCTCTAGGTCAGTATTCTTTGTACTCTCCACGTCGGTATGTATTGTACTCTCCAGGTCAATAGTTATTGCCCTCTCCTGGTCAGAATTTATTGTATTCTCCAGGTCAGTATTTATTTTACTCTCTACTTCAGTATTTTTGTTCACCCCAGGTCAGTATGTATTGCCCTCTCCAGGTCAGTATTTATTTTACTCTCCAGGTCAGTATTTATTTTACTCTCCAGGTCAGTATTTATTCTACTCTCCAGTTCTGTATTTATTGTACTCTCAAGGTCAGTATATATTGTACTCTCCAGGTCAGTATTTATTGTACTCTCCAGGTCAGTATTTATTAACCACTCCATGTCAGTATTTATTGCACTCTCCAGGTCAGTATTTATTATCCACTCCAGGTCAGTATTTATTCTTCTCTCCATGTCAGAATTTATTGTACTCTCCAGGTCAGTATTTATTGTACTCTCCAGGTCAGTATTTATTATCCACTCCAGGTCAGTATTTATTCTACTCTCCATGTCAGAATTTATTGTACTCTCCAGGTCAGTATTTATTATCCACTCCATGTCAGTATTTATTGTACTCTCCAGGTCAGTATTTATTGTACTCTCCAGGTCAGTATTTATTGTACTCTCCAGGTCAGTATTTATTATCCACTCCAGGTCAGTATTTATTCTACTCTCCATGTCAGAATTTATTGTACTCTCCAGGTCAGTATTTATTGTACTCTCCAGGTCAGTATTTAATGTTCTCTCCAGGTCAGTATTTATGCCCTATCCAGGCCAGTATTTATTGTACTCTCCAGATCAGTATTTATTGTACTCTCCAGGAAAGTATTTAAAACCCCCTCCAGGTCAGTATTTATTGTCCTGTCCAGGTCAGAATTTATTATTCTATCCAGGTCAGTATTTATTGTACTCTCCAAGTCACTATTAATTGTTCTCTCCAGATCAGTATTTATTGTACTCTCCAATTCAGTTTTTATTGTACTATCCAGGTCAGTTTTTATTGTACTCTCCAGGTCAGTATTTATTGTACTCTCCAGGTCAGTATTTATTGTACTCTGCTGGTCATTATGTATTATACTCTCCAGATAAGTATTTATTACCCTCTCCAGGTCAGTATTTATTACCCGCTCCAGTTCTGTATTTATCGTACTCTCCAGTTCAGTAATTATTGCACTATCCAAGTCACTATTTGTTGTACTCTCCAGGTCAGTATTTATTGTTCCCTCCAGGTCAGTATTTATTGTACTCTCCAGGTCAGTATTTATTGTACTCTCCAGGTCAGTATTTATTGCCCTCTCCAGGTCAGTATTTATTGAACTCTCCAGGTCAGTTTTTATTGTGCTCTCCAGGTCAGTATTTTTTGTATTCTCCAGGTCAGTATTTATTTTACTATCCAGGTCAGTATTTATTGTACTCCCAAGGTCAGTATTTATTACCCTCCACAGGTCAGTATTTATTTTTCTCCCCAGGTCAATATTTATTGTACTCTCCAGGTCAGTATTTATTGCACTTACCAGGTCTGTATTTATTGTACTCTCCAGTTCAGTATTTATTGCCCTCTCCAGGTCAGTATTTATTGTACTCACCTGGTCAGTATTTATTGTAATCTCCAAGTCAGTATTAATTGTACTCTCTAGGTCAGTATTCTTTGTACTCTCCACGTCGGTATGTATTGTACTCTCCAGGTCAATAGTTATTGCCCTCTCCTGGTCAGAATTTATTGTATTCTCCAGGTCAGTATTTATTTTACTCTCTACTTCAGTATTTTTGTTCACCCCAGTTCAGTATGTATTGCCCTCTCCAGGTCAGTATTTATTTTACTCTCCAGGTCAGTATTTATTTTACTCTCCAGGTCAGTATTTATTCTACTCTCCAGTTCTGTATTTATTGTACTCTCAAGGTCAGTATATATTGTACTCTCCAGGTCAGTATTTATTGTACTCTCCAGGTCAGTATTTATTAACCACTCCATGTCAGTATTTATTGCACTCTCCAGGTCAGTATTTATTGTACTCTCCAGGTCAGTATTTATTGTACTCTCCAGGTCAGTATTTATTATCCACTCCAGGTCAGTATTTATTCTACTCTCCATGTCAGAATTTATTGTACTCTCCAGGTCAGTATTTATTGTACGCTCCAGGTCAGTATTTAATGTTCTCTCCAGGTCAGTATTTATGCCCTATCCAGGCCAGTATTTATTGTACTCTCCAGATTAGTATTTATTGTACTCTCCGGGTTAGCATTTATTGCCCTCTCCAGGTTATTATTTATTGTACTCCCAGGTCAGTACTTAATGTACTCTCCAGGTCAGTATTCATTGTATTCTACAGGTCAATATTTATTGCACTCTCCAGGTCAGTATTTATTGTACTCTCCAGGTCAGCATTTATTGTACTCTCCAGGTCAGTATTTATTACCCTCTCCAGGTCAGTATTTATTGTACTCTCCAGGTAAGTATTTAAAACCACCTCCAGGTCAGTATTTATTACCCTCTCCAGGTCAGTATTTATTTTACTCCCCAAGTCAGTATTTATTTTACTACACAGGTCAGTATTTATTGTACTCTCCAGGTCAGTATTTATTGTACTCTGCTGGTCATTATGTATTATACTCTCCAGATAAGTATTTATTACCCTCTCCATGTCAGTATTTATTACCCGCTCCAGTTCTGTATTTATGGTACTCTCCAGTTCAGTAATTATTGCACTATCCAAGTCACTATTTGTTGTACTCTCCAGGTCAGTATTTATTGTTCCCTCCAGGTCAGTATTTATTGTACTCTCCAGGTCAGTATTTATTGTACTCTCCAGGTCAGTATTTATTGCCCTCTCCAGGTCAGTATTTATTGAACTCTCCAGGTCAGTTTTTATTGTGCTCTCCAGGTCAGTATTTTTTGTATTCTCCAGGTCAGTATTTATTTTACTATCCAGGTCAGTATTTATTGTACTCCCAAGGTCAGTATTTATTACCCTCCACAGGTCAGTATTTATTTTTCTCCCCAGGTCAATATTTATTGTACTCTCCAGGTCAGTATTTATTGCACTTACCAGGTCTGTATTTATTGTACTCTCCAGTTCAGTATTTATTGCCCTCTCCAGGTCAGTATTTATTGTACACACCTGGTCAGTATTTATTGTAATCTCCAAGTCAGTATTAATTGTACTCTCTAGGTCAGTATTCTTTGTACTCTCCACGTCGGTATGTATTGTACTCTCCAGGTCAATAGTTATTGCCCTCTCCTGGTCAGAATTTATTGTATTCTCCAGGTCAGTATTTATTTTACTCTCTACTTCAGTATTTTTGTTCACCCCAGGTCAGTATGTATTGCCCTCTCCAGGTCAGTATTTATTTTACTCTCCAGGTCAGTATTTATTTTACTCTCCAGGTCAGTATTTATTCTACTCTCCAGTTCTGTATTTATTGTACTCTCAAGGTCAGTATATATTGTACTCTCCAGGTCAGTATTTATTGTACTCTCCAGGTCAGTATTTATTATCCACTCCATGTCAGTATTTATTGCACTCTCCAGGTCAGTGTTTATTGTACTCTCCAGGTCAGTATTTATTGTACTCTCCAGGTCAGTATTTATTATCCACTCCAGGTCAGTATTTATTCTACTCTCCATGTCAGAATTTATTGTACTCTCCAGGTCAGTATTTATTGTACGCTCCAGGTCAGTATTTAATGTTCTCTCCAGGTCAGTATTTATGCCCTATCCAGGCCAGTATTTATTGTACTCTCCAGATCAGTATTTATTGTACTCTCCGGGTTAGTATTTATTGCCCTCTCCAGGTTAGTATTTATTGTACTCCCAGGTCAGTACTTAATGTACTCTCCAGGTCAGTATTCATTGTATTCTACAGGTCAATATTTATTGCACTCTCCAGGTCAGTATTTATTGTACTCTCCAGGTCAGCATTTATTGTACTCTCCAGGTCAGTATTTATTACCCTCTCCAGGTCAGTATTTATTGTACTCTCCAGGTAAGTATTTAAAACCACCTCCAGGTCAGTATTTATTACCCTCTCCAGGTCAGTATTTATTTTACTCCCCAAGTCAGTATTTATTTTACTACACAGGTCAGTATTTATTATACTCTCCAGGTCAGTAATTATTGTACTCTCCAGGTCAGTATTTATTGCCGTCTCCAGGCCATTATTTATTGTACTCTTCTATTCAGTATTTATTGTAAACTCCAGGTCAGAATTTTTTGTACTCTCCAGGTCTGTATTTATTAGCCTCTCCAGGTCAGTATTTATTGTACTCTCCAGGTCTGTATTTATTACTCTCTCCAGGTCAGTATTTATTATCCTCTCCAGGTCAGTATTTATTGTACTCCACATGTCAGTATTTATTGTAGTCTCCATGTCAGTATTTATTGCAGTCTCCAGGTCAGTTTTTATTGTGCTCTCCAGGTCAGTATTTATTGTTCTCTCCAGGTCAGTATTTATTGTACTCTCCAGGTCAGTATTTATTGTACTCTCGAGGTAAGTATTTATTGTACTCTCCAGGTCAGTATTTATTGTACTCTCCAGGTCAGTATTTATTACCCTCTCCAGGTCAGCATTTATTGTACTCTCCAGGTCAGTATTTATTGTACTCTCCAGGTCTGTATTTATTGTACTCTCCAGGTCAGTGTTTATTATACTCTCCATGTCAATATGTATTACTCTCTCCAGGTCAGCATTTATTGTACTCTCCAGGTCAGTATTTATTGTACTCTCCAGGTCAGTATTTATTGTACTCTCCAGGTCAGTATTTATTGTACTCTCCAGGTCAGTATTTATTTTACTCTCCAGGTCATTATTTATTTTACTCTCCAGGTCAGTATTTATTGTACTCTCCAGGTCAGTATTTATTACCCTCTCCAGGTCAGCATTTATTGTACTCTCCATGTCAGTATTTATTGTACTCTCCAGGTCTGTATTTATTGTACTCTCCAGGTCAGTGTTTATTATACTCTCCATGTCAATATGTATTACTCTCTCCAGGTCAGTATTTATTGTACTCTCCAGGTCAGTATTTATTGTCCTCTCCAGGTCAGTATTTATTACCCTCTACAGGTCAGTATTTATTACCCTCTCCATGTAAGTATTTTTTGTACTCTCCAAGTCTGTATTTATTACCCTCTCCAGGTCAGTATTTATTGTACTCTCCAGGTCTGTATTTATTACTCTCTCCAGGTCAGTATTTATTACCCTCTCCAGGTCAGTATTTATTGTACTCCCCATGTCAGTATTTATTGTACTCTCCAGGTCAGTTTTTATTGTACTCTACAGGTCTGTATTTATTGTTCTCTCCAGGTCAGTATTTATTGTACTCTCCAGGTCAGTATTTATTGTACTCTCCAGGTAAGTATTTATTGTACTCTCCAGGTCAGTATTTATTGTATCTCCAGGTCAGTATTTATTACCCTCTCCAGGTCAGCATTTATTGCACTCTCCAGGTCAGTATTTATTGTACTCTCCAGGTCTGTATTTATTGTACTCTCGAGGTCAGTGTTTATTGTATTCTCCATGTCAGTATGTATTACTCTCTCCAGCTCAGTATTTGTTGTACTCTCCAGGTCAGTATTTATTGTACTGTCCAGGTCAGTATTTATTATTCTATCCAGGTCAGTATTTATTGTACTCTCCAAGTCACTATTAATTGTTATCTCCAGGTCAGTATTTATTACCCTCTCCAGATCAGTATTTATTGTACTCTCCAGGTCAGTATTTATTGTACTCTCCAGGTCAGTATTTATTGCACTCTCCAGGTCAGTATTTATTGAAATCTACAGGTCAGTATTTATTACCCTCTCCAGGTCAGTATTGATTGTACTCTCCAGGTCAGTATTTATTGTACTCTCCAGGTCAGTATTTATTGCACTCTCCAGGTCTATATTTATTGTACTCTCCAGGTCAGCGTTTATTGTACTCTCCAGGTCAGTATTTATTACCTTCTCCAGGTTAGTATTTATTGTTCTCTCCAGGTCAGTATTTATTGTACTCTCCAATTCAGTATTTATTGTTCTCTCCAGGTCAGTATTTATTGTAATCTCCAGGTTGTTATTTATTCTACTCTCCAGGGCAGTATTTATTGTACTCTCCAGGTCATTATTTATTGTACTCTCCAGGTCAGTATTTATTGTACTCTCCAGGTCAGTATTTATTATCCACTCCAGGTCAGTATTTATTGTACTCTCCAGGTCAGTATGTATTGTACTCTCCAGGTCTATATTTATTGTACTCTCCAGGTCAGCGTTTATTGTAATCTCCAGGTCAGTATTTATTACCTTCTCCAGGTTAGTATTTATTGTTCTCTCCAGGTCAGTATTTATTGTATTCTCCAGATCAGTATTTATTGTTCTCTCCAGGTCAGTATTTATTGTAATCTCCAGGTCATTATTTATTCTCCTCTCCAGGGCAGTATTTATTGTACTCTCCAGGTCATTATTTATTGTACTCTCCAGGTCAGTATTTATTGTACTCTCCAGGTCAGTATTTATTATCCACTCCAGGTCAGTATTTATTGTACTCTCCATGTCAGAATTTATTGTACTCTCCAGGTCAGTATTTATTGTACTCTCCAGGTCAGTATTTAATGTTCTCTCCAGGTCAGTATTTATGCCCTATCAGGCCAGTATTTATTGTAGTCTCCAGGTCAGTTTTTTTTGTACTCTCCGCGTTAGTATTTATTGCCCTCTCCAGGTTAGTATTTATTATACTCCCAGTTCAGTACTTAATGTACTCTCCAGGTCAGTATTCATTGTACTCTCCAGGTCAATATTTATTGTACTCTCCAGGCCAGTATTTATTGTACTCTCCAGTTCAGCATTTATTGTACTCTCCAGGTCAGTATTTATTACATTCTCCAGGTCAGTATTTATTGTACTCTCCAGGAAAGTATTTAAAACCCCCTCCAGGTCAGTATTTATTGTCCTGTCCAGGTCAGTATTTATTATTCTATCCAGGTCAGTATTTATTGTACTCTCCAAGTCACTATTAATTGTTCTCTCCAGATCAGTATTTATTGTACTCTCCAATTCAGTTTTTATTGTACTATCCAGGTCAGTTTTTATTGTACTCTCCAGGTCAGTATTTATTGTACTCTCCAGGTCAGTATTTATTGTACTCTGCTGGTCATTATGTATTATACTCTCCAGATAAGTATTTATTACCCTCTCCATGTCAGTATTTATTACCCGCTCCAGGTCTGTATTTATGGTACTCTCCAGGTCAGTATTTATTGCACTATCCAAGTCACTATTTGTTGTACTCTCCAGGTCAGTATTTATTGTTCCCTCCAGGTCAGTATTTATTGTACTCTCCAGGTCAGTATTTATTGTACTCTCCAGGTCAGTATTTATTGCCCTCTCCAGGTCAGTATTTATTGAACTCTCCAGGTCAGTTTTTATTGTGCTCTCCAGGTCAGTATTTTTTGTATTCTCCAGGTCAATATTTATTTTACTATCCAGGTCAGTATTTATTGTACTCCCAAGGTCAGTATTTATTACCCTCTACAGGTCAGTATTTATTTTTCTCCCCAGGTCAATATTTATTGTACTCTCCTGGTCAGTATTTATTGCACTTACCAGGTCTGTATTTATTGTACTCTCCAGTTCAGTATTTATTGCCCTCTCCAGGTCAGTATTTATTGTACTCACCTGGTCAGTATTTATTGTAATCTCCAAGTCAGTATTAATTGTACTCTCTAGGTCAGTATTCTTTGTACTCTCCACGTCGGTATGTATTTTACTCTCCAGGTCAATAGTTATTGCCCTCTCCTGGTCAGAATTTATTGTATTCTCCAGGTCAGTATTTATTTTACTCTCTACTTCAGTATTTTTGTTCACCCCAGGTCAGTATGTATTGCCCTCTCCAGGTCAGTATTTATTTTACTCTCCAGGTCAGTATTTATTTTACTCTCTAGGTCAGTATTTATTCAACTCTCCAGTTCTGTATTTATTGTACTCTCAAGGTCAGTATATATTGTACTCTCCAGGTCAGTATTTATTGTACTCTCCAGGTCAGTATTTATTCTACTCTCCACGTCTGTATTTATTGTACTCTCCAGGTCAGTATTTATTGTACTCTCCAGGCCAGTATTTATTGTACTCTCCAATTCAGTTTTTATTGTACTCTCCACGTCAGTATTTATTGTACTCTCCAGGTCAGTATTCATTGTACTCTCCTGGTCAGTATTTATTGTACTCTCCAGGTCAGTATTTATTATCCACTCCAGGTCAGTATTTATTCTACTCTCCATGTCAGAATTTATTGTACTCTCCAGGTCAGTATTTATTGTACTCTCCAGGTCAGTATTTATTATCCACTCCAGGTCAGTATTTATTCTACTCTCCATGTCAGAATTTATTGCACTCTCCAGGTCAGTATTTATTATCCACTCCATGTCAGTATTTATTGTACTCTCCAGGTCAGTATTTATTGTACTCTCCAGGTCAGTATTTATTGTACTCTCCAGGTCAGTATTTATTATCCACTCCAGGTCAGTATTTATTCTACTCTCCATGTCAGAATTTATTGTACTCTCCAGGTCAGTATTTATTGTACGCTCCAGTTCAGTACTTAATGTTCTCTCCAATCAGTATTTATGCCCTATCCAGGCCAGTATTTATTGTACTCTCCAGATCAGTATTTATTGTACTCTCCGGGTTAGTATTTATTGCCCTCTCCAGGTTAGTATTTATTGTACTCCCAGGTCAGTACTTAATGTACTCTCCAGGTCAGTATTCATTGTATTCTACAGGTCAATATTTATTGCACTCTCCAGGTCAGTATTTATTGTACTCTCCAGGTCAGCATTTATTGTACTCTCCAGGTCAGTATTTATTACCCTCTCCAGGTCAGTATTTATTGTACTCTCCAGGTAAGTATTTAAAACCACCTCCAGGTCAGTGTTTATTACCCTCTCCAGGTCAGTATTTATTTTACTCCCCAAGTCAGTATTTATTTTACTACACAGGTCAGTATTTATTATACTCTCCAGGTCAGTAATTATTGTACTCTCCAGGTCAGTATTTATTGCCGTCTCCAGGCCATTATTTATTGTACTCTTCTATTCAGTATTTATTGTAAACTCCAGGTCAGAATTTTTTGTACTCTCCAGGTCTGTATTTATTACCCTCTCCAGGTCAGTATTTATTGTACTCTCCAGGTCTGTATTTATTACTCTCTCCAGGTCAGTATTTATTATCCTCTCCAGGTCAGTATTTATTGTACTCCACATGTCAGTATTTATTGTAGTCTCCATGTCAGTATTTATTGCAGTCTCCAGGTCAGTTTTTATTGTTCTCTCCAGGTCAGTATTTATTGTTCTCTCCAGGTCAGTATTTATTGTACTCTCCAGGTCAGTATTTATTGTACTCTCGAGGTAAGTATTTATTGTACTCTCCAGGTCAGTATTTATTGTACTCTCCAGGTCAGTATTTATTACCCTCTCCAGGTCAGCATTTATTGTACTCTCCAGGTCAGTATTTATTGTACTCTCCAGGTCTGTATTTATTGTACTCTCCAGGTCAGTGTTTATTATACTCTCCATGTCAATATGTATTACTCTCTCCAGGTCAGCATTTATTGTACTCTCCAGGTCAGTATTTATTGTACTCTCCAGGTCAGTATTTATTGTACTCTCCAGGTCAGTATTTATTGTACTCTCCAGGTCAGTATTTATTTTACTCTCCAGGTCAGTATTTATTTTACTCTCCAGGTCAGTATTGATTGTACTCTCCAGGTCAGTATTTATTGTACTCTCCAGGTCAGTATTTATTGTACTCTCCAGGTCTATATTTATTGTACTCTCCAGGTCAGTATTTATTGTACTCTCCAGGTCAGTATTTATTATCCACTCCAGGTCAGTATTTATTGTACTCTCCAGGTCAGTATTTATTGTACTCTCCAGGTCTATATTTATTGTACTCTCCAGGTCAGCGTTTATTGTAATCTCCAGGTCAGTATTTATTACCTTCTCCAGGTTAGTATTTATTGTTCTCTCCAGGTCAGTATTTATTGTACTCTCCAGATCAGTATTTATTGTTCTCTCCAGGTCAGTATTTATTGTAATCTCCAGGTCATTATTTATTCTCCTCTCCAGGGCAGTATTTATTGTACTCTCCAGGTCATTATTTATTGTACTCTCCAGGTCAGTATTTATTGTACTCTCCAGGTCAGTATTTATTATCCACTCCAGGTCAGTATTTATTGTACTCTCCATGTCAGAATTTATTGTACTCTCCAGGTCAGTATTTATTGTACTCTCCAGGTCAGTATTTAATGTTCTCTCCAGGTCAGTATTTATGCCCTATCCAGGCCAGTATTTATTGTACTCTCCAGGTCAGTATTTTTTGTACTCTCTGCGTTAGTATTTATTGCCCTCTCCAGGTTAGTATTTATTATACTCCCAGTTCAGTACTTAATGTACTCTCCAGGTCAGTATTCATTGTACTCTCCAGGTCAATATTTATTGTACTCTCCAGGCCAGTATTTATTGTACTCTCCAGTTCAGCATTTATTGTACTCTCCAGGTCAGTATTTATTACATTCTCCAGGTCAGTATTTATTGTACTCTCCAGGAAAGTATTTAAAACCCCCTCCAGGTCAGTATTTATTGTCCTGTCCAGGTCAGTATTTATTATTCTATCCAGGTCAGTATTTATTGTACTCTCCAAGTCACTATTAATTGTTCTCTCCAGATCAGTATTTATTGTACTCTCCAATTCAGTTTTTATTGTACTATCCAGGTCAGTTTTTATTGTACTCTCCAGGTCAGTATTTATTGTACTCTCCAGGTCAGTATTTATTGTACTCTGCTGGTCATTATGTATTATACTCTCCAGATAAGTATTTATTACCCTCTCCATGTCAGTATTTATTACCCGCTCCAGGTCTGTATTTATGGTACTCTCCAGGTCAGTATTTTTTGCACTATCCAAGTCACTATTTGTTGTACTCTCCAGGTCAGTATTTATTGTTCCCTCCAGGTCAGTATTTATTGTACTCTCCAGGTCAGTATTTATTGTACTCTCCAGGTCAGTATTTATTGCCCTCTCCAGGTCAGTATTTATTGAACTCTCCAGGTCAGTTTTTATTGTGCTCTCCAGGTCAGTATTTTTTGTATTCTCCAGGTCAGTATTTATTTTACTATCCAGGTCAGTATTTATTGTACTCCCAAGGTCAGTATTTATTGCCCTCTCCATGTCAGTATTTATTGCACTCATCTGGTCAGTATTTATTGTAATCTCCAAGTCAGTATTAATTGTACTCTCTAGGTCAGTATTCTTTGTACTCTCCACGTCGGTATGTATTGTACTCTCCAGGTCAATAGTTATTGCCCTCTCCTGGTCAGAATTTATTGTATTCTCCAGGTCAGTATTTATTTTACTCTCTACTTCAGTATTTTTGTTCACCCCAGGTCAGTATGTATTGCCCTCTCCAGGTCAGTATTTATTTTACTCTCCAGGTCAGTATTTATTTTACTCTCCAGGTCAGTATTTATTCTACTCTCCAGTTCTGTATTTATTGTACTCTCAAGGTCAGTATATATTGTACTCTCCAGGTCAGTATTTATTGTACTCTCCAGGTCAGTATTTATTCTACTCTCCACGTCTGTATTTATTGTACTCTCCAGGTCAGTATTTATTGTACTCTCCAGGCCAGTATTTATTGTACTCTCCAATTCAATTTTTATTGTACTCTCCACGTCAGTATTTATTGTACTCTCCAGGTCAGTATTCATTGTACTCTCCAGGTCAGTATTTATTGTACTCTCCAGGTCAGTATTTATTATCCACTCCAGGTCAGTATTTATTCTACTCTCCATGTCAGAATTTATTGTACTCTCCAGGTCAGTATTTATTGTACTCTCCAGGTCAGTATTTATTATCCACTCCAGGTCAGTATTTATTCTACTCTCCATGTCAGAATTTATTGTACTCTCCAGGTCAGTATTTATTATCCACTCCATGTCAGTATTTATTGTACTCTCCAGGTCAGTATTTATTGTACTCTCCAGGTCAGTATTTATTGTACTCTCCAGGTCAGTATTTATTATCCACTCCAGGTCAGTATTTATTCTACTCTCCATGTCAGAATTTATTGTACTCTCCAGGTCAGTATTTATTGTACTCTCCAGGTCAGTATTTAATGTTCTCTCCAGGTCAGTATTTATGCCCTATCCAGGCCAGTATTTATTGTACTCTCCAGATCAGTATTTATTGTACTCTCCGGGTTAGTATTTATTGCCCTCTCCAGGTTAGTATTTATTGTACTCCCAGGTCAGTACTTAATGTACTCTCCAGGTCAGTATTCATTGTATTCTACAGGTCAATATTTATTGCACTCTCCAGGTCAGTATTTATTGTACTCTCCAGGTCAGCATTTATTGTACTCTCCAGGTCAGTATTTATTACCCTCTCCAGGGCAGTATTTATTCTACTCTCCATGTCAGAATTTATTGTACTCTCCAGGTCAGTATTTATTATCCACTCCATGTCAGTATTTATTGTACTCTCCAGGTCAGTATTTATTGTACTCTCCAGTTCAGTATTTATTGTACTCTCCAGGTCAGTATTTATTGTCCACTCCAGGTCAGTATTTATTCTACTCTCCATGTCAGAATTTATTGTACATCCAGGTCAGTATTTATTGTACTCTCCAGGTCAGTATTTAATGTTCTCTCCAGGTCAGTATTTATGCCCGATCCAGGCCAGTATTTATTGTACTCTCCAGATCAGTATTTATTGTACTCTCCGGGTTAGTATTTATTGCCCTCTCCAGGTTAGTATTTATTGTACTCCCAGGTCAGTACTTAATGTACTCTCCAGGTCAGTATTCATTGTATTCTACAGGTCAATATTTATTGCACTCTCCAGGTCAGTATTTATTGTACTCTCCAGGTCAGCATTTATTGTACTCTCCAGGTCAGTATTTATTACCCTCTCCAGGTCAGTATTTATTGTACTCTCCAGGTAAGTATTTAAAACCACCTCCAGGTCAGTATTTATTACCCTCTCCAGGTCAGTATTTATTTTACTCCCCAAGTCAGTATTTATTTTACTACACAGGTCAGTATTTATTATACTCTCCAGGTCAGTAATTATTGTACTCTCCAGGTCAGTATTTATTGCCGTCTCCAGGCCATTATTTATTGTACTCTTCTATTCAGTATTTATTGTAAACTCCAGGTCAGAATTTTTTGTACTCTCCAGGTCTGTATTTATTAGCCTCTCCAGGTCAGTATTTATTGTACTCTCCAGGTCTGTATTTATTACTCTCTCCAGGTCAGTATTTATTATCCTCTCCAGGTCAGTATTTATTGTACTCCACATGTCAGTATTTATTGTAGTCTCCATGTCAGTATTTATTGCAGTCTCCAGGTCAATTTTTATTGTGCTCTCCAGGTCAGTATTTATTGTTCTCTCCAGGTCAGTATTTATTGTACTCTCCAGGTCAGTATTTATTGTACTCTCGAGGTAAGTATTTATTGTACTCTCCAGGTCAGTATTTATTGTACTCTCCAGGTCAGTATTTATTACCCTCTCCAGGTCAGCATTTATTGTACTCTCCAGGTCAGTATTTATTGTACTCTCCAGGTCTGTATTTATTGTACTCTCCTGGTCAGTATTTATTACTCTCTCCAGGTCAGTATTTATTATCCTCTCCAGGTCAGTATTTATTGTACTCCACATGTCAGTATTTATTGTAGTCTCCATGTCAGTATTTATTGCAGTCTCCAGGTCAGTTTTTATTGTGCTCTCCAGGTCAGTATTTATTGTTCTCTCCAGGTCAGTGTTTATTATACTCTCCATGTCAATATGTATTACTCTCTCCAGGTCAGTATTTATTGTACTCTCCAGGTCAGTATTTATTGTCCTCTCCAGGTCAGTATTTATTACCCTCTACAGGTCAGTATTTATTACCCTCTCCATGTAAGTATTTTTTGTACTCTCCAAGTCTGTATTTATTACCCTCTCCAGGTCAGTATTTATTGTACTCTCCAGGTCTGTATTTATTACTCTCTCCAGGTCAGTATTTATTACCCTCTCCAGGTCAGTATTTATTGTACTCCCCATGTCAGTATTTATTGTACTCTCCAGGTCAGTTTTTATTGTACTCTCCAGGTCTGTATTTATTGTTCTCTCCAGGTCAGTATTTATTGTACTCTCCAGGTCAGTATTTATTGTACTCTCCAGGTAAGTATTTATTGTACTCTCCAGGTCAGTATTTATTGTATCCCCAGGTCAGTATTTATTACCCTCTCCAGGTCAGCATTTATTGCACTCTCCAGGTCAGTATTTATTGTACTCTCCAGGTCTGTATTTATTGTACTCTCCAGGTCAGTGTTTATTGTATTCTCCATGTCAGTATGTATTACTCTCTCCAGCTCAGTATTTGTTGTACTCTCCAGGTCAGTATTTATTGTCCTGTCCAGGTCAGTATTTATTATTCTATCCAGGTCAGTATTTATTGTACTCTCCAAGTCACTATTAATTGTTCTCTCCTGGTCAGTATTTATTGTACTCTCCAATTCAGTTTTTATTGTACTCTCCAGGTCAGTATTTATTGTACTCTCCAAGTCAGTATTTATTGTACTCTCCACGTCAGTATTTATTGTACTCTCCAGGTCAGTATTTATTACCCTCTCCAGGTCAGCATTTATTGTACTCTCCAGGTCAGTATTTATTGTACTCTCCAGGTCAGTATTTATTGTACTCTCCAGGTCAGTATTTATTGTACTCTCCAGGTCAGTATTTATTGCACTCTCCAGGTCAGTATTTATTGAAATCTACAGGTCAGTATTTATTACCCTCTCCAGGTCAGTATTTATTGTACTCTCCAGGTCAGTATTTATTGTACTCTCCAGGTCAGTATTTATTGTACTCTCCAGGTCAATATTTATTGTACTCTCCAGGTCAGCGTTTATTGTACTCTCCAGGTCAGTATGTATTACCTTCTCCAGGTTAGTATTTATTGTTCTCTCCAGGTCAGTATTTATTGTACTCTCCAGGTCAGTATTTATTGTACTCTCCAGGTCAGTATTTATTGTTGTCTCCAGGTCAGTATTTATTGTAATCTCCAGGTTATTATTTATTCTACTCTCCAGGGCAGTATTTATTGTACTCTTCAGGTCATTATTTATTGTACTCTCCAGGTCAGTATTTATTGTACTCTCCAGGTCAGTATTTATTATCCACTCCAGGTCAGTATTTATTGTACTCTCCAGGTCAGTATTTATTGTACTCTCCAGGTCTATATTTATTGTACTCTCCAGGTCAGCGTTTATTGTAATCTCCAGGTCAGTATTTATTACCTTCTCCAGGTTAGTATTTATTGTTCTCTCCAGGTCAGTATTTATTGTACTCTCCAGATCAGTATTTATTGTTCTCTCCAGATCAGTATTTATTGTAATCTCCAGTTCATTATTTATTCTCCTCTCCAGGGCAGTATTTATTGTACTCTCCAGGTCATTATTTATTGTACTCTCCAGGTCAGTATTTATTGTACTCTCCAGGTAAGTATTTATTATCCACTCCAGGTCAGTATTTATTGTACTCTCCATGTCAGAATTTATTGTACTCTCCAGGTCAGTATTTATTGTACTCTCCAGGTCAGTATTTAATGTTCTCTCCAGGTCAGTATTTATGCCCTATCCAGGCCAGTATTTATTGTACTCTCCAGGTCAGTATTTTTTGTACTCTCCGCGTTAGTATTTATTGCCCTCTCCAGGTTAGTATTTATTATACTCCCAGTTCAGTACTTAATGTACTCTCCAGGTCAGTATTCATTGTACTCTCCAGGTCAATATTTATTGTACTCTCCAGGCCACTATTTATTGTACTCTCCAGTTCAGCATTTATTGTACTCTCCAGGTCAGTATTTATTACATTCTCCAGGTCAGTATTTATTGTACTCTCCAGGAAAATATTTAAAACCCCCTCCAGGTCAGTATTTATTGTCCTGTCCAGGTCAGTATTTATTATTCTATCCAGGTCAGTATTTATTGTACTCTCCAAGTCACTATTAATTGTTCTTTCCAGATCAGTATTTATTGTACTCTCCAATTCAGTTTTTATTGTACTATCCAGGTCAGTTTTTATTGTACTCTCCAGGTCAATATTTATTGTACTCTCCAGGTCAGTATTTATTGTACTCTGCTGGTCATTATGTATTATACTTTCCAGATAAGTATTTATTACCCACTCCATGTCAGTGTTTATTACCCGCTCCAGGTCTGTATTTATGGTACTCTCCAGGTCAGTATTTATTGCACTATCCAAGTCACTATTTGTTGTACTCTCCAGGTCAGTATTTATTGTTCCCTCCAGGTCAGTATTTATTGTACTCTCCAGGTCAGTATTTATTGTACTCTCCAGGTCAGTATTTATTGCCCTCTCCAGGTCAGTATTTATTGAACTCTCCAGGTCAGTTTTTATTGTGCTCTCCAGGTCAGTATTTTTTGTATTCTCCAGGTCAGTATTTATTTTACTATCCAGGTCAGTATTTATTGTACTCCCAAGGTCAGTATTTATTACCCTCTACAGGTCAGTATTTATTTTACTCCCCAGGTCAATATTTATTGTACTCTCCAGGTCAGTATTTATTGCACTCACCAGGTCTATATTTATTGTACTCTCCAGTTCAGTATTTATTGCCCTCTCCAGGTCAGTATTTATTGTACTCACCTGGTCAGTATTTATTGTAATCTCCAAGTCAGTATTAATTGTACTCTCTAGGTCAGTACTTATTGTACTCTCCACGTCGGTATGTATTGTACTCTCCAGGTCAATAGTTATTGCCCTCTCCTGGTCAGAATTTATTGTATTCTGGTCAGTATTTATTTTACTCTCTACTTCAGTATTTTTGTTCTCCCCAGGTCAGTATGTATTGCCCTCTCCAGGTCAGTATTTATTTTACTCTCCAGGTCAGTATTTATTTTACTCTCCAGGTCAGTATTTATTCTACTCTCCAGTTCTGTATTTATTGTACTCTCAAGGTCAGTATATATTGTACTCTCCAGGTCAGTATTTATTGTACTCTCCAGGTCAGTATTTATTCTACTCTCCACGTCTGTATTTATTGTACTCTCCAGGTCAGTATTTATTGTACTCTCCAGGCCAGTATTTATTGTACTCTCCAATTCAGTTTTTATTGTACTCTCCACGTCAGTATTTATTGTACTCTCCAGGTCAGTATTCATTGTACTCTCCAGGTCTGTATTTATTACTCTCTCCATGTCAGTATTTATTACCCTCTCCAGGTCAGTATTTATTGTACTCTCCAGGTCAGTACTTATTGTACTCTCCAGGTCAGTATTTATTGTACTCTCCAGGTCAATATTTACTGTACTCTCCAGGTCAGCATTTATTGTACTCTCCAGGTCTGTATTTATTACTCTCTCCATGTCAGTTTTTATTGTACTCTCCAGGTCAGTATTTATTGTACTCTCCAGGTCAGTATTTATTCCCCTCTCCAGGTCAGGATTTATTACCCGCTCCAGGTCTGTATTTATGGTACTCTCCAGGTCAGTATTTATTGTACTCTCCAAGTCACTGTTTATTGTACTCTCCAGGTCAGTATTTATTGTATTCTCCAATTCAGTTTTTATTGTACTCTCCAGGTCAGTATTTATTGTTCCCTCCAGGTCAGTATTTATTGTACTCTCCATGTCAGTATTTATTGTACTCTCCAGGTCATCATTTATTGTACTCTCCAGGTCAGTATTTATTGTACTCGCAAGGTCAGTATTTATTGCCCACTCCAAGTCAGTATTTATTGTACTCTCCAGGTCAGTATTTATTGTACTCTCCGTGTCACTATTTATTATTCTATCCAGGTCAGTATTTATTGTACTCTCCAAGTCACTATTAATTGTTCTCTCCTGGTCAGTATTTATTGTACTCTCCAATTCAGTTTTTATTGTACTCTCCAGGTCAGTATTTATTGTACTCTCCAAGTCAGTATTTATTGTGCTCTCCAGGTCAGTATTTATTGTACTCTCCAGGTCAGTATTTATTGCACTCTCCAGGTCAGTATTTATTGAACTCTACAGGTCAGTATTTATTACCCTCTCCAGGTCAGTATTGATTGTACTCTCCAGGTCAGTATTTATAGTAATCTCCAGGTCAGTATTTATCACCCCCTCCAGGTCAGTATTTATTACCCTCTCTAGGTCAGTATTTATTTTACTCCTCAGGTCAGTATTTATTGTGCTCTCCAGGTTAGTATTTATTGTACTCTCCAGGTCATAATTTATTCTGCTCACCAGGTCAGTATTTATTGTACACTCCAGGTCAGTATTAATTGTACTCTCCAGGTCAGTATTTATTTTACTCTCCAGGTCAGTATTTATTGTACTCTCCACGTCAGTATTTATTGCCCTCTCCAGGTCAGTATTTATTGTACTCTGCAGGTCAGTATTTATTGCCCTCTCCAGACCAGTATTTAATGTACCCTCTAGGTCAGTATTTATTGTACTCTCCAGGTCAGTATTTATAGTACACTCCAGGTCAGTATTTATTGTACTCACCAGGTCAGTATTTATTGCACTCCCCAGGTCAGTATTTATTATACTCTCCAAGTCAGTATTTATTACCCTCTCCAGGTCAGTATTTATTGTATTCTCCCGGTCAGTATTTGTTTTACTCTCCAGGTCAGTATTTATTACCCCCTCCAGGTCAGTATTTATTACCCTCTCCAGGTCAGTATTTATTTTACTCCCCAAGTCAGTATTTATTTTACTACACAGGTCAGTATTTATTTTACTCCACAGGTCAGTATTTATTGTACTCTCCAGGTTAGTATTTATTTTACTCTCCAGGTCAGTATTTATTGTACTCTCCACGTCAGTATTTATTGCCCTCTCCAGGTCAGTATTTATTGCCCTCTCCAGGTCAGTATTTAAAGTACCCTCTAGGTCAGTATTTATTGTACTCTCCAGGTCAGTATTTATAGTAGACTCCAGGTCAGTATTTATTGCACTCGCCAGGTCAGTATTTATTGCACTCCCCTGGTCAGTATTTATTATACTCTCCAGGTCAGTATTTATTACCCTCTCCAGGTCAGTATTTATTGCATTCTCCAGGTCAGTATTTATTACCCCCTCCAGGTCAGTATTTATTACCCTCTCCAGGTTAGTATTTATTTTACTCTCCACGTCAGTATTTATTTTACTACACAGGTCAGTATTTATTATACTCTCCAGGTCAGTATTTATTGTACTCTCCAGGTCAGAATTTATTACTGTCTCCAGGCCATTATTTATTGTACTCTCCAGGTCAGTATTTATTGTAATCTCCAGGTCAGAATTTTTTGTACTCTCCAGGTCTGTATTTATTACCCTCTCCAGGTCAGTATTTATTGTACTCTCCAGGTCTGTATTTATTACTCTCTCCAGGTCTGTATTTATTACCCTCTCCATGTCAGTATTTTTTGTACTCTCCAAGTCTGTATTTATTACCCTCTCCAGGTCAGTATTTATTGTACTCTCCAGGTCTGTATTTATTACTCTCTCCAGGTCAGCATTTATTACCCTCTCCAGGTCAGTATTTATTGTACTTCCCATGTCAGCATTTATTGTACTCTCCAGGTCAGTTTTTATTGTACTCTCCAGGTCTGTATTTATTGTTCTCTCCAGGTCAGTATTTATTGTACTCTCCAGGTCAGTATTTATTGTACTCTCCAGGTAAGTATTTATTGTACTCTCCAGGTCAGTATTTATTGTACTCTCCAGGTCAGTATTTATTACCCTCTTGGGTCAGCATTTATTGTACTCTCCAGGTCAGTATTTATTGTACTCTCCAGGTCTGTATTTATTGTACTCTCCAGGTCAGTGTTTATTGTATTCTCCATGTCAGTATGTATTACTCTCTCCAGCTCAGTATTTATTGTACTCTCCAGGTCAGTATTTATTGTCCTGTTCAGGTCAGTATTTATTATTCTATCCAGGTCAGTATTTATTGTACTCTCCAAGTCACTATTAATTGTTCTCTCCTGGTCAGTATTTATTGTACTCTCGAATTCAGTTTTTATTGTACTCTCCAAGTCAGTATTTATTGTACTCTCCAAGTCAGTATTTATTGTACTCTCCAGGAAAGTATTTAAAACCGCCTCCAGGTCAGTATTTATTGTCCTGTCCAGGTCAGTATTTATTATTCTATCCAGGTTAGTATTTATTGTACTCTCCAAGTCACTATTAATTGTTCTCTCCTGATCAGTATTTATTGTACTCTCCAATTCAGTTTTTATTGTACTCTCCAGGTCAGTATTTATTGTACTCTCCAGGTCAGTATTTATTGTACTCTCCAGGTCAGTATTTATTGCACTCTCCAGGTCAGTATATATTGAACTCTACAGGTCAGTATTTATTACCCTCTCCAGGTCAGTATTGATTGTACTCTCCAGGTCAGTATTTATTGTACTCTCCAGGTCAATATTTATTGTACTCTCCAGGCCAGTATTTATTGTACTCTCCAGTTCAGCATTTATTGTACTCTCCAGGTCAGTATTTATTACATTCTCCAGGTCAGTATTTATTGTACTCTCCAGGAAAGTATTTAAAACCGCCTCCAGGTCAGTATTTATTGTCCTGTCCAGGTTAGTATTTATTGTACTCTCCAAGTCACTATTAATTGTTCTCTCCTGATCAGTATTTATTGTACTCTCCAATTCAGTTTTTATTGTACTATCCAGGTCAGTTTTTATTGTACTCTCCAGGTCAGTATTTATTGTACTCTCCAGGTCAGTATTTATTGTACTCTGCTGGTCATTATGTATTATACTCTCCAGATAAGTATTTATTACCCTCTCCATGTCAGTATTTATTACCCGCTCCAGGTCTGTATTTATGGTACTCTCCACGTCAGTATTTATTGCACTATCCAAGTCACTATTTGTTGTACTCTCCAGGTCAGTATTTATTGTTCCCTCCAGGTCAGTATTTATTGTACTCTCCAGGTCAGTATTTATTGTACTCTCCAGGTCAGTATTTATTGCCCTCTCCAGGTCAGTATTTATTGAACTCTCCAGGTCAGTATTTATTGTGCTCTCCAGGTCAGTATTTTTTGTATTCTCCAGGTCAGTATTTATTTTACTCTCCAGGTCAGTATTTATTGTACTCCCAAGGTCAGTATTTATTACCCTCTACAGGTCAGTATTTATTTTACTCACCAGGTCAATCTTTATTGTACTCTCCAGGTCAGTATTTATTGTACTCACCAGGTCTGTATTTATTGTACTCTCCAGGTCAGTATTTATTGCCCTCTCCAGGTCAGTATTTATTGAACTCTCCTGGTCAATATTTATTGTAATCTCCAAGTCAGTATTAATTGTACTCTCTAGGTCAGTATTCATTGTACTCTCCACGTCGGTATGTATTGTACTCTCCAGGTCAATAGTTATTGCCCTCTCCTGGTCAGAATTTATTGTATTCTCCAGGTCAGTATTTATTTTACTCTCTACTTCAGTATTTTTGTTCTCCCCAGGTCAGTATGTATTGCCCTCTCCAGATCAGTATTTATTTTACTCTGCAGGTCAGTATTTATTCTACTCTCCAGTTCTGTATTTATTGTACTCTCAAGGTCAGTATATATTGTACTCTCCAGGTCAGTATTTATTGTACTCTCCAGGTCAGTATTTATTCTACTCTCCACGTCTGTATTTATTGTACTCTCCAGGTCAGTATTTATTGTACTCTCCAGGTCAGTATTTATTGTACTCTCCAATTCAGTTTTTATTGTACTCTCCACGTCAGTATTTATTGTACTCTCCAGGTCAGTATTCATTGTACTCTCCAGGTCTGTATTTATTACTCTCTCCAGGTCAGTATTTATTGTACTCTCCAGGTCAGTACTTATTGTACTCTCCAGGTCAGTATTTATTGTACTCTCCAGGTCAATATTTATTGTACTCTCCAGGTCAGCATTTATTGTATTCTCCAGGTCAGTATTTATTACCCTCTCCAGGTCAGTATTTATTGTACTCTCCAGGTAAGTATTTATTACCCTCTCCAGTTCAGTATTTATTGTACTATCCATGTCAGTTTTTATTGTACTCTCCAGGTCAGTATTTATTGTACTCTCCAGGTCAGTATTTATTCCCCTCTCCAGGTCAGGATTTATTACCCGCTCCAGGTCTGTATTTATGGTACTCTCCAGGTCAGTATTTATTGTACTCTCCAAGTCACTATTTATTGTACTCTCCAGGTCAGTATTTATTGTATTCTCCAATTCAGTTTTTATTGTACTCTCCAGGTCAGTATTTATTGTTCCCTCCAGGTCAGTATTTATTGTACTCTCCATGTCAGTATTTATTGTACTCTCCAGGTCATCATTTATTGTACTCTCCAGGTCAGTATTTATTGTACACGCAAGGTCAGTATTTATTGCCCACTCCAAGTCAGTATTTATTGCACTCTCCAGGTCAGTATTTATTGTACTCTCCGTGTCACTATTTATTATTCTATCTAGGTCAGTATTTATTGTACTCTCCAAGTCACTATTAATTGTTCTCACCTGGTCACTATTTATTGTACTCTCCAATTCAGTTTTTATTGTACTCTCCAGGTCAGTATTTATTGTACTCTCCAATCAGTATTTATTGTACTCTCCAGGTCAGTATTTATTGTACTCTCTAGGTCAGTATTTATTGCACTCTCCAGGTCAGTATTTATTGAACTCTACAGGTCAGTATTTATTACCCTCTCCAGGTCAGTATTGATTGTACTCTCCAGGTCAGTATTTATTGTAATCTCCAGGTCAGTATTTATCACCCCCTCCAGGTCAGTATTTATTACCCTCTCCAGGTCAGTATTTATTGTACTCTCCAGGTCAGTATTTATTGCACTCTCCAGGTCAGTGTTTATTGTGCTCTCCAGGTTAGTATTTATTGTACTCTCCAGGTGATTATTTATTCTGCTCACCAGGTCAGTATTTATTGTACTCTCCAGGTCAGTATTAATTGTACTCTCCAGGTCAGTATTTATTTTACTCTCCAGGTCAGTATTTATTGTACTCTCCACGTCAGTATTTATTGCCCTCTCCAGGTCAGTATTTATTGTACTCTGCAGGTCAGTATTTATTGCCCTCTCCAGACCAGTATTTAATGTACCCTCTAGGTCAGTATTTATTGTACTCTCCAGGTCAGTATTTATAGTACACTCCAGGTCAGTATTTATTGTACTCACCAGGTCAGTATTTATTGCACTCCCCAGGTCAGTATTTATTATACTCTCCAAGTCAGTATTTATTACCCTCTCCAGTTCAGTATTTATTGTATTCTCTCGGTCAGTGTTTGTTTTACTCTCCAGGTCAGTATTTATTACCCCCTCCAGGTCAGTATTTATTACCCTCTCCAGGTCAGTATTTATTTTACTACACAGGTCAGTATTTATTTTACTCACCAGGTCAGTATTTATTGTACTCTTCAGGTTAGTATTTATTGTACTCTCCAGGTCATTATTTATTCTACTCACCAGGTCAGTATTTATTATACTCTCCAGATCAGTATTAATTGTACTCTCCAGGTCAGTATTTATTTTACTCTCCAGGTCAGTATTTATTGTACTCTCCACGTCAGTATTTATTGCCCTCTCCAGGTCAGTATTTATTGTACTCTCCAGGTCAGTATTTATTGCCCTCTCCAGGCCAGTATTTAATTTACCCTCTAGGTCAGTATTTATTGTACTCTCCAGGTCAGTATTTATAGTAGACTCCAGGTCAGTATTTATTGCACTCTCCAGGTCAGTATTTATTGCACTCCCCAGGTCAGTATTTATTATACTCTCCAGGTCAGTATTTATTACCCTCTCCAGGTCAGTATTTATTGCATTCTCCAAGTCAGTATTTGTTTTACTCTCCAGGTCAGTATTTATTACCCCCTCCAGGTCAGTATTTATTACCCTCTCCAGGTTAGTATTTATTTTACTCTCAAAGTCAGTATTTATTTTACTACACAGGTCAGTATTTATTATACTCTCCAGGTCAGTATTTATTGTACTCTCCAGGTCAGAATTTATTACTGTCTCCAGGCCATTATTTATTGTACTCTCCAGGTCAGTATTTATTGTAATCTCCAGGTCAGAATTTTTTGTACTCTCCAGTTCTGTATTTATTACCCTCTCCAGGTCAGTATGTATTGTACTCTCCAGGTCTGTATTTATTACTCTCTCCAGGTCTGTATTTATTACCCTCTCCATGTCAGTATTTTTTGTACTCTCCAAGTCTGTATTTATTACCCTCTCCAGGTCAGTATTTATTGTACTCTCCAGGTCTGTATTTATTACTCTCTCCAGATCAGCATTTATTACCCCCTCCAGGTCAGTATTTATTGTACTTCCCATGTCAGTATTTATTGTACTCTCCAGGTCAGTTTTTATTGTACTCTCCAGGTCTGTATTTATTGTTCTCTCCAGGTCAGTATTTATTGTACTCTCCATGTCAGTATTTATTGTACTCTCCAGGTAAGTATTTATTGTACTCTCCAGGTCAGTATTTATTGTACTCTCCAGGTCAGTATTTATTACCCTCTTGGGTCAGCATTTATTGTACTCTCCAGGTCAGTATTTATTGCACTCTCCAGGTCTGTATTTATTGTACTCTCCAGGTCAGTGTTTATTGTATTCTCCATGTCAGTATGTATTACTCTCTCCAGCTCAGTATTTATTGTACTCTCCAGGTCAGTATTTATTGTCCTGTTCAGTCCAGTATTTATTATTCTATCCAGGTCAGTATTTATTGTACTCTCCAAGTCACTATTAATTGTTCTCTCCTGGTCAGTATTTATTGTACTCTCCAATTCAGTTTTTATTGTACTCTCCAGGTCAGTATTTATTGTACTCTCCAAGTCAGTATTTATTGTACTCTCCAGGTCAGTATTTATTGTACTCTCCAGATCAGTATTTATTACCCTCTCCAGGTCAGCATTTATTGTACTCTCCAGGTCAGTATTTATTGTACTCTCCAGGTCAGTATTTATTGTACTCTCCAGGTCAGTATTTATTGTACTCACCAGGTCAGTATTTATTGCACTCTCCAGGTCAGTATATATTGAACTCTACAGGTCAGTATTTATTACCCTCTCCAGGTCAGTATTGATTGTACTCTCCAGGTCAGTATTTATTGTACTCTCCAGGTCAATATTTATTGTACTCTCCAGGCCAGTATTTATTGTACTCTCCAGTTCAGCATTTATTGTACTCTCCAGGTCAGTATTTATTACATTCTCCAGGTCAGTATTTATTGTACTCTCTACTTCAGTATTTTTGTTCTCCCCAGGTCAGTATGTATTGCCCTCTCCAGATCAGTATTTATTTTATTCTCCAGGTCAGTATTTATTCTACTCTCCAGTTCTGTATTTATTGTACTCTCCAGATCAGTATTTATTGTAATCTCCAGGTCATTATTTATTCTACTCTCCAGGGCAGTATTTATTGTACTCTCAAGGTCAGTATATATTGTACTCTCCAGGTCAGTATTTATTGTACTCTCCAGGTCAGTATTTATTCTACTCTCCACGTCTGTATTTATTGTACTCTCCAGGTCAGTATTTATTGTACTATCCAGGCCAGTATTTATTGCACTCTCCAATTCAGTTTTTATTGTACTCTCCACGTCAGTATTTATTGTACTCTCCAGGTCAGTATTCATTGTACTCTCCAGGTCAGTATTTATTGTACTCTCCAGGTCAGTATTTATTATCCACTCCAGGTCAGTATTTATTCTACTCTCCATGTCAGAATTTATTGTACTCTCCAGGTCAGTATTTATTGTACTCTCCAGGTCAGTATTTATTATCCACTCCAGGTCAGTATTTATTCTACTCTCCATGTCAGAATTTATTGTACTCTCCAGGTCAGTATTTATTATCCACTCCATGTCAGTATTTATTGTACTCTCCAGGTCAGTATTTATTGTACTCTCCAGGTCAGTATTTATTGTACTCTCCAGGTCAGTATTTATTATCCACTCCAGGTCAGTATTTATTCTACTCTCCATGTCAGAATTTATTGTACTCTCCAGGTCAGTATTTATTGTACGCTCCAGGTCAGTACTTAATGTTCTCTCCAGGTCAGTATTTATGCCCTATACAGGCCAGTATTTATTGTACTCTCCAGATCAGTATTTATTGTACTCTCCGGGTTAGTATTTATTGCCCTCTCCAGGTTAGTATTTATTGTACTCCCAGGTCAGTACTTAATGTACTCTCCAGGTCAGTATTCATTGTATTCTACAGGTCAATATTTATTGCACTCTCCAGGTCAGTATTTATTGTACTCTCCAGGTCAGCATTTATTGTACTCTCCAGGTCAGTATTTATTACCCTCTCCAGGTCAGTATTTATTGTACTCTCCAGGTAAGTATTTAAAACCACCTCCAGGTCAGTATTTATTACCCTCTCCAGGTCAGTATTTATTTTACTCCCCAAGTCAGTATTTATTTTACTACACAGGTCAGTATTTATTATACTCTCCAGGTCAGTAATTATTGTACTCTCCAGGTCAGTATTTATTGCCGTCTCCAGGCCATTATTTATTGTACTCTTCTATTCAGTATTTATTGTAAACTCCAGGTCAGAATTTTTTGTACTCTCCAGGTCAGAATTTTTTGTACTCTCCAGGTCTGTATTTATTACCCTCTCCAGGTCAGTATTTATTGTACTCTCCAGGTCTGTATTTATTACTCTCTCCAGGTCAGTATTTATTATCCTCTCCAGGTCAGTATTTATTGTACTCCACATGTCAGTATTTATTGTAGTCTCCATGTCAGTATTTATTGCAGTCTCCAGGTCAGTTTTTATTGTTCTCTCCAGGTCAGTATTTATTGTACTCTCCAGGTCAGTATTTATTGTACTCTCGAGGTAAGTATTTATTGTACTCTCCAGGTCAGTATTTATTGTACTCTCCAGGTCAGTATTTATTACCCTCTCCAGGTCAGCATTTATTGTACTCTCCAGGTCAGTATTTATTGTACTCTCCAGGTCTGTATTTATTGTACTCTCCAGGTCAGTGTTTATTATACTCTCCATGTCAATATGTATTACTCTCTCCAGGTCAGCATTTATTGTACTCTCCAGGTCAGTATTTATTGTACTCTCCAGGTCAGTATTTATTGTACTCTCCAGGTCAGTATTTATTGTACTCTCCAGGTCAGTATTTATTTTACTCTCCAGGTCAGTATTTATTTTACTCTCCAGGTCAGTATTTATTCTACTCTCCAGGTCAGTATTGATTGTACTCTCCAGGTCAGTATTTATTGTACTCTCCAGGTCAGTATTTATTGTACTCTCCACGTCTATATTTATTGTACTCTCCAGGTCAGCGTTTATTGTACTCTCCAGGTCAGTATTTATTACCTTCTCCAGGTTAGTATTTATTGTTCTCTCCAGGTCAGTATTTATTGTACTCTCCAGGTCAGTATTTATTGTTCTCTCCAGGTCAGTATTTATTGTAATCTCCAGGTTATTATTTATTCTACTCTCCAGTGCAGTATTTATTGTACTCTCCAGGTCATTATTTATTGTACTCTCTAGGTCAGTATTTATTGTACTCTCCAGGTCAGTATTTATTATCCACTCCAGGTCAGTATTTATTGTACTCTCCAGGTCAGTATTTATTGTACTCTCCAGGTCTATATTTATTGTACTCTCCAGGTCAGCGTTTATTGTAATCTCCAGGTCAGTATTTATTACCTTCTCCAGGTTAGTATTTATTGTTCTCTCCAGGTCAGTATTTATTGTACTCTCCAGATCAGTATTTATTGTTCTCTCCAGGTCAGTATTTATTGTAATCTCCAGGTCATTATTTATTCTCCTCTCCAGGGCAGTATTTATTGTACTCTCCAGGTCATTATTTATTGTACTCTCCAGGTCAGTATTTATTGTACTCTCCAGGTCAGTATTTATTATCCACTCCAGGTCAGTATTTATTGTACTCTCCATGTCAGAATTTATTGTACTCTCCAGGTCAGTATTTATTGTACTCTCCAGGTCAGTATTTAATGTTTTCTCCAGGTCAGTATTTATGCCCTATCCAGGCCAGTATTTATTGTACTCTCCAGGTCAGTATTTTTTGTACTCTCCGCGTTAGTATTTATTGCCCTCTCCAGGTTAGTATTTATTATACTCCCAGTTCAGTACTTAATGTACTCTCCAGGTCAGTATTCATTGTACTCTCCAGGTCAATATTTATTGTACTCTCCAGGCCAGTATTTATTGTACTCTCCAGTTCAGCATTTATTGTACTCTCCAGGTCAGTATTTATTACATTCTCCAGGTCAGTATTTATTGTACTCTCCAGGAAAGTATTTAAAACCCCCTCCAGGTCAGTATTTATTGTCCTGTCCAAGTCAGTATTTATTATTCTATCCAGGTCAGTATTTATTGTACTCTCCAAGTCACTATTAATTGTTCTCTCCAGATCAGTATTTATTGTACTCTCCAATTCAGTTTTTATTGTACTATCCAGGTCAGTTTTTATTGTACTCTCCAGGTCAGTATTTATTGTACTCTCCAGGTCAGTATTTATTGTACTCTGCTGGTCATTATGTATTATACTCTCCAGATAAGTATTTATTACCCTCTCCATGTCAGTATTTATTACCCGCTCCAGGTCTGTATTTATGGTACTCTCCAGGTCAGTATTTTTTGCACTATCCAAGTCAGTATTTATTGCCCTCTCCAGGTCAGTATTTATTGAACTCTCCAGGTCAGTTTTTATTGTGCTCTCCAGGTCAGTATTTTTTGTATTCTCCAGGTCAGTATTTATTTTACTATCCAGGTCAGTATTTATTGTACTCCCAAGGTCAGTATTTATTACCCTCTACAGGTCAGTATTTATTTTTCTCCCCAGTTCAGTATTTATTGCCCTCTCCATGTCAGTATTTATTGCACTCACCTGGTCAGTATTTATTGTAATCTCCAAGTCAGTATTAATTGTACTCTCTAGGTCAGTATTCTTTGTACTCTCCACGTCGGTATGTATTGTACTCTCCAGGTCAATAGTTATTGCCCTCTCCTGGTCAGAATTTATTGTATTCTCCAGGTCAGTATTTATTTTACTCTCTACTTCAGTATTTTTGTTCACCCCAGGTCAGTATGTATTGCCCTCTCCAGGTCAGTATTTATTTTACTCTCCAGGTCAGTATTTATTTTACTCTCCAGGTCAGTATTTATTCTACTCTCCAGTTCTGTATTTATTGTACTCTCAAGGTCAGTATATATTGTACTCTCCAGGTCAGTATTTATTGTACTCTCCAGGTCAGTATTTATTCTACTCTCCACGTCTGTATTTATTGTACTCTCCAGGTCAGTATTTATTGTACTCTCCAGGCCAGTATTTATTGTACTCTCCAATTCAATTTTTATTGTACTCTCCACGTCAGTATTTATTGTACTCTCCAGGTCAGTATTCATTGTACTCTCCAGGTCAGTATTTATTGTACTCTCCAGGTCAGTATTTATTATCCACTCCAGGTCAGTATTTATTCTACTCTCCATGTCAGAATTTATTGTACTCTCCAGGTCAGTATTTATTATCCACTCCATGTCAGTATTTATTGTACTCTCCAGGTCAGTATTTATTGTACTCTCCAGGTCAGTATTTATTGTACTCTCCAGGTCAGTATTTATTATCCACTCCAGGTCAGTATTTATTCTACTCTCCATGTCAGAATTTATTGTACTCTCCAGGTCAGTATTTATTGTACTCTCCAGGTCAGTATTTAATGTTCTCTCCAGGTCAGTATTTATGCCCTATCCAGGCCAGTATTTATTGTACTCTCCAGATCAGTATTTATTGTACTCTCCGGGTTAGTATTTATTGCCTTCTCCAGGTTAGTATTTATTGTACTCCCAGGTCAGTACTTAATGTACTCTCCAGGTCAGTATTCATTGTATTCTACAGGTCAATATTTATTGCACTCTCCAGGTCAGTATTTATTGTACTCTCCAGGTCAGCATTTATTGTACTCTCCAGGTCAGTATTTATTACCCTCTCCAGGGCAGTATTTATTCTACTCTCCATGTCAGAATTTATTGTACTCTCCAGGTCAGTATTTATTATCCACTCCATGTCAGTATTTATTGTACTCTCCAGGTCAGTATTTATTGTACTCTCCAGGTCAGTATTTATTGTACTCTCCAGGTCAGTATTTATTGTCCACTCCAGGTCAGTATTTATTCTACTCTCCATGTCAGAATTTATTGTACATCCAGGTCAGTATTTATTGTACTCTCCAGGTCAGTATTTAATGTTCTCTCCAGGTCAGTATTTATGCCCTATCCAGGCCAGTATTTATTGTACTCTCCAGATCAGTATTTATTGTACTCTCCGGGTTAGTATTTATTGCCCTCTCCAGGTTAGTATTTATTGTACTCCCAGGTCAGTACTTAATGTACTCTCCAGGTCAGTATTCATTGTATTCTACAGGTCAATATTTATTGCACTCTCCAGGTCAGTATTTATTGTACTCTCCAGGTCAGCATTTATTGTACTCTCCAGGTCAGTATTTATTACCCTCTCCAGGTCAGTATTTATTGTACTCTCCAGGTAAGTATTTAAAACCACCTCCAGGTCAGTATTTATTACCCTCTCCAGGTCAGTATTTATTTTACTCCCCAAGTCAGTATTTATTTTACTACACAGGTCAGTATTTATTATACTCTCCAGGTCAGTAATTATTGTACTCTCCAGGTCAGTATTTATTGCCGTCTCCAGGCCATTATTTATTGTACTCTTCTATTCAGTATTTATTGTAAACTCCATCAGAATTTTTTGTACTCTCCAGGTCTGTATTTATTACCCTCTCCAGGTCAGTATTTATTGTACTCTCCAGGTCTGTATTTATTACTCTCTCCAGGTCAGTATTTATTATCCTCTCCAGGTCAGTATTTATTGTACTCCACATGTCAGTATTTATTGTAGTCTCCATGTCAGTATTTATTGCAGTCTCCAGGTCAATTTGTATTGTGCTCTCCAGGTCAGTATTTATTGTTCTCTCCAGGTCAGTATTTATTGTACTCTCCAGGTCAGTATTTATTGTACTCTCGAGGTAAGTATTTATTGTACTCTCCAGGTCAGTATTTATTGTACTCTCCAGGTCAGTATTTATTACCCTCTCCAGGTCAGCATTTATTGTACTCTCCAGGTCAGTATTTATTGTACTCTCCATGTCTGTATTTATTGTACTCTCCTGGTCAGTATTTATTACTCTCTCCAGGTCAGTATTTATTATCCTCTCCAGGTCAGTATTTATTGTACTCCACATGTCAGTATTTATTGTAGTCTCCATGTCAGTATTTATTGCAGTCTCCAGGTCAGTTTTTATTGTGCTCTCCAGGTCAGTATTTATTGTTCTCTCCAGGTCAGTGTTTATTATACTCTCCATGTCAATATGTATTACTCTTTCCAGGTCAGTATTTATTGTACTCTCCAGGTCAGTATTTATTGTCCTCTCCAGGTCAGTATTTATTACCCTCTACAGGTCAGTATTTATTACCTTCTCCATGTAAGTATTTTTTGTACTCTCCAAGTCTGTATTTATTACCCTCTCCAGGTCAGTATTTATTGTACTCTCCAGGTCTGTATTTATTACTCTCTCCAGGTCAGTATTTATTACCCTCTCCAGGTCAGTATTTATTGTACTCCCCATGTCAGTATTTATTGTACTCTCCAGGTCAGTTTTTATTGTACTCTCCAGGTCTGTATTTATTGTTCTCTCCAGGTCAGTATTTATTGTACTCTCCAGGTCAGTATTTATTGTACTCTCCAGGTAAGTATTTATTGTACTCTCCAGGTCAGTATTTATTGTATCCCCAGGTCAGTATTTATTACCCTCTCCAGGTCAGCATTTATTGCACTCTCCAGGTCAGTATTTATTGTACTCTCCAGGTCTGTATTTATTGTTCTCTCCAGGTCAGTGTTTATTGTATTCTCCATGTCAGTATGTATTACTCTCTCCAGCTCAGTATTTGTTGTACTCTCCAGGTCAGTATTTATTGTCCTGTCCAGGTCAGTATTTATTATTCTATCCAGGTCAGTATTTATTGTACTCTCCAAGTCACTATTAATTGTTCTCTCCTGGTCAGTATTTATTGTACTCTCCAATTCAGTTTTTATTGTACTCTCCAGGTCAGTATTTATTGTACTCTCCAAGTCAGTATTTATTGTACTCTCCACGTCAGTATTTATTGTACTCTCCAGGTCAGTATTTATTACCCTCTCCAGGTCAGCATTTATTGTACTCTACAGGTCAGTATTTATTGTACTCTCCAGGTCAGTATTTATTGTACTCTCCAGGTCAGTATTTATTGTACTCTCCAGGTCAGTATTTATTGCACTCTCCAGGTCAGTATTTATTGAAATCTACAGGTCAGTATTTATTACCCTCTCCAGGTCAGTATTGATTGTACTCTCCAGGTCAGTATTTATTGTACTCTCCAGGTCAGTATTTATTGTACTCTCCAGGTCTATATTTATTGTACTCTCCAGGTCAGCGTTTATTGTACTCTCCAGGTCAGTATGTATTACCTTCTCCAGGTTAGTATTTATTGTTCTCTCCAGGTCAGTATTTATTGTACTCTCCAGGTCAGTATTTATTGTACTCTCCAGGTCAGTATTTATTGTTCTCTCCAGGTCAGTATTTATTGTAATCTCCAGGTTATTATTTATTCTACTCTCCAGGGCAGTATTTATTGTACTCTTCAGGTCATTATTTATTGTACTCTCCAGGTCAGTATTTATTGTACTCTCCAGGTCAGTATTTATTATCCACTCCAGGTCAGTATTTATTGTACTCTCCAGATCAGTATTTATTGTACTCTCCAGGTCTATATTTATTGTACTCTCCAGGTCAGCGTTTATTGTAATCTCCAGGTCAGTATTTATTACCTTCTCCAGGTTAGTATTTATTGTTCTCTCCAGGTCAGTATTTATTGTACTCTCCAGATCAGTATTTATTGTTCTCTCCAGGTCAGTATTTATTGTAATCTCCAGGTCATTATTTATTCTCCTCTCCAGGGCAGTATTTATTGTACTCTCCAGGTCATTATTTATTGTACTCTCCAGGTCAGTATTTATTGTACTCTCCAGGTAAGTATTTATTATCCACTCCAGGTCAGTATTTATTGTACTCTCCATGTCAGAATTTATTGTACTCTCCAGGTCAGTATTTATTGTACTCTCCAGGTCAGTATTTAATGTTCTCTCCAGGTCAGTATTTATGCCCTATCCACGCCAGTATTTATTGTACTCTCCAGGTCAGTATTTTTTGTACTCTCCGCGTTAGTATTTATTGCCCTCTCCAGGTTAGTATTTATTATACTCCCAGTTCAGTACTTAATGTACTCTCCAGGTCAGTATTCATTGTACTCTCCAGGTCAATATTTATTGTACTCTCCAGGCCACTATTTATTGTACTCTCCAGTTCAGCATTTATTGTACTCTCCAGGTCAGTATTTATTACATTCTCCAGGTCAGTATTTATTGTACTCTCCAGGAAAGTATTTAAAACCCCCTCCAGGTCAGTATTTATTGTCCTGTCCAGGTCAGTATTTATTATTCTATCCAGGTCAGTATTTATTGTACTCTCCAAGTCACTATTAATTGTTCTTTCTAGATCAGTATTTATTGTACTCTCCAATTCAGTTTTTATTGTACTATCCAGGTCAGTTTTTATTGTACTCTCCAGGTCAGTATTTATTGTACTCTCCAGGTCAGTATTTATTGTACTCTGCTGGTCATTATGTATTATACTTTCCAGATAAGTATTTATTACCCACTCCATGTCAGTGTTTATTACCCGCTCCAGGTCTGTATTTATGGTACTCTCCAGGTCAGTATTTATTGCACTATCCAAGTCACTATTTGTTGTACTCTCCAGGTCAGTATTTATTGTTCCCTCCAGGTCAGTATTTATTGTACTCTCCAGGTCAGTATTTATTGTACTCTCCAGGTCAGTATTTATTGCCCTCTCCAGGTCAGTATTTATTGAACTCTCCAGGTCAGTTTTTATTGTGCTCTCCAGGTCAGTATTTTTTGTATTCTCCAGGTCAGTATTTATTTTACTATCCAGGTCAGTATTTATTGTACTCCCAAGGTCAGTATTTATTACCCTCTACAGGTCAGTATTTATTTTACTCCCCAGGTCAATATTTATTGTAATCTCCAAGTCAGTATTAATTGTACTCTCTAGGTCAGTACTTATTGTACTCTCCACGTCGGTATGTATTGTACTCTCCAGGTCAATAGTTATTGCCCTCTCCTGGTCAGAATTTATTGTATTCTGGTCAGTATTTATTTTACTCTCTACTTCAGTATTTTTGTTCTCCCCAGGTCAGTATGTATTGCCCTCTCCAGGTCAGTATTTATTTTACTCTCCAGGTCAGTATTTATTTTACTCTCCAGGTCAGTATTTATTCTACTCTCCAGTTCTGTATTTATTGTACTCTCAAGGTCAGTATATATTGTACTCTCCAGGTCAGTATTTATTGTACTCTCCAGGTCAGTATTTATTCTACTCTCCACGTCTGTATTTATTGTACTCTCCAGGTCAGTATTTATTGTACTCTCCAGGCCAGTATTTATTGTACTCTCCAATTCAGTTTTTATTGTACTCTCCACGTCAGTATTTATTGTACTCTCCAGGTCAGTATTCATTGTACTCTCCAGGTCTGTATTTATTACTCTCTCCATGTCAGTATTTATTACCCTCTCCAGGTCAGTATTTATTGTACTCTCCAGGTCAGTACTTATTGTACTCTCCAGGTCAGTATTTATTGTACTCTCCAGGTCAATATTTATTGTACTCTCCAGGTCAGCATTTATTGTACTCTCCAGGTCTGTATTTATTACTCTATCCATGTCAGTTTTTATTGTATTCTCCAGGTCAGTATTTATTGTACTCTCCAGGTCAGTATTTATTCCCCTCTCCAGGTCAGGATTTATTACCCGTTCCAGGTCTGTATTTATGGTACTCTCCAGGTCAGTATTTATTGTACTCTCCAAGTCACTGTTTATTGTACTCTCCAGGTCAGTATTTATTGTATTCTCCAATTCAGTTTTTATTGTACTCTCCAGGTCAGTATTTATTGTTCCCTCCAGGTCAGTATTTATTGTACTCTCCATGTCAGTATTTATTGTACTCTCCAGGTCATCATTTATTGTACTCGCAAGGTCAGTATTTATTGTACTCGCAAGGTCAGTATTTATTGCCCACTCCAAGTCAGTATTTATTGTACTCTCCAGGTCAGTATTTATTGTACTCTCCGTGTCACTATTTATTATTCTATCCAGGTCAGTATTTATTGTACTCTCCAAGTCACTATTAATTGTTCTCTCCTGGTCAGTATTTATTGTACTCTCCAATTCAGTTTTTATTGTACTCTCCAGGTCAGTATTTATTGTACTCTCCAAGTCAGTATTTATTGTGCTCTCCAGGTCAGTATTTATTGTACTCTCCAGGTCAGTATTTATTGCACTCTCCAGGTCAGTATTTATTGAACTCTACAGGTCAGTATTTATTACCCTCTCCAGGTCAGTATTGATTGTACTCTCCAGGTCAGTATTTATAGTAATCTCCAGGTCAGTATTTATCACCCCCTCCAGGTCAGTATTTATTACCCTCTCTAGGTCAGTATTTATTTTACTCCTCAGGTCAGTATTTATTGTGCTCTCCAGGTTAGTATTTATTGTACTCTCCAGGTCATTATTTATTCTGCTCACCAGGTCAGTATTTATTGTACACTCCAGGTCAGTATTAATTGTACTCTCCAGGTCAGTATTTATTTTACTCTCCAGGTCAGTATTTATTGTACTCTCCACGTCAGTATTTATTGCCCTCTCCAGGTCAGTATTTATTGTACTCTGCAGGTCAGTATTTATTGCCCTCTCCAGACCAGTATTTAATGTACCCTCTAGGTCAGTATTTATTGTACTCTCCAGGTCAGTATTTATAGTACACTCCAGGTCAGTATTTGTTGTACTCACCAGGTCAGTATTTATTGCACTCCCCAGGTCAGTATTTATTATACTCTCCAAGTCAGTATTTATTACCCTCTCCAGGTCAGTATTTATTGTATTCTCCCGGTCAGTATTTGTTTTACTCTCCAGGTCAGTATTTATTACCCCCTCCAGGTCAGTATTTATTACCCTCTCCAGGTCAGTATTTATTTTACTCCCCAAGTCAGTATTTATTTTACTACACAGGTCAGTATTTATTTTACTAAACAGGTCAGTATTTATTGTACTCTCCAGGTTAGTATTTATTTTACTCTCCAGGTCAGTATTTATTGTACTCTCCACGTCAGTATTTATTGCCCTCTCCAGGTCAGTATTTATTGTACTCTCCAGGTCAGTATTTATTGCCCTCTCCAGGTCAGTATTTAAAGTACCCTCTAGGTCAGTATTTATTGTACTCTCCAGGTCAGTATTTATAGTAGACTCCAGGTCATTATTTATTGCACTCGCCAGGTCAGTATTTATTGCACTCCCCTGGTCAGTATTTATTATACTCTCCAGGTCAGTATTTATTACCGTCTCCAGGTCAGTATTTATTGCATTCTCCAGGTCAGTATTTATTACCCCCTCCAGGTCAGTATTTATTACCCTCTCCAGGTTAGTATTTATTTTACTCTCCACGTCAGTATTTATTTTACTACACAGGTCAGTATTTATTATACTCTCCAGGTCAGTATTTATTGTACTCTCCAGGTCAGAATTTATTACTGTCTCCAGGCCATTATTTATTGTACTCTCCAGGTCAGTATTTATTGTAATCTCCAGGTCAGAATTTTTTGTACTCTCCACGTCTGTATTTATTACCCTCTCCAGGTCAGTATTTATTGTACTCTCCAGGTCTGTATTTATTACTCTCTCCAGGTCTGTATTTATTACCCTCTCCATGTCAGTATTTTTTGTACTCTCCAAGTCTGTATTTATTACCCTCTCCAGGTCAGTATTTATTGTACTCTCCAGGTCTGTATTTATTACTCTCTCCAGGTCAGCATTTATTACCCTCTCCAGGTCAGTATTTATTGTACTTCCCATGTCAGCATTTATTGTACTCTCCAGGTCAGTTTTTATTGTACTCTCCAGGTCTGTATTTATTGTTCTCTCCAGGTCAGTATTTATTGTACTCTCCAGGTCAGTATTTATTGTACTCTCCAGGTAAGTATTTATTGTACTCTCCAGGTCAGTATTTATTGTACTCTCCATGTCAATATTTATTACCCTCTTGGGTCAGCATTTATTGTACTCTCCAGGTCAGTATTTATTGTACTCTCCAGGTCTGTATTTATTGTACTCTCCAGGTCAGTGTTTATTGTATTCTCCATGTCAGTATGTATTACTCTCTCCAGCTCAGTATTTATTGTACTCTCCAGGTCAGTATTTATTGTCCTGTTCAGGTCAGTATTTATTATTCTATCCAGGTCAGTATTTATTGTACTCTCCAAGTCACTATTAATTGTTCTCTCCTGGTCAGTATTTATTGTACTCTCGAATTCAGTTTTTATTGTACTCTCCAAGTCAGTATTTATTGTACTCTCCAAGTCAGTATTTATTGTACTCTCCAGGAAAGTATTTAAAACCGCCTCCAGGTCAGTATTTATTGTCCTGTCCAGGTCAATATTTATTATTCTATCCAGGTTAGTATTTATTGTACTCTCCAAGTCACTATTAATTGTTCTCTCCTGATCAGTATTTATTGTACTCTCCAATTCAGTTTTTATTGTACTCTCCAGGTCAGTATTTATTGTACTCTCCAGGTCAGTATTTATTGTACTCTCCAGGTCAGTATTTATTGCACTCTCCAGGTCAGTATATATTGAACTCTACAGGTCAGTATTTATTACCCTCTCCAGGTCAGTATTGATTGTACTCTCCAGGTCAGTATTTATTGTACTGTCCAGGTCAATATTTATTGTACTCTCCAGGCCAGTATTTATTGTACTCTCCAGTTCAGCATTTATTGTACTCTCCAGGTCAGTATTTATTACATTCTCCAGGTCAGTATTTATTGTACTCTCCAGGAAAGTATTTAAAACCGCCTCCAGGTCAGTATTTATTGTCCTGTCCAGGTCAGTATTTATTATTCTATCCAGGTTAGTATTTATTGTACTCTCCAAGTCACTATTAATTGTTCTCTCCTGATCAGTATTTATTGTACTCTCCTATTCAGTTTTTATTGTACTATCCAGGTCAGTTTTTATTGTACTCTCCAGGTCAGTATTTATTGTACTCTCCAGGTCAGTATTTATTGTACTCTGCTGGTCATTATGTATTATACTCTCCAGATAAGTATTTATTACCCTCTCCATGTCAGTATTTATTACCCGCTCCAGGTCTGTATTTATGGTACTCTCCACGTCAGTATTTATTGCACTATCCAAGTCACTATTTGTTGTACTCTCCAGGTCAGTATTTATTGTACTCTCCAGGTCAGTATTTATTGCCCTCTCCAGGTCAGTATTTATTGAACTCTCCAGGTCAGTATTTATTGTGCTCTCCAGGTCAGTATTTTTTGTATTCTCCAGGTCAGTATTTATTTTACTCTCCAGGTCAGTATTTATTGTACTCCCAAGGTCAGTATTTATTACCCTCTACAGGTCAGTATTTATTTTACTCACCAGGTCAATCTTTATTGTACTCTCCAGGTCAGTATTTATTGTACTCACCAGGTCTGTATTTATTGTACTCTCCAGGTCAGTATTTATTGCCCTCTCCAGGTCAGTATTTATTGTACTCTCCTGGTCAATATTTATTGTAATCTCCAAGTCAGTATTAATTGTACTCTCTAGGTCAGTATTCATTGTACTCTCCACGTCGGTATGTATTGTACTCTCCAGGTCAATAGTTATTGCCCTCTCCTGGTCAGAATTTATTGTATTCTCCAGGTCAGTATTTATTTTACTCTCTACTTCAGTATTTTTGTTCTCCCCAGGTCAGTATGTATTGCCCTCTCCAGATCAGTATTTATTTTACTCTGCAGGTCAGTATTTATTCTACTCTCCAGTTCTGTATTTATTGTACTCTCAAGGTCAGTATATATTGTACTCTCCAGGTCAGTATTTATTGTACTCTCCAGGTCAGTATTTATTCTACTCTCCACGTCTGTATTTATTGTACTCTCCAGGTCAGTATTTATTGTACTCTCCAGGTCAGTATTTATTGTACTCTCCAATTCAGTTTTTATTGTACTCTCCACGTCAGTATTTATTGTACTCTCCAGGTCAGTATTCATTGTACTCTCCAGGTCTGTATTTATTACTCTCTCCAGGTCAGTATTTATTGTACTCTCCAGCTCAGTACTTATTGTACTCTCCAGGTCAGTATTTATTGTACTCTCCAGGTCAATATTTATTGTACTCTCCAGGTCAGCATTTATTGTATTCTCCAGGTCAGTATTTATTACCCTCTCCAGGACAGTATTTATTGTACTCTCCAGGTAAGTATTTATTACCCTCTCCAGTTCAGTATTTATTGTACTATCCATGTCAGTTTTTATTGTACTCTCCAGGTCAGTATTTATTGTACTCTCCAGGTCAGTATTTATTCCCCTCTCCAGGTCAGGATTTATTACCCGCTCCAGGTCTGTATTTATGGTACTCTCCAGGTCAGTATTTATTGTACTCTCCAAGTCACTATTTATTGTACTCTCCAGGTCAGTATTTATTGTATTCTCCAATTCAGTTTTTATTGTACTCTCCAGGTCAGTATTTATTGTTCCCTCCAGGTCAGTATTTATTGTACTCTCCATGTCAGTATTTATTGTACTCTCCAGGTCATCATTTATTGTACTCTCCAGGTCAGTATTTATTGTACACGCAAGGTCAGTATTTATTGCCCACTCCAAGTCAGTATTTATTGCACTCTCCAGGTCAGTATTTATTGTACTCTCCGTGTCACTATTTATTATTCTATCTAGGTCAGTATTTATTGTACTCTCCAAGTCACTATTAATTGTTCTCTCCTGGTCACTATTTATTGTACTCTCCAATTCAGTTTTTATTGTACTCTCCAGGTCAGTATTTATTGTACTCTCCAATCAGTATTTATTGTACTCTCCAGGTCAGTATTTATTGTACTCTCCAGGTCAGTATTTATTGCACTCTCCAGGTCAGTATTTATTGAACTCTACAGGTCAGTATTTATTACCCTCTCCAGGTCAGTATTGATTGTACTCTCCAGGTCAGTATTTATTGTAATCTCCAGGTCAGTATTTATCACCCCCTCCAGGTCAGTATTTATTACCCTCTCCAGGTCAGTATTTATTGTACTCTCCAGGTCAGTATTTATTGCACTCTCCAGGTCAGTGTTTATTGTGCTCTCCAGGTTAGTATTTATTGTACTCTCCAGGTGATTATTTATTCTGCTCACCAGGTCAGTATTTATTGTACTCTCCAGGTAAGTATTAATTGTACTCTCCAGGTCAGTATTTATTTTACTCTCCAGGTCAGTATTTATTGTACTCTCCACGTCAGTATTTATTGCCCTCTCCAGGTCAGTATTTATTGTACTCTGCAGGTCAGTATTTATTGCCCTCTCCAGACCAGTATTTAATGTACCCTCTAGGTCAGTATTTATTGTACTCTCCAGGTCAGTATTTATAGTACACTCCAGGTCAGTATTTATTGTACTCACCAGGTCAGTATTTATTGCACTCCCCAGGTCAGTATTTATTATACTCTCCAAGTCAGTATTTATTACCCTCTCCAGTTCAGTATTTATTGTATTCTCTCGGTCAGTGTTTGTTTTACTCTCCAGGTCAGTATTTATTACCCCCTCCAGGTCAGTATTTATTACCCTCTCCAGGTCAGTATTTATTTTACTCCCCAAGTCAGTATTTATTTTACTACACAGGTCAGTATTTATTTTACTCACCAGGTCAGTATTTATTGTACTCTTCAGGTTAGTATTTATTGTACTCTCCAGGTCATTATTTATTCTACTAACCAGGTCAGTATTTATTATACTCTCCAGATCAGTATTAATTGTACTCTCCAGGTCAGTATTTATTTTACTCTCCATGTCAGTATTTATTGTACTCTCCACGTCAGTATTTATTGCCCTCTCCAGGTCAGTATTTATTGTACTCTCCAGGTCAGTATTTATTGCCCTCTCCAGGCCAGTATTTAATTTACCCTCTAGGTCAGTATTTATTGTACTATCCAGGTCAGTATTTATAGTAGACTCCAGGTCAGTATTTATTGCACTCTCCAGGTCAGTATTTATTGCACTCCCCAGGTCAGTATTTATTATACTCTCCAGGTCAGTATTTATTACCCTCTCCAGGTCAGTATTTATTGCATTCTCCAGGTCAGTATTTGTTTTACTCTCCAGGTCAGTATTTATTACCCCCTCCAGGTCAGTATTTATTACCCTCTCCAGGTTAGTATTTATTTTACTCTCCAAGTCAGTATTTATTTTACTACACAGGTCAGTATTTATTATACTCTCCAGGTCAGTATTTATTGTACTCTCCAGGTCAGAATTTATTACTGTCTCCAGGCCATTATTTATTGTACTCTCCAGGTCAGTATTTATTGTAATCTCCAGGTCAGAATTTTTTGTACTCTCCAGTTCTGTATTTATTACCCTCTCCAGGTCAGTATGTATTGTACTCTCCAGGTCTGTATTTATTACTCTCTCCAGGTCTGTATTTATTACCCTCTCCATGTCAGTATTTTTTGTACTCTCCAAGTCTGTATTTATTACCCTCTCCAGGTCAGTATTTATTGTACTCTCCAGGTCTGTATTTATTACTCTCTCCAGATCAGCATTTATTACCCCCTCCAGGTCAGTATTTATTGTACTTCCCATGTCAGTATTTATTGTACTCTCCAGGTCAGTTTTTATTGTACTCTCCAGGTCTGTATTTATTGTTCTCTCCAGGTCAGTATTTATTGTACTCTCCATGTCAGTATTTATTGTACTCTCCAGGTAAGTATTTATTGTACTCTCCAGGTCAGTATTTATTGTACTCTCCAGGTCAGTATTTATTACCCTCTTGGGTCAGCATTTATTGTGTTCTCCAGGTCAGTATTTATTGCACTCTCCAGGTCTGTATTTATTGTACTCTCCAGGTCAGTGTTTATTGTATTCTCCATGTCAGTATGTATTACTCTCTCCAGCTCAGTATTTATTGTACTCTCCAGGTCAGTATTTATTGTCCTGTTCAGTCCAGTATTTATTATTCTATCCAGGTCAGTATTTATTGTACTCTCCAAGTCACTATTAATTGTTCTCTCCTGGTCAGTATTTATTGTACTCTCCAATTCAGTTTTTATTGTACTCTCCAGGTCAGTATTTATTGTACTCTCCAAGTCAGTATTTATTGTACTCTCCAGGTCAGTATTTATTGTACTCTCCAGATCAGTATTTATTACCCTCTCCAGGTCAGCATTTATTGTACTCTCCAGGTCAGTATTTATTGTACTCTCCAGGTCAGTATTTTTTGTACTCTCCAGGTCAGTATTTATTGTACTCACCAGGTCAGTATTTATTGCACTCTCCAGGTCAGTATATATTGAACTCTACAGGTCAGTATTTATTACCCTCTCCAGGTCAGTATTGATTGTACTCTCCAGGTCAGTATTTATTGTACTCTCCAGGTCAATATTTATTGTACTCTCCAGGCCAGTATTTATTGTACTCTCCAGTTCAGCATTTATTGTACTCTCCAGGTCAGTATTTATTACATTCTCCAGGTCAGTATTTATTGTACTCTCTACTTCAGTATTTTTGTTCTCCCCAGGTCAGTATGTATTGCCCTCTCCAGATCAGTATTTATTTTATTCTCCAGGTCAGTATTTATTCTACTCTCCAGTTCTGTATTTATTGTACTCTCCAGATCAGTATTTATTGTAATCTCCAGGTCATTATTTATTCTACTCTCCAGGGCAGTATTTATTGTACTCTACAGGTCATTATTTATTGTACTCTCCAGGTCAGTATTTATTGTACTCTCCAGGTCAGTATTTATTATCCACTCCAGGTCAGTATTTATTGTACTCTCCATGTCAGAATTTATTGTACTCTCCAGGTCAGTATTTATTGTACTCTCCAGGTCAGTATTTAATGTTCTCTCCAGGTCAGTATTTATGCTCTATCCAGGCCAGTATTGATTGTACTCTCCAGGTCAGTATTTATTGTACTCTCCGGGTTAGTATTTATTGCCCTCGCCAGGTTAGTATTTATTGTACTCCCAGGTCAGTACTTAATGTACTCTCCAGGTCAGTATTCATTGTACACTCCAGGTCAATATTTATTGTACTCTCCATGTCAGTATTTATTGTACTCTCCAGGTCAGCATTTATGGTACTCTCCAGTTAAGTATTTATTACCCTCTCCAGTTCAGTATTTATTGTACTATCCATGTCAGTTTTTATTGTACTCTCAAGGTCAGTATTTATTGTACTCTCCAGGTCAGTATTTATTCCCCTCTGCAGGTCAGGATTTAGTACCCGCTCCAGGTCTGTATTTATGGCACTCTCCAGGTCAGTATTTATTGTACTCTCCAAGTCACTATTTATTGTACTCTCCAGGTCAGTATTTATTGTATTCTCCAATTCAGTTTTTATTGTACTCTCCAGGTCAGTATTTATTGTTCCCTCCAGGTCAGTATTTATTGTACTCTCCATGTCAGTATTTATTGTACTCTCCAGGTTATCATTTATTGTACTCTCCAGATCAGCATTTATGGTACTCTCCAGGTCAGTATTTATTACCCTCTCCAGGTCAGTATTTATTGCACTCTCCAGGTAAGTTTTTAAAACCCCCTCCAGGTCAGTATTTATTGTCCTGTCCAGGTCAGTATTTATTATTCTATCCAGGTCAGTATTTATTGTACTCTCCATGTCAGTATTTATTGTACGCTGCAGGTCAGTATGTATTATACTCTCCAGATAAGTATTTATTACCCTCTTCATGTCAGTATGTATTACCCGCTCCAGGTCTGTATTTATGGTACTCTCCAGGTCAGTATTTATTGTACTATCCAAGTCACTATTTATTGTACTCTCCATGTCAGTATTTATTGTACTCTCCAATTCAGTTTTTGTTGTACTCTCCAGGTCAGTATTTATTGTTCCCTCCAGGTCAGTATTTATTGTACTCTCCAGGTCAGTATTTATTGTACTCTCCAGGTCAGTATTTATTGCCCTCTCCAGGTCAGTATTTATTGAACTCTCCAGGTCAGTCTTTATTGTGCTCTCCTGGTCAGTATTTATTGTATTCTCCAGGTCAGTATTTATTTTACTCTCCATGTCTGTATTTATTGTACACCCAAGGTCAGTATTTATTACCCTCTACAGGTCAGTATTTATTTTACTCCCCAGGTCAATATTTATTGTGCTCTCCAGGTCAGTATTTATTGTACTCTCCAGGTCAGTATTTATTGCCCTCTCCAGGCCAGTATTTAATGTACCCTCTAGGTCAGTATTTATTGTACTCTCCAGGTCAGTATTTATAGTAGACTCCAGGTCAGTATTTATTGCACACTCCAGGTCAGTATTTATTGCACTCCCCAGGTCAGTATTTATTATACTCTCCAGGTCAGTATTTATTACCCTCTCCAGGTTAGTATTTATTTTACTCTCCAAGTCAGTATTTATTTTACTACACAGGTCAGTATTTATTATACTCTACAGGTCAGTATTTATTGTACTCTCCAGGTCAGAATTTATTACTGTCTCCAGGCCATTATTTATTGTACTCTCCAGGTCAGTATTTATTGTAATCTCCAGGTCAGAATTTTTTGTACTCTCCAGGTGTTTATTTATTACCCTCTCCAGGTCAGTATTTATTGTACTCTCCAGGTCTGTATTTATTACTCTCTCCAGGTCTGTATTTATTACCCTCTACATGTCAGTATTTTTTGTACTCTCCAAGTCTGTATTTATTACCCTCTCCAGGTCAGTATTTATTGTACTCTCCAGGTCTGTATTTATTACTCTCTCCAGATCAGCATTTATTACCCTCTCCAGGTCAGTATTTATTGTACTTCCCATGTCAGTATTTATTGTACTCTCCAGGTCAGTTTTTATTGTACTCTCCAGGTCTGTATTTATTGTTCTCTCCAGGTCAGTATTTATTGTACTCTCCAGGTCAGTATTTATTGTACTCTCCAGGTAAGTATTTATTGTACTCTCCAGGTCAGTATTTATTGTACTCTCCAGGTCAGTATTTATTACCCTCTCCAGGTCAGCATTTATTGTACTCTCCAGGTCAGTATTTATTGTACTCTCCAGGTCTGTATTTATTGTACTCTCCAGGTCAGTGTTTATTGTATTCTCCATGTCAGTATGTATTACTCTCTCCAGCTCAGTATTTATTGTACTCTCCAGGTCAGTATTTATTGTCCTGTTCAGGTCAGTATTTATTATTCTATCCAGGTCAGTATTTATTGTACTCTCCAAGTCACTATTAATTGTTCGCTCCTGGTCAGTATTTATTGTACTCTCCAATTCAGTATTTATTACCCTCTCCAGGTCAGCATTTAATGTACTCTCCAGGTCAGTATTTATTGTACTCTCCAGATCAGTATTCATTGCACTCTCCAGGTCAGTATATATTGAACTCTACAGGTCAGTATTTATTACCCTCTCCAGGTCAGTATTGATTGTACTCTCCAGGTCAGTATTTATTGTACTCTCCAGGTCAGTATTTATTGTACTCTCCAGGTCTATATTTATTGTACTCTCCAGGTCAGTATTTATTACCCTCTCCAGGTCAGCATTTATTGTACTCTCCAGGTCAGTATTTATTGTACTCTCCAGGTCAGTATTTATTGCACTGTCCAGGTCAGTATTTATTGTACTCTCCAGGTCAGTATTTATTACCCTCTCCAGGTCAGCATTTATTGTACTCTCCAGGTCAGTATTGATTGTACTCTCCAGGTCAGTATTTATTGTACACTCCAGGTCAGTATTTATTGTACTCTCCAGGTCTATATTTATTGTACTCTCCAGGTCAGCGTTTATTGTACTCTCCAGGTCAGTATTTATTACCTTCTCCACCTTCGTATTTATTGTTCTCTCCAGGTCAGTATTTATTGTACTCTCCAGATCAGTAATTATTTTTCTCTCCAGGTCAGTATTTATTGTAATCTCCAGGTCATTATTTATTGTACTCTCCAGGTCAGTACTTAATGTACTCTCCAGGTCAGTATTCATTGTACACTCCAGGTCAATATTTATTGTACTCTCCATGTCAGTATTTATTGTACTCTCCAGGTCAGCATTTATTGTACTCTCCAGGTCAGTATTTATTGTACTCTACAGGTCTTTATTTATTGTACTCTCCAGGTCATTTTTTATTGTACTCTCCAGGTCAGTATTTATTATCCACTCCAGGTCAGTATTTATTGTACTCTCCATGTCAGAATTTATTGTACTCTCCAGGTCAGTATTTATTGTAATCTCCAGGTCAGTATTTAATGTTCTCTCCAGGTCAGTATTTATGCCCTATCCAGGCCAGTATTGATTGTACTCTCCAGGTCAGTATTTATTGTACTCTCCGGGTTAGTATTTATTGCCCTCGCCAGGTCAGTATTTATTGTACTCCCAGGTCAGTACTTAATGTACTCTCCAGGTCAGTATTCATTGTACACTCCAGGTAAATATTTATTGTACTCTCCATGTCAGTATTTATTGTACTCTCCAGGTCAGCATTTATTGTACTCTCCAGGTCAGTATTTATTACCCTCTCCAGGTCAGTATTTATTTCACTCTCCAGGTAAGTATTTAAAACCCCCTCCAGGTCAGTATTTATTGTCCTGTCCAGGTCAGTATTTATTATTCTATCCAGGTCAGTATTTATTGTACTCTCCAAGTCACTATTAATTGTTCTCTCCTGATCGTTATTTATTGTACTCTCCAATTCAGTTTTTATTGTACTATCCAGGTCAGTATTTATTGTACTCTCCATGTCAGTATTTATTGTACGCTGCAGGTCAGTATGTATTATACTCTCCAGATAAGTATTTATTACCCTCTCCATGTCAGTATTTATTACCCGCTCCAGGTCTGTATTTATGGTACTCTCCAGGTCAGTATTTATTGTACTATCCAAGTCACTATTTATTGTACTCTCCAGGTCAGTATTTATTGTACTCTCCAATTCAGTTTTTGTTGTACTCTCCAGGTCAGTATTTATTGTTCGTTCCAGGTCAGTATTTATTGTACTCTCCAGGTCAGTATTTATTGTACTCTCCAGGTCAGTATTTATTGCCCTCTCCAGGTCAGTATTTATTGAACTCTCCAGGTCAGCATTTATTGTACTCTCCAGGTCAGTATTTATTGTACTCTCCAGGTCTGTATTTATTGTACTCTCCAGGTAAGTGTTTATCGTATTCTCCACGTCAGTGTGTATTACTCGCTCCAGCTCAGTATTTATTGTACACTCTAGGTCAGTATTACTGTCCTGTCCAGGTCAGTGTTTAATATTCTATCCAGGTCAGTATTTATTGTACTCTCCAAGTCATTATTAATTGTTCTCTCCTGGTCAGTATTTATTGTACTCTCCAATTCAGTTTTTATTGTACTCTCCAGGTCAGTATTTATTGTAGTCTCCAAGTCAGTATTTATTGTACTCTCCAGGTCAGTATTTATTGTACTCTCCAGGTCAGTATTTATTCCCCTCTCCAGGTCAGCATTTATTGTACTCTCCAGGTCAGTATTTATTGTACTCTCCAGGTCAGTATTTATTGTACTCTCCAGGTCAGTATTTATTGTACTCTCCAGGTAAGTATTTATTGTACTCTCCAGGTCAGTATTTATTGAACTCTACAGGTCAGTATTTATTACACTCTCCAGGTCAGTATTGATTGTACTCTCCAGGTCAGTATTTATTGTACTCTCCAGGTCAGTATTTATTGTACTCTCCAGGTCTATATATATTGTACTCTCCAGGTCAGTATTTATTAGCCTCTCCAGGTTAGTATTTATTGTTCTCTCCAGGTCAGTATTTATTGTACTCTCCAGATCAGTATTTATTGTTCTCTCCAGGTCAGTATTTATTGTAATCTCCAGGTCATTATTTATTCTACTCTCCAGGGCAGTATTTATTGTACTCTCCAGGTCATTATTTATTGTACTCTCCAGGTCAGTATTTATTGTACTCTCCAGGTCAGTATTTATTACCCTCTCCAGGTCAGTATTTATTGTACTCTCCATGTCAGACTTTTTTGTGCTCTCCAGGTCAGTATTTATTGTACTCTCCAGGTCAGTATTTAATGTTCTCTCCAGGTCAGTATTTATGCCCTATCCAGGCTAGTATTTATTGTACTCTCCAGGTCAGTATTTATTGTACTCTCCGGGTTAGTGTTTATTGCCCTCTCCAGGTTAGTATTTATTTTACTCCCAGGTCAGTATTTATTGTACTCTCCAGGTCAGTATTTATTGTACTCTCCAGGTCAATATTTATTGTACTCTCGATGTCAGTATTTACTGTACTCTCCAGGTCAGCATTTATTGTACTCTCCAGGTCAGTATTTATTACACTCTCCAGGTCAGTATTTATTGTACTCTCCAGGTAAGTATTTAAAACCTTCTCCAGGTCAGTATTTATTGTCCTGTCCAGGTCAGTATTTATTATTCTATCCAGGTCAGTATTTATTGTACTCTCCAATTCAATTTTTATTGTACTATCCAGGTCAGTTTTTATTGTACTCTCCAGGTCAGTATTTATTGTACTCTCCAGGTCAGTATTTATTGTACTCTGCAGGTCAGTATGTATTATACTCTCCAGATAAGTATTTATTACCCTCTCCATGTCAGTATTTATTACCCGCTCCAGGTCTGTATTTATGGTACTCACCAGGTCAGTATTTATTGTACTCTCCAAGTCACTATTTATTGTACTCTCCAGGTCAGTATTTATTTTACTCTCCAATTCAGTTTTTATTGTACTCTCCAGGTCAGTATTTATTGTTCTCTCCAGGTCAGTATTTATTGTACTCTCCAGGTCACTATTTATTGTACTCTCCAGGTCAGTATTTATTGCCCTCTCCAGGTCAGTATTTATTGAACTCTCCAGGTCAGTATTTATTATCCTCTCCAGGTCATTATTTTTTGTACTCTCCAAGTCTGTATTTATTACCCTCTCCAGGTCAGGATTTATCGTACTCTCCAGGTCTGTATTTATTACTCTCTCCAGGCCAATATTTATTACCCTCTCCAGGTCAGTATTTATTGTACTCCCCATGTTATTATTTATTGTACTCTCCAGGTCAGTTTTTATTGTATTCTCCAGGTCTGTATGTATTGTTCTCTCCAGGTCAGTATTTATTGTACTCTCCAGGTCAGTATTTATTGTACTCTCCAGGTAAGTATTTATTGTACTCTCCAGGTCAGTATTTATTGTACTCTCCAGGTCTGTATTTATTGTACTCTCCAGGTAAGTGTTTATTGTATTCTCCATGTCAGTATGTATTACTCTCTCCAGCTCAGTATTTATTGTACTCTCCATGTCAGTATTTATTGTCCTGTCCAGGTCAGTATTTATTATTCTATCCAGGTCAGTATTTATTGTACTCTCCAAGTCACTGTTAATTGTTCTCTCCTGGTCAGTATTTCTTGTACTCTCCAATTCAGTTTTTATTGTACTCTCCAGGTCAATATTTATTGTAGTCTCCAAGTCAGTATTTATGTTACTCTCCAGGTCAGTATTTATTATACTCTCCAAGTCACTATTTATTGTACTCTCCAGGTCAGTATTTATTGTACTCTCCAATTCAATTTTTATTGTACTCTCCAGGTCAGTATTTATTGTTCCCTCCAGGTCAGTATTTATTGTACTCTCCAGGTCAGTGTTTATTGTACTCTCCATGTCAGTATGTATTCCTCTCTCCAGGTCAATATTTATTGTACTCTCCAGGTCAGTATTTATTGTCCTCTCCAGGTCATTATTTATTACCCTCTCCAGGTCAGTATTTATTACCCTCTCCATGTCAGTATTTTTTGTACTCCCCAAGTCTGTATTTATTACCCTCTCCAGGTCTGTATTTATTACTCTCTCCAGGTCAGTATTTATTACCCTCTCCAGGTCAGTATTTGTTGTACTACCCATGTCAGAATTTATTGTACTCTCCAGGTCTGTTTTTATTGTACTCTCCAGGTCTGTATTTATTGTTCTCTCCAGGTCAGTATTTATTGTACTCTCCAGGTCAGTATTTATTGTACTCTCCAGGTAAGTATTTATTGTACTCTCCAGGTCAGTATTTATTGTACTCTCCAGGTCTGTATTTATTGTACTCTCCAGGTAAGTGTTTATTGTATTCTCCACGTCAGTATGTATTACTCTCTCCAGCTCAGTATTTATTGTACTCTCTAGGTCAGTATTTACTGTCCTGTCCAGGTCAGTGTTTAATATTCTATCCAGGTTAGTATTTATTGTACTCTCCAAGTCACTATTAATTGTTCTCACCTGGTCAGTATTTATTGTACTTTCCAATTCAGTTTTTATTGTACTCTCCAGGTCAGTATTTATTGTACTCTTCAAGTCAGTATTTATTGTACTCTCCAGGTCAGTATTTATTGTACTCTCCAGCTCAGTATTTATTACCCTCTCCAGGTCAGCATTTATTGTACTCTCCAGGTCAGTATTTATTGTACTCTCCAGGTCAGTATTTATTGTACTCTCCAGGTCAGTATTTATTGTACTCTCCAGGTCAGTATTTATTGCACTCTCCAGGTCAGTATTTATTGAACTCTACAGGTCAGTATTTATTACCCTCTCCAGGTCAGTATTGATTGTACTCTCCAGGTCAGTATTTATTCTACTCTCCAGGGCAGCATTTATTGTACTCTCCAGGTCATTATTTATTGTACTCTCCAGGTCAGTATTTATTGTACTCTCCAGGTCAGTATTTATTACCCTCTCCAGGTCAGTATTTATTGTACTCTCCATGTCAGAATTTTTTGTGCTCTCCAGGTCAGTATTTATTGTACTCTCCAGGTCAGTATTTAATGTTCTCTCCAGGTCAGTATTTATGCCCTATCCAGGCCAGTATTTATTGTACTCTCCAGGTCAGTATTTATTGTACTCTCCGGGTTCGTATTTATTGCCCTCTCCAGGTTAGTATTTATTTTACTCCCAGGTCAGTACTTATTGTACTCTCCAGATCAGTATTTATTGTACTCTCCAGGTCAATATTTATTGTACTCTCCATGTCAGTATTTATTGTACTCTCCAGGTCAGCATTTATTGTACTCTCCAGGTCAGTATTTATCACACTCTCCAGGTCAGTATTTATTGTACTCTCCAGGTAAGTATTTAAAACCCTCTCCAGGTCAGTATTTATTGTCCTGTCCAGGTCAGTATTTATTATTCTATCCAGGTCAGTATTTATTGTACTCTCCAATTCAATTTTTATTGTACTATCCAGGTCAGTTTTTATTGTACTCTCCAGGTCAGTATTTATTGTTCTCTCCAGGTCAGTATTTATTGTACTCTGCAGGTCAGTATGTATTATACTCTCCAGATAAGTATTTATTACCCTCTCCATGTCAGTATTTATTACCCGCTCCAGGTCTGTATTTATGGTACTCTCCAGGTCATTATTTATTATACTCTTCAAGTCACTAATTATTGTACTCTCCAGGTCAGTATTTATTTTACTCTCCAATTCAGTTTTTATTGTGCTCTCCAGGTCAGTATTTATTGTTCCCTCCAGGTCAGTACTTATTGTACTCTCCAGGTCACTATTTATTGTACTCTCCAGGTCAGTATGTATTGCCCTCTCCAGGTCAGTATTTATTGAACTCTCCAGGTCAGTATTTATTGTGCTCTCCAGGTCAGTATTTATTGCCCTCTCCTGGTCAGTATTTATTGTATTCTCCAGGTCAGTATTTATTTTACTCTCCAGGTCAATATTTATTGTACTCCCAAGGTCAGTATTTATTACCCTCTACAGGTCAGTATTTATTTTACTCCCCAGGTCAATATTTATTGTACTCTCCAGGTCAGTATTTATTGTACTCACCAGGTCTGTATTTATTGTACTCTCCAGGTCAGTATTTATTGCCCTCCCCAGGTCAGTATTTATTGTACTCTTCAGGTCAGTATTTATTGCCCTCTCCAGGACAGTATTTAATGTACCCTCTAGGTCAGTATTTATTGTACTCTCCAGGTCAGTATTTATAGTACACTCCAGGTCAGTATTTATTGTACTCTCCAGGTCATTATTTATTGCACTCCCCAGGTCAATATTTATTATACTCTCCAGGTCAGTATTTATTACCCTCTCCTGGTCAGTATATATTGTATTCTCCAGGTCAGTATTTGTTTTACTCTCCAGGTCAGTATTTATTACCCCCTCCAGGTCAGTATTTATTACCCTCTCCAGGTCAGTATTTATTTTACTCCCCAAGTCAGTATTTATTTTACTACCCTGGTCAGTATGTATTATACTCTCCAGGTCAGTATTTATTGTACTCTCCAGGTCAGTATTTATTACCGTCTCCAGGCCATTATTTATTGTACTCTCCAGGTCAGTACTTATTGTACTCTCCAGGTCAGAATTTTTTGGACTCTCCAGGTCTGTATTTATTACCCTCTCCAGGTCAGTATTTATTGTACTCTCCAGGTCTGTATTTATTACTCTCTCCAGGTCAGTATTTATTGTGCTCTCCATGTCAGTATTTATTGTACTCTCCAGTTTAGTTTTTATAAGTGCTCTCCAGGTCAGTATTTATTGTACTCTCCAGGTCAGTATTTATTGTACTCTCCAGGTAAGTATTTATTGTACTCTCCAGGTCAGTATTTATTGTACTCTCCTGGTCAGTATTTATTACCCTCTCCAGGTCAGCATTTATTGTACTCACCAGGTCAGTATTTATTGTACTCTCCAGGTCTCTATTTATTGTACTCTCCAGGTCAGTGTTTATTGTACTCTCCATGTCAGTATGTATTACTCTCTCCAGGTCAGTATTTATTGTAGTCTCCAGGTCAGTATTTATTGTCCTCTACAGGTCAGTATTTATTACCCTCTCCAGGTCAGTATTTATTACCCTCTCCATGTCAGTATTTTTTGTACTCTCCAAGTCTGTATTTATTACCCTCTCCAGGTCAGTATTTATTGTACTCTCCAGGTCTGTATTTATTACTCTCTCCAGGTCTGTATTTATTACCCTCTCTAGGTCAGTATTTATTGTACTCCCCATGTCACTATTTATTGTACTCTCCAGGTCAGTTTTTATTGTACTCTCCAGGTCTGTATTTATTGTTCTCTCCAGGTCAGTATTTATTGTCCTCTCCAGGTCAGTATTTATTGTACTCTCCAGGTAAGTAGTTATTGTACTCTCCAGGTCAGTATTTAATGTACTCTCCAGGTCTGTATTTATTGTACTCTCAAGGTCAGTGTTTATTGTATTCTCCATGTCAGTATGTATTGCTCTCTCCAGCTTCAGTATTTATTGTACTCTCCAGGTCAGTATTTATTGTCCTGTCCAGGTCAGTATTTATTATTCTATTCAGGTCAGTATTTATTATACTCTCCAAGTCACTATTAATTGTTCTCTCCAGGTCAGTATTTATTGTACTCTCCAATTCAGTTTTTATTGTACTCTCCAGGTCAGTATTTATTGTACTCTCCAAGTCAGAATATATGGTACTCTCCAGGTCAGTATTTATTGTACTCTCCAAGTCACTATTTATTGTACTCTCCAGGTCAGTATTTATTGTACTCTCCAATTCAGTATTTATTGTACTCTCCAGGTCATTATTTCTTGTTCCCTCCAGGTCAGTATTTATTGTACTCTCCAGGTCAGTGTTTAATGTACTCTCCAGGCCAGTATTTATTGTCCTCCCCAGGTCATTATTTATTACCCTCTCCAGGTCTGTATTTATTACCCTCTCCATGTCAGTTTTTTTTGTACTCTCCAAGTCTGTATTTATTACCCTCTCCAGGTCAGTATTTATTGTACTCTCCAGGTCTGTATTTATTACTCTCTCCAGGTCAGTATTTATTTCCCTCTCAAGGTCAGTATTTATTGTACTCCCCATGTCAGTATTTATTGTACTCTCCAGGTCACTTTTTATTGCACTCTCCAGGTCTGTATTTATTGTTCTCTCCAGGTCAGTATTTATTGTACTCTCCAGGTCAGTATTTATTGTACTCTCCAGGTAAGTATTTATTGTACTCTCCAGGTCAGTATTTATTGTACTCTCCAGGTCTGTATTTATTGTACTCTCCAGGTCAGTGTTTATTGTATTCTCCATGTCAGTATGTATTACTCTCTCCAGCTCAGTATTTATTGTACTCTCCAGGGTGTATTTATTGTCCTGTCCAGGTCAGTATTTATTGTACTCCCCAGGTAAGTATTTATTACCCTCTCCAGTTCAGTATTTATTGTACTATTCAGTTTTTATTGTACTCTCCAGGTCAGTATTTATTGTACTCTCCAAGTCAGTATTTATTGTACTCTCCAGGTCAGTATTTATTGCACTCTCCAGGTCAGTATTTATTACCCGCTCCAGGTCAGCATTTATTGTACTCTCCAGGTCAGTATTTATTGAACTCTACAGGTCAGTATTTATTACCCTCTCCAGGTCAGTATTGATTGTACTCTCCAGGTCTATATTTATTGTACTCTCCAGGTCATTATTTATTACCCTCTCCAGGTTAGTATTTATTGTTCTCTCCCGGTCAGTATTTCTTGTACTCTCCAGATCAGTATTTATTGTTCTCTCCAGGTCAGTATTTATTGTAATCTCCAGTTCATTATTTATTCTGCTCTCCAGTGCAGTATTTATTGTACTCTCCAGGTCATTATTTATTGTGCTCTCCAGGTCAGTATTTATTTTACTCCCCAAGTCTGTATTTATTTTACGACCCAGGTCAGTATTTATTATACTCTCCAGGTCAGTATTTATTGTACTCTCCAGGTTTGTATGTATTACCTTCTCCAGGTCAGTATTTATTGTACTCTCCAGGTCTGTATTTATTACTCTCTCCAGGTCAGTATTTATTATCCTCCCCAGGTCAGTATTTATTGTACTCCACATGTCAGTATTTATTGTGCTCTCCATGTCAGTATTTATTGTACTCTCCAGGTCAGTTTTTATTGTTCTCTCCAGGTCAGTATTTATTGCCCTCTCCAGGTCAGTATTTATTGAACTCTCCATGTCAGTATTTATTGTGCTCTCCAGATCAGTATTTATTGCCCTCTCCTGGTCAGTATTTATTGTATTCTCCAGGTCAGTATTTATTTTACTCTCCAGGTCAGTATTTATTGTACTCACCAGGTCTGTATTTATTGTACTCTCCAGGTCAATATTTATTGCCCTCTCCAGGTCAGTATTTATTGTACTCTCCAAGTCATTATTAATTGTACTCTCCAGGTCCGTATTTATTGTACTCTCCAGGTCAGTATTTATTGATCTCTCCAGGACAGTATTTAATGTACCCTCTAGGTCAGTATTTATTGTACTCTCCAGTTCAGTATTTATAGTACACTCCAGGTCAGTATTTATTGTACTCTCCAGGTCCGTATTTATTGCACTCCCCAGGTCAGTATTTATTATACTCTCCAGGTCAGTATTTATTACCCTCTCCAGGTCAGTATTTATTGTATTCTCCAGGTCAGTATTTGTTTTACTCTCCAGGTCAGTATTTATTACCCCCTCCAGGTCAGTATTTATTACCCTCTCCAGTTCAGTATTTATTTTACTCCCCAAGTCGGTATTTATTTTACTTCCCAGGTCAGTATTTATTATACTCTCCAAGTCAGTATTTATTGTACACTCCAGGTCAGTATTTATTACCGTCTCCAGGCCATTATTAATTGTACTCTCCAGGTCAGTATTTATTGTACTCTCCAGGTCTGTATTTATTACTCTCTCCAGGTCAGTATTTATTATCCTCTCCAGGTCAGTATTTATTGTACTCCACATGTCAGTATTTATTGTACTCTCCATTTCATTATTTATTGTACTCTCCAGGTCAGTTTTTATTGTGCTCGCCAGGTCAGTATTTATTGTTCTCTCCAGGTCAGTATTTATTGTAATCTCCAGGTCAGTATTTATTGTACTCTCCAGGTAAGTATTTATTGTACTCTCCAGGTCAGTATTTATTGTACTCTCCAGGTCTGTATTTATTACCCTCTCCAGGTCAGCATTTATTGTACTCTCCAGGTCAGTATTTATTTTACTCTCCAGGTCTCTATTTATTGCACTCTCCAGGTCAGTGTTTATTGTACTCTCCATGTCAGTATGTATATACTCTCTCCAGGTCAGTATTTATTGTACTCTCCAGGTCTGTATTTATTACTCTCTCCAGGTCAGTATTTATTTCCCTCTCAAGGTCAGTATTTATTGTACTCCCCATGTCAGTATTTATTGTACTCTCCAGGTCACTTTTTATTGCACTCTCCAGGTCTGTATTTATTGTTCTCTCCAGGTCAGTATTTATTGTACTCTCCAGGTCAGTATTTATTGTACTCTCCAGGTAAGTATTTATTGTACTCTCCAGGTCAGTATTTATTGTACTCTCCAGGTCTGTATTTATTGTACTCTCCAGGTCAGTGTTTATTGTATTCTCCATGTCAGTATGTATTACTCTCTCCAGCTCAGTATTTATTGTACTCTCCAGGGTGTATTTATTGTCCTGTCCAGGTCAGTATTTATTGTACTCCCCAGGTAAGTATTTATTACCCTCTCCAGTTCAGTATTTATTGTACTATTCAGTTTTTATTGTACTCTCCAGGTCAGTATTTATTGTACTCTCCAAGTCAGTATTTATTGTACTCTCCAGGTCAGTATTTATTGCACTCTCCAGGTCAGTATTTATTACCCTCTCCAGGTCAGCATTTATTGTACTCTCCAGGTCAGTATTTATTGAACTCTACAGGTCAGTATTTATTACCCTCTCCAGGTCAATATTGATTGTACTCTCCAGGTCTATATTTATTGTACTCTCCAGGTCATTATTTATTACCCTCTCCAGGTTAGTATTTATTGTTCTCTCCCGGTCAGTATTTCTTGTACTCTCCAGATCAGTATTTATTGTTCTCTCCAGGTCAGTATTTATTGTAATCTCCAGTTCATTATTTATTCTGCTCTCCAGTGCAGTATTTATTGTACTCTCCAGGTCATTATTTATTGTGCTCTCCAGGTCAGTATTTATTGTACTCTCCAGGTCAGTGTTTATTACCCTCTCCAGGTCAGCATTTATTGTAGTCTCCAGGTCAGTATTTATTGTACTCTCCAGGTCAGTATTTAATGTTCTCTCCAGGTCAGTATTTATGCCCGATCCGGGCCAGTATTTATTGTACTCTCCAGGTCAGTATTTATTGTTCTCTCCGGGTTAGTATTTAATGCCCTTTCCAGGTTAGTATTTATTTTACTTCCAGTCAGTAGTTATTGTACTCTCCAGGTCAGTATTGATTGTACTCTCCAGGTCAATATTTATTGTATTCTCCAGGTCAGTATTTGTTTTACTCTCCAGGTCAGTATTTATTACCCCCTCCAGGTCAGTATTTATTATCCTCTCCAGGTCAGTATTTATTTTACTCCCCAAGTCTGTATTTATTTTACGACCCAGGTCAGTATTTATTATACTCTCCAGGTCAGTATTTATTGTACTCTCCAGGTTTGTATGTATTACCTTCTCCAGGTCAGTATTTATTGTACTCTCCAGGTCTGTATTTATTACTCTCTCCAGGTCAGTATTTATTATCCTCCCCAGGTCAGTATTTATTGTACTCCACATGTCAGTATTTATTGTGCTCTCCATGTCAGTATTTATTGTACTCTCCAGGTCAGTTTTTATTGTTCTCTCCAGGTCAGTATTTATTGCCCTCTCCAGGTCAGTATTTATTGAACTCTCCATGTCAGTATTTATTGTGCTCTCCAGATCAGTATTTATTGCCCTCTCCTGGTCAGTATTTATTGTATTCTCCAGGTCAGTATTTATTTTACTCTCCAGGTCAGTATTTATTGTACTCACCAGGTCTGTATTTATTGTACTCTCCAGGTCAATATTTATTGCCCTCTCCAGGTCAGTATTTATTGTACTCTCCAAGTCATTATTAATTGTACTCTCCAGGTCCGTATTTATTGTACTCTCCAGGTCAGTATTTATTGATCTCTCCAGGACAGTATTTAATATACCCTCTAGGTCAGTATTTATTGTACTCTCCAGTTCAGTATTTATAGTACACTCCAGGTCAGTATTTATTGTACTCTCCAGGTCCGTATTTATTGCACTCCCCAGGTCAGTATTTATTATACTCTCCAGGTCAGTATTTATTACCCTCTCCAGGTCAGTATTTATTGTATTCTCCAGGTCAGTATTTGTTTTACTCTCCAGGTCAGTATTTATTACCCCCTCCAGGTCAGTATTTATTACCCTCTCCAGTTCAGTATTTATTTTACTCCCCAAGTCGGTATTTATTTTACTTCCCAGGTCAGTATTTATTATACTCTCCAAGTCAGTATTTATTGTACACTCCAGGTCAGTATTTATTACCGTCTCCAGGCCATTATTAATTGTACTCTCCAGGTCAGTATTTATTGTACTCTCCAGGTCTGTATTTATTACTCTCTCCAGGTCAGTATTTATTATCCTCTCCAGGTCAGTATTTATTGTACTCCACATGTCAGTATTTATTGTACTCTCCATTTCATTATTTATTGTACTCTCCAGGTCAGTTTTTATTGTGCTCGCCAGGTCAGTATTTATTGTTCTCTCCAGGTCAGTATTTATTGTAATCTCCAGGTCAGTATTTATTGTACTCTCCAGGTAAGTATTTATTGTACTCTCCAGGTCAGTATTTATTGTACTCTCCAGGTCTGTATTTATTACCCTCTCCAGGTCAGCATTTATTGTACTCTCCAGGTCAGTATTTATTTTACTCTCCAGGTCTCTATTTATTGCACTCTCCAGGTCAGTGTTTATTGTACTCTCCATGTCAGTATGTATATACTCTCTCCAGGTCAGTATTTATTGTACTCTCCAGGTCAGTATTTATTGTCCTCTCCAGGTCAGTATTTATTACCCTCTCCAGGTCAGCATTTATTACGCTCTCCATGTCAGTATTTTTTGTACTCTCCTAGTCTTTATTTAGTACCCTCTCCAGGTCAGTATTTATTGTACTCTCCAGGTCTGTATTTATTACTCTCACCAGGTCTGTATTTATTATCCTCTCCAGGTCAGTATTTATTGTACTCCCCATGCCAGTATTTATTGTACTCTCCAGGTCAGTTTTTATTGTACTCGCCAGGTCTGTATTTATTGTTCTCTCCAGGTCAGTATTTATTGTACTCTCCAGGTCAGTATTTATTGTACTCTCCAGGTAAGTATTTATTGTACTCTTCAGGTCAGTATTTATTGTACTTTCCAGGTCTGTATTTATTGTACTCTCCAGGTCAGTGTTTATTGTATTCTCCATGTCAGTATGTGTTACTCTCTCCAGCTCAGTATTTATTGTACTCTTCAGGTCAGTATTAATTGTCCTGTCCAGGTCAGTATTTATTATTCTATCCAGGTCAGTATTTATTGTACTCTCCAAGTCACTATTAATTGTTCTCTCCCGGTCAGTATTTATTGTACTCTCCAATTCAGTTTTTATTGTACTCTCCAGGTCAGTATTTATTATACTCTCCAAGTCAGTATTTATGGTACTCTCCAGGTCAGTATATATTGTACTCTCCAATTCAGTTTTTATTGTACTCTCCAGGTCAGTATTTATTGTTCCCTACAGGTCAGTATTTATTGTACTCTCCAGGTCAGTGTTTATTGTACTCTCCATGTCAGTATGTATTATGCTCTCCAGGTCAGTATTTATTGTACTCTCCAGGTCAGTATTTATTGTCCTCTCCAGGTCATTATTTATTACCCTCTCCAGGTCTGTATTTATTACCCTCTCCATGTCAGCATTTTTTGTACTCTCCAAATCTGTATTTATTACCCTCTCCAGGTCAGTATTTATTGTACTCTCCAGGTCTCTATTTATTACTCTCTCCAGGTCAGTATTTATTACCCTCTCCAGGTCAGTATTTATTGTACTCCCCATGTCAGTATTTATTGTACTCTCCAGGTCAGTTTTTATTGTACTCTCCAGGTCTGTATTTATTGTTCTCTCCAGGTCAGTATTTATTGTACTCTCCAGGTCAGTATTTATTGTACTCTCCAGGTAAGTATTTATTGTACTCTCCAAGTCAGTATTTATTGTACTCTCCAGGTCTGTATTTATTGTAAACTCCAGGTCAGTGTTTATTGTATTCTCCATGTCAGTATGTATTACTCTCTCCAGCTCAGTATTTATTGTACTCTCAAGGTCACTATTTATTGTCCTGTCCAGGTCAGTTTTCATTGTACTCTCCAGGACAGTATGTATTGTACTCTCCAAGTCAGTATTTATTGTACTCTCCAGGTCAGTATTTATTGTACTCTCCAGGTCAGTATTTATTACCCTCTCCAGGTCAGCATTTATTGTACTCTCCAGGTCAATATTTATTGTTCTCTCCAAATAAGTATTTATTGTACTCTCCAGGTCACTATTTATTGTACTCTCCAGGTCGGTATTTATTACCCTCTCCAGGGCAGTACTTATTGTACTCTGCAGGTCAGTAATTATTGTACTTCCAGGTCAGTATTTATTGTACTCTCCAGGTCAGTATTTTTTGTACTCTCCAGTTCAGTATTTATTGTAATCTCCAAGTCAGTATTAATTGTACTCTCCAGGTCAGTATTTATTGTACTCTCCAGGTCAGTATTTATAGCCCTCTCCAGGTCAGTATTTATTGTTCTTTCCTGTTCAGTATTTATTACCCTCTCCTGGTCAGTATTTATTGTTTTCTCCAAGTCATTATTTATTGGACTCTCCAGGTCAGTATTTATTGTACTCTCCAATTCAGTTTTTATTGTACTCTCCAGGTCAGTATTTATTGTACTCTCCAAGTCACTATTTATTGTACTCTTCAGGTCAGTATTTTTTGTAATCTCGAGGTCAGAACTTATTGTAATCTCCAGGTCAGTATTTATTGCCCTCTCCAGGTCAGTATTTATTGTAATCTCCAGGTCAGTACTTATTGTACTCTCCAGGTCAGTATTTATTGTACTTCCAGGTTAGTATTTATTGTACTCTCTAGGTCAGTATTTATTGTACTCTCCAGTTCAGTATTTATTGTACACTCCAATTCAGTGTTAATTGTACTCTCCAGGTCAGTATTGATTGCACTCACCAGGTCAGTATTTATTGCCCTCTCCTGGTCAGTATTTATTGTTTTCTCCAGGTCAGTATTTATTTTATCTCCAGGTCAGTATTTATTGTACTCCCCAGGTCAGTATTTATTACCCTCTCCTGATCAGTATTTATTGTACTCCCCAGGTCAATATTTATTGTACTCTCCACGTCAGTATGTATTGTACTCTCCAGGTCTGTATTTATTGTACTTTCCAGGTCAGTATTCATTGTAATCTCCAGGTCAGTATTCATTGTACTCTCCAGGTCAGTATTTATTTTACTCTCCAGGTCCGTTTTTATTGTACTCGCCAGGTCAGTATTTATTTTACTCTCCAGGTCAGTATTTATTGTACTCCTCAGGTCAGTATTTATTGCCATCTCCAGGTCAGTATTTATTTTACTCCCCAGGTCAATATTTATTGTACTCTCCAGGTCAGTATTTATTGTACTCTCCAGGTCAGTATTTATTGCCCTCTCCAAGTCAGTATTTATTATACTCTCCAGGTCAGTATTTATTGTACTCTCCAGGTCAATATTTATTGCCCTCTCCTGGTCAGAATTTATTGTATTCTCCAGGTCAGTATTTATTTTTCTCTCAACGTCAGTATTTATTGTACTCCCCAGGTCAGTATTTATTGCCCTCTCCAGGTCAGTATTTATTTTACTCTCCAGGTCAGTATTTTTTGTACTCTCCAGATCAGTATTTATTCTACTCTCCAGTTCTGTCTTTATTGTACTCTCCAGGTCAGTATTTATTGTACTCCCCAGGTCAGTATTTAGTGTACTCTCCAGGTCAGTATTTATTCTACTCTCCATGTCTGTATTTATTGTGCTCTCTAGGTCAGTATTTATTGTACTCTCCAGGTCAGTATTTATTGTACTCTCCAATTCAGTTTTTATTGTACTCTCCAGGTCAGTATTTATTGTACTCTCCAGGTCAGCATTCATTGTACTCTCCAGGTCTGTATTTATTGTACTCTCTAGGTCAGTATTTATTGTACTCTCCAGGTAAGTATTTATTGTATTCTCCAGATCAGTATTTATTGCCCTCTCCAGGTCAGTACTTATTGTACTCTCCAGGTCAGTATTTATTCTACTCTCCATGTCTGTATTTATTGTACTCTCTAGGTCAATATTTATTGTACTCTCCAGGTCAGTATTTATTGTACTCTCCAATTCAGTTTTTACTGTACTCTCCAGGTCAGTATTTATTGTACTCTCCAGGTCAGTATTTATTGTACTCTCCAATTCAGTTTTTATTGTACTCTCCAGGTCAGTATTTATTGTACACTCCTGGTCAGTATTCATTGTACTCTCCAGGTCTGTATTTATTATTCTCTCCAGGTCAGTATTTATTACCCTCACCAGGTCAGTATTTATTGTACTCCCCATGTCAGTATTTATTGTATTCTCCAGATCAGTATTTATTGCCCTCTCCAGGTCAGTATTTATTGTACTCTCCAGGTCAGTACTTGTTGTACTCTCCAGGTCAGTATTTATTGTACTCTCCAGATCAATATTTATTGTACTCTCCAGGTCAGTATTTATTGTATACTCCAGGTCAGTATTTATTGTTCCCTCCTGGTCAGTATTTATTGTACTCTCCATGTCAGTATTTATTGTACTCTCCAGGTCAGTATTTATTGTACTCTCCAGGTCACTATTTATTGCCCTCTCCTGGTCAGTATTTGTTGTATTCTCAAGGTCAGTATTTATTTTACTCTCCAGGTCAGTATTTATTGTACTCCCCAGGTCAGTATTTATTACCCTCTCCAGGTCAGTATTTATTTTACTCATGAGGTCAGTATTTATTGTACTCAGCTGGTCAGTATTTATTGTACCCTCCAGGTCTATATTTATTGTACTGTCCAAGTCAGTATTTATTGTTCTCTCCAGGTCAGCATTTATTGCACTCTCCAGGTCAGTATTTATTGTACTCTCCAAGTCAGTATTTATTGTACTCTCCAAGTCAGTATTAATTGTACTCTCCAGGTCAGTATTTATTGAACTCTCCAGGTCAGTATTTATTGTACTCTCCAAGTCAGTATTAATTGTACTCTCCAGGTCAATATTTATTGCCCACTCCTGGTCAGTATTTATTGTATTCTCCAGGTCAGTATTTATTTTACTCTCCAGGTCAGTATTTAATGTACTCCCATGGTGAGTGTTTATTGTCCTCTCCAGTTCAGTATTTATTGTAATCTCCAGGTCAGTACTTATTGTGCTCTCCTGGTCAGTATTTATTGTACTTCCAGGTTAGTATTTATTGTACTCTCCAGGTCAGTATTTATTGTACTCTCCAGGTCAGTATTTATTGCCCTCTCAAGGTCAGTATTTATTGTTTTCTCTAGGTCAGGATTTATTTTACTCTCCAGGTCAGTATTTATTGTACTCGCCAGGTCAGTATTTATTACCCTCTCCAGGTCAGTATTTATTGTGCTCCCCAGGTCAATATTTATTGTACTCTCCTCGTCAGTATGTATTGTACTCTCCAGGTCTGTATTTATTGTACTTTCCAGGTCAGTATTCATTGTAATCTCCAGGTCAGTATTCATTGTACTCTCCAGGTCAGTATTTATTTTACTCTCCAGGTCAGTTTTTATTGTACTCGCCAGGTCAGTTTTTATTTTACTCTCCAGGTCAGTATTTATTGTACTCCTCAGGTCAGTATTTATTGCCATCTCCAGGTCAGTATTTATTTTACTCCCCAGGTCAATATTTATTGTACTCTCCAGGTCAGTATTTATTGTACTCTCCAGGTCAGTATTTATTGCCCTCTCCAAGTCAGTATTTATTATACTCTCCAGGTCAGTATTTATTGTACTCCCCAGGTCAGTATTTATTACCCTCTCCAGGTCAGTATTTATTTTACTCATGAGGTCAATATTTATTGTACTCAGCTGGTCAGTATTTATTGTACCCTCCAGGTCTATATTTATTGTACTGTCCAGGTCAGTATTTATTGTACTCTCCAGGTCAGCATTTATTGCACTCTCCAGGTCAGTATTTATTGTACTCTCCAAGTCAGTATTTATTGTACTCTCCAAGGCAGTATTAATTGTACTCTCCAGGTCAATATTTATTGAACTCTCCAGGTCAGTATTTATTGTACTCTCCAAGTCAGTATTAATTGTACTCTCCAGGTCAATATTTATTGCCCACTCCTGGTCAGTATTTATTGTACTCTCCAGGTCAGTATTTATTTTACTCTCCAGGTCAGTATTTAATGTACTCCCATGGTGAGTGTTTATTGTCCTCTCCAGTTCAGTATTTATTGTAATCTCCAGGTCAGTACTTATTGTACTCTCCTGGTCAGTATTTATTGTACTTCCAGGTTAGTATTTATTGTACTCTCCAGGTCAGTATTCATTGTACTCTCCAGGTCAGTATTTATTGCCCTCTCAAGGTCAGTATTTATTGTTTTCTCTAGGTCAGGATTTATTTTACTCTCCAGGTCAGTATTTATTGTACTCGCCAGGTCAGTATTTATTACCCTCTCCAGGTCAGTATTTATTGTACTCCCCAGGTCAATATTTATTGTACTCTCCACGTCAGTATGTATTGTACTCTCCAGGTCAATTTATTGTACTTTCCAGGTCAGTATTTAATGTACTCTCCAGGTCAGTATTCATTGTAATCTCCAGGTCAGTATTTATTTTACTCTCCAGGTCAGTTTTTATTGTACTTGTAGGTCAGTATTTATTTTACTCTCCAAGTCAGTATTTATTGTACTCCCCAGGTCAGTATTTGTTGCCCTCTCGAGGTCAGTATTTATTTTACTCAACACGTCAATATTTATTGTAGTCTCCAGGTCAGTATTTATTGTACTCTCCAATTCAGTTTTTATTGTACTCTCCAGGTCAGTATTTATTGTACTCTCCAGATCAGTATTTATTACCCTCTCCAGATCAGTATTTATTACCCTCTCCAGGTCAGTATTTATTGTAGTCTCCAAGTCACTATTTATTTTACTCTCCAGGTCAGTTGTTATTGTACTCTCCAGGTCAGTATTTATTCTACTCTATAGGTCAGTATTTATTAATCTCTCCAGGTCAGTATTTATTACTCTCTCCAGGTCAGTATTTATTACCCTCTCCATGTCAGTATTTATTGTACTCCCCATGTCAGTATTTATTGTACTATCCAAGTCAGTTTTTATTGTACTCTCCAGGTCAGTATTTATTGTACTCTCCAGGTCAGTATTTATTGTACTCTCCAGGTCAGTATTCCTTGCACTCTCCAGGTAAGTATTTATTACCCTCTCAAGGTCAGTATTTATTACACGCTCCAGGTCTATATTTATGGTACCCTCCTGGTCAGTATTTATTGTACTCTCCAAGTCACTATTTATTGTACTCTCCAGGTCAATATTTATTGTACTCTCCAGGTCAGTATTGATTGTACTCTCCAAGTCTCTATTTATTGTACTCTCCAGGTAATTATTTATTGTTCTCTCCAGGTCACTATATTTTGTACTCTCCAGGTCAATATTTATTGTACTCTCCAGGACAGTATTTCCTGTAATCTCCAGGTCAGTATTTATCGCCCTCTCCAGGTCAGTATTTATTATACTCTCCAGGTCTGTATTTATTACCCTCTCCAGGTCAGTATTTATTACCCTCTCCAGGTCAGTATTTATTGTACTCTCCAGGTCAGTATTTATTGTACTCTCCAGGTCAGTATTTATTGCCCTCTCCAGGTCAGTATTTATTGTACTCTCCAGGTCAGTACTTATTGTACTCTCCAGGCAGTATTTATTGTACTTCCAGGTCAGTATTTATTGTACTCTCCAGGTCAGTATTTATTGTACTCTCCAGGTCAGTATTTATTGTATTCTCCAAGTCAGTACTAATTGTACTCTCTAGTTATGTATTTATTGTACTCTCCAGGTCAGTATTTATTGTATTCACCAGGTCAATATTTGTTGTACTCTCCAGGACAGTATTTATTGTACTCTCCATGTCAGTATTTATTGCACTCTCCCGGTCAGTATTTATTGCCCTCTCCAGGTCAGTGTTTATTGTACTCTCCAGGTCAGTATTTATTGTACTCTCCAGGTCAGTATTTATTGTACTCTCCAGGTCATTATTTATTGCCCTCTAAAGGTCAGTATTTATTGTACTCTCCAGGTCAGTATTTATTGTAATCTCCATGTCAGTACTTATTGTACTCTCCAGGTCAGTATTTATTGTACTTACAGGTTTGTATTTATTGTACTCTCCAGGTCAGTATTTATTGTACTCTCCAGTTCAGTATTTATTGTACACTCCAAGTCAGTATTAATTGTACTCTCCAGGTCAGTATTTATTGTACTCTCCAGCTCAGTATTTATTGCCCTCTCCAGGTCAGTATTTATTGTTTTCTCCAGGTCAGTATTTATTTTACTCTCCAGGTCAGTATTTATTGTACTCCCCAGGTCAGTATTTATTACCCTCTCCAGGTCAGTATTTATTGTACTCCCCAGGTCAATATTTATTGTACTCTCCACGTCAGTATGTATTGTCCTCTCCAGGTCTGTATTTATTGTACTTTCCAGGTCAGTATTCATTGTACTTTCCAGGTCAGTATTCATTGTACTCTCCAGGTCAGTATTTATTTTACTCTCCAAGTCAGTTTTTATTGTACTCTCCAGGTCAGTATTTATTTTACTCTCCAGGTCAGTATTTATTGTACTCCCCAGGTCAGTATGTATTGCCATCTCCAGGTCAGTATTTATTTTACTCCCCAGGTCAATATTTATTGTACTCTCCAGGTTAGTATTTAAAACCCTCTCCAGGTCAGTATTTATTGTCCTGTCCAGGTCAGTATTTATTATTCTATCCAGGTCAGTATTTATTGTACTCTCCAATTCAGTTTTTATTGCACTATCCAGGTCAGTTTTTATTGTACTCTCCAGGTCAGTATTTATTGTACTCTCCAGGTCAGTATTTATTGTACTCTGCAGGTCAGTATGTATTATACTCTCCAGAAATGTATTTATTACCCTCTCTTTGTCAGTATTTATTACCCGCTCCAGGTCTGTATTTATGGTACTCTCCAGGTCAGTATTTATTGTACTCTCCAAGTCACTATTTATTGTACTCTCCAGGTCAGTATTTATTGTTCCCTCCAGGTCAGTATTTATTGTACTCTCCAGGTCAGTATTTATTGCACTCTCCAGGTCAGTATTTATTGCCCTCTCCAGGTCAGTATTTATTGAACTCTCCAGGTCAGTATTTATTGTGCTCTCCAGATCAGTATTTATTGCCCTATCCTGGTCAGTATTTATTGTATTCTCCAGGTCAGTATTTATTTTACTCTCCAGGTCAGTATTTATTGTACTCCCAAGGTCAGTATTTATTACCCTCTACAGGTCAGTATTTATTTTACTCCCCAGGTCAATATTTGTTGTACTCTCCAGGACAGTATTTATTGTACTCTCCATGTCAATATTTATTGTACTCTCCCGGTCAGTATTTATTGCCCTCTCCAGGTCAGTGTTTATTGTACTCTCCAGGTCAGTATTTATTGTACTCTCCAGGTCAGTATTTATTGTACTCTCCAGGTCAGTATTTATTGCCCTCTAAAGGTCAGTATTTATTGTACTCTCCAGGTCAGTATTTATTGTAATCTCCAGGTCAGTACTTATTGTACTCTCCAGGTCAGTATTTATTGTACTTCCAGGTTTGTATTTATTGTACTCTCCAGGACAGTATTTATTGTACTCTCCAGTTCAGTATTTATTGTACACTCCAAGTCAGTATTAATTGTACTCTCCAGGTCAGTATTTATTGTACTGTCCAGCTCAGTATTTATTGCCCTCTCCATGTCAGTATTTATTGTTTTCGCCAGGTCAGTATTATTTTACTCTCCAGGTCATTATTTATTGTACTCCCCAGGTCAGTATTTATTACCCTCTCCAGGTCAGTATTTATTGTACTCCCCAGGTCAATATTTATTGTACTCTCCACGTCAGTATGTATTGTACTCTCCAGGTCTGTATTTATTGTACTTTCCAGGTCAGTATTCATTGTACTTTCCAGGTCAGTATTTATTGTACTCTCCAGGTCAGAATTTATTTTACTCTCCAAGTCAGTTTTTATTGTACTCTCCAGGTCAGTATTTATTTTACTCCCCAGGTCAATATTTATTGTACTCTCCAGGTAAGTATTTAAAACCCTCTCAAGGTCAGTATTTATTGTCCTGTCCAGGTCAGTATTTATTATTCTATCCAGGTCAGTATTTAATGTACTCTCCAATTCAGTTTTTATTGCACTATCCAGGTCAGTTTTTATTGTACTCTCCAGGTCAGTATTTATTGTACTCTCCATGTCAGTATTTATTGTACTCTACACGTCAGTATGTATTATACTCTCCAGAAATGTATTTATTACCCTCTCTTTGTCAGTATTTATTACCCGCTCCAGGTCTGTATTTATTGTACTCTCCAAGTCACTATTTATTGTACTCTCCAGTTCAGTACTTATTTTACTCTACAATTCAGTTTTTATTGTACTCTCCAGGTCGTATTTATTGTTCCCTCCAGGTCAGTATTTATTGTACTCTCCAGGTCAGTATTTATTGTACTCTCCAGGTCAGTATTTATTGCCCTCTCCAGGTCAGTATTTATTGAACTCTCCAGGTCAGTATTTATTGTGCTCTCCAGGTCAGTATTTATTGCCCTATCCTGGTCAGTATTTATTGTATTCTCCAGGTCAGTATTTATTTTACTCTCCAGGTCAGTATTTATTGTACTCCCAAGGTCAGTATTTATTACACTCTACATGTCAGTATTTATTTTACTCCCCAGGTCAATATTTGTTGTACTCTCCAGGACAGTATTTATTGTACTCTCCATGTCAGTATTTATTGTACTCTCCCGGTCAGTATTTATTGCCCTCTCCAGGTCAGTGTTTATTGTACTCTCCAGGTCAGTATTTATTGTACTCTCCAGGTCAGTATTTATTGTACTCTCCAGGTCAGTATTTATTGCCCTCTAAAGGTCAGTATTTATTGTACTCTCCAGGTCAGTATTTATTGTAATCTCCAGGTCAGTACTTATTGTACTCTCCAGGTCAATATTTATTGTACTTCCAGGTTTGTATTTATTGTACTCTCCAGGACAGTATTTATTGTACTCTCCAGTTCAGTATTTATTGTACACTCCAAGTCAGTATTAATTGTACTCTCCTGGTCAGTATTTATTGTACTGTCCAGCTCAGTATTTATTGCCCTCTCCATGTCAGTATTTATTGTTTTCTCCAGGTCAGTATTATTTTACTCTCCAGGTCATTATTTATTGTACTCCCCTGGTCAGTATTTATTACCCTCTCCAGGTCAGTATTTATTGTACTCCCCAGGTCAATATTTATTGTACTCTCCACGTCAGTATGTATTGTACTCTCCAGGTCTGTATTTATTGTACTTTCCAGGTTTGTGTTCATTGTACTTTCCAGGTCAGTATTTATTGTACTCTCCAGGTCAGAATTTATTTTACTCTCCAAGTCAGTTTTTATTGTACTCTCCAGGTCAGTATTTATTTTACTCCCCAGGTCAATATTTATTGTACTCTCCAGGTAAGTATTTAAAACCCTCTCAAGGTCAGTATTTATTGTCCTGTCCAGGTCAGTATTTATTATTCTATCCAGGTCAGTATTTAATGTACTCTCCAATTCAGTTTTTATTGCACTATCCAGGTCAGTTTTTATTGTACTCTCCAGGTCAGTATTTATTGTACTCTCCAGGTCAGTATTTATTGTACTCTGCAGGTCAGTATGTATTATACTCTCCAGAAATGTATTTATTACCCTCTCTTTGTCAGTATTTATTACCCGCTCCAGGTCTGTATTTATTGTACTCTCCAAGTCACTATTTATTGTACTCTCCAGTTCAGTACTTATTTTACTCTACAATTCAGTTTTTATTGTACTCTCCAGGTCAGTATTTATTGTTCCCTCCAGGTCAGTATTTATTGTACTCTCCAGGTCAGTATTTATTGTACTCTCCAGGTCAGTATTTATTGCCCTCTCCAGGTCAGTATTTATTGAACTCTCCAGGTCAGTATTTATTGTGCTCTCCAGGTCAGTATTTATTGCCCTATCCTGGTCAGTATTTATTGTATTCTCCAGGTCAGTATTTATTTTACTCCCCAGCTCAATATTTGTTGTACTCTCCAGGACAGTATTTATTGTACTCTCCATGTCAGTATTTATTGTACTCTCCCGGTCAGTATTTATTGCCCTCTCCAGGTCAGTGTTTATTGTACTCTCCAGGTCAGTATTTATTGTACTCTCCAGGTCAGTATTTATTGTACTCTCCAGGTCAGTATTTATTGCCCTCTAAAGGTCAGTATTAATTGTACTCTCCAGGTCAGTATTTATTGTAATCTCCAGGTCAGTACTTATTGTACTCTCCAGGTCAGTATTTATTGTACTTCCAGGTTTGTATTTATTGTACTCTCCAGGACAGTATTTATTGTACTCTCCAGTTCAGTATTTATTGTACACTCCAAGTCAGTATTAATTGTACTCTCCAGGTCAGTATTTATTGTACTGTCCAGCTCAGTATTTATTGCCCTCTCCATGTCAGTTTTTATTGTTTTCTCCAGGTCAGTATTATTTTACTCTCCAGGTCAGTATTTATTGTACTCCCCAGGTCAGTATTTATTACCCTCTCCAGGTCAGTATTTATTGTACTCCCCAGGTCAATATTTATTGTACTCTCCACGTCAGTATGTATTGTACTCTCCAGGTCTGTATTTATTGTACTTTCCAGGTCAGTATTCATTGTACTTTCCAGGTCAGTATTTATTGTACTCTCCAGGTCAGAATTTATTTTACTCTCCAAGTCAGTTTTTATTGTACTCTCCAGGTCAGTATTTATTTTACTCCCCAGGTCAATATTTATTGTACTCTCCAGGTAAGTATTTAAAACCCTCTCAAGGTCAGTATTTATTGTCCTGTCCAGGTCAGTATTTATTATTCTATCCAGGTCAGTATTTAATGTACTCTCCAATTCAGTTTTTATTGCACTATCCAGGTCAGTTTTTATTGTACTCTCCAGGTCAGTATTTATTGTACTCTCCAGGTCAGTATTTATTGTACTCTGCAGGTCAGTATGTATTATACTCTCCAGAAATGTATTTATTACCCTCTCTTTGTCAGTATTTATTACCCGCTCCAGGTCTGTATTTATTGTACTCTCCAAGTCACTATTTATTGTACTCTCCAGTTCAGTACTTATTTTACTCTACAATTCAGTTTTTATTGTACTCTCCAGGTCAGTATTTATTGTTCCCTCCAGGTCAGTATTTATTGTACTCTCCAGGTCAGTATTTATTGTACTCTCCAGGTCAGTATTTATTGCCCTCTCCAGGTCAGTATTTATTGAACTCTCCAGGTCAGTATTTATTGTGCTCTCCAGGTCAGTATTTATTGCCCTATCCTGGTCAGTATTTATTGTATTCTGCAGGTCAGTATTTATTTTACTCTCCAGGTCAGTATTTATTGTACTCCCAAGGTCAGTATTTATTACCCTCTACAGGTCAGTATTTATTTTACTCCCCAGGTCAATATTTATTGTACTCTCCAGGTCAGTATTTATTGTACTCACCAGGTCTGTATTTATTGTACTCTCCAGGTCAGTATTTATTGCCCTCTCCAGGTAAGTATTTATTGTACTCTCCTGATCAGTATTTATTGTACTCCCTAAGTCAGTATTAATTGTACTCTCCAGGTCAGTATTTATTGTACTCTCCAGGTCAGTATTTATTGTACTCTTCAGGTCTATATTTATTGTACTCTCCAGGTCAGCGTTTATTGTACTCTCCAGGTCAGTATTTATTACCCTATCCAGGTTAGTATTTATTGTTCTCTCCAGGTCAGTATTTATTGTACTCTCCAGATCAGTATTTATTGTTCTCTCCAGGTCAGTATTTATTGTAATCTCCAGTCATTATTTATTCTACTCTCCAGGGCAGTATTTATTGTACTATCCAGGTCATTATTTATTGTACCCTCCAGGTCAGTGTTTATTGTACTCTCCAGGTCAGTATTTATTACCCTCTCCAGGTCAGTATTTATTGTACTCTCCATGTCAGAATTTATTGTACTCTCCAAAACAGTATTTATTGTACTCTCCAGGTCAGTATTTAATGTTCCCTCCATGTCAGTATTTATGCCCTATCCAGGCCAGTATTTATTGTACTCTCCAGGTCAGTATTTATTGTACTCTCCATGTCAGAATTTATTGTACTCTCCAGGACAGTATTTATTGTACTCTCCAGGTCAGTATTTAATGTTCTCTCCAGGTCAGTATTTATGCCCTATCCAGGCCAGTATTTATTGTACTCTCCAGGTCAGTATTTATTGTACTCTGCGGGTTAGTATTTATTGCCCTATCCAGGTTAGTATTTATTTTACTCCCAGGTCAGTACTTATTGTACTCTCCAGGTCAGTATTTATTGTACTCTCCAGGTCAATATTTATTGTACTCTCCAGGTCAGTATTTATTGTACTCTCCAGGTCAGCATTTATTGTACTCTCCAGGTCAGTATTGATTACCCTCTCCAGGTCAGTATTTATTGTACTCTCCAGGTAAGTATTTAAAACCCTCTCCAGGTCAGTATTTATTGTCCTGTCCTGGTCAGTATTTATTATTCTATCCACGTCAGTATTTATTGTACTCTCCAGGTCAGTATTTATTGTACTCTGCAGGTCAGTATGTATTATACTCTCCAGATAAGTATTTATTACCCTCTCCATGTCAGTATTTATTACCCGCTCCAGATCTGTATTTATGGTACTCTCCAGGTCAGTATTTATTGTACTCTCCAAGTCACTATTTATTGTACTCTCCAACTCAGTACTTATTGTACTCTCCAATTCAGTTTTTATTGTACTCTCCAGGTCAGTATTTATTGTTCCCTCCAGGTCAGTATTTATTGTACTCTCCAGGTCAGTATTTATTGTACTCTCCAGGTCAGTATTTATTGCCCTCTCCAGGTCAGTATTTTTTGAACTCTCCAGGTCAGTATTTATTGTGCTCTCCAGGTCAGTATTTATTGCCCTCTCCTGGTCAGTATTTATTGTATACTCCAGGTCAGTATTTATTTTACTCTCCAGGTCAGTATTTATTGTACTCCCAAGGTCCAAATTTATTACCCTCCAAAGGTCAGTATTTATTTTAATCACCAGGTCAATATTTATTGTACTCTCCAAGTCAGTATTAATTGTACTCTCCAGGTCAGTATGTATTGTACTCTCCAGGTCAGTATTTATTGCCCTCTCCAAGTCAGTATTTATTGCCCTCTCCAAGTCAGTATGTATTGTACTCTCCAGGTCAGTATGTATTGTACTCTCCAGGTCAGTATTTATTGCCCTCTCCAGGTCAATAATTATTGTACTTCCAGGTCAGTATTTATTGTACTCTCCAGGTCAGTATTTTTTGTACTCTCCAGTTCAGTATTTATTGTAATCTCCAAGTCAGTATTAATTGTACTCTCCAGGTCAGTATTTATTGTACTCTCCAGGTCATATTTATAGCCCTCTCCAGGTCAGTATTTATTGTACTCTGCAGGTCAGTATTTATTGTTCTCTCGTGGTCAGTATTTATTGCCCTCTCCTGGTCAGTATTTATTGTTTTCTCCAAGTCATTATTTATTGTACTCTCCAGGTCAGTATTTATTGTACTCTCCAATTCAGTTCTTATTGTACTCTCCATGTCAGTATTTATTTACTCTCCAAGTCACTATTTATTGTACTCTTCAGGTCAGTATTTTTTGTAATCTCCAGGTCAGTACTTATTGTACTCTCCAGGTCAGTATTTATTGCCCTCTCCAGGTCAGTATTTAATGTAATCTCCAGGTCAGTACTTATTGTACTCTCCAGGTCAGTATTTATTGTACTCTCCAGGTCAGTATTTATTGTACTCTCCAGGTCAGTATTTATTGTACTCTGCTGGTCATTATGTATTATACTCTCCAGATAAGTATTTATTACCCTCTCCATGTCAGTATTTATTACCCGCTCCAGGTCTGTATTTATGGTACTCTCCACGTCAGTATTTATTGCATTATCCAAGTCACTATTTGTTGTACTCTCCAGGTCAGTATTTACTGTTCCCTCCAGGTCAGTATTTATTGTACTCTCCAGGTCAGTATTTATTGTACTCTCCAGGTCAGTATTTATTGCCCTCTCCAGGTCAGTATTTATTGAACTCTCCAGGTCAGTATTTATTGTGCTCTCCAGGTCAGTATTTTTTGTATTCTCCATGTCAGTATTTATTTTACTCTCCAGGTCAGTATTTATTGTACTCCCAAGGTCAGTATTTATTACCCTCTACAGGTCAGTATTTATTTTACTCACCAGGTCAATCTTTATTGTACTCTCCAGGTCAGTATTTATTGTACTCACCAGGTCTGTATTTATTGTACTCTCCAGGTCAGTATTTATTGCCCTCTCCAGGTCAGTATTTATTGTACTCTCCTGGTCAATATTTATTGTAATCTCCAAGTCAGTATTAATTGTACTCTCTAGGTCAGTATTCATTGTACTCTCCACGTCGGTATGTATTGTACTCTCCAGGTCAATAGTTATTGCCCTCTCCTGGTCAGAATTTATTGTATTCTCCAGGTCAGTATTTATTTTACTCTCTACTTCAGTATTTTTGTTCTCCCCAGGTCAGTATGTATTGCCCTCTCCAGATCAGTATTTATTTTACTCTGCAGGTCAGTATTTATTCTACTCTCCAGTTCTGTATTTATTGTACTCTCAAGGTCAGTATATATTGTACTCTCCAGGTCAGTATTTATTGTACTCTCCAGGTCAGTATTTATTCTACTCTCCACGTCTGTATTTATTGTACTCTCCAGGTCAGTATTTATTGTACTCTCCAGGTCAGTATTTATTGTACTCTCCAATTCAGTTTTTATTGTACTCTCCACGTCAGTATTTATTGTACTCTCCAGGTCAGTATTCATTGTACTCTCCAGGTCTGTATTTATTACTCTCTCCAGGTCAGTATTTATTGTACTCTCCAGGTCAGTACTTATTGTACTCTCCAGGTCAGTATTTATTGTACTCTCCAGGTCAATATTTATTGTACTCTCCAGGTCAGCATTTATTGTATTCTCCAGGTCAGTATTTATTACCCTCTCCAGGACAGTATTTATTGTACTCTCCAGGTAAGTATTTATTACCCTCTCCAGTTCAGTATTTATTGTACTCTCCAGGTCAGTATTTATTCCCCTCTCCAGGTCAGGATTTATTACCCGCTCCAGGTCTGTATTTATGGTACTCTCCAGGTCAGTATTTATTGTACTCTCCAAGTCACTATTTATTGTACTCTCCAGGTCAGTATTTATTGTATTCTCCAATTCAGTTTTTATTGTACTCTCCAGGTCAGTATTTATTGTTCCCTCCAGGTCAGTATTTATTGTACTCTCCATGTCAGTATTTATTGTACTCTCCAGGTCATCATTTATTGTACTCTCCAGGTCAGTATTTATTGTACACGCAAGGTCAGTATTTATTGCCCACTCCAAGTCAGTATTTATTGCACTCTCCAGGTCAGTATTTATTGTACTCTCCGTGTCACTATTTATTATTCTATCTAGGTCAGTATTTATTGTACTCTCCAAGTCACTATTAATTGTTCTCTCCTGGTCACTATTTATTGTACTCTCCAATTCAGTTTTTATTGTACTCTCCAGGTCAGTATTGATTGTACTCTCCAATCAGTATTTATTGTACTCTCCAGGTCAGTATTTATTGTACTCTCCAGGTCAGTATTTATTGCACTCTCCAGGTCAGTATTTATTGAACTCTACAGGTCAGTATTTATTACCCTCTCCAGGTCAGTATTGATTGTACTCTCCAGGTCAGTATTTATTGTAATCTCCAGGTCAGTATTTATCACCCCCTCCAGGTCAGTATTTATTACCCTCTCCAGGTCAGTATTTATTGTACTCTCCAGGTCAGTATTTATTGCACTCTCCAGGTCAGTGTTTATTGTGCTCTCCAGGTTAGTATTTATTGTACTCTCCAGGTGATTATTTATTCTGCTCACCAGGTCAGTATTTATTGTACTCTCCAGGTCAGTATTAATTGTACTCTCCAGGTCAGTATTTATTTTACTCTCCAGGTCAGTATTTATTGTACTCTCCACGTCAGTATTTATTGCCCTCTCCAGGTCAGTATTTATTGTACTCTGCAGGTCAGTATTTATTGCCCTCTCCAGACCAGTATTTAATGTACCCTCTAGGTCAGTATTTATTGTACTCTCCAGGTCAGTATTTATAGTACACTCCAGGTCAGTATTTATTGTACTCACCAGGTCAGTATTTATTGCACTCCCCAGGTCAGTATTTATTATACTCTCCAAGTCAGTATTTATTACCCTCTCCAGTTCAGTATTTATTGTATTCTCTCGGTCAGTGTTTGTTTTACTCTCCAGGTCAGTATTTATTACCCCCTCCAGGTCAGTATTTATTACCCTCTCCAGGTCAGTATTTATTTTACTCCCCAAGTCAGTATTTATTTTACTACACAGGTCAGTATTTATTTTACTCACCAGGTCAGTATTTATTGTACTCTTCAGGTTAGTATTTATTGTACTCTCCAGGTCATTATTTATTCTACTCACCAGGTCAGTATTTATTATACTCTCCAGATCAGTATTTATTGCCCTCTCCAGGTCAGTATTTATTGTACTCTCCAGGTCAGTATTTATTGCCCTCTCCAGGCCAGTATTTAATTTACCCTCTAGGTCAGTATTTATTGTACTCTCCAGGTCAGTATTTATAGTAGACTCCAGGTCAGTATTTATTGCACTCTCCAGGTCAGTATTTATTGCACTCCCCAGGTCAGTATTTATTATACTCTCCAGGTCAGTATTTATTACCCTCTCCAGGTCAGTATTTATTGCATTCTCCAGGTCAGTATTTGTTTTACTCTCCAGGTCAGTATTTATTACCCCCTCCAGGTCAGTATTTATTACCCTCTCCAGGTTAGTATTTATTTTACTCTCCAAGTCAGTATTTATTTTACTACACAGGTCAGTATTTATTATACTCTCCAGGTCAGTATTTATTGTACTCTCCAGGTCAGAATTTATTACTGTCTCCAGGCCATTATTTATTGTACTCTCCAGGTCAGTATTTATTGTAATCTCCAGGTCAGAATTTTTTGTACTCTCCAGTTCTGTATTTATTACCCTCTCCAGGTCAGTATGTATTGTACTCTCCAGGTCTGTATTTATTACTCTCTCCAGGTCTGTATTTATTACCCTCTCCATGTCAGTATTTTTTGTACTCTCCAAGTCTGTATTTATTACCCTCTCCAGGTCAGTATTTATTGTACTCTCCAGGTCTGTATTTATTACTCTCTCCAGATCAGCATTTATTACCCCCTCCAGGTCAGTATTTATTGTACTTCCCATGTCAGTATTTATTGTACTCTCCAGGTCAGTTTTTATTGTACTCTCCAGGTCTGTATTTATTGTTCTCTCCAGGTCAGTATTTATTGTATTCTCCATGTCAGTATTTATTGTACTCTCCAGGTAAGTATTTATTGTACTCTCCAGGTCAGTATTTATTGTACTCTCCAGGTCAGTATTTATTACCCTCTTGGGTCAGCATTTATTGTACTCTCCAGGTCAGTATTTATTGCACTCTCCAGGTCTGTATTTATTGTACTCTCCAGGTCAGTGTTTATTGTATTCTCCATGTCAGTATGTATTACTCTCTCCAGCTCAGTATTTATTGTACTCTCCAGGTCAGTATTTATTGTCCTGTTCAGTCCAGTATTTATTATTCTATCCAGGTCAGTATTTATTGTACTCTCCAAGTCACTATTAATTGTTCTCTCCAGGTCAGTATTTATTGTACTCTCCAGATCAGTATTTATTACCCTCTCCAGGTCAGCATTTATTGTACTCTCCAGGTCAGTATTTATTGTACTCTCCAGGTCAGTATTCATTGTACTCTCCAGGTCAGTATTTATTGTACTCACCAGGTCAGTATTTATTGCACTCTCCAGGTCAGTATATATTGAACTCTACAGGTCAGTATTTATTACCCTCTCCAGGTCAGTATTGATTGTACTCTCCAGGTCAGTATTTATTGTACTCTCCAGGTCAATATTTATTGTACTCTCCAGGCCAGTATTTATTGTACTCTCCAGTTCAGCATTTATTGTACTCTCCAGGTCAGTATTTATTACATTCTCCAGGTCAGTATTTATTGTACTCTCTACTTCAGTATTTTTGTTCTCCCCAGGTCAGTATGTATTGCCCTCTCCAGATCAGTATTTATTTTATTCTCCAGGTCAGTATTTATTCTACTCTCCAGTTCTGTATTTATTGTACTCTCCAGATCAGTATTTATTGTAATCTCCAGGTCATTATTTATTCTACTCTCCAGGGCAGTATTTATTGTACTCTACAGGTCATTATTTATTGTACTCTCCAGGTCAGTATTTATTGTACTCTCCAGGTCAGTATTTATTATCCACTCCAGGTCAGTATTTATTGTACTCTCCATGTCAGAATTTATTGTACTCTCCAGGTCAGTATTTATTGTACTCTCCAGGTCAGTATTTAATGTTCTCTGCAGGTCAGTATTTATGCTCTATCCAGGCCAGTATTGATTGTACTCTCCAGGTCAGTATTTATTGTACTCTCCGGGTTAGTATTTATTGCCCTCGCCAGGTTAGTATTTATTGTACTCCCAGGTCAGTACTTAATGTACTCTCCAGGTCAGTATTCATTGTACACTCCAGGTCAATATTTATTGTACTCTCCATGTCAGTATTTATTGTACTCTCCAGGTCAGCATTTATGGTACTCTCCAGTTAAGTATTTATTACCCTCTCCAGTTCAGTATTTATTGTACTATCCATGTCAGTTTTTATTGTACTCTCAAGGTCACTATTTATTGTACTCTCCAGGTCAGTATTTATTCCCCTCTGCAGGTCAGGATTTATTACCCGCTCCAGGTCTGTATTTATGGCACTCTCCAGGTCAGTATTTATTGTACTCTCCAAGTCACTATTTATTGTACTCTCCAGGTCAGTATTTATTGTATTCTCCAATTCAGTTTTTATTGTACTCTCCAGGTCAGTATTTATTGTTCCCTCCAGGTCAGTATTTATTGTACTCTCCATGTCAGTATTTATTGTACTCTCCAGGTTATCATTTATTGTACTCTCCAGATCAGCATTTATGGTACTCTCCAGGTCAGTATTTATTACCCTCTCCAGGTCAGTATTTATTGCACTCTCCAGGTAAGTTTTTAAAACCCCCTCCAGGTCAGTATTTATTGTCCTGTCCAGGTCAGTATTTATTATTCTATCCAGGTCAGTATTTATTGTACTCTCCATGTCAGTATTTATTGTACGCTGCAGGTCAGTATGTATTATACTCTCCAGATAAGTATTTATTACCCTCTTCATGTCAGTATTTATTACCCGCTCCAGGTCTGTATTTATGGTACTCTCCAGGTCAGTATTTATTGTACTATCCAAGTCACTTTTTATTGCACTCTCCATGTCAGTATTTATTGTACTCTCCAATTCAGTTTTTGTTGTACTCTCCAGGTCAGTATTTATTGTTCCCTCCAGGTCAGTATTTATTGTACTCTCCAGGTCAGTATTTATTGTACTCTCCAGGTCAGTATTTATTGCCCTCTCCAGGTCAGTATTTATTGAACTCTCCAGGTCAGTCTTTATTGTGCTCTCCTGGTCAGTATTTATTGTATTCTCCAGGTCAGTATTTATTTTACTCTCCATGTCTGTATTTATTGTACACCCAAGGTCAGTATTTATTACCCTCTACAGGTCAGTATTTATTTTACTCCCCAGGTCAATATTTATTGTGCTCTCCAGGTCAGTATTTATTGTACTCTCCAGGTCAGTATTTATTGCCCTCTCCAGGCCAGTATTTAATGTACCCTCTAGGTCAGTATTTATTGTACTCTCCAGGTCAGTATTTATAGTAGATTCCAGGTCAGTATTTATTGCACACTCCAGGTCAGTATTTATTGCACTCCCCAGGTCAGTATTTATTATACTCTCCAGGTCAGTATTTATTACCCTCTCCAGGTTAGTATTTATTTTACTCTCCAAGTCAGTATTTATTTTACTACACAGGTCAGTATTTATTATACTCTACAGGTCAGTATTTATTGTACTCTCCAGGTCAGAATTTATTACTGTCTCCAGGCCATTATTTATTGTACTCTCCAGGTCAGTATTTATTGTAATCTCCAGGTCAGAATTTTTTGTACTCTCCAGGTGTTTATTTATTACCCTCTCCAGGTCAGTATTTATTGTACTCTCCAGGTCTGTATTTATTACTCTCTCCAGGTCTGTATTTATTACCCTCTACATGTCAGTATTTTTTGTACTCTCCAAGTCTGTATTTATTACCCTCTCCAGGTCAGTATTTATTGTACTCTCCAGGTCTGTATTTATTACTCTCTCCAGATCAGCATTTATTACCCTCTCCAGGTCAGTATTTATTGTACTTCCCATGTCAGTATTTATTGTACTCTCCAGGTCAGTTTTTATTGTACTCTCCAGGTCTGTATTTATTGTTCTCTCCAGGTCAGTATTTATTGTACTCTCCAGGTCAGTATTTATTGTACTCTCCAGGTAAGTATTTATTGTACTCTCCAGGTCAGTATTTATTGTACTCTCCAGGTCAGTATTTATTACCCTCTACAGGTCAGCATTTATTGTACTCTCCAGGTCAGTATTTATTGTACTCTCCAGGTCTGTATTTATTGTACTCTCCAGGTCAGTGTTTATTGTATTCTCCATGTCAGTATGTATTACTCTCTCCAGCTCAGTATTTATTGTACTCTCCAGGTCAGTATTTATTATCCTGTTCAGGTCAGTATTTATTATTCTATCCAGGTCAGTATTTATTGTACTCTCCAAGTCACTATTAATTGTTCGCTCCTGGTCAGTATTTATTGTACTCTCCAATTCAGTTTTTATTGTACTCTCCAGGTCAGTATTTATTGTACTCTCCAAGTCAGTATTTATTGTACTCTCCAGGTCAGTATTTATTGTACTCTCCAGGTCAGTATTTATTACCCTCTCCAGGTCAGCATTTAATGTACTCTCCAGGTCAGTATTTATTGTACTCTTCAGATCAGTATTCATTGCACTCTCCAGGTCAGTATATATTGAACTCTACAGGTCAGTATTTATTACCCTCTCCAGGTCAGTATTGATTGTACTCTCCAGGTCAGTATTTATTGTACTCTCCAGGTCAGTATTTATTGTACTCTCCAGGTCTATATTTATTGTACTCTCCAGGTCAGTATTTATTACCCTCTCCAGGTCAGCATTTATTGTACTCTCCAGGTCAGTATTTATTGTACTCTCCAGGTCAGTATTTATTACATGTCCAGGTCAGTATTTATTGTACTCTCCAGGTCAGTATTTATTACCCTCTCCAGGTCAGCATTTATTGTACTCTCCAGGTCAGTATTGATTGTACTCTCCAGGTCAGTATTTATTGTACACTCCAGGTCAGTATTTATTGTACTCTCCAGGTCTATATTTATTGTACTCTCCAGGTCAGCGTTTATTGTACTCTCCAGGTCAGTATTTATTACCTTCTCCACCTTCGTATTTATTGTTCTCTCCAGGTCAGTATTTATTGTACTCTCCAGATCAGTAATTATTTTTCTCTCCAGGTCAGTATTTATTGTAATCTCCAGGTCATTATTTATTGTACTCTCCAGGTCAGTACTTAATGTACTCTCCAGGTCAGTATTCATTGTACACTCCAGGTCAATATTTATTGTACTCTCCATGTCAGTATTTATTGTACTCTCCAGGTCAGCATTTATTGTACTCTCCAGGTCAGTATTTATTGTACTCTACAGGTCTTTATTTATTGTACTCTCCAGGTCATTTTTTATTGTACTCTCCAGGTCAGTATTTATTATCCACTCCAGGTCAGTATTTATTGTACTCTCCATGTCAGAATTTATTGTACTCTCCAGGTCAGTATTTATTGTACTCTCCAGGTCAGTATTTAATGTTCTCTCCAGGTCAGTATTTATGCCCTATCCAGGCCAGTATTGATTGTACTCTCCAGGTCAGTATTTATTGTACTCTCCGGGTTAGTATTTATTGCCCTCGCCAGGTCAGTATTTATTGTACTCCCAGGTCAATACTTAATGTACTCTCCAGGTCAGTATTCATTGTACACTCCAGGTAAATATTTATTGTACTCTCCATGTCAGTATTTATTGTACTCTCCAGGTCAGCATTTATTGTACTCTCCAGGTCAGTATTTATTACCCTCTCCAGGTCAGTATTTATTTCACTCTCCAGGTAAGTATTTAAAACCCCCTCCAGGTCAGTATTTATTGTCCTGTCCAGGTCAGTATTTATTATTCTATCCAGGTCAGTATTTATTGTACTCTCCAAGTCACTATTAATTGTTCTCTCCTGATCGTTATTTATTGTACTCTCCAATTCTGTTTTTATTGTACTATCCAGGTCAGTATTTATTGTACTCTCCATGTCAGTATTTATTGTACGCTGCAGGTCAGTATGTATTATACTCTCCAGATAAGTATTTATTACCCTCTCCATGTCAGTATTTATTACCCGCTCCAGGTCTGTATTTATGGTACTCTCCAGGTCAGTATTTATTGTACTATCCAAGTCACTATTTATTGTACTCTCCAGGTCAGTATTTATTGTACTCTCCAATTCAGTTTTTGTTGTACTCTCCAGGTCAGTATTTATTGTTCGCTCCAGGTCAGTATTTATTGTACTCTCCAGGTCAGTATTTATTGTACTCTCCAGGTCAGTATTTATTGCCCTCTCCAGGTCAGTATTTATTGAACTCTCCAGGTCAGCATTTATTGTACTCTCCAGGTCAGTATTTATTGTACTCTCCAGGTCTGTATTTATTGTACTCTCCAGGTAAGTGTTTATCGTATTCTCCACGTCAGTGTGTATTACTCGCTCCAGCTCAGTATTTATTGTACACTCTAGGTCAGTATTACTGTCCTGTCCAGGTCAGTGTTTAATATTCTATCCAGGTCAGTATTTATTGTACTCTCCAAGTCATTATTAATTGTTCTCTCCTGGTCAGTATTTATTGTACTCTCCAATTCAGTTTTTATTGTACTCTCCAGGTCAGTATTTATTGTAGTCTCCAAGTCAGTATTTATTGTACTCTCCAGGTCAGTATTTATTGTACTCTCCAGGTCAGTATTTATTCCCCTCTCCAGGTCAGCATTTATTGTACTCTCCAGGTCAGTATTTATTGTACTCTCCAGGTCAGTATTTATTGTACTCTCCAGGTCAGTATTTATTGTACTCTCCAGGTAAGTATTTATTGTACTCTCCAGGTCAGTATTTATTGAACTCTACAGGTCAGTATTTATTACCCTCTCCAGGTCAGTATTGATTGTACTCTCCAGGTCAGTATTTATTGTACTCTCCAGGTCAGTATTTATTGTACTCTCCAGGTCTATATATATTGTACTCTCCAGGTCAGTATTTATTAGCCTCTCCAGGTTAGTATTTATTGTTCTCTCCAGGTCAGTATTTATTGTACTCTCCAGATCAGTATTTATTGTTCTCTCCAGGTCAGTATTTATTGTAATCTCCAGGTCATTATTTATTCTACTCTCCAGGGCAGTATTTATTGTACTCTCCAGGTCATTCTTTATTGTACTCTCCAGGTCAGTATTTATTGTACTCTCCAGGTCAGTATTTATTACCCTCTCCAGGTCAGTATTTATTGTACTCTCCATGTCAGAATTTTTTGTGCTCTCCAGGTCAGTATTTATTGTACTCTCCAGGTCAGTATTTATTGTACTCTCCAGGTCTATATATATTGTACTCTCCAGGTCAGTATTTATTAGCCTCTCCAGGTTAGTATTTATTGTTCTCTCCAGGTCAGTATTTATTGTACTCTCCAGATCAGTATTTATTGTTCTCTCCAGGTCAGTATTTATTGTAATCTCCAGGTCATTATTTATTCTACTCTCCAGGGCAGTATTTATTGTACTATCCAGGTCAGTATTTATTGTACTCTCCATGTCAGTATTTATTGTACGCTGCAGGTCAGTATGTATTATACTCTCCAGATAAGTATTTATTACCCTCTCCATGTCAGTATTTATTACCCGCTCCAGGTCTGTATTTATGGTACTCTCCAGGTCAGTATTTATTGTACTATCCAAGTCACTATTTATTGTACTCTCCAGGTCAGTATTTATTGTACTCTCCAATTCAGTTTTTGTTGTACTCTCCAGGTACGTATTTATTGTTCGCTCCAGGTCAGTATTTATTGTACTCTCCAGGTCAGTATTTATTGTACTCTCCAGGTCAGTATTTATTGCCCTCTCCAGGTCAGTATTTATTGAACTCTCCAGGTCAGCATTTATTGTACTCTCCAGGTCAGTATTTATTGTACTCTCCAGGTCTGTATTTATTGTACTCTCCAGGTAAGTGTTTATCGTATTCTCCACGTCAGTGTGTATTACTCGCTCCAGCTCAGTATTTATTGTACACTCTAGGTCAGTATTACTGTCCTGTCCAGGTCAGTGTTTAATATTCTATCCAGGTCAGTATTTATTGTACTCTCCAAGTCATTATTAATTGTTCTCTCCTGGTCAGTATTTATTGTACTCTCCAATTCAGTTTTTATTGTACTCTCCAGGTCAGTATTTATTGTAGTCTCCAAGTCAGTATTTATTGTACTCTCCAGGTCAGTATTTATTGTACTCTCCAGGTCAGTATTTATTTCCCTCTCCAGGTCAGCATTTATTGTACTCTCCAGGTCAGTATTTATTGTACTCTCCAGGTCAGTATTTATTGTACTCTCCAGGTCAGTATTTATTGTACTCTCCAGGTAAGTATTTATTGTACTCTCCAGGTCAGTATTTATTGAACTCTACAGGTCAGTATTTATTACCCTCTCCAGGTCAGTATTGATTGTACTCTCCAGGTCAGTATTTATTGTACTCTCCAGGTCAGTATTTATTGTACTCTCCAGGTCTATATATATTGTACTCTCCAGGTCAGTATTTATTAGCCTCTCCAGGTTAGTATTTATTGTTCTCTCCAGGTCAGTATTTATTGTACTCTCCAGATCAGTATTTATTGTTCTCTCCAGGTCAGTATTTATTGTAATCTCCAGGTCATTATTTATTCTACTCTCCAGGGCAGTATTTATTGTACTCTCCAGGTCATTCTTTATTGTACTCTCCAGGTCAGTATTTATTGTACTCTCCAGGTCAGTATTTATTACCCTCTCCAGGTCAGTATTTATTGTACTCTCCATGTCAGAATTTTTTGTGCTCTCCAGGTCAGTATTTATTGTACTCTCCAGGTCAGTATTTAATGTTCTCTCCAGGTCAGTATTTATGCCCTATCCAGGCTAGTATTTATTGTACTCTCCAGGTCAGTATTTATTGTACTCTCCGGGTTAGTGTTTATTGCCCTCTCCAGGTTAGTATTTATTTTACTCCCAGGTCAGTACTTATTGTACTCTCCAGGTCAGTATTTATTGTACTCTCCAGGTCAATATTTATTGTACTCTCGATGTCAGTATTTACTGTACTCTCCAGGTCAGCATTTATTGTACTCTCCAGGTCAGTATGTATTACACTCTCCAGGTCAGTATTTATTGTACTCTCCAGGTAAGTATTTAAAACCTTCTCCAGGTCAGTATTTATTGTCCTGTCCAGGTCAGTATTTATTATTCTATCCAGGTCAGTATTTATTGTACTCTCCAATTCAATTTTTATTGTACTATCCAGGTCAGTTTTTATTGTACTCTCCAGGTCAGTATTTATTGTACTCTCCAGGTCAGTATTTATTGTACTCTGCAGGTCAGTATGTATTATACTCTCCAGATAAGTATTTATTACCCTCTCCATGTCAGTATTTATTACCCGCTCCAGGTCTGTATTTATGGTACTCACCAGGTCAGTATTTATTGTACTCTCCAAGTCACTATTTATTGTACTCTCCAGGTCAGTATTTATTTTACTCTCCAATTCAGTTTTTATTGTACTCTCCAGGTCAGTATTTATTGTTCCCTCCAGGTCAGTATTTATTGTACTCTCCAGGTCACTATTTATTGTACTCTCCAGGTCAGTATTTATTGCCCTCTCCAGGTCAGTATTTATTGAACTCTCCAGGTCAGTATTTATTATCCTCTCCAGGTCATTATTTTTTGTACTCTCCAAGTCTGTATTTATTACCCTCTCCAGGTCAGGATTTATCGTACTCTCCAGGTCTGTATTTATTACTCTCTCCAGGCCAATATTTATTACCCTCTCCAGGTCAGTATTTATTGTACTCCCCATGTTATTATTTATTGTACTCTCCAGGTCAGTTTTTATTGTATTCTCCAGGTCTGTATGTATTGTTCTCTCCAGGTCAGTATTTATTGTACTCTCCAGGTCAGTATTTATTGTACTCTCCAGGTAAGTATTTATTGTACTCTCCAGGTCAGTATTTATTGTACTCTCCAGGTCTGTATTTATTGTACTCTCCAGGTAAGTGTTTATTGTATTCTCCATGTCAGTATGTATTACTCTCTCCAGCTCAGTATTTATTGTACTCTCCATGTCAGTATTTATTGTCCTGTCCAGGTCAGTATTTATTATTCTATCCAGGTCAGTATTTATTGTACTCTCCAAGTCACTGTTAATTGTTCTCTCCTGGTCAGTATTTCTTGTACTCTCCAATTCAGTTTTTATTGTACTCTCCAGGTCAATATTTATTGTAGTCTCCAAGTCAGTATTTATGTTACTCTCCAGGTCAGTATTTATTATACTCTCCAAGTCACTATTTATTGTACTCTCCAGGTCAGTATTTATTGTACTCTCCAATTCAATTTTTATTGTACTCTCCAGGTCAGTATTTATTGTTCCCTCCAGGTCAGTATTTATTGTACTCTCCAGGTCAGTGTTTATTGTACTCTCCATGTCAGTATGTATTCCTCTCTCCAGGTCAATATTTATTGTACTCTCCAGGTCAGTATTTATTGTCCTCTCCAGGTCATTATTTATTACCCTCTCCAGGTCAGTATTTATTACCCTCTCCATGTCAGTATTTTTTGTACTCCCCAAGTCTGTATTTATTACCCTCTCCAGGTCTGTATTTATTACTCTCTCCAGGTCAGTATTTATTACCCTCTCCAGGTCAGTATTTGTTGTACTACCCATGTCAGAATTTATTGTACTCTCCAGGTCTGTTTTTATTGTACTCTCCAGGTCTGTATTTATTGTTCTCTCCAGGTCAGTATTTATTGTACTCTCCAGGTCAGTATTTATTGTACTCTCCAGGTAAGTATTTATTGTACTCTCCAGGTCAGTATTTATTGTACTCTCCAGGTCTGTATTTATTGTACTCTCCAGGTAAGTGTTTATTGTATTCTCCACGTCAGTATGTATTACTCTCTCCAGCTCAGTATTTATTGTACTCTCTAGGTCAGTATTTACTGTCCTGTCCAGGTCAGTGTTTAATATTCTATCCAGGTCAGTATTTATTGTACTCTCCAAGTCACTATTAATTGTCCTCACCTGGTCAGTATTTATTGTACTTTCCAATTCAGTTTTTATTGTACTCTCCAGGTCAGTATTTATTGTACTCTTCAAGTCAGTATTTATTGTACTCTCCAGGTCAGTATTTATTGTACTCTCCAGCTCAGTATTTATTACCCTCTCCAGGTCAGAATTTTTTGTGCTCTCCAGGTCAGTATTTATTGTACTCTCCAGGTCAGTATTTATTGTACTCTCCAGGTCTATATATATTGTACTCTCCAGGTCAGTATTTATTAGCCTCTCCAGGTTAGTATTTATTGTTCTCTCCAGGTCAGTATTTATTGTACTCTCCAGATCAGTATTTATTGTTCTCTCCAGGTCAGTATTTATTGTAATCTCCAGGTCATTATTTATTCTACTCTCCAGGGCAGTATTTATTGTACTATCCAGGTCAGTATTTATTGTACTCTCCATGTCAGTATTTATTGTACGCTGCAGGTCAGTATGTATTATACTCTCCAGATAAGTATTTATTACCCTCTCCATGTCAGTATTTATTACCCGCTCCAGGTCTGTATTTATGGTACTCTCCAGGTCAGTATTTATTGTACTATCCAAGTCACTATTTATTGTACTCTCCAGGTCAGTATTTATTGTACTCTCCAATTCAGTTTTTGTTGTACTCTCCAGGTCAGTATTTATTGTTCGCTCCAGGTCAGTATTTATTGTACTCTCCAGGTCAGTATTTATTGTACTCTCCAGGTCAGTATTTATTGCCCTCTCCAGGTCAGTATTTATTGAACTCTCCAGGTCAGCATTTATTGTACTCTCCAGGTCAGTATTTATTGTACTCTCCAGGTCTGTATTTATTGTACTCTCCAGGTAAGTGTTTATCGTATTCTCCACGTCAGTGTGTATTACTCGCTCCAGCTCAGTATTTATTGTACACTCTAGGTCAGTATTACTGTCCTGTCCAGGTCAGTGTTTAATATTCTATCCAGGTCAGTATTTATTGTACTCTCCAAGTCATTATTAATTGTTCTCTCCTGGTCAGTATTTATTGTACTCTCCAATTCAGTTTTTATTGTACTCTCCAGGTCAGTATTTATTGTAGTCTCCAAGTCAGTATTTATTGTACTCTCCAGGTCAGTATTTATTGTACTCTCCAGGTCAGTATTTATTTCCCTCTCCAGGTCAGCATTTATTGTACTCTCCAGGTCAGTATTTATTGTACTCTCCAGGTCAGTATTTATTGTACTCTCCAGGTCAGTATTTATTGTACTCTCCAGGTAAGTATTTATTGTACTCTCCAGGTCAGTATTTATTGAACTCTACAGGTCAGTATTTATTACCCTCTCCAGGTCAGTATTGATTGTACTCTCCAGGTCAGTATTTATTGTACTCTCCAGGTCAGTATTTATTGTACTCTCCAGGTCTATATATATTGTACTCTCCAGGTCAGTATTTATTAGCCTCTCCAGGTTAGTATTTATTGTTCTCTCCAGGTCAGTATTTATTGTACTCTCCAGATCAGTATTTATTGTTCTCTCCAGGTCAGTATTTATTGTAATCTCCAGGTCATTATTTATTCTACTCTCCAGGGCAGTATTTATTGTACTCTCCAGGTCATTCTTTATTGTACTCTCCAGGTCAGTATTTATTGTACTCTCCAGGTCAGTATTTATTACCCTCTCCAGGTCAGTATTTATTGTACTCTCCATGTCAGAATTTTTTGTGCTCTCCAGGTCAGTATTTATTGTACTCTCCAGGTCAGTATTTAATGTTCTCTCCAGGTCAGTATTTATGCCCTATCCAGGCTAGTATTTATTGTACTCTCCAGGTCAGTATTTATTGTACTCTCCGGGTTAGTGTTTATTGCCCTCTCCAGGTTAGTATTTATTTTACTCCCAGGTCAGTACTTATTGTACTCTCCAGGTCAGTATTTATTGTACTCTCCAGGTCAATATTTATTGTACTCTCGATGTCAGTATTTACTGTACTCTCCAGGTCAGCATTTATTGTACTCTCCAGGTCAGTATTTATTACACTCTCCAGGTCAGTATTTATTGTACTCTCCAGGTAAGTATTTAAAACCTTCTCCAGGTCAGTATTTATTGTCCTGTCCAGGTCAGTATTTATTATTCTATCCAGGTCAGTATTTATTGTACTCTCCAATTCAATTTTTATTGTACTATCCAGGTCAGTTTTTATTGTACTCTCCAGGTCAGTATTTATTGTACTCTCCAGGTCAGTATTTATTGTACTCTGCAGGTCAGTATGTATTATACTCTCCAGATAAGTATTTATTACCCTCTCCATGTCAGTATTTATTACCCGCTCCAGGTCTGTATTTATGGTACTCACCAGGTCAGTATTTATTGTACTCTCCAAGTCACTATTTATTGTACTCTCCAGGTCAGTATTTATTTTACTCTCCAATTCAGTTTTTATTGTACTCTCCAGGTCAGTATTTATTGTTCCCTCCAGGTCAGTATTTATTGTACTCTCCAGGTCACTATTTATTGTACTCTCCAGGTCAGTATTTATTGCCCTCTCCAGGTCAGTATTTATTGAACTCTCCAGGTCAGTATTTATTATCCTCTCCAGGTCATTATTTTTTGTACTCTCCAAGTCTGTATTTATTACCCTCTCCAGGTCAGGATTTATCGTACTCTCCAGGTCTGTATTTATTACTCTCTCCAGGCCAATATTTATTACCCTCTCCAGGTCAGTATTTATTGTACTCCCCATGTTATTATTTATTGTACTCTCCAGGTCAGTTTTTATTGTATTCTCCAGGTCTGTATGTATTGTTCTCTCCAGGTCAGTATTTATTGTACTCTCCAGGTCAGTATTTATTGTACTCTCCAGGTAAGTATTTATTGTACTCTCCAGGTCAGTATTTATTGTACTCTCCAGGTCTGTATTTATTGTACTCTCCAGGTAAGTGTTTATTGTATTCTCCATGTCAGTATGTATTACTCTCTCCAGCTCAGTATTTATTGTACTCTCCATGTCAGTATTTATTGTCCTGTCCAGGTCAGTATTTATTATTCTATCCAGGTCAGTATTTATTGTACTCTCCAAGTCACTGTTAATTGTTCTCTCCTGGTCAGTATTTCTTGTACTCTCCAATTCAGTTTTTATTGTACTCTCCAGGTCAATATTTATTGTAGTCTCCAAGTCAGTATTTATGTTACTCTCCAGGTCAGTATTTATTATACTCTCCAAGTCACTATTTATTGTACTCTCCAGGTCAGTATTTATTGTACTCTCCAATTCAATTTTTATTGTACTCTCCAGGTCAGTATTTATTGTTCCCTCCAGGTCAGTATTTATTGTACTCTCCAGGTCAGTGTTTATTGTACTCTCCATGTCAGTATGTATTCCTCTCTCCAGGTCAATATTTATTGTACTCTCCAGGTCAGTATTTATTGTCCTCTCCAGGTCATTATTTATTACCCTCTCCAGGTCAGTATTTATTACCCTCTCCATGTCAGTATTTTTTGTACTCCCCAAGTCTGTATTTATTACCCTCTCCAGGTCTGTATTTATTACTCTCTCCAGGTCAGTATTTATTACCCTCTCCAGGTCAGTATTTGTTGTACTACCCATGTCAGAATTTATTGTACTCTCCAGGTCTGTTTTTATTGTACTCTCCAGGTCTGTATTTATTGTTCTCTCCAGGTCAGTATTTATTGTACTCTCCAGGTCAGTATTTATTGTACTCTCCAGGTAAGTATTTATTGTACTCTCCAGGTCAGTATTTATTGTACTCTCCAGGTCTGTATTTATTGTACTCTCCAGGTAAGTGTTTATTGTATTCTCCACGTCAGTATGTATTACTCTCTCCAGCTCAGTATTTATTGTACTCTCTAGGTCAGTATTTACTGTCCTGTCCAGGTCAGTGTTTAATATTCTATCCAGGTCAGTATTTATTGTACTCTCCAAGTCACTATTAATTGTCCTCACCTGGTCAGTATTTATTGTACTTTCCAATTCAGTTTTTATTGTACTCTCCAGGTCAGTATTTATTGTACTCTTCAAGTCAGTATTTATTGTACTCTCCAGGTCAGTATTTATTGTACTCTCCAGCTCAGTATTTATTACCCTCTCCAGGTCAGCATTTATTGTACTCTCCAGGTCAGTATTTATTGTACTCTCCAGGTCAGTATTTATTGTACTCTCCAGGTCAGTATTTATTGTACTCTCCAGGTCAGTATTTATTGCACTCTCCAGGTCAGTATTTATTGAACTCTACAGGTCAGTATTTATTACCCTCTCCAGGTCAGTATTGATTGTACTCTCCAGGTCAGTATTTATTGTACTCTCCAGGTCAGTATTTATTGTACCCTCCAGGTCTATATATATTGTACTCTCCAGGTCAGTATTTATTAGCCTCTCCATGTTAGTATTTATTGTTCTCTCCAGGTCAGTATTTATTGTACTCTCCAGATCAGTATTTATTGTTCTCTCCAGGTCAGTATTTATTGTAATCTCCAGGTCATTATTTATTCTACTCTCCAGGGCAGCATTTATTGTACTCTCCAGGTCATTATTTATTGTACTCTCCAGGTCAGTATTTATTGTACTCTCCAGGTCAGTATTTATTACCCTCTCCAGGTCAGTATTTATTGTACTCTCCATGTCAGAATTTTTTGTGCTCTCCAGGTCAGTATTTATTGTACTCTCCAGGTCAGTATTTAATGTTCTCTCCAGGTCAGTATTTATGCCCTATCCAGGCCAGTATTTATTGTACTCTCCAGGTCAGTATTTATTGTACTCTCCGGGTTCGTATTTATTGCCCTCTCCAGGTTAGTATTTATTTTACTCCCAGGTCAGTACTTATTGTACTCTCCAGATCAGTATTTATTGTACTCTCCAGCTCAATATTTATTGTACTCTCCATGTCAGTATTTATTGTACTCTTCAAGTCAGTATTTATTGTACTCTCCAGGTCAGTATTTATTGTACTCTCCAGCTCAGTATTTATTACCCTCTCCAGGTCAGCATTTATTGTACTCTCCAGGTCAGTATTTATTGTACTCTCCAGGTCAGTATTTATTGTACTCTCCAGGTCAGTATTTATTGTACTCTCCAGGTCAGTATTTATTGCACTCTCCAGGTCAGTATTTATTGAACTCTACAGGTCAGTATTTATTACCCTCTAGAGGTCAGTATTGATTGTACTCTCCAGGTCAGTATTTATTGTACTCTCCAGGTCAGTATTTATTGTACCCTCCAGGTCTATATATATTGTACTCTCCAGGTCAGTATTTATTAGCCTCTCCATGTTAGTATTTATTGTTCTCTCCAGGTCAGTATTTATTGTACTCTCCAGATCAGTATTTATTGTTCTCTCCAGGTCAGTATTTATTGTAATCTCCAGGTCATTATTTATTCTACTCTCCAGGGCAGCATTTATTGTACTCTCCAGGTCATTATTTATTGTACTCTCCAGGTCAGTATTTATTGTACTCTCCAGGTCAGTATTTATTACCCTCTCCAGGTCAGTATTTATTGTACTCTCCATGTCAGAATTTTTTGTGCTCTCCAGGTCAGTATTTATTGTACTCTCCAGGTCAGTATTTAATGTTCTCTCCAGGTCAGTATTTATGCCCTATCCAGGCCAGTATTTATTGTACTCTCCAGGTCAGTATTTATTGTACTCTCCGGGTTCGTATTTATTGCCCTCTCCAGGTTAGTATTTATTTTACTCCCAGGTCAGTACTTATTGTACTCTCCAGATCAGTATTTATTGTACTCTCCAGGTCAATATTTATTGTACTCTCCATGTCAGTATTTATTGTACTCTCCAGGTCAGCATTTATTGTACTCTCCAGGTCAGTATTTATCACACTCTCCAGGTCAGTATTTATTGTACTCTCCAGGTAAGTATTTAAAACCCTCTCCAGGTCAGTATTTATTGTCCTGTCCAGGTCAGTATTTATTGTTCTATCCAGGTCAGTATTTATTGTACTCTCCAATTCAATTTTTATTGTACTATCCAGGTCAGTTTTTATTGTACTCTCCAGGTCAGTATTTATTGTTCTCTCCAGGTCAGTATTTATTGTACTCTGCAGGTCAGTATGTATTATACTCTCCAGATAAGTATTTATTACCCTCTCCATGTCAGTATTTATTACCCGCTCCAGGTCTGTATTTATGGTACTCTCCAGGTCATTATTTATTGTACTCTCCAAGTCACTAATTATTGTACTCTCCAGGTCAGTATTTATTTTACTCTCCAATTCAGTTTTTATTGTGCTCTCCAGGTCAGTATTTATTGTTCCCTCCAGGTCAGTACTTATTGTACTCTCCAGGTCACTATTTATTGTACTCTCCAGGTCAGTATGTATTGCCCTCTCCAGGTCAGTATTTATTGAACTCTCCAGGTCAGTATTTATTGTGCTCTCCAGGTCAGTATTTATTGCCCTCTCCTGGTCAGTATTTATTGTATTCTCCAGGTCAGTATTTATTTTACTCTCCAGGTCAATATTTATTGTACTCCCAAGGTCAGTATTTATTACCCTCTGCAGGTCAGTATTTATTTTACTCCCCAGGTCAATATTTATTGTACTCTCCAGGTCAGTATTTATTGTACTCACCAGGTCTGTATTTATTGTACTCTCCAGGTCAGTATTTATTGCCCTCCCCAGGTCAGTATTTATTGTACTCTTCAGGTCAGTATTTATTGCCCTCTCCAGGACAGTATTTAATGTACCCTCTAGGTCAGTATGTATTGTACTCTCCAGGTCAGTATTTATAGTACACTCCAGGTCAGTATTTATTGTACTCTCCAGGTCATTATTTATTGCACTCCCCAGGTCAGTATTTATTATACTCTCCAGGTCAGTATTTATTACCCTCTCCTGGTCAGTATTTATTGTATTCTCCAGGTCAGTATTTGTTTTACTCTCCAGGTCAGTATTTATTACCCCCTCCAGGTCAGTATTTATTACCCTCTCCAGGTCAGTATTTATTTTACTCCCCAAGTCAGTATTTATTTTACTACCCTGGTCAGTATGTATTATACTCTCCAGGTCAGTATTTATTGTACTCTCCAGGTCAGTATTTATTACCGTCTCCAGGCCATTATTTATTGTACTCTCCAGGTCAGTACTTATTGTACTCTCCAGGTCAGAATTTTTTGGACTCTCCAGGTCTGTATTTATTACCCTCTCCAGGTCAGTATTTATTGTACTCTCCAGGTCTGTATTTATTACTCTCTCCAGGTCAGTATTTATTGTGCTCTCCATGTCAGTATTTATTGTACTCTCCAGTTTAGTTTTTATAAGTGCTCTCCAGGTCAGTATTTTTGTACTCTCCAGGTCAGTATTTATTGTACTCTCCAGGTAAGTATTTATTGTACTCTCCAGGTCAGTATTTATTGTACTCTCCTGGTCAGTATTTATTACCCTCTCCAGGTCAGCATTTATTGTACTCACCAGGTCAGTATTTATTGTACTCTCCAGGTCTCTATTTATTGTACTCTCCAGGTCAGTGTTTATTGTACTCTCCATGTCAGTATGTATTACTCTCTCCAGGTCAGTATTTATTGTAGTCTCCAGGTCAGTATTTATTGTCCTCTACAGGTCAGTATTTATTACCCTCTCCAGGTCAGTATTTATTACCCTCTCCATGTCAGTATTTTTTGTACTCTCCAAGTCTGTATTTATTACCCTCTCCAGGTCAGTATTTATTGTACTCTCCAGGTCTGTATTTATTACTCTCTCCAGGTCTGTATTTATTACCCTCTCTAGGTCAGTATTTATTGTACTCCCCATGTCACTATTTATTGTACTCTCCAGGTCAGTTTTTATTGTACTCTCCAGGTCTGTATTTATTGTTCTCTCCAGGTCAGTATTTATTGTCCTCTCCAGGTCAGTATTTATTGTACTCTCCAGGTAAGTAGTTATTGTACTCTCCAGGTCAGTATTTAATGTACTCTCCAGGTCTGTATTTATTGTACTCTCAAGGTCAGTGTTTATTGTATTCTCCATGTCAGTATGTATTGCTCTCTCCAGCTTCAGTATTTATTGTACTCTCCAGGTCAGTATTTATTGTCCTGTCCAGGTCAGTATTTATTATTCTATTCAGGTCAGTATTTATTATACTCTCCAAGTCACTATTAATTGTTCTCTCCAGGTCAGTATTTATTGTACTCTCCAATTCAGTTTTTATTGTACTCTCCAGGTCAGTATTTATTGTACTCTCCAAGTCAGTATATATGGTACTCTCCAGGTCAGTATTTATTGTACTCTCCAAGTCACTATTTATTGTACTCTCCAGGTCAGTATTTATTGTACTCTCCAATTCAGTTTTTATTGTACTCTCCAGGTCATTATTTCTTGTTCCCTCCAGGTCAGTATTTATTGTACTCTCCAGGTCAGTGTTTAATTTCCTCTCCAGGCCAGTATTTATTGTCCTCCCCAGGTCATTATTTATTACCCTCTCCAGGTCTGTATTTATTACCCTCCCCATGTCAGTTTTTTTTGTACTCTCCAAGTCTGTATTTATTACCCTCTCCAGGTCAGTATTTATTGTACTCTCCAGGTCTGTATTTATTACTCTCTCCAGGTCAGTATTTATTTCCCTCTCAAGGTCAGTATTTATTGTACTCCCCATGTCAGTATTTATTGTACTCTCCAGGTCACTTTTTATTGCACTCTCCAGGTCTGTATTTATTGTTCTCTCCAGGTCAGTATTTATTGTACTCTCCAGGTCAGTATTTATTGTACTCTCCAGGTAAGTATTTATTGTACTCTCCAGGTCAGTATTTATTGTACTCTCCAGGTCTGTATTTATTGTACTCTCCAGGTCAGTGTTTATTGTATTCTCCATGTCAGTATGTATTACTCTCTCCAGCTCAGTATTTATTGTACTCTCCAGGGTGTATTTATTGTCCTGTCCAGGTCAGTATTTATTGTACTCCCCAGGTAAGTATTTATTACCCTCTCCAGTTCAGTATTTATTGTACTATTCAGTTTTTATTGTACTCTCCAGGTCAGTATTTATTGTACTCTCCAAGTCAGTATTTATTGTACTCTCCAGGTCAGTATTTATTGCACTCTCCAGGTCAGTATTTATTACCCTCTCCAGGTCAGCATTTATTGTACTCTCCAGGTCAGTATTTATTGAACTCTACAGGTCAGTATTTATTACCCTCTCCAGGTCAGTATTGATTGTACTCTCCAGGTCTATATTTATTGTACTCTCCAGGTCATTATTTATTACCCTCTCCAGGTTAGTATTTATTGTTCTCTCCCGGTCAGTATTTCTTGTACTCTCCAGATCAGTATTTATTGTTCTCTCCAGGTCAGTATTTATTGTAATCTCCAGTTCATTATTTATTCTGCTCTCCAGTGCAGTATTTATTGTACTCTCCAGGTCATTATTTATTGTGCTCTCCAGGTCAGTATTTATTGTACTCTCCAGGTCAGTGTTTATTACCCTCTCCAGGTCAGCATTTATTGTAGTCTCCAGGTCAGTATTTATTGTACTCTCCAGGTCAGTATTTAATGTTCTCTCCAGGTCAGTATTTATGCCCGATCCGGGCCAGTATTTATTGTACTCTCCAGGTCAGTATTTATTGTTCTCTCCGGGTTAGTATTTAATGCCCTTTCCAGGTTAGTATTTATTTTACTTCCAGTCAGTAGTTATTGTACTCTCCAGGTCAGTATTGATTGTACTCTCCAGATCAATATTTATTGTATTCTCCAGGTCAGTATTTGTTTTACTCTCCAGGTCAGTATTTATTACCCCCTCCAGGTCAGTATTTATTATCCTCTCCAGGTCAGTATTTATTTTACTCCCCAAGTCTGTATTTATTTTACGACCCAGGTCAGTATTTATTATACTCTCCAGGTCAGTATTTATTGTACTCTCCAGGTTTGTATGTATTACCTTCTCCAGGTCAGTATTTATTGTACTCTCCAGGTCTGTATTTATTACTCTCTCCAGGTCAGTATTTATTATCCTCCCCAGGTCAGTATTTATTGTACTCCACATGTCAGTATTTATTGTGCTCTCCATGTCAGTATTTATTGTACTCTCCAGGTCAGTTTTTATTGTTCTCTCCAGGTCAGTATTTATTGCCCTCTCCAGGTCAGTATTTATTGAACTCTCCATGTCAGTATTTATTGTGCTCTCCAGATCAGTATTTATTGCCCTCTCCTGGTCAGTATTTATTGTATTCTCCAGGTCAGTATTTATTTTACTCTCCAGGTCAGTATTTATTGTACTCACCAGGTCTGTATTTATTGTACTCTCCAGGTCAATATTTATTGCCCTCTCCAGGTCAGTATTTATTGTACTCTCCAAGTCATTATTAATTGTACTCTCCAGGTCCGTATTTATTGTACTCTCCAGGTCAGTATTTATTGATCTCTCCGGGACAGTATTTAATGTACCCTCTAGGTCAGTATTTATTGTACTCTCCAGGTCAGTATTTATAGTACACTCCAGGTCAGTATTTATTGTACTCTCCAGGTCCGTATTTATTGCACTCCCCAGGTCAGTATTTATTATACTCTCCAGGTCAGTATTTATTACCCTCTCCAGGTCAGTATTTATTGTATTCTCCAGGTCAGTATTTGTTTTACTCTCCAGGTCAGTATTTATTACCCCCTCCAGGTCAGTATTTATTACCCTCTCCAGTTCAGTATTTATTTTACTCCCCAAGTCGGTATTTATTTTACTTCCCAGGTCAGTATTTATTATACTCTCCAAGTCAGTATTTATTGTACACTCCAGGTCAGTATTTATTACCGTCTCCAGGCCATTATTAATTGTACTCTCCAGGTCAGTATTTATTGTACTCTCCAGGTCTGTATTTATTACTCTCTCCAGGTCAGTATTTATTATCCTCTCCAGGTCAGTATTTATTGTACTCCACATGTCAGTATTTATTGTACTCTCCATTTCATTATTTATTGTACTCTCCAGGTCAGTTTTTATTGTGCTCGCCAGGTCAGTATTTATTGTTCTCTCCAGGTCAGTATTTATTGTAATCTCCAGGTCAGTATTTATTGTACTCTCCAGGTAAGTATTTATTGTACTCTCCAGGTCAGTATTTATTGTACTCTCCAGGTCTGTATTTATTACCCTCTCCAGGTCAGCATTTATTGTACTCTCCAGGTCAGTATTTATTTTACTCTCCAGGTCTCTATTTATTGCACTCTCCAGGTCAGTGTTTATTGTACTCTCCATGTCAGTATGTATTACTCTCTCCAGGTCAGTATTTATTGTACTCTCCAGGTCAGTATTTATTGTCCTCTCCAGGTCAGTATTTATTACCCTCTCCAGGTCAGCATTTATTACGCTCTCCATGTCAGTATTTTTTGTACTCTCCTAGTCTTTATTTAGTACCCTCTCCAGGTCAGTATTTATTGTACTCTCCAGGTCTGTATTTATTACTCTCACCAGGTCTGTATTTATTATCCTCTCCAGGTCAGTATTTATTGTACTCCCCATGCCAGTATTTATTGTACTCTCCAGGTCAGTTTTTATTGTACTCGCCAGGTCTGTATTTATTGTTCTCTCCAGGTCAGTATTTATTGTACTCTCCAGGTCAGTATTTATTGTACTCTCCAGGTAAGTATTTATTGTACTCTTCAGGTCAGTATTTATTGTACTTTCCAGGTCTGTATTTATTGTACTCTCCAGGTCAGTGTTTATTGTATTCTCCATGTCAGTATGTGTTACTCTCTCCAGCTCAGTATTTATTGTACTCTTCAGTTCAGTATTAATTGTCCTGTCCAGGTCAGTATTTATTATTCTATCCAGGTCAGTATTTATTGTACTCTCCAAGTCACTATTAATTGTTCTCTCCCGGTCAGTATTTATTGTACTCTCCAATTCAGTTTTTATTGTACTCTCCAGGTCAGTATTTATTATACTCTCCAAGTCAGTATTTATGGTACTCTCCAGGTCAGTATATATTGTACTCTCCAATTCAGTTTTTATTGTACTCTCCAGGTCAGTATTTATTGTTCCCTACAGGTCAGTATTTATTGTACTCTCCAGGTCAGTGTTTATTGTACTCTCCATGTCAGTATGTATTATGCTCTCCAGGTCAGTATTTATTGTACTCTCCAGGTCAGTATTTATTGTCCTCTCCAGGTCATTATTTATTACCCTCTCCAGGTCTGTATTTATTACCCTCTCCATGTCAGCATTTTTTGTACTCTCCAAATCTGTATTTATTACCCTCTCCAGGTCAGTATTTATTGTACTCTCCAGGTCTCTATTTATTACTCTCTCCAGGTCAGTATTTATTACCCTCTCCAGGTCAGTATTTATTGTACTCCCCATGTCAGTATTTATTGTACTCTCCAGGTCAGTTTTTATTGTACTCTCCAGGTCTGTATTTATTGTTCTCTCCAGGTCAGTATTTATTGTACTCTCCAGGTCAGTATTTATTGTACTCTCCAGGTAAGTATTTATTGTACTCTCCAAGTCAGTATTTATTGTACTCTCCAGGTCTGTATTTATTGTAAACTCCAGGTCAGTGTTTATTGTATTCTCCATGTCAGTATGTATTACTCTCTCCAGCTCAGTATTTATTGTACTCTCAAGGTCACTATTTATTGTCCTGTCCAGGTCAGTTTTCATTGTACTCTCCAGGACAGTATGTATTGTACTCTCCAAGTCAGTATTTATTGTACTCTCCAGGTCAGTATTTATTGTACTCTCCAGGTCAGTATTTATTACCCTCTCCAGGTCAGCATTTATTGTACTCTCCAGGTCAATATTTATTGTTCTCTCCAAATAAGTATTTATTGTACTCTCCAGGTCACTATTTATTGTACTCTCCAGGTCGGTATTTATTACCCTCTCCAGGGCAGTACTTATTGTACTCTGCAGGTCAGTAATTATTGTACTTCCAGGTCAGTATTTATTGTACTCTCCAGGTCAGTATTTTTTGTACTCTCCAGTTCAGTATTTATTGTAATCTCCAAGTCAGTATTAATTGTACTCTCCAGGTCAGTATTTATTGTACTCTCCAGGTCAGTATTTATAGCCCTCTCCAGGTCAGTATTTATTGTTCTTTCCTGTTCAGTATTTATTGCCCTCTCCTGGTCAGTATTTATTGTTTTCTCCAAGTCATTATTTATTGGACTCTCCAGGTCAGTATTTATTGTACTCTCCAATTCAGTTTTTATTGTACTCTCCAGGTCAGTATTTATTGTACTCTCCAAGTCACTATTTATTGTACTCTTCAGGTCAGTATTTTTTGTAATCTCGAGGTCAGAACTTATTGTAATCTCCAGGTCAGTATTTATTGCCCTCTCCAGGTCAGTATTTATTGTAATCTCCAGGTCAGTACTTATTGTACTCTCCAGGTCAGTATTTATTGTACTTCCAGGTTAGTATTTATTGTACTCTCTAGGTCAGTATTTATTGTACTCTCCAGTTCAGTATTTATTGTACACTCCAATTCAGTGTTAATTGTACTCTCCTGGTCAGTATTTATTGTTTTCTCCAGGTCAGTATTTATTTTATCTCCAGGTCAGTATTTATTGTACTCCCCAGGTCAGTATTTATTACCCTCTCCTGATCAGTATTTATTGTACTCCCCAGGTCAATATTTATTGTACTCTCCACGTCAGTATGTATTGTACTCTCCAGGTCTGTATTTATTGTACTTTCCAGGTCAGTATTCATTGTAATCTCCAGGTCAGTATTCATTGTACTCTCCAGGTCAGTATTTATTTTACTCTCCAGGTCCGTTTTTATTGTACTCGCCAGGTCAGTATTTATTTTACTCTCCAGGTCAGTATTTATTGTACTCCTCAGGTCAGTATTTATTGCCATCTCCAGGTCAGTATTTATTTTACTCCGCAGGTCAATATTTATTGTACTCTCCAGGTCAGTATTTATTGTACTCTCCAGGTCAGTATTTATTGCCCTCTCCAAGTCAGTATTTATTATACTCTCCAGGTCCGTATTTATTGTACTCTCCAGGTCAATATTTATTGCCCTCTCCTGGTCAGAATTTATTGTATTCTCCAGGTCAGTATTTATTTTTCTCTCAACGTCAGTATTTATTGTACTCCCCAGGTCAGTATTTATTGCCCTCTCCAGGTCAGTATTTATTTTACTCTCCAGGTCAGTATTTTTTGTACTCTCCAGATCAGTATTTATTCTACTCTCCAGTTCTGTCTTTATTGTACTCTCCAGGTCAGTATTTATTGTACTCTCCAGGTCAGTATTTATTGTACTCTCCAGGTCAGCATTCATTGTACTCTCCAGGTCTGTATTTATTGTACTCTCTAGGTCAGTATTTATGTACTCTCCAGGTAAGTATTTATTGTATTCTCCAGATCAGTATTTATTGCCCTCTCCAGGTCAGTACTTATTGTACTCTCCAGGTCAGTATTTATTCTACTCTCCATGTCTGTATTTATTGTACTCTCTAGGTCAATATTTATTGTACTCTCCAGGTCAGTATTTATTGTACTCTCCAATTCAGTTTTTACTGTACTCTCCAGGTCAGTATTTATTGTACTCTCCAGGTCAGTATTTATTGTACTCTCCAATTCAGTTTTTATTGTACTCTCCAGGTCAGTATTTATTGTACTCTCCTGGTCAGTATTCATTGTACTCTCCAGGTCTGTATTTATTACTCTCTCCAGGTCAGTATTTATTACCCTCACCAGGTCAGTATTTATTGTACTCCCCATGTCAGTATTTATTGTATTCTCCAGATCAGTATTTATTGCCCTCTCCAGGTCAGTATTTATTGTACTCTCCAGGTCAGTACTTGTTGTACTCTCCAGGTCAGTATTTATTGTACTCTCCAGATCAATATTTATTGTACTCTCCAGGTCAGTATTTATTGTATTCTCCAGGTCAGTATTTATATTTCCCTCCTGGTCAGTATTTATTGTACTCTCCATGTCAGTATTTATTGTACTCTCCAGGTCAGTATTTATTGTACTCTCCAGGTCACTATTTATTGCCCTCTCCTGGTCAGTATTTGTTGTATTCTCAAGGTCAGTATTTATTTTACTCTCCAGGTCAGTATTTATTGTACTCCCCAGGTCAGTATTTATTACCCTCTCCAGGTCAGTATTTATTTTACTCATGAGGTCAATATTTATTGTACTCAGCTGGTCAGTATTTATTGTACCCTCCAGGTCTATATTTATTGTACTGTCCAAGTCAGTATTTATTGTTCTCTCCAGGTCAGCATTTATTGCACTCTCCAGGTCAGTATTTATTGTACTCTCCAAGTCAGTATTTATTGTACTCTCCAAGTCAGTATTAATTGTACTCTCCAGGTCAGTATTTATTGAACTCTCCAGGTCAGTATTTATTGTACTCTCCAAGTCAGTATTAATTGTACTCTCCAGGTCAATATTTATTGCCCACTCCTGGTCAGTATTTATTGTATTCTCCAGGTCAGTATTTATTTTACTCTCCAGGTCAGTATTTAATGTACTCCCATGGTGAGTGTTTATTGTCCTCTCCAGTTCAGTATTTATTGTAATCTCCAGGTCAGTACTTATTGTGCTCTCCTGGTCAGTATTTATTGTACTTCCAGGTTAGTATTTATTGTACTCTCCAGGTCAGTATTTATTGTACTCTCCAGGTCAGTATTTATTGCCCTCTCAAGGTCAGTATTTATTGTTTTCTCTAGGTCAGGATTTATTTTACTCTCCAGGTCAGTATTTATTGTACTCGCCAGGTCAGTATTTATTACCCTCTCCAGGTCAGTATTTATTGTGCTCCCCAGGTCAATATTTATTGTACTCTCCTCGTCAGAATGTATTGTACTCTCCAGGTCTGTATTTATTGTACTTTCCAGGTCAGTATTCATTGTAATCTCCAGGTCAGTATTCATTGTACTCTCCAGGTCAGTATTTATTTTACTCTCCAGGTCAGTTTTTATTGTACTCGCCAGGTCAGTATTTATTTTACTCTCCAGGTCAGTATTTATTGTACTCCTCAGGTCAGTATTTATTGCCATCTCCAGGTCAGTATTTATTTTACTCCCCAGGTCAATATTTATTGTACTCTCCAGGTCAGTATTTATTGTACTCTCCAGGTCAGTATTTATTGCCCTCTCCAAGTCAGTATTTATTATACTCTCCAGGTCAGTATTTATTGTACTCCCCAGGTCAGTATTTATTACCCTCTCCAGGTCAGTATTTATTTTACTCATGAGGTCAATATTTATTGTACTCAGCTGGTCAGTATTTATTGTACCCTCCAGGTCTATATTTATTGTACTGTCCAGGTCAGTATTTATTGTACTCTCCAGGTCAGCATTTATTGCACTCTCCAGGTCAGTATTTATTGTACTCTCCAAGTCAGTATTTATTGTACTCTCCAAGGCAGTATTAATTGTACTCTCCAGGTCAATATTTATTGAACTCTCCAGGTCAGTATTTATTGTACTCTCCAAGTCAGTATTAATTGTACTCTCCAGGTCAATATTTATTGCCCACTCCTGGTCAGTATTTATTGTACTCTCCAGGTCAGTATTTATTTTACTCTCCAGGTCAGTATTTAATGTACTCCCATGGTGAGTGTTTATTGTCCTCTCCAGTTCAGTATTTATTGTAATCTCCAGGTCAGTACTTATTGTACTCTCCTGGTCAGTATTTATTGTACTTCCAGGTTATATTTATTGTACTCTCCAGGTCAGTATTTATTGTACTCTCCAGGTCAGTATTTATTGCCCTCTCAAGGTCAGTTTTTATTGTTTTCTCTAGGTCAGGATTTATTTTACTCTCCAGGTCAGTATTTATTGTACTCGCCAGGTCAGTATTTATTACCCTCTCCAGGTCAGTATTTATTGTACTCCCCAGGTCAATATTTATTGTACTCTCCACGTCAGTATGTATTGTACACTCCAGGTCAATTTATTGTACTTTCCAGGTCAGTATTTAATGTACTCTCCAGGTCAGTATTCATTGTAATCTCCAGGTCAGTATTTATTTTACTCTCCAGGTCAGTTTTTATTGTACTTGTAGGTCAGTATTTATTTTACTCTCCAAGTCAGTATTTATTGTACTCCCCAGGTCAGTATTTGTTGCCCTCTCGAGGTCAGTATTTATTTTACTCAACACGTCAATATTTATTGTAGTCTCCAGGTCAGTATTTATTGTACTCTCCAATTCAGTTTTTATTGTACTCTCCAGGTCAGTATTTATTGTACTCTCCAGATCAGTATTTATTACCCTCTCCAGATCAGTATTTATTACCCTCTCCAGGTCAGTATTTATTGTAGTCTCCAAGTCACTATTTATTTTACTCTCCAGGTCAGTTTTTATTGTACTCTCCAGGTCAGTGTTTATTCTACTCTACAGGTCAGTATTTATTAATCTCTCCAGGTCAGTATTTATTACTCTCTCCAGGTCAGTATTTATTACCCTCTCCATGTCAGTATTTATTGTACTCCCCATGTCAGTATTTATTGTACTATCCAAGTCAGTTTTTATTGTACTCTCCAGGTCAGTATTTATTGTACTCTCCAGGTCAGTATTTATTGTACTCTCCAGGTCAGTATTCCTTGCACTCTCCATGTAAGTATTTATTACCCTCTCAAGGTCAATATTTATTACACGCTCCAGGTCTATATTTATGGTACCCTCCTGGTCAGTATTTATTGTACTCTCCAAGTCACTATTTATTGTACTCTCCAGGTCAATATTTATTGTACTCTCCAGGTCAGTATTGATTGTACTCTCCAAGTCTCTATTTATTGTACTCTCCAGGTAATTATTTATTGTTCTCTCCAGGTCACTATATTTTGTACTCTCCAGGTCAATATTTATTGTACTCTCCAGGACAGTATTTCCTGTAATCTCCAGGTCAGTATTTATCGCCCTCTCCAGGTCAGTATTTATTATACTCTCCAGGTCTGTATTTATTACCCTCTCCAGGTCAGTATTTATTACCCTCTCCAGGTCAGTATTTATTGTACTCTCCAGGTCAGTATTTATTGTACTCTCCAGGTCAGTATTTATTGCCCTCTCCAGGTCAGTATTTATTGTACTCTCCAGGTCAGTACTTATTGTACTCTCCAGGCAGTATTTATTGTACTTCCAGGACAGTATTTATTGTACTCTCCAGGTCAGTATTTATTGTACTCTCCAGGTCAGTATTTATTGTATTCTCCAAGTCAGTACTAATTGTACTCTCTAGTTATGTATTTATTGTACTCTCCAGGTCAGTATTTATTGTATTCACCAGGTCAATATTTGTTGTACTCTCCAGGACAGTATTTATTGTACTCTCCATGTCAGTATTTATTGTACTCTCCCGGTCAGTATTTATTGCCCTCTCCAGGTCAGTGTTTATTGTACTCTACAGGTCAGTATTTATTGTACTCTCCAGGTCAGTATTTATTGTACTCTCCAGGTCATTATTTATTGCCCTCTAAAGGTCAGTATTTATTGTACTCTCCAGGTCAGTATTTATTGTAATCTCCATGTCAGTACTTATTGTACTCTCCAGGTCAGTATTTATTGTACTTACAGGTTTGTATTTATTGTACTCTCCAGGTCAGTATTTATTGTACTCTCCAGTTCAGTATTTATTGTACACTCCAAGTCAGTATTAATTGTACTCTCCAGGTCAGTATTTATTGTACTCTCCAGCTCAGTATTTATTGCCCTCTCCAGGTCAGTATTTATTGTTTTCTCCAGGTCAGTATTTATTTTACTCTCCAGGTCAGTATTTATTGTACTCCCCAGGTCAGTATTTATTACCCTCTCCAGGTCAGTATTTATTGTACTCCCCAGGTCAATATTTATTGTACTCTCCACGTCAGTATGTATTGTCCTCTCCAGGTCTGTATTTATTGTACTTTCCAGGTCAGTATTCATTGTACTTTCCAGGTCAGTATTCATTGTACTCTCCAGGTCAGTATTTATTTTACTCTCCAAGTCAGTTTTTATTGTACTCTCCAGGTCAGTATTTATTTTACTCTCCAGGTCAGTATTTATTGTACTCCCCAGGTCAGTATGTATTGCCATCTCCAGGTCAGTATTTATTTTACTCCCCAGGTCAATATTTATTGTACTCTCCAGGTTAGTATTTAAAACCCTCTCCAGGTCAGTATTTATTGTCCTGTCCAGGTCAGTATTTATTATTCTATCCAGGTCAGTATTTATTGTACTCTCCAATTCAGTTTTTATTGCACTATCCAGGTCAGTTTTTATTGTACTCTCCAGGTCAGTATTTATTGTACTCTCCAGGTCAGTATTTATTGTACTCTGCAGGTCAGTATGTATTATACTCTCCAGAAATGTATTTATTACCCTCTCTTTGTCAGTATTTATTACCCGCTCCAGGTCTGTATTTATGGTACTCTCCAGGTCAGTATTTATTGTACTCTCCAAGTCACTATTTATTGTACTCTCCAGGTCAGTTTTTATTGTTCCCTCCAGGTCAGTATTTATTGTACTCTCCAGGTCAGTATTTATTGCACTCTCCAGGTCAGTATTTATTGCCCTCTCCAGGTCAGTATTTATTGAACTCTCCAGGTCAGTATTTATTGTGCTCTCCAGATCAGTATTTATTGCCCTATCCTGGTCAGTATTTATTGTATTCTCCAGGTCAGTATTTATTTTACTCTCCAGGTCAGTATTTATTGTACTCCCAAGGTCAGTATTTATTACCCTCTACAGGTCAGTATTTATTTTACTCCCCAGGTCAATATTTGTTGTACTCTCCAGGACAGTATTTATTGTACTCTCCATGTCAATATTTATTGTACTCTCCCGGTCAGTATTTATTGCCCTCTCCAGGTCAGTGTTTATTGTACTCTCCAGGTCAGTATTTATTGTACTCTCCAGGTCAGTATTTATTGTACTCTCCAGGTCAGTATTTATTGCCCTCTAAAGGTCAGTATTTATTGTACTCTCCAGGTCAGTATTTATTGTAATCTCCAGGTCAGTACTTATTGTACTCTCCAGGTCAGTATTTATTGTACTTCCAGGTTTGTATTTATTGTACTCTCCAGGACAGTATTTATTGTACTCTCCAGTTCAGTATTTATTGTACACTCCAAGTCAGTATTAATTGTACTCTCCAGGTCAGTATTTATTGTACTCTCCAAGTCACTATTTATTGTACTCTCCAGGTCAGTATTTATTGTTCCCTCCAGGTCAGTATTTATTGTACTCTCCAGGTCAGTATTTATTGCACTCTCCAGGTCAGTATTTATTGCCCTCTCCAGGTCAGTATTTATTGAACTCTCCAGGTCAGTATTTATTGTGCTCTCCAGGTCAGTATTTATTGCCCTATCCTGGTCAGTAATTATTGTATTCTCCAGGTCAGTATTTATTTTACTCTCCAGGTCAGTATTTATTGTACTCCCAAGGTCAGTATTTATTACACTCTACATGTCAGTATTTATTTTACTCCCCAGGTCAATATTTGTTGTACTCTCCAGGACAGTATTTATTGTACTCTCCATGTCAGTTTTTATTGTACTCTCCCGGTCAGTATTTATTGCCCTCTCCAGGTCAGTGTTTATTGTACTCTCCAGGTCAGTATTTATTGTACTCTCCAGGTCAGTATTTATTGTACTCTCCAGGTCAGTATTTATTGCCCTCTAAAGGTCAGTATTTATTGCCCTCTCCATATCAGTATTTATTGTTTTCTCCAGGTCAGTATTATTTTACTCTCCAGGTCATTATTTATTGTACTCCCCTGGTCAGTATTTATTACCCTCTCCAGGTCAGTATTTATTGTACTCCCCAGGTCAATATTTATTGTACTCTCCACGTCAGTATGTATTGTACTCTCCAGGTCTGTATTTATTGTACTTTCCAGGTTTGTGTTCATTGTACTTTCCAGGTCAGTATTTATTGTACTCTCCAGGTCAGAATTTATTTTACTCTCCAAGTCAGTTTTTATTGTACTCTCCAGGTCAGTATTTATTTTACTCCCCAGGTCAATATTTATTGTACTCTCCAGGTAAGTATTTAAAACCCTCTCAAGGTCAGTATTTATTGTCCTGTCCAGGTCAGTATTTATTATTCTATCCAGGTCAGTATTTAATGTACTCTCCAATTCAGTTTTTATTGCACTATCCAGGTCAGTTTTTATTGTACTCTCCAGGTCAGTATTTATTGTACTCTCCAGGTCAGTATTTATTGTACTCTGCAGGTCAGTATGTATTATACTCTCCAGAAATGTATTTATTACCCTCTCTTTGTCAGTATTTATTACCCGCTCCAGGTCTGTATTTATTGTACTCTCCAAGTCACTATTTATTGTACTCTCCAGTTCAGTACTTATTTTACTCTACAATTCAGTTTTTATTGTACTCTCCAGGTCAGTATTTATTGTTCCCTCCAGGTCAGTATTTATTGTACTCTCCAGGTCAGTATTTATTGTACTCTCCAGGTCAGTATTTATTGCCCTCTCCAGGTCAGTATTTATTGAACTCTCCAGGTCAGTTTTTGTTGTGCTCTCCAGGTCAGTATTTATTGCCCTATCCTGGTCAGTATTTATTGTATTCTCCAGGTCAGTATTTATTTTACTCTCCAGGTCAGTATTTATTGTACTCCCAAGGTCAGTATTTATTACCCTCTACAGGTCAGTATTTATTTTACTCCCCAGGTCAATATTTGTTGTACTCTCCAGGACAGTATTTATTGTACTCTCCATGTCAGTATTTATTGTACTCTCCCGGTCAGTATTTATTGCCCTCTCCAGGTCAGTGTTTATTGTACTCTCCAGGTCAGTATTTATTGTACTCTCCAGGTCAGTATTTATTGTACTCTCCAGGTCAGTATTTATTGCCCTCTAAAGGTCAGTATTTATTGTACTCTCCAGGTCAGTATTTATTGTAATCTCCAGGTCAGTACTTATTGTACTCTCCAGGTCAGTATTTATTGTACTTCCAGGTTTGTATTTATTGTACTCTCCAGGACAGTATTTATTGTACTCTCCAGTTCAGTATTTATTGTACACTCCAAGTCAGTATTAATTGTACTCTCCAGGTCAGTATTTATTGTACTGTCCAGCTCAGTATTTATTGCCCTCTCCATGTCAGTATTTATTGTTTTCTCCAGGTCAGTATTATTTTACTCTCCAGGTCAGTATTTATTGTACTCCCCAGGTCAGTATTTATTACCCTCTCCAGGTCAGTATTTATTGTGCTCCCCAGGTCAATATTTATTGTACTCTCCACGTCAGTATGTATTGTACTCTTCAGGTCTGTATTTATTGTACTTTGCAGGTCAGTATTCATTGTACTTTCCAGGTCAGTATTTATTGTACTCTCCAGGTCAGAATTTATTTTACTCTCCAAGTCAGTTTTTATTGTACTCTCCAGGTCAGTATTTATTTTACTCCCCAGGTCAATATTTATTGTACTCTCCAGGTAAGTATTTAAAACCCTCTCAAGGTCAGTATTTATTGTCCTGTCCAGGTCAGTATTTATTATTCTATCCAGGTCAGTATTTAATGTACTCTCCAATTCAGTTTTTATTGCACTATCCAGGTCAGTTTTTATTGTACTCTCCAGGTCAGTATTTATTGTACTCTCCAGGTCAGTAGTTATTGTACTCTGCAGGTCAGTATGTATTATACTCTCCAGAAATGTATTTATTACCCTCTCTTTGTCAGTATTTATTACCCGCTCCAGGTCTGTATTTATTGTACTCTCCAAGTCACTATTTATTGTACTCTCCAGTTCAGTACTTATTTTACTCTACAATTCAGTTTTTATTGTACTCTCCAGGTCAGTATTTATTGTTCCCTCCAGGTCAGTATTTATTGTACTCTCCAGGTCAGTATTTATTGTACTCTCCAGGTCAGTATTTATTGCCCTCTCCAGGTCAGTATTTATTGAACTCTCCAGGTCAGTATTTATTGTGCTCTCCAGGTCAGTATTTATTGCCCTATCCTGGTCAGTATTTATTGTATTCTGCAGGTCAGTATTTATTTTACTCTCCAGGTCAGTATTTATTGTACTCCCAAGGTCAGTATTTATTACCCTCTACAGGTCAGTATTTATTTTACTCCCCAGGTCAATATTTATTGTACTCTCCAGGTCAGTATTTATTGTACTCACCAGGTCTGTATTTATTGTACTCTCCAGGTCAGTATTTATTGCCCTCTCCAGGTAAGTATTTATTGTACTCTCCTGATCAGTATTTATTGTACTCCCTAAGTCAGTATTAATTGTACTCTCCAGGTCAGTATTTATTGTACTCTCCAGGTCAGTATTTATTGTACTCTTCAGGTCTATATTTATTGTACTCTCCAGGTCAGCGTTTATTGTACTCTCCAGGTCAGTATTTATTACCCTATCCAGGTTAGTATTTATTGTTCTCTCCAGGTCAGTATTTATTGTACTCTCCAGATCAGTATTTATTGTTCTCTCCAGGTCAGTATTTATTGTAATCTCCAGTCATTATTTATTCTACTCTCCAGGGCAGTATTTATTGTACTATCCAGGTCATTATTTATTGTACCCTCCAGGTCAGTGTTTATTGTACTCTCCAGGTCAGTATTTATTACCCTCTCCAGGTCAGTATTTATTGTACTCTCCATGTCAGAATTTATTGTACTCTCCAAAACAGTATTTATTGTACTCTCCAGGTCAGTATTTAATGTTCCCTCCATGTCAGTATTTATGCCCTATCCAGGCCAGTATTTATTGTACTCTCCAGGTCAGTATTTATTGTACTTTCCATGTCAGAATTTATTGTACTCTCCAGGACAGTATTTATTGTACTCTCCAGGTCAGTATTTAATGTTCTCTCCAGGTCAGTATTTATGCCCTATCCAGGCCAGTATTTATTGTACTCTCCAGGTCAGTATTTATTGTACTCTCCGGGTTAGTATTTATTGCCCTATCCAGGTTAGTATTTATTTTACTCCCAGGTCAGTACTTATTGTACTCTCCAGGTCAGTATTTATTGTACTCTCCAGGTCAATATTTATTGTACTCTCCAGGTCAGTATTTATTGTACTCTCCAGGTCAGCATTTATTGTACTCTCCAGGTCAGTATTGATTACCCTCTCCAGGTCAGTATTTATTGTACTCTCCAGGTAAGTATTTATTATTCTATCCACGTCAGTATTTATTGTACTCTCCAGGTCAGTATTTATTGTTCTCTGCAGGTCAGTATGTATTATACTCTCCAGATAAGTATTTATTACCCTCTCCATGTCAGTATTTATTACCCGCTCCAGATCTGTATTTATGGTACTCTCCAGGTCAGTATTTATTGTACTCTCCAAGTCACTATTTATTGTACTCTCCAACTCAGTACTTATTGTACTCTCCAATTCAGTTTTTATTGTACTCTCCAGGTCAGTATTTATTGTTCCCTCCAGGTCAGTATTTATTGTACTCTCCAGGTCAGTATTTATTGTACTCTCCAAGTCAGTATTTATTGCCCTCTCCAGGTCAGTATTTTTTGAACTCTCCAGGTCAGTATTTATTGTGCTCTCCAGGTCAGTATTTATTGCCCTCTCCTGGTCAGTATTTATTGTATACTCCAGGTCAGTATTTATTTTACTCTCCAGGTCAGTATTTATTGTACTCCCAAGGTCCAAATTTATTACCCTCCAAAGGTCAGTATTTATTTTAATCACCAGGTCAATATTTATTGTACTCTCCAAGTCAGTATTAATTGTACACTCCAGGTCAGTATGTATTGTACTCTCCAGGTCAGTATTTATTGCCCTCTCCAAGTCAGTATTTATTGCCCTCTCCAAGTCAGTATGTATTGTACTCTCCAGGTCAGTATGTATTGTACTCTCCAGGTCAGTATTTATTGCCCTCTCCAGGTCAATAATTATTGTACTTCCAGGTCAGTATTTATTGTACTCTCCAGGTCAGTATTTTTTGTACTCTCCAGTTCAGTATTTATTGTAATCTCCAAGTCAGTATTAATTGTACTCTCCAGGTCAGTATTTATTGTACTCTCCAGGTCATATTTATAGCCCTCTCCAGGTCAGTATTTATTGTACTCTGCAGGTCAGTATTTATTGTTCTCTCGTGGTCAGTATTTATTGCCCTCTCCTGGTCAGTATTTATTGTTTTCTCCAAGTCATTATTTATTGTACTCTCCAGGTCAGTATTTATTGTACTCTCCAATTCAGTTCTTATTGTACTCTCCATGTCAGTATTTATTTACTCTCCAATCACTATTTATTGTACTCTTCAGGTCAGTATTTTTTGTAATCTCCAGGTCAGTACTTATTGTACTCTCCAGGTCAGTATTTATTGCCCTCTCCAGGTCAGTATTTAATGTAATCTCCAGGTCAGTACTTGTTGTACTCTCCAGGTCAGTATTTATTGTACTTCCAGGTTAGTATTTATTGTACTCTCCAGGTCAGTATTTATTGTACTCTCCAGTTCAGTATTTATTGTACACTCCAAGTCAGTACTTATTGTGCTCTCCAGGTCAGTATTTATTGCCCGATCCTGGTTAGTATTTATTGTACTCCCCAGGTCAATATTTATTGTACTCTCCACGTCAGTATGTATTGTACTCTCCAGGTCTGTATTTATTTTATTTTCCAGGTCAGTATTCATTGCACTCTCTAGGTCAGTATTCATTGTACTCTCCAGGTCAGTATTTATTTTACTCTCCAGTTCAGTTTTTATTGTACTCTCCAGGTCAGTATTTATTTTACTCTCCAGGTCAGTATTTATTGTACTCCCCAGGTCAATATTTATTGCCATCTCCAGGTCAGTATTTATTTTACTCCCCAGGTCAATATTTATTGTACTCTCCAGGTCAGTATTTATTGTACTCTCTTGGTCAGTATTTATTGCCCTCTCCAAGTCAGTATTTATTACACTCTCCAGGTCAGTATTTATTGTACTCTCCAGGTCAATATTTATTGCCCTCTCCTGGTCAGAATTTATTGTATTCTCCAGGTCAGTATTTATTTTTCTCTCTACGTCAGTATTTATTGTACTCCACAGGTCAGTATTTATTGCCCTCTCCAGGTCAGTATTTATTTTACTCTCCAGGTCAGTATTTTTTGCACTCTCCAGGTCAGTATTTATTCTACTCTCCAGTTCTGTATTTATTGTACTCTCCAGGTCAGCATTTATTGTACTCTCCAGGTCAGTATTTATTGTACTCTCCAGGTCAGTATTTATTCTACTCTCCATGTCTGTATTTATTGTACTCTCTAGGTCAGTATTTATTGTACTCTCCAGGTCAGTATTTATTGTACTCTCCAATTCAGTTTTTATTGTACTCTCCAGGTCAGTATTTATTGTACTCTCCAGGTCTGTATTTATTACTCTCTCCAGGTCAGTATTTATTACCCTCTCCAGGTCAGTATTTATTGTACTCCCCATGTCAGTATTTATTGTATTCTCCAGATCAGTATTTATTGCCCTCTCCAGGTCAGTATTTATTGTACTCTCCAGGTCAATACTTATTGTACTCTCCAGGTCAGTATTTATTGTACTCGCCAGATCAATATTTATTGTACTCTCCAGGTCAGCATTTATTGTACTCTCCAGGTCAGCATTTATTGTACTCTCCAGGTCAGTATTTATTACCCTCTCCAGGTCAGTATTTATTGTACTCGCCAGGGAAGTATTTATTACCCTCTCCAGGTCAATACTTATTGTACTATCCAGGTCAGTTTTTATTGTACTCTCCAGGTCAGTATTTATTGTACTCTCCAGGTCAGTATTTATTCCCCTCTCCAGGTCAGTATTTATTACCCGCTCCAGGTCTGTATTTATGGTACTCTCCAGGTCAGTATTTATTGTACTCGCCAAATCACTATTTATTGTACTCTCCAGGTCAGTATTTATTGTATTCTCCAATTCAGTTTTAATTGTACTCTCCAGGTCAGTATTTATTGTTCCCTCCTGGTCAGTATTTATTGTACTCTCCAGGTCAGTATTTATTGTACTCTCCAGTTCAGCATTTATTTTACTCTCCAGGTCAGTATTTATTGTACTCGCAACGTCAGTATTTATTGCCCACACCGGGTCAGTATTTATTGTACTCTCCAGGTCAGTATTTATTCTACTCTCCAGGTCACTATGTATTGCCCTCTCCTGGTCAGTATTTGTTGTATTCTCCAGGTCAGTATTTATTTTACTCTCCAGGTCAGTATTTATTGTACTCCCCAGGTCAGTATTTATTGCCATCTCCAGGTCAATATTTATTTTACTCCCCAGGTCAATATTTATTGTACTCTCCAGGTCAGTATTTATTGTACTCTCCAGGTCAGTATTTATTGCCCTCTCCAAGTCAGTATTTATTATACTCTCCAGGTCAGTATTTATTGTACTCTCCAGGTCAATATTTTTTGCCCTCTCCTGGTCAGAATTTATTGTATTCTCCAGGTCAGTATTTATTTTTCTCTCTACGTCAGTATTTATTGTACTCCACAGGTCAGTATTTATTGCCCTCTCCAGGTCAGTATTTATTTTACTCTCCAGATCAGTATTTTTTGTACTCTCCAGGTCAGTATTTATTCTACTCTCCAGTTCAATATTTGTTGTACTCTCCAGGTCAGCATTTATTGTACTCTCCAGGTCAGTATTTATTGTACTCTCCAGGTCAGTATTTATTCTACTCTCCATGTCTGTATTTATTGTACTCTCTAGGTCAGTATTTATTGTACTCTCCAGGTCAGTATTTATTGTACTCTCCAATTCAGTTTTTATTGTACTCTCCAGGTCAGTATTTATTGTACTCTCCAGGTCAGTATTCATTGTACTCTCCAGTTCTGTATTTATTACTCTCTCCAGGTCAATATTTATTACCCTCTCCAGGTCAGTATTTATTGTACTCCCCATGTCAGTATTTATTTTATTCTCCAGATCAGTATTTATTGCCCTCTGCAGGTCAGCATTTATTGTACTCTCCAGGTCAGTACTTATTGTACTCTCCAGGTCAGTATTTATTGTACTCTCCAGATCAATATTTATTGTACTCTCCAGGTCAGTATTTATTGTACTCTGCAGGTCAGCATTTATTGTACTCTCCAGGTCAGTATTTATTACCCTCTCCAGGTCAGTATGTATTGTACTCTCCAGGTCAGTATTTATTGCCCTCTCCAAGTCAGTATTTATTGCCCTCTCCAAGTCAGTATGTATTGTACTCTCCAGGTCAGTATGTATTGTACTCTCCAGGTCAGTATTTATTGCCCTCTCCAGGTCAATAATTATTGTACTTCCAGGTCAGTATTTATTGTACTCTCCAGGTCAGTATTTTTTGTACTCTCCAGTTCAGTATTTATTGTAATCTCCAAGTCAGTATTAATTGTACTCTCCAGGTCAGTATTTATTGTACTCTCCAGGTCATATTTATAGCCCTCTCCAGGTCAGTATTTATTGTACTCTGCAGGTCAGTATTTATTGTTCTCTCGTGGTCAGTATTTATTGCCCTCTCCTGGTCAGTATTTATTGTTTTCTCCAAGTCATTATTTATTGTACTCTCCAGGTCAGTATTTATTGTACTCTCCAATTCAGTTCTTATTGTACTCTCCATGTCAGTATTTATTTACTCTCCAAGTCACTATTTATTGTACTCTTCAGGTCAGTATTTTTTGTAATCTCCAGGTCAGTACTTATTGTACTCTCCAGGTCAGTATTTATTGCCCTCTCCAGGTCAATATTTATTGTAATCTCCAGGTCAGTACTTATTGTACTCTCCAGGTCAGTATTTATTGTACTTCCAGGTCAGTACTTATTGTACTCTCCAGGTCAGTATTTATTGCCCTCTCCAGTTCAATATTTATTGTAATCTCCAGGTCAGTACTTATTGTACTCTCCAGGTCAGTATTTATTGTACTTCCAGGTTAGTATTCATTGTACTCTCCAGGTCAGTATTTATTTTACTCTCCAGTTCAGTTTTTATTGTACTCTCCAGGTCAGTATTTATTTTACTCTCCAGGTCAGTATTTATTGTACTCCCCAGGTCAATATTTATTGCCATCTCCAGGTCAGTATTTATTTTACTCCCCAGGTCAATATTTATTGTACTCTCCAGGTCAGTATTTATTGTACTCTCTTGGTCAGTATTTATTGCACTCTCCAAGTCAGTATTTATTACACTCTCCAGGTCAGTATTTATTGTACTCTCCAGGTCAATATTTATTACCCTCTCCTGGTCAGAATTTATTGTATTCTCCAGGTCAGTATTTATTTTTCTCTCTACGTCAGTATTTATTGTACTCCACAGGTCAGTATTTATTGCCCTCTCCAGGTCAGTATTTATTTTACTCTCCAGGTCAGTATTTCTTGCACTCTCCAGGTCAGTATTTATTCTACTCTCCAGTTCTGTATTTATTGTACTCTCCAGGTCAGCATTTATTGTACTCTCCAGGTCAGTATTTATTGTGCTCTTCAGGTCAGTATTTATTCTACTCTCCATGTCTGTATTTATTGTACTCTCTAGGTCAGTATTTATTGTACTCTCCAGGTCAGTATTTATTGTACTCTCCAATTCAGTTTTTATTGTACTCTCCAGGTCAGTATTTATTGTACTCTCCAGGTCTGTATTTATTACTCTCTCCAGGTCGGTATTTATTACCCTCTCCAGGTCAGTATTTATTGTACTCCCCATGTCAGTATTTATTGTATTCTCCAGATCAGTATTTATTGCCCTCTCCAGGTCAGTATTTATTGTACTCTCCAGGTCAGTACTTATTGTACTCTCCAGGTCAGTATTTATTGTACTCGCCAGATCAATATTTATTGTACTCTCCAGGTCAGCATTTATTGTACTCTCCAGGTCAGCATTTATTGTACTCTCCAGGTCAGTATTTATTACCCTCTCCAGGTCAGTATTTATTGTACTCTCCAGGGAAGTATTTATTACCCTCTCCAGGTCAATACTTATTGTACTATCCAGGTCAGTTTTTATTGTACTCTCCAGGTCAGTATTTATTGTACTCTCCAGGTCAGTATTTATTGTATTCTCCAATTCAGTTTATATTGTACTCTCCAGGTCATTATTTATTGTTCCCCCCTGGTCAGTATTTATTGTACTCTCCAGGTCAGTATTTATTGTACTCTCCAGTTCAGCATTTATTGTAATCTCCAGGTCAGTATTTATTGTACTCGCAAGGTCAGTATTTATTCGTCTCTCCAGGTCAGTATTTATTACCCGCTCCAGGTCTGTATTTATGGTACACTCCAGGTCAGTATTTGTTGTACTCGCCAACTCACTAGTTATTGTACTCTGCAAGTCAGTATTTATTGTATTCTCCAATTCAGTTTTTATTGTACTCTCCAGGTCAGTATTTATTGTTCCCTCCTGGTCAGTATTTATTGTACTCTCCAGGTCAGTATTTATTGTACTCTCCAGTTCAGCATTTATTGTACTCTCCAGGTCAGTATTTATTGTACTCGCAAGGTCAGTATTTATTGTACTCTCCAGGTCAATATTTATTGCCCTCTCCTGGTCAGAATTTATTGTATTCTCCAGGTCAGTATTTATTTTTCTCTCTACGTCAGTATTTATTGTCATCCACAGGTCAGTATTTATTGCCCTCTCCAGGTCAGTATTTATTTTACTCTCCAGGTCAGTATTTTTTGTACTCTCCAGGTCAGTATTTATTCTACTCTCCAGTTCTGTATTTATTGTACTCTCCAGGTCAGCATTTATTGTACTCTCCAGGTCAGTATTTATTGTACTCTCCAGGTCAGTATTTATTCCTGTCTCCATGTCTGTATTTATTGTACTCTCTAGGTCAGTATTTATTGTACTCTCCAGGTCAGTATTTATTGTACTCTCCAATTCAGTTTTTATTGTACTCTCCAGGTCAGTATTTATTGCACTCTCCAGGTCAGTATTCATTGTACTCTCCAGGTCTGTATTTATTACTCTCTCCAGGTCAGTTTTTATTACCCTCTCCAGGTCAGTATTTATTGTACTCCCCATGTCAGTATTTATTGTATTCTCCAGAACAGTATTTATTGCCCTCTGCAGGTTAGTATGTATTGTACTCTCCAGGTCAGTACTTATTGTACTCTCCAGGTCAGTATTTATGGTACTCTCCAGGTCAGTATTTATTGTAAACTCCAGGTCAATATTTATTGCCCACTCCTGGTCAGTATTTATTGTATTCTCCAGGTCAGTATTTATTTTACTCTCCAGGTCAGTATTTAATGTACTCCCATGGTGAGTATTTATTGTCCTCTCCAGTTCAGTATTTATTGTAATCTCCAGGTCAGTACTTATTGTACTCTCCAGGTCAGTATTTAATGTATTTCCAGGTTAGTATTTATTGTACTCTCCAGGTCAGTATTTATTGTACTCTCCAGGTCAGTATTTATTGAACTTTCAAGGTCAGTATTTATTGTTTTCTCTAGGTCAGTATTTATTTTACTCTCCAGGTCAGTATTTATTGTACTCGCCAGGTCAGTATTTATCACCCACTCCAGGTCAGTATTTATTGTACTCCCCAGGTCAATATTTATTGTACTCTCCACGTCAGTATGTATTGTACTCTCCAGGTCTGTATTTATTGTACTTTCCAGGTCAGTATTTATTGTCCTCTCCAGGTCAGTATTCATTGTACTCTCCAGGTCAGTATTTATTGTACACTCGGATCAGTATTTATTACCCTCTCCAGATCAGTATTTATTACCCTCTACAGGTCAGTATTTATTGTAGTATCCAAGTCACTATTTATTTTACTCTCCAGGTCAGTTTTTATTGTACTCTCCAGGTCAGTATTTATTCTACTCTCCAGGTCAGTATTTATTAACCTCACCAGGTCAGTATTTATTACTCTCTCCAGGTCAGTATTTATTACCCTCTCCATGTCAGTATTTATTGTACTCCCCATGTCAGTATTTATTGTACTCTCCAGGTCAGTATTTATTGTACTCTCCAGGTCAGTATTTATTGTAATATCCAAGTCAGTTTTTATTGTACTCTCCAGGCAGTATATATTGTACTCTCCAGGTCAGTATTTATTTTACTCTCCAGGTCAGTATTCCTAGCACTCTCCAGGTAAGTATTTACTACCCTCTCCAGGTCAGTATTTATTACACGCTCCAGGTCTGTATTTATGGTACCCTCCAGGGCAGTATTTATTGTATTCTCCAAGTCACTATTTATTGTACTCTCCAGGTCAATATTTATTGTACTCTACAGGTCAGTATTGATTGTACTCTCCAAGTCATTATTTATTGTACTCTCCAGGTAAGTATTTATTGTTCTCTCCAGGGCACTATATTTTTTACTCTCCAGGTCAGTTTTTATTGTACTCTCCAGGACAGTATTTCCTGTAATATCCAGGTCAGTGTTTATTGCCCTCTCCAGGTCAGTATTTATTATACTCTCCAGGTCTGTATTTATTACCCTCTCCAGGTCAGTATTTATTACCCTCTCCAGGTCAGTATTTATTGTACTCTCCAGGTCAGTATTTATTGTACTCTCCAGGTCAGTATTTATTGCCCTCTCCAGGTCAGTATTTATTGTACTCTCCAGGTCAGTACTTATTGTACTCTCCAGGTCAGTATTTATTGTACTTCCAGGTCACTATTTTTTGTACTCTCCAGGTCAGTATTTATTGTACTCTCCAGATCAGTATTTATTGTACTCTCCAAGTCAGTATTAATTGTACTCTCCAGGTCAGTATTTATTGTACTCTCCAGGTCAGTATTAATTGTACTCTCCAGGTCGGTATTTATTGTATTATCCAGGTCAGTATTTATTGTACTCTCCAGGTCGGTATTTATTGTATTCTCCTGGTCAGTATTTATTGTACTCTCCAGGTCAGTATTTATTTTACTATCCAGGTCAGTTTTATTGTACCCTCCAGGACAGTATTTATTGCCCTCTCCAGGTCAGTTTTTATTGCCCTCTCTAGTTCTGTATTTATTGTACTCTCCAGGTCAGTATTTATTGTATTCTCCAGGTCAATATTTATTGTACTCTCCAGGTCAGTATTTATTGTACTCTCCATGTCAGTATTTATTGTACTCTCCCGGTCAGTATGTATTGCCCTCTCCAGCTCCGTGTTTATTGTACTCTCCAGGTCAGTATTTATTGTACTCTCCAGGTCAATATTTATTGTACTCTCCAGGTCAGTATTTATTGCCCTCTCCAGGTCAGTATTTATTGTACTCTCCAGGTCAGTATTTATTGTAATCTCCAGGTCAGTATTTATTGTACTCTCCAGGTCAGTATTTATTCTACTCTCCAGTTCAGTATTTATTGTACACTCCAAGTCAGTATTAATTGTACTCTCCAGGTCAGTATTTATTGTACTCTCCAGGTCAGTATTTATTGCCCTCTCCAGGCCAGTATTTATTGTTTTCTCCAGGTCAGTATTTATTTTACTCTCCAGGTCAGTATTTCTTGCACTCTCCAGGTCAGTATTTATTCTACTCTCCAGTTCTGTATTTATTGTACTCTCCAGGTCAGCATTTATTGTACTCTCCAGGTCAGTATTTATTGTGCTCTCCAGGTCAGTATTTATTCTACTCTCCATGTCTGTATTTATTGTACTCTCTAGGTCAGTATTTATTGTACTCTCCAGGTCAGTATTTATTGTACTCTCCAATTCAGTTTTTATTGTACTCTCCAGGTCAGTATTTATTGTACTCTCCAGGTCTGTATTTATTACTCTCTCCAGGTCGGTATTTATTACCCTCTCCAGGTCAGTATTTATTGTACTCCCCATGTCAGTATTTATTGTATTCTCCAGATCAGTATTTATTGCCCTCTCCAGGTCAGTATTTATTGTACTCTCCAGGTCAGTACTTATTGTACTCTCCAGGTCAGTATTTATTGTACTCGCCAGATCAATATTTATTGTACTCTCCAGGTCAGCATTTATTGTACTCTCCAGGTCAGCATTTATTGTACTCTCCAGGTCAGTATTTATTACCCTCTCCAGGTCAGTATTTATTGTACTCTCCAGGGAAGTATTTATTACCCTCTCCAGGTCAATACTTATTGTACTATCCAGGTCAGTTTTTATTGTACTCTCCAGGTCAGTATTTATTGTACTCTCCAGGTCAGTATTTATTGTATTCTCCAATTCAGTTTATATTGTACTCTCCAGGTCATTATTTATTGTTCCCCCCTGGTCAGTATTTATTGTACTCTCCAGGTCAGTATTTATTGTACTCTCCAGTTCAGCATTTATTGTAATCTCCAGGTCAGTATTTATTGTACTCGCAAGGTCAGTATTTATTCGTCTCTCCAGGTCAGTATTTATTACCCGCTCCAGGTCTGTATTTATGGTACACTCCAGGTCAGTATTTGTTGTACTCGCCAACTCACTAGTTATTGTACTCTGCAAGTCAGTATTTATTGTATTCTCCAATTCAGTTTTTATTGTACTCTCCAGGTCAGTATTTATTGTTCCCTCCTGGTCAGTATTTATTGTACTCTCCAGGTCAGTATTTATTGTACTCTCCAGTTCAGCATTTATTGTACTCTCCAGGTCAGTATTTATTGTACTCGCAAGGTCAGTATTTATTGTACTCTCCAGGTCAATATTTATTGCCCTCTCCTGGTCAGAATTTATTGTATTCTCCAGGTCAGTATTTATTTTTCTCTCTACGTCAGTATTTATTGTCATCCACAGGTCAGTATTTATTGCCCTCTCCAGGTCAGTATTTATTTTACTCTCCAGGTCAGTATTTTTTGTACTCTCCAGGTCAGTATTTATTCTACTCTCCAGTTCTGTATTTATTGTACTCTCCAGGTCAGCATTTATTGTACTCTCCAGGTCAGTATTTATTGTACTCTCCAGGTCAGTATTTATTCCTGTCTCCATGTCTGTATTTATTGTACTCTCTAGGTCAGTATTTATTGTACTCTCCAGGTCAGTATTTATTGTACTCTCCAATTCAGTTTTTATTGTACTCTCCAGGTCAGTATTTATTGCACTCTCCAGGTCAGTATTCATTGTACTCTCCAGGTCTGTATTTATTACTCTCTCCAGGTCAGTTTTTATTACCCTCTCCAGGTCAGTATTTATTGTACTCCCCATGTCAGTATTTATTGTATTCTCCAGAACAGTATTTATTGCCCTCTGCAGGTTAGTATGTATTGTACTCTCCAGGTCAGTACTTATTGTACTCTCCAGGTCAGTATTTATGGTACTCTCCAGGTCAGTATTTATTGTAAACTCCAGGTCAATATTTATTGCCCACTCCTGGTCAGTATTTATTGTATTCTCCAGGTCAGTATTTATTTTACTCTCCAGGTCAGTATTTAATGTACTCCCATGGTGAGTATTTATTGTCCTCTCCAGTTCAGTATTTATTGTAATCTCCAGGTCAGTACTTATTGTACTCTCCAGGTCAGTATTTAATGTATTTCCAGGTTAGTATTTATTGTACTCTCCAGGTCAGTATTTATTGTACTCTCCAGGTCAGTATTTATTGAACTTTCAAGGTCAGTATTTATTGTTTTCTCTAGGTCAGTATTTATTTTACTCTCCAGGTCAGTATTTATTGTACTCGCCAGGTCAGTATTTATCACCCACTCCAGGTCAGTATTTATTGTACTCCCCAGGTCAATATTTATTGTACTCTCCACGTCAGTATGTATTGTACTCTCCAGGTCTGTATTTATTGTACTTTCCAGGTCAGTATTTATTGTACTCTCCAGGTCAGTATTCATTGTACTCTCCAGGTCAGTATTTATTGTACACTCGGATCAGTATTTATTACCCTCTCCAGATCAGTATTTATTACCCTCTACAGGTCAGTATTTATTGTAGTATCCAAGTCACTATTTATTTTACTCTCCAGGTCAGTTTTTATTGTACTCTCCAGGTCAGTATTTATTCTACTCTCCAGGTCAGTATTTATTAACCTCACCAGGTCAGTATTTATTACTCTCTCCAGGTCAGTATTTATTACCCTCTCCATGTCAGTATTTATTGTACTCCCCATGTCAGTATTTATTGTACTCTCCAGGTCAGTATTTATTGTACTCTCCAGGTCAGTATTTATTGTAATATCCAAGTCAGTTTTTATTGTACTCTCCAGGCAGTATATATTGTACTCTCCAGGTCAGTATTTATTTTACTCTCCAGGTCAGTATTCCTAGCACTCTCCAGGTAAGTATTTACTACCCTCTCCAGGTCAGTATTTATTACACGCTCCAGGTCTGTATTTATGGTACCCTCCAGGGCAGTATTTATTGTATTCTCCAAGTCACTATTTATTGTACTCTCCAGGTCAATATTTATTGTACTCTACAGGTCAGTATTGATTGTACTCTCCAAGTCATTATTTATTGTACTCTCCAGGTAAGTATTTATTGTTCTCTCCAGGGCACTATATTTTTTACTCTCCAGGTCAGTTTTTATTGTACTCTCCAGGACAGTATTTCCTGTAATATCCAGGTCAGTGTTTATTGCCCTCTCCAGGTCAGTATTTATTATACTCTCCAGGTCTGTATTTATTACCCTCTCCAGGTCAGTATTTATTACCCTCTCCAGGTCAGTATTTATTGTACTCTCCAGGTCAGTATTTATTGTACTCTCCAGGTCAGTATTTATTGCCCTCTCCAGGTCAGTATTTATTGTACTCTCCAGGTCAGTACTTATTGTACTCTCCAGGTCAGTATTTATTGTACTTCCAGGTCACTATTTTTTGTACTCTCCAGGTCAGTATTTATTGTACTCTCCAGATCAGTATTTATTGTACTCTCCAAGTCAGTATTAATTGTACTCTCCAGGTCAGTATTTATTGTACTCTCCAGGTCAGTATTAATTGTACTCTCCAGGTCGGTATTTATTGTATTATCCAGGTCAGTATTTATTGTACTCTCCAGGTCGGTATTTATTGTATTCTCCTGGTCAGTATTTATTGTACTCTCCAGGTCAGTATTTATTTTACTATCCAGGTCAGTTTTATTGTACCCTCCAGGACAGTATTTATTGCCCTCTCCAGGTCAGTTTTTATTGCCCTCTCTAGTTCTGTATTTATTGTACTCTCCAGGTCAGTATTTATTGTATTCTCCAGGTCAATATTTATTGTACTCTCCAGGTCAGTATTTATTGTACTCTCCATGTCAGTATTTATTGTACTCTCCCGGTCAGTATGTATTGCCCTCTCCAGCTCCGTGTTTATTGTACTCTCCAGGTCAGTATTTATTGTACTCTCCAGGTCAATATTTATTGTACTCTCCAGGTCAGTATTTATTGCCCTCTCCAGGTCAGTATTTATTGTACTCTCCAGGTCAGTATTTATTGTAATCTCCAGGTCAGTATTTATTGTACTCTCCAGGTCAGTATTTATTCTACTCTCCAGTTCAGTATTTATTGTACACTCCAAGTCAGTATTAATTGTACTCTCCAGGTCAGTATTTATTGTACTCTCCAGGTCAGTATTTATTGCCCTCTCCAGGCCAGTATTTATTGTTTTCTCCAGGTCAATATTTATTTTACTCTCCAGGTCAGTATTTATTGTACTCCCCAGGTCAGTATTTATTACCCTCTCCAGGTCAATATTTATTGTACTTTCCAGGTCAGTATTCATTGTACTCTCCAGGTCAGTATTCATTGTACCCTCCAGGTCAGTATTTATTTTACTCTCCAAGTCAGTATTTATTGTACTCCCCAGGTCAGTATGTATATCCATCTCCAGGTCAGTATTTATTTTACTCCCCAGGTCAATATTTATTGCACTCTCCAGGTCAGTATTTATTGTACTGTCCAGGTCAGTATTTATTGCCCTCTCCAAGTCAGTATTTATTGTACTCTCCAGGTCAGTATTTATTGTACTCTCCAGGTCAATATTTATTGTCCTCTCCTGGTCCGAATTTATTGTATTCTCCAGGTCAGTATTTATTTTACTCTCTACGTCAGTATTTATTGTACTCCCCAGGTCATTATTTATTGCCCTCTCCAGGTCAGTAATTATTTTACTCTCCAGGTCAGTATTTATTGTACTCTCCAGGTTAGTATTTATTCTGCTCTCCAGTTCTGTATTTATTGTACTCTCCAGGTCAGTATTTATTGTCCTCACCAGGTCAGTATTTATTGTACTCCCCAGGTCAGTATTTATTCTACTCTCCAGATCAGTATTTATTGTACTCTCCAATTCAGTACACATTGTACTCTCCAGGTCAGTATTTATTGTACTCTCCAGGTCAGTACTCATTGTACTCTCCAGGTCTGTATTTATTACTCTCTCCAGGTCAGTATTTATTACCCTCTCCAGGTCAGTATTTATTGTACTCCCGATGTCAGTATTTATTGTATTCTCCAGATCAGTATTTATTGCCCTCTCCAGGTCAGTATTTATTGTACTCTCCAGGTCAGTACTTATTGTACTCTCCAGGTCAGTATTTATTGTACTCTCAAGGTCAATATTTAATGTACTCTCAAGGTCAGTATTTATTGTACTCTCCAGGTCAGCATTTATTGTCCTCTCCAGGTCAGTATTTATTACACGCTCCAGGTCTGTATTTATAGTACTCTCCAGGTCAGTATTTATTGAACTCTCCAACTCACTATTTATTGTACTCTCCAGGTCAGTATTTATTGTATTCTCCAATTCAGTTTTTATTGTACTCTCCAGGTCAGTATTTATTGTTCAGTCCATGTCAGTATTTATTGTACTCTCCAGGTCAGTATTTATTGTACTCTCCAGGTCAGCATTTATTGTCCTCTCCAGGTCAGTATTTATTACCCTCTCCAGGTCAGTATTTATTGTACTCTCCAGGTAAGTATTTATTACCCTCTCCAGGTCAGTATTTATTGTACTCTCCAGGTCAGTATTTATTGCCCTCTCCAGGTCAGTATTTATTGTACTCTCCAGGTCAGTACTTATTGTACTCTCCAGGTCTGTATTTATTGTACTTCCAGGTTACTATTTTTTGTACTCTCCAGGTCAGTATTTATTGTACTCTCCAGGTCAGTATTTATTGTACTCTCCAAGTCAGTATTAATTGTACTCTCCAGGTCAGTATTTATTGTACTCTCCAGGTCAGTATTAATTGTACTCTCCAGGTCGGTATTTATTGTATTATCCAGGTCAGTATTTATTGTACTCTCCAGGTCAGTATTTATTTTACTATCCAGGTCAGTTTTATTGTACCATCCAGGACAGTATTTATTGCCCTCTCCAGGTCAGTTTTTATTGCCCTCTCCAGTTCTGTATTTATTGTACTCTCCAGGTCAGTATTTATTGTATTCTACAGGTCAATATTTATTGTACTCTCCAGGTCAGTATTTATTGTACTCTCCATGTCAGTATTTATTGTACTCTCCCGGTCAGTATGTATTGCCCTCTCCAGCTCAGTGTTTATTGTACTCTCCAGGTCAGTATTTATTGTACTCTCCAGGTCAGTATTTATTGTACTCTCCAGGTCAGTATTTATTGTAATCTCCAGGTCAGTATTTATTGTACTCTCCAGGTCAGTATTTATTCTACTCTCCAGTTCAGTATTTATTGTACACTCCAAGTCAGTATTAATTGTACTCTCCAGGTCAGTATTTATTGTACTCTCCAGGTCAGTATTTATTGCCCTCTCCAGGCCAGTATTTATTGTTTTCTCCAGTTCTGTATTTATTGTACTCTCCAGGTCAGTATTTATTGTCCTCACCAGGTCAGTATTTATTGTACTCTCCAGGTCAATATTTATTGTCCTCTCCTGGTCCGAATTTATTGTATTCTCCAGGTCAGTATTTATTTTACTCTCTACGTCAGTATTTATTGTACTCCCCAGGTCATTATTTATTGCCCTCTCCAGGTCAGTAATTATTTTACTCTCCAGGTCAGTATTTATTGTACTCTCCAGGTTAGTATTTATTCTGCTCTCCAGTTCTGTATTTATTGTACTCTCCAGGTCAGTATTTATTGTCCTCACCAGGTCAGTATTTATTGTACTCTCCAGGTCAGTATTTATTCTACTCTCCAGATAAGTATTTATTGTACTCTCCAATTCAGTACACATTGTACTCTCCAGGTCAGTATTTATTGTACTCTCCAGGTCAGTACTCATTGTACTCTCCAGGTCTGTATTTATTACTCTCTCCAGGTCAGTATTTATTACCCTCTCCAGGTCAGTATTTATTGTACTCCCGATGTCAGTATTTATTGTATTCTCCAGATCAGTATTTATTGCCCTCTCCAGGTCAGTATTTATTGTACTCTCCAGGTCAGTACTTATTGTACTCTCCAGGTCAGTATTTATTGTACTCTCAAGGTCAATATTTAATGTACTCTCAAGGTCAGTATTTATTGTACTCTCCAGGTCAGCATTTATTGTCCTCTCCAGGTCAGTATTTATTACACGCTCCAGGTCTGTATTTATAGTACTCTCCAGGTCAGTATTTATTGAACTCTCCAACTCACTATTTATTGTACTCTCCAGGTCAGTATTTATTGTATTCTCCAATTCAGTTTTTATTGTACTCTCCAGGTCAGTATTTATTGTTCAGTCCATGTCAGTATTTATTGTACTCTCCAGGTCAGTATTTATTGTACTCTCCAGGTCAGCATTTATTGTCCTCTCCAGGTCAGTATTTATTACCCTCTCCAGGTCAGTATTTATTGTACTCTCCAGGTAAGTATTTATTACCCTCTCCAGGTCAGTATTTATTGTACTCTCCAGGTCAGTATTTATTGCCCTCTCCAGGTCAGTATTTATTGTACTCTCCAGGTCAGTACTTATTGTACTCTCCAGGTCAGTATTTATTGTACTTCCAGGTTACTATTTTTTGTACTCTCCAGGTCAGTATTTATTGTACTCTCCAGGTCAGTATTTATTGTACTCTCCAAGTCAGTATTAATTGTACTCTCCAGGTCAGTATTTATTGTACTCTCCAGGTCAGTATTAATTGTACTCTCCAGGTCGGTATTTATTGTATTATCCAGGTCAGTATTTATTGTACTCTCCAGGTCAGTATTTATTTTACTATCCAGGTCAGTTTTATTGTACCATCCAGGACAGTATTTATTGCCCTCTCCAGGTCAGTTTTTATTGCCCTCTCCAGTTCTGTATTTATTGTACTCTCCAGGTCAGTATTTATTGTATTCTACAGGTCAATATTTATTGTACTCTCCAGGTCAGTATTTATTGTACTCTCCATGTCAGTATTTATTGTACTCTCCCGGTCAGTATGTATTGCCCTCTCCAGCTCAGTGTTTATTGTACTCTCCAGGTCAGTATTTATTGTACTCTCCAGGTCAGTATTTATTGTACTCTCCAGGTCAGTATTTATTGTAATCTCCAGGTCAGTATTTATTGTACTCTCCAGGTCAGTATTTATTCTACTCTCCAGTTCAGTATTTATTGTACACTCCAAGTCAGTATTAATTGTACTCTCCAGGTCAGTATTTATTGTACTCTCCAGGTCAGTATTTATTGCCCTCTCCAGGCCAGTATTTATTGTTTTCTCCAGGTCAGTATTTATTTTACTCTCCAGGTCAGTATTTATTGTACTCCCCAGGTCAGTATTTATTACCCTCTCCAGGTCAATATTTATTGTACTTTCCAGGTCAGTATTCATTGTACTCTCCAGGTCAGTATTCATTGTACCCTCCAGGTCAGTATTTATTTTACTCTCCAAGTCAGTATTTATTGTACTCCCCAGGTCAGTATGTATATCCATCTCCAGGTCAGTATTTATTTTACTCCCCAGGTCAATATTTATTGCACTCTCCAGGTCAGTATTTATTGTACGGTCCAGGTCAGTATTTATTGCCCTCTCCAAGTCAGTATTTATTGTATTCTCCAGGTCAGTATTTATTTTACTCTCTACGTCAGTATTTATTGTACTCCCCAGGTCATTATTTATTGCCCTCTCCAGGTCAGTAATTATTTTACTCTCCAGGTCAGTATTTATTGTACTCTCCAGGTTAGTATTTATTCTGCTCTCCAGTTCTGTATTTATTGTACTCTCCAGGTCAGTATTTATTGTCCTCACCAGGTCAGTATTTATTGTACTCCCCAGGTCAGTATTTATTCTACTCTCCAGGTCAGTATTTATTGTACTCTCCAATTCAGTTTTTATTGTACTCTCCAGGTCAGTATTTATTGTACTCTCCAGGTCAGTACTCATTGTACTCTCCAGGTCTGTATTTATTACTCTCTCCAGGTCAGTATTTATTACCCTCTCCAGGTCAGTATTTATTGTACTCCCGATGTCAGTATTTATTGTATTCTCCAGATCAGTATTTATTGCCCTCTCCAGGTCAGTATTTATTGTACTCTCCAGGTCAGTACATATTGTACTCTCCAGGTCAGTATTTATTGTACTCTCAAGGTCAATATTTAATGTACTCTCAAGGTCAGTATTTATTGTACTCTCCAGGTCAGCATTTATTGTCCTCTCCAGGTCAGTATTTATTACACGCTCCAGGTCTGTATTTATAGTACTCTCCAGGTCAGTATTTATTGAACTCTCAAACTCACTATTTATTGTACTCTCCAGGTCAGTATTTATTGTATTCTCCAATTCAGTTTTTATTGTACTCTCCAGGTCAGTATTTATTGTTCAGTCCATGTCAGTATTTATTGTACTCTCCAGGTCTGTATTTATTGTACTCTCCAGGTCAGCATTTATTGTCCTCTCCACGTCAGTATTTATTACCCTCTCCAGGTCAGTATTTATTGTACTCTCCAGGTAAGTATTTATTACCCTCTCCAGGTCAGTATTTATTGTACTCTCCAGGTCAGTATTTATTGCCCTCTCCAGGTCAGTATTTATTGTACTCTCCAGGTCAGTACTTATTGTACTCTCCAGGTCAGTATTTATTGTACTTCCAGGTTACTATTTTTTGTACTCTCCAGGTCGGTATTTATTGTACTCTCCAGGTCAGTATTTATTGTACTCTCCAAGTCAGTATTAATTGTACTCTCCAGGTCAGTATTTATTGTACTCTCCAGGTCAGTATTAATTGTACTCTCCAGG